>NC_135477.1:250472615-251672615 GCF_052094955.1 Ictidomys tridecemlineatus | reverse complement strand
AAGTGTAAAATGACTTTAATAGTGACCTATTAAAGTCATTGCACACTACATGAGCACATAAACTTAGGGATCAGGGAGGATGGTCAGAAATCTCTCCAGTGTCCAGGGAAGTCTAGAACAGTATTGAAACATGTCTGTAATTTGTGACAAGGTGTGCCCCTAATGACTTGGACTGGAAGAGTGGCTGATATCATTGTTAACAAGGAGTGAGCGTAGCTTCCCAGCTATGGCAGCGACCCCCCCCACCCCACACACACACAAGAAGCCAACGTCAAGTGGAGTCATTGTCTCTCGTCCTAGCTCAACCACTAATTGTGAGGTTTTAACTGATATTTAGCTGATCTTGCTGGAGTTGCCTCAACTCCAAGATCAAAAGATCACTGGGTGACCGCGAAAAGAGCTTCTCTGACATGTGAGCTACTTCTCAGTGGTCCAAAAGTTAATGCAAATTACAGTCTTGAGATTTTAAAGTAATGAATCCCAGAGATGAGCCCAGGGCTCTCTGCTTTCAGAAGTTCTGTGACTTTTTCTCAAAACCAATCTACCAATTCAATATTTTGAAAATCCTAATCTTTAATCCTACATGATCAAAGTCCAAGTTTGCCTGTTTTGATACACAAACTGTGCATGAACTACACATATGCTCAATCTTTCATTTTGGCTTCACTTTAGGTTGATAATCCCCAACTATTCAGGAGACCTTACAAGAATGGAGATAAAAACCCTCACCAGAAAGATGTTCATAAAGATTAAATTGCACACAGGCTGGAGATAATACTAAATCAATCAACTTATGGATCAAAATGGCATGGCCAAGGATTTGGCCCTGGACATCAAAATTTAGTGAAACACACTTTTGAATAATGATATTTTTACTAATGTTCCAGCTCCCTCCACCTTTATCTTACTTTCTTGGCACGTCTGACCTCTGACCCAGACCCACCGCACAGATCTCACTGGCAGCCAGAAGAAGTGGATGAAGGACGGGGCCTAAAGCCAAGAACTCCTCTGTGTCTGAACAGGGCCACCCAAGGCCCCAGCCCTCTTGAAAGGCACGTTTTGTGCTGTTGGCCTGGTTGCATCATTAGGTATAGTTCTGCTACTCATCATTTGCTTACTATGCTTTAATGGTCACAAAAAAAAAAAAAAAAAAAACCTGTGTTTATTATCTCCACACAGCAACTTTCCCAAGAGCACACAGCTAAGTGAGTGGCAGAGCTGGGAATCGAGCCCTCATTTCAAAAGGATATCAGTGCCCAAGACACAGGACGTCCAAAGGCAACTAGGAATTTCGAATTCATTCAAACTTGATTTTACATATTTTTTTTAATTTAATTTGCACTCAGGGTTATCTCAGGCAGTCTTGAAGGAGGCCCTGTATATTTTACATGGGTTATACAAAGACTTGTGGTTGTAGACTAGAGAGAATGACAATCCATATTCTGAGTTATACCAGCAGTTAACTTCCCCTTATTCCACTTTCCCGGATTGGATGAATCTAGACAAATCCATAAACAGAAAGGAAAAATTATTCAAAGTGCATGTCCAATGAGATGTTTGCTTATTGATGAAATATACATGGCATTTCTTTTTCTTTTTTTTTTTTTTTAGAGAGAGAGAGAATTTTAATATTTATTTTTTAGCTTTCGGCAGACACAACATCTTTCTTTGTTTCGTGGTGCTGAGGATCAAACCCAGGCCACACACATGCCAGGCGAGCGCGCTACCGCTTAAGCCACATCCCCAGCCCAATGGCATTTCTTTTTTTAATGCTACCCAAATGGCCCACATTGGTTTAGCTCACCTCTCTGCAAAATAGATAGGTAGGTAGATAGATAGATAGATAGATAGATAGATAGATAGATAGATAGATAGATAGATAGATAGATCCTAATCCTTCTTATCTCCTAAGCAGTAAAAAAAATAAATAAAATAAAATAAAAAATAAAGACCAGTGGAGTCTCATCATTTCCAAGAACACCAGAAAACACTAGGGTGTTTTCTATGTTGATTTTGAACAGAAAAGCCTCTGGTAATAATCTTGGGGCTCAGAATATGACACCCTTAAGTATGGCCCTTTGACTGCCAAGTCATTTGAATTAAGGCACACTGGAAGGCTTCAAGCAGCATCTCTCTGACCTTCTCCTGCCCTCCTGCCTTTCACCCCTCTTTTCCCTCAAAGTGAGCCACAGAAAACCAAATCCCTCTCCCCGAGGTGGGTCCTAAACACCAGAATGCCTCTTCCCCAAAGCAAGCCATAAAAACCAGAAAGGTCACTCTCCCACTTCTTCCTTCTCCCTCAAAGACCCTCCTCCCAGAGGGGTCCTGCCCTTTACCCAGGAGGAAGGAGTGCTGTGCAGTCACCTGAGCAGACTGGCCCTGCTGGGTCCCCACTCAGCCTGCTAGCTTTGTCCGGTCACGTGCCTGACCCACTGTGCATTCTTCATCAGACGCTAAGCGTGAAAGCCATTCCCTGGGTCTGTGGGGTTTTCTGAAGGATCTGTGTCATATAAAACATAAACTAAATAAATCTGCTATGCGTTTCTCCTGTTAACCTTTCTCTGTCTGTAGGACTCTCGACCCTGACCCTTACAAGGAGTAAGGAAAGGAGGTGACACCATACCTTTCTGTCCCTGCAGTATAGAATCAATGGATCAATGAACCACATGATTCATTTTTATAAGTCATTCTCGAGAAAAGACTGGAACAAATTATTCCAGATCAGTGTGAGTCTGTGACTGCAAACCAGAGTTTGGTCCATGTGCTCCCAGCTTCTGTGCTGTTGTGACCCAAACGCCAACAACTCCATGCAATCCAGCCATGACTGTGATTGTAAGTCTCCCCCAGGTTACAGCAAACATGACCAAACCTTGCTGAGCTGATGGACAGACACGGAGGGAAACAGTTCCCTTGTTCTTAGTCCTTCGTCTTCTGAGAGAGAAGACGCTCCCTCTGGCTTCCATCTTTCTCCCTGTCGCAGGCTCTGTGATCTGACTCTCAGCCCAGCCTGTCCTGCTCTGTAATTGGCTGGGAGAGCCACAATTTAGAAACTCCCTTCTCCTGACTGCTTTTCACAGCTCACCTTCTCTTCCCCCACTTCCTTTCATTTCTCCAAGTGAAGGGTTGTAGCTGCGGAGGAAGTGCCACTCCTCCTTCCAGAATTAAGAGCCCTTGAGCAAAGTGGTTTCCAGAAGAGAAGGGGACTCCGGGCTGGTTAATCCTACTCACAGCAGGTGTTTTATTTAAGGAAAGCCACACTCCTGCTCTGTTGCAAAGAGACAGCACTTAAACAGAGAAAGAACCATCAACTTCGTGTCCAAGACTGAGCTTTGGAACTGTCTATTTTTGCTGGATTTTTCGGGGCCTCTAAATCTCAGTTACCCACTCCTTGATCTGTCATTCTTTATTATTTTTTCCAAGCAAATAAAACATTTTCTCTTTACTACCTATGACCCAAACCAACCCCAAATTTACAATCTGGGTAATCGCATCCCCCACGACCTCTTCTACCCCAACATCCCATCCTAACATCCCAGATTTGGAGTCTATTTTCTGCACATCAAAGTTCTTCACCTCAAATGAGACATACTGGACCTCCATATGGTCACTTCCTCTCCCCCAGCTCCACAGTGGTGGACCCCAGAATCAGAAACACTTCTCTTGTAGAATTTCAAGGGTTCTCTCTGGCAGCAGGGGCCCTGTAATTCAAGTGACTTTTTCTCAAATGCTTCAAGTATATAAGCTGTCACCACTCACATTATAGACTATAGAGGGGCAAATTCCCCAAACTTCCCTTATTCGTACAACCATTGTGACCAAAGCTGGTTGCTCGTGAGAATCACCTGGAAGCATTAGCCTCCTGATGCCTGCGACTCCCACGCACAAGAAATCCTGTCCTACCTGTCCAGGAGGGGGCCCAGGCACTGATATTTCTCAGAAGCACCCTATGGACTCCAATGTGTAGCCCAGCCTGAGATCATGCTCCAAATGAAGTCGTTTTGTGAGATAATCATGATTGATTAGCACCACCAGGTTCTCATCTGAAGAAAGAACTTCATAGAGAAGGTCAAGGGCATAAATTGGGGGGTCTTTCTAACTCTAGACTTCTTTATTTTTTTCGCCTTGCTAGAGTTATACAAACACTGAAAGATGGAACAGTTCAGCTCTACACTCCAGAGAGCCAAGAAGGGCTCTTCCCTGCTGCCCTCTGTGGAGAATAGTGTCTGGTCCCAAGGAAGCATCCAACAGGGCAGCGGGACAGAGGGGTTTTGCACTTCGAGGCACATTCTATAGGATGTAACCCTGGCATGATTAGGATGTGGGCATCTTTGGTCATTAACTCATTCAGGCTAAGAGTATCCACCTGCCTATTACCAAGAAGTACCTGTTCTCCCCTCACCTCCCAGCTAACTAAACCCCAGAGCCATTCACCTTCCACAGTGCCAAGAATATCGTTTTGACCTGCTTTGTGTGAAATGTGTTCACCAGGTCAGACAGGTCTGGGCCTGATTAAGAGGATGCTGAAACCAGTTTGGCTATTTTGTGAAAGAATAACTGAACTGACAGGCTTTCAGCTTTCCAAAGATATTAAAGAGAAAGGGTTGGCTGTCACCATACACCCCCCTGGAGACAAGGGCTTCCCTCCTGCAGAGTGTCTTAGCAGGGAGAAGAGGTGTGTCTCCCCAGGGAAGTGCTGCATCTCTCCCCCATGGCCTCTACCCACAAGAGAATCACTGTTCACAGAGACTGTGGAGCAACAGCATGCCCTAGCTAAATACACTCAGCATTGACAACCCATACTCCTGCAGCTTCGAGATAACTTTCTCCATTTTAAAACTTGCTTGGCAAATAGGTGAATTTAACAGTCAAGAGGACCATCACATATCTTTCAAGTTGTCCCTTTTTCTTGAAGCCAACACAATCAACCAAACAAAATTATGTATTTCCATTTCATATTAGGGAAGGAAAGAAAACCAGAATCCACAAGTCTGGAATTGATGTCCATTGTACACTTGGTACTAAGAGGCTTTATCTATGAGAAGTGTTAAAAAAATTGGGGGGGGGGTGCAGACATCAGATCTGAACTGTATCGTTACAAACAAGTGAGTGAATATATGCAGAATTAGTTCAACCTTTTTTATTAAAAATCATTTGGATTTTCCATCCAAGAGAAAGAATATATAGCTTGACTTTTCTAAGCTCACAGAGTCTAGATATGTTTGGTTATTACTGGTAGGTGTTTGTGGATAAAGTCCACTACTATATTACTGCAACCTAATTATAATATAGCATCATTACCTAAGAGTTTCAGGCCAAGTTTAAATAAATACTGCCATAGTTTCCATGATAAATAGCTTTAGAATCTTTCTCAATGGTTATTTCAAGTCATGAAGTTATTATTCAATAAATTATCATTATCAGTGTACTAAGTAGAAAAATGCATTTACATAATATAATACATCGTGATAATTTTATTACCATCATATGTCAGTGGAGTGGAGTAGAAGAACAAGTATCCTAAAAATATAAATGAAACCTCCAAAAATGCTCTCAAAAGGTAACTTGTGCCAAAAAAGAATCTATTTCACTAATTAGACCCAAGATTTTACAATTGGTTATAATGTTCTAAACTTGATAGTGAAACACAGGAAAAGTCTGCAGACATATGAAAAGTTTAATTCATTCAATGATTCCACAAGCGTATATTAATGTGTACCGTGTTAAGGGAAGTCTGCTTAAAAACGATAAGTATGTGAAGTGATAGATATGCTAATTAGCCTGATTTACTCATTCTGAAATGTATACCTGTATCAAACATTGTTTTGTATCTCCATTAAAATTAAATATCAATTAATTTTAAATAGACAGATGCCATTCCTGCTCTACTAGAACTCACAATCTCTCAAGGAAAAAAAAAATGTGTCAACTAATGTCCTTACAGTAGACATCAAACACAGAAGCAAAGTGCTGAGAGTACAGGGAACAAAGCTCTGGCCTCCTCGTGAAAGTCAGGGGAGGTTCTCAGAGGAGGGGGCAGTGCACTTGGTCTTAAAGGATATAGAAGCGCTCCTGGCAAAGAAGTGCGGGGTGACTCTTAGTCTTTCACACTGGGAAGAACACATCACAATCTGGGGCTTAGGAATAAGCCCTCACTCATTAGTGAGCAGATAGTGGAGGACTTAGAAAATGCAAAGGCAAAAGTCCTACTCTTTTGAGGAAAAACAACAGGTAAGATGGAATCATCTAGGCTGTTGGGGGGGAAAAAAAAGATCAGTGATGGAGCCCAGGAGGACGCATGAATCAATGTTGAGAATTAAGCCCTGCCGAAGCTTCCTTTTTCTTCTGACATTAATTGGTAGTGTCTTCGAAGAAGTTCCCCCTCTATGCATTTGCATAATAGAAAGCGGCAGAACAGAATGAGAGAAAATCTTTGCCACCTGTACCTCAGATGGAGCATTAATCTCCAGTCAAAAAACTTAACACCAAAAAATAAATAAATAAACAAATAACCCAGTCACTTAGTGGGCAAAGGAACTGAACAGACACTTCACCGAAGAAATACAATCCGTCTACAAATATATGAAAAAAAAAAATGCTTAACATCTCTAGCAATTAGAGAGATGCAAGTTAAAACTAAACTGAGATTTCATCTCACTCCTGTCAGAGTGGCAATTATTAAGACGCCAAGTAGAATCACAGCCTCTGGGACAGGAGTCCCCTGTATTTCTGCTTTGTTAGCAAAGCAATAAACCTTCTTTTTCCTTTTTCTCAAAACCGTGTCCTTATTATTGGATTGGCATGGAAGATGAGGACCCATCTTTCAGCAACAAATTTGGTGACCCGGATGGGACCTGAAAGCAGCCTCCACTCCAGCTTTCTTGGGGAGGCCTGGCTGTCTAAGAAACCCCCACTTCCATGCTGAGGATTCATGGGGCTGGCAAACTTGTTGAGAGCCAGCTGCAAGAGAGCTAAGAGACAGGAGAATTTGCCTCCGGTGGAACAGAGGAGCTATTCCTGTGAGTAAAGGGAGCTATTTCTGAGGGACCATCCTAGCAGCTGCTGAACCTCCTTTTGCTTCGGGAAACTCTCACCCTCTCTCCCAGAACAATACAGGTTGCTCTAGCATGGTTCACTTTGAGGAAAAGGAAACTGAACTCAGTCAAGTCACAACATCCTTAGACATCTGGTAAGCTCCCTGGTGTGCATGCCAAGACCCTTCATTCCACACCTCCAGTTCCTCTTAGTGGGAACATCTGGTCCCTCTTTCTGGGGACATCTGTGGTGCCACTGGTGTAGGAGTCACAGTTAAGTGGGATTCAAGAACCTAGGGATATTTACTTCCTTCTGGTCTGTTCTGGGTTCTCATCAGTTTGTGTTGGCCTTGGGTTTGGGAATTACCTCTGGTTCTTTGTGTTTTTTTTTTTGTTGTTGTTGTTGTTTGGTTGGTTGGTTTTTTTAAAGAGAGAAGGAGAGAGAGAGAATTTTAATATTTATTTTTTAGTTATCGGCAGACACAACATCTTTGTTTGTATGTGGTGCTGAGGATCGAACCCGGGCTGCACACATGCCAGGTGAGCATGCTACCGCTTGAGCCACATCCCTAGCCCTGTTCTTTGTGTTTTTGTTTTGTTTGTATCTGTTACTTCCCCTTTTAAGACATGGCCAGTACTGCATTGATCCTATAGGTAGTCTGTTGGGAAAGGTCTTTCCTGATCAATTTCAAGGTTCCCATCTGTTGGCCATGGTTTGGGGACTCCTCTCTGGTCATATCTCCCTCTCTCTCTCTCTCTTCTCTCTCTCTCTCTCTCTCTCTCTCTCTCTCTCTCTCTCTCTCTCTCTCTCTCTCTCTCTCTCTCTCTCTCTCTCTCTTTCTCTCTCTCTCTTTCTTTTTTGTACCATCTTGCAATTGAAGGTTGTCTGTCAGAGGTAAAAGAAGTTGAAAGGCCACTTATAGGTACAAGCCTGTCTAAGATAATATTTTACTGTCATGATCTGGCTTTTGGATAGCTTTCAGGAGTATTATACAATCTTGTATTCGGAGTTGGTCTGTCAAAGGGAAAGGAAGTGGAAGACATTCGTACATGCAGGTATATCTGTTTTAAGGGTTCCCATCGGTCTGCCCTGGTTCCAGGGATCCTCTCTTGCTGTCTACTGTTTCGTCTGTTCCTGGCCCTTTAGACATGGGCTGAGCTTTGTTGATCTTACCAGTAGTCTCTTGAGCAGAGAGACCTTGGCTGAATGGGCCACCTATAGGTACAAGCCTGTCTAAGAGAAAGACGGTTTACTGTAACACAATCTGGGCTTTGAATAATCTTTCTGGATTATGATACAATCTTGACAGTGAGGTTGGTCTGTCAGGGTGAAGTATGTGAAAGGGAGTCTGTAGATACAGGCATGATAAGGGGTAAACAAAAACTAGTTTGAAGGTGCCAAAAGGCACTGCCTCTGGTGTTCAAGGGTAGCAGAACACCAGAAGAAAGCGTTAAAACCATATAAATCTTTTAACCCCAGTGCTGGCACTCCCAACACTGTTTCTCAGCCCGGCCCCAAGAAACGGCAGATCATCTCATGGTGGGTCAAGGACACCAACCCTGAACTAGAGGGGAAAATAGCAGAAATACAGCCTGGGCTCTAGAAAAATGGCCAAAGAGAAACTGGCCTCTGCCCTGCCTTCCAGTCCCTTTTGCCCCTAGGGGGTGGAGGAGGCTAGCCACAAAACTGTGGCAGTAGGTTCCATCACTGTCAGTTATGATCTTGGGACAGGATCAGGGTTCAGGTCAGGGTTAGTCTCCCCTTTTAAGATCTGACAGGCCAAGGGATTTTCATCACCGGGGCAGAGCAATCCTTGCTATAGCAGTGTCCCATCCAACTAAACACCTGGGGAGAGTGACGGGATAAACAACTGCACCCTGCAAAGGAAAGGACAGAAACTAAGGCCCACCTGTGTTTTGTAGGCAGCCTCTGCAAAGGGATCTCCAAGGAAGCCTAAAGAAAAGGATGGAAAGGGCCTCCCCCATTGCATGTCAATAGACTTAGTGTAAGAAAAAGACCCCAAAGAGCCTCTGGGTACAACTGACAGTGGGAACTCACTTAAAGTTGATGGCATCGTGATAATGATCACAGAGCCAGGTCAGGCTCAAAAGTATCCTGTGCTCCCAGCCCTTGGATGCAACCTGGGAGAAAAAGGATTAAGGCACAGTTTTTGTAGATGCTGGATTGTCCAACCCTCTCCTGAGATGAAACTGTGGTGTGAATTAAATGCACAGGTAACATCCATAAGGACTGTTTCAGAATGTGAATTTGAGAAAGGGCCCAAAACTAGAAAAGATAAAAGAAAGTTATAGGTATGAAAATATATTTTAGTATAGAAAATTAGAAGGTAAAAGAAATATTTCTGGATTGAGAAAATATGTTGCTTGGTAAAGTAATACTCTTGGGTTAAAGTCCAAGATGAAAGGGGACAAAACTAAGAATGTAAGTAAGTTGTGTCTAAGTAAGTCACAGAAGGTTTGTGGAAGATAAATCTCGAAAAGTTTGAGTTTGTGATTAAATTGGCTATAATTAGCACAGTCAGTCAAAGTTATTTGAACTTTAAAGTGCTGATATGAAGCAAGGTCTGAAACATTGATCATCTCTTATCTATCACGATAATTTTCTTCCATCCATTAGTTGTTATTACTTAGGGAAAATAAGTCTTAAAGAAATTGGGGCTTGTACCTGTTTTAAAGTATTTTAAAAGATTATTTTGTAACTGATTAAACAACTTATTTTAGGTTTTAACAATATAGTTGACACCCAAAATATATATGACTAGGTATATGTATACGTATGAGAACTATATCTGTCTAAGCCTTGTCTATGTGTTATATAAAAGTTAATAAAATGAAAGTATATGTAATTTTTCTAGTAAAATAACCAATAAGTGTTCTCTGTTATACATTGTTTCTGACATAGAAGAGCCACACTCTCACTTGAAGACCTATCTGTATCTGTTTGCTTTGACTAAGTCAATTTCTGATGATTAACACTGTTTCCTAAATGTATAAGAAATTTAAGGCTATCCTTTGATTTTTGTTAACCTATGAAGACCTGTGATTATTGTTACTGTATACCCTGGATTCTAAATTGTACTTTAAAAGTTAAACTTAGTTAAATGTAAAACTTAGGAGAGCACTTGTTCTCCAAACTCAAATTATGTATAGCAAAAGTCTCAGATTTGTATAGAAAAAACAAATTTGGTTGGTATTCATGCATGTCATTTGATGTTTCAACAGCTGGATAAAGTAATCTGTTGTCAATAAGTTATATATACAATTTTGTGCTATTCCTCACACTGGAATTGAAATTTAAGTGCATTTTTGGAAGATAATAAGGAGAGCTTGATCTGTTTAAAGGTGACATTATAAAATATGGAAGCATTCTGCCACTTTTTTCACAAAAAGAAAGTTAAAATCTCTCAGCCTTTCTTTGATTCATGATTCAAATGCAATGTTGTATTGTTATTTATGAAGAGTCCCACCTCACCTTAGATAAGACTCTGCTTCCCACCATACTCCTTATTAGAATGACTCCAAAATAGGCTAGACTTCAGCTCATTTAAAGTTATGTCCAAAATATTGATTTTTGTTGTAAAGATTACTATGATCTCAAACAGGGAATCTAATATATAACTAAGTAAAGGTTCAAGATTATAAAAGCCAATATGTTTTTGCTTCATTAATTTCATTTTGCATTTTCCTTGTAAACTTTATAACTGTTGTCTGTCAGTGTTTTTCAGAGGTAATGCTTCTTTTTAAAAAAAAAACTGGGTTAATTTGAGATAATAAACGATCACTATCACCTACAGGAAAAGTAGTATATAATGCTAACTTCTAGTATTAATACTGACCCAGATTAACTGACAGGGATAACTGTAAAATTATAAATAATGTAGTTATAACCTGTTACTCCCTCTTTAAGACTGGTAAAACTGGCTTGTTAGGTGTTTAAAACCAAAAACTGGAGACCAAAGTCAAGGAAGTAAAAGGGCCAAGAAAAAAGCAGCCAACATTTTGGCTTTGCCCTCTAAGGTCAGCCTATACCCAGAGAATGGTGGGACCCCTTTCTGGACCCTGCGACTCTGGCAAGTCACCTGGTCTGCTGATCAGGGAGATCAAGAGGACCCTAGAGAACAAGAAACCAACCAGTGCACATTCTACACAGAGGAGGGCCATTGGACAGGGAAATGTCCCTGATGCCTCCAAGAGAAGCCACATATGGTCATCAGGACTCTGACCCATCCTGGCAGATGGCACCACTGGTAGAGGAAAGCTAAAGGATCCAACAGGCTCCACAGACATCCCCAAGATTGATCTCTGATGAGTCTCAGCTGACTTTGAAGAGTAGATAGGAAGGAACAAGGTCAGGTTTTACCAACTTGGTCTTAAGTATCTGGCAAGGGAAGCCTAGCCTGAGCACAGTCCTACATGGACAATGTTTTTGGTTTTTTTTATTGTAACTTAAGATGTACACTTGTGTCAGCCCTATCAAAAGTAAGTACAGCTGGAGGCTATAAAGAAAGGGTCCTTATGTGAGAGTGTCAAATAATAAGGATCACAAAGGACTCAACATTCACAAGTGTGTCCTGAATTAATTTGAGCCTGATCTCACAGATGTACAAAACTTCCCAACTTCCTACGCTGATAAACTCAATCTGTTTTTCACTGATATACTGAATTTGTTTATACTGAATACCTTTAACTGTCCATGCCCCACCTGATAGAGAACAAGGACTTGGGCTTACTTCCCCTAACTTCACCCTCTTTCTGCAGGAAGCAACTTGGAGATGTCATCACCCATTTTTCCATAGAAATTGAATGTAGAAATGGACAGTGGGGAAATGTAACAGCAGTCCACTTTGAATATAGCTTTGAATATATCCCTTGCTGCTCTACCACTACAATTTATTTTTTAAATGAACGTGTTTATTTCTCTTCCTCTCTCCTTGCTCCTCCCCAGTCTCTCTCTTTCCCTAATCTCAGGGGAAACAGGATTACTTTTATTTTCCATTTTAGGCAGACTTAACTGTCCTTGAGTACATACCCACCACAGGAATAAAGTAATCCAGATTTGGGAGATGGTACTGGGAGATCTCAGACCTGACTGTCTCCCAAATTAACAAGTGAATTACAACACATGGGATGGAGCCATTGAATCACCTCTGTGAAAGCCCCCTTTTGTGCTGGTGGCAGAATCATAGGTTCTGGGACAGGAGTCCCCTGTGTTTCTCCTTTGCTAGGAAAGCAATAAATCTTCTTTTTCTTTTTTTCAAGAAGAAGAAGACGATGATGATGATGACGACAACAAGAAACAATAAATGTTGGCAAGGATGTAGGGGAAAAGGTATACTCATACATTCCTGGTGGGACTGTGAATTGATGCAATCACTCTGGAAAGAAGTACAGAGATTACTCAGAAAACTTGAAATGGAACCACCATTTGATCAAGTTATCTTGCTCCTTAGTATATACCCAAAGGACTTAAAATCAACATAGTACAACGATGCAGCCATATAAATGTTTATAGCAGCTCAAAATAGCTCACAATAGCTAAGCTATGGAACCAGCCTAGGTGCCTTTTAACAGATTAATGGATTAAAAAAATGTGGTATATATACACATTGGAATATTACTCAGCTATAAAGAAAAATAAAATTATGGCATTTTCCAGTCAATGGATGGAACTGGAGAATATCATGCTAATGAAATAAGCCAATCCCCCCCCCCAAAAAAACCAAAGGCCAAATGTTCTCTCTGATATGCAGATGCTAACACACAATAAGGGGGCGGGGGTTAGGGAAGGAATAGAAGCTCATTGGATTAGAAAAATGGGAATGAAGGGAAGGGATGGGGGATGGGAAGAGGAAAGACAGTAGAATGAATCAAACATAACTTTCCTAAGTTTATATATGAATACACAACCAGTATCACTCTACATCAACCACAAGAATGGAAAGTTATGCTCCATGTATATATGATGCATCAAAATACATTCTCTTGTCATGTATAACTAAAAAGAACAAATAAAACATTTTTAAAACAAAATTTGAAAGAAAAAGAAAGCAAGCAGTGGAGCTGGGCTCTGTGCTAGGGAGGCTCCTTCTGCATTGTGACTTCCAAAGGCACACACCCTTGCATCTCAGGTCTGAGAACTCATTTCTAGGCACATAGAGTGGGAATTTGCAGCCTAGAATCTTCCTTAACTATCCCTAATTACCAAAAAAATTTACTGGTTTAAAAAAAAAATGTAAAGTTCCCAAACCACTCTGAGTGTGCTTTTTACCCTTGCCAAGCATCTTCCCAAAAGACCATGAATTTCTACACCTCACTACGGCAACATGCTGAAAAGCCAATGGACACAAAGCTTTCTTAAAATTTTTAAATAGCAACATGTACCCTTATGCACCATGTAGAAATTACCAAGAAAACATGCTTTTCAAAAATTCATCAGTGTATAACTTTTGACATTTTGGGGGGTCTTTTCTCCCCAATTTTGAGAAGTGCTAATGCAAAAATTACAAATAGAGTTCCTTACCGTTAAAACACGGCTGACACTCTGCTTCCAGAGCTGTCTCCTACCAATCCTGAACATCACAGAAATCTGTACCGCTTACGACCTGGCCAGAACCAGCCCTTCCAGAATGGTCTTCTAATTCCTGGGCATAACCCAACAGGCTCTCAGATGAAAAGTCCCCTGGAGGGTCAGATGTCACTCGTGCCCTTCTCATTCACGTGTCATCTTGACCACACTCACACTATTACAAGTCCACCTATACTGTCCAGATTTTCCTTCTAGAGTCTGCCCTTGGGTCTCTCCTGTGTTCCAAAGCCTCGGGTCGCCAGGGTAGTGCTGTTTATGTACTATACCGGTTAGCCATGCCTCTTAATCATGTTTATCAGCCAATCGATGCACTGCAACTGCTCAGTTGCACTGCAACTTCTGATGTTTGTTTAATTCTATACACTGCCCAACAATAAGCTGGAAGTCAACAGAGATATTGAAATAACTTCTTTGATCAGTGAATGAGAAAGTTTAAACCATATCAAAAGAGGAAGCCAAGAAGCCACAGCTCTCAATATATTGCTCAAGAAATTCAGTCTTACTTTGTCTAAACAACTTTGTGTGCACAATTAACTGCCAGCATTGTGACTAATTGTGACTAATTGCCAGATAGGCTAATGGTGACCCAGAGGAGCCGTTTTCTCCCCTGTAAAGAACAAGCAGCCTATCTCGTATGCAAATAGCAAACGATGTCCATAAATTACTTGTGCTCACAGGATGAACGCCCACCTAAACCGAGGTAATTTATTCTCTGTTGCTAAACATCTTGATCACCCTCACTTGCAAAGATATGATGGGGAAACATGGCCGAGTACTTTGCAAAGAGATCTCTCACCTAAGATCTCTCTCAGCAAGATGTAGAAAAGGCAAGACATTTAAGGCTAGGATTGTTGATTCCAGGATCTAGTCCTTGGAATTCAAGATGCAACAACTCAAATCCTGTCAGGTCATCCAAGGAAACTGGGGGCTTGTGCTGCTAATATCCTGCTGTTCGACATCACAACAGAGAAATGAACTGCAGTAGCAGACAGATTAAAGGGAGAGAAGGTGTTCAAGTTCATTACATGCACAGGGTTTCTCAGGAAGGACAGAGCACCTGATACCTAGGCGAGATTTAGAACTTTATATTCCCTCTTCTTAGGGGAGATGGAAGGGAGGATGTAGGCAATTTTAGAAGGGGAATAAATGATTTTTAGGGGAGAAGAATGGACCCAAATAACAGATGATGGCCTGGGACAAAATTCCTCTCGAGTCTGGGTGTGGCATCAGGGATAGATTTTCTTGGGGCCCTGAGCATCAGTCTCCAAGGTTGAAGGGATACAGAGAAGGCATTTACAACAACTGATTATTTTTCTGGAGGCAGATAAAAGAACTTAGAGAAAACCTCCCCTGCATTAGCCACTCCCCACGTACTCTCAGGTTGAAGTACATATTTCCGGGATATCATCTTGTGATCCCCAACATGAAAATATTTTTTTCTGGTGCCGAGGATTGAACTCAGGGGCTTGTGCACACTAAGTTCAAGCTGTACCATTGAGATACACCCCAGCCCCAAGATATTTTTTTTTAAACCAACTTCTGTGGGTTGATGAGCAGCTGTATTCTAATCATGAATGGTAAAAAGGAGTATCTGGGCCTCTCCTCTAGGCAGGCTGAAAAGGCCCCAGGGAATGGCAGAAGGATCTACTTCTCCCTGCTCAGCATGTCAGATCAGCCCCAGGAATCCTGTGTCCACCCGGGACCTCAGGACAGACGTTCAATTCATTACCTCCGTGCTTCTCTGGCATTAGTTACATTTAGATTGCTGCTTCCCCCACAGCATGTTGGGTACCACCCTCATTTCTGCAGCAGCTCATTTACAAGGTGTCTCTTGGGGAGAGTTACTTTCTGGGAAGATTTCCACACATGGCTGATGGCATTTCATTTGATGTCTGGCAGGCATAGCCATGACTCTCTTGAGGTTTTCCCAGCAGACTGCAAATCTTCCAGCCTTTGTGGCTGAATCCCTCTAGGCAAGATAGAGGCAGTGGATGCCTTCAGGGATCTTCTTGGGGGTCCTGAAGTTCATCTCAGGAAGGACAGCTCACTGCATTAAGCAGCAGGAACAAAGCAAAGCGTGACTCTAATCTACAACTGAGCACCTACCCTCCGTTTCTGGAAAGACAGTCCATTTCTATTGCTTGGAGATTGTCAAGCATTGCTCAGTAGGAAAATTAGGAAGGGTTTTCCACAGTGGTTTCCACCAGGCAGCAGCTCCAGTTGGCATAGCTCTGTGACAGGAGCTCATATGCTGGGGAGCTCTGCAGCCCCAGCCACATGGACATCGTGCCCATCCAGGGTGAGTATGTGGCCGTGCACCATCCACTAACAACCCAGGCATGCTGGCCAAGCCAGAGTGGACAATGGACCTTGCACAGGCAGGAAGCTTCATCCATAAATCCACGTACCTTTAGGGAAAGTTTGAAGCTCCATTTGGATCTGGTTGTGAGTGCCTTTTATTGAACCAGGTATAGTACACTACAAATAGAAAAGCTAATAAAGACAGGCATTAAAAATATTAATTGTAAGATGGAAAATTATTTTATGCAACTCTCAGAAAAAAAAAATTAAATGCTGCTGCATTACTTGAATACATCAATGTTAAGATGCATTCTGACTTCATGGGTATGGAAATATGGAAGAAGTACATCTCAGAATCCATGAAAAATGGTCATTCCTACCTTCATTGGGGGTAGATAACAAACAAATAGCATATAAGTCAATGTATGACTTTAAGTAAAATATCATTTAAAATTGTGGTAAGTGACATTATAAAATAAAAGAAGATGTAAGCTTTACTTAGGCCTCTGTTTTGGAATTATTGATGTTTTATGCTTATATTCCAAAGTGAACTCATCTCTAAATTGTAGAGTCATGTGCTTTGGGCCTTGAAATCCCTGTGTGTACAACCTATCCCATGTGGCATAATAGAAAAGGGCAACTTTAGGGTCAGACAGACCTGGATTAAATCCCAGCTCTGTCTCTTCTAGCTGTGTGACATCAGAGCCTCTGTTTCCTAAGTTATATGTCAGAGATAAAACTACCTAACAGACTGGTAATGATTTAAATATTTCTAAAACCTCTGGATCCTCATAGGCATCTAATAAACAAAAGATATAACCATATTTTTAATTTGCAGAAGAGTTATAGCTCTGATTAGAGACAAGATCAGAATAGGGTACAAATTCCCAAGGGACGGTCTTTAACAATATGCCAATTCTAGTCTAGAGCTGTTCAGAAGTCTTGCTCTTGATTTCTGACTATGTCCCAAGAAAACAGCGGCCCAGGTTTCATCAGTTCCTATCTACACGTTTTTCATGAGTTTCCATCTCTAACAACATCTTACTAAAGCCCAACAGAATCAACCATTCATCAGTTTAATGCCTTGTAAACAAGGACACAAGGGATTGCACATAAAAATGGCAAACAAGTTAAGTGGGAGAAGCTGCCATGTTTCAGCCATTCTGAGCTATACATTTTTTTTCCACTTTTTGCCACATTGAAATAGGGTGCCTCTTTTCCTCAGCATCGTCACTGTTAGTCAGGCGACAGTCACGACATGTGTCATTGCCAGCCCTTGTCAGACCCAGCTGTCACCCCCTGTGGCACAACAGAGCCACTGTAGCACCTTGGTTTAGAGAGTCAACAAGCACAACAAGTGCATTTGAGGAAGGAATATGTGTCCTGGTTGTTTTCTAAAAGTCTGAACTGACACCTTCCAGAAAAATCCAGAAAACTCCAGCATTGCAACTGGCAGGATGGCATCAGTGAGCTGGAAGGAAATCCCTGAGAGTCAGGCTCTAAATGCAAAGAAGTTTTCAAAATTTCTAAACAAATTCGTTGCATTTACCTTTGGATGGATGCACAGGAGAGATGTATTATTTTTTAAATCTATGTTTAAACTTGAAAGAGCTTTTTCAGTTGAAGTCAAATAAAATTCTAAGAAAGCAGTGCACACTAGTTTAATCAACAGCAGTTTCTCTTAGTGGTGAACTGCACCGTGGTGTATCTTTCATCCGATGATGGCTTAGGTCAGATGAAATACAGTTTTATGAGCCCTGTGATCAAAGAAAACTTCTAAAAGATAGAATTTCAGGCAAGACTTGAAGAAAGGCAAGATTTAAAAAGGTAGAGCATAATAACCCATGTGAAAAATCAGCCCCAAGCTTGGAGTTTGGAATTCAAGAGAGGTTGTCTCATACTGCACTTTTGAGGAAAAATGATTGATTAATCTGAAAGGTACCTGGAGGTTGAATGTGAATGTCAACTGAAGGTAGCAGCATTTGTGGGCATTAGGGAATCATCACAGGATAAATCGATGGAAGTTTTGATCAGGAAGTTTATACCGGTAGCTGGGTACAAGGAGGATTGGAGTGGGAAGAGAGAAAGGCTCTATGCTGCGCATGAGAAAGAAGTGAGTCAGTCGAGGGGTAGAAGCAGTGGCCACTCAAACCACCCCAAAAATGAGCAAGCGAACAAACTGAGCCAAGTGAGCCATTTGACTAAGCTACTCCTACATAGAGACCTTTTGCTCTTTCCTTTTTGAAAACATGAAGCCTACTATGATTAACCACAAGACCCAAAACATCCAGTATCTTTTTCTTTATTCTACCATAATTTGAAAAACGCATAATAAAAGGAAAATGAGCTGGGCACAGTGGTGCATGCCTGTAATCCCAACAGCTCGGGAGGCTGAGACAGGAGGACGGAGAATTCAAAGCCAGCCTCAGTAAAAGCAAGGTGCTGCCCACTCAGAAATGCAAACAATGATTCTAAAAATTTCAAATGAAGTGGTATGGCTTGTTGGTTCACCACCATTTTCATAAATTGAAATTGTGAAATTAAAGCTAAGAAAGATGCATAGTTTTTCTAGAAGCTTTATCTGTTAAAACTCAAAAGAGAGGAATAGGAGAAGGGAGGAGAAACCCGAGAGGAGGCTACAGAATGCTGGTGCATTTAGAATAAAGCAAACACTGAAGTCAGCATCCCAGTTCTGTAGCTCTAGATTGGAGGACGAGAGATGCTGGGTGCTTGCTAAATGCACACTCTGGATGTTCCAGAGCCTTCCATGGAGAAAGTGTGTGATGGAGAGGGATACTAAAGGAAAGATAATCTCAGAAACAAACATCCTTCCTCCTCCCCTTCCTGTATTCCCTGGTGACACTTCCATGTATCTCTGTAGAAAAAATGCTGTCCTGGCTTAGAAAGCTGCACTTCTGATCTGACTCCTGCACATACTGGAGATTGTGTGGTCTGTGATAAACCCCCAGCCACACTGGCCCCATTTTCCCTATGAATAACATAAGGTGGGTGGTGCATGATCTTGCAGAGAATGTACAGCTTCATAAAAACAATGAACCCAAGCAAGAAATCTAGCTCCCAAGTATACCCCATGCATAAACTAACTGAATATCATCTTAGCATGGATGTTACATGCACCATCTTTTTAATGTGGCATAGGGAACATGTGGGAAATTGTACCACTTGACTCATCTGAAATGTGGTTGATCAGTTGAACATGGCAGCCTGTTCACATCTATGGTAGCATTTTCTCCATAGAAAACATTTTCCATTCCGTATGCCCACATCTTGAACAAACAGTGCTCCCTGGGCCATACCCAGTCTTTGTATGCGAAGCTAAAATGCTTTATAAAATTCTTCTCCCAGACCATCCACACAGGCTCAGGATCTCTAAATGAAAAGCAAATTTTAGGTGCAAATCCTTTCCTATAGTACGTCTCTCTGGCATCCTGCCTTTGTTGTGGCTGCTTAGCCTGGTTTCACAGGTTGAACATTCCTAATTCAAAAATCTGAAATTTAAAATGCTCCAAAATCCTTTAAAGAAAGCATTTTGGATATGAGAGACATGACAAGTAGAAAATTCCACACCTGCTGTCATGTGACAGGTCAAAGTCAAAATGCTGGTGCACCAAAAATATTCTATAGAAATTACCTTCTATGTGTATGAGATGGACATGAACACAAATGAATTTTGTATTTAAACTTGGGTCTCATCCCCAAGGTATCTCAACATGCACATATTCCAAAAGCCAAAATCCGGAACATTTCTTTTCCCAAATATTTCAGATAAGGGCCAGTTGACCTGTGATTTTCACGTTGAACATTTCCAGATCATATTGCCTAGCTTGGTTACACCAGATTTTCCTTGTTTAGAACCCAAATGACAAAATTATATTCTACATAACTCAGAAAAACAACACTTTTTAATTTAGAACCCTGTTTGTAATTATAATCTAAAAGTCAGTCAACAGTTTGGGATTGACCTCATCATGCCTTAATTATTTATACTTTCAGAAATTCTAGATTGAAACTAATATATGCCCAGTATGAGTCAGAGAAAAAGAGAGAGGCAAAGGATCTAATTAATGTGATACGTCTTGCTTTCTGAAAACAGCAGGATCTAATGATCTTACCTTTATGCTACCTTTTAATTGATATTATTCCACTTCAGGTGTGGGCATTCTAAGTACCAAAGTACAATCATTCCCCAAATATAAAGTGACAAAAAAAAAAAAAGCCAACTCATAGTTCCTCATTCTGGATTCTCATTTAGTTTATCAGGCATTTATTTAGAAAGGAAATGTATTTTTATTGCATATGTTGCTGGTTGCATTAGTCAGATTTCTGTTGCTATAATGGAAATACCAGAAATAATTAACATATAAAGAGAAAAGGTCTATTTGGGCTTACAGTTTGGACTTACAGATTCCAGTCCAAGATCAGATGCACCCATTGCTTTGGGCCTCTAGCTGGAAGGAAATGGCAAGAAGCATCTGGTGGAACAGACTGCTCATGGCATAGCCAGGAAGTTAAAAGGACCCAGGAAGGGACTGAGTCCGGCAACCCCTTCCAGGGCACCCTCTCAATGAACCTCCCACGAAGCCCCACCTCCTAAAGGGTCTGCCAGCGCCCAGGAGTGCCATGCTGGGGAGCAACCTTTAACCCAGAGAGCTCGGGTTCATTTATCGACACCACAGCAGGCCCCCACCCAGACTGAGGAGTAGTAGGAAATGCCAGTCCTCCAGCTGCATCCATGTCCCCTTGCTAAGCCCCACCCACAGACCCACAGGGCCTGCAGAAAGCCAAGACCCCAGCTGAGGAAGTCAATATCAAAGGCTCACATTTCACTGAGGGAACATTTTGGGGACTTTGCTGTTATCGTCCTTGTTCATATTTGTTAAGCAGATAAAGAAAAAAAAATTGATTAGGTTCACCAACAAATAAAAAATTTCTCATTTACCCTTGCATTTAGGTCTCTTTGCTTCTTGCTAAAAGATCAGGAAAATGGTAACCTCAAAACCATGTTCCCTTCTGAGAGAAAAACTTAATGAGAAAAAGGGAATCAAATGTCATTTCGTGTAAAATAAAATCCTAATATCAGTTTTACTCAGGAGACATCTTCTAAAAGCAGCAAAGAATTACCCCAGCTTCTAACATCATCCCCTCAGAAGCACATTAATTAGCCAGAAGCATATTATTAGAGGGATTTCCCAACTTGTGATAGCTTGACTTCACAAACCCCCTGTAGTATGATTTTTATCATAACTAAAAATCCACAAAAATAATTAAGATATTTTACAAACACCCGTGGGTTGGCACCCACGCTTGTGCCAAGGGGTTTGGCACTAAAATAGGATGTGCTGATTCAAAAGGCAGAAAAACTTTGAGTTACAAGAATGGGATCAGATACAGCAAATCCATTTATCTGAAGCCAGACAGTAATTTCTGCAAGGCAGGTTTCAGCTCTCTTTGAAAAGCTTAAGAATAGATTTGGGGTCACATCAAAAGATGTATCCAGTCAGAAAAAGAATGATTTGATCATCTCACAAACAGAGCAGTTGGTGGCAGATCAGAGTTCAAGAAGCAACCCAGGATCTGTCCTTTCTGCAACCCCAGCCTTCACCAATACCACTGTAAACTCAGAGGGCAGGGGCCTATCCAACGAAGCCACAGCTGTATTCTGGGTCTTCACACTGTTCATTACAGGGATGAAGAACAGTTCCATTTATAACCTCATCCAGGAGCTAATTAGGTTTCTAAATCCCAAACTACCTACAGTTACAAATTATATTTCAGTGACTCTGCTACCAACAAAACAATATTTATATCACCAAAGAAGACAAAGATAACCATTCACTGGTTGATGTTTTCTGTATTTTTCCTTTCTTAAGCACAGTAGCCTTTGTAATAAAGGTCACTACTATCTCTGGATGCCAAATGACAAGTCTCAGACACTGCAGTTTCCCTCAACAGCAAAAACGTTAGAATATTATTTTTCTAACCAAACATAAATACCAATTACATCATTTTTAAGGAATAAATTTATTTTATTGCTCACAAAGCTGAGTTATAGAAACTCTCCCTTCAGGGATTCTTTGAGGATGAATTTTCAATGCCTACTTCCTACCAAAACCAACATGACAGCTTCCTGCCAGGCAGAAGTGGAAGGACACTCAGTTAAAGGGAATGTATTTCCTTTCATTTAGCAACTGCTTTACAATGCAATATTCAGTTCCTGCTTCTGAAACAATGGCCAGCACCCTGATTTTTCATTAATTATTAATTCTTCTACTGAAAACGGTTAACACCATCCATATATGAGGCCACCGCATAGATTGAAACATCCAAATAAAATTTACAATTAACTACATAAATCAATTTTTACTGATTAAAGTGAATTCCAAGTTGGGATATAAATGTATCTAGATATGAAAACATGAAAGTCAGGTTGAGGCAAGGATTGTAGCCCTTACCCTGTGATCCAGTGTTGGACGTGAAACTAATCTGAACAATTACTTTCTTTGGATTGTTTTAACTTTCAAATGCCATATAATCAAAATTGTAGGATGGTTCCTGTATCAATAGGAACCAAAGGTAGCACAGAAAAACATTTCAGATCAAACCTGGTAGGATAATTCCTTTTTCAGGTGATAATTATATTAATTTCATATTTTAGATATAATTTTAAAACAAATGTTATACATATTTTTAAAAATCACTTAGTATAGTTCCTTAATCTCACCAAAGGCAATCAATATATATTTATCTAGCTTCTGTGTTATACTAAGGAAGTTATTCAAAAGTATAGGACAGGGCTGAAGTTGTGGCTCAGTGGTAGAGCTCTTGCCTCCCATGTGTGATGTACTGTTTCAATCCTCAGCACCATGTAAAAATAAATAAAATAGAGTTGTTGTGTCCATGTACAACTAAAAAAATATATTTAAAAAATTATTGGACAGGTCCTTCCCTGAAAGAGCTTATAATTTAGCAAAGGACATAAAATGAAGTAGGCTGGGAGTGTAGCTCAGTGGTAGAATACTTGCCTAGAATGTGCAAGGTCCTAGGTTCAATTCTCAGCACCACCACCAAGGGGAAAAAATTTTTAATAAGTTAACATAGTACTAAATTGTCAGGTCCTGTGAAGATATTGGAATTCAAGATGCTTTGTCAAATGCATGAGTCAAAATATGTAAAATTTAATCATAAAATATAATAAGTTTTAAAAGATAAGAGCTTTTCACAAAATTCAGCTTGGAAATCAGTCTAAATCACTTAAATGAAGTAGAATCAGTCGCACATCTAAAAATTATTATAGGGAAAAATATTAAAGTGAAATAAGACCTATAAGAATTTCCTTTCATCAAACAATGAAGGAAAATAAGTCCCTGAGGTAAGTGTTCTGAATGTGAGCTAGAGCAGCCCATAAGAACAATTTCTCTCTGCTTTTCCACTTTCTTTCCCCAGCCCCTTTCCCAAAACAGAGTTGACATTTGGATCTGTTCAAACAGAAAATTCTAGAAGGAGGTTCCCCTTTAAACCACCCCAGTGTGCATCTCACTGCCACTCCCTGACCAGGCCCACTCCACCTTCTGTGCCTGACTCTTCTCTTCCTCCCCTCTCTTCATCTTCCCCCTCGCTTCCCCCTCCTTCCTTTCTGACCCTAAAGCACAAAATGAAGACCACCTCTCACCCAAGTCTCACGGGTCCCCTTCCACATCAGACCCCTTTTCTCGCCATCCTGAGCACTGTTTGGGAACAAGTGGGATCACACAATCCACATCAAGCTGAGGCCGCCCCAGAGAAGGCTGCTTCAAGGAACGGGTGTCCACCAGACCACTAAAGGAAGACAGCAGATGTGCCCAAAATAAAAAGGAAGGGGTTGATTCACCAAGGGACATGGAGCAATAGGAGAAAATCTATCGCTTTTGTGACCCAGAAAATACATAAACCCAAAAACAGCAGTCTCCAGGGAGAAAACGCAAGGCAATTACGGCTAAAAGAACTAGAGTCGAAGGTGATTGTTCTCCAAGCTGCTAACCCCACTTGGGAATTACATTTCTCTCTCTTATTTTTTTTAAAGAAAATTAATGAAATGAAAGCATTTTTAAATCAAAAAAGTTGGCCCTGTAGAAACTGTTCAAAATGGTAAGCACTCTATATAGAGTTTATTTTTCCTAATTAGTTCTATTCAACTCTTTTAGAGACTAAACCTTATTAAAACCAGTTCAAAGTTTTTATTTCAATATTAAAATTTTATTCACTATATATGGGAAAGTAAGACCTGAAGGGAAGGGAGGTCCGTGGGCAATAATAAAGAAATGAAAAGGGTGTCGAGAATTTCCTGTCCTTCCCTACAAGCTATTCCAGCCCACATCACAGCGCACCTGCTCACCCATGGGGGATCCACATCCTGTTCCTTAAATATACTTTCATGATCTGTCTGAAACACCCTCACTCCTTCCATCCCACTCCAGGGACAAGAATCATTTCATGTCCCTTCCTCTCTGGAGAGTTCATCCCGAATCTCATGTTTCCCTCTAAGAAATCCTATTGTCCTTTCCTCAATTCTAATGGTTTTCATAGTGAATAGCAATTACATTTTAGAAATACCAAGTGCACTAGGATGAGTTTTACAACAGAGGCTTTAAATACTGTGATTAGCAATGCATCTGACAAATTAGGTGCTCATTAAATATATAATTAATCATTGTTTTTATATCACCTATACTGAGTACAATAAATCAAAAGTGGTATCTCTTTTTGTTTAAAAAAGATGCCTCATTTATCTGTCTGAAGGTATCTTCTTTCATGTCACTGTTGTTCTCATTCTTCTCGTTTTCGTTTTCCTTTTTAATTTATTGATATAGATAGTGACAGCAGTCTTGGGGGTAAGCAGTAGAAGGCAACACTGGTAAGTGTCAAAGGCAGATTTCAGATGGGTATGGTGGCACACACCCTATAATCCCAGTGGTTTGGGAGGCGGGAGGATCGGGAGTTCAAAGCCAGCCTCTGCAAAAGTGAGGTGCAAAGCCACTCAGGGAGACCCTGTCTCTAAGTAAAATACAAAATAGGACTGCAGGTGTGGCTCAGTGGTCAAGTGCCCCTGAGTTCAATCCCCAGTACCTGCACCCCCCCAAAAAGGCAAATTACAGGGCTGTGATCCTTGTTACAGAGAATGTAACTTTCCTCATTCTGCACTCCTGCCCTCCTGGTTAGTCTAGGTTAATAGTCATGAGGTTTACTCCATGATCATCTCCCACATTTTCTCTTGCAGGTGTTCTTTTTATTATCATTTCACTGAGTGATTATCAAACAGGACAGAATTGCAGAGTTGGATTTGTGAATTATTCATAAAAGTGAATTTTGATATGCTGAACATCAAGTTACCATTGCTTGGAGCCATCAGCTTAAGTTTACAAATATTTCCCTTGCAGGGAATTGTTGCAATGGCATTCAGAGTGCCGGAATGTCAAATTGGTCAGGTCCTATCATTAGCAACGGATCTATAAACACGTGAAAGGAGCACTATACCTACCAGTGACAGGCTTGGGTTTATCAGCCATCCTTCTTTTCTTTTAAAGAAGAAATCCTCAGAATTCCAGTTACAAGATTTACAGCATTTCAATCTCATGCCCTATAAAATCTTATGTTTGGAGGTTAATAAACTGAGATTAATCCAGAGATAGCACACATTGGTTTCTTTCTTCTTTCCTTTCAAGCACAATACATTGCAGGAAGCTTAGCCTGTACTGAGGAAGGGTTTTGGAACAGCTGGCCACTGGCGGAGGCGAGCTGCCATCCAGTGGCTGAAAGGAAAACACACCCAGAACAGAGCCACTTGCTAGGGAAATTGCAGAAGCAGACAGACCCACGCCCATGCTTCAGAGGTCTTCCTTGATTTACACTCTTTCTCATACTGAGAAGAGAGAATGGTAGGAGACATTACAGAAAGCTTTAAGGGATCCAGAGCAGAGGTCTCATACAACTCTAAGCCATAAGAAGCTCATCTGTGTGTTCCAATGGTTTTCCTCTCAAAATTTCCCCATTTAGAAGCTTTGCCTACTTATATCATACAAAGCAGGCTAAAGAATAAAATGATTGTAAATACTAAAATGTATCTGTCTCTGTAGGAGGTGGTATGCTGAAGAAAATAACTTTGATTTCAATCTCTAAAGAAGATAAGCATCCAAATCTATCCATATAATAATCCCAATACTGTATAATTACAGGGTAAATTCAAGTTAATTTTGATCATTTGTTTTTTCATTATAAAAATGGTACAAATTTATTATGGAAAGCATTTTTAAGATGAATATCACCATAACCTAAGCAGTCTGTGAGAAACGCCCTATCATTTCCTTAACAAAATCAACAATAGGCGCAGGCATGGTGCACATGCCTGTAATCCCAGCAAATCTGGAGGCCAAAACAGGAGGACCACAAGTTCCAGGCCAGCCTAAGCAACTCAGCAAAACCCTGTCTCAAAATCAAAAATAAAAATGTCTGGGAATGTGGCTCATTGGTAAAGTGCTCCTGGGTTCCATCCCAGTACCAAAAAAGAAAAAAAGTGATTAAAAATAAGTCTAGGGTGTAGCTCAATGGTGGAGCATGTACTTGAAATGTGCAAGGCTCTAGGAATGGAACCACCATTTGACCCAACTATTCCCCTTCTCGGACTATACCCAAAAGCCCCAAAAAGAGCATACTACAGGGACACAGCTACATCAATGTTCATAGCAGCACAATTCACAATAGCTAGATTGTGGAACCAACCTAGATGCCCTTCAACAGATGAATGGATTTAAAAAATGTGGCACTTATACACAATGAAATATTACTCAGCATTAAAAAATAACAAAATCATGGCATTTGCAGGGAAATGGATGGCACTAGAGCAGATTATGCTAAGCGAAGTTAGCCAATCCCTGAAAAACAAATGCCAAATGTCTTCTCTGATATAAGGGAGATGACTCAAAACAGAGTAGGAAGGAAGAGCATGAGAAGAAGATTACCATGAAACAAGGAAAAGAGGAGGGAGGGAAAGGGAGGGAGAAGGGGAATTGCACGGAAGACGGAAGGAGACCCTCATGGGTTCACAAAATACACATATGATGGTGTGAGGGGGAAGGGTAGGAAAAAAGAGAGAGATAAGTGTCATAGTAAATGGGTAGAGAATATTAATGGCAGGGAAGGGGGAGTGAGGGGGGGACAGGGAGGGCAGCAGAATACAACTAACACTAGGATTGCTGTATGTGTACACATGGATGTATAACCAATGTGATTCTGCAATCTGTACGCGTGGGAAAATGAGAATTCATACCCTATTTGAATCAAATGTATGATATGTCAAGATCATTGTATTGTCTTGAGCAACTAATAAAAAAAAAAATTCTCACCCAGAAAAAAAAAATGTGCAGGGCTCTGGGTTCAGTCCTTAGCACAAAGATAAATAAATGAATAATAAAGATAATTTGCATATACATATACATATATGTGTGTATACATATACACACGTGTGTATACATATATCTCTTTATTTTTATCCTAAAATAAAACTTTCTTATGTCACTGAATATTCTATAAAATACAATTTAATGACTGTAGTGATTATATAGGCCTTAATTTATTTAGGCAATTTTTTTTCTCTTTTAATTTTTTTATTAGTTGCTCAAAACATTACAATGATCTTGACATATCATACATTTGATTCAAATGGGAAAAAATATGGGACGCTTCAAGAATTTGCGTGTCTTCCTTGCGCAGGGGCCATGCTAATCTTCTCTGTATCGTTCCAATTTTAGTATATGTGCTGCCAAAGCGAGCACTAGGCAATTTTTTTTTTAACTTTTAGATTGGTTCTAATATTTCACTACTATAAATAATACTATAATGATATGCCCTTGTACAAATCCTTGTATAGATATCCACTTATCTATTTCAATAAATTACTAGAAAAAATTATCCCGTAAAAAATATGCCCTTTGATTCTCAAGAGAAAGCTGATGTTATTTTATTTATCTTTGCCAAACGGTAGGTGAGAAGCAACAAGCCACCGTTATCTCCCTCTAAGTTTTTTGTTTTTGTTTTTGTGGTGCTGGGGATTGAACCCAGGGCCTTGTGCATGCAAGGGAAGTACTCTACAAACTGAGCTACATCTCCAGTCCTCCCTGTAAGTTTAATTTGCTAGTCTTTGACAAGAGTGAAACTGAATATTTTTAAAATACTTATTGGGGCTGGGATTGTGGCTCAGCGGTAGAACGCTCACCTAGCATGGGCAGGACCTGGGTTCAATTCTCAGCACCACATAAAAAAAAATAATAAAGACATTATGTTGTGTCCATCAACAAAAAAGATTCATTCATTCATATTCTCTCTCTCTCTCTCTCTCTCTCTCTCTCTCTCTCTCTCTCTCTCTCTCTCTCTCTCTCCTTTAAAAAATACTTATTGGACATTTATGTTTTATGGTTTGTTTTCTGTTTATTGTGAATGGCCTATTTATGTCCCCTCCTATTTTTTGCTGATAATTTTCTTTCTGTTGATTTGATTTTTTAATTTTATATTTGTTTTAATTAATAGAATGCATTTATGCAGTTTGATATGTCATACATGGATGGGACATAATTTCTAATTTTTCTGAGTGTACATGTTGCAGAACCATATTGGTCTTGTAGTCACATATATACAGACATTAATAATGTCCCATCACTGCCCTCTACCTAATCAAAGGTAACGCTATTCTTCCCTAGTGTCCCCTGCCTTATTGACTTTTAAGTCTAGGTAAAGACACAGCATATATTCAGAAAATGAATAGCCAAAAGAATTAAAGACAAAAGTTTTAAAGAGGTTAGGGCTCAGGAAACAAAGTAAGGCACTTGGGCATGCTGAGAATTTTGCACTAAGGTACACAGGAAGGACTTGGACGCAGCCTCAGAACCAAGTTCTCTCTGCCCTTTTCTGCCCACCTAGCTCTTGCTCCTCATTCTCCCCTGAAGAGAGCCACAGAAACCAGAATTCCTCTTTCCCCATGGGGTCATAAAAACTAGAACCCTTTTGCCCAAAGCCAGCCATAAAATCTTGAGTTATTACTCTAACCATTTCGTGTCTTCCTGTCTAGGAGCTGACCATAAAGAAATTCTCTGACCTATTCTTGTCCTGTGGTGGGACATCAGACCCTCATCTCACGTGGGTCCTACCCCATTCCTGGAGGAAGAAATGTCGCACAAGGCCCTGAAGAACGGGTTCCCCTCCTTGTCTGTTACTTAGCTCACACCTTTTTACCCAATCACATTTCTTCACGGCTGCCAATTCTTCATCAAACCTAAACACAAAAATAGACAGTCCTCCTTGGATCTTTGGTTCTCTATTTCTGAAGGCTCCAGTGTCATGTGAAACTCTTATTAAATAAACTCACTCTGCTTTTCCTTTGTTAACCTGTCTCCTGTCACAGGAGTACTGCCATGACCACCATCCCTGCCTCTACCAAGATTTGAAGGCAGCCACTTTATTTTTACAAAATGCATAATCCACTATGAGCACACAGTGGCGGTATGCTGAAAGTTGGTATTAAAATAAAATAAGCGAAACCAGTTCGAAAACGCAGGCCACATTAACAGACAAACTATAGGAAAAGGATGTCCTAAAAGAACGTTAGGATAAAACGTTATAGATAAAACGTTATAGATAAAACCTTAGATTCTCCCCAGGTATTATTATTTTATAGGGCCACAGTGAACAAAAGTAGTCATTCATTAAAACACAGGAAACTTTAAAGAACAGAAATCCTTCAAGTCACCATCTCCCAGGATCCTGTTGTAAGTTGGAAATTAATCATGAAGGAATTTCATGTCTCCGGACCGCTTTCACATTTAGAAAGACTTCTTTTACATTACTACTGGGTCCTTGCAAAACGGGAAACTGTAAATAAAGACCACTTTGAACACTATAACAAATCCCACCAGACTCCAGAGGACTGACTGATAGGCAGGCTACAGAGGGACCAGCATGGATTCATTCCCAGCGACCAGGGAATGCTGGGTGGCGAGGTACAGGGGGGCTGCCCTGGTCAGGCCAGTGGGCCACCCCAGTCCCTATTCACAGCTCTCGATGCTGTGAGCATGGGTCTCTTTCACGACCGGCTGGGCACCCAGGGTAAGTCACTGGAGCATCCCAGGTGCCCGAGAGGGAGGAGCCAGGGCAGAGGGGAGGACCAGCCCGAGAGCCTGGCCACCTGGGTCTCGTTTTCATTCCTTCCCTTGCTCCCAAGTCCCCTCACCAGCATTCTGAGGGCATTCTATCAAGGTTTCTCATTACCCAGTGGGGACAGGAGTCCCCGAATCTGGTCTCACTCCATGCTAGCCTGAAATGGGACCAGAGTAGGAAAGGAAGGACTTCTTCCAGGCATGGAGCAGAGAGCCTTTGTCCCCCTTTACCATGTAAAGTAGCAGTCTGTGACGTGCTCTCCGTCCCGGGAGACTCAAGATTTGTTGGATTCAGGAAACTCTGGATGAGCCATGGCAAGAAACGAGGGGAACTGAGTTGGGCCTTACTGTGAAACCATGAACCAGGAGACAGACCCGGAGAGGGAAGCCAGCACTGGAGGGTGCAGATGAGCCCACTGCAGCACCTCGTCTTGTTGAGCTGCCATCTAAATCTCACCCCCTTTTCATAATTCCCGCTTTCCAAGTGGGAAAACTATGGCTCCTGGGCAAACTCCAACCCAGGCCTGTCTTGCCCTGTGGAATTTCATTGGCTTCGACCACACTCTCCTTCCTGCATTGCCAGTGGCCGTCTTCCTGCTACAGTAGGAGAGATGGCCAGTTGCTACCAAGATGTGTAGCATTTATTATCTGACCCCTTGCAGAAAAGGTTTGCTGACCTCTGGCCTGGAGCAAGGTCACAGGCAACTTGACTGTACCTCCTGGCCTACTTCACTGTAGGAATCCCTTGCCAGGCCCTGGCCGAGGCACAGCTCTGTGACACTCTGGAAGATTGACTAGGAGGCTCCCTCCTACCCAGCATCTTCTCACCAAGCCCGACCTCCCCCTGCTACTCCGCACCCCGGCTCACTTCCTTATCTGCACAGCCTCTGTGCTCTGCAGAAAGCTCTGTCCTTAGAGCTTTTATTATTCATTTATGTTACTTTATTTGTATCTGTTTGTTATTCACTTTCAATTCAAAGTTTGTGCCTATATGTAAAGATATTTTTTATTTGTTTTTGTTAGCTATACATGACAGAATGCATTTATGCACTTTGATATATCATAAATAAATGGGGTATAATAACATATACATTTTTCTGATTGTACATGTTGTAGAATCACATTGGTTATGCAGTCATATGTACATAAGGTAATAAAGTCTGTTTTATTTACTTTCCTTCCTATCCCCATATTCCCTCCCCTCCCTTCACTTTCCTCTACCTAAAGTAACTTCCTTAGCACCTGACCCTGTTAGCATCTGCATATCAGAGAAAACATTCAGCCTTTGTTTTTATGGAACTGGCTTATTTCACTTAGCATGATATTCTCCAACTTCATCCATTTACCAGAAAATGCTATGATTTCATTCTTCTTTAAAACTGAGGAATATTCCATCAAATATATATACCACATTTTCTTTATCCATTCATCTATTGAAGGGCACATAGGTTGGTTCCATAGTTTAGTTATTGTGAATAAGCTGCTATAAACATTGATGTGGCCACATCACTGAAGTACACTGATTTTAAGTCCTTTGGGTATAAACAGAGTAGTGGGATATCTGGTTCCATTTTTATTCCCACCAGCAATGTGTGAGTATACCATTTTCCCCACATCCTCACCAACATTTATTGTTGCCTATATTCTTGATAATTACCATTCTGACTGGAGTGAAATGAAATCTTAGAGTAGTTTTTATTTACATTTCTCTTAATTGCTAGAGATGTTGAACATTTTTCATATATTTGTTTATCAATTCTATTTTTTCTTCTGTCAAGTATCTGTTCAATTCCTTAGCCCATTTATTGATTGGGTTATTTGTTTTGTTTTTGTTTTTGGTGTTAAGTTTTTTGAATTTATCATACATCTCAGAGATTAATACTTTATCTGGGTGCACGTGGTCAAAGATTTTCTCCCAATCCGTAGGCTCTCACTTCACTCTATTACCCCAGGTATTAAAGAGAAATTGCACCAGACACTTGTGAAAAATGGCAAGATGGTTTGATTCAAGTTACCACAGTCAAAAAGAGAGACTTCAGTGTAAAACTTAGCTTAACTCCAAATTCAGCAATGGCAGCTGGGGGTTTATAGCCAAAGACATATGCATGTGGATGTATAATACCAAGAAGAATCTAATTGAATGTCATTTGTGGGGAAAATGAGGAACTTGATTGGAAATGAAGTGGCTGGGAGACTCTCCCTAAACTGGCTTAGCAGGATTCTTATCAAAACTGGGTTTGGCAGGCCAAGACCAGGCCTACTCTAAAAGAGGCTGCCTGAAGTTTGGTCAAGGAAGCAGTCCTTGTCACAGGAATGGGAATTTAAGAATAAATCATTAAAATCATCAGAACTGACATTCACTTCACAGAGCAGTGCCACACATCCATCACTCTGCCCAGTGGCAGTACATTGTTCACGGCAGTGCTCCAGACCCAGGAGCAGAGAGGACCCCATGTCCAAGTCTTCTGCCATTTTGGTGACTCAGCAACCTACTCCCTCTCCCTTGTTCCCATGGTTGCTGTCACCACTTGCACCTGCAAGTCAACCTATACATTGGTTTTTCTAAATGCATTCCCTTGTACCCTCTAGATAAACCAAACCAGACAAAGACGAAAATACCCGTGTATTTGTTAACACATATGATGGGTTGTATCAGTGGGTTTTAATGAACTTGTCTCACTAAATGGAAATAAGGTTCAACAGAGGTGGTGAAAAGGGCTTTTCCCACAAAGAAGAATGACATTACGGTATTTGCCGATAAATAGATGGAACTGGAGAACATCATGCTAAGTGAAATAAGCCAGACTCAAAATCCAGGATCAAATGTTTTCTCTCATATAAAGAATCTAGAGCAACATAAGGGAAAAGGATGGGGGGCAGGAGATCCCATGAAAACAGAGGGAATAGAGGAAAGGGGTTGAGGGGAGGGACGGCAAAAGGGAGAAACTACAAAGCGGAATTTTCAAAATCATGCTGTGTACATATATGAATATGCCACAGTGAATTCCACTCTGTATCTCTTAAAAGTGCAATTTAAAAAGTGCAAATATAAATAAATAGAAGGAAGACCAGTAGAATAGAGGAAGAGGAGCAGGGAGAGGGGAGAGGAAGGAAAGAGGAAGTATGAGGGACTTAAATGGAACTAATTATATTCCGTACATGTATGATTATGTCAAAATGAGCCCCACTATTATGTATGACTATAATGTACTAATAAAAACCTTTTATAAGAAAAGAGGATTCCCCGGGCCCCACACCACCCCTATAGGTTCCATCTATGCTCCTCCTTTGTCTCTCTTCTACCTCAAGGGAACCCTTGAAGTCTAGGAAGAGTGAATTGGTGCCTGGGGGCCTCTGTTGCTACTTACCCTCTTTCCCTGGCTATCTGACAGTCAAAGTTGTCAGGAGACCATAGTTTCCAGAGTGGGCCACCATGGCTTTGTGGGCCCAGATGGGCATTTGCCTGTTGGGGTGACGGTGCTACCACCACCATTTCCACATTGACTCTAGGCCCATCTGATCAGGAAGAAACACATGGGTGGCAGGAAGCCAGGAGAGCATGTTTAGGTGGTCCAAGGCCTGGTAGGGATCACAGCAGCTCCATGGCATTCTGCCTTGTGGCTTCTCAGGAGGCAGAAAGTTTTAGTGGAGCAGAGACCAGTGCTTTGGAGTCTATGGAGGAGACAAATAGGAAACACCCAGGAGGCAGAACTTCAGGGGCATGATGGACGAGGGACCAAGAAACCCAACAGATGCCATCCCAGAGCTCTGAGCCAGGCTTAATTTAAATTACTGGAAGATGGAAGGATTTGGAGAATCGCAAGTGGGACAACAGAGCAGCCAGGGCTATAAAGGGGCCTCTGAGGGCTCTGAGGCAGAGAGTACTTACCAAATGGAATGACGGTATTCAACTTTCAGTAATTGGCTTGGCTGTAGTGGTACATCCCTGCTGAATACAGCCTTGTACAAAATTCTGTTTTGTATATTAGATATTAGAGATTGGCTTATTCAATATCCCTTCTATTCCATTTCTAACATCCTTTTTTTTTTTGTAATGTAGTAACTTGTAGCTAAACCATACATTTCCCAGACTCCTTTGAAGCTGTCTTGTGATTAGTGTCCCACATATAATTCAGTCTGATGAGCCTGGATGAGATGCTAAACCAGAACTAGGTTTTGATGAGAGGAGGAGAGGCTGAGATGCCAGTCTTCAGCACAAATCATGGCGAAGGAAATGTGATCCTGGAGCCAGAACCCAAGACAGCAGCTCAGTAATGGAGAAGCCACATGTCCCTCGGTGTCCCAGCTCTACAGAGTGGTTTCGGAAGTCCAGCCTATTGTTTATTTTATGCAGAACTCCCAATAATTCAGTATAATAGCCAGTCTCCTTGATGATAAATGTCTTTTTGCTTTAATCAGTTAAAGTAATACTAACACCTGTGACTGAGAACAATGATCAAGAAGAGGACACTGGAAGCAAAATTCAGGAAACGGGGGAATGTACAATCTGAGCTTAGCCTTGACTTGCTTATGCCTGAAGGCAGTACAGATGCTGTTGCTTTCAGACATTGGGACTCACCATCGTAGCACATAGTGGCAAATTAGTTACTAATGTGAATGAAGCAACATCGAAGAGCAATTGGAGACTATGGGGATTCCTGGGCTTTGGAATTAGTGACTCAAGCTCCACACTAGAAGAGGGTGACACTATTGGCCACTAGGCAAAGAAGTGATGAGCAGCGTTTGGTCCCAAGTCTACCTCACAGTGACCTCAGCCTGGTTCAATCCCCAGCAACAAAGGGGGAGGGGGAAAGAAGAAGAAATATCCTCGGCAAGTGGCATAATCCTCAATTTGTCCAAATATGTATTCTCCTGGAAGACCCTCTTAGAAACCAGTGCTGGCGACATAGATGTGACAGATGCCAGGTGTGGTTTCTACCACAAATTTGTTTAACTCATCTCTTCTACTATTATCTGTCTCAAAACAAGAGACCTCAGAATCCTATTCCTCAGTCTTGGCACTACTGATCCTTTGACTGGGTGATTCTTGCACCGTGGAGTGTTTAGGAGGATTCTTAGCCCCCAGCCACTAGAGGTCAGTACCACATCCTCTCCATTGTGACAATGTCCCCAGGACACAAAATCACACCAGGTTGAGAAGCGGAGAGTAACATGAACTACAATTAACCAGGGATTGACTCCAGTTACAGCTGCTTCTAGACAAGATCCCTTCACTTGTTGAGCTCTTTGGATTTGGGAGGCAACGTGTGCGGTACTTGGGGGCTCCTGCCAGTCACCTGGCTAAGTACAAGGCTTTGAAGGGAGGCAACCAGCTCCAGTTGGCGCAAGCCACCCTGACCTTCCAACTCAGCTTGAGTGCCTGGGGAAGTAGGATGGTACCTGGAACCCCGAGGGGAAGCCATTTGCCCACTGTGGAACGCCTCTTGTCTCTTTGAAACAGCTGCTGGCTTGCTGCAGGACCTTGTAGATGCTCTAAGTGAACGTGGCACCTGAACTTCTCCACATGAACTCAGTGTTTCCTGATCCTTCGAGTCCTAAAGCCGTTGGCCTTTCACAATGACTGTGCAAAGGAAAACCTGCTCCTCTACTCACAGCATTTCTGTCACCAAACATGTAGGTTTTCCTCAACAAGCAATGAATCCTTCAATCTCTGCAGGTACCAAATATCTACTCCACAATTCAATACTGACACTAAGTACCCAGAGTTGGAGCAACTCCCACATGTTAAAGGATCAGTCCTAGAGACTGTTCTCAATTGCAAGTTGTGGGTCCCCAGGTTACCCACACTTATGTGCTTAGCTACAACTCAGAGGTGCCCATGATTCCCACTCCAGGCTCAATTTGCTAGAACAGCTCACAGAACTCAGGAAACACTTTACTTACTATTGCCCAGTATATCATAAAAGATATCATAAAGAATTCAGATGAACAGACAGATCCAGGTGATGAGGTTCGTGGGGTACAGTCTGGAAGGGTCCCAAACACAGGTATGCCACTCTCCAGGCACATGGATGTGCTCACCAACACAGAAGCTCCCTAAACCTATTATTATTCAGGGTTTTTACCGAGACTCCTTCTACAGGGACGACTGACTAAATCATTGGCCATTGGAGACCAACTCAATCTCCAGCCCCCTTCTTCCCCCTGAAGGTCCGGGAGTAGGGACAAATGCTCTAATCACTTGGTAGGTTTCTCTGGCAGCCCCAGCCCCCATTTTGAGGCTATCTCCAGGGTCCCCAGCCACCACCAGTCTTCTTGTTAGCATAAAAAAGACATATCAGAAGATTTCCAGAGTCATAGAAGCTTTTGGGGTCAGAAACCAGGACAAGACCAACACATAATTCTTATTTTGTCCCATCAGGCCCAGAAGGTAGAGGTCAGCTGTGAGTAGGACGTTCACGTGTCCAGTGCACCTCTACCTGACGCCCTGTCACCTCCCAGTCACACCTGGGGCTTCTCGTGAGGCAGAGAACATTTCTTCCTCTTCTCCTGTGCACCAGACAGTCCTTCTGGTCAAGACCATCTTTCCAGCTTCCTTCAGGGAAGATCGGGAAACTGATACCTGGAAATGTTTCGTCACTTCCCACAAATGTTGGCCAGGATGAGAACTTGGGCTCCTTGGTCATGGTCTTCTTTTTGCATATTTGAAGGTAGAGATGGCTGAAGAGTCTCTGGTAAGAAGTGATGCTACCTCCTACTTCAGCCCCTCCCGAAACATTTACCATACACAGAAAAAGAAGATGCATCGATCTGTTGAATTTCACAATAGAAAACTGATTTTAAAAAAATGGAGGAAGCTTTGACCCTGTAACATAAAATCTTATCAGTCTATTTCTGTTTCTTTGTTCTATCCCTACGTGACTTTCCAAGCCTCTGAGTTTACAGGAATCCTTACTCATGTCCAAATAATTATGAGCACACTTTATTTTAGATTTGCTTAAAACTGACTTACGGCATTGCATTAGCATTGTGAAAATAATTCTCTGTGTAAGAAATTAAGTGTAAGCAACGTGGGCTTTTTCTTCCCAATTGGAATTACTGAGTCAGTATCACCTGAGGAAATGACTTTATCACCTATGAAAATTAAGATGATTTATAAGTTTTACACGAGAGTTACTAGTCTGATTGCATGAAACTTCAAGGTGAGGCGTTTTCCAAAAATAGTTATACTATTAAAAGTCAAGTGTATTTTGTCTCAATTCCTTAACCTTGACTTGTATGCCACGGAAATATTTTTAGACTTGTCCACAAGGTGGGGCTACTCTCCAAGCAATTCTGTTGCTAAAGAGGGATGCATAGGTATTTTGGAAACGTTTCGTTGCCAAGTGTCACCTTGGCAGTCTTGACAGGGTGGCTCATTAATTGCAATTCTAGGAATCACAAGTTAAGGTAAAAAGTCAACATTTCTAGAACTATTTTAGTATAAGAAGGACAGGGCAGAAAAGGAAAGTCTAGTAACTTTGAGTGAGTAAGGAAGGCCAGGAAAACCTCTGTGCCTCATCTCACTGGATCCCACAGTAACCCTGCCAAGTAGCTTATTTACCCCGTCTAATAGAGGAGAAGATGGAGCTTTGAGAAGCACTCAGAATGTGAGGATCTGACTGCAAAGCCCCTTCTTCCTTCTCTACCATTCCATGGTCAAGGAGACATCTGTATTCCTATTTTAAAAGCTGGGGTGCACATGACTCAGTCTCAGAGTCTCCCCCACCCCCATGCTGGAATTCAAACCCAGACTTGGCACGTGCTTGGCAGGCACTGCATACCACTGAGCTGTATCACCAACCCCTGGAGTCTTAAGTACAGGATCAGACTCCTGTAGCCAGTGTTCTTTTTAAAAAAAAAAAAAAAATCTAACTATTGCTTGCACTGTCTCCAAGAATATTCAAGGGGATTCAATTCACAACCTCTGGCACCATTTCTCAGATGCCCCTGGCTTCTGGCCCACATTGCTCACATCCCAGCACTGCCCCAAGATTTCTCACACAGAGACCCTCCACCCATGTCTCCCTCCTTGGTTCAGTCTCCTTCCTCCTTCCTGGCTCTGACTCTTGCCTTCTCTTCCAGCACCAGACCAACAGCCCCATGTTCCCCTTTGAGAGTGGAGGGGTCTTCACACAGCTGTCATGACTGTATCCCAGCCCCAGGGAGGCCGGATGGGATTCAGCACCATCTGAACACATCTTGACGTGTGAGTTGAGCTGGAAGGGACATTGCCAAGAGTTGAGTTACAGAAGGGCTTGGGGGTCCTCTCCCCTTTGTCTTATTTTGGCCCCTGGAGAAGAAAGAGCCTTGCACAGGGGGACAAGGGAGACCTGGGGAGGGAAGGACAGAGGCAACTCTCCCCACATTTCAGGCCCCTAATCATGGTCCAGGCCTGACCCCTGTGAGGAAAGGCTGCACAGTTAGGCGGCACCGAAGAGCCCAAGGGCAGTAAGGAGAGCAGCTGCAACTCTGGTGCCCATGGGACCAGGCACGGTTCCTCGGGAGAGGACACAGACATTCATGCACACACGACGCGGCCACCAGCTTGCAGCATTGACTTCCAGCCAGCTAAGAACCAAGAGAGATGCCTCGGTGGCCGCCGACACCTGTCGCCACTAGTCAGTAGTTAATATTATGCATCACTTTTCAGGCTGTGACACCCCGATATTTGATCATATGCTAGTGAAGGTATTTTTTTAGGTGAGATTAACATTTGAATCAATAGACTCTGAGTGAGAAGATGACCCTCCACAGTGTGGGTGGGCCTTGTCCAATCAACTGAAGGTCTTAAGAGAACAAAGGACAAAGGTCCTCACAGAGGAGGGAGTTCTGCCTCTAGGCTGTCTTTGGATTCAAGCTGAAATGCACCCCCCAACTCCAGGGATCCATTCCAACACCCCAAAAGTTGCCTGAAACTGCAGACATACTGAACCCCGCCTATTTTCACTTAAAGGAAACCCTTCACAGCTTCATTTGGGAACTCCAAGTTGCCAGCATCACTACTCTTGTGCTTATCTTAGGTAAGATGAGGAAATAGGGGCTACCTGGATGCTCATACTGGGCCACTGCAGCAGCTGGTCTGGTGGCAGAGATGACTACTGAGTGAGGGAGGGAGGAAGCCACATGCCACGTTCACGTCCCAGGAGGACACAGCAGGGCAGTGAAAAATTTTATCACCCTGCTGAGCAGTTTAAAACTTATGAACTGCGTATTTCTGGAATTCTCCACTGGAGATTTTCAAACTGGGGTTGAACATGGGTAACTAAAATCTCAGAAAGCAACGCTCCTGATAAGCAAGGACAACTACTGTGTGTGTGTGTGTGTGTGTGTGTGTGTGTGTGTGTGTGAGTGTGTACACACCTTTGTACATACACACCCTGCGGGCTGTGTGTCTCTGGAGAACCCTGGCTAGCACGGATCCTACTACCTGGTCCTACTGCTGTCATCCCACCTGGCCTGTCTCCTCTGCCCTCCACGGCCCCATGTTTCACTCAGTGAAATCCACCCTCTCCAGGAAGGTCTGTGGGACACCCAGACACCTCACACACACACTGCCCCGCCCTGCCCCTCCTGGGCGCCCCTGGCTGCTGCGCCACTCACTCCTTCTGGTCCTGCTCAGCTCAGGGCTGTGGTGCCCATTGCTCTCTTGGCTGCAGGGATCCTTCCCCTTGAGCCAGCTCCCCTTCAAATGTCACCTTCGTCATCAGAGCTACTCGGCCAGCCTGTTTGAAATTTCAGTCTCCTACTACCCATGCGTGAAGCTCCGGACCCTTCTTCCTCTTTGTTTCCACACCATGTGCCAACTTCAAGGCACATAGATAAAAGGTGCTTGTGTGGTGTCATTGACTGTCACCTCCCTCAGCTAGAATGCATACCTCACCAGGCAGGGAGATTTGGTCATGAACATACCCCAAACTCCTAAAGCCATGGCCGCGACGTAGTCGGTGCCCAACAAATATGTGTGGGATGAATGAACCCCTTCTGAGTCCACACCACCATCACCACCCCCCCAGCAACTCCCCCATCAAAACGCTTCTGAAGATGGTTCCTTCCCTCCATCTCCCACTGCGTTCCTCATTCTCTCTTGAACACATCCCAGCCACAGCAGGTACCAGGAACCACCTGCTGTGGCTAGGTCCAGTGGGAAGTTCTGTCCTTGTCTCACCTGTCCACTGCACTGGGCAAAGTTCATCCCCCTCTTCTTGAGACATCCGCTTCACCTGACCAGGACACACCCCTCTCCTGGCCCTGCTCTGACCTGATGGCCTCTGCCCACCTCTCAGACCTCTGAAGGTCAAGTCAGCTCAAAGCTTGGGCCTCAGCCCCTTCTCCGTCACTCTGGTTCCCTACATGACCTACTGAACCTCCACTTCCTGTCTCCTGACCGTCCTGCCAGACGGGGGCCTCCATTTCCCAGTCCTCTATGTGGTTGCCTCAAACCCAAGCACCAAGGTCAGCATTTCCCAAGTCACATCCTACTTCCCTCCCCAACCTGCTCTCCCAGTCTTCCCCACCCTTCCAGTGCCGAGGTAAAAACCTGAGAGCTATCTGCCCCTGCTCTCACTCACCATCCCTCCTAATCCACCATCAAATCCCACCAGCTCTGCTGCAGGTGCTCCAAATGTTAAGCTCACCCAACCTACCACTCTGGGCTGGACCACCACCATTTCTCACCCAAACTATTTCAACAGTTCCTGAACACTTCTCCCTTTCCTCTTCCACTTTCCAACCAAAAAACCAGCCAGAATTGACCTTTCAAGATGGAGCTCAAATCATGTTCTCCTACTGGGCCCGCCACACCTCTTACTCCAGCCTCCGCCACTTTGCTCACTCTTCTGCAGGCACAGATAACCTCCCTCGGCTGTTCCATTAACAAGCCACGCACACCCAGACCCTAGGACCTTTGCTTGTGATGTCCCCAAGCTCTGGAACCTTGCCTACCAGATATCCACATAATTACCTCCAGTCCTTTGGATCCCTGCTTAAGTGCCCCTTATCAGTAAGGGAACTTCTGATCACTTAACAAAATAGCAAGCACCGTTAATTCTCCAGAATGTTCTCCAACCTCCTTGCACCCTTTTTTATTTCCACAGCACCTATTAGCATTGACATAGTCTATCAAAGGAGGACTAGCAGGGCAGGGACTTGGTCTAACCATGAGAATGGAGGAACAGTTGACTATGTTCACTACTCCTGTCCCAACACCTAGAAATGGCACCTGGTTCATAGTAGGTGCTCAATAAGTATGTGTCAAGTGAAAAGCTAGATGATGGGTGTCAGCAGATTAGGGAACATGCTTCTGAAGAAACCACACTGATTGTGAGCTCACTAAGGATTGGGTCTTGTTCACACTTGCTCTGGCACCCAGCACCATGCCTGGCTCAGAGCTGATCATTCTAATGAGTAGATGGAACTGAATGTGAGTTTTCCCCTACACCTTACTTATCCTTGCCTGTTGGAAGCAGTGATTTAAGTGGATTTTCCAACCACTTTGGGAACCTATGAGAGAAATGTGGGCATGCTGGCTCTCTCTATAGAGGCTGGGGCTGCCTGCTCTCCATCCTGCCAGAAGGAGAAGCCCTGAGAGGAAGTCTCCTAGTCCAGCTGGTGGGGACGTGTGAACAGCTGCACACACCAAGCCTTATTTTCTTATCAGTTAACAGTAATAACAGTAAAGGTCTTGATCGTCAATCCCACAACATCTGATCTCTCAATGCTTCTCAATCAGGGAAGGAAAGGGGAATTAAAAAGAAAAATTAAAAAGAAGTGCATGATTTAGAAATACCTAGAGGTTGAAAGCCATGACCACACAGTCTAACTTGAGTCACTCGGGTTACTTGGAAATGCCAGCTCTGATTATAACTAAAACAAACTTCATGCCCTTGTCAGCCTGGCCTAGTGAAATCAAACCATCACGGACAAGTCAGCGAAATGGTTCCACTTGCCCCAAAGACGAGCAAGCGTATAACATCCATAGTGAAAAAGTCCAAAACCCTTCCTCCTGTGTGCAGTCTACAGTGTGGGGAGCTGCTGCCAGCTGAGCCTCTCACTGCTTGGCTTGAGGCATCTCACTGTGTGACAAGAAGCATGAATTTTTTCCAGCTGGATCTGATTTTATTTTTGACAGAGGGAGGTATTTGTTAGTCCTTCAATCCCAAATCAGTTACCTTCGTCTCTTCTATTCACCTCATCCTACTGGGTCTTTCTCAGGCTTCTGGAATCCATGTAAACACACAGACACGTGTGCTTTTACTTGAGAGAGGAGTGGTGATTTTGTGTCTTTTGCACCAGGCGGAGGAAGCTGCAGGAGACTTACCTCTGGAGCCAGGAGACCCCTGCACCCTCTGGACTCCTTGGCTGCACTTGAAGTTTTCCACCCTCACATTTGAACTTGGAGTCCCTCCACAACCTCCATCTCCTGGTTTCCCAAGAAGGGCCTCTCTAGAGGATCAGGCACCATGCCTAAAACTGGCAGGCATTTGGATTATCTGGAACACCTGGCAAAAATATTGAGTCTGAAGCCTACAACAATCCCAGTGGATCAGAACCACGGCTCAAGTACCCGGGACCCTGGGGTTTTCTTGATTCTCAGTTTCTCTCTTGCAAACCCTAGCTCAGACAACATGTCCCTTGTCCCCTCGCCTCACATCAGGACTCAGGCTTGAGGACCACCAGCAGAGTGGATGTGAGGGCTCAGCCCTTCTCAATTCCTAATGAAGGTGAGATCAAGGAACCTCCCAAAGTGAAGTTTACTCCTCTTCAATTGAGCTTATGGGCAGACAGGTGCAGCCCTCCAGGGGACACCCCAACCTGCTGGTTCCTGTCCAAACCTGGAGGCTGAGGTCATCCTCAGATTCCCTCTGTCTAACATTATTTCCTATTTAAGTGGAAGCAAAGAAAGTCCTCAAAAATGACATCTATGCGCAATCAACCTCAAGCAATGCCTTAAGGAGCTAAGGTATTGTGGAAGTATGGAGCACCAGGACTACTCCATGCTCAATCCCTCAGGCACATTCTGCCACCCAAATGCCTGGTGTATAGGCAGAATGAAGGCAAAGAGGTCTATATTGTAACCCCCAGAACCTGTGGATGTATTGACAAAGAGGTCTACATCATAACCTCCAGAACCTGAGGGTGTGTTACATTCCACAGCAAAGGGGAACACAAGGTTGCAGCTGGAATTATACAGTTGCAATCAGAGCAGGGCATGGTGGTGTATACCTGAAATCCCATTGCAGCAGGAGGATCGCAAGCTAAAAGCCAGCCTCAGCAACTTAACAAGGCCCTCAGTAACTTGGTGAGATCCTATCTCAAAATAAAAAATTAAAAATGGATGGGGATATGGTTCAGTGGTTAAGCATCCCTGTGTTCAATCCCCAATACCAAAAAAAAAAAAAATGCTAATCAGCTGATCCTAAAATGAAGGGACTGCCCTGGATTATCTAGGTGAGCTCAATGCAATCATAGAGGTCTTTAAAATGCAAGAAAGGGATGCAGCAGAATACAACAGACACCAGTATAGCAATATGTAAAACAGTGGATGTGTAACCGATGTGATGCTGCAATCTGTATACGAGGTAAAAATGGGAGTTCACAACCCACTTGAATCAAAGTGTGAAATATGATATGTCAAGAACTATGTAAGGTTTTGAACAACCAACAATAAAAATTAAAGGAAAAAAATGCAAGAAAGGGGCAGGAGAGGGGGTCAGAGAAAGACCAGGGTCTAAGAAGCATGATGAGAGAGTGGCAATGTGCTGGCTTTGAAGAGACCACGAGCCAAGGACTGCCGTGGCCTCTGGGAGCTGGAATGGCAGAGCCACAGATTCTCCCCTAGGACCCCCAGAAGGAAGCCCTGCCAGGGCCCAATTCTTGCCCTGTGAGACCCACGTCAGCTATCTAAACTAGAGAACTGAAAGATAACACTTCTGTTATTTAAACCACAGAAATTTGGAGCCGTTTGTTACAGTAGCCACAGGAAGTTAACACACCTGTAAAGCTGTGTGGCTCGTGGACCCTGCCCCTGACCTTACCCAGGGAATGCCCTCCCATGGGCAGAGTGTGGTGGACACAGGCAGGCAACAACTCACCAGGATGCCCATGTGAACCGCTGACCCCACCTCCCTAACCCTGGGCACAAAGGACCAGTCACCTGTGATTTTGCTGAGGCAGCTGCCCTGTCCATTTTTTTCCAATGGGCATTTTGATTTCAGCATCCCTGGTCCCCACACCCATGACGTTATATCAGTTGTCTTGAGGATGATTAAATAATTTAACACTTAGTCCCCAGGGTAGAAGCACCCCCTGGTCTGGACCATAACCATGCCAGTGACTGCCAGTCCTGGAGGTATCACCACTAAGTGCCAAAGTTGGCACAGCTTCAGGTAGTCTCCTGGGGGACCCCCACCATGTGTGCAGCTAGTGGGAAATCACTGGGGAAGAACTGGGAGGAGTATGTGCATGCGTTCAGGGCAGGGATGGAAAACGGTGTGCTGATCGTGTATCAGCTGGAATCCCGTATTCCTCTCCCCTTCCCTGGTAACCTTCCCCTTAGACCACTAAGACCCAGAGACCACATGGCCCCTTACCCCACACAGGGTTGACTGGATCAGAGAAAACCTGCCCAGGCTTTACCAATCAGAGCTTCTATCCCTGGAATTTATGATTTGAGCTGAGAGAGAACCTGCCTCTTTGGTGACTATAAACATGAAAGCTCAGAAACCATGAGGGGAGTGGTGGTGGTGATGGTGGTGATGGTGGTGATGGTGGTGATGATGGTGGTGATGGTGGTGGTGGTGGTGGTGATGGTGGTGATGGTGGTGATGGTGGTGATGGTGGTGGTGATGGTGGTGGTAGTGGTGGTGATGGTGGTGGTGTTTTGGAAGATTTGTTTTGTTTTGTTTTGGTGGCCCACAGAAGGACTATGGATGCAAACAGAGCAGTCTCCAGAGAGGAAGAAGAGTGAAGCAGACCTCCCAGGAATGCAGAGAGGAGAGATCTGAGTCGCCTGACTGCCCTGGTCCCCGGTCTTCCTTAGACCCAGCATCTTCACCATCATGCTCTGCTTCCCTGAGACAATCCCAGCCTATTCCCCTTGTTCTGCTTTAGTTGGCTTAGGTGTTTTACAACCAAAAGAACACTAATCCGTGCATGACATCACTGCCACAAGATCTAGAATCCAGCAGGAAACGTTTATTAGAAAACACAATAAGATTCATAACCAATATTTATTTAGCTCCTCTATGGATTCCACTGAGCAAAATCCGGAGTAAACAGACAACATGTCCCTTGTCTCCTGAGCCAGGGCTTCCCTGTTGCCACAAGACACCTGGGATCTGCTCGTCACCACAGTGCACAACCTGACCTACAGGAGAATTAATGCTAATGGAGCTATTCGACAAGGGGAGCTGGGCCACGGGCTGTGTTCTCCCTTCCTCCCCAACCCCAGTCTGCCCTAGGTGCACAGGGTCTGCTGGCAGATTATCCCACCACAGATGGAAGCAGCCAGCAAAATAACTTACCCTCACAATGAATCTCCCTCCTCTGCCTCTCTCCACTCTTCTCCTGCTCTTTAGGGTTGCATTTCTAATAAATTAATAGAAATCCTAACCTTCAGCTCTGCTTTTTAGGGAACTCATTCCAAGATGCTTAAAATGAGTTCTGTGGTAAACTTAGAAGTTGAACACAGTAAAGATAAAAAAAGTCCTGGCTAAGCACAGCTAAATTACACTGACAGTGACTGTAACAACTAAATCACTAATTGTTTTCTCACACAAGAGAATGAAAGTGAGATAATCTTAGCAAATAAACTAAGTGTAATGTCTCACTATCCACCAAATACAGGAGAATTTAATAAGATGCTTCAATAGGACTTCTCACATAGCGCCAACCTGTGCCCATAAAAACGATCGCATGGAAACCAAAACCAGCGAGGGCCAAACTCAAAGAGGCCTCTAGGTGGTGGGCTTTCAACATGCTTTGGATTCTGCCTGTTTGAAGATTCACTCCCAGGTTGTCTACTTATTCCGGTTGATATGAATTTGCCATTTTGACAAACTGAGATGTAGAATGCATAGTCTTGAGAATTTAATAAATCTTATAACTCAAAAAAAAAGTTGAAAATTGTTTTATCACAGATAAAAGTATTATGAATTTAAACTGTAGAGAATGCTCTACTTGTCCATGAGCCACATGAATTTCACTGCTAAGGCTGGATGGATCTCCGGGGCTGGAGATGGAGGCATTTGTGTGGCCGTGTTTGGTGAGGTCTTTGGTTCTGTTGTACTTCAACTTGGAGAGTTTGTGTGTTTGCTGTTTAAACAAGGTGGTTTGACAACCACAAACTGTCCTAGAAACAGCATCTGTCAAGCAAAGCCAGACCCAGAGCAGGGCATTAAGCAGGGCACTGATGGCCTTTGCAGATGGAAAGAGTGGGGTGAGGGCTGCTTGCCGGATGGGAACAGCAGTGTAGGGATGTCGTGATAACAACAGGAACACAAAGTGCTTTGTAATTACTCCTTGAGGAAATACTTTGCCACAGACTTTGCAGCTTCACCATAAAAGACTCACAAAACCACCTATTGCGAAGCTGCATGATGGAATTGTACGCATCCACTAAGAAATGCGTTCAAGAAGCATTTGGAGGAAATGGAGACCCGTTTATGACGTGTTGTAAAGTGAAAACTACCCAAGCCCCAAAAGAGCATGATCCAATTTTTGTCCAAAAGTTTTTTAAATCAAATAAATTAATTGCCTGTGCATATTTGTGGAGACAAAGATCACTGATGATTATTATTTCTGAGACCAAAGACAGGCTGACGGGTATCATAGTGCTCTTTTTGCTTAGCCATATTTCCTAGGTTGACTTCTGTCTTTTTTATTTTTACTTTTAATTACTGAGATCACTCTCTGTCGGGCTCCATTCTAAGTGTTCTACAAATATCAACTCACTTAATCCTCACAAGATGCCTATGAAGGAGGTACTATCACTATCCCCATTTTTATAAATGAAGACATTGAACCCCAGAGCAGTAAAGGTTAACTTCTCAAGGTCACACAGCTAATGAGTGGTAGAGCCAGGACTCAGACCCGAAAGTCCAGCTTCAGATTCTGTGCTCTCTTTTAATAAAATAAAGAGGGACAGAAGGAAGGGAGGGGAGGTACTGTATACCACAAGGGACCCAGACATAACTGCTTTAAAAACAAAAAAAAAAAGGCTTTAATCTTTAATGCCTCCAAAATTTTACTATTAAAGGGAATTGGTTTTTTAAAGGGAAAGTATAAACTGAACAATAAACAAATATTAAAATATGTAACCCCAAGTAAATTGACTGCAAGGATCCAAAAGCATGCACATAAAATCTCTGAAATAGGAGGCAGTTAATTTATTTTTTTAATACTTCCTGCTGGCTTCTTCCCCTCTCAGAGCACAATAGGTGTGGAGGGACTCTTTCCACCTCCTCACCTTCCAAGTCTTGACTTAGCCTCCCCAGAGCATGGCTCAACCTCACTGGCACCAAGGCTATAAATTTTTTTTTCTTAACTAAGTAAAAGCAAAACACATTGTTTTAAAAAAAAAAAAAAGAAAGAAAGAAAGAAAGAAAGAAAAAGAGGAAATGCCCAAGCAGAAAGCATGGCAGACCTTAAATACTAGTCTGCAGTTTTGAAAGTTTATCTCCTTCAAGACCAAAGCTGAAAGTAAACCGATTAAGTCAAGTCTGCAGCAAAAAACCAACCCAGCCAGGCCCCCAGCTGGCTGCTCTGCACAGGCAGAGGGAGCCAGGGACAGCCTGGCTGGTCCCCTCTGTGGAGACCTGTGCTTCTCAGGTAGATCCAGAGGGAAGGGGCCAGGGCCGGGGGAGGGGGTGAGAAAAGGCGGGATCAGGAAGATGAGGAAGGTGAGGAAGGAGGCTAGAGGAGACACTGGTGGGAGGACAGGAAGGCAGCCAGGGCAGGAGAGAGAAAGGAAGTGGGAGCTGTCCACATGGCCGAGGTGGACACCTCAAGAAGGGTCACACGGGGATCTTGAAAACTCAGCAGGCCTGACACCTCGGCGCAGAGGGCGAAATCTCCATGTGCAAAGCCGGTAAATATGTCTTTACCCGTTAAAAATATAATCAAGATTCAATTAGGGCTGGGATTGTGGCTCAGCGGTAGAGCGCTCACCTAGCACGGCCAGGACCGGGGTTCAATCCTCAGCACCACATAAAAATAAAGGCATTGTGTTGTGTCCATCTACACCTAAAAAATAAATCAATAAGTAAATGTTTTTTTAAAAAAACAAGATGCAATGAGGTCAGGGAGTTTGAATGTCATCTGTTAACAAGCACTAAGTAAAATCTTTTATTGTCACTGCAGTGTATTCCAGTACACAAAGCAGGAAAGAGCAGGCCTTTTAAAAAGTGATCTCCAGATAAACAAAGCAAGTGCCCCTTGGAGAAGAAGACCCAAGCCCAGAGAGCAAAGCAGCTGCACACCTAGAGGACTAGACCCAGGCCCCATTTGTCCATTCAGCTCACACTACCTCCCTGCTTCCACTTAACAGGTATTGTTAAATAGTCAGAGGTCACACTGCAAATGCCGTGTCTGTGCGTCAGAAAACCCCAGGGTTCAGCCTAAATGGCAGATTGCCTCTGTGACCTCACCCAAGCACGTCAGGTACCACCTCCTCAGACCCAGCCAAAGCATCCATTTAACCCCAGGTAGCCCACAAAGTCACAAATGTTACATTTAAGAAATTCAGAGGACAGGCATAAAGGGAGGCACGGGGGAAGACCATGATCTAGCTCTCTTTTAGGAAGTTTTATATCACTTTTTTAAAAGGTCAGTTGGCACTTAATTTTTGCTCTTAGACTTTGACCAAATTGGATAAAAATTTTAGCCTGATTTCCTTGGAGTCAACTGATTTATGATTGACGTGCTGAGCCCTGTTTTACTTCACTTTGGTGCCGGTGGCCTAAAAACTTGACTTTAAGAGAATATTTTTAAGAAACCCCACTGCAAGAGTCCATTTTCATATCAAGAGGATTCCCTTAAAATGGAGCTGTACTTACAGAATGTCTTTAAATGAAGAACCGCCGAGCGATTGGTATTCCACCCTTGTCTAACATTATTATTTCCCAAAACTAAAAGGAGGTCATGAAGGCAAAAATACATGATTAGCCACTTTTAAATCTTTATAATAAGATTTAAAATATTGGTTCCCTGGGCATATATTTGCATACAGTTACCAAGACATAATTAAAAATCCCAAGGTACAACTTAATCAGCCTCTCCCCTCTTAAACCAATCAACTACAGAGACTGCTAGGCAGTGACCCAGTTACTTCTTCAGATGCTTAATTAGTCCCAGAAACATCGAAGCTCTTTTTTGAGCAGTGTAAATCTATTTCTGTTATTCATTAACACCCTAAGAGCACTTTCTGCCGCTATTAGAGACAAGCCAACGGCAGGACAACAGGGAGTCACCAATACAGGGTCAGAGCCCACTCACTTCCAAACAGGGAGTCACCAACACAGGGTCAAGCCCACTCACTTCCAAACGAGGCCCAGTGAACTTGCTTGGCTTTAAATGGAGGGTGCAGAATTCCAACACACAGATAAAATTAGATTCCAAAGTCATTATGAAGTTAATGAACAAATGTAATCATGATGCAGATGCTTCCACACATTCTGAGAGAAGTTAAATACTGCAGTTTTATTATTCTCTAAATTTTCTCTTTAAGCAGGTGGAACATATTTTAAAGATAAATGACTGAAGAGGGATTTCTCATTTTTAAAAATTTCTAGGTCTACACAAGCCTGGGAAGATTATATACCCATAATTTTCTCAGCTAAAGAAAATCAAGTATCACACCCAGGCTACTATCAATTGTAAATGTAACCAAATACAGACTGTGTAGCATTTCAAGTCATGATGAGACTGTTGGGTAGTCAATACTGTTGTTTGTTCAATATGCTCAGCACTGGGCTGGATATAGACATAGGTGTTTCCCCTAATAGCATAAGAACGTAAATAAAGTGAATCCTAGAGTCCATCTTTTTTAAAAAGCTTAAGAGCATGACTCTAAAAAGCAAGCTGCTTCGTGAGTGCTTCCAGGCTCTGCTGGGCTAATCTGCAATCAGGCTCCACCCAACCATCTATACCATAAGGTATCTTAGATCTTATGAGCTGGATTAATCTGGCCCAAACACTCAATTCACCACCTTTTTAAGACTTCAGTAGCCCCCACGGAGCTAAGGGCTCAAGACCACCTCCATCTCTGACTTCTTTCTCTAGGGGCACCAGGTGTACAACACAGTCCATTTCACAAATTTCACAAAATGACAAAATAGCCTGCAAAGATAGCAGATCTCCCCACAAGTACAATGAGCCTTCACCTTGGGCTGTCCTCTGCTCAGCTCAGACCTGGGGATCTTCCTGTGACTCTCCCACCTCTCAGGTAGCAGCCCCCCACCTCCAGGCTTCCCCTTTCCCTTCCTCTAACCCTCTGTCACTCAATCACCCACCACCAAGATGGTGAAGCTGCTGTCAGTCATGTTCCTCACTTATTTCATTTCACTTGTTTAACTGCTTCCGACTCTTGTCTCCCCTCTCCAGTGACATAACCAAGAACTTCCCCTAGTCCCAGAGACAGTTTCCTCGCAAAACAAATTCTGTGGTTGAAGGTCGTTTGCATGGACCTTCCCAAGAAGTTTTCGTATCACTCTATGGTGGACAAAAAAGTAGGCTACATGAAAGAAATGCAGAACTTTAAAATTGTTACTATCAGAAACTTCAGCAAAATAGTCGTATCATGAAGAGCAAAGACAAAAGAATCGAATCCTATTATACAATCAATCACTGTCCATTTCAGATATGAGAAGAGAGCTAACCCCTGACACAGCACTACATCTAATGAAAGACTCCTGTGACACAGAAAATAGGGTTACCCAATTCTTCAGCATCGTTACTGCCAAGGCGTCACCCCGTGGGTCAGTCTTCTCCATGCAGATGCTTAAACTGAGGAGGATCCTGCACATGGTTGGAGCTGTACCATTTGCATTTCCAGTGTGCAAGGATTTCAACTTTTTCACATCACTGCTCCTACCACCACTACCACACACGCATAAAACAACCATCCTGCCAACTGTGAGGTGACATCTCATTGTGGTTACAATTTGTAGATTAAAAAATAATTTATAGGATTTTTCAAGAAAAGAAAAAGAATTCACGTGAATAGGGAAATTACTGATACTAAGTTCAGGCCCTTATAAAACTGTTGTAGGTTGAAATGTATCCCCTTCACAGAATATGGAAGCCCTAACCCCTCATTACTTCAAGATGTGCTTTTATTTGGAAAAAAGGTCCTTTGCAGATTTAACCAAGTTAGGATGAGATCACTAAGGTGGACTCTAATCCAATATGACTAACATCCTTATAGAAAGAGGAAATTTGGGGCTGGGATGTGGCTCAAGCGGTAGCGCACTCGCCTGGCATGCGTGCGGCCCGGGTTCCATCCTCAGCACCACATACCAACAAAGATGTTGTGTCCACCGAAAACTAAAAAATAAACACTAAAAAATTCTCTCTCTCTCTCTCTCTCTCTCTCTCTTAAAAAAAAAAGAAAGAGGAAATTTGGACAGACATGCACAATGAGGAAGATGATGAAGACACAGGGGGACACTGGCCATGGGACTGGAGAGATAGAGCTATAGCCCTGGGCCACCTGGGGCTACCAGAAGCCAGGCGAAGGCACAGAAAGAGCCTTGGGTATCAGTGGCCCTGGATGGCACCTTGACCTCAGACTCTCCGCCTCTGGAAATGGGCGAGAACAAGTTTCTGTTGTTTGAAGCCACCCAGATGGTGGCCTTTTCGTACTGCAGCCTTAGGAAACTAATGCAATACCTTCCCTCGAGATGAACATATTCTAAAGGAAACTTTACAACCCAAAGGGATAGCTGCAGTAAGGTAAAACTTGAAGCAAGAGAGAACTTGGGCACCAGTTACACTGCATAGAGACAACTGGGTGTACAGTGTCATTGTACAGGTGAGACTGACGCTGCTGTGACCCATAGATCTCAGAAGAATTGACTCCTAAGGGATTCCAATACCACAAAAGTGATTCAGCGCCACCCCACCCTCTGGAATAGTCCCTCTGTGAAGCTTTCAGCCTGGGTGAGAGCAGCCCGCCGCCTAAGGCCCCCTTGCTGTGGGGAAGCCCAGAGTAGCCCACGTGGAAACGCCACACAGAGCTATCTAAGACCCTGTGGAGAGAAGATGCTGGGCAGCCACAGCAACACCAGCCTCCCACGGCCACACGGAAGACCCACGCCAAGCCAGAGGCACCCATGTGGCCCACAGAAATGGGAAGACAATCGTTGCTATTTTAAGCCGCGATGTTTGGGGGTGACACAATTCACATCAGTGACACCCAGGACAATCTCCAACTTACTAGAGCTTCAATTTTGATTTGGAAGAACATGCTTTTGCAGTGCTGGGAATCCAGGGTCTCATGTATGCCAGACCAGGGCTCTACCACCAAGCCACATCCCCAGCCCAGAAATACTGCTAATATTGTGGCTTTGTATCTGTTTAAATATCTTTTATTGTGAAATAGGAACATCAGATCTAGGTCAAGAATCACCCTGGCCCAACTGTTGTTCAGAAGTGGAAGAAAGGAGAACACTGTGGATCATCAGGCCACCTAGGAGTGCAAAGTGAGAGATCAGTTTAGCACCTTACTTGGAGGAGAGGTGGACAACCTAATGGGTTTTGGTGCCTAATCCAGAGAGGGCAGGGGAGGGGGAGGGAATATGCCAAACCTCAGAGCAAGCAGTCAGTACAGCCCCCACGTTCTTAAGGTCTGGATAGCAACCATTTGAGCCTCACCTAAGTTTATCAACAAGGCATCATTTTCTAGTCCTTTGCACACCACTAAAAATGCATCTTTTACCACAAAAGTTATCAATACCCAATGGGGACAGCACCCGGAGTGGAAGTTCTGGTCCCATCACTGCACTTACAAGCTGTTTGACCTTAGGCAATAACTCAACTTCTCTGAGTCTTTGCATGTTCATCAGTGAAACAGAACTACTACTCTTTTTTTGTGGAGCCATGAACATGAAAGGAGATTGTGGGGGGGGGGTAGCGTGCCTCACATATGCCAAGCCCCCAGACAATGATGACCATTTTCCCATCTTTCTTTTCTAGTGTTAGCTCTGCTGCTAATTAGCTGTGTGACCTAAGAAAACTGATTTGGCCTCTCTGGCCTTGCAATTAACCTGTGGCAGTAGTTTTTAGCTGGTAAAGTGAGTGATTCTCAATTCCTGTTCATGACTTTCTTCCTGGATTTCTGCAATCAACCTCTGTCTCCCTCTCTGGTCCCATCTATGCCAAACCATCTTGCCCACGGTTCCTAGGCGGCTCTTGTTCTGGGAAGTGTAGCTGTTCACAGCTGACCCCTCTCATCCCTGCTTTCCAGGATTAGTCCAAACCTGGTGCATGATCCCCTCATGGTAGGTCTTGGGACTCCTTCTGCAAGCTCAGCCTGCCACACCTCCGTGACCGGAACCCTAGCCGCTCCAAGCCCTGCAGCCCTTCCTTCCCTCACGGCCAGCCCTCCTCTCGTCCATGTGCTCTCTTCCATTTCATTGTCCAGCTTCACCTCAAGCTTTGCCACTCCAGGAAGCCCTCTTTGACCCTCCTGGGAGGAGTCTTCTCCCCAGATCTCCAAGCTAAAAACAGCCCAGAGACTGCTCCCAACACAGAGCTGGCCATTGTCAATGAAATGGCCTCTCTGTCCCTTCGATTTTAATTTTAAACTCCCTGCGGGCGGTACGTACCCCTCTTCTCTCTCTATCCCCAGCATCGCTGTCTCACAATAATGTTTGTTGGACATGGAATAATGACCAAATGGCAACCGGGAACACTGCTGGACCTCTAGTCACTCGTCCACACACCACCGTGGCCCCTCTGGATTCAACGGGCTTTGAGCTTCTTTAAAAATCACATCTACTGATGAGGAAAGTCCTCAGAATGCAGCCCATGACCAGCTTCTTTGTAAGTCAAATGTCTGATTTGAAAAGAATGAAAATCTAGTGCTCTGTCTCTCTTCCCTGGAGTCTGCAGTTTGCATTTAAATTCACATTCAGGATCACGATTGTGTCTTAAAAATCGAGACTCCGTGAATAGAGACTCATGGAGAATTTTCTGGCACGGGAAAGGAGGAGACAGTGGACAGAGAGTGTGGGAGGCACACTGCCATATCCTGAGCTGGACAGTGCTGGCAGGATGCGGGCAACATCCAGAAAGAATGACCACAAGGACCAGGCAGGGAATGGACTCTCGGGTCACTCCAAGGAGCCCATCCATTCCCCAGGTCCTGACTCCTGAAGGTCTCGGTCCCAACCCACTCCCCGTCCTCCTCACACCAACCCCCACGGTCTCTACCACCAGCTATCCCAAGAGACAAAGTAGACAGCATCCTGGGCCTTATCTCTGAATGACTGGAGTCTGAGTTGGTCCCTGACATGCATCTGCTGTGTGTCCTTGAGCCACCTTGAGTCTACCCTCTCTAAGCCCCAATTTTCTCATCCATGAGACAGAGATCACACCAGCACCTGCTCACAAGCTATACCAGAGGTGGAGGTCACCTGTGGATGCTGCTCAGCAGAGCATGTAGGTGGCTTGGGCCGTAACAGAACACTGCAGACACTTGAACAGTGAAAACCGGCTTCCTCAGGGTTCTGGAGCTGGAAGTCCCAGATCAAGTGCCCACAGGCTTGGTTCCTCCTGAGCCTCTCTCCTGGGCTTTCAGGAGGCCACCTTCTTGCTCTGTCCCCACCCCCACGGCTGCCCCTCTGTATATGTCTGTGTTCTCATCTTCTCTTCTTACAAAGACACCAGTCATAGGCCCACACAAATGACCTCATTGGACTTTACTCACCTCCTTAAAGATCCTACCTCCAAGTTGCATTCTGAGGGACAGAGGACTCAGGACTTCAACCTGTGTGTTGGAAGAGGCCCCGATTCCGCCCATAACACATAGTGAGCACTTGGCTGCTGTGCTCCTCAAAGCTTACCTGCCTTGTCAGCTATGACATTAAGCCTTTGTGGGGGGTGTGTGTGTGTGTTGTTGGGGGCTGGAGCACTCTACCACTGAGCCACCACATCCCCAGCTCACGTTGGTGTCTTTTATTAACCTGAAGCTCTGAGTTTCCTGGAGGACCAGCTCCTCCTCCTCCTCTCTCACTGAGAGAGCCCTGTCTGGACCTTGGCCATTGCTACAGGATGATCAGTGGCCTCCGTCCCCTGGGCTCCTCCCCAGGCCTGTGCCAGGCCTCACCTCTTCTAGCTGGAGGGCTCCTCCCCTCCCAGCCTCTTGCTGGATGTAGAGTAGACCCCTCTGTGCCCTCTCCACAGCCATCTTCCCCACCAGGCTGTCAGCTTGACATGCCTCATTCCCAGCCCAGATCCTTCCACTGGGTTGGGCCTCTTGGGGCGTCATCGCCACAATCAGCAATGGCACTTCTTTCAGAGCCAGGCCTTGCTTTGCTTCTCTTAATGAAAGAAGGACACCTAAGGACGCTAATGTACCACAAGCCCTTTTATTCTTTACCCCAAACAGGCCAAAGAATACTCAGAAATGACCCACATGGCCTGCAGCTTTCCAAAAATAAGATTTTTAATTTTTTCTAATATCCAGTTGATCCACAGAAATCCGCAACCACTCCCTGGGGTGGCAGGAATGGGCTCAGCCTACAGCCCTCAGCCAAGCCCTGCCAACCCCACCTGGAAGCTGCTTAAAAAAAAAAAAAAAAAAAGACATCTGACATCTAACCGTCTCCCTGGGTAGAAATGGTGGCTTATGGGAATCCAAGCATGACTCTATTACCGCGGCTGGGGTGGGTACCATGTCTGCTTTCTCAGATAAGCAGGCTCGCAGCATTAGCTGGACAGTTCCTCCCAGGGCTTTGTCAAGCATGGTGCTGCTCTTTCTCAGTGTATCGCCTAGGGTTGGGCCAGATGGCTTTGTTAAGTTACCCCAAATCAGTGGGCAGTGGGCACAATTCGTACATCTTACTTGGTCCCCACAAGAAAAGGGGAGAAACATCATTAATTGTGTAATGATGTAATTAATTGTGATACTTCAGAGCCATCAAAGGGAACTCAGACAAGGTCCCTTAGAGAGCACTGAGTACACATGGTACCTAGGAAAGCAGGAAAGGAGGGAAGGGAGGGAAGGGGAGAGAGGGAAGGAGGAAGAAGAAAAGGAGGAGTAAAGTGCAAGAAAGAGGAAGGCAGGAGTGGGGGAAAGGAGGGTGAAGAATAGATGAATGAAAAAGAGGGAGGGAGGGTGATGGAAGGGAGGAAAAGAAAAACGGAGGAAGAAAAGAAGGAAAGGTCCTGTTCCCCAGAGCTTTCCCTCAGCAATTTAAACATAGTAGGTACTTAATAAGGTTTGCTGAATTGAACCAAACTGCTCAAGTATCTTTAATACCCTTTTTCCTACTCCAGCCTCCCTTTCTAGGCATTTTCTCTCCAGAGGGGTAAATACAAAAGGAAAGCATCCATTCAGCCAATTTGACATCCTCCTGGGCACTCGGGAACCTGAAAAGAGAGGACAGATAATCCACACACTGTCTTCACGCAGGTTTCCTTGGAGGAGACTCAACAGTCTGGGAAATAGCCCTTTGGGTTAAAGCTATCTGCTTTTATCCATAGACAAGTAATGAGTGAACAGCGCATACTCTTTTTTTTTTTTTTGGTCTGTTTGTTAAAGACCATAAGAAGCAAAGCCAAGTGCAAACAGTAGAGAGGTATAAATAAACAGCCTTTGTGCTCAGTGGCAGGGAAGAGCTAAGCATGACGAAAGGAGAAACTGTACCAGGAAAACTTCCTCCTGGCATTTCTTATGCCGCTAGCAGGAACCAATTCCTCGAAATAGCCACATTCACAGCATCTTTCTTCTAATCCTGATATTAGCTTCAGAAATGGCATTACCCAGGCCTGGGGGGAAACAGGAACCCCTGCCTTCCCCTGAGGAATGCAAAGTTCTGTGAAGGTCACATTTCAGGGATGTGACAATTTATATGCATTAAATTTGGCTTCCGTGTCTATTTATCCTAAATAATGTAACTACAGAAACCCTCATCTGCAGCACTGATGATAAATTATTAGGGCTGCTGAAATCTTTTCCCTCTCAACCTTGGATTAGGGGCAAGAAGCTGCCATGGAAGAATATCAAGAAAGTGATGCTCTGTGGGAAAGAAAGACCCAGCCATACATTTCTGTTTCATTTGCTGTGCCTCACATTGATCTGGGCATGCTCATTTACCACCTACTTCCAATTTATGTAAAAGAGGAGCTGCTTGCTCAGCTGGGGGATAAAGCGTGAGTTGCAAAGAAGTATTTACAATAATGTGACCTATGGGCACAGAAAACAGAAAATATTTACCAAAGGATGCTCACTTTGTCTCAGGAGAAGTTGTTACAAACATTTTAGAAGCATTATATTTTATGATTTTTTCACTATTATGTATACATGTATATATATACACATATAATACATCATATACATGTATTTATAATAGAAATTTTTAAATAAAGAAAAAGTAAAATCCTCTTTAATGCCACTAATTACAATCAGTATCAATATTTTAGTATTTATTCTTTTATTCTGTTTCTTATACATATTTATAAACATTTATATTTTCATAAAATAGAAAATGTATTCATTTAGTAACCATTTTGCTTATTAATTATAAACATGTTATTAAACATTGTTCAATAACATTCAAGGCGAGAGGGTTTTACAAACTTAATAGATAAAGCAAGGTATCTGAACTTAATTTCTTGAAATACTACTGAAACTTGATAATTTTAACTTCAGCTTGAACAGATCAGAGAAAATTGGAGGCAAAGAGTACAGCGGTGAAACAGAGCAAACTTAATTAATAAAACATAAGAACATCAAAAGCTAATAGTAGTGTTTTATATCCTTATATGGTAAAATGTGGTAAATATATTATTATGGAATTATGGAATTTAAAGTAAGACAAACAAAAAAGTCACGATCTTACTGGTATTCAAAGCAGCAATGCCATCATCTGTCATCTTATGGTCACCATTTGCTTTGACAATGGGAAGAGGAGTCTTCATAAAGACTAAAATTAACTAAGTATCACACAATGGATCTATTGGAAACTCCATGTATGTATGATAAGTAAATTACATACAAATAAGAATATTGATAATATTAACATGTGATGCCCATAACAAGAACCTTGAAAGAATAAAACAGCAACTTCTGAGCATGGTAAATATTTACAGAGAAAATTCTGCATGATCTCACAAGTCAAATTAAAAAAAATTGAAGTCATGGAATTAGAAAACAGAACGGTGGTTACCATGGGTTTGGGAGATAGAATTGAAGAAAACAAATTTTCAGTTTTGAGTAATAAATTCAAAAGATCTCTTGATCAGCAGGGTGACTAGAGTTAGTAACAATGTATTGTATTCTTGAAAATCAATGAGTAGATTTGCTATTTTCAACACACACACAATAAAAGATAAGTATGTGAAGAAATGTATAAGATAATTAGCTTGATTTCGCCATTCCACATCATACATGTATTTCAAAACTGTGTGTTGTACATAGTAAACATACAACTTCTATTCGTCAATTAAAATCTTTCAAGAATTTTACAGAGGGGAGAAAAACACTAAGTAGATAAGCCATATATATATATATATATATATATATATATATATATACACACACACACACACACACACACACACACACACAAACACACACACATACATACACACACATTGTTCTTAATTCAATAGGTATAAATTTATATTTATTAAATCATTACAGGGTGCATCTTATTGATTAACACAATAGAGTACCTAAATTAAAATATACAAATTTAATCTCCCTAGAAAGCAAATGCAATTTACCGAATTTCTTCCATTTCATAATATTCATTTATAAAGAGAGAGAGAGAGAGGAAGGGAGGGCTGGGGTGTAGCTCACTGAGCTCACTGGTAGAGCGATTGCCTGCATTTCCAGCAAGGAGGGCACTAATTTTTTTTTTTTTTTTTAATAAAAAAAAGCAAGACCAAAGGAAGAGAGAGCTGATTTGAATGCACAGCACGCCAGCTACATCTCACCTGCTGTGCACTGAGGCAAGTGTAGAGGACAGAAGGAAACCACCCAGAGGGACTTTTTTGCAAACACTCCCTCTCCCTCTCTCCAAGGGAACTAAACATTTGCTTTTGTGCAAACCTAAGGGCTAATGAGAGCTAGTAACAACCAACAAACTTGACGCAAAAGCGACGTTCGCCCCACCTAGATATCTTTGATGCTCGCTATGGGACAATGGGTTGCTTGAGTCCACATTGCTAGCACCAAGAGGAAGAAGGAAAACGGCAGAGTAAAGACGCAAAGGGAAAGGTGACCCCCAGACCTATCACTTTTGCATTTTATTGGTCCCCCTGGTGGGCGTGACTGACAACTATCATGTAAGAAGAAACCCTGAAAAACTCAAGAAACAGCAACTCTCGCCCTAAAAGCTCATGAAAGCGCTCTCAGGCCTCAGATGCTAAAGTTTAACCCCAGAACAAAAGCCTGTCCCCACCCCCACCACCCACGGCCACTGTCACCACCCCGGGGCCCGAAAGCCCTGGGCCTCCCGGCTGCGCATGCGCCGCGGCGGGCCGGGCCGGACCGGGCTGGGCTAGCACCACCAGACCCAGCACGCACAGTACCAGCTTGTCCATGGCGCTGCGCTGCGGCGCTCCGCAGGGACTCGCCGCACCGTGGCCGCCGCCCAGTGCAGAGACCCCGGCGCAGCCGCTGCCCACGCTGTCCCTGGCCGGCGGCTGTCCCCGGAGTCCACTCTGGCCGCGCGTCGCCGGGCTTGCCGGGCTGTTTGCAGCTCCTGAGGTTGCCATGGCGACGAGCAATGCTCCGCCTGGACCAGGCCGGGTCCTCCCGCCCCTCGTGCGGAGCTCTTCCAGGCTCTTCCCGGCTCCGGTGACCAATAGCTTGCTGGACAGCGGGCTCTGAGCAGGCTACTACAGAGGATAGGCGAAATCCCGAGCTTTGGGCCCCAGATGCCATTTCTTCACATCAGTTTTCTGTTAGGTCTCAGCTGAAGAATATTTCCAGCGTCATATAGCCACATCTGCTCATTTGGAAATTGCTTGAATGAGAAAAAGATAGCTAGAGAAAAAGATAATAATTCAAATAGAATTTAGGAGGTTTCGATTTTCATTCGCTCAGCTTCCCAAGCCTGGAATCATACTTGGATTTTTCTCATTGTTTCCTTGCCATGTACCTTTACAGTTGCTTCTTCATCTTAGACTTCAATGGAAATTTTTAACCTTGAATTTTAACCTGGAGGTGACAAAGATAATTTCCTCAATACTGTCTCCCCACCAGAAAAATACCTGCAGTGACATGTATGAATTCCAAGCAACTCTGCCTTAAAGGGCTTTAAAAAGGAATTTGAGTAGAAATATTTTCTATCTGCAAACTCTCCTATCTTATCTGGGCCAGCGCTGTCCAATATTACGCATGGTATTTGTGTAGGTTCACTTTTGCTAAAAGCTACAGTTCAAAAAGTAAAACTCAGGTGAAATTCATTTCAATAATATATTTCATCTAACTTAATATATCCAAAATATTATTTCAATGTGTTATCAATATACAAATTATTCATGAAATATTTTACATTCTTTTAATTTTACTTTGTCTCCCCAAATTATGCTGACACACATCTCAGTTCAGGTTAGCCACATTTCAAGTGCTGGATAATCAGATGCAACTGCTTGTTACTATCTTGGAAAGGGCAAGTGTACTAGATTTAAACTCTAGGAAGACCAGCCTCAAATCACATGAGGAGGAAAGAACTGTGTTAATTCATAATGCCTACCAAACACCTCATTAACTCTTAAACAATTGTTCTGATGCTCACCAGGAAAAAAAGAAAAATGTTTTTAAAGCAACATAAACAATCTCAGAAACAGAAAATTTTATATGTCCTCTTAACTATCTGGCTTTGTAGGCAATTTGTGTAAATTTGCCTTAAAATGGCATCCTTGCGATGCAATGCCTTATATGTACACCTAAAGAAGATGCTGACCTGGGGTTCAAAGTAAATGAGTTCCCTTTACCCCTGCTCTGTCAGGGACTGCAAAGTGTTCTGGTCCATCCTCCTTCATTACAATTTTGCCAGGGTTAATATCCTATTATCGCCATAATCATCACCCAAAGACTTTAGAATCCAGCCCCCAAGAAAAGAATTATTATTCTAAAAGAGATGAAAACTCAGCTTGGTGAAAGAAAGTGTCTGCAGGGGAAAAGACTCTCCACAGAGGGTAGATCTGAGAAGGAAGATTGAAAGCTCACATTTTTCTAGGTGATTTTTGTGCATTAACTCGTTTTATCTTAAAACACATTCTAAACTTGGCCATGATCACTATTGCCCCTATTACAGAAGAGACACAGAGAAAGATGAAGCAGCTTGCCCACAGCTACATAAACAGAAGAGTAGAATGATCTGAGAACCCTGGCAATTTGGCTCCTGCCTAACATCTGCAGGCAGGGGGAAAGCCACCTTCCAGGGGCTGACTTCAGAAGGAGTGGAGGGCTACAGCTTGGCTAATACAACCTATAGTTCCCTAATCTGTGCCGCCTTAGGCAAAATTGTGAACTAGACATTTTTGTCCTCGATATTCCCTTTCTGGTAAGTCTTTTGCTGTCAGAGATGTGTATGTCATTGAGGACCCCAAGCTATCGCAGAAGTATAATCTGGATCCCAGACCTTCCCCAGCTATGCCAGTCCATCATGAATACTTAATGCCCCTCTCCCATGGACACTACCTCTATAGGATCCTCTTTTGCCTTCCCAACTAATATTGTAGATTAATTCCTACTGCAAGAAATTTGGGGGCAGAATGAGACAGACAGGTGGCTTGGCCAAAAGCTCTCTTGCACTTCCCTCAACTTTCCTCTTAAACTTGCCTTTCAGGAAATGGAGTCAACTCAGTGATCTGAGCCTGAGGGAGATGGCAGACTCGTGGGGAAGATGCTTAAGGACTTAGGTCTTGCCTGTCCTGGAAGCTCACTGGAAACTTCACCACCATTGAGGACTCTCAATAACCTGCTTCAAGGAAATCATTTCCAACAGAGCACAGTGGCACACACTTGTTATCCCAGCTACTAGGAGGCTGAGGCAGGAGGATGGCAAGTTTGAGTCCAGCCTGGGCAACTTAGCAAGACCCTGTCTCAAATTTTTAAAAAATAAATAAATAAAGGGCTGGGGACATAGAGTCATGATAGAGTACTTGCCTAGCATTTATGAGGCCCTGGGTTCAACTCCTAGTACTGTGTATGCATGTGTGTGTGTGTGTGTGTGTGTGTGTGTGTGCACGCACACACACACACACACACACACACACACACACACAAGTCTTTCCCTAAAAGATTTTAAAGTAAACTTCAATCTAAAGTCCTCACTAAAATAAATTCATACTTGATGCTTCTATTGCCCAAGACTCAAAATGTGCTCAAAAAAAAGTCCCTCTTTAATCTAGGAAGACTAACAGAGTGCACACAGGGTGATTTCTACCTCATCTGTTCACAAAGCATCATAGGCACCAAGACTAATTACATAGAAATGTAAAATTTCAGGTCTGAGAATTGACAATCTAGGTGATGATTTAATTTTATAGAAAAGATCAGCATTTTATGGAAGAGAAAATAAAGTCAGACTCACTGGAGGCCACATAGCTATTTGTTGACTGAAATGGGTCTAGAAAGCAAACCTCTCGGTGCTGTTTTAGTACATTGCAATATTTCACAGTCACCCATTTCCTTCTCAAGGTCTGACTGTCAGCTGGCAAGGCTTTGCATGCTCTGCCAGTTCCCTGGTGTTCCATGAAATTCTTTTTTCTTGTCCATCACTACAGTCATATCTACTAGAAAGAATAAGTCCCCAGTCCCCTCTTGCAGCTATGGTGGTCATGTGACAGTTCTGGCTGGTGAACCATAATTGCAGTCTTGGGCTCCAGGGAATACTCTTGCTTTCCAAATGAAAGAGACCCAGCTATCCCTTTCACACCTTCTTCCACCTGAAATGTGGTCATAATACCTAGAACCTTTGTGGTCAACCATATCTGACCATAAGAGCATAATCATTTGAATTACAGAAATGATAGCCTTGATATCTTTGAATCTCTGAACCAAGAATAACAATTGCCTGTCTCAGGGGAAATCAGTCCCCTGTTTGTCTAAAGTATTGTCCATTGTGTTTCCTGTTACCCGAAACTAAGTAACATAGCAACTGTCAACTATTCTTAGATATTTTGTAGGTTGATTTTATTTTACAAATATAAATAAGAGTTGTAGGTTGCACAGTTAGAGATAAATTTCATCTCTTTCCAACCTCAAAGAAGGAAGTCATCTAATCAGTGAATAAAGTCTCACATTGGTTCTGTTCAAATCCACCCAAGTACAAATGCTGGGTAAGTGACATCTCTTCCATGCCTTGACTGCCACCGCCATCCTGGGTGTCCAGAATCCCCTTCCTCTTTTGGAGTTAGGTGACAAGAGGGCTCAGTGGACAGAGTGTGGAAATGTGTAAGATGAGCTGAGCAAAGCCCCTGGGTGGAGGCGGGTGTCAGCGCTGCTGGAAGAGGAACAAATGTCCATGGTGAGCCATCCTTGGGTTGCTTTTGTCAGGCAGTAGTGAGCAGGGCTGCAGATGTAGTTCCTCTTCTCTGATTCAGGGATGCTCCCTTAGGCTCTGTGGACTGACTGCACAGCACTCACTCCATACAGATGTCCTCTTTCTTCTGTTCATTGTAGTCCTCAAGGCCCATGGGTACCATACTCTGCTCCATCCAGTACTTGGCTGCTCAGCTTGCTCTTCTTGGTCTCTCCCAGCTCTGCTTCCCTGCTGCTTATAGCCAGGAACTCCATGACTGTACTTCCTCACACCTAAACTGCTGCTCCCATGCTGACTTCCAGAGAGGAGAGATGCCAAGGCACTAGAGAGGGCCTTTATCCTCTTCGGCTAACTACCCCTTCTTATATTTGGAGAGTTTCCTGCCAAGAGGAACCTTCCATCCCTTATAGAAACTACAAGTATCCAGTACCTTCCCAGGCACCTTTACACCTAGGGCCTCATCACATCACTCAGACTCAACCAAATGTACCCACCTTGGACCTGAGTCAGAAGCAGATGACCCCAGAACGTGGATAGTAGACAATATATCCTGGCAGGAGTGGCAGTATAACAGTGATGTTTAGTTTCCTAGGGTAGTTGTGGCAACAGAAACCTGCCCATCTGTGTGTCCAGGAGCAGCCAGAATGGTAGAAATAACCTCAAAAGATCATTTTTGTGGCAGGATGTCTGGCTGTTCTCCTAGCTGCAGGTGTCCTCCTGGCTATTTTCCAAACCCCACTATCCAACTTTCTCCATTCTTCTGAGCTTCCCAGTAGCTTTATTCCTTTAATACTGTGTGTGAGTGTGTGTGTGTGTGTGTGTGTGTGTGTCTGTGTGTATATGTATATGCACATGCCCTTCAATCAGAGATGGTCCATTCAGTTGTTTGCAATTAAGAATCCTGCTTGAGGCAGACCTACATTTGATGCTACCCTATCTTTAAAGCCAGTTTAACAACACAAACACAAGACTGCTATATGTGTAGTGTATTTTATTACAGTTTGGGAATACTAATGAATGTAAGGAATTATGGAAGCAGCAAACCTCAGATTTAGAGGTTTTTAAATTTTAAAAGTTAAGTTCTTCTAAGGGATTTTCCTTGTTGGGGAGAGGGGCTTGGTTTGCTAGTTCCTAATCTTGTTTACCTGTTGCAAAAGTGTACTAATAATCCTTTTAGTCAGGGGTCTGCCAGAGGAATATATATGTTGTATACAAACACATGCACATATGAAAACTGTACACATTATATATATATATATATATATAAAGAGACCTATTTCAAGGAATTGGCAAGTTCAGAATCTGTAGAGCAAGGTGGGAAGTTGGACCTTCTAGAAGCTGAAGCTGCCGTTCACCACCAAATCACTTCTTCCTCCAGGAAACCTAAGTCTTGTTTTATGAATTACTCCTTCTCACAACCAGCTCATCCAAAATGAACATAAGAAAGATAGGTTTTGAGGTGCCATGATTTGCAAAATTTTACTGATAAAAATATTTTTATAATTAAAAACTTAAACTTTCCACCAAAAACAAAATGATGGAGAAAGTTAATCACACAGGATGAATGATTTCATTCATCCAAGAAAAAATTAGATTGCCACAGAAGGATGAAACTAAAAAGGTACCTATAGGTAAGAAAACCAACCCAAAAGACTTTTCCACTGTGCTTTATGTGTTTATAAGTCATAGTTAAATCATAGTTTACCAAAAATATTTCTATCTAAATATCGAAAATGTATTGCCAGCAAAAACAGTGTTCAGACTCCAATCTCTAAAAGCAAAATTTAACAAGCCATTTGAAAAATGCAATTACAATTGGTATTAAGTGCTGGCATGAAATATATATAATACAATTACATTTTTTTGCCAAGGTGTGATGTTCTAATAAAAACAATAAAGCTTCGTAAAATGGATCTACCACTTAGCAAAATAATATTTTCCACCTATATCTGAATATAACCAATTCATTACTTAAATGGTTGGAAAAAAAAGTTAGTGGTAAAAATGGTATAAATGCACAAGTTCTTTACAATATAAATTATCTTTACAAGTTTGGACCTTGAAGATGTAGCCTCAGATTATCAAAAACAAATGGAATAACCCATCCAATTAACAGCTGCTTTCTAGTACTTGGATGATCTTACTAATAATTTTTAACATTTAAATGTTAAAGTGACTTCTCAGCCAAATTGAGAAAAGCATGTGTCAAAAGTTTTATTTCAAATTCTCCACAAGAGGCAGCCAATTCAAAGATTTCCTTATGTTAAAGGTATTTATAGAAAAAGAAGAATTGACTGTTAAAGAAAATTTTTCCAAAACTTGTAAATGAGAAATCTTGTGTGATTTTTTTCAGTCTTCCTGTACAGCAGGAGAACTACCCGCCTCCAGGGGAATGCACATTTGTTTGGAATAATATTTACCATTGGTTACAGCAGAGACTGAGAAGTAACAGTTGTTAACTTACAGATTTCTGTCCAGTAAAAATGAAAATGAGTTCTGTCTGGGACAAAAGAGCTTCACAAATATTTTACTGTCATGAAGCACATTAACCAGTTTGATACCTAACTTTACATTCTTTCACTGATGATAAATACTTTGGAAATTCCTGCATTTCTTAAACAAGCTGAATCTCATTAATAAGTTAAAAATCTTTGAAACATGCTGTTTTCTATTTACATGAGAACTCGGGCTTTTAATTTTTAACTGTACTTTGTTATGATACAGCGTAAAATACGCCTGGTGACATTAGACTTCCCAAAGGTGGAGGTCAGTTCGGTAGATGGTGAGGCACAAGCTTTCCAGAAGGATTTCTTGACATCCTTCAACTACCAGAAAACTGCTCAGGAATGCCAATATCTTCCCAAAAGGAGTTTTAAATTGTATCTGCAAAAACTTTCTGTACCAGACCTTATTTGGGACAGTTTTCTTTCTCAGTTGCCATCTTGAAATTGGAAAATATGTGTACCATCTACCACCAACTGACAGAAATAACCAAAAAACTATACTCTAGCACAGGATTATACTAGGAGAGGAATACCAGGGAGAATATATGCCAGAGAATTGCTAGAATTGGGCACTTTAAATTTTTTTTCCTGCCAAAAAAGAGGAGACTTTGTCACATGCTCTATATGCTTGATAGTCTGTATTCTCCTTTCTGAACACTTCAGCCAGTAAGGGAAAATGAATTCAAAATGCCTCATCTTTGTCAAGCTGCTTTGATGAAAAGAAACAGAAACCCTCTCCAAATGGCTTAAGGAAAGAGGACGAGCTACAGGGAGGATCCAGGACGTTTCACAGAAGGGCAGGAAGCAGAAGCTGGAGGTGGGACAGGAGCACCTGCTTTGAGGCCCTGCTTCTCTGTACATAGCTCTCTGCAGACCTCCACTCACCCACACACACAGCAGAAGGGCGTTGCCCTGTGACGCCCAACTTACAAAGCCTTAGGCCCAGCACCGGAAGAGAGGGACTGACAAGATGTCCTAACCCCAATTACCAGAGAGAGAACCGTGGGTGGCGCTTTCACGTGGTGCAGTCAGCTTGACTCATAAAGCCAGTGAGACTGAGAGACCCATCCCTCCTGGAGAAGAAGCCACCAAAGAAGGAAGGACATGGGAGAGGCAGAAGCCCAATAAGGACTTGTCTTGGTCCACTCAGGCTGGCAGAAAAAAAAATACTGTAGACAGGGAACTTAAGTGGACTTTCTCATAGTCCTGGAGACTGGAAGCCCCAATCAGGAAGCTGGCACAGTTGATGTCTGGTGAGGACTTTTTCTGGCTTACAGGGGACTGCCTCCTCGCTGTGTCTTCACATGGCCTTTCCTCAGTGTGTGCATGTAGAAAGAGACCTCCCTCTCCCTCTCCCTCTCCCTCTCCCTCTCCCTCTCCCTCTCCCCCTCCCCCTCCCCTTCCCCTTCCCCCTTCCTACATAACCATCATTCCTAGTCCAAGGGCCCTGCCCCTTACAAACCATGTGTCCAAATACAGTCACACTGGGGTGTACAGCTTTAACAGATGAATTTGGGGGAGAAGACATCCTGCTTCAAGGATGGAGGAACTTTCTCCCCATTCTTTCAAACCTCCATCTCATGTTTTAATTTTTCATTTATTTCTCCATTCATTCATCCCTTCATCCTTCAGCCAAGCAGTGCCAGACACTCTGCAAAGGGAAAGAGATGGATGAGACATGATCCCTGCCCTTAAGGATCCCCCTGGCTAACCCCTTATATATATGATATATATGTGATATATAGACAACAAAGGAAGCCCAGTACTCCACATTTAGAGGAGGCATCTGTAATGTTTCGTGAGTGCACCAAACTTGAGGCCACCACGTGCCGGGGACCCAAGGAAGACCTAACAGAGGGGGCTTTTGGTCAGATCCTAACAAGTAAAGCCTACTTGCCACTTAACATGTGCTTAGTCTCCTTAATACTTTTTTGTCATCCTTAGTTCTCCTTCTTTGTGTGAACTGAGAAATCTCTCTTTCCAGGTGCCTCAGCACCTTGGCAAGGCCCTAAGCAACTTAGTGATATACTCTGCCTTAAAATAAAAAATAAGGAGGGCTGGGCATGTGGCTCAGTGATAAAATCCACACTACCAAAAAAAAAAGGCTACTTAAATAAAAAATAATGGGTTCAATCCACACTACCAAAAAAAAAATAAAATAAAATAAAAAATGTTTTACCTCATGTCGTTTTTAAAACTTAAATAAAAACTTAAATAAATCTCATACCACTTGCCATGATTACTATGGAGGCAACCATTACTCGTTTGCTTGGGTTGAACTCCCCAGGATGAGAAAATGCAACAAGACCCTGGAAACCCCTTTCCTTCTGAGGTGGCCCTACAAGTCCACTGTTTAAGTAAACATAGAGATAGAGCACCTCAAGACTCTCGATGTACAGTGTCCCATAATTCAGACTCCACAGAACTAGACATTTGTGATAATGCAATCAAGAGCTGGGCTCAAGTGTATCTTTTTCTTATTTATAAAGAAGGGATTTGCTAAGTAAATGAATGGTGTATACAAAATTTATTTGAAGGGGAAAAAATTTAGCCTGTTGAATCCTTCTGTAAGTAATTACATTTTTCAAATATTTGTAAGCACTCCAGAGAACGATGTATTCATAAATCATTGATAAGTTAATTGGAAAGCATTCTTATGTATTCATCAAATCCCACTCCCTGAGGGCTCCTGCTAGGCAATTCTTTGCTATCCTGGGCCTAATTGCTTTGTACATTGAAAAGTAATAAACAACTGTACCTCTTTTCTTAACGAGCTGAAGTTCACCCATCTGCATAGTGAGAAATGCAGATGCGTGGTTATGTACAGAAATCTCTCCATTTTCCTCATCTGAATGTCCCTTGCCTCTCTCCCCAGCAGTCCCACAGGAGTGAGGGTGGAATGCCCCTCACAGCTGGTCAGGCCAGGTAGCCCCTACCTGATGTTCAAAGTTAAACTCAACAGCCAAGACCTGTCTATCCTCCTAGGAGTCGTCATAGGGAGCCTGCACTCCATTTCAGCAGCCAGAAGGAGAAACGGGTCCGGCCCACCTCATGCCGAACAGTCAGCTCCCTCCAGTTTCATCCCGACCATGTCTTTCCTTGGTATTATCTCAAGAAGGGTGGCCAAAGAAACTTTCTGATTTACATCTTCAAATTATTCCATTCTTATTCTTTGGTATCACAAGTAAAGATAGCCCCCTCTTAAATTTCTCAAAATAACCATCAAGGAAGGGAAGTCAATACCTGGGGAAATCCATTGCCAGCAGGCAAGCACACCTTGCTCTTTCACTTTTCCAACGTGTTCATTTATTTTCCTCCAAATCACTGTGTATGTGGATGAGTATATTTTACTATGTGAAGAATTGTAAGTGAAAGTGAAACTCCTGGGAAAGCTATAAGCCTAGTCCAAGTTGAACAAAGGATCCTCCGTCTTAGATTCATTATAAAAATGCGCTCTAGAGAAGAGTGATTGCTTTATTCTCAAAAGTAGCTTTCAATAAATGGATATTTAAAGAGTTTCTAAGAAACATGATCCTGTGTTCATTATTGATTTAATTAATATCGAATGACATGTCTTAAAATGTAGCAATTTAATATCAAATGACATGTGTCTTAAAATGTAGCAATACCTATTTTCCAAATTTCATGGGCAGAAGAAGGTTCTATAATACATTATATAAGGTATTAGGTTCTTAATGTCCTATGACATTATTTGTTTACATAGAGCTGTGCCATAATAGGAGGTGTAAGAAAAGGTTAATGTTTATGCTGCTTTGGGTGTGCATATTTTAACAAGATGTGATTTAGAATTCTGAAAAATGCAGACGGCTGATCAAGTGCAAGAACTATGCTGGGTGGAAAATCTTATAGGAAGGCTGAACCCAATTATGAGGCAAATACCACTCAGACTAGCATTCACTGTATTGTTGCTTTGGTTATTCTGCCTTGAGAAGCTAAAGGCAGATGGCATTACAGTTCAACCTATATCAATCCACTTTGTGAGATACTCATCTTCTCTTCTTTCCTCCCTGTTTATGGAAGAGCTTGAGAGTACAGAATATGAGAAATTCAGTGACATCTCCCCATTCATGCTAGAGGATCTTTACAAGACCTTTCCACATCTATGTCTGATAATATGGTAAATAGCCAAATATTAAAGCCATAGCCAGCTGCTTGCAGTTGTTGTATTGTGCTATGAACATTTCTCCTTTCTGAACATCCCACCTGCTTTCTATGTCAAGCCTATTACACTCCCCACCTGTGGATGCAGTCCACCTGTAAGTTTTCCAGATATTGAAGTCACTAAAAGGAGAACAAGAGTCCCAGACCAAGAGCCTTCAGTCTCAGCTGTCTCTCCTCTCCACTGTGTGCCTTATCTCATTCTGCACAGTCCCAGCCCTGGTGAGGTTCAGATCATGCCTTCCAAGCACAGGCCCTTCACCAGTTGGCTCTTAAACACCTACACAGGAGGACCTTGGATCTACACATGGGCCTCTGTGTGTGTATGTATGTGTGTGGGGGGGGGAGCCCATGTGCGCATGCCTCTGAATATGAATCAGAGGTCTACTGTGGAAATTCTTCCTTCTGTTTCCTAGTTCCTAAGAATTTCCATTCAAAAGAAGACATTTTTTTCTCTCTTAGCTTCTGAACAGAATAACATCTATGTGTTCCTGCCTCCTCTTTGACATAGCTCAGCATTTTCAACTTAGTGCAGTTCAACATAGTTCAGTCAGCAATGGGATACAAAGTGAGTCTGATAAATATGACCCCTAATCATATCATTATTAGTATTATGACTATTATTACTATTTGGAACTGGAGATGAAATCTAGGGGCTCTTTACCACAATGCTTCATCCCTAGTCCTTTTTTTTTTTCCCCTGAGACAGGCTCTCACTAATTTCCCAGGCTTTCAATCCTCCTGCTTTAGCCCCGAGTCACTGGGATTACAGGCATGTGCCACCACATCCAACTGGTGCCTACTCTTTAAAGACCCAACCAATAAATACCACACAGTTCAACTTTTAAATAATATAAATATGTATGTGCAAGATCGGAAATCAAGAAAAAGTGACGAGGGAAGCATATCTGCAAATAGAAGTTAGTTATGAACATGTCTATGTTCCCACAAGTTAAGACGCGTGGACACGTAGTGGGGGTTGTGTCAGTTTAAAGGGATGGGAGTGGACATTGTATATAACTGAACCTATATATCTGATTTTACTAACTCAACATCTTCCTAAAGTGACCTTAAATCATATGGCATCAAGTGATTATGGTATGGATTAATAAACATATAAGAGGCTGGGGATATGGCTCAAGTGGTCGTGCGCTCACCTGGCATTTGTGAGGCACTGGGTTTGATCCTCAGCACCACATAAAAATAAAAAATAAAGATATTGTGTTCACCTAAAGCTAAAGAATAAATATTTTAAAAATAAATAAATATATACATAAAATTAAAGGAATCAAGCTTTCGAGTCTCTAAGATCATGGAACATGCTTCTTCTGCTATTTTAAGTTCATTATGGAGTGACATCCCATTTTGGAGCTTTTCCCATGACCCACAAATATGGGTTTGATTTCCAGTCATCTAAAGTTCTGCTTTTCAAGCAAAACAAGGGGAACAGTTCCATTCTCTGTCTCTTTAGGAACTCCCTACTTCCCGGGCCACCATCCCATCATCCCTACAACCCCTCAGTCCTGTGCTCACCCCCATTGCTGAGCTCCTGATTCCATTATTGCCTCTGACTTCATTTGACAACTTTCCTGTCTCACTAACAAGATTATAAAATCATGGAAGACACAGTATTTTGTCCCCCATGCTTTGTACATTGACATCTCTCCTCAAGTACATGTAGGAGGAGATGAAGACAGACGGGGGTCTGAAGATACCCAAAGCGAAACCAATTCAAACTGTTTCTCCCCCTCCTCACGTCCAACATAGATCACTGCCTCGCTTTTCTTCTCTATTGCACACCGTTAACAAGCAGCATGAAAGACTTTGGCGACTTAAAAGTATGCAGTTGCTCCCCCCAGGCAGCATGCAGTGGACCCCAGCTGAGTGTCCTCTAATCCAATTCATTCTGGCCCTATCTACCTGGAGAGAGTGTCAGATCCCATAGGTTGGGGACTCATTTCCCCAAGACTGCCCCCCAGCACTGATATCAGATACCAGCTGCAAGCCCCAGGTTGTTTTTGTCTGTGCTTCTGATCAGCCAGCTGTAACTCAGCATTCCCACAGCTGTCTAAGTTTGATTAATTTGAGTGGCTCACAGACCTTGGAGGAATACTTACATTTACCAGTTTATTACAAAGGATGCCAATAAAGAAACGCATAGGGTGAGGAGTAAGGGAAGGGGCACCAAGCTCTGTGCTCTCTCTGGGTGTGCCACTCTCCAGGAACCTCCACGTGTTCAGCCATCCACAAGCTCCCAGAACTCAGTCCCTTTTGGTTTTTATGGAGACTCCATTGCACAGACACTAGGCTAATAGCCTCGTTGGAGAAACCCAGAAAAGCCTGTCTATTCAGATTCTTCTGGTCCTCTCTCAGCAGCATTCCTTCCTTCAGGGTATGGAGCAGGACTCTTCTGGAATGAGGAGAGTCTTGTGACCTATTATCAAACAAGGTAGGTCAGAATTTGTTTATGGCCAACTAAAGGCAAGGGAAGATTAGAGTTTATATGGCTTCCCATGAGGAAGGTGTTATAAGACAGTAACTATGGCCCGAAAAATTTTAAAAATATCATAATATCACAAAGGGATACATGAAAAGATGTTCAATAGCCTCAGTCATTAGTGAAATGCAAATCTGAACTACAGTAAAATAACACTGCACACCCATTTGGGATGGCTGAAAGAGAAGAGGCAGCAAGAGTTGATAAGGGTGGACAAGCTAAAATCCTCATTCATTGGTGCTGGGAATTGAAGATTGATGCCTCCACTTTGGTAGGCAATAGGGCAATTCCTCAAAATACTAAACAGAGTTGTCATATCCTTATTCAGCTATTCTATTCTTAAGTACAGACCCAAGAGAAGTTAAAGTTTACACAAAAGAACTTTTACACATGTTCAAAGCAGCATTATATATAGCAGTGAAATGTGGAAATAACCTCAATTACTGAGTAATATTTCATTGTGTGGAAATACCATGCATAAATCCAACTTATTAATGGATAAACAAAAAATGCTCAATCCACACAATGGAATATTGTTTGGTAATAAAAAGGAATGAAATACTGATACATGCAACACCACGGATGTATTCTTGAAAATGATAAATAAAAAACCATGAAAATCTGGTTGGCTCTTGAACAACACAGGTTTGAACTGTGCAGATCCATTTGCATGCAAATATTTTTGTTCAGAGATTTTTAATAATTAGAAAAAAACTCTTGGATGAACCATGCAGCCTATAACACATACAACATAAAAGATATGTGTAAGTGGACTCTTTGTGTTATCAGTTAGGCTTCTGGTCAACAGCAGGATATCAATAGTTAAGTTTTGGGAGAAGCCAAAGCTAGATGAGTTGCTCAGTGGGTAAGAGGAGCAAAGACTGAGCAGCTGACCACCTACATCTGGATGAATTACCATTACCACAGCCAGATGCAGAGGGGCCAAGGCCCAGCAGCAACCCCTGCTCCATCCACATACCCTGGTAGTCATCCAACAGCAAGCCCCACCAGACAGTGGACAGGGAGCAAGGATGAAAATCTTGGGGAACAGTAAGTTCAATGTAAGAAACAAACATCAACAGGAAGGACACCAAGGAAGACATATTCATCCACCAGACTGTCTCCAAGAAAAACAACCCCAGGAAGTTCCTTTGCAAAGTAGGAGATGGCAAGACCATGGGGTTTGATGCTGTGGAAGGGGAAAAGGACAAGGACCAGGAAATGTCACAGGCCCGGTAGAGTTTGGCTCAAGACAGCAAACATGCAGCAAAAACAGTAACCATTGCAAATGCTCTCCAGGGAATGGGGGTCTTCCACACAATGACCAGCAGAATTATCAGAAGACCAAGAGAGACAGAAAGGAAGGATGGAGAGTGTCTAAAGGTGAGGCCAGACGATGGTGCCCTTTGAGCAGCAAAGGTCCCCATCTCGCTACATGCTAAGATCCCATGGATGTGGATGACAGCATTTCAACCCTCCTGTGCAGGGTCAAGTGACACCAGGTCAGACAGCCAGAATGCAGGAGAACAAGGTAAACAGTGAGACAGATTGTGCACAGGGGTGGACAGCACAATTCCATGGGGGCCTTGCTTGCCAGAGACAGCCCAGAGAGGATGGCCACAAAGAGCATCAGGAAACACAAAATGGGACCAAGGTCAGCAGTCCCTCAAAGTTGGTCCCACTGCACCTTCAAGTGCTAATGCAGATGACCAGAAAACTCTACATTACAAGATGTCAAAGAGACAAAAGCAGCCTGTCCACCAGCTAAGAATTTGTCTCAACTCCCAAAGCTGAGCAGGGTGGGGCTGAGTAAGTCTTCACCCAGGCATTCAGCAAGGGGATATAAAACAAAATTCCAGCAAGCAGATGCACCAATGATGGGAACTGAGGACTGACGTGCTTGCTTTTGGTCCATAGACCAGACAACTAGAACTAGTGGCCCTGTCTATACAGCAGGGGTTGCTATTATTTTTATTAAAAGACATCTCTTTGGGGTTGTAAGAAAAGTATTTTTTTAAACCTGATTTTTTTTTCAGTACATCTTTAAAGATTTTTAAATGTTTCAATCTGGTCATGTTGAGATTTTTTTTTACATTTTTAATTTATCATAAAAGTTTACAATTTGATTTTTTTAAAAGTTAACAAACTATAAGCACCTGTTAATAAAGATCTTAAACGATTTTAGGTTATATGCAGATTTTCAACTGTGAGGGATTCAGCACTCCTAAACCCCACATTGTCCAAGAATCAATTGTATGAGTTAAAGAAGCTAGCCACACAAATGACCACATATTATACAGCTCAATTTATGTGGATGTCTAGAATAGACAAAGCCATAGAGAAAGATACTAGATTAACAATTGCCTAGGTCTGGGGTATGGAGAACTCCTAAGGGTGAGGGTTTTCTTTGGGGATGTTAGAAATATTCTATAGGGGCTGGAGTTAGAGCTCAGTGGTAGCTCACTTGCTTAGCATGTGTGAGGCATTGGCTTCAATCCTCAGCACTGCATAAAAAATAAATAATTAAAATAAAGGTATTTTTAAACTAGAATATGATTTAAAATCTTTCTTTTAAAAATTCTATAATTAGATTGCAGTGATGGCTGCAGAATTCCACGAATATACTCGACATTGCTGAACTGAACACTTTATACCAGTGGATCTTATGGTATGTGAAATATAAACACAAATAAAGTTGTAAAAGAAAAAGAGAAGGAAACATTTCGTGTCACTTAAAGCGAAATTAGATGCAATGTAAATACTAATGTGATAAACTTCACTCCCCATAGAAATAAGCCTCATAAGAACAGTGTTATCTAAAGGCAATGAGTTTCTTTGATTGGCATACTTTGTAATTTAAAATCTGGAGTCCGATAGAAGGGGGTCATCCATCTCAAAAAAACACTTTTAATGACACCTATGGATTTTGTAAGAATGACTGAATCTACACCATGGGATGTAAAATAACCACAGTTTACATACAGTTGATTTAAGCATGATTACACACCTCCAACGATAACGATTTAGAGTAGGGAGAAATGATCTCCGAGTGAGTCATCTCTGCCTTCTCCACTGGGAACACAGGAGGGGTAGACAGTGTTTTCTGTTCTGGTCCAGGTGGATTTTTCATTGCCCTGATTCAGCCTGGGTCTTTACCCCATGTTCCTGCATCCCACGGGCTCTGGCCTCAGTCTGATGAGTCCTCAGCGGTTGTTTCTCATTTCAGAGCCTATTATTTGCAGAAACTTCTCATCCTCTGCTCAAACTTTGTTTATCCTCTAGGACATGGTTAACAGCATGTATAAAGGAACAGGGACCCAAAAGAATCTACTCCCGTTTCTTACTGTCCCTACAATAGCTTCTATTCTTCTGTGAGGGCATTTTCGATTGTCCTACTGGGCCCCTGGCCATAGAATTCCTTCTGTTCTTCTAGGTCCTACACTCTACCCCAAGCAAGCTAAGCCAGCAATATTCCTCTACTTGAGACAGGAAGTATGATTTAGCTCAACCTGCCTCCAAATTGGTGATTGGGATCTCCTTTATCTTTCCCTGGAAAGAACAGAGCACAGAGATGAACCCTAGGTGGTAGCTGCACCTGGGCCCTCGTACCTGGGGTAGATGGACAACTAGGGGACTGTATGAGCCCTCTCCTTCTCCTTCCTACCACCCTCTATTTCCCCTAATGCCAGTTGGGTTCTTGATTCTCCAAAGCCACTACAGATGACCCAGGCTCCCCAAGTGATGAGGTCCTAAGTAAGAAATTCATAACCTGACAGCCCAGATTTCTTCTCTTTGGTCCCAGGTGTTTGAGATAGAAGCAGAGAGCTGAGTGGTGTTCCTTATCAGAGGAAGGGCAAGGAGACCATGGGCCTGAGGACCTAACACCCCCAAAACATAGGCAGAGAGAAGAGTTGGGGTCAAGATAACAGATTTCTGCTTTGTAACTGCCTCAGTGCTGATAGCAAAAAAATTTTAACTGAGCTGAGTGGTTCCACTACAAATTCATATTTCCCATCTCACAGCTGGGTTCTGAATGCTTCTTGACTATCATTTTCCTAATCACTACATGATTTCCTTTGCAGTCCTCTCTGCAGCTGCTACAAACCTTCATCACTTCTCTCAGCTCCCCACCTCTCCCCTCTCCCCACAAAGAATGTCACCTTCAGGTGACATGATGCGCATCACCACCCCTTCCTTCAGCTCAAAACCCCTTCCTTCTGCTCTGACGTGGGTCGCCCATGGGAAAGGTCCTGAATGTCACCAAGGATCAGCCCTTCATCCCTGGTAAGATGAATAGATTCAAATCCTGGCACCATCCCCACCAGCTGGGCAGCCACAAGTATACAATAAGCCTCAGTTTCATCATCAATAAGATGGACTGATAAGAGTACCTATCTTATAGGGTACTTAGAAGTATTTCATTATCAGGGTAAAGAAGTTCAGACAGTGCCTGGCACAATATAAAGTGCTCACTATTAATTTTATTGAGAATTAATATCAATGAGTACTCCATTATGTATATTCATTAATGTGTTATCATTACCAATGTGTATTAATATCACTAACAGGTAACTATTATTGGTGAATCTTTGAAGTAAACATTCAAAAGGGAATGTTCTATAGCTGTTACCAAAATTCTATTTCCCATGAGCACCTACGAATACTTGCCCAGAACATAGTTCTGCTGCGCTCCTGCCCTGAAATCTGTGTCCTCCTTCTCACTTTCAACAATAGACCACCAAACTGCTTCCAGTGGGGTCTGTAGTGCAGCCTCGTGCCCCTGCCTCATTCCTCTCATTGCCACTGTTACCTGCGCCGCACCTTCATAATTGAAAATGGACACTCTTGGATGATCTTCTAAAGAGCAAATCCATGGGCCACCACAGGCTTAGCCACATGCATTATCGCCTTCTTAAACACCCTTCTGTTGACCCAGGGGACATTTTTCTCTTCTCTTTCTTTGCCACATCGTCTCCTTCACCAGCATTATCATTTCCACTACCCTAAAGTGTAGCAGCTGTCCTGTGCCAGGCCACCATCCCCCATCCCTCTGTGCTTCCTCTATGGGTCTGCTGACCTTCTAGAACAGCACTCCCAGGATAGTTCTAGTCTACACCTGTTGTCCTCTGGCATTCCCAAAGTGTCTGGGTTTGGTAACAAATTATAGTCACTTCAACTATTAAGTATTTACTCCACCTCTAAAACTAAGATGACATGACAGTGGTTCAGGGGCGTGGACAGCCAACAGCAGCTCCCCGCTCCCCACAAATACAGGTGATTGACATTTTCTTCATCTTATGTAAATAGCTATAAAAAGTCCCTTTGTCCTACTTCCAGTCAGATTGCTACCCCAATCCCCCTCCTTTAAAGATACACTGAAGCTGTCACTGAATTCCAGTAAATCTGAATCTATCCATCTACCCCTTATCTCTGCTTTAGAGCCTCAGATTAGCATTCCCAACTCACTGATGGACAGCGCCCATCAATATGCACCTGAAACCCAGCAAGTTCAAAAACCAAAGTCCATGTCATTTCTCTTTATTTTCCCTAATCACTGTTCAAAAACCTACACAGACAGCCACCAGGGAGCCAGCCAGTAGGTCTGTAGCCTTTCCCTGGTTTGCCAAGGTCTTCTTTCAGGAGTAAAGAATTTGGAAACTGAGAGACTGACCTATCTACCCACAGGAAAACATCAAAAAGAGTGACTAAATCAAGAAAATGAGATGACTTGATGTAAGGATGGAGGGATGCGCAGAGGGACAGACAGCAATGAAGCAACAATGGGAAAATGTCAGGAGCACCAAGGAGGTGGTAGAATGTGGGCTTTCAAGGGAAACGCTGTCTACTTAGAAATTTTTCACAATAAAATGTTGGAGTGGAGAGGGAAGCATCCAAAGGAACCACTCATTTATCAAATAATTTGTAAACACTTCTTGGCTACCTACCATGCTGCGCACTGGGGATTCCACAGTGAATAGGAAACACAGTGCCTGCCCCATATGGTTTACAACCTAGTCAGGGAAAGAAATCCACACATTAATCCTGCAAATAAATATATAGTTGTGAGCAGAGATCGAGGCTATGAGGATAACAGTGTGGCCCTTCAGGAGAAATGAGTCAAGACCCAAGTGCCAAGAGCGTGGGGGACCAGAGGAAGTAGTCACAGGGGCTGTCACATGGGTGCTATGAGGGAGGGACGTGTTCCCGGGGCTGGGAGGAAATGACAAGTGACAGTCACTTACAGCCAGAGCTTGAGGGGACAGAAAGGATGCCTAAACCAAGAGCACTGATTAGGACAGGTGAGGTGGGATAGGGAGCACTTGTGCTTTCCGAAAAAGAAGTCAGAGTTAGACTTCAGCTGCGGAGCTGAGCATCCAGCCCTGGACCATCCGGAATTCCAGCTCATTCAGGAAGATCCCGAGAAGTAAACTCTCTTCTACTTGCGTAAACTGGAGCACACCATCCCCAAATACTCAGAGTCTCAATCCGGGGACCCCTGCCAGATCTCCTTGCCTTCTCTCTCAATGCCATGTCCTGTGACCCAGCCCTGCTGTTGGCCTCTGTCCCCTCCAGTTTGTGTTTTTCATATCCACCACTGCTGTCTCTGCTTCCACGTCCATCACTCATTCTTAGCCCAATCTGACCTCTGCCTTTTATTGTTTGCTTGTTCGTGACGATTGTCTCACTCTGTTGCCAGGCTGGTCTCAAAATCATGGGCTCAGTGGTCCTCCTGCCCCAGCCTCCGGAGTCACTGGGACTACAAGCGTGCACCATCATGTCCAGCTTGACTTTTGCCCTTTGGCTGAGGAAAAAAAAAAAAAGTCTTTGCCAACAACCTCCTTGTTGCTAAATCCCCATGGATTCTTTTCCGCACTTTTCCTATTTGACCTCTGTGTAATTTTTAGAATCTATCGACTATATTCATCATCTCAAAATAGTTTCTTCAAATTCCAAACCTCCACATGCCTGTAATTTTCCCTCCACCTCTCTGGCCTTCTCTGTCTCAGTTCCTATATTGGTTTCTCTTCCTTCATCCTGCAGGACTCTCCCCTTCCATCTCTACATCTACTTCTTAGTGTGGTCTCAGATCCTACCACCTGACGCCTCCTAGCTATGTCCCACGTCATCTTCGTGTCCCCAGTCACCAAACACCTTGTTCTGGTTAAACTTTGTAGTTTAACCAGATACTCATCCTGTATCCTCATCCTCAGCATCTACAGGGGACTTGTTCTAGGACCCCTGAGCAATACCAAAATTTGTGGATGCCTAAGTCCTTTATATAAAATGGTGAACTATTTGGACAGAACCTGGGTACATCCCCTGTGTACTTCAAATCATCTTTAGATGACTTATAATACCTAGTAAAATGTAAATGCTGCATAAATACTTGCTATAATGGATTGCTTATGGAATAATATATATTCCATACAGACATAATTTTGTTTCAAATGTTTTAGATCTGTAGTTGATGGAATTCAAAGATGCAGAAGCCACGGATTCAGAGGCCCAACTGTACTTGTATTTTAAGGCTCATCTCCAGGAAGTTCTCACTGGAACCTCAAAACTCAGTTATATGCCCCTTTTTGTGTTTTTGCACTGCTCGAAATGTCCTACTGCCAAAGAATTAACACTGTATTGAAATAAACCCCTTGCTTTGTGTCTCCCTTGCCCGCCATATCTATCATACCTGTGCTGGTATTACCCAATAAATATCTGACAAATAAGTGAAGGAATAGAACTATACAGTATGGGCTATCATTGTTGCTAACGATGGCAACCCACATGTGATGGTTAACACTGCTGCTAATTATGGATACTAGAAAAAAATAACAAAACATAGAATAACAAAAAATAGAATAGATTAAAATGTGTTTTCATGGCACCCAAATGATACTAATTGCAGTTATTTATGTGAAATATTACTTTTTTGCCTAATTACCATGCACTACAATGAGGATTATATATATCATTAAATGTGTCAGAGCAACTTAGTTGAGTTTTATTTCATTGTAATAGTGAATTATGCACATAGGCTTAGATTACATAAATTATTACTGATGTCTGTTGTTTGTTCCTATCCTTGAAAAAGTTCTTTCCTCTCTTCCTCATCCTGTAGTATCTCCACCACCAAGAGTACTGTAAAAATAAGCAACAGGCATAAAAATGGGTGATCCCTTCTGATAATGTAGAATACGAAGCAATTACGAGCTGATTGTGATTCTGATAGTGTTGATTTGTTATCCCTCGTTATAATGCACTTGATAGCTACAGAGGATTTCACAGGCATCATCTTATTTAATCATCTCTTCACCGCTCTGTAAGTAATTAAAATTCTCAGGTAGTTTTAGTGACCTGTTCTAATAAATAGCAGTTTCGGGAAGAGAGCCAGCATGAAGATGGTCAGGATGGAGTGGAGCTCAAAGCCAACTGCACTGGAAATTACACTGATTAGCATTTCTATGAAGCATTTTTCACACGCACCTCCTTGGATCATACCCTAGTGGTCTTAATTTTATTATCCCCTTTGCAGACGAAGCAGCCAAGCGTCAGAGGGGTTGAGCTGCCTGCTCAAGATCTCAGGGATGGCAAATGATGACTTTTGAGCACAGGTCTTTTGGCTCAAGAACTGATGTGTTTTTCCACTTGACTTAGTTTATGCCTAATGGTGCGTGTTCTATCAGGAAAGTGGGAGGTGCTGGGGCTGAAGAATCTAGGGAAGGAAGTGGAAATCCAAAGACGGGTTATGGAAGCCTGACACTGTACTTTGGTCTCTTAGAGATATTGCTTTCTCTTTCTCTCCCTCTCTCTCTCTTTTCTCCCTCTCCCCCCTACAACCCCTTTCTCCCTCTCTCAGATCCCGAACCACCAAGTATTTTTTTATTGGCACTAACTCAAGTCACAGCTGCGCCTGGCCTTCCAGTCATCCTACTGAGGTGCTAGACTTTTGATTGAAGCTGTCTTGGACCCTCCAGGCCAGCCCATCTGCTGGCAGAATAGTACTGAGTGACCTCAGTCAACACCACATGGAACAGAATAATTGAGCAGCTGAGCCCAGCCCAGATTCCTTACCCACAAAACCATGAGGTATACAAATGGCTGCTGTTTTAAGACAGAAATTCTCGAGACAGTCTGGTACCCAGCAATAGATAACCATAATATGCCACAAGTTTGTTTTAAGGCTTCCTTCTCTTGGTGCTGAGCAAATAAATAGCCAAGGGCCAGGCTGATATCAATTATAATTAACAAAACAAGCTCTGCTCTTTCATATGGCGATTCCCACATACAAATGATTAGACCAGCTTTGTATTTCAAACAAATAGTCTATCAGTGGCTAAAATGTCACCCATGAAATAATTTTCCCTTTGCAAGTTATAAACCCTGACAGAAAGGAAATATCTGTAAGGACGCAGGCAAAACCAATAGCACATTCTGTGGATAATTTTACCATTTCCATTTTTGACACACAACAGCTTTTTCACTATTGAGCTCAACTTGAAAAGGAAATGAGATAACATCTGTTTTCTCCACTGTCCTTCCACACATTTAATAGCACCCGGATACACAAGTTCATTTCTCTCGAGGTTCACATCATTCAAATTCACCTTCTGAGGATCCCAAGAGGAAAATGACATTTTCTGAAGTTCCATCTTACAGTTCAGGCCAGGAATGCAGAGTGGCTCAGAAGGGAGAGGGAACAGATTCCTCTAACCTCGGTGGACAAAACAGTTACCCAAACTGTGCAATTAGCAGGAGCACAAAGGCTGCAGCTGTTTGCAAAGGCACCCGCAGTATTTCTGACAAGGCAAACCGTGCTGGTGACGTCAGACTCCTTTCTTAAACAAAAGTGAAATGTGAGAAGGTGAAAACACATGACCTCTAGAAGCTGTTTTTCCTTGTTTGGGGAACAGTTCACAAATGAGTATGTTATCCCTGGTTCTGGGTTTCCCCAGGTCTTTGAAAACCGACATTCCTGTACAATCCTTCACAAAACCTAGCAGTTGGCTCTCCCAACTGGGTTATCTCACCAGTCTGTCATGCAAGTCACTGGGCAGGGAGAGTGACTCACAGGCTCTAAAGAAAATCTAATTCATTGAATTAAATGTTGGAAATGAACCTAAATGAGTCACTGTATCCTTCCCCTGCCTTCAGGCAGAACCACACAGAGATCTTTCCAGCCAGAAGAGAGGTGATCCTATTTTTAATAAGCCAGTCAAAAAGGGATCATTTACAACAATAATAAATTCCATTCCTGTATACACCTGCAGTCCAAAAACAACAACAAAGCCCCAGCAAAATTGGACCCCAAAGTACACACTAAAGGACAGAAATATGCAAAGCCCCGCGGCTGGCTCATACAGCGCTTTTGTGAAAATTAGAAAAAGGTGGCCCTTCAGGACGAAAGAATTAAAAGCCTTTCTCTGGGGACAGCAGCTGCTCCGAGCCAGTGTGCAGGGCTCATGAGGAGCAAATGGGTTGAGTCCCCACTCACTCCTTCTCTCCCCCACTTCCAACACCTCCCCACCCTGATCCCTGCCTTTGTGCAAAGAACTTGACCATATGTAGTGGCTTGGGAGGAAGGAACTGAAATTGTGTGTGACCTTTTCCCCCTTTATCTGGTAAAATCCATCTATTTCCTACCTTTGTCCCTATTGTTTGTTATCACTGACACTTGATGACATGGATTTTGTTCTTTTTTGTCTGCCACCCTCTACTAATAAACCTGTGACTGACAGGTAATATATCTTTATCCCACCAGGTACCTGGCAGGTGCTCAATAACCATTCACTAAAAAAATGAATAACTCTCTTAGAGAATGAACACAGCCCTCCACCACCAATATCTAAAGTCTTTCCTCTCTTTAAATTCATAGGAAGAGTGTGAGCTCACCTCCCTGAAGGGAGGCAGCAGGCCTGCCCTTGGGAGCAGAATTCCAGGTAGAGAAAGAGAGGTCTTGAAGCCTTGGCCCCTGTGGCTGTAGATCAGAGTCCCATGCTGAGAACAACACCCTGTGCTTCCTTCCTGTTTGGATGCTCTGGGACTGTGTCACCAAGGATCATGTGAGGCTGACCATGGAGAAGACAAGCAGCCTTTTGCAGCCCTCGGGGGCCTCTGACTTACAGGGAAGGAGCTGCCTTTCCAGCACCAGAGGGCACAGCCCCCTTGCCTCTGAGGAAGAAGACTGACCTCGCAGCCCAGGCAGCAAAGCCACTCACCCAGGGCAGACCTCCCCAGCCTGCCATCCCTGACAGCCTAAAGGCCAGAGACAGTCAACCAATGAACCCCTTCTCTTTGATATGAGTGGCCATTCTGTCCATGGCCAAGCTGAGGTTAGAAACTGAAAGTCCGAGGGCCCATTTATTAGGTCCGCGTGCTGCCTTTTGTTGGTGGTGGTCGAAAGTTGTGAGAATCAAAATGGAGTCATTTGTGTCAAACTCTAAAATAAATAAATAAAATAAATACAACTGACAGGCTGAAACGGAGGGGACCTCTTGCACATGTGCCCAAGAACAAACACTATCACCAAAAACACTGCCAGGACCACAGCCCTACACAGAGGCCACTGCAACCTCACAGAAGGTACTTTGACAAGGACATCCACTCAACAACTGCCCGTCCAACCTTGAACAGATGACGCCCTGGTTATTGATCCTTGTACTCAAGGGTTATTGTCTTAATAACTTACGAAATCATCCTCTTTTTGCCTTAAAAAATTCCTTCTCGCGGGATGGGGTTGTGGCTCAGTGGTAGAGTGCTTGCCTCGCATGTGTGAGGCCCTGGGTTCAATCCTCAGCACCACGTAAAACATAAATAAATGAAGGTGTGTGTCCATCTACAGCTAAAAAAAATATTTTTTAAAAATTCCTTCTCACCTCAACCTCCTTCAGTATGCATGTAGCTAACTACCTATAGATCTGTATTCCCATAGCAATATCCATTCTTGAGAAAACTTATCATCTTTGAAGAATCTTTCTCCATCTGTTACATAGGTTAAAATGTTTGATTGTATTATTTCACTTAAATGACAAATCCAGAAAAAAATAAAAACAGATGCAGATTGGTGGTTACCAGGTCTATAGGCTGGAGGTAATCAGAAGTATCTATTTCTCTGGGGCCTGAAAATGTTTTGTGAACTACGTGGTGGTGATAATTGCCCAGCCTGGTGAAGGTAATCGATTCACTACAAATAGGCCAGTGATTATTTTTATGCTATGTTAATTTCACCTAAACTTTTTTAAAATGTAAAAAAAAAAAAAAAAAAAGAAAGAAGAAAAGAAAAAACAAGTTGGAGACCTCATACCAGATTTCTGGCTTCTCTTGAGACGCTGGGAGACCTGGCAGAGCTACTGTATTCCCCACGATGGAGCAACTGAGGAAGGTGCACTTGCTCTCTATATGGCCAGTCACCCATGGCCTCCCCTTGACCCTGCTCTTAGCCACAAGAAAGCCACTTAATTTCTCCAGAGAGTACAAAGACTCGCCTGCTGAGCCGCCATTTTCAGATGAGTGTGAGGCCAGATGATAAATCAAAGTCTGAGAACACCACAGGGATGAATGGATATGAAGAGGCCAGGGGGCTGACCAGGGGAATCAGGGAATCTCGCTGCCTAGGGTGCCATCTCCATCCACCTCAAACCCTCCCCACCCTCCTTCCCAGCCCTCCCTACTTCCTAATTTCATACGCACACTAATTTCTTGTTGTAATGAAATTTGTTATCACAAATCAAGTGGCTTAGACAACAAAAATGTATTTTCTCACTGTTCTGAAGGCTAGAAGTCCAAGATTAAGGTATCAACGGTGCAATCCTCCCTTCAGAGGCTCTATGGGAGGGTCCTTCCTTGCCTCTTGCAGCTTTCAATGGATCAGATGTTCCTCAACTTCCAGCAACATCTCTCCAACTTCTGCCTCTCTCTTTACACAACCTTCTTCCATCTCTTTCTCTAATTTATCTTGCCTTTTTCTCAGACATTGAATTTAGGAGCCCACCCTTAACTGGGATGGTCTCATCTGGAGACCCTTAATTACATCTGAAAAGACTATTTCCAAATAAGATGACACTCACAAGCAAGGGTTAGGACTTGGACCTATAGGGGTGTGGGGACACAATTCAACCCATGGTGCCATGTAACTATGTATTTACTATGTGACTCATTTGGTAAATATCATAGGAATACTGTGTTTCTCTGTTGGATCCCCATGGCCTAGAACAATGCCTGGCACCTGAGTTCTCAATGAATGCTAACAGGATTAAGGACGGAGTCGGCATGTGCACAGGATGATGTTTGGCTTGAGCTGAAACAGTCAATAACTGGTTCAGTGGGAAGGCACCACAATAGCAATCCAGAACCTGAAAGGCAGGTACAGATAGAACATCAGGTGGACCCAGGGACAAAGACCACCGCTACAACCTGAAAGGCAGGTACAGATAGAACATCAGGTGGACCCAGGGACAAAGACCACCGCTACACAGAAGCAGCAGGGCAGGAATGGTCCAACTTGAGTAGGGGGCAGGTGGAGATAGCTCACATGCCAGCTCAGGGGCATGGAATCTGCTCTGCACCTGGATAGGTTCTGCACCAGTTAGAGGCTAAACCAGGAACCTGAGGGAGGGTTGTGTCTACTGCCCATCTTTGCTGCAGCCCTGGCCCAGGTTTTTAACTCACTGAGGGAGCGATACTGAACATATGGTCCAACCACCTACTTCAGAATCACCAGGGGATGTGAATTAAAAATGCATACTCTTGGGTCTAATCCCAGACCTTCTGAATCAGAATCTCTGGGATTCTGATTGCTGAGAACACTAAAATTTGAGAACTAAAGAAATGCAGTCTCTTAAAATGGTGGATTTTCCCAGTTGTGGTGAACATCTTGAAAGTGAAAATAAGGCCCAATGAGACCCAACACGCAGCAGTTTCTCTTGGCTTCTGCCTGCACTAGCTCATAGATTAACTGCACACCAAAGTTAGCCACAAATGTCTAAGACTCTGACTGTCCAAACCCTCCCTAGTCCCAAGCACACCTGGAAGGATGCTTGCCAGAAACACCAACCACCAAAAACAAAACAAAACAAACAAACAAACAACAACAACAAAAAACAGTCGCCAACCACTCTAATCAAACCAGAGGCTTTGATCACTCGTCTTCTTTAGAGCCACTGGACAGTAACGCTCTCCGACCTATGTGAAGGAGATAGACGACACAGCCCCCAGGCTAGGACAGCTACTTTCTGAAACAGTGAACAACTGAGGTGCTCACATGTCTGCGATCCACATCCCTTCCCTTGAAAAATTATATAGGTTGGGTAAGATGTTTCTTGAAAGGTGAGAGCCAGGGCTGGGGTTGTGGCTCAGCAGTAGAGTGCTTGCCTGGCATATGCAAGGCCCTGGGTTCATTCCTTAGCACCACTTAAAAATAAATAAATTAATTAAGGCATTGTGTCCTAAAGTACAACTAAAAATTATCTAAAAAAAAAAAAAATAGAAAGAAAAGAAAGGTGAGAGCCTGCCATCTTCCCACACGATGGCTTGTTGCTATTAAAGCTCTTTCTTTTCTGTCACACTGCCTCTCCACTAGTTGACTCCATGTGGCATCAGGGCATGAACCTCGTGCAGTGATGATCTCACACTATTTGCCATTTACCGTGGGTCCTCAGCTCATCTCGCTGTCGGTCAGCTGCCCTAGTTTCCTCCCTCTCTGCTCTTTCCCACCTTGCCACCAGAGTTAAACTGTAGCAGGAGGGCGCTCTGTCTGCCCTAGGAACCCTCAAATGGTTTCTCCACTGTCAGGAGAATGGACAGTTGATGGCCTTCCCAACAGCCATCTCTTCTTTATTGTGTACTAACAGAACCTTGATTTCATTCAGGTGTTTAAAAAAAAAAAAAAAGTGCTCATGGAAGGAGACCCCTCCCACCGCTAAAGGGGATGGTGGAGTGGAAACATAGAGTTGAGGATTCTTGGTGACTTCCCCTAGATGCTAAATTCTTACCTGGCTCCTTCCATTCTTGTTGGAGGGAGACAATAGGCTCCATGTCATTGTTTAGGACACCTTCTTCAAAGCATCCTAAGTGATCCTGATAGTGTCCCAGGAGATCCATGGCTTTAGGAGGCAAAAGAAGCATTTTCATTTTTGACCAGTAAAGCCAGGAGTTTCAGCTGAGAAGTCAGCTGGAGTGTCAGCAGTTGTGGTCATTCTATCTCACTGGAACCCTACAGGAGAGAACAAAGAAGTCTTAGTCATCTGCCAGAGTCAACCAGTCATGACATGTGCTGAGGGCAAGAATTCATCACATGGTTGGCCACTCTCATTCCATCTCACTGTCTTCAGCTGTCACCTGAATTTAACTAGCAGAGCTCTAGCCACAGAATCGTGTCATTATTGCACAAGCACAAGCATAGCCACTAAGAAAGGAGTTGCTCGTGACAGCAGCCTCTGGACGTCCACCGCATTCGAGCCCATCAGTCAGCTACTGCCATGCAGCTGACACGTGAGGCATTGCATGAAACATGTCAAACATGGATCCGTCCTCGGTGCTAAAAACACAGCTCCCAGTGCTCTCTGTGCTCGGCAAGATGGAGGATGATTAGAGATCTATTTTTTACCCTTTGGAAGATACTAATTAGCATTTAGTTTGATCAATCCCAATTAGACAAAATAGTTGTTTAATGAGAAACCTTCACAAGTTAGCTGACGTTGTGCTCCCAGAGGAATTAAAAAACAGACCCCACAAGCCTGCGGTAGAGTCAGGATGAGGGGCTCCCGTGTTTGTAGTGAGTCACTGGCTTGAACTATTTTGTGCATACATTGGATAGATTTTAGTTCACTCTCTTTTGTGCTCCTACAATACATGCAAAGTCCTAGGCACTTGTTAACGCCTGCAGAATTGTCCTGACTGTTGTCCCACAGTACACACTGAGCCTCCACCCTGAACGGCCTGGAGATTCCAGGGTTAATCTGCCTCACCGTCCAGACTTCAGCATGCACTCTGTCTGGTCTGGAGTTAGATACGGCCCCCGCCATGCCTCAGCATCCTCATGTGAAAAATGGGGACCGTAACATCCCGATTCAGGTTGTTCCACCCCTGCCATTGCACAGGCCTGTCACCTGCCAAGTAGAAGGACCTCACGTTGTGTTGAATGCTCACCCATGGCCACCTTGAAATTCTTAATAATTTTTTAATAAGAGATCCTACATTTCCATTCTTCACTGGGCCCTACAAATTGTAGCGCCTATCTTGGAGGTCAGTGAAATATACTCTAGAGTGTTATAAGGATTATAAATAAGGAATGTACCCTAAGTGCAGAACACAATGCTTCACACAGAGTAAGGACTCAAAAATGGTGATCCATCCTAATTAGGTAGTTAAATCCAAAACAACGGTATTTCTCATGGATCATCCATCTAGTCTAAAGGCTGTAAGTTAAATTCTGCTTGACTTTCTTCATGGAGTTTATAAGCACATCTGGCCTCAACTTTTTTGGAGGGGTGGGTACTAGCACTTGACCACTGAGCCACATCCCCAGCCCTATTTTGTATTTAATTTAGAGGCAGGGTCTCAGTGAATTGCTTAGCACCTCACTTTTGCTGGGGCTGGGTTGAACTTGCAATCCTCCTGCCTCAACCTCCAGAGCTGCTTTCTGTCCTCAACTTTAAATCTTAATTTTCAAGTAGGTGACATGGTCTCTTTCATTTCTTTCCTATCACCTCCATCAAAAGTTCCCTAGGGCTGAGACTGCAGCTCAGTGGTACAGCGCCTGTCTCTCACGTGTGAGACACTGGGTTTGATCCTCAGTATGAACCACATAAAAACAAATAAATAACAATATTGTGTCCACCTACAACTAAAAAAATTTTTTAAAAAAAGAAAGTGACCCCAGCTGGCTTGAGAACTATGTGCAGTCACACTGATAGAGTTGATTAATCCCTCTTCTTCCTTGAATTGATCAATTAATTATATGGAAATACTTGTAAAGATACACCATACAGGGGGCACAATAATGGATTAAAAGTGGAGATTTCTATTTGTTCTTTATCCACAAACTGATAACCTCTGACTGTATGTCCACAATCTCTTATCCACAATTCTGAAATCTAAATATTTCTCAATAATTAGAAAGAAATGTGCAGCAAATACATTTGGTGGCAAAGCCCAATTGGAAACTAATGTGGGGCTATTGTCTGTTTATAATGAAGCTATGGGTATTATACAGTATTCCATACGTAAACAGAATCTTTTTCTAAAAAAAAAAACAAATCCGATTTCTGTAACACCCAACCCAAAAGTGGCTCTGTTGGGTCCATGTTATGTCTTTCAGAGCCTGCTCCCCAACTAATAGAGGCACTGCATTAAGACAGGCCTTGGAACCATAACTGATATGTGTATACCATTTTCATCACACAGCATCGTTCAGAATAGCCAAAGGCAGAAACAACCCAGGTGACCATCAGATGAATGGATGGTCACATGGCATTATACATACAACGTGGCATATACATACAATGTGGCATAGACATACAACGTGGCATAAACATACAATGGAATATTATTGATCCTTAAAAATGAAAGTCAAACACATGCTACAGCATGGATGACCTTGTGCTGAATGAAATAAGCCAGTCTCTCTTTCTCTCTCTCTCTCTCTCTCTCTCTCTCTCTCTCTCTCTCTCTCTCTCTCTCTCTCACACACACACACACACACACACACACACACACAATATTGTGTGATTCCCCTTACATGAGATACCTAGAGCAGTCGAATTTACAGAGAGAGAAGGTGGGGTGAGGGTTGTCAGGGGTCTGGGCAAAGGGATAATAGGGATAAGTGTTTAAGGGATCAGAGTTTCAGTTGGGAAAACCAGCAGTCCTGGAGATGGAGGGTGGTGATGGCAGCAATGTGAGTGCACTTCCTGCCACGGAACTGTGGGCACGAAAATGGATAACGTGGTAAATTTTATGTCATGTGTGATTCATCACAATAAAAGCCAGGGTAGGGCTTGTGTCTTAGTCTACTTTGTGCTGCTGACAAAATACTTGAGAATGGGTAATTTATAAAAAAAAAAAAGATAAATTTATTTCCTCACAGTTCTAGATGCTAGAAAGACTAAGACGAGGTTTCTGGCATCTGATGAGATCTTCGTGCAACATCATCCTGAGATGGAAGGTGAGAGGGTGAGAGAGGGCAGGTGAGAGAGAGGGAGGAGAGGTCAACCTTGTCCTTCTATAGGGACCCACTCCCATAATCACACCATTGCTTCCCTTGTAAGCATCATTTCAATACTGCTCCAGTGGCACAGCACAGGTACACTGGGTGCAGAATTCTCCTCTCCACCTGCCCTACCTGTCTGTCTCTGGCTACGCTGGATGAGATCACCAAACTCCATCACCACCAGAGACTGCCCTGGGGAAAGTCCTGCAGTCAGAGACATCATTGACATTCCTCCTGGCTCAGCTTTTTGTCAGACTTTATTTCCTAGAGTCTGAGACTAATGAATTGGCAACAGACCCATTTTAAGCAAGGGACAAAGCATACATCAGTGTCCTGGCCCTGCAGGCCAGTCTTCAGATCTGGTCGCCTCCATTACACTGTTGGATAGTGTTGACGAGAAGGAACAAGGATCTAGACCCTCACCTAGTTGATCCTGTGTACTGGTTTCTTGCTGCTGCTATAACAAATCACCACCATACCGTGGCTTAAAACGACACAAACACATTTATCTTGGTGTCCACACAGTCCAAAATAAGTTTCCCTGGACTAAAATCAAGGTGTTGACAAGCCTGTGCTCTTTCTGGAGCACCTACACAAGAATCTGTTTCCTTGCCTCTTCCAGCTTCCGGAGCCAGCGTGTTTCCTTGCCCCATGGTCCCTTTCAAGCACATCCCTCCAGCTTTCGTCACCACATGGCCATCTCTTCCACCGTGAGTCCTCAGGCCCCGCTTGTCCTGTGAACCTTGTGATCACATCACACCCACCCCGTCACCCAGGAAGACCTCCCCATCTCAAGGCCTACCTCTATGCAGCACCTTCACCATGTAGGGAAACACAGAGGTTCCAGGGACTTCACAGATTTGGTGGGCGTCTTGGGCATTGAATCAGTTTACCACACCCTCATTGATGAAGCCTGACACTTAAAGTTTGAGTTCTTATGGATGGAAATAGGGTGGTGAAGTACTTTTTTCTATTAGATAATAGGTGGATACAGAGCCGTGTCTGAGAGAGGGACAAAAATTCAAGTTAGATTTTCTTTTTTTTTTTCAATTTTTTTAATAACTTTATTTTATTTTATGTGGTGCTGAGGATCGAACCCAGTGCCTCACGCATGGTAGGTGAGCACTCTGCCTCTGAGCCCCAGCCCCAGCCCCATCAGGTTAGATTTTCATAAAAAGTAAAGGGAAATTGAAGTGGCACCCCCTTTCTCCACAGAAAAGCCCTCTTCACCATGGCTGATTTTAAGATTGTCAGCAAAAGAGTCCATTGTAGGTAAACTTCCTATTTTCATGTCACCCTGTTTACTTGGCCATTAGCCGAGAAGATACCAGCACTCCAGGTGCTGGACACCCCCTTACTAGTTTTTCACAAATGTATCCAGAACAGTACTTTGAAGAAATGTGCAAACAAGGCCTCTGGCCTTGAGCTGGGCTTCACAGAGATGCCTACATTTTTAAGATAAATTATAAATAGGCCCATGGTGACAGCTGGCAGAGGGAGGAAAGAAAGGGGAGAAGAAGCTTCTCAGGTGTTGTCCTTGAAGGGTTAACTTGCCCAGAACAGTAAAGGAAAAAGCTGCTTTTGTGTGAACTTCTGCAGCCTGTAAACTTCTGAGCCCCTCCCCTTACACGCTGGATATAAAACTCTGAAACTCCCTGAACTCGGGGTTCAGGGGATTGATTGATTATAGCAAAGGCTGTACCCTCTGAACCTGGCTGCAGTCAAATAAAACTGCTTCCTGCTGTCTTTGGTGCCTTGCCTCATTTGTCCCTACAACAAAATCAGTAGAGTGAAGGAGAGGGACCAGGAAGAGGGTGGAGGGAGAGAAAAAAAGAAACACTGGAGAATGATGTTGGCCAAACTATATTGATATATTGTGTGCATGTCTGAATACGTAACAATGAATCCTACCACTAGGTACAATTATGATGCACCAATAAAATGTGAAAAATAATATTAATAACTTAAAATTCAAGTTGAAAAATGGTGCAGGTGCATGATCAAAACAAGGAGGGCCTTTGGTCGACTTTGGGACTTAGATACAGAGACAGGGACAGGCCTTCTGTTTCTGGCATTATGGCAAATAAAAGAATCTAAATATTCTCTCACTGACAAGAATTAAGAAAATCTGGATTAAATATGATAAGTAATTTTTAACCCACAGTCACGTTTCTAAGAAGTAATGAGGGGCTGGGATGGTGGCTCCGTGGTAGAGGGCTCTCCTAGCATGCATGAGGCACTGGGTTCGATCCTCAGCACCACATAAAAAAAAACACACTAATGTATTCACCTAAAACTAAAGATACATAAGTAAAAAAATATTTTTTTTAAAAAAAAAGAAGTATGAGTAGCTACCCAAACACCCCCACCCAAAAAAAGGAATTGAAAATTGGCATGGTAAACATAAATTGATGTTGGAGTTGCTATGTGATAGTGGGAGAGATGGCAAGTTTTGGTAACCAAAGAATGTAATTGTAAATAGTCACACATGGACAGAAGAGAAAGTCATGGGTATTGTAATGGTTTGGCTATGTGGTATTCCTCAAAAGCTCCTATGTGAGATGATGCAGAAAGGTTTAGAGGTGAAATAATTGGGTTGTGAGAACCTTGACCCAATCAGTGAATTAATCTGCTGATAGGGATCAACTGAGTGGTAACTATAGACAGCTGGGGTGTGGCTGGAGGAGGTGGGGCACTGGAGGCAATCCTTTGGGGTATATATTTGGTGCGCTGAGCTTAATCTCTCTCTGCTTCCTGGTAAAACGTCTTGACCCACTTTCCTCTGCCACACTCTTCCACCATGATGTTCCACCTCCCCTCAAGCCCTGAGAAAGGGAGCTGGTCTCTATGGACTGAGACCTCTGAAACTGTGAGCTCTCAAATAAACTTTTCCTCCTCTAGTTGTGCTTGTTGGGTCTTCAGTCACAGCAGGGAAAAGGTGACTAAAATAGGTCTGTCCCAGTGGAAAAATGGAACTGAAGCCTTTGAGCTAGTTGAAAAAAAAAAAATCTTCCCATTGGCTCACACAGATGACAAGAAAATTTATTATCTTGGAGTTGGGAAAGGCTATTAAGAGTTTCTCTAAAAACTTTTAATTATGGGTTTGTCCTCCAAATTTCGTTTCTGCCCTTCTTGCATAGGCACAGGAATTCAAAAACCAAGAAAGCAGCTGATGTAACAAGTGGTACTTCTTTCTCCAGAAGTGTTCTCACTGCTCTGCTATTCTCTCTGCCCAGATCAGTATCTCCTTTAACTTCAGAGAAGAAGAATGCACAGAGCATAAAACCATAAAGTGAAAATCCTGGTACAAATGCCTTCAGACACAGCAGGCAGGGTTGCCTGTGAACAAAACACCTCTGATTGGAAAGAAACAGATCTCGTATAGAGAAATAACCTCGATTTTAATTCCAAAAGAAGTTTCCTTGGAAACATAATATTTACAAACATTAACCCAGAGTTTAGGGAAGAGATTAAAGACCCTACTGAACCTGGAGAAAGGCACCTGAACAGGGAAAGCAGGAAAGGAGGTAAGTGTGATCAAGTCACAGGAATTAAGGCCCTGGGAGGTGAGTGGCCTGAGTGACAGGAACCCATCCTGACCACCTGCCCATGAACAAACCTGAGGAAGTGAATGCAATAAGAATGTATATTTATAATCTTTTTGGTATTCTCATAAACCATTTTTGTATGTCCCGTGCAAAATATCCAGGGGTCATTTGGTTTTAAGGTATAATGTGCTGCTTCAGGAATGAGTCATTAGCTTTGTTCCCATTTCTTAGCACTCTCCAGTCTCTCTCTGCTTCCTGGTAAAATGTCTTGATCCAATCTCTCCTCTCTCCTTAACTCCCTACTTCTCCCCTGACACCTTAAAAACAAAACAGAACAAAAATCTTCTCTTTACCACTGAGCTCAGGCACAATCCTCCTGTTTCCATTTTGCTGATCACTCCTTTAAAAAAAGATCATAGTATCACAAAACATGAAGTGCTTAGAGAAATTCACAAAAGATGCTAATTCAATGGTGAAAACTATAGAACCTTGCTAAAATACATTAAAGATCTAAATCAATCAAGAATTTCATCATGTTTGTGGATTGAAACATTCAACATTGTTAAGGTGTCCATACTACCCAAGTTGATCCATAGTTTTAATTTTAAAAATCCCAAAGCCTTCCGTGGAAGGTTCTAAATTGGTATGAGTATTATAAAATTTATGATGAAATGCAAATTTTTTTAAAGATAGATAGATATATATATAGAGAGAGAGAGAGAATTTTTTTAATATTTATTTTTCAGTTTTCGGTGGACACAACATCTTTATTTTATTTGTATGTGGTGCTGAGGATTGAACCCAGCGTCCCATGCATGCCAGGCAAGCGTGCTACCGCTTGAGCCACATCCCCAGCCCCTAAAATGCAAAATTGATGTGATTATTATTATAAAATTTATATGAACATCCAAGAAACTTAGAGCAGGTAGGAAATTGTATTATTTGGGATCTCCAAAAAACAGATACCAGGGGTTGGGGATGTGGCTCAAGCGGCAGCGCGCTCGCCTAGCATGCATGCGGCCCAGGTTCCATCCTCAGCACCACATACCAACAAAGATGTTGTGTCCGCTGAAAACTAAAAAATAAATATTAAAAAAAAACAGATACCAAAAACAGATTTGACGCACAAGAGATGTATTGTAGAAACTACGACACATGAAGGAGAAGACAGCAGGAATATTCAAGGAGAGACTTTAGACTATGAACTTTAGACCATGATGCAGGTCTGACATGCATGAAAGGAGAAAGGGAAGGAAGGAAAGAGTCTCATCTGCATCTCAAATAATAGAAATCACTACCCACAAAAGAAAAAAAATTGATCATCCAAACTTTATTAGAATTTAAAACATCCACTCTTTGAAAAATACTGTTAAGAAATGAAAATACTAACCACTAACAAAAAACACACACAGTACATATACCTGACAAATATACTAAAGAATCAAATAAATCTTATAAGTGACTAGTAAGAGGAAATCAATTCAAACAGAAAACGGGCAAAAGAGTTGAATAGATATATCACCAAAGAATATACACGAATGGTGATGAGCACATGAAAATATGCTAACTATCCTTAGTCATCAGGAAAATGCAGATTAAGTCCACAGTGAGCTACTACCACATACTCACTAGCATCGCTAAAATTGTTAAAGATTAATAATACCCAGTATTAGCAACTGGGACTCTGACATTCCCTGATAGGAGTAGTAAATGTCACAATCACTTTGAAAGGTGATTAAGAAGTTAATCACTTTGAAAAGTCTTAAGAAGTTAAACAACCGTATGTTTATAAAATGACTCAGCAAATAGCCTCCCAGATATTTACTTAAGACAAAGAAAAACATATATCTATATATCGACACAATCATTTGGACATGAATATTCATAGTGACTTATTCAGAATAGCCAAAAACTAGAAACAGCTGTCCTTTGTTAGATAAATGAATAAACCAGTAGAGGTACGTTTCTGCAATAGAACATAATAAAAGGTAACAAGTTTCTCATGTGCTCAATCATATGGATGAATCTCCAAAACATTATACTGAGTAAAATCATCCAGACCCTAAGGAAGACATACTGTATGATTTCACTTATGAATTTATCTCTATAAAAGGGAGCCCTGAAACAGAATGGTAGAAATAAGGTTATCGGTTTACTTGTCAGGGACAGCTACCTTCATAGGGACAGGGGGTAGCTTTGGATGATAGAATGGATGATTGTCTTCATGAGGGTGATGATTATAGGAGTGAATACATTTATTAACATTCATCAAACTAAACATTCCTTGTACATGGCATTTTATGTAAATTACATCTCATTAATTTTCATTTTACTTTTGTTGAAAAGGTGCGGGAAGGGAAGGGCTCTGTGCAGGGTGGGCAGGGAGAGAGTGCTAACTAAACCTGAACCTGAGGCCTCAGCAGAGGGGAGCAGTTGCTCAGAGCTGGTCCTGAAAGCTCTACTCGGGAGAGACAAAGCTGTCCACCGGCTGAAGCAGGAGCAGCCACACAGCTGGTAGCTGCTGGTGTGTATTTTAAAGATGCTCTTGTTTAACCACTATATCTCTTTTTGGGGGGCGGGGGCATGCCAAGGGGGCATGAACTCAGGGGCACTCAGTCACTGAGCCACATCCTTGGTCCTATTTTGTATTTTATTTGGAGACAGGGTCTCACTGAGTTGCTAAGCACCTCGCCATTGCTGAGGCTGGCTTTGAACACACAATCCTCCTGTCTCAGTCTTGAAAGCTCCTGAGATTACAGGAGTGCACCACCACACCTGGCTAACCACTGTACCTTAACATGTTTGATATCTAGTATTATGATTTTATTTTTTGAAATTTATTAAATACAAATTTTGCCAGCTTTTTTAAGAAATGAAAGCATTCCTTCAACAAATACTAGCTGTTAGATGTTGGTCTCCATTGTAGGAACTGGGAATGCATCTGGCACCAGGGGTCAGCTACAAAATAAAATCTACTTAGAAGTAATGAAAATGCTCCGTATAGTGTGTAAATAAATGATGGTAAGTACCAAGGAGAAAAGTTAATCCAAGAAGAGAGATCAGGAAGTGGGGAGGTGGGGGAGTCTCGAATTCATATGGGCTTCTGAGAGGTGGCATGTGACTAAAGACCTGCAGATGAGGAAGTGCTCAGAGCAGGAATCGGAGGGAACAGCAAGCACGAAGGCCTGAGCGGGGTTCACCTGCCTAAGAGCACACACGGGGTTGAAGAGAAAGTGGAAACGCAAGGCCGGTTCCAAGACTCCTAATCTCATCGACCAAGGATGGAGTTGCAGTCATCAGAGATCCAAGTCTCTGTTTGAGCAGGTGAGGTTCAGCATCCGAGGAGAGACGCTAAGCAGGCAGGAGGACACAGAGTGGGAGTGCAGAAAAGATGTCGAAGCAGAAATAGGCCATTGTCAATATATAAATGATACTTAAATCCAGGGAACTAGCTGACATCACTTAAGGAGGGAGTAGATAGGAAAGAGGTCCAAGGACCATATTCCCAGAGTAAAAGGGACAAAAACAGCAGAGGTGATGGGGAAGCAAGAGTGAAAACCTAAATGACGTGTGAGCTCCAAGCACTGGGGAGAAGGGTTTCCAGAAGAGACAGTGACCAGGCAGGAGGGGCACCGTTGGCCAGACAAGTCAGGTGACAACTGAGACTCAACTCTGGGAGTTAGCAATGCAGTAGTCACTGGTGACCTTGACAATAGCAGCTTTAGTAAGATGATGGAAACAAGAGCCTGATTAAAGGTGATTTAAAAAGAATGAGAGGAAACAACTCAAGTGTCCACCAACAAATGAATGGACAAACAAAACAGTGTGTCTGCATAGCGGAACAGTAGTCAGCCAGAAAAAGGAATGAAGTACAGACACATGCTACGACACAAATGAACCTTGAAAAGTCTACGGGAGTGAAAGAAAGCTGTCAGAAAGGTGCACATAGTGTCTGACTGCATATACACGGAAGCATCCAAAAGGAGCCAACCTAGAGAAACCAAAAGCAGGTTCGTGGTTACCAAGGTCTGGGGAATTGCAGAGTGGGAGAACAGCAAGTAGCTTCGTAATGGGTTCGTGGCTTCCATTTGGAGAGGTGAAAAGGTTTTGGAAGTAGGTAGAGCTGCTGGTGACATGACACTGAATGCACGTGATGCTCCTGAGTTGTGCACTTTAAATGACAGATTTTGTGTTATGGGTCTTTTGCCCAATAAAAGAGAATGGAGGAGAGAGATTGAAAACAGAAAAACAAAAAGGGAGTTATACTGTGAAAATGAGAGAAATGGGGTGGGAGCTCTAGCTGAGTTCAAGGAAAGTTTTTGTACTGATGGGAAAGAACAAGTAAAAAACCCAGGACTCCAGAGAAAGAGGAAGGAGCTGTTGGAGATGATGAGCTGGAGCAGAGGACAGAACTGCCATCGATCGCAGAAGGCCGGAGTTTGTCCTGGCCGGGAAAGGCAGAGCTGTAAGCATAAGGGATCCCACAGGTGGTGGATGCTGGGGTGAGCATCTCATCTCAGAGAAAGGAGCGGGGTGCTCACCACTGCACCTGCCTCTCTAGGGAGTTCCAAACAGGAGGGTTGCTCAGGGACTACTTACCAGGGACGACATCATGAAGATAGATAGAAAAGGCCTGATAGGAAATTGACTCAAAAGAGGCTTCATTTTTAACCAGAAAAAAACACAGAATTGCCTTGAGGGGTGAGGCTGTTTTTCTGAGCGGAAATGGAGCATGATCGTTATAGAAATTGTTTCCACTAAGAGGAAAAGACCCTTGTGGCAAATTGCAGGAATCCGATTACCCTTCTGCATCTCTGAGTGATGACTCTAAATTCGGGTCCCTCCGCATGCAAATGAGGTGGTGTTATGTAACCCAGCTCTTTATGTTGACAGCATAGAAGAGACTCATAAACCGAGATCTGAGAGGGAAGAGGCCTCAGGTCATCTGGTCAACTGGGGGTGGCTTTGCGACCCAGGAGCCATTCAGGTTCATCTGGCAACCTTTCTTTTAGTACTGGGGTCGACACTCAGCCACTGAGTCACATCCCCAGCCCTATTTTGTATTTTATTTAGAGACAGGGTCTCACTGAGTTGCTTAGTGCCTCACGTTTGCTGAGGCTGGCTTTGAACTCGAGATCCTCCTGTCTCAGCCTTCCAAGCTGCTGGGATCACAGGCATGCGCCACTGAGCCCAGATGGCAACATCTTTTGGTTCTCACACCCAGACAGGTGCTATTGGCATTCTGTTAAAATGCAAGGACTCCCTAAGATCTGAAGAAATGACTCTACACTATGGTCTAAGAATGGTACTGCCTATGGCTTGTCACGGAGATTAAATGAATGGTTACATGTAAAGTATTGGGAACAGTGCCTGGGGCTTAGTAGGTACAATTTGTGGTTGCTCTTAACTGTGTTTTCAAACATGCATGGGAGAAATCTGTATGGGCCCTTTAAAAAGCCTGGCAGAAACCTAAGTTAAAAAAAAAAAAAATTAGCAACAACAAAAGTGCAGCTTCTGCAGTTTCTTTTCAAGTAAAGACAAACTCTTCAAAACGGAACAAGCATTAATAGGAAGTCAGGGAGTTGAAAGCAGTGAGTGACTATTAACTTGGTTGCCAAGGAAACTCGCCAGGTTGGAAAACATTGTTGTGGAGATTGATGCAGAGTCAGAAAGTGGCCCATAGAACTTCTGTCCTCCTTTTCCCATCGCCTCGAGGGGACAGGCCATCAAAGAGGTTCCCAGGGCAGTGGAGGGCCAGCCATGTAGTTTAGGGAGAAAGCCTCAGGTGTCAGCAGAAAGCCTGCTTCTCTCTGAGAGCTCAGCACATCCCACCAGGCCAGAGAGAAATTAGGCTGCAAAGGTGCCTCGGCCCCAGGAAGCTGGAAGTGGGGTGGGGTCTCCCAGCCCTTTAGACTCAACCCCAGGTGTAACCTGGGAGAAAGCCAAGCATCTCTTCTAAAGAGGAGAAAAAGGAGAAAAGCGAGCTGAAGACAAGCAGCAGTAAGAGAGGGTTGGGGGAGGGCCAAGATAGGGGTATTTCCACAAAATCTTTCCCTGGTCACGGTCCAGATTTGTCGCTGATTTTTCTATTCTGGTAAATTACGCACAACATGGAATTTGCTGTTCTCAAGTGGATGATTCAGTGTCATTATCACAGGGTCATGTTGTGTGGCCGTCGGCACTCACTGATTCCAGGACATGTCCACTTCCCCAAAAGAAGCCCCACTGGCCATCCCTCCCTACCCCAGTCCCTAGCTATCGTGAACCTGTTCTGTCTCCATGGATGGGCCCATTCTGGATACGTCATACAGAGGGGATCCCATACTATATGGCCCAATGGGTCTGGCCTCTTTCACTCAGTGGGTTTTCCAGGTTCCTCCATGTTGTAATCTGAACTTTATTCCATTTGACCAGATAATACACCACTGTATGGCTATCCCATATTTTCTCTGACGCATTACAAGCTTTGCCAAAATCAAGATGAGTGGTGATGGTGGTTTGACTAGATAGGACAGTAGAAAGGGAGAAAATAGAGTCATAAGATGCATCAGCAAGACTTGGTGACCAATGGGCCACAGTGGTGAGAAAGAGAGAAAGGAGTCAGGGATTGGGCCTTGCGGTTCCTGGATTGGGAACTTACTATGTATTGCTTCCAGGATTTGGATCTGGGTTATGAACTGGACAACAGAATCTACTGAAGATAATTTAAAGAATAGTGAATTATGATGTAGTATTATATTAAGTACCTACAAGAATCTTTTTTGGGGGAGGAGTACCAGGGATTGAATTCAGGGGCACTCAACCACTGAGCTACATCCCCAACCCCATTTTTATTGTATTTAGAGACAGGGTCTCACTGAGTTGCTCAGCACCTTGCTTTTTTGCAGAGGCTGGCTTTGAACTTACGGTCCTCCTGCCTCAGCCTCCCAAGCCACTGGGATTACAGGGGTGTGCCACCACACCGGGCCCTACAAGAATCTTGGGAAGACAATGGATCAGCCTCAAGTCTGTTTCCAGAAACAACTCCCTGGTGAAGATGGGAAGAAGATTCCAGAACAGTGTTGCTTCTGTGCGTACCAATTCCAGTAAAATGGAAATGACCCCTCCCCATCTTGCATCTTCCTTCACCCTGCTCCACTTGGCATCTGACTGGTGGGTTCTACGTCACCTGTCTGCATGCTGGCAGTGGAGGAGGCTGGGTGTAGTTGGTTTTGTTTTGCATATTTGTTTCTATGTTGGGGGAAAATATCAAATTTGGAAAATGTATCCTAAAGATTCTGAGCTGTTTCAAAAGGTACAGACCTGCTATAGTAGTGAGGGGATTAAGATTAGGGTCAGGTTTTAAGTGGGTCACTAAGAAGGAAAATAGCCTGTTCAGGAGGGAAATGGGGTTTCATTTTTGGGCCTGTTGAATGTGCAGTGCCTGTGATATCCAGGAAGTAGCTGGAAAGATCTTGTTTAATCCTCCAGGCAAACTGCAAAATTTGTGTTATGGTCTACTTGCTCTAATATTGCACAATAAGAAAGTGGGGAAACAGGGCATGAATCTAGGACATTTGGGCTCCAATAGCTGTTTTTTTCCTATGTCACAAATATCACCTTCCAACTTTATTGTCATTCTTTCAATTCTGCTCATCTTTGGTTAATCATTAATCCTTTTAACACTATTTGTACTCTAAGACCATGGACATCTCATTATTTGTCTCCATCAAACACCACATCACCCTAACTTCCTGAAAGTCATACCAAGGTCACAAGTTTGTGCTCCATCATTTCTGCTTAATGAACTTTGGGCATGTGTCCTGTGAGAAGATAAGTTCTGAATTGTGGCCTTCAAAACAAAATTAGAGTAGAAAATTCTTATCTTGGCACTCCTTGTATTAGTCAGTGTTTCACTGCTGTAATAAAACACTGGAGTCAGTCTACTTTGTAAAGAAAAGTGGTTTATTTAGCTCATTGTTTTGGAGGCTAGAAGTCCAAGCTTAGGCAGCCCCACTGGTTTGGCCTCTGGTGAGGGCCTACTGGTAGATGGCACCATGGTGGGAACACACGCAAGAGGGAGAGATAACATGGCCAGATGGGAGGCCAGGATTACATGGAGACCAGACTTGTTTATTTTACAAAACACGCTCAAGAGAACTAACTCAGGGGTTTCACTAGCTCAGGGGCCCTTCTGAAGGCTTGCCCCCAATGACGGAAGGACTTCCCACTAGGCTCTTACCGTTAATATTTCCACATGGCCTCTACACTCCAAACTAGGGACAAAGATACCAATGCGTGAACCTTGGGGGGCAAATCATAGCACTCCCCAATTTCCTTGTTTTGTATATTTCTTCCCTTTCTCACATCCTCATTTCTTTACAATTTCAATACATTCACTGGATAGAAAAGTAGCTAGATTCTTTCTTGCTAAAGGGTTATAACTTTAATGTATTAGCCCTCTCAGGGGCTTTGCATTTCCACAGATGTTGAACCATTTAAGGATGCAATTGGAAAAGTAGTTTGGGGGATTTCTTTCCTTTTTTCTTTATTTTGTTCATTCACTATTTAAATCACCACCAAAATTTTCTGCCTTCAGAGGGGTTGACCTGGCAGCCTCATCCCTGCTTAAGAAAGAGTTTCTCAAACTCCATCAGGCTCATCTGTAGAAATGTCATATTGACTCTACAGTTTATATTAAAATGCCAAGAGTTTATAATTTAGCTAAAACAATTTTGGAAAGGAAGAACAAAATTGGAAGATGTATAGTGCCTGGATTTCAAAACTTATTATAAAGCTACAGTAATCAACACTGTGTGGTATTGACAAAGGGTAGCCACAATATGAATGGAAAAGTAGAATCCAGAAATAGAGCCACATTGGGCTGGGGATATAGCTCAGTTGGTAGAGTGCTTGCCTTGCGTGCACAAGGCCCTGGGTTCAAGTCCCAGCACCACAAAAAAAAAAGAAAGAAAGAAAGAAATAGAGCCACACTGCACACATCGAGAGGTGCCAAAGGGAGTTGGCATGAACAGGATAAATTTTTTATTGAGTGCTGCTTCACCAAGTGGATACCACAAAGAAAGATGAATCTCATACCTCTAAGCCATGCACACACACACACACACACACAAAAAAAAAAAAAAACACTCAAAATGGGCCACACACCTAAGGGTAGAAGCTAAAACTACAAGTATCTAGAAAAAATAAGAAAAAATCTTTGTAACCTTGATAGACAGAAATTCTTAGGATACCAAAAAAAAAAAAAAAACCCACCAACCAACATGTTAATAAGATGGACCTCATCCAAATGGACAGCTTTTGTTCTTTGAAAGACACCGTTAAAGGCAATGAAAAAACAAACCATTGACCAAGAAAAGTACACACACACACACATGCACACACACAATTTCTGTGCATAAACATGTATTAAGACATATAAAAATGTTTACAACTCATTTGTAGGAAGATAAACCATTCAATATTTTTAAATGGACAAAAGATTTCAACAAACTTCACTAAAAGGGATATGCAAATGGCCAACAGGCACATGAAAAGATTCTCAACATCATTAGTCATCAGGAAAATGCAAATTAAAAAAGCATATTGAGATAGCACCATACACCCACCAGAATAGCTAAAATTAAAGAGACTGGCGATACCATCCTGGCAAAGAAGTAGAGCAACTGAGGGTGTAAAATTGTGCTTTGGGAAACAGTTTGGCAGTTTCTTAAAAAGTTAAACATATACTTAACCTATGACCCAGGAATTCTGCATCGAGATATCTACCCAAGAAAAGTGAAAGCTTATGTACTCAAGATTTGTATGCTTGTCGCAGCTGTCCACAGAGAAATTTTCTTACATCCCTATTCTAAAATACTTCTCAGCAGAAAAAAAAAAAGATATAGTAATATGTATTACAGCGTGGATAAGCCTTGAAAATGCTATTATTAGTGTCTCAGTAATTTTTTCATAGTGCTTCTCAGCCAGAAGAAATACCTAACAGTTGCATTTATTGAGTCATTAGGTCCAAACAATTTGTAATAGTGGCTCCCACAGCACTGAACACATATTGCCATGTGCCCCCCAAAACTTGAAATACCCACGGTGTTCTGTGAATGTGCTGAGCATATTAGGGGGCCTTGACAAAGTTTGGAAACCATGAGGCTGAATTAATTCAGAGTGACTGAGAGATGAACAATGATTGCTTGTGACTAGGGCACTTTCTAGATAGTGGTGTTGATCATACGTGGTATACATTGTCAAAACTCATCACAGTGTATTCCTAAACTGGGTGCATTTTACTGTACGTAAACCACATCTCTACAAAGCCAACCTAAAAACAAAAGTCAAAGACACCCATCCTGAATACAAAAATAAATCTTGTGCAGAAACACATGCATCCACACTCATGGCTCTTTGACCTGTTCATAGCATGGTGCTTAGTTATCTTGTGATTGGCCCCATGGACTGACTCTTAGACAGTCTTTGCTTCCCTCCTTTCCTGTCACTACTCCACTCCTACAAACTGAAGATATTCTCAGGAGATGCTGTTAATTATCTGTTGACTTGAATTCATTGAATTTATTGAGGCTTGACATTTTCTGGTACATCTTATCATTATTATGATGATTTTTGAAAATAACCTACTATATGTCCTCCATGGGTACCATTTATTGAACATTTGCTTTTCTGATAAACATTATCATTAATACTTTTCAGGGATATTTCATGAAATCCCCTCAACGTGTGAAGATGTTTGAGATAAATATTATTAGTCTCATGGTACAGATCAGGAAACCCAGAGGCTCAGAGAAGTTATGACCTTCATACAAGTGGAGATGCTGTGATTTGTATTCCTCTGTGACTACTAGAGGAGCTCACATCCTTTGTATGCCTTACTAGCCACCTGGCTCTGCTCTGGTTATTCTAAGAAGAATAACCATTTTCTAAGAAGAATAACATTTTTATCTGAACCTCATGATGTGCCACACTGGAGCATAAGGCGGGATGTCCCTCTCTTTCCTCATGATGGGTGTTGGGTGCTACAGAGTCCTCTTTTGATATCCTCTGCCTTCACCGTTACAAAGCATGGTGCTGAAAGATTTTCAGGGAAGGAAAATCTAGAACCATATACTCTTCTGAAGGACAAGCTTTAGACATTCTATGAGTTCTCTCTTTTATCATTGTGGCATTTTCAATTGAACAACAACTGCATTGTGAATATTTAAATAACTACGACAATTTGCATGTCTAGATGTTGTTCTTGTTTACGAAGTGTCCGCCCGTGGTGCTCTTCCAAAGCACCATAAGATACCCTCTTTGGGAGCTGGGATGGTGGCTCAGCGGTGGAACACTTGCCTCACACATGCGAGGCGCTGTGTTCGATAGTCAGCACCACATAAAAATAAAAAATAAACAAAATGGGAGTATTGTGTCCATCTACAACTAAAAAAAAATATTTTAAAAAAATGTCCTCATTGGGTAAACATTGTCAACTATTCATCATCTAAACCTTGCCAGAGGGTTTGTCTGAGCTCAGGATATTAACACATTCCTTAGGCCAGAAATTAAATTAGGAAGGGCACATGCCCCAATCAGGCTGATGAGATATGGAGGAACAATATCCAAAGGCGACCCTAGAAAAGTTGTAGAGTGTACTTCTTCTCCTCCTCTGAATGTTATCACTCCTGGACATGATACCTCCATCTTCTCATGCCAGCCTGAGAATGACCATGAATGAGATGGCAGAGCAAAGAGAAAAGCTGGCCCTCGGTGACTCTGAATCATCTTCCCTGGGCCACCATGTCTCCAGCTTTCTTCTAGGTGACACAGCAGATGTCCCTGTTCCATTTCTGTCACTCGAGGCAGAAAGGCCCCTGATGCCGTGCTATACCTGGGACTCCAAGAAACTCAGCAACTTGCTCTACGTCACCTTGTTGTTAGTGTGACCAGCATGGGTACAGGAGACCCACTCTCAGGACAGCCAGAGCGCCTTCCACCCACCAGCTGCTGTTAACTGGCTGAAAAGATCTAACCCTGCTTGGTTTTATTAATATCAGCTGAATACTCAAAATGCTATTTTTGGTTGTAAAAATATAAAACAGAAACCTTAGCCAATGTTAAAGGGAAAATCCAGGGAAATGAATATCTCAAATACGATGCATCATAAAGACGCTTGTTTTGAAAATATTTTAAAATAAAAATTAATTATAGCTGAAGACATTTGGTTTAAAGTAATGCATGAATAGCCTTATCTCCTTCAGATATGTACTCAAGGAAAACAAGTTGCTTTTTTCTTTTTGTTTTTTTTAACAAGTTTTATGAGGAATGCTGCTGGGAAAGATTTTTCTTGCAATTATTCTTCTAGACTCTAGGTAAACAAAACATGAGGATTGTTCCTTTCCTTGTCACCAGTAGTTGTTAAACGTGTGTTGGGTTGTTCTTCAGGAGTTTTTCCCCTTTATTTTCCTCAAAGTCTGTGCTTTAACATCATAGATGTTTGGAACCATTTCTTACCTGACTAGAACTATTTGGTCATCTTTGGAATATTTCTTACAACCAATAGCTTTATCTTGGAATCCAGAGCTGGAAGGGGCTCAGGCAGCTGCTCATTTATCTGGCTTCCTTGTAGCTGGTAGTTCTTGGCCCAGGATGAACTGAGTTCCTGCTGCTTTGAAGGCCCCAGAAGGCCCTGGCACTCTGAAATGCCCTCTCAGCACAGGGAACTCTTCTCAGATCTAACATAAATGGCACGTTTTGCAGTTTAAGCTAATCTCTCTTTTGCACTTGCAAAGCTGATCAGAACCTCCTTCATCCTGAATTAAATTGCTGGTGCCCTGCCCAGGTGCTCCTTGATGCTTCCTCAATGCTTTTATTCTGGTATCTTCCATTTCTCCAGGTTGATGCTCACTGGCCACCCAGAGCCACCCAGTGACTCCCATAGCAACAGTGGCCTCTGGAGCCACAGCACAACACTCCTCTGCTGGATTCTCTTTATAATTAAAGTGAATCCTTGTCCTGGTCTGCTGGTCCAGGGCTGGTGCATGACTGTTGTCCACACGATTATTAAGAGGACCCTATCTCTTTCACTCCTGTGCCTTGGAGCTGAGGCACCATTTTGCCGTGATAAAGTATATGACCCCCATTCAGGATGACCTTAGGCCTTAGCCCAAGGAACTCCATTTTAAAACTCCAGTTTGAAACCTGCAGCCTCACCAGGCACCTACGAGCTTTCCAGTATGGCCGTCAAACACAAACAAGTCACTTCTCCCCACCCTGACAAGCTCAGAGCGAAGTCTCTGGCATGTTGCCCTCACCCTGAAAGAAGCAAGAAAATCAGGGTGGGGACCACCAGACCAGATGCTTTAATCTCAGGACAGTGACATCACTGAAAAACCCAGTAGCAGCTGAAAGGGATTGAAGGGACAGTCAGAAGCCCCCAAATGTAGTATGAATGAAGGAGCCAATGACCAGATATGCAGCCAGCCGACACGGATGCCCTCACGCTGAGAGCCTGATGAGGACCTGGACGGACATCCCAACTCTTCTCCTCTGCCTGATGCTCTGCGTTGTTCTCACCATCCTCCAACTCTACAGCAGCCTCTTGACCCTGGTGAGAAAAGGACTTCTCCCTCTGACCGCCTCCTCAGCCAGCCGTCAGCGCCACCCCAGGAGAAGCCTGCCTTGGTTCCTGTCCTCCTCACCTGGGTCTGAGTGAGTGGGCATCTGCTGGACTTGGAGCCTAAGGTTGAGACTTCTGATCTGACCCTTGAGCTTAGCACGCAGAGGGAATGTCTGTCGTGAGCCTGTCATGATTAAGTGTGTTTGCAGGGTTTAGAATTAATCTAGAATTGTTTGCTGTGGGTTGATTATGTCTATTGCAGTGCCTAGCATTAAGGATTGCCGTTTTCTGATTAAGAACTTATAGAGTGGGGCTGGGATTGTGGCTCAGTGGTAGAGCGCTCCCTTAGCACGGGCGGGGTCTGGGTTCGATCCTCAGCACCACATAAAAATAAAGGCATTGTGTTGTGTCCTTCTACACCTAAAAAATAAATATTAAAAAAAAGAACCTATAGAGTGAAACTGTATTGAGTGATTTGAGTGAATAAAGCATTGAAAGGGGCAGAAGCGCATGGACATTCTTTATTTCTCCCCATGGACTGCATAAGTCACACATTTTGCCCATTGTGACACCCCCTTATTTATAGGTCATGAAGAATCGGAGTGATGACCCTGAACCTCCCACACACTGATGCCAGGATCGGACACTAGATAGAATGATTCAGGACAGAGCGCTATAGAACTGCCCTGTGCAGGATGATAGCCAATAACCACCTGTGACCGTTGAGCACCTGATATGTGCTAGTGTGTACAATACATTCCAGGTTCTAAAGGCTTAGAATGGAAAAAGGAAGGTAAAAACCTATTCATAAGTTTTATATTGAGGCTGGGGGTGTAGCTCAGTGGTAGAGCATGCACTTAATATGTATGAGACCCTAAGTTCAATCTTCAGCACTAATAATAATAATAGTTTTATATTTAAGTTACATAGTTACATTTTGGGTGTGTCCAATTAAATAAAATATACTTGTTAAAATTAGTATGAGATGCGTGTAGGGACACAAGCCTGTAATCACAGCTATTTGAGAAAATGAGGTGAGAGGATCACTTGAGCCCAGGAATTCAAGACCAGCCTGGGCAACATAGAAATACTCCATCTTAAAAAATATAGTTAATTAATGTGTAATTTGAATTAAAATGTATTATTAAAATTATTTTACTTTTTAAATGTAACTGCTCTTTATATTTTAAATGTAGTTTGTCAATTCCAAAACTTCAGTTTGAGTTTAATTCCTGTTTTGAGGTGTTTAGAGTGTGAAAAACAATTAACTCTGGTGTTTCAAGGCAGGGATTTTAGAAGGTAGTTAGGATTGGTAAGGCCATCAGGGTGGAAGCTCCATGATTGAATCCTGGTGGCTTTAAAAGGAAGAGAGAGACCAGGATGCATTCTTTTTTTTTAATATTTATTTTTTAGTTGTAGTTGGACACAATACTTTTATTTTATTTATTTATTTTTTTATGTGGTACTGAGGCTTAAACCCAGAACCTCGCACGTGCTAGGCAAGCACTCTATTGCTGAACCACAACACCAGCCCTAGGATAATCCTGAGTTCTGTGTCTCTTGCCCTGCAATGCTCTGTGCAACCTTAGGACCAACTGCTAGCAAGAAGGTCAGTACCAGATGCAACCCCTCAACCTTGGACCTCCAGAATTGTGAGCCCAAATAGACATCTTTTCTTTATAAAGTACACAGCCCAGGTATTTCATTATAGTCATAGAAAATGGACTACACCATTAGAAGATTTAAAATTCCACATGAGGTTCCTTGCATTATTTTTCTATTGGATGATGCTGTTCCAGATCCAGTAACTCTTCCCCAAGAGTACTCCTATTTTCCTTCTACACATTAACATCAGGCTGTCCAAGGGTGGATGGCTAAAGTTTTAAGTCTTGCTCATCCCTGATGGCATTTGCTTGGTGATCATGGCCATTGTCAGGCAAACCAAGAGGATCCAGGGTGGACAGAACCTTGTTTACCAGTGGGGGGCCTGGGGGGTCTAGACTCTGTACTGCATCTGTGTGAGCATAGTCAAAACACCAACCTCAGACAACTTCAGATGGCCCCACTGTCAAAACAAATGAAGGCATGGAGCTAGAGGATGTCAAAACCCTTCACATTCTCACGGAGGAGCTGGGCTGGTGGGTGAAACTTGTGGTACCACAGAGATGCTTGAGAGTCAGGGGGGCACCGTGGATTAGAGAGACTCCGGCCGCCTCTCCAATCAGAACTTGTGTAGCCTCTCATTGTGATTGTCCTTAGACCTAGAATACCACCAACTTACACACCTTTCCACAAAGCTAACTCAGAGAAACCAGCATTTGGATAAAAAGAATTGATAATGCAGGCTACCCCAAACACCTAGGATTAGGAAGGGATCTTAAATTGAGGGATAATGGATCCATTTAAGGTCATTAAGAAAAGTAAGGATTATTTTGGAAAAAAAAAATAATCATCTTCCCCTCTCCCAACAATGTTTTTCTGGAAACCATACAAATATTGTTGTAAGGTGGATGGGACTTTCCATAAGAGCAGAATCGTGGTTGAGAGTGTCGTTAACGGGTACTCCTCTTCATAACAATCACAGATATGAAAGCAACAGCAATGTTGCTTAGGGTGAAACTCCCCACGAGGTGTTTCATTTTACAAGAGAATTTATAAACATGACAAAGTTTACAGTGTGTGGAGAATAACGCTGGGCAGGGTGGGGCAGACCCTTCGGAGCTGAGGTGTTTCCTATGCTCCTCATCGCCTCAGGGCTGGGGCACATGAGCTGCTGATTCCTAGGGGGGCAAAGGTTAGAGAAGCCAGCTGGACACTGGCTCATCCTCCGGGCTCTCTGATACGGGGATGGAGTATGAAGAATCAACTGACAGTAGCCAGGAGGCTCCAGTGGATGTAGGAATCAGCAAGAGGAAGTGGGACTCCTGGAACACCAGGGAACACAGTAAGCTTCAGACCAGCGAGGACCCACCCAGGAGGTGGAGAAGGCAGAGACCCCACTGGAAAGTCACTGGAGAGCGAAGGTGGAGGGGAACCTGACTCACGTCCTGGCCCTCCAAGGACCAGCCCTGCCCCTTCCTGCTCCAGGGCATTTCCTTTCATTGCAGCTATTGGAGAACCAAGAAGAATTTGAAAAATGCATGCAGTCTTTAGTGACTAGTTTCTCCTGTGCTCAGCAAGGTTAATCTAGTGGGAGAAGGAGGTCACACATCCTCAGTTACTGATGGCATTTGGCCCTTCTGGGTCAAGGTAGAGGCTGCAAGAACAGGGTTATGGGTAACCTGAAGCTCATGAGCACCCAAACTGAGGCCAGGTATTGGAAGGAATAAAGGGTAGGAAAAAAAATGAAGGAGTGGAGGAGAGAAAACACAGCAGGAATGAGAAGATGAGGAAAGTGGGGAAAAAATGAGGGAGGAACAGAAAAAGAGCAGGTGGGAAAGACAGAGAAGAGAGACAGGCTAAGGAGCGGGGCTGAGCAGGTCCTGGGGTAAGTAATTAGCATAAGCAGGTGACTCAGGTCACAGCTTATTACTGAAACAAGAGGGCCAGGCCTTGGTACCCTTTTGTCCCCCCATCACGGGATAAAGGCTGCCCCAGGAAGGGAATGTAACCCTGGATGTGGCAACTCTCTCTGGCAAGAGCTGTGAGATCAGCAGCTGGAGAAGGGGAGAGTCTGTCCAGCCCCATGGAAAATGGGTGTGCTCTTTCACCCAGAAAGGCAGCATTCAGGGACAGGCCTTGGAGGACTCTTCGGTATCGGGGCAGGAGAAGGCTTGTTGGGATAAGCACAGCAGCCATGATGGTGAGAGAGAAACACCCTAAAGTACTCATCCCACTAGGAAAAGGGGTAAACACACAGTGACACATTCGAAAACCCAATACGTTACAGCAAATGCAAGGTTTGGACTGAACTTAGGCATATCAATGGGGAGAGGCTATCCCTACCGTGGGGATATGTCCTCTTCCAAGTTAAAAGCAACGACTATGGAAAATGCACTAAACACACCTAACCTAAAGATCACCTTAGGCAACCTGCACACTGAGAGTTCCAACAGTCTCCGCCCCCAACCCCGCCCCCAACCCCATATCACAGCTGACAGAAGCTGTCCGGTATCTCCAGAGAGGTTCAAAGCACATATTGCGAGTCCAGGAAAAGATCCAAATTCAAAACTTTAAGTTTGGGCCAGGCAAGGTGGTGCACCCCTGGAATCACAGAGACTCAGGAGCCTGAGATCACAAGTTCAGGGCCAGCCTGAGCAGTTTAGTGAAAACCTCTTTCCAAAAAAAAGAAAAAAAAAAAAAAAAAGGCTGGGGATGTGGATCAGTGGTGGAGTGATTCTGTGTTTCATCCTAGTATTAAAAAAATTTTTTTAAGTACTATCTCTACTGAATGTGTATTGCTTTTATAGCATCATAAAGATGAGAAATTGTAAGTTGAACATGATAGATAAGTCAGGGATCGATCACCTGGGTAACATTATTGAGGTTTTTGGTGATTTCTTTTAAACTAAACCTTAGGAAGATTCACATGGTATTAATCCAATTATTTAATTTTTAACATAAAGTAAAATTGCATATTTACGTGTGGGTCCTAGGTGTGAAGTATAAAAAAGACAAACTATAAGAAGGAAGGTTTCCAAATGCCGGATGTTTTCTCTGATATAGGGAGGCTAATTCCTAGTAGGGTTGGAAGGGGAGCAAGGGAGGATTAGATAGGGCAAAGGGGTGGGAGGGGAAGTGAGGGGTAATGAGGGTAGGAAAGATGGTGGAATGCGATGGACATCATTACCCTAAGTACATGTGTGAAGACATAAATGGTATGAATATACTTTGTACACAACCAGAGGTATGAAAAATTGTGCTCTATATGGTGTAATATGAACTGTGATGCATTCTGCTGTCATATATAACAAATCCAGAATTTAAAAAAAAAAAGAAGGTAGGTTTCGGGGGTGGGGGAGTGTGACTGGGGTTGTGGCTCAGTGGGAGAGCACTTGCCTAGCATGTGTTAGGCACTGGGTTCAATTCTCATCACCACATATAAATAAATAAATAAAGCCAACTAAGAAAATATTTAAAAAAAAAAAAAGAAGGTAGGTTTAGGAAAGAGGAAACTATGAGTGGGAACAGATAGGAAAGAGGACTGTGAAAGGGATAAACAGAAACCTTGACATAATAAGCTACCTTCTATTTTTTTTTTTTTTTTAGAGAGAGAGAGAGAGAGAGAGAGAGAATTTTTTTAATATTTATTTTTTAGTTTTCGGTAGACACAACATCTTTGTTTGTATGTGGTGCTGAGGATCGAACCCGGGCCACACACATGCCAGGCGATCGCACTACCACTCAAGCCACATCCCCAGCCCCGCTACCTTCTATTTTTAAGAAATACAAAGCAAAATCAATGTTAAACTTTTTGGTTTGGAGTAGATGGTAGGTAAACTCATTTACAATTTTTATCTGTACTTTCCTGAATGTTTTAAACTCCTCAAAAGAAATAAGGGACTCAATCTGAACTCTTAGCCAGTTGTCTGACTGATACCTTAGAAAAGGCACTAACAGTCCAGTGGCCCACGGACTCCCTAGGGCCTCCATCAAAACTCCTCTCACACACGTGCACACTCATATATGCATATGCACAACTGTGTACACCAGGCACAGGCGTCAGGCCTTCCAGTCCCTTGGTGAACCCAGGTAAGTGTAGACTGACTCAGGGATCCGCCGCTCCTACCTGTAGCAGACCACGGCACCACCATGGTGAGCACTGACCACTGTCCTGAACCCCCATCCCCAAGGAGACCAAGATGTTTGCAACACTGATGGCACATGGTCTTCAACCAGAGAGTCCCCTTGACCTTTCCAGACTGAAGCTAGCATGAGTTCCTCTCAAAATTAGTTTCAAAAATGCCTTTACTATGATTAAACATTATGTGACTACATGACCAATATGATTCTGCAACATGGACACTCAGAAAAATAAGAAATTATATCCCATCTATATATGATATATCAAAGTGCATAAATGCATTCTACTGTCATGTATAACTTATTTCAGCAAATTTTTAAAAACTTTTAAAAACCATTATGCTAAGAACTAGAGATATACACATGAAGGTATTCTCTTTGGCCTCTGTGTGCACCCTTTTCAACAAGGCGTGTACCCACTAGAAACCCTAATGTGGTAGGATCGGTAGAAGCACAGGTGAAAGGCTACAAAAACAAAGGACATTGGCAAAGGATTTTTAGAGTAGTACTTGAGCTGAACTTTGGCAGGATATGTCCTTCCCTGATTTTAAAAGGAGGAAAAGAAAAGAAAGAACACTCTAGACAGAAAGATCAACCCACAACAATTCCAGAGGCAATAAACTATATGCCTAGAGAATAAGACAGCCAAGAGAGGATGCTGGGAAGGCAGGTTGAGCCTACTTATGAATGTTCTTAATACTGTATTCATCAGAATAAGCTAGGATTGCTGCAATAACGACTACATCCTTAAATCCCTGTGATTCAACACAAAGCAAAGGTTCCATCTCACAGAAAACCTGGCACAGTAGGCAGCCTGCTCCTTCCACAGTTTCTGGAGAAGGCTCCTTCCTGGCCTTGTCTGTCTTCTAGTAGCCCCAGCTGTTCCTTGGCCTGTGACAGCCTCACTCAATCTCTGTTCCATACCCTCATGGCTTTTTCCCTCTGTCTGTGTCCAGATTTCCTTTTTTTTTTTTTTTTAAAAAAAAAAAAAAAAAAAAAACCTCTTTTATTTATTCTTTTAGGTGTAGATGGACACAACACAATGCCTTTATTTTTATGTGGTGCTGGGGATTGAACCCGGGTCTTGGCCGTGCTAGGCGAGAGCTTTACCGCTGAGCCACAATCCCAGCCCCCTGATTTCCTTTTAATAAGGAAATTGTTTATTAGATAAGCCCACCCTAATGACCTCACCTTAACTTGATGGCATTGGCAAAGACCCTATTTCCAACAGAGGTCACATTCCCAGGTAGGAGGAGTTAGGATTTCAACATAGCTTTTTGAGGACACAATTCAACCCATAGTGTACAAGTGTTCCCATAGTGTACAAGGTCACATGGCAGGACAGGAGAGAGCTGAGGGCTACCCAGGATGTTTCTAAGGGCAGGGACCGAAGTGGCTTCGATCGTTCTTGCCAAATCCCCACTTGGCCAAAACCTGGCACCTAGTTTCAACCTAACTACAAGGGAAAAGGAAAAGTGTAGAAAAGCACATGGATATTCCATGAGCATCCACAGTGTTCTCTGTGACCACCACATTCAGGAGTCCAGCCTTAATTCTTCAGGCAACAGGAAGCCACAAAGCATGGCAGGGAGGCAGGAGTTAGCAGAAGAAAGGGAGCAGTCATAGCAGGGAAGATGGATTGATTAGTCAGGAGCAGCCCAGAAGACAAGATCAGTTAAGATGCTGTAGAAATTCTACAGAGAATAGAGGTTGAGGACCCTGAGCAGGGAAACATTAGTGAGAAGGGAAAGGAAGAAATACTATTGAGGACATTTATACAGAGTTGGAATCACAAAAACAAAACCAGCTGGCTGAAATGGTCTCTATCATAAAGATGATTGGCACTAACACAGACTTTCTTCATAATGAGGACGGCAAAGATGGAGACACAAGCTCAAACCAGAAATGCCTGGGATTTCCCCCTTTAGCAAGGGGATCAAAAAAAAATGAGTTTTGGAAAAATACTCTGATGGCTTCATGTTTCTACTTTGATACCAGTTCTGCAAGATGATGCCAAAAGTTCAGCTCCATTCCTGGAAGAAAGAAGAAAGCTCTGGGCTGGCCAAGTCCACACGGGGTCCTAGTGGAGGGAGCGACTTCCCACCAACATGAGTTTTGAGGTCTGTGCTCCTGAAAAAATCTTCCTCCAGGACACCCATGCTCTACAAGCTAAACAGCTCCCCAGGAAGAGGGTGCCCCCAGCATTTATGCCTTACTCCATGTCCCTTCCTAGGGAACATGTACCCAAATTAGCTTCCATTTCTCCCCACATTCAGAAATATTCCATTGTTATTGGCGAAAGTGTTTTTGAGGCCCAATGCTGAAAGGGATCAATTCCTTCAGGATAAGCTCCTGGGCTCCCTGAAGGGAGACGAGGCTGAGAGTCTCTTCCAGGTACAAAGCTCTCCCGGCCACGGGCAGTGTGAGGTTGGGCTGAAAGGCCTGTAGGTTCTGTTTGTGTTGACAGCTCAGCTCTGTGTGTGGTGGTTTCACACTGGCATGCACATTCTTTGTCGCCTAGTCATGCTGTAATACAGACAGTTAGCATTCACTTCGTGTGACATTGCCCAGAGTGCAACAATACTCTATTTTCTCATTCCCGCCTGGAGGAACTGAAACAGGTTGACCTCTGCTTGGCAAGACAAATGCTCGCTTCCCTGGCTCAGCCTATTAAGCACTGTTTTCTAAACTCACGCGAAACCCCTAGAGTCGGAGCAGATGGGCAACTCTGGGAATTTGAACAATGTACCCTTAACACATCGAAAATGACATTTCAGCCAGAATGCCTGGCTCTTTTTCTTCTCTTTTTCCTCCCACCTCTCCTATTCAAATATTCCCTCTCACTCCCCTTTGGCTCAACTGGATTCCACCCTCTGGAGCCAGTAAGGTCAGAAGAAATATGCAAAAACACAGCATCATAAGGCCAAAGGCAAGTGAGAAGAGATAGGATGGTAACCACTCACCTGTAGAAAGCAGATCCGGCCCTCCCCTCTTAGACCCTGCACTTTCCAAGGGTAAGACTACAATCTTTTTCAAGTGCCCTCCATCAGCTGGATCGCAGTGGACCTTGTGGGTATTTGTTAAGTGGCTCGTGACTAACCGAATGCTTTTGTTCTGCCTCAGATGCTTTGAACACAGTTAATTAAAGAGAAAGAAAGGAAACCTCACTTATCAAGGAGCTCGACCTCTGTGTGCATCTACTGGAGAGAATAGGCGGGTAGGTGTTTCTTTCCAGCAGAGACTGTTGGAACAGATTGGAAATGCCCCATTAGGGCCCATTCACCTTTCACAGTCGCATAAGTTGTGGATGTATTTTAATCACACACCCAAACACACACGCAAGGTTAATGATTTTTAAGATCTGCCTTGACTTGGAACTCACCTGCCTACAGCTCTTTGGTGGCTCCTCACTGCACTGCTGAGAATACCTCAAACCCTGCAGTCTTCAAGGTTTTATATGAGCAGTTCTCAAACTCTGAACTTATTTGCATAGGCCCAGTGGGAGAGTACATGCTTAGCAAGTATGGGGCCCTGGGTTTAATCCCTAGCACCAAAAGAAAAAGAACTGTTTAACACTCATAAAAGATAAGAACAATCTCAAAGAGTTTTTGTTTATGAGCTATATTTATCAACATTTACCTTATTAGAAATTTGAACTGAAAACATTTTATCTTTGAGAATGAATTTATTTTAAGATAACAATTGGATAATTTAAATTTAATTTTGTTTAAGTGCTAATAAGGCCACTACATTAATAAAGTAGCAAAATAACATATTATTAATAAAAAATAACATTTCTGAAACAGTTTTTCAAAACAATTTTTGGTGAAAGGGATAGCATCATTTCACCTTTTTGCAAATCTCTTCAGTATCTGACTTAATAGAATACAACTGGATTCTTAGATCTGTGTTCAATCTGTTGTGATTAAGTTATGTTGATAAATCTGAAGAATTTCTGACTTTGCAGACATGCATTTGGAAAAGGAAACGGTATTTAACAGGCACTGCAGGTAATTATGGATATTCTTTTTTGATGCTACACCAAAACTCAGCATAGTGTCATTTCTTAAAGGCTAGTTGCAATGTGGAATCTGAAAACATATCAGTAATCTTTTCAGGCTCAATTACACTAGAATTCACTGGATTCTTTTATTCTCTGAATGCTTGGTAGTATATATTCTATACTATTGAACATTAGTCATTTGGAAAATGTTGGTTCACTGAGTCAGGCAGATCTTCCAAATGCTGTCATACTACACTTATTCAATATTTTAAAATTACATTTGTTAATATCACCACCCATCTCCTTAGAAGTCTTTACATAATAAGAAACTATCAAACTAACCACAACAGATAAACGTTTTCCAAAATTCTAGGTTTCACTTGGAAATTCAAATTTTATTATTGGCAACAAATGAATGTCTGTTTTATTTCTTGAAGAGACAGGCTTTGTTCGTTTTTGAGAAAATGTCTAGCAGGTATCCAAGTCTGAATATCATTGTTTGATTATCTGCCAATCATTCTTTCAAGGAAAGATTCCATGAATAGAATGGTTCAACTCCCCACTCAATCACAGCACAGGAGCTTTTCCTGGAGACAACCACTGAAGTTTGGAGTGCTGCAGAGAGCTTTGTGCATACTGAGCTCGCCCTGCAGGAGATGGGGTAGGACAAGTTAGCCCACCTGAGGGTGAGGAAGCTGGGGCTTTCGGTCTCCACCTGTCATCACCATTGCCTACAGGCTATCCCCTTTGGAACACTGTCCATGTCTGCATTGCTCAGAAAGAATATGTCAGAGAAACCCGCTGGTGGAGAGTTACAGCTGTTTGCTATAAGCCACCTTGTGTTCTGGAGTTGGGAGTGTGAAGGGGAGGGAAGGAGCAGGAGCCTCAGCAGCACCCGCTCCCTTCACTATCACCAGTCTTCATTCGGCATGACTCAGGGGAACCTTCTCTTGCCCAACTCTTGGCCTAGCCAATGTCCTCTCTTTCTTCAGGCCTCAACATGAATGGCACTTCTAGAGGGACTGTCTCTGATCTACCACTCCAAAATAGGTGCCCCTGCCACACTCACTCAGTGCAGTTTTGTTTTTGTTTTTTTAAATACATGACAGCGGAATGGAATACAATTCTTGTGACATATAGAGAGAGCACAATTTTTCACACCTCTGGCTGTATACAAAGTATATTGCCACCAATTCGTGTCTTCTCAGAGAGCCCTTCCACGGTGTGCAGTGCCTATCTGTGCTCTTCTTTATTTACTGTCTTCCACCCTCTGGCTTGGAGATGCTGTAGCCGGAGGATGAGGATCCTGTCTATTGATTTGCTTCCCACTGTGGTATCTACACATGTGTGGCACATGGTAGTACTCAAGGAACATTTACTGAGTGTATGGGTGGGTGGAAGATACAAAGTGCATGAAAGGCATATAGCTAGAATGTTCCAAAGCAATTCAAAGCAAGTGACTGAGGCAATCATTCTGGAAAATCCAAGTGCTCCTCTGATTATGTCCCTTAGTAGCTGAGGACTGGGTCAGAGTACCTGAAGGAATCGCAGCCTGTCCGTGAGGGACCACAGCTAGATGGCAGAATGTCATAGCCCAAGCCCTGTCCCCTCTTGCCTCCTTTTGTCCACCCCGGAACACTGCAAATCCTATATTCCCTACCAGGATGCGGCTCCTACAAACACACAGGCATGTAGACACACAATCTTAGAATGAGAAGAAAAGCAAATACAGAGAAAGATGCTCAACGTATCCTCTCAGTTCTGAGAAGAGCCATAGCAGTCCACGAGTACTGCATCTCACACAGAAAGCAACAATGAGACTCAAATGAAGAATGAATGATGTACAAGGGAGAGAACAGGAATGGTAGGAAGGAACTCGCCTTCCTAGATTTCACATGATTGTAATTTCTATTTCCCACAGCGAGCTGCTAAGACATTTGGGGTGGGGTTGGGGGCAGGTGACTTCTTATTTGCAGGGCCAGACAAATAGCATAAATAAGAAGAAAAAGCTAACAAAAGACTTTTACAAATCACCTCATCTTAGTACTTTTTAAATCTATTACAATTTTCAAACACCCTGTCAGTAGACTAGAAATCTCCATAATCAAATTTAATTCCCTTGTATGACACTAAAACAACCAAGCTCTATGATGGACAGAAGGGTTCACAGAGGCCTCTCCAGGGTTATTAAATCTGCTGCTGGGGAAATGCTAATTCCTCGAAGCCTTTTTTGAAGCTCAGGCCTATGGAAACTCAATCCCAAATTTAAATGCCCAGGTGCATGATTTCATATGTGCTTTGAATAATGGTATCCGCTCTCAGAAAATCAAACAGAATTAGGAAAAGCAATTACTTGCAGGGATTTTCATTTTGCATTAGTGACATGAGATCATTCATACGCCAGGGCATTTTAACAATTCAGCATTGTGGAATTAGAAACCTTTCCACAAATCCATTGTAGAATGCCAAGTGTTCGTTTTCCTCCTGTGACACAAGGTGAAGGAAATAGGTGTTTGGAAATGCAGACTGTGACAAGGTAAATGTGGTAGCCATTTGCTCAGTGAGAAATACATGTATCTTTTTTTTCCTTACAGAAAAGAGACAATATTTGATTTTAATTACTTGTAAAGTATTGGAAATGTTGAGTCTAGGTCACAAAAGCCAAGTGACTGAAATAAAGCATCACAGAGAAGCAAACAAATATAAAAATGGAAATGAAAATATAATAAATGACTAAAAATAACTTAGGCTACTGAGTCATAGCAAAATTGCCTTTTTCCTCTCTCCTGAACATCAAAACCTGCTTTTAGGTTTCTTCAAATATCTGGGCCCCCAATATTTTATGGTGTCCTTAAGCAGACCACAGATTGCAAAGCATCTCAGCTCCAAGAAAAATACATGGGAGAAATCCAAAGGACCTGGCTCCTGGCCCACAGCAGCCCTTGACACACTGTGTGCCATAGTTCCTCTTGTGATCCTTGTATTTAAGTTTGCACATGGCTGCCCAGGACCTGTAGAGACAGCCGGGTGAGCCCCTGTTTGGAAAGCACAAGGAAAGATGTTATAAGGCTCTCTGAAAGGAGCCTACAGAATGTCAATAGATGACAGAGGCCCCTTAAAAGAGCTTTTACAGCATCCCTGAGACTCGCTGCCCTTGTAGAGTAACACCCTGGCATCTGCCTAATGTACACTTAAGCCTGTGAGTAAATCTTTACAAGCTCAGACTCCCAATCTCATCAACAGCATCTTTCCATTCCTACTAAAAGCCTGCCATTTGGTGCCTCAGTCCAAATTGTCCTCCTTATTGTCCTCACCATGGCTGTCTTCTTCACGAGTCCCCTGATCCTAATATCGGTTCAGCCTGGCTCACCTCCCTTCTGTGTGCCTTGGGAAGCCAGCTTGCCCACCAATGGCCAGATCTGCCTTGCAGCTGGGAACACAGACCCAAGGGGAGGGAACTTCATCCCATAAACTTACAACCTCAGCCCAGAAATATTTCCAAGCCCCAGTGGGCTAATTTAGTCCTCTCCCAACCTCTACATCAGAAGCACTCTTTTTAGTATGAGGAGAAGAATCAAAATGGCCTCCAAAAGCCCAGTTGACCAGGTTGCAGCTGTGGTGTGGCTGCTCACAGCACAACTGGGACCTCACCATAGCTCAGTCATTGGTGCTGACCACTTGCCAAGCTCTATTTAAACACATTTACCAATCAAAGCCTCACAATGGTGTCATGGGGGTGGACGAACTGTGACAATGCCCATTTTGAAGGTGAGGAAATGAAAGCAGAGAGAGGTCGAGAAGCTGGCACCAGCAGCACAGTCAGAAAGCACAGCAGAGAGGGAATCCCAAGCAGGATGCTGGGTCTCTGGAACCCGGTACCAGAGCGCACCACAGTCAAAGGACCAGATGATAAGAGAACAAAGGGTTCAGATTTCTGGTTTATACTCAGCTATTATTTCTCTCAAAGAAAAGCTCCAATGCCTATTTTAATCATTCATTTGAATGATTAATCATGTATTAATCACTTACAGTTTGAGGCTTAAAGTCTTCACAAAATTGATCAGTTATAAATAAATATGCTGTATTTTAGAACCATAAAAGAGACATTCAATTCAGAAAGGTAATACTTGGAAAAAACGGTGGAGTCTTTCTGCTCCCTAAGAACAGACAATTACTAATGGGTAGTGCCCCAGAGCTGCACCCCAAGAAACCCTGGCTCTCCAGGGGAATGGACTCCCTGGTGAAGATGAACTCCAGCGCCTAATCGCCATTCTTAAAGCAATGTCATTTGTCATGAGGGATGAAGGTCTGAGCTGGTGGGTTGCCAGCTTAAAAAGAAATTTTCAAACAACTGCAGATGAACACATTGCACAACTGGATATTAGGAATAAAGGAGAAAATCAAATTCAGCTCAACAAATATTAATCAAGCACATTCTTCATGCAATGACTAGAAAACTTGTATAAATATCAGCTGGAGACCTCCCTGATCTCAGGTACTTACATAAAAATTCAGAAAGCAGGGAAGTAGGATAAGCATAGAAATAACAATAATGTGAATTAGATGGATTGTACTACAATAAATTGCAGAAACAGGGTTATGGATGAAAGTGTCTCATTGAGATTTGGAGTAAAGGTAGTATTGGGGGGACTTTTATGGACATGCAAAGAGGTCATGGGAATTCCAACTGTCTCTCACTGCCTCTCCCTTGTCCCAGACCAAGGTTGCCAATTCAAGTCCACTGGTGGAAAAATACTGGTGGGTTACCACTCAGCAGCAATTTTCTGCTGCTTCTGGCTCCATCCAATCACTTCTACTGTTTGGGGAGTTCTGGAGTCACCAGAGAGGGTACAGACTGCCACCAGAAGTGTCTGGTTCTTGTAGGAACTCAAAGAAACAGCCTCTTGCTAGAGAAGCCAGCACCCCTAGGGATGTGATATGAAGAGGGGCACTGTGTTTCATACCATGGAAATGTAAATAGAATGCTACTCTAAATGACAGGGCAAGCAGAAGGAGTTAGAAAAAGTTAACCCATAAATGAATAACCCACTTCCTATACAGATTGAAGGATGAGATGGCTGCTGTGTTAGTAGGAAGGTTTAAAAGATCAGACACATCTGGTGAATGTAACCAAAGTATGTTATATGCATGTGTGAATCTACCATACATGCATATATGAAACCCATCATTCTGTATAATTAATTTACATATTAAGACATTATACATTATAATTATATATCATATTTATATTATGTACCATATCACACAATATATCATATCTAATATATAAAAAGAGAGAGATTAAGCATACCTATTTTGATGCTGACTAATGCTGAGTTTGAGTTATTTTGTTTACATACTCACTGAAGTTTGCATATTACATTTAGATGGATGACATCCTTCTACAACAGTCAAGAGAATGCCCAGATCTTTCACTATCTTTGATTATGTTCTTTTTAAGATCATTGACAGAGGATTTGGAATCTTTTTAATGTACAAAGACAAAGACAAACAGGAATTGATGACTTTATGTCTTACCATTTTTTTTTAGTTTTCCTCCTTGTGGGGGAAACAACTTCCAGGGATAAACATTATATCATACATACGATATCACACATATGTATGATAGGATGTACCTGTTTTATTTAATGTAGAATCTTCAAGTCACATATTTATAATGGTTATTGTTGAAATGACTTGATGCAGTCAATCAACAAATAATAAGATTTTTTGTATGCTAGCCAATTTCCCAAGGTATGGTTATTTTATGTGGCGTATATGATATTTTACAATATCATCAACTTAGAATTCTTACATAAGAATCAGTAAACCATGTTTGAGTGTATAGTTCCTTGGAGTGCTCAAGATAATGTTATTAAACTTGAGTTACTGGGCTTATGGGCCACATTTTCATCTCAATTAATATGATTCAGCCCAAAGTTAAAAGAACATACTAAACTTGGGCTTCTTTGAGAAAAGGCTGATTCCGGGACTGGAGCAAGAAAGCACACCATGAGCCTAGAACAACCCCTCTGCCTAAAAGTAAGGAAAGTACAAATGTGATCAAAAGGACCTAGGAACCAGCTTACACAGGCTCCTCACTGGCCAAACAAGGGACTATTTGAGCATCAGCATGTAATACAAATAATGTGTCCTATCCTGTAATCCCCTGAATAAGATTCAAAAGTCCATACTTAGGACTCAGTGGTAGCTGAGAGGTAAAGTACTTGCCAAGCACACATGTCAATCCCCAGCACCACAAGCACACACAAAAAGTCCATACTCATTTCATAAATGAAAATATTTTCTCATAGTAGAATGCTATCTAATAAGTGTAGTAAAAAGCAATAGAAGTATAAATCCCCCTATTATTATATTAAGACAATCCAGTGGTCCCTTGCTTTCCAAGGGTATCAGGACCCGTGGGTACCAATCCTCAGATGCTCAAGTCCATAAAAGAGCATAGTATTTGCACATAACCCCCATGCATCCACCTGTGTACTTTAAATCAGCCTCAGATTACTTATAATACCTAACAGCATGTAAATGCTAAGTAAGTAGTTATTATATTGTGTTATTTAGGGAATGATGACAAGGAAAGAAGCCTTTACATGTTCTGTACAGAAGCAATTTTCTTTTTAATATTTTCCATCTGCAGTTGATTGAATCTGAGGATGTGGAACCATGAACATGAGGGCCAACTGTAACTGATTCAAGCATGAATTATCAGTGACTCCGAGGAGTGAGTGAAAACAATGGGATATTTTTCAATAGATTATTTATACATTACAAAAAGGAGAAAATGGTGCTTTATAGCAGAGAAACCCCCATAGATGCCACCCTAGTCAAGGATCAAAGTTGTTATCAAAACAATGAGACAAAGGGACATAATGTGCCTCTTGATGGGACACCCTGGGAAAAACCAAGGTTGTCCGTGTAGTGTCTTCTCCAAAACACATAGCTTGAATGTGATCCTTGGGAAATGCCCAACAAAACCCAAATGAGGGATAGTCTAAATGACCAGCCTATAGTCTTCTCAAGTTGACACCATGAAGGGTTAATGAAGGCTAAAGATCAAAAGTGAGTAAAATACCATGACAGTTAAAAACAATGCAAATTTTCAGGTTGAGCTCAAGATTGGAGGGAAAGGGGGGAGATGCAGATGGGAATCGCTGTAATATTATTGGAACAACTGGTAAGAGCTGAACAGGGAATATATACGGTATTGTCTCAATGTTAAATTTCCTGAATTTGATATTTGTTCTGCGGCTATTTAATATCCTCTGAGGTATATTAGAAATACTCCCTGAGAGTGTTAGAAATATACCCTGAGGCACTTACAGGTAAAGGGGCACAATATCTGCAACTAACTCTCAAAAGTTGCAGGAAAAGCCCATGCAGCAAAACATTAACAACCGGTGCATCTGAGCAACATGTATATAAAAGATCTTGAACTATCTGTGCAACTCTTCTGTACATTTGAAATTATTAAACAACCCCTTAACCTCCCCTCCTGTAGTGCTGTTCCATCAATCTACAATGTTCCTTTTGATGAAGAAGATGGCTACCATCTCAGAATATGTGACCACATATCACCTCTGCCTGACGGACTTTACATCACGTCATCCCATTGAATTTTCACTACAAGGAGGCAAAAGCTATTGGTCCCAATTTTGCTGATTAGAAAAATGGAGATTTAGAAAAGCTGAATAAGAGGTTAGATGAATGATTAATCAATATTCGCCCCCATATCTGATCTCCATGACAGAAGTATTCTTCCATCCTCCCGTATTTGCTATGCTAGGGCCATAAGATAAATCTGGAAAGGGGGTGTTAGTGGAACAGAGCATGAGTAGAAGTTTAAAATGTCTTCTTGGTTACATTTGCCCCTTTTGTACTTTGCCATCACTATGAAAAACATGTTGCTGTCCAAGGAGGAAGAGGGACATATCAGGCAGAGCTGGACCTAGCTCACAGCCTAGAGACAAGGAGACTAGAGCCCAGTCCAGGTCAGCCAACACTGAGTTTGGGGGTTCTTTATTAAACAGCATTATAGTGATAACAGATAACTGATACAACTAACATGTCTGAAATCACACAGATAATAAGAATTGGATCCAGGAAGTCCAACTAGGCTGTTGGGTGCTTCCCACCACTCCTATATCAGAGAGCACTTCCAAATATATATGACCTTGTTATTCATGATGGCAAATGACCCTGAAATCTTCTTACACAATTTTCTGAATCATAAAACAAATATGATCATAGCATAAAATGCAAATATTTTGTTTTCATTTTTTAGTAATTAGTAATCATAGCATCTTTAATTATTTAATTAACCTTTTTGTTTACCAGCCATAGTCAAATGGTGCTACCATTTTTCAACTTCAGTAGTCATTAGCAATATTCAATACCCATGGATTTTGAGTGATATAAAGTGAAGGCATTGCTTGAATAACCACTAATCTCTCACGTCAAATGGAAAAAAAATCAATTCTTCAAAAATTGGGATGAATTTTCCAGCAACACTTATTGTTTTGTTTGTATCAGGGATTAAACTTAGGGACCCTAAACCACTGAGCCACATCCCCAGCCCTATTTTGTATTTTATTTAGAGACAGGGTCTTACTGAGTTGCTTAGTGCCTCACTTTTGCTGAAGCTGGCTTTGAATTTGTGATCCTCCTGCCTCAGCCTCCAGAGCCACTGGGATTATAGCATGCACCACCACACCAGGCTCCTAGCCCTTTTTATTTTTTATTTTGAGACAGGGTCTCACTAAGTTGCTTAGGGCCTTGCTAAATTGCTGAAGCAGGCTTTGAACTTGCAATCCTTCTGCCTCAGCTTCCTGAGCCCCTAAGAGGCATGCGCCACAGCACCTAGCACCAGCAACAGTTTTTATTCATCTGTGCCTGAGACACAAGGTAATAGATTTAATTGGATATTTTGATACTCTGGGCTCAAGATGAAAAAAATATAAAGTGTTTCTCAAATTTTAGATCCAATACAAGTTTCTAATTCAAATTTAAAGATAAGTTTGTTAATTTTCCCCAATTACTAAAAATATCTTTATTTTTTGCTAAAATACTGAAAACAATTACTAACATAATAACCAAGAACTTTTTTGAGCTAAGTATATTTTTTTTAAGTGACATTTACCTACAGACAAATCCTATGACAAAAAAGCATCTAGGCATCTGGATCATAACTATTCATTCAACAGGTCTCTTTTGAGGCAAGCAAAGTTACAAAAATGATAAAAGAAATGGCCACTGTTAATTCTTTTGGGACAGTACTCTCAACACCCATTTAAATGAGAAGATTAGACAAAACAAAAGAAGGAGAGATGCAACAGGAAGGGGAATGAAGAAGAGAAAGGAGGTTAAAAAAGAAAAAAATTACAATGTCCAGTCAATCATATCATCATGTATGCATGGTGTGAGAAATTTTAGACTAGAAAAATTTGAAGTTTTGACTCCTTTAAAATATATAGCAAAGCTGGACACAATAGAGCACGCCCATAATCTCTGACTTGAGAGGCTGAGGCAAGAGGATCACAAGTTCAAGGCTAGCCTCAACAACTTAGATGGTATCTCAACATAAAATAAAAAATGGGCAGAGATGTCACTCAGTGGTAAAGTGCCCCTGGGTTCAGACTGCAGTACCACACATACATACACACACCAAAAAAAGATCTAATAAATATGCATAATGGAGAACTCTCTAAAATACAGTCTTATTTTCTAAAGACTGAGTTTTTTTCCTCCTGTATGAGAAATAGATCATTTACAGAAAGAAAGTTTAAAATATCTCCGGTGGGGCTGGGGATGTGGCTCAAGCGGTAGTGCGCTCGCCTGGCATGCGTGTGACCTGGGTTCGATCCTCAGCACCACATACCAACAAAGATGTTGTGTCCTCCGATAACTAAAAAATAAATATTAAAAATTCTCTCTCTCTCTCTCTCTCTCTCTCTCTCTCTCTCTCTCTCTCTCTCTCTCTCAAAAATAAAATAAAATAAAATAGCTCTGGTGATGCTGTCTACAAGGCTGGAAATATTCTTTTTTTTGTTTCATATTCTCATTAAAGAGAAAAGGCAAAAGGAGTGTGAAATAAAGGGTGAGAAAGCAAACATTCCTTCTAGAAGAACAGAATGGATAAGCTCTCCCACTGATTTACCAAAAAAAGTTAATAAGGCCGATATTTGACTTAATTTCACAATAATACAGCTTCAGTAAGTACTAAACAGATATAATTTACTTTAATAAGGTAGTCTCCTTTTATGCTATCATGAAAAATTGATGTTCTCTTGCTATCTTAACTGGATAAAAGGGACCCCCTGCTTAAAAGATTGAAACAAAGCAATTGATCAGAGGCTGGGGAAATTCCAAAGAAGGAGGATATTCCATTACTGCACATTCTAAATTTATCTTAGCAGCATGTGTGAAAAGCATATCAGATAAAACAAACAAAAAATAACAGTCACAATTTTTACTTAATGACAAAGTTCTGATTCTGTTATATGGCCTCCAGTTGTTGCTTAGGGAAATGCAACATTGTTTTTATTTTTATAAGAACAGAAGTCAGGGACTGGGACTGTAGCTCAATGACAGAGAGCTTGCCTAGCATGTGTGAGGCACTGAGTTTGATACTCAACATCACATAAAAATAAATTTAAAGAAAGGTACTTTGTTCAACTACAACTTGAAAAATTTTTTTAAAAAAGAAAGAGATTCAGTACTTGATTTTACAACCATTGGAATGAAACACAATTTTTAAGGTTGAGACCCTAAATGAGACATAAATCATATCAGAGGTGGCCAGGCATTGAGTGTGCATCTGCAGTCTTCCCTGTGAAGCACAATGAGTGTCTTATAAAAACTCAGACAATACACAAACTATCCTGCAATGGTGTCAACAGTACTATGAAAAAATTCATCAAAAATAAGCCAGTGGAACTAATGTTACATCAATTATTTTCAAAGTCTTTTGATATCAAAGAAGTTATAAAACACATCTACAAGGAAGAATCCATTTTGCCATCTGGAAATCAGACTTCTAACCGCAAGTAATGTGGAATCATGAATTAATCTTCTTAGTGGGAATAATCTAGTATGATATGATTGATTAATAAGAAAACATGAAATGGTACAGAAAATAGACCTTCATAATAATATTCTGGTTATGCTAAACCACATTTACCCAAAAGTGAATATACATGAAATATGTGTTTGTAGATACTCTAGCACTCCAATAAATATGGCACATTACATTTGTCTTATACTGTTGATATGGATAAGTTAAGGAGCTATCCTTGACACTTTAAGGGTTCTTGTCACTTTTTTAATTAGGCTTGGGAAGTGGTGAGACATTGCACTTACTATTTGAAGAGGCAAGAGTGCCCTATCCTCCCTTCTAAGAACAGGTGTTGTTTTCTGAGCACTTAATCTATGCCAGGCAGCAGGCTTAGATGGCAGAGCCAGGAATTGAACTGAACAGTCTGACTCTACAGCTCATTCACTTAAACAAAATGATTTGGTGCCTCCAAAACATACAGCTGAAAATGTGACTTCAGAGCTTTCCCTACTAAAATATCCTTGCGCTTGGTGGCTCTAGCTGGCAGTGACTTTGAAGTCCTTTATCCCTGTGCTATGGTTTGAATGTCTGTCCCCTCCAAAACCTATGTTGAATATAATTGCTATTTTTTATAGTATTAAGAAGTGGGAACTTTAAAAGATGATTAGGCCATGAGAGCTTCACCCTCAGGGTGGAATTAATGTCATTATACAAGGATGACTTTGCCCCGCCTCTTGCCTCTCTTGCCCTTCTGTCTTGTGAGGATCCAGGAGCACACAAGGTACCATGTTGGAAGAAGAGAATGACCTTGCCAGACACCAAACTGTTAGTGTTTTGACCATAGACTTCCCAGGCTCCAGGCTGTGAGTTAATAAATTTCTGGTTATAAGTTACCCAATCTGTGATATTCTACCACAGGAGTACAAATGGACTAAGACACTCTATCTGTGCCCTAAGAGACTACTAGGTGCCTGGGGCAGGAAAGGAAGCACAAAGTTCAAGGATTGCATTATAGATCTACTACTTCTTCACAGTTTTGTTCCTTGTGCTTTTGGGATGGACACTGTGCATGGGACTTGGGAGAGCAGCCATAGCTACTATACAAGTGACATTCAAACAGCTTTATCTCATCTGAGCCTACTAAAGAAGGGAACTCATCACCTTCGACATTCCCTGATCAGCAAGAATAGCAGCATCTACTTCCAGGAGAGGGCAAATCTTCCAGCAATTCAGACAGGGGGTTCACACATCCACAGAGCTCTGATGCAGCTTGTCTTTCCTTTCCTCACTTTCCCAGTGTCTTAATTTCCTTATCACTTAATTTAAGTAACTCCTTTCTGAAAGAAGTATAGACCTAAGTAAATAAAACACCTGTCTGGTGCATAGGAGCTCTTATGCCAACCTCATTCATGACACTTGTTATTTAGGTACCAGGCAGAATATCTCCTAAACTCAAAATTCAAATTGTTGGTTTCAAAACCCAGCTGACACAGCTGGGGAGGTAGATCAGTATTGGAGCACCTCCCTAGCATGTGCTAGGAAAGTGTGCCTAGGATGTGCTAGGTATGTGCTGGGCAAGCATGTTCTGGGTTCAATCCCCAGAACTGGGCAGAATAAAAGTTGACATAAGCCTATAGGAAGCTGAATACGGGATTGAAGTGGCTAGATACATAATATCAAAGGGGCTTCCATGTTACCATTTTGCTATAAAGGTGACTTCATATCAAATATCAATTCTTTTTGTTTAACCAAAATTGGTGGCAACCTAAGGGATCCTTACCAATGCCTGAAGTTCCTTCACCAGAAAATATCTCCCATATATCAATTACAGAAGATCTGAAGTGCAATCCCCACAGCCAGTGATGCTAATTTAGCTCTACACTAAGTATGAATTATTTGTAACTCATGTACTGAGAAAGGAGGGGAGTAGGGAGAGAAATTCTGTGTTTGTGGAGGTTGAAGGAAGAAAATGCTAGGCAATTCATTTCTTGAGTAATTTCTTAAAATTATTTTATAGTTGAATATGGTATCAATAAACATATTCTCTGAATAAATGAAAAACTGGTTGAAAAGGGGGGAAGGAGTGGGAAAGGGAAAATGGAAACTGACTCTATATGCTTCTTTATTTTACAAAGAGTATTTAAATAGTATTTGGGAAAAGAAACTACGAAGAGTAAGGAATTTTTCAATCTGATAAAAAGAAAAAAATATCTAGCATCACAACAAATAGGAATACTGCCCAAAATAATCAACAGATTCAATGTAATCCCTGTGAAAATTCAGCTGGATCTTTCTTTTTATAGAAATACTCAAACTTATCCTAAAATCACATAGAAGTACAAGAGACCCAGAATAGTTAAACAATAATGAAAAAGAACAGGGCAAGTAAATGGGAAAAGAAGAGTCAACAGATACTTCTGGGAAACTGGATATCCACATGCAAAAAAAAAAAAATGAAATTGAGTCCTTCCTCACACCACACACTCAAATTAGTTCCAACCTAAAGTAAAGGCTAGAACTCTTAAAGAAAAGATAGAAGTAAATCTTGAAGTGGGTGAGGATTTCTTGGATATAAACCAAAAGCTCAAGCAATGAAAGGAAAAAAAAAACTAGTACACTGGGGGCTGGGATTATGGCTTAATGATAGAGTGCTCACCTAGCACGTGAAGAGAGGTGCTGTGTTTGATCCTTAGCACAACATAAAAATAAACAAATAAAATTTTTTAAAAAAGGAAAAAAAAACCGAATACATTGGACTAAACAAAATGTAAAACCTTTGGGTTCAATGGACACTACCAAGAGAGTAAAACTACAATGTACAGAGGGGAAAAAAGTATTTGAAAGCCATAGATGTGACAAGGGACTCATATGTAGAATATAAAAAGAACCCTTGGAAATTAACAACATAAAGACATATAAAATGAAAATGGGCAAAGGGCTTGAAATGATATTTCATCAAAGAAGATATGCAAATAGTGTCCTTGGTTATAAGGGAAATGTAAATCCAAACCACAATGAAATATTAGTTTACACAACTGGGATGATTAACATAAAAAAAAGAATAACACCTGAGTGTGATATGTGGGGAAATTGGAACCCTCCTTCTTTTCTGCTGGGAATGTAGAATGGTGCCGTTACTTTGGCAAACAGTTCAACTGAAACTGAACAGTTCAATTCCTGACAATACTGAACATGGAGCTATCATATGACTCAGTCATTTCCTTCCCAGGTGTATGCCCAACAGAATTGACAACATGTTCACACAAAAACCTGCCCACCAAGGACAATAGCAGAATTATTTATAATAGTCAAATAGTCCAGAATTGTTCATAATAGTCCCAAAACCAGAATTATTCATAATAGAAAGTGGAAATCACCTAAATACCTACCTACTGATAAATAGATGTGAACTATGGGGGTTTTAATGAATATTATTCAACAACAAAAAAAGAATAAAGTAGTGATACATACTACAATACTAAGGGAACTTGAAAATATTATATCAAGTGAAAGAAGCCTGTCAAAAATGACCACAAATTAATGACTATTTTTATTAATTTTCCAGTATCAAGAAGTCCAAAGGGAAGGTGGATTAGTGGTTGCCTGGGGCTGAGATGGAGTAGGAAGTAGGAAGTGTGGGGGGCGGGGGGAATTACTGTTGCTGTATGTTGGGTTTCTTTTTAGGATGATGAAGATGTTCTAAAATTAGGTTCTAGTGATGGCTTTAAATATACTAAAACCCACTATACACTTTAAATGGGTAGATTTGTGGTGTATGAAGTATAGCTCAATGAATCCTTTTTAAAAAATGTGCTTTAATATAGAATCTACAATTTATTTAGAACTTAATTTTCAAATTCCAATTAGGTTATTTTGGTAGCCTCTATGAGCTCTACTCCCTCAGACCACCATTCTCCTCTTGTTTCTGGGAGTGGAATCCCAACTTTGCCTAGAAGCCATTGAGAGGCCACAGTGCACCTGACACAGGTGATGAGCGTAGAGTAACCTAGCTTCAAGCTCAGGCAGCACCCTCATTTACCTTTGACAGAGGTTGGTTTAGGGGCAGCAGGGAACCCAGGCCTGGCCATTGAGTCTTCTGCTAAGAGTCTTAGTGAGATAATCCTGGATTAAGAAGAAAGACCCCTCTCTCCATTCCCTGCTTTTGGACTTCGTTTTGTGAGGAAGCAACAATGGGGTCCATCAATCATATGATAACTGTGAGAACCAAGGAGTGACCCAGACCTGCTGCATGAATCCCCTCTGGAGTAACCTGCTTCCACACTTCTCATAAAACAAGACTGAGTAATACACCCTCTTAGATATTCTGCTTATTGCGACTGAAAGCCTGCTTGCTACTTGATACATTTTCTTTTATATGGGCTCATTTGTGAGTTCTCATAGAATTATATCAGCGACTCTTTACAGAGTAAAATAAAGATGACAGAAATTTTTTTAGGAAGACAGGGCTAATATTCAGTTAATTATAAAAGAAAGCAGTGTCTTGCTCAATAGGAGAAACAACCTTTTGCATGCAAAGTGGGTCAGAGGGCTGGCCAGCCATGAGGAAGCAAAGATGCACAGGCAGATCCCCTGTCCAAGACCACAGACAAGTGTCCAGTGGGGCCCACACTAGAGAACACACAAAATTCTAAGTTCCTTTCTTCTCACTAAAAAGCTTCAAAGATCAGAAACTCACCCATATTTCACTGTATAATCATCTCAGATTTTGTTCTAATTTTTTTTTCATAACAGTAGGGTGCGACCATGATGTGAAGCTTCTTTAAAAAAATTGTGCCCATATTTCTTAGAAATCATTTATTGTTAAATTGTCTTTGGTGTAAGATTAGTATGCTTGGAATTCTCGTGATTGTATGTTAAAGCGATGGTGATGATTATGCCGTGAAATGCGGCACTTTCATACAAAAGATGAAGCCAAATAGCTCTACTTCCAGATATGTTAATATTTTATTGCTTTATTAGCCTGGGCTCACACTAAAAACCATAAGCCAGATTTTAATTGGTTTTCTCTAATTCTTTATGAAAATTCGAACAATGTTTTAGCATTCATCATTTAAAAGAATTTGATAAATTATTTTAGGAGTGAATAAAAATAAATTGTACTTGAAAAGCACACATAATAATGGTGAAAAAATTTACCATTTTTTCTTCTGTAAGTTGTTTATCTTAATAGAAAACAGGAAGCGTGTGAAAATTCCCACAATGGTTACTGTTCTAATGGAATCTCTTTATAAATCTGTGGCATTTACACTTGTCTCAATGTTATATAATTCTTAATATTATAATTATTTTAAGCACCATGATTTGTCCTGAATAAATGAAAAATTGAGGCAACCACAAATCTTTTTTAGGTGGAGTACTGGAGATTTAACCCAAGAGTACTCTCCCTTGAGTACTCTACACCCCAACCCTTTTTAAAGTTTTATTTTGAGGCAGGGTCTCATTAAGTTGCCAAGGCCAGCCTCTTCCTTGTGATCCTCCTACATAAATTCCCTGAGTCCTGGGATTTTCCTGTAATCCTGGGGTTACAGATGTGTCCTACCACACCCAGCACAAACTCAAATCTTCTCTAGTGATTGAATTAATGCCACCAAGGCAGGTTACCTGCTATTATTGCTGTTTGGTGTTCCAGTTTTAGAGCCCAAGACAGCCGAACAATTCTTTTCCAGAATAGCCATGTTAGCTCCGTGTACCCACTTGCCAGTACTACAACCATAGTTGGTTAAAATTATTTTTAAAATAACAAGAAAGTCATTTAAAAATGCAGGAAATTAGGCTGAGACCAGGTAATTGCAAGTTCAAGTCCAACCTTGGCAACTTAGCAAGACCCTGTGTCAAAATAAAAAATAAAAAGGACTGGGAATATATATCAGTGGAGCAGCATCCCTGAGTTCAAAACACAGTACTAATGAATCAATGACTAAGTAAACAAATAAATAACTGCAAGAACTCCTCCTAAGGACATGCACTAAGGAAATGAAGAGCACTGAATACAATGTACCTACTAAATCTTGATAAGAACAGCAAGAATCTATGGTATTTACAACACAATTTGCTCCCTATGTCCGGCTCAGACACATCTACAAAACTCAATACAAACTCCAAGTGGGGTTAACTCAAAGAAATTTGTACCTAGACGTTACAGTGTAAATGTTAAAAGACAAGGTGAAAAATATTGAAAGTAACCTGTCGCACACAAGGGAGCCCGAATGAGATTAACCCCTGACTTCTTATGAGAAATAATTCAGAAAATAGTGGGATGATATATTCAAAGTGCTAACAAAAAGCTGCCCACCAAGTATGTAGCATCCAGCAAAACTATCTTACAAAAAAATTAAGGCAAAATAAGAAATTTCCAGATACATGAGAACTGAAAGAATCCATTGCTAGCAGAAATACTGAAGGAAGTTTTACAGACTGAAAGAAAGTAGCCCTTGGTGATAACATGAATTCCTCTGCTACACACACACACACACACACACACACACACACACACATATACTCAGAATGGGTAAAATAATTATGGAACAATAATAGAAGATAATATACATTCATATTTCTTCTTAATGGGTTTTAAAAAACAATTATATAATACATAAATAATCATATTGTTGGGCTTGTGACATAAAGAAATGCAACACAGTTGACAGTGACAATACAGGGAAGGTAAGGGAGCAAAGTCATATCCAAATAGGGAAATGACACCAGATAATAACTTGAATGAATGAAGCTGGGCTTGGTGGTACTCACCTGTAATCCCTGAGGCTCAGGAAGCTGAGGCAGGAGGATCACCAATTCAAAGCCAGCTTCAGCAACAGCGAGGCACTAAGCAATGCAGTGAGACCTGTCTCTAAATAAAACACAAAATAGGGCTGGGGATGTGGCTTGGTGGGCGAGCGGCCCTGAGTTCAGTCCCTGGTATCTGCCCCCCCAAAAAGGGAGGGGGGGCAGGGATGTGTGGCTGGGTGGTTAAGCAACCCTGGGTTCAATCCTCAGGGGATGCACCTTAGAAAACGTAAAATTATATGAAGTAGTGATTATAACAGTATATTATTAGGATTAAACTTGTATATGTATATTTAAATGGGAGTAATAGTTCTAGATCTACTGGAATGAAGTTAGTATTAAACTGAAGAAGTCTCTAGTAAGTTAAGAATGTATAGGGTAATCTCTAAAGAAACAAATGAGAAAAAAACTCGAAAATATAGTTAAAAAACCTTTCACTTAATGCAAAAAATAAAAAATAAAAAGATAGTTGGTTTCACTTGCTAACACAAGTGGACACAGGACAACCCAAACACTAGAAAGATGAAAAGCAGTTAAAAAGATGCAGAAGATGCTTCCCAAAAGTTGGGTCCAAGGTCCCAGTAAATTCAAGGATGGTTTTACAATGCTAATCAAAGAACACATTTCCTTAAAGATTCATCCTTAAGAGGAAAACCTACTTTTTATTCACTTTCTCCTTGACACCAAAGTGATAATTATGTAAAATTTTCACAATGCCACCAACTACTTATAAGCAATGAAAGTGAAATTCTTGGATAGAAAGTAAATAAAATGGACTCCAAATATGGTGGTGTGGAGGGTCTGGAGGCATGTTCACACAGGATCTAGAGATTCCTCTTGGTACACATTGTGTGTCTGGAAACAAGCACAACTTTCAGGGGAGAGAAATTAACTCCACTCACCTTTACGGAATGTTTGATCAGTTCAAAGGCAGATTCTGCCCTGAAACTGTAATTGTTTTAGAGAAAAGGAGGCAATTGATTCCCTTGTAGAATGCTGAATGACCTTGACAGACACTCTAACCTCAGCAGAGCTTTAAATGGATGAATAGAAATTACCACATTTCTCTTGGATTAGACATAACCAAAATCCCTTCTTGGAGTCAGCAGTAAGGAATTTGCCTAATAACCAAAGCTGTGGTCTCTGGGCTGCCTGCCAGTGGCAGGAATAAGTAAGAACAAGGATGCAGACAAAGGCAGGGGTAAAGGAAGATGTGTTGTCCTGACTTTATTGGAAAAAAATTTTAAATACAGTTGGTGTCTCTCTCTCTCTCTCTCTCTCTCTCTCTCTCTCTCTCTTTCTCTCTCTGCCCATTCCTCCCTCCTCTCCTCCCATTTTTTTTCTGAGCCTTATTTTCTACTTATGGGGAAAAAAATTATTCCTTAAGCCTGAATATATGAGAGGAAAATGTACTAATGCATGGTTTGAGCAGACAGCTGTGTAAATTGTTATAGACTAATAAAATCAGATGTCCAAGACATTTTATTTCCACTGCCACTAACCCAAGGAAAGGTACCTATTTGATTTTTATGCAACTTCAAATCTACTTGTGGTTTTTAAAAATCTCAGTTTAAATTCTGTAACGTTTTCCTACTTTATAGAGATCTTGCCTTCTGTGTATCCTGCACAGATTGGGAGGAAAAAATCTCCTACTGTATCCACATCTATAGCAATTTTTTATGCCCAGTGTGATGGTGGTGCACGGTTACAATCCTTGTGTTTTACTCAGATTTTTGCTGCTATGACTACAGGACCTGACCAGAACAATTTTAGAGGAGAAAAAGTTTATTTAAGGGCTCCCGGTTTCAGAGGTCTACATTTCTCAGGGCTCAAGGTGAGACAGGACTTCATGGAGGAAGAATGTGGCAGAGGGAAGCAGCTCACATGATGATCAGCAGAGAGAGACTCCACTCTCCAGATACTAAATATATACCCCATAGCCACGCCCCCAGTGAAATTGTTGATCAGTCTTTGTATATCTCACACATGATCTCCATTCCTCTGGGTTTGTTACTCTTTTTAAATTATTATTATTATTATTATTTCCACTAAAATCCCTAGCATTTCTTATTTTTCTCTGGTATATTAAATCTTTGAGTGAAAAATAAGCATTCTTACTTACCTGAGTTAGTGCAGTTGTGCTTTCTGTATTAGTAGATTTGTATCTTTCATCAGCTCTGGAAAATTCTCCAATCACTATTTCATTCTTCAGCTATTTCCTTTACCTCCTTCTCTTCATTCATCCATCTCAGGAAGGATGTGAGAGTGACTCACTTTATCTACTGTGTTTTTTTTGTTTGTTTGTTTCACTTTGTCTACTGTGATTTTTTTGTTTCTTTCACTTTGTTTACTTTTGTTTATTATTGTTTCACTTTGTTAAAATAAATCAATATTTTAATCATTAATTGACACAATTTAGAAATGACCAGTTGCAAATTAAGTATCTTGCTGACCGTACTAATTTTCTCTTTTTTTTCTTTTTTTGTTTTGTTTGTTATTTTATTATTGTTTTTGCAGTGCTAGGGATTGAACACTGTATAACTTTCTTATGCTTTATCATTCCTGCTTTTTTTTTTAAAGAGAGAGTGATAGAGGGGGAGAGAGACAGAGAGAGAGAGAATTTTTTAATATTTATTTTTTTAGTTATCGGCAGACACAACATCGTTGTTTGTATGTGGTGCTGAGGATCGAACCCGGGCCGCACAGACGAGCGCGCTACCGCTTAAGCCACATCCCCAGCCCATCATTCCTGTTTTTTAAGTAAATTTTATTGTGGGATAATTTACACAGAATGAAATTTACAAATTTTAAGTGGAACTGGATAAATGAATTTATCCACGCAACCAGCACCCCATTTAAGATCTAGAATATTGCCAGAAAGTTTCCTATGTGCAGTAAACATCTCACCACCACACCCCACTCAGCCATTGGTCTGATTTCTATCATTATATGTTACTTTTGCTCATTGCAGAATTTCAGGATATAAATAGAATCATACAATCTTCCCTCTTTGGCCTCCAGTGGCTCTTGTTCAGAATAATATATGGAAGATGCATCCTTATTGCTGCATGAATATGTAGTTGGTTCCTTTATTAACCAAATAGGATTCCATTGTATTAATAGATCACAAGTTGTTTTATCCACATACATTGCACACATTATTCCAGACAAATAAGTAATCTAAGGAGTTATATTGTAAAATTGAACATATTCAATATAAGATATGAATTGGTGACCTCTAACTGGCTTTTCTAGCTCTGAATTTCTGTACATTCTTATTGACAAGATCAGTCCTTCCTTCATCCTCACTATCTTCTACATACTTTGCCCTAGTCCTCTTTGGGGAGCAATCCCTCTGGCTTCCCAGTTTTTACTTCACATCATGCACCACTTTCTCCTTTGTGTTATCATTACCTATACACTTATCTGATTTCAGTCACCAGTCTCTATGCTGCTTCAGGACAGGATGCAAATGGTATTCATCTTTGACTTCTTCACAGTACTGAGGAAATGACTGGCATATGGGAAGTGTCCAGCAAACGTTGCTGAGTATATAAATAAATAAGTGAATTCCTCCGTTTGCAGGTATCTTCATTGGCTCCCCATTTTATAGCTTGTCATTCAAAATCTTCCACAGTTAGCTCCAATCTTGCTTTCCGGGTTCATCCCCATGGTTTTTCATACATAATACCTCTTCTCCAGTTAAATTAGTCTATATACAGCTGTCTGTGCTTGACTACAGTGTTGTTCCTGTCTAGAAGAATACACACACACACACACACACACACACACACACACACACACACACACCTATCTTTATTCTCCTTACCTCTTGAACAATGGTTAATACCTCAAGGTTTCCATGTCCAGGGGCCCTTGCACTATCCACCTTTGTCAGCCTGGACCACATGCGTATTAGCAGTTGTAGATTGTGTCCAGTAGGGGGAGGCATGCCCATAATCTCCCACTAAATCTGAGGCTTTTCTGTAGCCCTTGAGATTTTAAAGACACATGTGTACAGAAACCTTTGGTAGATTAGAGAAATAAACAATAGTTCAACTATCCCCTTCCTCTAATCATCCATAAGCTGAGAGTCATCTCTACTAACCAACAGGATTGAACACTGTATGTACACTGTATAACTAAAGCATAGTCACTTAGGCCCAAATAACAAAGACAAAACCACTTGATCATTTTCAGTCTTGAAGGACTGCACTCCTTTTGAGTCTTCATTAAAAAAAAAAAATCAATAAGATGTACTCCCACATTGAGTTTCAATCTGTTTTTGTTGAATTAAGAACCAATAATGGAAAGTTGAATACCTTGCCTTTCATAAAGAGAGATAAATAAAAAATAAAAAATCTGTACTGCTCGCTTTTTTCCTATCTCCACCCACTTCTTTCTTCCAGTTAGGTTTTAAAAATATGTTTTGTAACGGTTTACCACGTGGCAGTTATTTTTTATATACTAGGCTTAAGATACCATGGGACTCAGCTTGACTCAGAGGTTAATCATTGGTTCATACTGAACACACCCCAAAAATCAACAGTCATCAGGAAACAGAGCAACTGTCACTCCACTGGGGGAAACAAGTAGCTCAGCCTGTGCTCACACTGGTGGCAGATCACAACCAGGAATGGATAAAGCAGAGTTTCATAAGTCTACACGTTAATGAAGCTGGAAGAGACCATTCCAGCTCACAGATGGAGAGTAAGATCTAGAAGACAGAAGCAAGAGACCACAGCCAGTTAGGGACCAAGCAGGGATGGGAACCTGGCACTGGGGAGTAGATTTGTCCTGGAGGCTCTTCATTGACCAACACCCTTTAGTGCTCCTTCAGAGATAGAAAGAGAGGATATACCTACCATCAGGATCACTTTTGTGCCCTGTCCTTTAGGAATGCACTGAGAAGGCCACACAAACCCTGAGTCATCTTGAATACAGCCTCTTAGGAAGAGAGCCTGACTTTCACCTTCTTATGGCAGCTCATTGGCACCTTTTTAAAAAGTCCTTGTGAGAGGAGAGGAGGAAAGCAGAAGCCAGCCCCGGTGAAGATTCATTCATTCAGCACATGCTCTATTCATTTTGTAATTATTTGGGGGTTATGGGAGGCAGCCGGAGCATATTATCGTATGAGGCAGTTACTCATCCCTTGAACCTAAAGTGTATGTGGACAGGTCACATTTTACATCAGAAGCAGGATGTAAATGTCAAAAGGTCCGTTGAAATGACAGTGCTTAACCATGATGACACCCAAGCTCAGGACACTTTTCATGGTGGATCTCTAAGTCCTCAGTAAACCTTCGTTACATTTCAACACAGTCTTATTCTAAAGGAGTATCATATTGTGACTTCCTTTTTATAAGTCACAGAGAAGAAAGATAAAAAACCTAACAGGCAAGTTTGGTTTGGGGCCTTAATATCTCTATTTATAATTGTGCCTAATTTTTTTTTTTTTTGAGAGAGAGAGAGAGAGAGAGAGAGAGAGAGAGAGAATTTTTCAATATTTATTTTTCAGTTCTTGGCAGACACAACATCTTTGTTTGTATGTGGTGCTGAGGATCGAACCCAGGCTGCACGCATGCCAGGCGAGCGCGCTACCGCTTGAGCCACATCCCCAGCCCTATAATTGTGCCTAATTTTTACAAATTAGTTTTAAAATCTTTACAAATTAGTTCTTGGCCATAAGTTTATATACATTCTAATTGAGTGATAAATAAGTTAAATGATTGATTTAATCAGGATCAGAACTCTTTTAAGTTGCCTTCAGAGGCAACACTAATTTTTCTCAATTCCTGACACAACATTCATATAAAGACCCCCCATAAAGCCTCACGGAAAATTCCAGGGGTGGAGTGTGAAGCCATGCACCAGAAGATACAGAGAAAGACCCAGAAGCTGACATTCTCTTCCCTGGTGTACCTAGCAAGAGTAATGTTATTCCAGGAAATCAGGTTTACCGTGAGGTAGGAGGATGGGTGGGAGGGAATCCGAAAGCAGGGAGCAGCAGACAAAGACTGTTTAAATATTTATCATTTTTTCATTTGAAATCAGAAAAAGATTCCCTACTTTCAAGACTTGAAGTGTCATGCTACTTAGGTACTTCAGATATTTTATATGATATCTGATGGGTTTTGACTTCAAAGGAGTGTTGAGGACAAAGTGCCAGAGGGTACAGAGCTTCACTGCAGCCCTTGAAGCCTTCACCCTCATCACAGAGGGCTTGGCCTCCTCCTGCACAGAGGAGCTCTACATCTCAGGACCACAATTCCTAAACTCCAAAGTGGACATTGAGATACAAGCGGAACTTAGGTAGAGTCCCTGGAAAAGTTTCTAAAAAGGGACCAACTCAGCTACAAAGGGGGCTGTTTCCTTGTTCCATCCAGGTCTCCTTTTTTCCAACTAGAATGTGGACATGATAGCTGGAACTTCATTGCCATTTTGTGTCTTGAGGTAGATCTTGAGCAAGGAAGCTACACCCTGAGGTGGTAGAAGAAAGATGACAGGTAGCAGCCTACCTGATGACCAGGTTGATGGCATGCCCATATACATTCTAATTGCCTACCTCGGATTTCTTTCACATAATAGAAGGTCTTTTAATTGGTTTTTATTATTTATTCACTTACACAGCCGATTCAAAGTCCTTTAATGTTTAAGTGACCCTACTTTCTTTTTTCAAACTGCCTTTGAAGCCTATAATCCCAGTTATTCTTGCTTGACCTAAGTTCAAGGCCAGCCTCAGCAGTTTAGCAAGTCTCCAAGTAACTTAGTGAGACCCTGTCTCAAAATAAAAAATAAAAAGGGCTTGGGATGTAGCTTAATGGTAGAGCATCCCTGGGTTCAATCCCCAGGGGAAAAAAATAGAATTGTCTTTGTTTCTTGAGGAAGAAAGTTAAGTGCTGCCCTCCTTGATTTCCTAGGACAGGTCCCATAAGGCCTCCACATTAACTCTGAAGGACATCAAGCACACTGCGGCCCATAGACAGCTCCTGCTTAGATCACATGGAAAATAGGGTCCTTGGACCCTGTGCTCCTAGCTCATCCCACTGTCTTAGAATTGAATTTCTGCTGCCCCTCTTGGGGCTACATCATCAGGGAAAGATAAAAGTGTCCCTTTAGATTCAAATGTTAGCCACATGATCTCTAATACAATCTGTGGTTTAATAACCTCACTAGGGGCCATTTTAGACCACAAGCCTCAGACGTGAAACCTACGAGTCACTCTGGCCGATACTTGAGTGTCATGAACCATCCATCATGCCTCTTTCCACAGCAAAAGTGAGGAGGAAGGAAGGAGGGAGAGAGGGAGGGGGCAGGAGGGAAGAAGAGAGGGAGGAAGGAAAAGGAAAGAAAAGTCTCCACTCTGAATGGAGCCAAGAGCATGTCATAAAGCAAGGCAAGAGCTAGGGAACTTATTTCCCACCCCAAACAGATAATCACAAATAACATTCGTTGTGTCATTGCTTCCTCTGGGCCAAACACTTCTCTCCAAGCGTTTTACATATACTAATTCATTTGGTCCTCATAACAAGCCTCTGAAGTTGGTGTTATTATTGTTAAGCTTCTTGTGCAGATAGAAAAACTGAGGCAGGGAATGTTTAAGTGACTTGTCCAGAGTCTCCTAGTTGCTATGTGGTGGAGTCAGATTGAAATGAGGTCTATTGGACCCCTCCCCATCACTATGCCCCAAAGGTATACAGTTAACCACCCACCTTATTGTCCCCAGCAGCTTTAAACCAGCCATGCTGTGGGATAAACGGAGGATGAGGAGCTCTAGACAGAAAGCTCCTGAGGGAGGGCACTTGTGCTGTGTTCACTGCTGCATGCCCAGGGCCTAGCACACTCCTTGGCTTGTGACTGGCACTCAAGTGATTGTTGAAAGAAGGAAAAAGCACAGGAATGCTTGCAAGGAATATGCAAGACATTGCAGTACTCCAGGGTCTAGGATTATGCTTGAAGAATTGCTTTTGGGGTCACTGCAAAGATCAACCCAGGGGGAAACACTCACAAGAAAGCTGCATGGGAGATGCCACCTCCGGATCCTAACAAATCATTAACATCAGCCACAGCAGGAAATCATTAACGAAACCTTCCCAGGGAGGCTTATAAAGCCCTTTCACTTACACTACCTCATTTAATCATCATAACCACCGACTGAAAAAACTAGGTTCTGGTGACAGCCAGAATCCAGACTGGAGACCTCACCAACCCCACACCATGGATGTTTACCCTGGAGTGTCTCGCCAGAGGTGAGGCCAGTACCCCCTGACCACTCACATTCCACTACTTCATCCCCCTCAAAACCGTGATCCTGCACATTCAGCTATCCCTGGCCCAAGATCCGCCCTCTGATCTTAGTGTTCCAGGTCTTTCCTGTGGAGAAGCAAGCCACCAAAGAAGCTTAACAGCTTAAACAGCTTATTGTCATCGCTCAGGGTTCTGAGGATTGGCTGGGATCTCCAACTGGTTCTTGCTCAAAGTCTCCCGGGAAGGTTGCAGCCTGTTGTCATCAGCCTACAGTCATCCCAGGGCTCCTGGGCTTTGTGTTCTATGAGGATGCCCCTGCTGGAGCTATGGACCTAGGTGGGCCTCTGCCTGGGCCCTGGGCTGCTCACACACAGTGTCTGGGTGTCCAGGCACATCCCACAAGCAAGTATTTAAAGGGGCAGGAAGGTGAAGCTGCCAGCCAGTGGAGGAAATCTGGCTCAGACCTGCCTCAAGGTGATTTCTACAGCATCCTATTGATCAAAGCAACCCTGTGGCCCACCTCATTCCAGAGTGTGAAAGAATAAACCCGCCCTCCCATTGGGGGAGTAGGAAAGTCACATTGCTGAGCAGCAGTGGCATGGAGGTGTTGCAGCCATCTTTGGAAAATATGATCAGCAGCCTCAGCTTCACCATTAACCCACAGCTAAACTACACAGCTGCCGATAAATTTCCATTCACACTGTTATTACGTGTTTAATTGGGCACAGAATATTGTTCAATTTATTTTTTTAACTGTTGCCAAGGTTACGTTTCAGGCCTCAACAGTTCTTAGTTCATTTCCTTCTACACCTTTCCACAGTTATTTGAATTCAAACAGGTATTTTAGCTCAAGGATAAGAGAACTCCCGGGAGTTCTAGCCAATGGTCCCCATGCCAAATGGTGGGCATAGGTGAAGCTGCCACTATTGCTTATATTTATGATAGTCTTGTGTATCTGTGGCCAGATTCCAGCCTCTCAAAGGGGACCAGGCAAGAATATATAAGTAGATTGGTTCAAATCCATCACAGTAACACAATTTTTTCCAGTTCACAATGTCCTCTCTTTCCTTCTGCATGAGTGCAGACTCCTCCTCCATGTTGCAACCACACCGACTCTCCCCTTAGACCTCCCTGCCCTGTGTGTTCTCCTTTCTCAGTGCTCACATCTCCCCCTCCCAGCCCAGATTCTACTCCCACGTTGCCATTGACTGGAACGTGAACTGGCAAATTCAGATACACTTCTGTGACCCTCTGTCACTCCTGCTGCCTCCCCATAGACCCTCACCTGGCTTACTTGGAGTCACAGCCCTGCTGGGGCTTGTACAGTTCCCCAAGGTGGATTGCTTCTCCCTACCCCACTGGGCCTGCACCTCCCACTCAGCAGGTGTTGAATTGGATTAAGCTCCAGGAATGTCACTGTCATTATATCATCATTTTCTCTAATGGCCTACGCCTCCAAAGACCTTATTCACCCTCCAGGAACGTTCTTCCTTTGCCTTCATCCATTCGCCCACTCATTATTCAACAATTATTGACTGGGAATGGTCTGTGTGCTGAACCAAAAGAACCTTTGAACATAAGTGAATCTGGGCTAAACCCTCCCATCTCTATAAGTAAAGATATCGTACCAAAGAAATAGGCAGCCCACGTGTGAGGATGGCCTTAGGCCTGAGCTAAGCAACTCCTTTTTAAAAATTCCAGTATGAAACCTGCAGTTTCACCAGGCACACCCACAGATCCCTCCATAGGGTCTCAAACAAGTTACTTCCCTTCACCCTGATAAACAGAGTGAAGCCCCCGGCAGGCTGTCCTGGCCTGATAAGAGAGAAAGGCAAAGATCAGGGTGGAGACCACCAGACCAGATGTTTTTGACCCCAGGGTAAATGATGTCATGGAGAAATCCGGTGGTAGCTATAAGGATTGAAAGGGGGGCCAAAGCCCCAAAATTTAGAATAAATAATAGAGCTGATGAACAAGGATTCAGCCAGCCAAAACAAGGATGCAGCTGGAGCCTCTGCGTGATCCTTACTGCTCTCAACTCTACCGCCTGGACCTTGGTGAGACCCATAACTTTTCCCTAACACCCTCTCCTCAACTGGTCCTTTACTCCACGCCAAGAAAAGCCTGCCTTGGTTCGGGACCTGGTCACCGCGGTCTAAGTGAGTGTGCAACTGCTGGACATGAAGCCTAAGGCTTAAGACTTTTGAACTTAGCATGCAGAGGGAATGTCTGATATTAGCCTGTCATGATTAAGTGTGTTTTGCAGGGCTTAGAATTAATCTAGAATTGTTTGCTGTGAATTAATTAATCTAGAATTGTTTGCTATGAATTGATTATGTCTATTGCAGTGCCTAACATTAAGGGTTGTTGTTTTCTTGATTAAGAACCTATAGAGTGAAATTGTATTGAGTAATTTGAAGAATAAAGCATTGAAAGGAGCAGAAGTGCATGGACATTCATTATTTCTCCCCTCAACTGCATATGTCGTAATTTTGCCCCCTCGAGACACCATATCACACACCTACTCCAATTTTGGTACCTTGAAGACCAAAAGAGTTGTACCTTGGAGCTAACCAGAGCTGACCACAAAGACCTGAACATAGCTTCTACAGGGGGATCCAAGTTTTTCTGTCTTCTTTTTACTCCACATAGTCTCGGCAGCCAGACCTTGAGATGCCTCTAAAATATGGCTGCTTCTGATCCCTGCACACATGTGAGACATCCTTACTGACCCTTCCTGATTCTGCCTTTGCTTCACTCACACTGAATCTGAGCCATTCACCTGCGCTTTTCATCTGTTCCCCTGACTGGCTTGGCCAGTCTTTCACCCCAAGAAAAAGGGATGGCAAGAAGAATCCTAGCAGGACTCTTCACAGATGTGTCAGTCAGGATTCTCCAAAGGAACAGAACCACAGGACAAGGATAAATATTTCAGAGGGAAGTTACCATGGAAATTGGTTCATATGATTGAAAATTGAAGAGAAGGCCCACTGTCTGCTACACACCAGTGGAAAACCAGGAAGGCCAGTGATGTAATTTGTCCTGAGTTGGAAGGCCCAAGAACCCAGAGATCCAGGACCCAAGGATGGGAGGATATGGATGTCTCAACTCCAGAAGAGTGGAAAATAGAAAAAAGTAGATTAATAAAATAGGAAAAATGTAAATTAATTGCCCTTTCTCTGCCTCCTTCCTCCTCCTTTCCCAACTTGGGTCCTAACAGCTTGAGTGATGTTGGGAGGGATACTTTTTTATCAGTCTAACTCCAATGTTGCTTTTTCCCAGAAACACCCTCACAGACACACCCAGAAATAGTGTCCTATGAGCTTTGCAGTAACCCTTAAGACCTAGTCAAGTTGACTCATAAAATTGACTATTGCCAAGGAAGGCAGTCAGAAACATCTAATATTAGGGGGGACCAAGTATTAAGATGTACTAAGATGTATTAAGATGTAAGTTATTTAGCCACCCTGTGTGTTTTAGTCAGTTTTTTTTTTTCTGCTGTGACTAAAAGACCCAACAAGCACAATTGTAAAGGAGGAAATGTTGATTTGAAGACTCATGGTTGAAGAGGTCTCAGTCCATAGACAGCCAGCTCCATTCCCCAGGGGCTTGAGTTGAGGGTGAACACCATGGTGAGTGTGTGGCAGAGGGAAGAAGCTCGAGTGATGATGAGAAAGCAAAGAGAGAGACTCCTCTTGCCAGACACAAAATATATACCCAAAGCCACGTCCCTAATGCCTCACCCTCTCCAGCCACACTCACCTGCCTTCAGTTACCACTCAGTTAACCTCATCAGGTGCTTAATTCACTGATTGGGTTAAGTAACTCAACATTTCTTCTCTGAACCTTCTTGCATTGTCTCACATGTGAGCTTTTTGGGAGATACCTCATATCTAAACCATAATACTGTGCCTCCATTTCCTCATGTGAAAATGGGGACATTGATAGCTGCTATGCCAGAGGTCACTGACAGCAATTAATGAGCTAGTCATGAGCACATTACCACCCTGTCTGATGCACAGTGGGCAGACACAAATGCTAGATGTCCTGGTTGTTTTTAAATTATCATTGTTTTGGGCCTATCAAAAAATTATAGATCATTGTTCTACACCAGCCCCTGCCCTAGGCCCAACAGAAAAAATCAAAATGAAGTCACTCACACTAAAGTTGACATGGCCAAACCCAAGCTAAGTCATTTATCCAAATTTCTGAGAAGTCGGGATTAAAAGAGAGAAGAGCCAAGTTTTCCAAAGAGCTCAGTTTCAACTGACATGATAACAAACTTCCCCATTGCTTAAATCCTTACCAAAAATAAATAAATAAACAAACAAATAAAATAGGCTGATGGCAGCAGTTATGTTCCTATTGTTCTGGCGTCCTGTTCCTGCCTTATACGGAAAGTCGCTTTGAAATGACCTGCCCCTTTTTGTTCCTTTGCTGCTTTCTTAAACCCTGCTTTATCTATTAGCCCAAGCTCCCTGCTCAGCTCCCTGGAATACCTACCCAGTGAAGTGAAGTGTTGACTGATTCTGCAATAACAAATAAAGCCAATTAAGATCTTTAAACTAGATCACTGTAATTTTGTCTTTTGACAAGTCATGTTTTCAAAAGCAGAACCCAAGACAAGAAGGCTGTGATTTTAGATGATTCCCAGGAAGGGCAGCTTCAGCCCACCCCATCAAGGAAACTCAGGACAAGGAAATCAGCTGAACTGAGAGTTCCAGGCACTGCCCGCAGTCTTCCTAGACAGGCAAATCAGGGGTCCACGAGCAGTCCTCTAAAATAAAGCCTAAAAGAGCTGGGGAGTGCAGAGCAGGATTAAAGAGGAAATCAAAATGGAGCTGGCCTGCTCTGCCAAGGGATCACGGTCCTCCTCTGCAAAACATTTTGGGAATTCTCTTCTCTGATTGGCCTTTTCCCTCCACAGCCTCAATTTGCTGTTCTACTTTCTGGCCCCTTTACCATCTACAGCCTGTTCATTCATTCAGCAAATATTGACTGAGTCCTAGGTGTTAGGTCCTTAAGCCAAAGTAACTCCATTTTGAAAAGCCCTCCCAGGCATGACCTTCTCCTTAAGCCTGCCCCAAAGAGTCCTAACTACTGAACCACAACAAAGACACCAAGTATCAATCACAGGACCAGATGGGTTATTTTTTAACTACTCCATTGTGCATGACTATATAGTCAAGAAGTTTTTCCAGCAGGCTGCTGCGCCTTGCAGAAGGACAGCCTGGCAGATATTCTCTGTCAATAAACCTTTGCCTGACTCAGAGATGTGCCTCTCATGAATATTTGTGCCAGCTACCCTAACACTAGGTGCCGAGCATGATGCTAGGAATATATCACCAAATAAAATAGGCAAAAATCTGTGCTCTCCTGAAAAATCTGTATTGGTGCCAATTTTTACCACTTTTCAAAACAGACCTGATTTCCAAAAATAGCAAAATGTTAGAAAAGATACAATTAGTTTCCATAATAGCATTTTTTTTACTCAAAGTTGGAATTACAAACTAATAATATTGATTTTCTTCTAAGCTTGTTAAGCTAATCTTCCCCAGGCAATCATTTTCATAGGACTTCTTTAAAATTTTACCTTTTTAAGTTACATAAGTATATAATCATACTGTCAAAAACTTGGAAACTAGAAAAAAGGAAATTATTCACCTATAATTTCACAGGTTCACTACAACTACTGTTAATATCTGCAAATACATTCTTCCTGTCTTTTTTTTTGGCATTTTAAAAAAAATTTGAAATCCTTCATGTATATCATGATTCCTGTTTTACTTTATATTTTACCATAAGCATAGTTCTACAGTCTCTCTTTTGCTTGTGTGTGTGTGTGTGTGTGTGTGTGTGTGTGTGTGTGTGTGTGAGAATGTGTGTGGGTTTCCAGGAATTAAACTCAGGGGCACTCTATCAGTGAGCTACATCCCCGCACTCCAATCCTTTATTTATTTATTTATTTATTTATTATTATTTTTTTTTTTTTTGAGACAGGGTCTCACTAAGCTATTGAGAATCTTGCTAAATTGCTGAGGCTGGCCTCAAACTTGTAATCCCCCTACGTCAGCCTCCCAAGTAGCTGAGACTACAGGCGTGCTTCACCATACCTGGCTAATATCATCCCTTACTCACTCATTCCTTATAATCAGCCCTTTGAGTTGTTTGCAATCTTTTCACTATTAATTATTGAAATGACCAAGTCATAAAACAATTCCAAAAGGAAAGTTCTAATTGTGTGTGTAGAGCAAAATCATCACTAAAATGAGTTCACTGCCAGAGAACTCCCTGAAGAATAATTCTGATCTGGGTACCTCAGGTTTGTCATGTGGCCTCAAGAAAACTAATAATCTTACCAGGCAGTTTCATATTTCACATGTTTAAGGTTTACCAGGAAACCTCCCTAAAAGAAGATTCTCAGAATTGATATTTATCTCTGTCCCACAGCACCTCCAAGGATCTCCCAAATCTCCCACAGAGTGCTCAGGGGAACAGGCCTTGGAGAAATGTGATGTCCTGTGATTTACCAGTGCTACTCAGCTGACCCCGGTTTTCCCGGAAGGGCCCCCAGGTCTCAGTGTCATCAGTTCTTCCAAAGGTTCTCCAAGGCCAGACACATCTGTTAGACACCACCCAAGACAAAGCCAGCCAGGAAAGCTCACAGGAAGGAAGCCTGCTGCGAAAGGGGCTGCCCCTGTGTCCCTCTGAAAGCCACAGCTAACTACTGTTGAGTTTCCAAAGGCCTAAACTGAAAGTTATTGCTGAGTCCAGGGACAGTCTCTTGGCCTGTGGCAGAGTTAGAGGGAGGGAAGGGTCACAGAAGTGCCTGTGTCCCCAAGAATCGCTGCCAGCCACTGACAGAGCAGCTGAGGAGTCCAAGAGCCAGGACTCCCTCTCCAGAGGGCCTGGCCTTCTTTTAGGGAGGTTTCCTGGTAAACTTAAACATGTGAAATCAGCCAGATGCGGCAGCCCAGACAACAGGCCATTAGCTCTCTTGTGGCTTCTGCCTGCCCAGCTTGACATTTGCTGCACGTCCTATACTCGCCAGACTAGAACTCCCTGGAAACTGTGGTCATTGTAGTGAAAACTGCCCGACAGCACCTGCACGCGCTCTCAGGCAGGCTGGTGCAGGAACCGAGTCTTCTTTGATCTTCTCTCCTGTAAACCTTAGGAAAGGGGAACCAGTTATAAAAGTATACCAGCAGTTCAAAGTGGGTACATGCTTTCACACACCTTATCATTTTCTTCGGCAGATATTTGACATCAATGCATACAGCACCATTTTTTGAAGAGAACAAGCATTCAGTGGAGAGAAGTGGGCATCATAGGAGCAACTGTAAAGAAAAACAATCTCGGAGCTGCTGTCTGCAGCTTCCCCTTAACAGCTTCTGCAACTCGTCAGAAGCCTTCTCGTGACAAATCATAAGGCCTAGAAGGGGGCCACTAGGGCAAAGGGTCATGCCTGGGTGCTGGCCCGAAGGAGGGTCCAGTTAGGCTCTCCAGGATTAAAACTGGAAATGATCTCACACTTGATGAGTTCAGGCAGATGTTTTTTATTTTGACTTGAATTGGAGGAGGTAGCGGTTTCTGAAAAAACACCCCCTAAAAAGAACCCAAGGAGACCAGGTTAAACTAATCAGGAACATACACTTTGCTATCCTACCATGGTAGAATTCAAGGACTGATGTATCTTAACACCTCCTCTAAGGAATTAACCAAAGAAACACCCAAAAGAGCCCTGTGATAAGAAAATCTAGTCTGGAAGCTGAAGCCCACCTTATGGGGAGGAAGGCACACTGGGGTAGGCTTCCCAGTGGCCATGGCAGTGGGTGGAGCTGGGCATCCAGAATGTAGTAAACTGCAAACCATGAATGATGCTTAGCCTGAGCACCTCAGAAGTGGCATTGATATATGACTGCTGTTCAGGACACATGCTCTGGTGAAGTTATATCTGCTGTTAAATGATGATGGGCTGCTGCCCCAAATCCTTCCAGTGCTGCTTCTCCTCCTCCTACCCACCCCACCCTCATAGCAATGAAAGACAAGGGCAAGATCTTGAGGGGCCAAAGTTGGCACTTGCCACCTGGGAGCACCTGCTAGTGCACACTGATGGCCTCAGGTTCATCTCTGCATATCCCCCTAGCCAGCAAAGGCCCAAGCAATAGCACTGGGGCATGCCCAGGGCCCAAGTGATCCTCAGGACATAGCTTCTGGGAAATGCAGCTCCCTGGGGGTGCCATGTCGTCATTTTTGAACATCAGCCTTGCCTTCATATGGACTGAATGGCAGAAATTAATACCCTATTTAAGACTTTCTCAGACCTTAAAGTTAGCAAAGTGCATACAAAATGCTTTTTTCTGTGTAAAGAACAGTGTAGGACAGAGAATATTCAAATAAAATCCCTATAAACAGTAGTCTTAATGTCAGCCCAGTTGGAGCCAAGACTCTGAGGTCCTTCAAACCCATCAGGAAGAATCGATCTTCCAAGGAAGGGTTTGGGGAAAGACGTCCCTTCATTGGTTAGGCTCTTTCCAACCAGCAGGAGAACACTCAACCATATTCAGAGAAGGTTTAGGAGAATCAGTGACCCCAGATGGATGTGCCCAGCTCAGTAGCTTGCGTTTCATGCCTACAAGGAAAAGTGTTCCATGTCTGCAGCAAGACATTGCCCAGTGAGTAATCATTGCCCAGTGAGTAATCAGCAAGGGCTAAATGGCCTCTAGTACATCCCATCAATTCTAATTATTTTTTCTTGGTAGTCCTGCATTTCTACCATGCATTTTTTCTTTTGGTGATAATCAAACTTATGTCATATTCAGACAGGAAATTCTCAGGCTGCATCTTTAATGATGAGTTGTAAAGAAAGGGACCTGCTCCAGTTGTATTGTTCCTTCTCGGCCCTCAGCTTATTCATTTTCTACTTTTGGGTTGTCAGTCCCAATTGTCCTTGATTTAATGAAAACATATTACTTTTTAAAAATACCTGAATGCAGATCAACATCATCCTTAATATGCCAGTGTTTTGGTTTGGATGTAAGGTGTCCCCCAAAAGCTCATGTATGGGACAATGCAAGAAGGAGAAATGATTGAGTTATGAAAGCTTTAACCCAATAAGTGAATTAATCACCTGGTGGGATTCACTGAGTGGTAACTGAAAGTGGGCAGGGGGTGGCTGGAGGAGGTGGGTCACTGGGGGCATGTCTTTGGCTATTTATTTTGTATCTGGTGAGTGGAGTCTCTCTCTCTCTCTCTCTCTCTCTCTCTCTCTCTCTCTCTCTCTCTCTGCTTTCTGATCATGATGTGAGCTGGTTCCTTCCACCACACTCTTTTGCCATGACGTTCTGCCTCACCTTGAACCCTCAGGAATGTATCCCACTGTCTATGGATTGAGACCTCTGAAACGATGAGACCTCAAATACACTTTTCCTCCTCTAAAATTTTTCTGATCAGGTCCTTAGTCACTGCTGACATCTATTATTTCATTATATCATGATATTCTGAGTATAATTATTACTACAGATACTCTGAAAAAATAGTTCACCGAGGTCAGTTTCTGCATTTAAATAAAATCCATGTTAGGTGGTCCTAGACCAATCATAGATACATGCTAGAGTGTAGTACTTGCAGTTGAGACTTTCCTCACTCTGAAACCAGCTTGCTACAGGATAGGAGGACAAGTTTCTATTATTTCATGAAGACATTGTTTAGAGCAGAGTTAATTTTACCTAATTTAAGTGTCCCATGATGGCTACTGCAATACTAGCAGTTTCTTCATTCCTATCTTTGTGTCTTCCGGTTCTAGAGAGAATGACCTTTCCCCATGTAAGTGAACAGCCTGGTCCATCTGTTCATCTTTCAGTAACATGAAAGACCAACGAATATTTGTCAGCTGCAAGGCAGGCCCAATGACAGGCTCTGTCATCCTCAGGTAGTTGAAATAGCCTGTTAGGGGTTAGGGCCATCCTGAGTTTGGCTGAGGTGACCAGGCCTTCATCCTCCCACATAGGTCTGTGCATGAGCTGCACATGAGAGCGGCCATGACCTTGGGCAGAATGAGGCAATGCCTCAAGAGCATGACAGCTGAAAGCTATCAGCTGATGGTGTTCCCAGGAGGTCTGAGTGGTGCAACACTGAGTCCACCACAAATACACAGGCCTGTCAGGAAAACCATAGGAGTGTGGAGGACACCATAACACATTACAATGGCAACAGGAGAGAGGAGAGTGCTGGTATCCACGGGGATACCCAAGTCACTTAGGGTAAGGGAAGCTCCTCCAGAGTCTTGTGGAACTAGGCTGTAAAGGGTGCAGATGGAGCATCTGCAGCAACTGTACATGCAGAGAGGAATGCACGTGCAAAGGGGCAGAGTGTAAGAGCTCTGATGGTAGGCAGAGATGAGGCTGAAGGGGAAGTGCAGGCCAGACGCGGTCTGCCATGCTGAAGATTAGGACTGTCAGTCTGGAGCCACTCAAGGATTCCAAGCAGGGCCGTGGCATAAATAGACATGCACTTCGGAAAGACTCTAATAGTTGCAGTGTGCTATATAAATTGTAGGGGAAACCTAGCAATTTGAGTATTGTAGTGACTTGGATCAAAGATGATTGTGATTTGTGGGGAAGGAAAGATGAAGAGAATCAGATAACAGACTGGATGTGAGAAGTGTAGATGAGGGAGAGGTCAGGATGACGGCCAGAGATCTGGATGGAAGATTAAGGCATCGCTGAGGTGAGGGAAATTTTCAGGGAGAAAGGTGGGGAAGAACGGCGACTTTTGGATGCATGAAGTTTGGACATCTTTCAGCTGTCCACAAAGCAGCTGCCTTGTGTGTCTGAAGCTCAGGAGTGGCTCCTTCAGTAAAGATGCAGGCTGAGGAGTCACCAGTATCTATTTGAGAAAAGAGGTCCCAGGCATGGATGGATTCTCCTATAGACATAGATAAACAGTCAGAAAACCCAGAGGCCTAGAATTACTAGAACTATAAGGAACATTGATGTTGAAAAAACTGGTTGTAGGGAGAGGAGAAAAGAAAGACTTGGGAATGTTCAGAGGAAAACCGAAAAGGTTTAGGATAAAACAAGCCCAGAGAAGAACGTAATAATTAAGGAAGGCTGGTAAACCATACTGGGGTTTGTGGGGGATCAACAACTGTTTCCTGTTTTCCCTAATTGCATTCTGGCTTGACTAAGAGGTAATAAGGGAGTAGGTGCTTGGAGAATGGCTTACCACGTTCATTACTGATAAGGCTGACAACAGGCTGTGGCTTAGGTGTGTGCTAGTAATGAACTCCCCAATACTGAATCCTGCACTCCTCACCTGCCCAGGCACAGGCAGGGCTGGACCAGCATAAACCTCCTTGCACAAGGGCAAGAGGGCAGAATGCCAGCTTCCCATGGCAGCTGCTCTCAAAAGGAAAAGAGGGAGGTGTAAGACTGTTCCTGTCCAGTTCCTCCTCTGAAAATCACCAAGGAGGTAAATTAACCCACATGGATGCAAACATCAGGATTGGGACAAAAGCATTCCTCACCTCCCCCATTCACACACATGCAATAAGGACTAGGAGGAGTCCGTTGGGTGATGCTGGTGCTGCGGAGCTCTTGGAGTGTTGGGGAGGACAGCCAGACTACAGCGGAGAAAACAGGAAGTAAGGAACGGGGACAACCAGGCCTCTTCAACTCTTTCAAGGAGTTTTGTTATGAGAACTATTCCAGTAAGGCAGAGCTGTTGTCTGTAGACTTTAATTTTAATAATGCTTATTAGGAAAATCCAGACATGTGGAGCTGAAATAAGGGCCTGATGAAATTTCTAGGGAAAGACACAAGAAATAGAGTCAGGAAAATGTGTTTTTTGGTGTCAGAAGACTCACAAGAAATCCACCTGGATCGGATCATGGAAAGTTGAAGATGAACAAGCATCAGAGAAAATAATAATGGGGCATCTGTATTTCTTCTCAGGATGGTTCATTGTGCCAGATTTGTGATGTGGATAAAGAGACACAGGGACCTTCAGAAAGAATTTTAACAACAACAATGAAAAAAGAGCAAATCAGAAGACACTTAATTGGGGAACAAATATTAATCAAAAGGCTATGCTAACCAATAAACCACAAATGTCAGTGGCTTAATAAAAGTAAAATGATATTTTACTTGTCTTATGTTCTATTGTAGGTTGGGTAATTCTTCTTCAACCTGTAGCTTCACACTACGACATGTGACCCACAAGACTGAAGTGAATCGGGAAGGGAGCACAGAGTCACTCTTCGGAGTGTACCGATCCCAATGGACAGAATGCAATCCCATGGCTACACCTGACGGCATAAGTCTGGTAATTGTACTCTATGGGCTTTGAAGAGGAGCATAGTAGACACTGGTGAGCATCAGCAAAAACTGCTGTGGTTTGAATCTGAAATGTCCTCCAAAGGCACATGTGTTGAAGGTTTAGTACCCAACTCATGTTGCGTTGGGAGATGATTGTACCTTTAAGAGGTGGGGCCTACTTGGATGAAGTTAGGTCATTGGGACCCCAGCCCTATCCTGTTTCTCTTTGCTTTCCTGTTACCATGAGATAAACAGGCCTCCTTTGCCATGAACTTTCCACTATGATGTACTGTGCCAACACAAGCCCAAAGCAAAGCAACAGTGCCAAGTAACCATGGGCTGAAGCCTCTGAATCTGTGAGCCAAAACAAACCTTTTCTCCTCCTAAGTTATGTGAGGTATTTTATCACAGTAATGGAAAGCTGACTTACACACCACTAGAGAATGAAAATCTCACATAAGGTGATTTTAATGGGCCTTGAAGTGTATTTGTTTGTTTTATTGTCCTCATAGGCACACATGTCTAAAGGAATAAATACAAATGGGTATTTTCATCCATAGCATGAAATCATTGGCAGCATAGTGCCTAGAACATGGGCCTAAATAATTATTGATTAGTTAATGTCTTGACATTTAAGAGAGTGAGAAAATAATGAAAGGCTTTTTTTTCCTCCCCCTCCAAAGGTTGAAATATTCTGGTTTTGCTTTCTTCTCATGTTTTTCCACATGCTATATTTTTGGCTGCTGGTTTGGAGGCCATAATCAGGGGTAAGGAAGAGAGATGCTTAGGAAAGCAGAGTAGTTCCGCCTGTTTAAAACTGGCCACTAAAAAGTCTTTGCTCTTTCTTTTCTTTTCAGAGGGGAACATTTGGAAAGGAACATGGCCTGACGGAGTGTCCAACCAGATGGGCATGGTTTCCCGAGCTCTGGAAAGGGCCTCAAAGGGTCCAAAAACCTCCTAAGTGCCCACTAATGTGGGAAACCTCTAAAACACTCTGTTGCAGAAATGGAGGAAAATAATTGAAGAAAAGGTTTCAATCCTTTTGCAGGAGGCAACAGCTTATCTAACATTCCTGCTCAAAAGTGAATGATAGGGCTGGGATTGTGGCTCAGCGGTAGAGCACTCATCTAGCACGTGCGAGGCCCTGGGTTCCATCCTCAGCACCACATAAAAATAAATAAATAAAATAAAGGTAAAAAAAAAAAAGTGAATGATAAAAATCAAGTTTGCAATTCATTAATTCAGCAGACGTTTATTAAACATTTTGTCTATCTGCAAAGCATTGAACCAGATACAGTGGATGATATGAAAAATGAATGTGCTAGTCCCAGTTTGTAAGGAGCTAGTTGGAGTCATTTAAATAAATATCTTATTAGATTATAAGATGAAATGATTCTGAATAGATGAGAGAAGTAATATGGAGTGGGAAGGAGGGGTGCTCGACCTCAGACCACAAAGAGCAAAGGCCCTGTGGTGAGCACAGTTCTGTCAGAAGACTTTGGAATAGTGGGTGCTCTCTGGCTGTTACACTAACCCTGCATGCATCGGCGGCTGAGGTCTTGTCCTGCCTGGGTCATGGCACTCCAGGGACATTCCTCCTAGATGGTACACCAGGTATGGATTAAGGCCTTGGAACTGTGGGGCCCCTGGGACATCCCAGAAAACTCCAGAATGTGGATTCGAATGAAGGCCTGGGCCAGGGGTGTAGCTCAATGGTAGTGCTCTTGCCTAGCATGCGCAAGGCCCTGGATTCGATCCCTGCCACTGCAGAAATAATAACAATAATAATTAATTAAATAAAGACCTCAGGATATTCTGAGATTTAGGACATTAGCAAGATGGACATTTAATATCACACTAAGAGTCTGAAGATCGTTCTGAAGGGCAGAGAGTGAGTCAAAGTTTTGGGAGAAAGAGTGGCACAATTCAATCTGTCCCTCAGAAAGCTCACTGAGCTCTGACCAAAAGAATGGATTAGGGGTAGACCTGAAGTATGCAGAATATCTGAAAGAACAGCTCTTCCCTGAGAGGCAGACACTTTCCAACCTACCCGCAAGTGATCTCCCCCATATTTTCCTAGTCCCAGGTACCTGCAGAGAAAAGAGTCTTCACATGATCACAAATGTTCCACTTTGACTGTCTGGATAACTCACTCCTATATACAATGCAGTATCCCAAGTTCTTACAAAGCAGGCCTGTACCCCAAATAATTGGAGGAGTTCCAGAAGGTCTCACATTAGGCCCCACAGGTCCTGTCTCTCTCTAGTACACCCATCCACTTGCTCCCAAGTTCCCTCTTGAAGCTCCACTTCTTGAGCAAACAGCCCAAACCCTCAGAGGCAATGCTAGCTGTGGGGTCTAGGAGAGTGAGAACAGATGACAGGAATTCTCTACCCACATTTTACTTGAATCTTAATGTGTAACAGATCCTAATGTGACCAGATCCTTCAGTTTTTATTTATATTGATCCTCTCTCTCTCTCTCTCTCTCTCTCTCTCTCTCTCTCCCTCTCTCTCTCTCTCCCTCCCTCCCTCCCTCCCTCCCCTCATATATTTTTTTTAAACTAGGAACTGAACCTAGGGGCTTTTTACTGCTGACCTATATCCTTAGTTCTTTTATTTTAGATTTTGAGACAGGGTCTCACTAAACTGCTAAGTCTGGCCTCAAACTTGAGATCCTCCTGCCTCTACCTCCCAAGTCACTGGGATTGCAGGACTTTGCCCCACCATGCCCAGCCTCCTTCAGACCTGGACTTGCATGCAGGGGGTTGGACTGGAGCTCAGTCTCTTCAAATCTTAGTTCTCTGTCTGTTTTATTTCAGTCTGGCCTCATCAAACTTGGAACTCTCTCCCCTGTGGAGGAGTTCTGGTCCCTCAGGCAAGCTCTCCTCACAGGCCACCCCACGGATTGTCAGAAACACCTGAGCAGTGGGCACAGCTTGAGTTTCCTTCTCAGGTGGTTCATAAAAGCTTAAGGTGATCAATGGTTCACAAGTTATACCTGGACAAGGGTAAGCCCCCACTGAGCTGAAACCACATCATATGCTACCTCATGATGAGCATGACATTTCTCGTGTCAAGGACCTCTAGGGGCTGGGTATGTAGCTCACAGGTAGAGTGCACCAAGTGAGAGGCTCTGGGTTCTATCCTCAGATCTGCCCCCTGCCAAAGCATCTTTAGGTAATACCTGTAGAATAAGGGTGTTGAATTTGTAATGCCTTTCAGCTAGAGGGTTCTTAATTCTAAGACAAATTAGAAGGCTACCACAATGGTCTAAACATTGATGATGAGTACTTAGGGAAACATCAGAGAAAATGAAGGGAGGGTAGTGTTCATGGAGTAATAATAAAGACCAATTTCATGGAAACTTTGCTGTGTGATGGGTGGACCACATTCAGCTATTTACACACCTTGTCTAACTGAACTTCAGAACAACTGTGTGATATAGGAAATGCTGTTGTGGCACGAGGTGTTCTGTCACTGAGCTACATCCCCAGCCCTTTTTATTTTTTATTTTGAGACAGGATCTTGAGGAGGTTGGCCTAGAACTTGACATCTTCCTGCCCTCAGCTTCCAGAGTCTCTGGGATCACAGGCCTGCACCACCATGCCTGGGATCCTTGTTTTACAAATAAGGAAATGGAAGTCGAGCTTCTTATGTTTATACAGATACAGTAGCTAGGTTGGAATCTTAACCTGACTCCGGTCCTAGAGCCATGCTTAGTTACTATGCTACACAGCCTTTCATAATATTGATAGAAATGGAAAGCACTGGATCAATGAAAGACAAGGTAGGTTCATGGTACAAAGGAAGTCAGTTAACATACTATAGAAATGATCCTGAAAGGAAGATCAGAAAGGAAGGAAACTCACCTGGAGTCTGGCTTTCCCTCACTCACAGCTGAGTCCAATTGGTGTGGGTGTGCATGTCTATCTATCTGTCCACATATCTTTTACCCCCTCACACCCATGCATTCATCCATTTATGTTTCTATCTGTCCCCAAGCTTCTTCGGAAAATAACTCAAGGAAACCTAAATAAATAGGGAAGGAAAAACTCTTGAAAATAAAGATAAAAGAATAAAAGCTGCATAACAAAGAGGATTTTTTTTTGTAAAACTGGTGCAAATAAGCACAAAACTTCATTTCTGAGCATCTTGACTTCCAAGGTATAAAAAGAAACACCGTGAGTTACAGTTCGCATTAGCTTAGGAAAGGAAGCACGACCATCTGTCAGCAGAGACAAACTTTCATACTACCAAAATCTAAAACAGTGAACACACGGGTTTTATTTATTAAAATAAATAACATAAGGCCAGTATCTTCAAATGCAGATGAATCCCAATAAAGGCAGTATGCATAACATGAAATTTTCATTAAAGGATTCCAGGGTAATATCATCTGAAAATGGTCTGTCTGTGGTGGTTTCTAGACTTACACATTAGGAAATCCAGCCATGTGACCTTCTGCTCCTCTGTAGTTCAATACAGTCTCACCTTCACCTTAGCACTGGCTTCTTCATTTTGCCTAGAGGGAAACAAAACAAACAAACAACAAAAACAGAAGGGGATGCCAATTAGATACCTTCATAGAATGTGGAAGAGTCAGGAAGGCAAGACCACAGGCACCCAAGAAGATGTCACCAATGTGGTGACTGCCATGCAAGGAGTGAGAGACAGAAAGAATATGGCTTTTAAATGGCTTCAAATACTAGCCCACCACCTTAGAAAAAAAATCACAATGATACATTTCAGGTAACAAGACTTTTGTTCTTTCCTTGCATCTCCACAGCTATGAAGAGCTAAGCAGAGGGGAGACTTGCTGAAAGAACACAACCAGAGCTTCCCTCTACAGGTGGGAGGTGTCTACCTGAGTTTTGACTCAGGGAAGGTTCTTTGCATCTTGGAGCAAAATTGAAGGAAGGTAGAAGTGACATCTCTTACCACCTTGAAAAACACAGGTTACCGGCTAGCCAGTGAAGGATGTTGCAACCTGAGAGGCAATTTGCTTACAGGGAAGGAGACATGTTATTCAGGCACCCTTGACCTACTCACAGAACCCTAGATCAACAGCAAGTGTTAGAAGCTCTTCTTGAACCATGATAGTTAACTCAATCCACATTCTTTGGGGTTCCTCTTTGTGAGATGTTGCAAGTTTCTGGTTGTCACCACTATTTTTCCTCCTGGAGCTTCTGGGTTTGAAAACCATACTTCCAGCCATTGGAGGACAATATAGATGCCTGCTTTCTCCTCTGCAGGAAGATTCAAGTGTGAGTATCTGGGCACCTGCCAGCCATCCTTTCTTTGCATTGCTAATGTCATTGGCCTAGTCAGATCTTTATAACTAGACTAGTGCTCTACAACCTTGTTAGTGTCATGGCACACAAAAAATAACATCATTCACTTTGTGTAATGGGGTTACAGGGCTGGAGGAAAATGGCTCGGCTCCAGCCAGGCCCTAGAAGGCCGCAGAGGTGGGCACAAGTATCCAAAAATTGTCATACTTATAACCCAGTCTGGGTGCACCCACTGGAAGTTCTGATCTGGAACACGGAAATAGATGCTTAATTTTGTCCCGTTTCTGTTCCCTTCCTTTGGTTCACATTGTACATATTGGCTAGGTTAATTTTCCCCAATTCAGCAATTTTCATTAGGTTACTTTGCTGCTCACATCATGAGCTTCGGCTGCCCATCACCGTTGGAGTTTTGTTTGGTTTTGTTTTTAATTCCTTTTAATTGTTGATGGACCTTTATTTATTTATATGTGGTGCTGAGAATCAAAACCAGCGCCTCACACATGCTAGGCAAGTGCTCTACTACTGAGCCACAACACCAGCCCCACCTGTCGGAGTTTTGATGTCCTTGACCTGGCAGTCCAGGGTTGCCACAGCGCTGCCTCTGGTTGTTTTCCAGGATCATGTGGCACAGGCCCTAAAGTCACCACTTCCTCCCATGTGTGCCTTTATCACACCACTCTTTTGCCTAGTCTGCTCTTCATGTTGTCCTTCCCATCTGCCCTTCAAGATCTAGATCAAATCACGTCACCTCCATGACACCATCCCATAACAGGGTTTTCAAAGGTAATTAACTAGGTTTTTTTTTTAACCTCTTTTCCAGTTTTATGGTCCAATGTTCTCCAAGTCCCTCCCTGTGTCTCAACAGCTCAAGGAGAAGAAAGGTTTAAACCAACCGTCCAATAAATTCAGAGGATCCCATAGTATGTCTTTCCCTCTTGAGATGCAAAGCATACATCTGTCTAAAAGAATTTATTAACTTTGTTTTAACCTTGAGTTATTCAAACTTATTTCAGCATGGAACTTTCGAACAATAACACTTATTAACTTCCCATGGGATTTGTTCTATAAAGTAGACTTTAGGAAACATAGCTGAGATCTTCCAGACCATATTCAAATAGGCTCTAGTCTCAAATTTAGCTTGCACTTTTACATTACAAGGTAGAAAAAGCTAATTAAACCTGATCACAAAACTAGATAATCTGAACTTCCTATAAATAATCTCTTTCCCAGCAATGCTCAGTACTGAACAAGAAAAGACATAACAGTGGTACCTCTCAACTGTATAAGATCTTAGATTCAGCTCTGTGTTTGGAACTACAGCAGAAGTTTGCTAGGATAAATTTGCTAGGATAAATTCAAGAATAGTACTACTACTACTACTATTAGTAGTAGTAGTACTACCAGTAGTAGTAGTAATAGTTGATAATGAGCACCTAAACCAGGGGCAGTGGCACACACCTGTAATCCCAGCGACACAGGAGGCTGAGACTGGAGGATCGCAAGTTCAAAGCCAGCCTCAGAAAAAGCAAGGCACTAAGCAACTCAGTGAGTCCCTGTCTTTAAATAAAATACGAAATTGGGCTGGGGATGTAGATCAGTGCTTGAGTACCCCCGAGTTCAATCCCTGGTACTCTGCCCCCCCAAAATGATCACCTCAAAAGAACAGCAATTGAAAGTGCTTTTTGTGTGTTTCAAATCTTTATAACAGCACTATTAGGTACGCTCTATTTTTAATCTCTATTTTATAGGTGAGGAAACTGAGACACAAAGAGATGAAGTTTCTTTCCCAGTTCACCCATCTATGGAAATAGCAGAATATTTCAAATCTAGGCCCTTGATCACCAAAGTCTTGCTCTTGATTCTGTTATGCTGCTCCTCAAGGAAATCAAAGTTCTTCACTCCCTTGCATAGGGAAGACGTTTTAGAGGTGCATCAGTCAAATGACAGCAACAGATTGATTAGATGCCTTCTTTATGCAGCTCTGCCTAAATATCTACTGATGTCTATGCTCAGAAGTCTAGTTTCCCTTTATTCCATGTGGGTAGTTTTGTCTCCATAGTTCATTTTAAAGATTGCATTGTACTTATTGTTTGTACTGTGAGTCTTGGCCTTTGACTAGAAGCAAATAAAAATTCTGACCTAGGAACTCTTCCCTTGTCACTCCACTGCAAAAGAGGTTTCTCCTTTCTATGAACTCCTTTGGCCTTTATTGTGTCTTCTATGTATTTGAACATATATTCTGTTTTGAAATCATAATTGCCTTGCCAAGTGACTGGGTCTTATCTTTCTAACTGGGTCTGCTCACTTAGTATTCCTTGCACTGTAATGCTCAGAGTACTTGAAGGTCCGTTGGCTGATTTGTGACTTCCAAATTCTGGAGCATTTCATAATTACACCATATGAACTCCTTTGGTCCAGCAGATTCATCTCTGCCTTCCTTTACCCTGCTGGTCCTCAGGGGGCTGACCCATGGGGACTCATCCATGGGCCCGGATGCTTTCTGGTCTCTGGTTTGATGCAGTCATCTGAAAGGAACAGCAGAGATGCAAGGTAGGGAGGAGAGAGAGGCTGGTACTCATCCTCCTAACTTCCTCCTTGTTAGTTACGGGTTGTCACGACTAAGCCACTGTACCCAGAAATTGGGTCAAGAACCATTTTAAGAGCCATTTATTAGCCTCATACTCCACAATCACTAGGAATTCCCACTCTTCTCTTGTTTTGTCTCCTGTCCTTTTGCAACTTCTTGGACACTTGACTGAAGAGTGAATGTCACCCCCAGCCACATGCCCTACATAAAACAAGTGCCACATGCCTCTCCTTTAGGAAAGTAGGCAAGGCATCCCTGTGCCCTGGCTACTTGAGGGGCAGTACCATGTGTTTCAGTCAATCAAGGACAGCACCTGCCATGAGAGATTCCCAACTGGCCCCAGTTGGCCCGAAGTTGAGGACAGTGAGGTTCAAGTCAGATTCCCGAAGCTCGTGGTTGGTGGTACATTTTGCCTACTGGGAGGAATTTTGTATGAGGGCCTGTCTTATTACAGTAGCCTGCTTCTGAACAGTCTGACCTTTTTTAAAAATATATTTATTTTTTAGTTGTAGTTGTCAATACCTTTATTTTACTTATTTATATTTATGTGGTGCTGAGGATTGAGTCCAGGCCCCACACATGCTAGGCTAGCGCTCTACTGCTGAGCCACAACTGCAGCCCCCAGTTTCACCTTTTTATCATTTACATTAGAGTCTGAGAATTTCCTGAGATCCCCTGACATTCTATTGCCTTATGTTGAATTAGCTACAGCCATTCTCAGCTAGATTGGATTTTTATTTATGCTTAAACAGCTCTATTGAGATATAACTATATAACATACAATGTACCATTTAATGATTTTAGGATAATCTCAAGGTCGTACAACCCTCACCACAATCTAATTTTAGAACATTCTCGTCTTCTCACAAAGAAGCCCTATACACATTTAGAGTTATTTTCCTTTCCTTCCTCTTCAGCCCTTGGCAATCACTAATCTACTTTCTGTCTCCATGAATTTACCTATTCTGGACATTTCATATAAATGGAGTCACTCAGTATTTGTCCTTTGTGTCTGGCTTTTTTCACTTAGCTTAATGTTTTCGTGGCATATTCATGTTATAGAACATATAAGTGCTCTGTTGCTTTTCATGATTGAGTAATATTCCATTGTATAGATAGAAAGCATTTTCTTTATCCATTCATTGGTTGATGAACATTTGGGTTGTTTCTACTTTTTGGCTCTTGTGAGCAACACTGCTAAGAGTGTTGGACTAAAGTTTCACCCCCTAGGCCTCTGTGTTTGTTGTAGTCCAAGTTCATCAATAATCTGCAGAGGTATTGACAATGTTAAGACAGCATTTTTGTGGGGACATGTTTTTGTTTTCCTTGGATGTATACCTAGGAGTAAAGTAGCTAGTTCATACGGTAACTTCCAAACTGTTCTTTAAAGCTGCACTGTTTTACGTTCCCACCAGAAATGAATGAGGGTTCCAGTTTCTCTATATCCTTGTCATTGTCTGTCTTTTTTTGGTAGCCATTCTAGTTAGTATAAAGCGGTTTCTCATTGTCATCTTGTTTGCATTTTCCTGGTAGTTAATGTGATTGCACATCTTTTCATGTACTTATTGGTTTTTTTGTATCCAGTCTTTATGTCCACAATTCCCTATCCAAAACTTTAGCAGACAGTTGGGCATGGTGGTATACATCTGTAATCCCAGTGACTCAGGAAGCTGGGGCAGGAGGATCACAAGTTCAAGGCCAGCCTCAGCAACTTAGCAAGGCCCCATGCAACTTAGTGATATCCTGTCTCAAAATTAAAAATAAAAATGACTGGGATGTGACTCACTGGTAGAGTACGCCTTGGTTCAATCCTCAACACCTAAAGGAAAACCAAAAAAAAAACAAAAAAAACAAAAAACCTGAGGAGTCAGATGGAGTTCAGAATTCTGAACTTTCTGAAGTTCATTTAAATTACAAGTTTTCTCAGATATGGAAAGGTAGCATAATTTTTATTCTCTAAAATGTTTAATATTCTCAGTAGCATCCCACAATCACACTCTTCAATATTTCTACTGCAAAAATACAATGATTGGACCTAGATGGGATTAAAATATATGATCTTATGTGATGTCAAGTCATTTTTTGCCCCCCAAAAAACACTTGTTTTCCAGAACTTTTGGATTTTGGAATTACAAAGGAAGGACCAAGCCTCTGTACATGTCCTTGGGTTCCAGCTAGGACAGTGAGATAGTCATCATCTGGATGCGCCATCGCTTGCTCCATGACCCCTATGAGCACTGTCCTCTTTAGCGTGGCCCCTTAGGAATGCTCCTCAAAGTCCAGCAGGGAGCAGAGTCCAAGGACAGAGCCCTAGGTAACATCTCCTCCCTGACCTGATTTTTCTGTTGCCCCATGCTGGACTAAAGAGGCATTCTCAACATAGCACCACATTGCCTCAGGATGGTTGGGGTTACCTTGCTTCTCCAGAGACAGAGGGGCAGCCAGCGAGATCTTCAAGAGAAGGGTATAGAGAGGTCATGATACCTAGTGCAGGGCAGGTACTAATCCCTGCACACATATCCTGATATCTCCGTTGCATTTTCCAGACTCCAACTCTAGCTGTAGAGAATGGGGAGGGTTAAATCTGACAAATCAACAAGAGGTTAGGGCTAAGGGTCATTGAAATGCTTGGTCTTCTTCAGCCTCACTGTATCCTTTAAAATGCTATCAGTCTGTGGTCTCCCTACCTACAGTGGGCCTACGGGGACTTCCTTTGAGAAAACAGATTATAGCTCCTTAGCTATCTTACTGTGAGATATTCTGTCCCAGAATGTGGAGAGGGGCTCTCTGTCCTTCCCCAACTCTACTCCTAAGCCATGGTTATCTGCTCAGAAAGAGTCTGTTGCTTAGAACTAACCCCATGATTTTCTGAGGTGCTTTGAGCTAGAGACCACCGAGGTGATCTCAGGAAAAGGGAGTTGGTTATAAAAGCAACCAGTGCACAGTGCAGACAAAGATAGTGAGCAGGTCTCCACTTGCTCCTTTCTGCTCTGGCCCATCCACCTGCTGCCCAGGTGCCCATTCCTTGCTCCTTACTCCATGTTTCTAATTCAAATAAGAATGGTTCAATCTGGCTTGCCTTTTGATGTTCTTACTCTCCAGGAAGGGAGGTAGAGATGGAGGAGGGGCAGATGGGGGTTCCATGAAATAACTAACAACTCTTACAAGTGCTTTCCTCAAAGGCAGGAAAGATTGATTTCTCAATTTCACTTGCCCAGGATCAGGGACTGAAAAACAATTTTTACTAGGCTTCTTTTCCTCCATGAGAACATCTATCTGACGTCTCCAGAAGGAGATAGCCAACAACAATGGTTTTGAAGAGAAATCAACCCTCTGATGATGTTTCCTTATTGCTTTGTGTAGTTCATGATTTTGCCCTGATAAGCAAAAAGTAAACAAAGGTCCCAGGTGCTTTCTACGAAATGATTCTCCTGTCGTGCCTGTATTCTCTTGCCTCTTCAGGTTGGTAGAAGGAGGAGAGAGGCCTGTAGGCAAGCTCTTTGGCTTGGGAGGGAAGGAGTCCTATGGGCTATGGTTGGACACATGGGGTCAACTCTGGAGATGGTCCACAATGTTGGGCCCCATTCTCATGGGTCTCCTTTCCTATTACCTCCAGGTGCGTGGCTTTGCTCTTCCAGCTGTCTCTGCCATAAGGTCCCATTACTGACTGCAGTGGTCCTAAGTCCACGGGCATCTGATGGATTCTTCACTCTGGGAGATGACAGCAGTTAGTTTCTAGTTAAAACCCCACTGCAATCATTTGCAAAGCTTTTAACAAGCTTTGGCTTCATTTCCTAACATTCTGAGGAGTCTGCATAATCTACTTTCAACCTAAAAACACTTAGAATCTTTCCACACAAATGATCCACATCCCCCCTCTCATTCTAACTAAAAGGCAGAGTCCTTAGAAAGCATCTAGGTGGTTTAAAGTACTGGGTTCCTGTACCAAACACATCTCCTATATTCCAAAAGAGGTTGTCATAAAAGAGTAACACTGTTCCCTCCCTGGCTACTATCTCACCATGGGATCTCTCCTCAAAGGTGTTCCTGCCAAGATTTCATCCACCATGATATGACACAGCAAGGTGGAATTTTTGCTTCCAACACTGTGAGCTCAATAAACTTCTTTTCTTTATATTTAGACTCAGGTATTTTGTTATAGTAACAGAAAACAGACTAAAACAAGTTTTAAATTCTGGCCAGAATCTCCTGGACATTTTCAGAGGATGTTCTCACATCTATTTATTCTTACAACCATTCATGTTATAATTCTCCACATTCCTCTGGAATGTTTTTCTTTACCTAACTCACCCAAACAATATTCATAAGGTCAACATGTAATCTTTCCTTAGAACGAGTTTCATTAGAAAATTTGGAGGACTAGTTAAATATGTTAGCTCATGCATTAGTTATAGCAAGGTTGCTATAACTGTAAGTATAATAAACTGGGCAGCTTAAAGTAATAGAAATTTATTGCTTCAGTGTTCTGGAGGCTAGAAGTCTGAAATCAAGTGTAGGTAGAGCCATGCTTCCTCTAAAAACTGTAGGTGAATCCTTCTTTACTTCTCCCTTGCTTCTGGTGGTCTTCTAGCAATTTTTAGTATCCTTTGGCTTGTAGATATATTGTCCCAATCCTCCATCTTCACATTACATTCTTCCTGCATGTCTCTGTCTTCACACGGCCATCTTCTTACAAGGACTCTAGTCACATTGAATTACTGTAGTATGACTGTAGTCTTAAATAATTACATCTTGCAATGACTCTGTTTTCAAATAAAGTTGCATTTTAAAGTATTGGGGGTTAGTCACTTTTTAAGGTAAAAAAATGAAGTGTTTTTTTTTTTTTTTAAGTTGGGCATAGGTTTGGTAAGAAGGAAAGAAAGTATACTGATGTACATGCTGAAGTGTCTGAGTTAGCCGTCGTTCCACATTTCAGTTTATGCCTTTGGGCTCTAGGCACATGAGTACCTGTGTAATAATGGCAAAGGATCTCTGCATCTTGTAGCCAAGACATTGAACATGAAAGATGTGAATAATATAATACAGTATATGATTAAATGCTAAAATGATGCTGCTGCAGAATCCAGAGATAGGAAAGATCAATTTGAGTTATGTAGGAGCTTCATGAAAGGGGATGAAATTTGAGCTGAATTTTGAAGGTAGGGTAGGATCAACAGCAGCTGTCATGAAACCCTGTTTAGATCCCTTGCACATGCTTAGATGGAGGAAGGAAAAAAACCCTGTATGCAGCCTTTTTCTCTTATTGCAATCTGGGTGAATATACACGTGTGTCCCACACTTGCACACAAGTCTTCAGTACCACTTTTTGGGGCTGACTACCTGAGATAGAAGAATTGGCCAGAATCTTGTCTTAAGACTAGAGCCCTGTTTTTGCCCAAATATACACCAACTATCCCTACCCACCCTGATCCCCAACACCCTCAGTGGTTATTACACACATTCAGTTACTTTCTCCTTCAGGCTCACTTTCAACACCCCTTACCCTCACACTCACCCTCCTCCAACATGGGCTAGGCTTTTTTACTTGCCACTTCCCAGGTACCACCAGCAGGGTATTGCCAATCTTTCTATGGTAGCTTGCTATCCAATCTGTCCCTCCCCTCCAAGCAATTTTTATTTTTTCAAATTCTTGACTTTTCTCAACCATTTTATTTTGGCGGCAGTGAGGAGGTTCTGTATTCACAATCCAAAAAACAGGGTTATTATGGAAGGGATGCAAAGAGAAATAGGTTGGCACATGGCTTCTAAGTTTTAAGAGATACTTTTGTAACCTATGGCAGACAGAATAAGTGGAGGGAAAAGACTGTATTACTGGGGATGGAACCCAGGGCCTTGTGCATGCTAGGCAAATATTGTACTAATGAGATATATCCCAGCTCTTTCTTAAATTTTATTTTCAGGCAAAGTTGATTAAGCTGCCCAAGCTGGCTCTGAATTTGCAATCCTCCTGCCTCAGCCTCTTGAGTAGCTGAAATTATAGGCATGTGCCACTGCACTCAGCAAAAGATTGTTGAACATTAAAAGTTTTCTCTTAAAGAGCACAAAGGTTATGCTGAAAACAGTAGAAATGGAAGAAAGCATTGTGAAGCTGGAGTGAGGTTCCCCTCCTGTCATTCACATATCTCTATCTATCTATATTTTTTTTCATTTTTCAAATTTGGGTTGGTGGTAGAGATGGAGAGCATTAAACCCCAACATGACTCTGAGAAAGGCTGTCCCTAGCTAGGCTTGAGGGATCTGAGAGCAGAGATCTTGTTCTTTGTTTCTAGGTCTGGGCAGGCTGGGGTCTGAGCATGCCTGTGAGCAGCTGAGTATTTTCCAGGGTGGCTGGGAGTAGCTCAGGAGGGGCACTAACTGCCAGCAGACCTCAGAGTTCCCACGGTTGGATGAGGAGCAACCGCTGAGGCATGGCCTTAGCAATGTCCGTAATCAGGAAGGCTGTGGAGTTGGAGGGGCAGGCATGCCAGCATGAATTTAGGACGCAGGTACAACCTTTCTGTTCCCACTTTGAAAACTTATAGCTGAAAGCTCAGCTATAAGCCTGGGGGGGTGGGGGGTGGGTAAGCAGCAGGGGGAAAGCACTCAAAAAACAAAGAAAAGCACAAAAGTTTGAGTTTTCCCTGAACTAGGATTAAGCGTTCTTCCTCTCAAGGGGAATGTTACCTGGAGACAGAAATTAACCAATAGGAAAAAAAAAATAAGAAAAAGAAACATTATCAACAAACCTGAGTTGACAGTTGGTGAAATTTGGGTCTATTGCTTTTTTTTTTTTTTTTTTTAAGATATTGACCATCCAGTAAAAAAAAAAAAAAAAAAAAAAAAAAATTCAAACTTCTAATGCTTGGGAGGCTGAGGCAGGAGGATCGCAAGCTTAGCTACTTAGCCCTAAGCAACTTCATGAGACCCTGCTTTAAAATAAAACAAAAAGGGGTGGGGTTGTTGCTCAGTGGCTAGTGCCCCTAGGTTCAAACCCCCCAAAATACATAAACAAAAATAAAAAAATGAAACAATAAAACTTTAAAAACAAAATTTTCTCTTAAATAGATTGATGTTTACTAAAAAAGTTGTGAAGAGGGTCCCCATATGCCCTATACTTGGCTTTCCCTATTATTATCATCTTTTATTAGGAGGGTACATTTCTCACAATTAAAGAAGCAATATTGGTTCATTGTTATTAACCAAAGTCCATATGATATTCCAATTTTCTGATTTTCTTAAGCTTTTATATAACATGGTTTTTGGTTCTGGGATCTCATCAAGAACACTACAAAGTATTTAGTTCTTATATTTTGTTAGGATACTCATGGTTGTGACAGTTTCTCTGACTTTGTTTTTTTTTTTTTTTTTTCTTTTAGATTTGCTTTCTACACTTACCTGGGCATTTCCAAGTATTTAATTTTTTTAATATTTATTTAAAGATACGCAGTATCTTTATTTTATTTTTATGTGGTGTTGAGGATTGAACCCAGTGCCCCGCGCATGCCAGGCAAGCGCGATACCACTTGAGCCACATCCCCAGCCCTGACTTTGCTTATTTTTGATGACCTTGATAGGCTGGGATTGTGTTAGTCAAGTAATTTGTAGGCTGTCCTTCAATTGGGATTCCTTTGATGTTTTTCTCACTATTAGACAAGAGTTATGGGCTTTTGGGAAGAAGGACACGGAGATAAAATGCCATTTTCATCACATCATATCAAGAATCCATGCTATCAACAAGACTCATTGCTTCTGATGTTCACCTTAATTATCTATCCAAGAAAGTGTTGGTCATGTTTCTCTATTGTAAACGTACTTTTCTCCCTTCCTTTTCATTTTGTATTCTTTTTTAATTATTATTTCTTTTTAGTTGTTGATCTTTATTTATTTAATGTATTTATATGTGGTGCTGAGAATTAAACCCAGTGCCTGATGCATGCCAGGCAAGTGTGCTACCATTAAGTCACAGTCCCAGCTCCCATTTTGTATTCTTTGGAAGGAAGTTCCTGTACGCTGCCCACAGTCTAGGAACAGGGAGTTTTATTCCATCTCATTCAGGGCACAATATAGACATAATTCTTCTGCATGGGAGATTTGCCTGTTTTCCCCTATTTATTTACTTAATCATTTATTTATATCAGCAGATATTTATTTTATACTCTTGGCTATATTCAAATAGTGTGTTACTTATTTTCTTGTTCAAATTTTCTGGCTTTGGCCATTGGGAGCTCTTTCAATTGGATGTTGTGCTGCTTTGACATACCCCCAACATTCTTGTTAATTAAAACAAAACAAAACAAAACCCAACTTTTTAGGTGGGTGTGGGAGAGAACTTCCTTACCTTCTGACACGGCAGGATGCTCCAGGTTCTTGTTAAATATTTCCTGTCCCAGGATTAGAATCAGCTATTTCCCCCAAGGAGGACTGGTTCCTTTTGTTGAAGAATGGTACTAAAAAGAAGATCTGGGTGCTAACTGTGTTGGTTGTCCTCTGCAGGCCCACTTAGCTGATAGAGCAAGGAGATACATGCATTGTGTTACTACCCTGTGTAAACACATATTTATATCTATCTATAATATCTATAATATATATCTATATCTATCTATCTATATCTATCTATCTATATCTATATATCTGTAGCTCTACTAAGCCAAATAAGAGTTCACACTGATGACTTCAGCTCTGATCCAAGAGCACATGGACCACTCTAGCCTCCTTCTACTGGTCAGTAACAGGTAAGAGACCTGGTGGCCATCATCCACTATTCATTTATTTAATTGTTCATTTCCAGTATATATGTGTAGTATATAGTTGAAAGTTGTAGTTTCCGTGTTGGTTTCCCCAGCATTTGATTGCTTAACTTTTGACACCAACCACTTAACTCTGCTTGTAGCCACAAAACCGGCGTTTTTTAACTCGAATATTCAGCAAACGATGCCTGGCTCTTCCCAAAAGGTGCATTTCCTCTGGTCTCCCATCGTCTTCCCTGCTCGTTTTGGGAGACGGAGCGCAGTGGATCTGGGAGTCTGAGGTCAAGCCGGAGGACGCTCCGGAGATGGGGAGTCCTAGATTAGGAGTCTCAGTCTGAGGACACTGTGGCCTCCGGGACTGGGGCAGATAATCTGTTTTTCACGACCTCTTGGCTCATCCAACAACTCCTGGAGCTCCACCTACGTGCCATTGCCCGCGCTGCGCCAGCGAGGGACACACCAGCCCAGGGCTGGAGTCACCGGGCCCGCGGACGACCTAAGAATGAAAGGGCTCTCTCTAGCTCTGGAAGATGGGGCTCGCGGCGCCGGAGCGAGAGCCCTGGCAGGGGGCGCAATGCCCGGCCTGGGAACGTCAGCTGGGTAGGCAGAGCGTTCTCCCTCTTCCTGAGGTATAGAGCTGCCGGGCGGAGACCTCGCAAACCGAACCCTCCCGCAGCCGCCAACCGGCCCTCTGGGCGTCCCGGAGCCCGGCGCGGCCCCGCCCCTCTCTCTAGGCCCCGCCCACCTGCCGAGCCGACGCTCGGGTCCCTGACGAGACTCACCGGAAATTCCCGAAGCCCCTCTTTTTTTCCTTCCTTTCCTTTCGCTGCTCTCCCCTTTCCTTTCACCCGGGTTCCCTCAGCCGTGATTTCCCCCTCCCCCTCCTTCCTTCCCCATTTGAAACCAAGATGGAGGCTCGCGGCTGCCGCCGGCGCCCGTGATCCCGGAGCTCCCGCCGGCCACGGGCCTCCGCCCTCGCGACTGCGTGTCCAGCGCGGCGCGCTTTGCTGCCCGCGTTCCGGCCGGCGCCGCCGAGGCCGTGGCTCCCCGCCCCCGCCCAGCGGTCGCCTCTCGGCTCCCGGGCGGAGTCCTCGTCTATGTGGGCGCGCTCCTCGGGCCAAGCCGCCGCCGCCGCCGCCGCCCGCCGCCCCAGGGCTCTGCGTCCGCGCGCCGGGCGCTGGCAGCTGGGTGCTCGGTGCCGCCAGGCCCGGCGCGGAGCGGGCGGCGCGCGGCGCTAGGGGCGCGGGGCCCGAGGCGGGCGCGGCCGCGGGCGCCGCCGCAGCCATGAGCGGCAGCAGCGGCGGCGCTGCCGCCCCCGCCGCGTCCTCCGGCCCTGCAGCGGCGGCCGGCGCAGCGGGCTCAGGGTGCGGGGGCGGCGCTGGCGAGGGGGCCGAAGAGGCAGCCAAGGATCTGGCCGACATCGCGGCCTTCTTCCGATCCGGTGAGTGCAGCTGTGGCCGGACGGCCCCGGCGGCCGCGCTGCCCCGCGCGCTCGGCCGACCCCGGCGCGCCGGGTGCTCACTTGCCCTCCCGCGGGTCCGGCCCCGCGCGCTCCTGCTCGGGCCGCTGCACCCTCGCCCCAGGATCCCCGACCCACGCCGGTGTCACGCTGCCCGCGCCGCCCCGCGCGTGGCGGCTCGGCCCGGGCGCCGCTGACTCGCCTTTCCTGCGCCCGCCCCTGGTTTCAGGGTAAAAATCCCCCGGCCTCTCGTCCTCAGCGGCCAGGGATCCGAGGGTTGGGGCGCAGGTTCTTTGTCTTTTTCGCGAGAGGGCCGAAGAGGCGGCGGCAGGGACGGCGTGGGCGGAGGCCCCTGGCCCTCAGGCGGAGTGGACCGGGCTGGGGCCACTCTGGTGCCGGGGAAAGCGAGCTCTTCTCTCTGCCGCCCTGGCCCATTTTTACCTGGACCCTCCTCGACCCTATTAGCAGCCGGGTTTCTCCGCATGGTCCCTCGCTTTTGAGCTCCTCGGCCTCGGTCTACACTTCTGTGAAACGGGCAGCTATGACATCCGCTGCCCAGGGAGAGCGGAGTACCCTGTGGTCGAGCAGTAGGGCGACGGAGTGAGCCATTGTCTCCAGGGACGGCCCTGGAGGGCGGTCTAGGGCCGGAGCTCGCGGGGTACTGCGTGGGTGGTGTGGCGGTGGAGGCTGTGCCAGGTGGCTCAGTGTCCGCCCCGGCGAAGAGGGGGTGGCCGCGGCGAAAGCGAGCATTGCGACCCGCCAGCGGGAGGGGCCCGGGTGTGCGGCGTAGGGGGCGTGACAGGGCGTCCGCGGGACCCCGGTGGCGGTCCCTCCTCCCACCCGGGACCAGATAACCGGCCAGCGTCCCAGCGTCCGGGCTTCCCTGCGCCCAGTCTTGTCTGCTCGCGCGTGGAGGCGGCGGCGGCGGCCGCCTAGTGGCCCGCAGCCCGGAGCGCCATCCCTATCCGGCCAGGCGCGGGAGGATGCAGGCTCTGCGCTGGAGAGCCCAGGAGGGCGGACCAGGTCGGGGCCCGGAGGGACGGGCGGGCACAGGGCTAGTGCCAGGTGGTGGTGGCGACCGGGTGGAGGACCGGTGGGTAGCGGGCCCGCCTGAGGAGCAGTCTGCGCTGGGGCGGGCGCGCGAGACCGGCGGCTCAGTTTCTAGGTGGCCTCTTTCAAAATCAGCTTCCCAAGATTCGGTGAGATCAGTTCCGACAATTCCGGTCACTAGGAGCAGTTGCAGGCGGAGGCCTTGGTCAGAGGCAGAAGTTAGTAGTGCCGGTAGATAACGTGATTTAGTACTGTCTTCCTCTCCTTTTCTTGTTCTTTGCCAGGCGGGATTATTTTTGATTCATTTTAACGGATTGGTTGTGACTGGGAATGACACACTCCTACTGTAGTGTCGGCTTGGGGTTAATATACTCTCGAGTGCTCCCACTCCTGTGAGGTCCCTGCAGAAAGCAAAGGTTTATGAAGACATTAGCTCCTTCAAGTGGAACTCTTTTTCCATCCCCTTTTCCTTTTGTCCCCATCCCCCCTTTCGTGTGTGACTAGCTTGGTAGAGCAGCCCTATCTTACCTCTTAATAGCAGAGCTATGACGTGTTCCCTTCATGCCCTGAAGCTAAAGTCTAGCCTGTCTTCTTTCTATACCACCTGTCACAAAATAATAGATTCTGCAGAATTCAGCTCCTTTCTGTTAGAAAGTCTCTTTGCCCTGGAGATGGAATTTTTGGTGCTCCTGAGACCAAACTGTCTTTATTATGCATACCTTAGGAATCTCTTCTTTTGCTTGAAGAGCCCCAGAAGAAAGTGAGTTGAACTGGACTTCCCAAAATCTTGTATCCTTTCAGTGTAGCTCTTTCTACGATATCCTTTACTCTTGGTTGTGTTGCCCTGACTGCCTAGGCTCCTGTTCCAGTTGAATTTGGAGCAGAACCATATAATGTTGTTCATTGGCTTTCTTCTTTCTTTCACTCTCCAGAATGACTTAAGATGACTTGACAAACTTCCCTTTCAGTAGTTTGACTTACTGTCAGGAGCCAGGACAGATTTTTAGCAGGCATTGGTACCAGTGTCCCATTCCAGAGGTAATCTGAAATCTTTAAAAAAGAGCTTTTCCCTGCTGAGCACGGTAAAGTGCGGTGGCACATGCCTGTAATCCCAGTGGCTTGGGAGGCTGAGGCAGGAGGATCTCAAGTTCAAAGCCAGCTTCAACAATGTTGAAACACTAAGCAGCTTATGAGCCCCTGTCTCTAAATAAAATACAAAATAGGTCTGGGGATGTGGCTTAGTGATCAAGTACTGCTGAGTTCCTGCCCCCTCCAAAACAAAACAAACAACAACAACAACAACAACAACAAGGCTTTTCTCTGTTTTGGGCAGCTTTTAATCCCTGCTCTAGATCTTGGCTGTAAGGTCTAGGCTTGGGATGTCTAGCAGAGGGTAGAGAAGGGCTGATAGGTTGGATATGTAGGCATGGGGTTTGAACTGTCAGGACAGAACAAGCCGCAGGGCCCTGGGTGGAGACCTCTTCTGGGAGACAGGGGCCTCCTGGGTAGTTTTGATTGAATGTGGATGCTGAAGATAAGGAAGCAGCCAGGTCTATCTGTACAATCTAGCTTTCTTTCCTAAGATACAGAAACAGAAAATAGATTTTTATTGATGGAGAGGACAGATGAGGGTGTGAACCTCTTTTCCAGAATGTTTTTGAGCGCAGTCCTTGAGATTGACAAAGTGCTGTAGTTGAGGGCTTTTCTATCAGTTGTCTTTCCTTTCTCAGCCCGAAAACTGTGTTTGCTCTGCTGTCTTTTCTTTCCTTGTTTTTGCTCCTCCTGCATTAAATTTATATTTAATGCCACAGATTGAAAACTAGTACCCATGTTTGGTTGACAGAAGGAGAGAGACTTCAGTGTAATAGAACTTTTAAATAAGTAGAGAAGTTCAAAAATAGAGCTGCTGTGTGATTTCTCCATTAGAAGAAATGTTCAAGCAGAGTTGCTGCCACTTGCCAAAATTTGGAATTGGGTGCTGGGGAGAGGATGCCTGCTCTAAAGTGTCTTTTAGGGGGATGACTTTTTTTTTTTTCTTTTTTTTTTCTCCCTTTCTCTGAACTTTGTGGTTCCCTTTGAGCCCCAGCACTTATACATTTTTCTCCATTTTTTTCCTTATTTATTTTATTTTTCAAATTTATTTGTTCTTTTAGATATACCTGACTGAGTGTATTTTGACATATACATTTTATAGAGTATAACTTATTCTAATTAGGATTGTTCTCCATTTTTCTTTGGGTTTCAAAGCAGTGGTTGCCCTTCCCTTCTGCTCTCAGTCACCTGCATTCACCTCACTCAAGGTCTGAGCCCTTACGCTGTCATTTTATTCTCTGGTCTAGAAACTTGGTATTCATTTTGACAATCCAGACCACTCATTTATAGACCTGGAACATAGTGGGCAGGCCAGTTAGTGTTAAAGTGGGTTGGAAGTTGAAAGATGAGTGATTGTGTGGGAAAGGGCAGCCAAAGAATTTCTGCAAGTGTTAGTGGATTTGAACTTCATATTTATTTCTCCTTTGTACAGAGCTCAGCACTGAATAAGATAAAGCAGATTTCAAAGCAAAAGCAAAAAGTAAAATTAAAAAAAGCAAACAAACAAAATGATGTTATAGAAATGAGCTAATTGTCCCCTCTGCCCCACCCCTCGTAGTTTACAGTTGAAGAATCACATTCTTGAGGAGGTTGTGTGAGTGGAGTTTGGTAGAGGAGGGGTTAGGGCCAGGAAGCTCACCCTGGATTCTGGCCCTTGATTCTGGTGATCTTTCCCGGATACTTCGCATGGCCAGGACGTTGCTTACATTAGTTCTCAACCCCACTGGGACCAATCACTTTTATTGCTAATCTATTTTGGGGCCTTGTTCTTGTGGCAATAAATCATTCTTTCAGAGTTCCCTATTTAACCTTGCAAGAGTATGTGTGCAGGGGTGCTTACATAAATGCATTATTTTTAACCTGCCTGGCATGCTTTAGATGGGCCTTAAATAAATGTGTGGAGAATGAAAGTTTGTGGTTATTCTGAAGCCATTGTGCTGAGTTTCTTATTAAATTTTATTCTCCAGCTTCTAGTTAGAGACCCTTACTTTTCAAAGAAAACATGAAGAGAATCAAGTCTGTGACTTTTTGAGAGAGCAGCACACCTTTCCATGTTTTGATATGATGGTTTCCTTATGGAGTATTAGGGAAGCTTTTCTTCATATTTATACTCTTAGCACCATTTAAGTGGCTAGCCTTCAAACTTGCTATGTGATTGTTAATAATATTAGAGGCCTGGAAGTTTTGGTCATAATACAATAATTACTCTAATAAGCACTAAAGTAATTATTATATTATGAAATAGGTTCTTGATATCTCAATAAAAAGGTGAGCTTAAAAAATGTTGTTTGATAGTGAATATTGGCTTCTCCTTTTTAGATGGCATAGTCAGGCTCAGTTTTAGAGGAAAGCAAGATTTCTAAAAATAATCAGGCTATAAGTTACTTTCCAGAAATCAAAGAAGAGCAGTAAAATTATCATTGAAATAAGCTTTTCATTGAAACTTTGTAAACTGGCTTATTGATGTGGAATGTTGTATTTTATTCATTTGTAATTTAACCATCCAAGATCAAGTGAAGATTTAAATAAAGCCATTTTAACCATTTCAATAATTAACAAAGACTTAAATGAAGCCAATGGCAATGTTCACAGTGAAATGTGGTTTCAATATATTCTTTAAATGTATGTTAAAAATATGTAGTTGGGATAACCTTTAATTTTTATGATACATTTGGAATTTGTTCCTAACTGAAAGTGAGAGGTGTGTTGGAAGCTGTCGTGATCTTAAACAACTAGATTTAATATTTATTTTGTTTAATTACTTGACTTCTGCTGAGAAAGTAAAATTTTATGTAATGTCTTTGGCAGAATCCCAGTGAAAAGTCAAATTCTTAATAGCCACACTTTCTGCATACTAACCTAGGTTGATAGGGATAAGCTATGTTTTACTGTAAAAAGCAAATTTACTTCCTTCTTTCTTCTTCAATCTCTAATGAATTGGTTTTTATTTCCTTATGTGCATTGTCTTGACAAATTTTTAATAGTGCCACTGACAGGAAGTCAGCTACTCAAAGGAAAGTGAAGAAAGGGATTTGAATGAGAATCCCACTGAATTCTGGTAGAAAGCATAGTGTGCTCTGAGGTCCCTTCTTTCATTCTTGCCTCTCCCCTCACTCCAGTATACTTGGCTGAACTGACAGGGGTGACTGAGTGATTTGCCTTGTGGATAGGATGCTGTCTGTTATCCCTTCTCAACCCCTTTAAGCTGAGGAAAGCAGAGGACAGCAGAGGACAGGATGGACCCATAGTGGGAGCAGAGTTGAGTGGGTTTGGATGGTGCAGCCAGAGTCTCTTTTGCATTTCTAGATTCTTCTGAGGAGCTGATTATCTTCTGAGCTCTAGGAAAGGAATGAACTTGAATGGGGGACTTGTGCTCATTGAGCTTCCACTTAGGAATTCTGGCTGCTTTGTTTGTTCTGGAGCCATTTGGAAATGCTTGTGTCCCTGCCTCCGAACTGAGGGAAAAGCAACACAAGGGAATGGGAAAAGGCCCTGGGAGGTTTTCCTCTGTTGCTCCTTCCCTTTCCTGTTCCTGCCTTGAGGTAGACCCCTGGTCTTAGACCTCTTTACCCCTAGAGCAAGCCTTGGCTTTCACAACAGGTGTCTCGCCCCTGCCAAACCCCCACTTCATTCCCTCTTTGCTCGGTTTATTAAGATGAAACAGAAATCCCTGACTAGATCCCTGACCATCTCCAGTGTGGTCTCTCAGCTTTTTTGTTATTAATCTTTATATGCAGGCATTCCTGTTTTTGGGAAATCTCACATTTAATGGTTAGCAAGTATATGCATACTCATTTTCACTTCTCATTCAATAATGGAAACAGTTTGCTTCCTTTGTTGTTTCCTTAATCTCTTTTTTTCTGTTGCCTCACCATGTAAAGAAGCCCCTTGAAACCCGAATTATGAGCCACCTCCCCTGAGGGAAAGATTGTACATTACAGGAAAGAAAGCCTGAATGACTTCACACAGGAGGTGGAGGGAGTGGAGCTGCAGAAAGAAGTTGGCTTGGAGGCTTTTCCTTCATGAGACTTCGTAGTGAGTAGTATATTATTTAGTCCAGCAGCAGGTGAAGATGTCAGACCTCTTTTGGTGATAAATGTACTTGAATTTTAGATAACTGTTTTAATTAGTCACATGCATACTCTTGCCTGCTAGGGAGAATTGCAGAGTCATCTATAGACCAAGTGTGATATTTTGGAAGCATCACCCTGTTTGGGTTTTGTCATAAATATGTACATTTTAGCAGTTACACAGATGTTGAAAGCTCTCCTGAAAATGTAGTCAACATAAACCCTAGATTCCAGGTCTAGAGTATTCTAGGTTAACAGTGTCCATGACAATACATCAGGCTTATTTTCTTAGCAGCCTGTATCCCTGTAGGGATGAATTGTATATGGTTGTCTATTCAGAAGGGGTTTTCATAAGTGGTGGTGATTTGTCCTGGTAGCTGTATGACCCTCCTTTTTCCTCAGTTCCAGGAAAGAGGCTGCTGGGAAGGGCTAGGGACTCTTTGCTGTTGGTTGTTAAAAGTAAAACAATATAGCTGTGAATAGATAAGCTGTAATGCATCAGTTCAGTAAATGCTGAGTGAGAGAAGGAGTCCCAAAAGTATGATTCCATTTATATATGACATTCACAAAAAGAGCTGTAGTAACAGAACAGATTGGTGGTTGATTGCCAGGAGTTAGGGTGGGAGAGTGGTTGCAGAGGTGCAATGGGAGGGGCTGCTGGGGATGATGGAGTTATACTGTGCGCGCGCGCACACACACACACACACACACACACACACACACACACAGCCAGTTTAACTATTATTTTAAAATATAACATTAAAAAAAGGCCAACAGCTGAGAGAAAAATGTTTATTACAAATTTAAGAAATATATATATATATACACACACACACAGACACAATTAATAAAAGGCTTAATCAAATAAGAAGCAAAAGGATTATAGATATACAATTCACAGGACAAATGGCCAACAAATATTCAGCTTTACTAGCAATCAAAGAAATGTAAATAAAAATAGTGAGATACCAAAACAAAATAGAACAAAACAATGTTTTGTTAGTTAGTGAATGGATATACAAAGTGCCTGTTCTCCTTTTTAAGACTTTAAACCATAAAAATGAAAAATTAATGTTGAACTTGCAAAAAGCATAATTCACATTTAAAAATATGGCCTGCCACTATTTTTAAATAGGGATTGTGTGCTTGGTTTTTCTTGGTGTGTGTGTGGGCATATTATTCTGTATATACCTTGAAAAATCATAAAATACCCCACTTTGGAACTCAGTGAAGTAGGGGCTTCAATGCAAAAAGGAATGAATGTAGCAGAGACTGATATTTGAAATCTAGTTTAAAAGAATTCATTTTTCTGGTATATATAAATTGACGTGCAAATGCCATGGATGCTTTATGGCAAAATGCTTTAATTATAATTTGAAATCATGCATATGAATGTCTTTAAGATGTTGGTCAAAGCAGTGTGTGTGTGTGTGTGTGTGTGTGTGTGTATAGTTGATTTCCATTGTTTGTTCATTTTCTTCTACTTTCTCTTCTCTTACTGATTCATCATCATCTTCATGACCCCATTGGTTCTTGCTACCTTTATTGCTGCTGTGATTGTGAGAGTGCACTCTTGGGTAATTTGGATTTTGAAAGTTTTAGGTTTTTTAACTTGCATTTTTTTATATCATTTTGTTCTTCATGATAGGTGTGTTACAGTCTGAAGGACTAACACAAAACTTTATTTTTGTATAACTTACTAATTTAACTTTTAAATGATAAGGGCCCAAAGTATAATTTCTCTTGTTTATTCTGATGCTACCTCATAAGTATTGGGAAACATTGCTTTGATCAGAATGTTATAAGATAAAATATTTCTATTTAGCTACTCTCACTCAATAGTGTCTCAACATAATAGAAGTTTTAATAGAAGATAGACCACAGAATAATAGGAGAGAACCACAGAATAGTTTTAATAGAAGATAGACCACATATAAAGATAGACCACATGTAAAGTTTAAGTTGCCTTATATTTTGATATTCAAAAATCTGGAGTAAATTTCTCATTAACCTAATGCTAAGTAAATTTTGTTTGTAGGTGCCTTTTTACAAAATTTAAATTTATGATTATGGGAAATTCTTTCCTGTGTTCACTATACTTTTTCAATACCATAGTGATGATAGCTAACATGCAAAGACCCTTAACTAGTAAAAAGCTTGCATGGGCAGGACATATTTCACACTTTCATTTTAGAGTCATTTCACCTCCATCTAAATTTTGTTGCACTTGTCCTAATGGATTGTAGACCAGGAGCCTGGAGAACTGGTGCTAATTTGATTGTTTCCAGGCCATTCATTTTCTTGCCTTGCCATTTCAGGTCAATGCATCCTGATAGGTCACCCACAGGAGAGCAGCTTCTCACAGGAGAGGCTTCACCATAGTCGCTTACTGCCAGCATTTTTTAGCTGGTATATTTAAATATTTCTTCCCCAGTGTTTAATTGCAAAATTTGCAGGATTCATTGTTAGATATTTCTTTTATGTCTTGGTTTGTTAGAATATTTATACTTTTTGGTTGCTGAGTTTGCAGTTGAGTTTATCTTGTTTGGGAAATCAGACCTGTTCTCTCAAGAGAGCTGGAAATCTTAGACTTTGAACCCTGTGCAGGGTTGAGTTGGAATCCCTAATAGATTACCTGTGGTAACCTGCAATGTGGATCTGTGGCCCATGGCCTATTTTTTTTTTTTTTTGGCAAGTGCAGTCCTATGGTGGGATGTCCCTCTCCATGCATAATCTTGCTACCCTTGCTATCCTTTAGCAGCCAGGGAGCAGAGTGAGAGGCCAGGACCAGTCATCAGAGATGAGGTGACACCTTTTGTGTCACCTTAAAATAAGGACATTCAGAAAGAAACAATGTGCTTGCAGTATCATAGGATGACATTTAAAATACTGTGTTTATTTCCTGTTCTTCAAAAATGATTACTGTCAATCTTGTCCTTCAAGAAAATCTGGTAAAATCTTTCTTTTTTAAAAAAATCTCTACCACTGCAACAGCTGATCATCATTTAAGTGCCAATGATTTACCAGGTATTGTGTAGGGAATTTTTATATACTTCTTTTGTGGACTCACACCCCCCCCCCCCCCCAGCAAGCAGGTGGATGCTATTTCTGTGTTATGGATGAGTCTTGTCAGCTTCTGCTGAGGGTAAATGACCTGCCCTAGATTGTTCTTCTTCTAAAGGCCACAGCTGGGATTAGACACAGGGCTCCTAACACAAAGCTCTCTCGTGTCCTTTTTCTCCTTGATGAAGTAGTAGTAGACCCTCACTCTCTACAGCTTCCCACAGAACCCTGTATTGTCACTTAAAAATCTTTAAAGTTGAATAAATTCAGCAATGTATATCCTTGTGTGTTGAGAACCACAGCTATAATTTTCTAGTCTCATACCAAATAAAAATTGAATGAAAGAGTCAAGGATATAGCCAACATTTTTCTCATGTTTGTTTGGGCCCTGTACTTTAGTTTCTGTGACTTTCTTCTCACCTAATTAAAACTTATGTTACTTTTACATAAATAATCCTAGTAGTCGCAGCTTTTCAAGTGAGGTGTGTTGGCCATGTTAAGTTTTACTGTCCCATACCTGTCTCTGTCTGGGTTGGAACCTTGGTTGAAGTGTTGTTCCTCTGTTTCCTTGGCTATCTGGAATGAGTCCAAGCGTTGGGTGGGAAATCCGAGCATTGGCTACTGGCGTTGGGGATCGGAGTATGGGAAGGGCTGGGGAAGGACATTTCTTAGCCCATTGCTATGTGATACATTATAAAGTTTACCAGGACTTTCTTTCCAACTTAGGAAAGAAACAGGAGGACAGTAAGGACAGGAGGCTGCCAAGCTGCTTTTCCAGGACAGTTTAGTGAAGTGGGTGTGGTAATTCCTGGCCTCTCTATATATAGTTATTTTGTTGCAGTCACTCATTACTTTGCTGTTATTCATCAAAGTGAGGCAAGTGGATGATATTACATTGTAATGGTGGGGAGGATGGTTGTTTCCCACTGTCCTCTTTTTAGTGAGACAACTCTTAGGCACCTGTTTTAGGTTTTCTGTTTGTGGGATGCATTTTCACCAGTCACACCTCCTCTAGTCTCCCTCATAATCAGTAGATAGCATGAGTTTTTTGGGATCTTAAGCCTTTGTTTCTTAGCATCATGTTTACACTGGAACTAATGTTCTGTTTTTACATGAGTCTTTCCGTGTATAACTCACATTTACCTTAGAGTTTTAATAGAAGATAGACCACATATAAATCAGAAGGTATATTGCACTCTAAAAATTTGTTTCATTTCCTCTTTGTTTGCTCTAGGAGTTTCTAAAAGTTCCAGTTTTTTTTTTTTTTAACTTGGGTTTAAGTCTTAGTTTTTGAAAAATTTTAAAATTAAGAGAATAGAATTGGAGTGTTGTTTAGTGTGAAATTGGGGGTTGCTTTTGACCCAATATTGTAGTATATCTTTTATTTTAAACTAACAGAGCTGGTGCGAAGTTCAGATTCATATCAGCTTAGTTTAATTGTGACTTCACTATATAATTGTTGGCTGTTGAGTTGGTTTATGTCTTCATTGCTGATTACATTTGACATTTTTTAGTTTTTTTGGAAGGGGAGGGAACTTTATTTTGAGAAACCAGAACACATTCAAAGAAGCAAGAGCATTGTTACTATTTTATCATGGTTGCTTTATCTCTTTCTCTCTCTCTCTCTCTCTCTCTCTCTCTCTCTCTCTCTCTGTGTGTGTGTATGTGTGTGTGTGAGTGTGAGACTTTTGCTGTGGTTATAGGTACATAATTTACTTTTTGTTTCTGAACCATTTGAAAGTAAGTTACAGAATGGTTTGTTATGCATTTCTAAGAGCCAAGGACATGTTCTTACGTATTGATCAAGATCAGGAAATTAATTTTAATTCAATATAATCATCTTAGTCTACTGAAATTTTACTGATTATCCCAGAAATGCCCTTTTTGGCAATTAAAAAAAAATGATAGTACGGGATCAGGACCACACATTGCATTTGGTTGTCATTTCTCTTTGGTTTCCTTTAATTTAGAATATTTCCTCAGCTTGTTTCCCTCGTCTTGGCATTTTTGGAGATTACAGACAGGTTATTTTGAATGCCATCTCTGGGTGAAGGAGGCATGACTCCTTAGGCCTAGATTTAGGCCATGCATATTTGGCAGAAGTGTCATGTCATTGCCAGAGTATCACATCAGGATGCACAATACCAGCTGTCCCACCGTGGTGATGGTTACTTTTATCACTTGGTTCAGGTGGTGACCAACAGGCCTCTCTACTGTATTTGTACTTTTGTCATTAGTTAGCATTTTGTGGAGAGCTAATCTGAGACTGTGTGAAATCCTCTTTTCTTCCTTATTTCATAGTTGTAGCATCTGTTAGTGATCTTTGACCAGATAGATCACTTATTGCTGTGATGGTTGCCAATGGTGACTGTTTTCTGACTTCACCACTTTTTCTATATTTAATGGGTTTTCCTTCTGCTCAACTTATTTATGTAAGTATGCCCTCATGAATTTCCGTTTTAAGCAATGAATTAAATCCTTTGCTATCATTATTTAGTTTGTTGTCCAAATTGTTTGAAATTGACCAGTGGGAATCCCTTCAGCCTGGCTTCTTTATCTTTTGTAACATAGCTTCATAATTTTTTATTTTATTTTTTTAGCACATTAAAACTTTCTGACAGAGTAAGCAGTTCAGGGATGTCTTATATTTCCCTTGCCCCAACCCTGAGATAAAGCATTTCTTCAGAGATCCCTGGCTCATTTTGCAGAGAGGAGTTATTGCTACAGAGGTGCATTGCATCTAGAACCCTTTCAGTGAAAGAGCTAGGAATGAGGTATACGTATACACAAGCATACATATGCACATGCTTCTACACAATTATATAGATGCATACAGACTGAGATCTCTTTCCATACCTATCTGTCTTTAATAAAAACCATTTGTTTATACTTATGCTTCCAATTTCAGTCCTGCTCCACAGGGTGAATTTTAGTCTCTTTCCATGTTTGTACTTCCTCTCTGACAGTGATAAATATGGTTCCCCTTACCTTCAATATCTTTTTTACTCCCTCCTAGAATACATGGAAAGTAATTTCAGAATGCTAGCCTATCCCAAGGCAATCATGAACTTCCATCTTGAGGTTCAAACTGTTCAAATCAGCAGTTAGTGGTCAGCTTCTGTTCAGCTCAGGGCCTTGTAAGTTAGTCATCCAAACAAAATAGATGAAGTAATGCTCAGCATCTCCCCAGAGGCATGTTAAGAGAAGAGCTGTCAGACTCCATCAACAGCTTACTTTCTGGTGATGTTGAAGCACAAAATAAAAAAAAAAAAATAGTCTGGAAAGAAAGGGATGTTAATTCCTAAAAGGTAATTTATAAAAATGATACCTATTGTTGGAAGAAGTTTATAGTTTTCATGACAGTGTACTAATTGCCAAAGAGAAGAAACAAAAAGGAAATTGTTGAGCTATTAGGACTGGATAAGGAGGTATCTGTAAGTGAAAGACTGAATGAACATGGGTATGTGACAGATGATGTCCGGTTGAGCCCATCTTTTCTCAGGAATCCAGTTCATTCTATAAGGAGGGGAAGAGGCTGAGTTAATGCGTTGAAGTCATGAGTCATGACTTGAAAGAGTGTTGCTTTTTGCCCTCCATTGTATTTCTTCCTAGGAACCATTTAATTCAATGATGTTTCTGCTTTGGTATGGGATTTCTGAGGGGTGTGTGTATATGTGCATGTGCACGTGTGTGCCCTTGGTTCCAGAAATTAAGGAACAGTGGGTAAGATCTTATGTTACAAGCAAAGTATTTGCTGTTCTGTGTGTTTTGTTTTTAACATTAACTGATGACATTGAACATGGGCCCCTGATTTTTGGAGATAGGTTCAATTTTTATAGATTGTGTTCTATACTTTCCATAAATGTCCTCATAATCATTAGATTGTGTTCTTGAAAATTTGGCCTCGTATTTCTAGCAGACTTTCTTATGTCTAGACATTTTTACAAGAAAGGAGAATCAAATTTGCTATTAATATTTTAAAAGGGAAGACTTTTGATATTTAGAAAATTTGGAGAGCAAATTTGGAGCTGTCATGAATTGGGGAGGAATGATTACTAATTTGGAGATGATGGAGATGTCCTGAAATTAGGCAATGATGATGGCTTCACAACAGTGTGAATATACTAAAGACCATTGAATTGTACTCTTAAATGGTGAATTTTATAGTATGTAAATTACATACCAAAAAGAGAAAAAAGGCATTGCTAAATTTGGAACTCATTTCAGATTCTTAAATAGCTTTAGTTATTGAGCTACTACTAGGTATCAGCTACTTAATTTTCTTGGCTCCCTGCAAGATGGTAGTGGCATCTAGTTTTATACTGAAGGAAATAGAACTCAGAGTTGTTGGTAGTTTGTTTGTTTTAATAGGTGCATATTGAACAGAATAATGGGTATCATTGTGGTATATGCATAGATACAGAAAAAAATGTCATCGGTCTCCAATACCTCCCCCAACAGAGAGTTTTTTTTTTTTTTTTTTTTACTTGCTTCAGACCAGGTAGCTATTTGGGGACATACTCAAGGTCACTAAATGCACAAAGGTCTTCTACTCAAGGTATGCAAGAGTCCTGAGTATACGCAGGACTTTGCCTGATGATGGTTTCATATTCTCTGACTAGGGTCAGCTTAAGCTCAGTAGTTACTTCCTCACATTGGACTTTCCATCCATCGTATTCTCTGACATGTGCCTCACACTGAGGTATTTGACTCCATTTAGGGAGTTTTCTACCTTTTTGTTGGTGTCAGAGAACAAAAAATTAAAAAAATTAAAAAAAATATAAAGTCACTCATTTAAAGGAGGGGATTATGGAGAAGATTTGATATTCAGTTGCTATATGTGGTGGCATATTTGGGCTTTTGTAGACCAACTTGAATTAACTTTTTACAAAGTCTTAGAAAGAGATTTAGGTTCCTACAGATTGTCTCAGACCTGGTGGTGTATTTTGGGTTAGTGAAGGACACATCCGAGAGAGTTGAAAGTAAGGATACTTTAGTTTTCCTACAAACATTTTGGGGAGTTTTAGGTAAGATGCAGCTTTCTGCTGTTTCCTATTGAAAATAATTTTAACATGAAACATTATAGCTATTCCTACTAGTGCAAGTTTTGTGTTCTTGGATATTGGAGTCACCTCTGCTCACTAGCATGGCAGCTAAGGTATAGAATATGATTCCAAAAATAGAAAATATATTAATTTGCATAAAATCATATGTACTCTATTGGAAGGATTTTCATTGTGCCTGTTTTAGAATTGAGCTGACATTTCATCTACCGTATTTTGGCACAACTTAAAAGGAGACATCTCTCAAGGAAGACAAATTTGTGTAGCTTTGAATTTACTTTTGGGCATAGTCCCTGACAGAAATGAACTACCCAAAAGTTTTGTTCTTGCAACATTTTGAAACTTTCTTAAAGATGCATAATGCAGGTTGCAGTTTGTCATCTGGGTAGAGTGAAAGGGATTTTTAGTTTGAAGGACTAGAGCCTCTTAGCTCAGAGCCTGAGCCTCCTGCTGGGTAAGTGACCTTCTTATGATGTTTGGTCTGTCATCTTTGTCTCTCAGGTCCAAATGCCCAGCTTAGAATTAGTTAGCACTTGAAGTGGTTTTCATCTTCAAAGGACTTTATGGGCATTATTTAATGTATATGACACTATAATGAATGAGCTGTTTATCCCTGAGCAGCGTCAGTATGCAGGTGCCATCCAGCTGGAGAAGACAAAAATAATATTCTGTCCAGTGGGAGTTTAGTCTAAAGAGGCAAGATGATTAGGCACATTCTCTCTTTTGGCCTATTTTAAAAATGTGCTGGGGAATAATATAGAAATTAAAATTAAAAGAAATGATCAACTAGCTTAAGTCTACATAATTGAAATTGCCCTCAAGGTGAAAATGAAATTTGAGATGCTCTTAAAAAGACATCGTGTATTAGTCATCAATGCACACAGTACTTATCCTGTGATATAGGTGAGAATATCAATGAGACTAGGGCAGAATCACTCTCAGTTTTTCCCTTAAGGTCTTCATCCTTTTCTGCCACCAAATTTTCTTTCTATTTGTATGGTCTAGGATGGTGCTTTGTAACCAAGTCACATGTGAGTCCCAAACATGCTTTTTTTTTTTTGTCCAAGGGATTGAACCCAGGGACACTTAACCACTGAGCCATTTCCCCAGAGGCCCCCTGCTTACCTTATTTTTTTAAGTTTTGAGTTAGGGTCTCACTAAGTTGCTGAGGCTGGCTTTGAACTTGTAATCCTCCTACCTTAGCCTCCGATGGGATTACAGGTGTGCACCACTGTACCTGGCCCAGATCAGCTTACTCACCTTTGCAGGGCCAGGTTAGGCCCATGGGAGACAAGGACTTCTTGCCCTATCACATTGCTCTTCTCTGTATCCCATGATCTTGCAATTGTGGGTTTTTGGGTTTACTGGTCCCTTCTCTTCATGGTTTTCCTTCCTGACACACCTCAAACATCCTTATGTTTGGGAAACTATATTGTCTATCCATCCCTCCTCCTGGGGCCTGTTGGTATTGGTGTGGCACCTTGTGTAGAGCTGGATTCTGATTCTGGTTCCTTTGGATTGTAATTGTTTCTTTACTTGTGTCAGCTGATGTGGCCTCTAACACTAGTGCTGGCCCCCCAAAGAAGCACAATTAGCAATTGTTGATTTACGCCTGTGGTTTCTTAATTCAGACTATTAGAATATCATCTGGAAAGTTGTTTTTTTTTGTTGTTGTTGTTGATTTAAATATAGATTCTCTAGAAATTCTGATATAGTAGTTTTAGAATAGGGTCCTGGAATCTGTGTTTTGAAAAACACCCTATTGATAATTCAGATGCATAGGTAGGTTTAGGAACCATCAAATTATGCTAAAGCGTATGTATTAGTTTTAGGTTATGGGATTGTATTAGTCTGTTTGCTGTTACTATTATTACAAAATATATGAGGCTAAGTACTTATCAAGAAAAGAAGTTGATTTAGCTCATAGTTTTGGAGGCTGAAAGTCCAAACTATATAGTGTTAGTTCTAGTGAGGTTACCTTTCCCCATCACATGGCAGTGGCATCATAATGAGAGCACACTGGAAAGAGAGATCACATCGCCACACAGAAAGGCAGATTGTAATTCAGGGATCACACTTACTCTCATAGTAACTTGCTCTCATAAGGCTTAACTCAGGGCCCCATGAAAACTACATTAATTCCTTCTGAGGGCAGTGACCCCAGTGACCTGAGGACCTTCTACTAGGTCCCACCTTTTAAAGGTGCACTACCTCCCAATATCACTACATGGAGGACTGAGCCTTCAACACTTGAACCTTTCAGTGACAAAGCCATAGCTGGGACCATCACCCGCCTAAGGTGTCTTAAGGGCAATTTATAGAATCCTTTCATTTATACATGTGGGACAGATAGAGTGGATACAGGTCATTTAGGATGGAAACATGCTTTGTGAACATGCTGGCTCATAAAGCTCTCTGCCCAGGCAGTCTGAAGGCAGAATTTGAAGTCATTGTGTTGCCATAGAGATGTTATGTAGTGTTGAAGGAGATTAGGGAAGTCACATTGTAAATTATCAGAACAGATGCCTTCCAATTTAACACTTGCCTAGACCATGTTCTTTACAGATACTAAAAAACACTGAATATATTAATTCTTTGACCTTTTACCTGTAAAAATGACAGAGTTCAGATTAACTAAGATCTAAACTAGGTAGTAAATATGCCACAGAGCAGTACTATATGGTGGTGGTGTAAGATACAGGTGGTATTTAAGACCTTTTAGGAGTGACCTCTTTAATTTTGCTCTTAGAACCCACATGCAGTTTGCCCCCCCAATCCTGTTGACAGATTTTATACTTTTTAAAAATAATTATCATCGTTATTATTGCAGGACTTGGGATTGAACCCAGAGCTGTGCACATACTAGACATACATTCTACACTGAGTTACACCCCATTCCTCTCCTTTCTTTTTTTTTTAATATTTATTTTTAGTTTTCAGTGGACACAAGATCTTTATTTTATTTTTATGTGGTGCTGAGGATTGAACCCAGTGCCCTGCGCATGCCAGGTGAGCGTGCTACCGCTTGAGCCACATCCCCGGCCCCTCCTCTCCTTTCTTATTTTGATAGTACCAGTCAGAAATAATTTGTATCTCCTGACTTTATAGAAATTTCTAGTGAAGAATTATTATATCATTATTGTAGATTCAGGCCACATATTCACTTCCAAAGTGTTTTTTATATGTGATTAGCTAAATAAAGGGTATTTTCTATAAGGAGACCTATTTGAAAAAAAAATTTTTTTCCTCTTCTAACCTGGGACTGATGTGCATTTCTTAAAGATTTTATCCCTCATGAAGAACAGTGACTGTCTCTTGCAAGGCGCTCCAACTTGACTAGAGTTCTGGCAGATACAATACCCCCTTATTGCTTATTATTTATATTGTGAGGCTGACCAAAGTGGATGTGTGCCTAAAATTCTTCAGACTAAGGAGATGACAGTCCTATTGGTGTAACTAAAAAATTCAATAAAACTTACCTTCTTTTTAAGGTACTTGCAGTGACACACATAATTGTTCATTCTCACATGCTGTAAATATTCAAGAATCTTAACAAGCTCTCCCAACATATATTTTTATATGAGTTTTATTTCTCATGTTATATATATGAATAGTTATTTGTAAAATAAATTAACAAGTAAGGTTTCTAGTTTCCAGACAGTCTCTGAGTTGTTCATGCATGAGTGCATTTTAAACTGATTTCAAACATTCCCAGTGGTGGCTACTACTCTGATTCCTTCTCTGCCTACCTAAGTATGCTGTGCTTGTTGCACTGATGGGGGTTCTGATGCCACTTAGCAGTGGGACACAGGCCAGTTGCAAGCCTGATTCTGTTGTAAGTAGTAATTTCTTGTTAGGATGATTCATTCAGGTTAACTTAATTAATTAAGTCCTTTGATACTTCAGTGTCATTGTCAAATGAATTGTTTCAAAAGGGCTTGGTGATTATATCAAAAAGCATCTGAAAGACAGTCTTAACAGAAGGGTTCAGGCATTATAGGAGCAAGAGAGAAAAATGTGGAAACAAGTCAAGTTTCTTTGATGAGCATGTCACACCATACAGCAAGGTTATCTCAACCTCCTGGTAACTGTCCTGCCACACCAGCTTGAATGAATTAGAATGAAAAATGCCTGATGATTGAGCTATATGACTTGAGGAGAGGCTGTTTGGTTTTGTAAAACATATATCAGTAGTGAGGAGAGACTGACAGTAGTGTCTGCTGTGGAATCTGATGTGTATTAAGGGCAGGAAGGCTCTGTTTCACCCAGGCCTCTCACCAATTGGATAAGTGTTACTTTTGCTCAGGGTATTATCCCAATGGTGTTGATGTGCGCCCCCCCCCCCCCCCCCCATTATTCCCTTGTTTGTCAGTAAGCCCTGCAGGGGAATTTTCCTCATTGAAGTGCCTGTGCTTAAGTTAAATTCAACTCTTCACATGCAGGTCCCATGACCTGAAGTGTTGGTGTCATATTGCCTATTGAGTCATTTCAAATACCAAAATGCATAAAGGCCCCTGGGAACCATGGATCTGGAGCACACACACCACAGCAGAATGGCTATTTCCAGTTGGTCTGTAATGCACAGTGGCAGCCATCTCTGTAAGGGAAGGGCACACTCAAAAGAAAATAGATGAATTAAAGCAGTCTCTCCCACCTCATGCTGCTCCTTTAAGCTTCCCAGGAGGTACATCTTACTTTTCTCCTTCCTGTTGACCACCCATCTTTTTAGGGCTCAAAGGGACTTTCCTCTGTTGAGGAGAGTGACTCACCAGAGGTCAGTCTCATTGTCCCAGCCTTTCCGGGCATCTTCATCTGCTCATAAATAAGCTTTTCCAAAAGGCTCCTGAATGCCAGAAATAGCTGTCAGAGATACACTCCTCGAGAGCTGTGCTCTTACTGTTGGTATCATCCTTAGACCTGTGTGTCTGGGTTTTTAGCCTCCAGAGTCTGCGAAGGCAATGAGAATGGAATGGTTGGGTTGGTAGCTTCTGGGGGCACATTCACTGAATACAGTCTTGCTGCATTAATGAATGTCTTTCTTCCCTGAGTGGACTCTATCCTTTGTAACCCATTGTTTTCTTGTTTGTTCCTTTTTCCTGCATTTCTTTTATCTTTGTTCTTTGACCATTTTAGACTGACAGTTATACTAAGGGCCATTGCCCAATTTTGCTAAAGGGAGTCAGAGAGATAGGAGTTGGATTTCTGGGGCAGCAATTTGGGGGATGCTCCCTGTAGAATCTGCCAGATTCCTCATTGGTCCCTAAGTAAAGTTTTTAGCTGGAAGGAAAGCAGTGCCTTCAGAGGCTCTCTATTCTCTCTTCTGCCTAAAGCCTTGAATCTCAACAGTCTCCACCTGCCCTTCCTGTCTCTGCTCATTTGCCTCTTTGCCTGGTAGGGTCTCCTGACTCTGATTCTCTTTCTGCTCAACCCTACCCCCTTTAATCAGTTTTGTCTACTTTAATATTTGCATTTGTAATGACCTTAGTAAAGTTGGCTTAGTAAATAAACTTGATCATTCTTTTCTTGGTAGGGTAATTTTCCTAAAAACATTATTCCTCAAAAGTTGGTTACAGATACCCTAGCACATATAATTCTTAATATTTTATTTTCATTGAAACTAAATTTGTGCCCCAGTGCACAGCACACAGTTGGTGCTTCTTAAATGTCTGCTAAATAAATAAGCAAGGGAATACTGCATCCCCTACTTCCAATGGCCTTTTTATCTCAAGAGGCTGATGTTTGGTGCTAACTATGGAGTCAGCAGACTTGGGCTAGAGGCCCAGACATTTTATGATACAATGTCTTCTCCAATAGAAATTTGAGAGGGAGGAGAGGGAAAGGAAGGGAGATAGCACAGTCTTGCAGATGGGGTTTGCACATGAAATATGGGTATAGACAGCAATGGAGAAGGAAAATTTGATAGAAAAAACTGTCCCCTCTTCTTGTTTTGCTGTTTTCACCTTTTACCTGAGACCTCAAGCTTCATGACTCCTTGGAAATGGGTCTCTGGGTAATTCCCCTGTCTCTAGATTGGCCAAGTGCAGCATAGGCTAATCAATATTTGCTGATTGATTATGGGATTTAATCAGTCACACTGAAGGGTGAAGCAATAACGTTGTAATTTTTCCTTTAAGATTTAGTATCCAATTGCTGCTGAATGTTTTGTTTTAACAAGTCTCTCCGCTTTTCTGTTCCTCACTTGTTTCCTAGGACTTGCCCCCACTCACTCACCCCTCTTGAGGCTTTATGAGTGTCAGTCTCAGAGCAGGCACAGGGCCTTTTAAAATGATACACATCAATAGGAGGACAACCCAGATTTTTAAAATAGGTCACATTGTTTCCACTAAGTAGGATTTCAGAAACATTCTGTTTAAACAAAAGTAGTTTAGGAAAGATGACCAATGTCTAAATCTTAACCCTATTAATAGGGCTTGCCAGAATATTGGCACTAGAAAATGTTGATTTCTGTGACCTGCCTTGGATGAACTAGAACTTCCACAGATATTATTGAGGGAGACCTCTTGGGAGTCAGATATGTGTAAGGCCTGGGGATAGGTTGAATGAGAAGGCCAGGTGTGGGCCTGGAAGGAGCTCCCCTAGAAGTGGACTTATTCTGAACTGGCACAGGAAGGAGCTGTTTCTAGCAGCATTTGCTCCAAGGAAGGTAACTTAGTTTTTTTTCCTCAACCAGTGAAACCAAGTACTGTTGCTTTACCTATCAGATATTTATTTATTATTTAATGAAGAGAAACTTAAATCTCTTCTGTAAGTTCTTATTGATGATTTTGCTTTTTTTTTTTTGTTAATATTCAGAACCAACTAATAATAAACAGTGTGGTACTGAAAAGATATTCAAAGCCATAGTGAATCTGTAAGGGAAGAAACAAAGGTGTGATTTCAAAGTAGTTCCTTAAAGAAGGGGAATCATTTCTGGCCTGAACCTTGGAAACATTTGTAGGATGTCTTCTTCTATTTGTAAAACTAAAAAGAAAACTGAAGGGCTGTGGAAACTGGCTGCATTCACTGGGTAAACATCCACAACCTCACAATCGAGCACATTGTTAGTGAAATGCTTTCTCACTGATTGCATGGGCCTGATGCATGAGAAGTGCAGGTGTCACATGCTCAATTCATGACTGATAGCCCCCCCCCCCAACACACACACTGGGTATTGAATCCAGGGATGCTGTACCACTGAGCTGTATCCCAGTCCTTTTTATTTCTTATTTGAGAACAGGTCTTGCTAAGTTTCTGAGGACCTCAACCCTGAGATCCTCCTGCCACATACTACTGATTAGCTAGAATTATAGATGTGCCACTATGCCCAGCTTTGTAATTGAATTTTATGTGTTGTTTGAAACAAGAAATACACTTTAAGAAAAGTTTCCTCTTAAAGTCCCTCAGAATAAGATGGGTATGGTGGTGCATGCCTATAGTCCCAGTGATTTGGCCCTAAGCAATTTAGGGAGACTTGGTCTCAAAATAAAAAGGGCTGAGGCTGTAGCTCAGTGGTAAAGTGTTCCTGTGTTCAATTCCCAGTAACCATGCCCCATCTTCCCCCCAAATAGGGAATTCCCTCAAATAGGGAATACCCATATAGATGACCTAAATAGAGAATTCCTACAAATACATTACTCATAATATTTTTAAAATAGAAGATTCCCAGTAAATCTGAATGTTTGGCAACAGAATGAACATATATATATAGCCTGGTATAAAACTCTTCATTTTTCCTTGTAGTTTATTTTCAGAAGAGTTAATAACCATTTTATTATTTTCATATATTAGGATATTTTGCTTTTCTATTGCTTTGGGTACTGTTTTCTAGTGCTAGAAGTGCTTGTATGTGCGTGTCTTCTTCCAGTTCCCTCTGACTTGGAATTCTGCATTTTTAGCTAGTGTTCAACTTGTTGGGCTTTTTGGGGGCTGCTTTAACTTGTTGGTGAGTGCTATGGTTTGCTGTCATCTGTAGTTTTAGCATTTAAATTCATGCTATTTTATATCCATATTATTCATCTTATTGTTCTTTGTTTCAGCCTGTTTTTTTCCAACTTGTGTTGAAATGCAATGTATTGTTGGAAGTGTCATCAAAAAACCCAATTCTTTCTGATGGTTCCATTCTGGAGCAGGCCATGTTCTTTGTCCACAGAGTGGAACAGGAGCCATAGAGTAAGTAGGCAGGTCTTGCCAATTTGCCCACCTACATCTGATGGCCAACTTTGGTAGTCACTAGGTGTCCTTTGTAGCCAATGTCCTCTGAGCCACTACGTAGAAACTTAGAAGATTAGTTTTTTGATTAGTACTGGTTGTTGTTTCTTCTTCTTCTTCCTTCTTCCTTGTTTCTTCTTCTTCTTCATGTTTTTAGTTGTAAATGGACACAGTACCATTATTTTATTCTTTTATTTTTCTGTGGTGCTAAGGATCGAACTCAGTCCTCACACATGCTAGGCAAGTGCTTCAACACTAAGCCATAACCTCAGCCCGTGTTTGTTGCTTTTTAATTGGGTTATATGAGGTGAATTCATAGTTTAGGTTTCTTGCTGTTTGTGTTGGAAAGAATTAAAGGGAAATTTAAGATGTCGAGATTTGCTTGGGGCTTGTCACCCTTGTTGTGTTCTTAATGTGCTTAAGCAAGACTTCCTTTTTTCTTTCTTTTCTCTTTTTAGATGGAAGATTTCACATTTTTACTTGTATACACAGTTCTTAATAGTACAAAAGTTGTATTTTCAAGAAAGTGTTCCCCATACTTCCATTTCTTTGATTTTGTTGGGTGATATAATTTCTCATGGGTATGGATAGAGTATGTCTGAGTGCCTCCCACTGATTACAGGTTTTATTAATAGTGACTGAAATGAATGATCTGATTTCAAAAATGGAAAATTTGGGTTACTTTCTGACTTCACTCCTGAGTCCCAGAAAATAGCTTGCTCTGTTTCACACTGCTTGTTTCTCTATGGGCAATTATCAAGTCTTTAGTGTTCTTTGTTTTATTCTACTGGTGTGCTTGAATTCTTCTCATAAAATACATGGCGATGAAATGCAGTGTGACTTGTTTGTCCTTACTTTGTGCTATAGTGTTAATAAAATTTTCTAAGTCTTTTAATTGTGATTTCTTATATCTGTTTCACCATGAGTTCTTAAAGAAAGGCTCACCACCACTATATTAAAATCTATCTTTGGAAAATTAAAAGTGTTAAGTACTTAATGGCATTTTAGGATTAGCTTGAAAATGTATGTAAATTAATAGGACTTGGATCATACAGTTGTGTTGTGAGCAGCTGTAGAGAGATTTAGTAACCAGACAAAGCATTTTAGAAAGGACTTATTATTCAAAGCAAATGACAGTTCATAGGCAGAAGGAGAAAGTTGTTTAGAAAAGCACAGCTCCAGGTGATTTAATGGAAAAATATAGTTGGGGAGAGGGAGAAGAGAACATGGGGGATTGGAAATCAGGTCACTTTTTAGGCACTTATGGAAATGACTTATGAACTAACTATATTACTGGGGTGAGTTTTTTGTATTTTATCTAAATCAGCATTTCTATTGTAATGTTTTGGAAAGTTTCTTTCCAAAGAATAATAGAATAATAATAATAGAATAATAAAATAATAATAATAGAATAAGATAATAGTAGAATAAAAGAATAACAGAGAAGTTCTTTGTGATAGCTTTTTAATGTAGAAAATATTCAGCTTTTTTCTTTTTTAACTAAAAAAGAAAGTGGAGAAAGTACAGTAGTTTGCATGTATTATGGTTAAAAAGTTTTAGTTTCCCTATTCCTTGCTTTAGTAATCTTTAGCCAATCACTGAACCCTTTAGTTTACTTGTTATTTAAAACAATCTTTGCTGTTCCTTATACATTAAAGCACTTTTTGAGCATTCATGTTCGAAGTAGTCACTAGAAGTAAAATTTCTCTTAAAGTTGATTTGAGGTTCTTGACCGCTTCCATATATATGTAGAAACACATTTTACCACTTTATTGAACCATTTGCATTAAAAATACTAAAAAAAGGACCTCTGTATAACAATATGCAGTTTCAACATAGATGAAATCGATGGAGATGCAATATTAGCAATTTTAAATAATGAAGAGTTGTTAAAACTTGCTCCTGTTTCAGCATTTTAGTTCTTAAGTTGAATCCAGCCTTGTGTAAAATCAAAGGTCATGGAGATATTTTGTGGGGAGGATTGGAAATTCTTAGAATCCTAGAGTATTTGTGATAATTAAGAATGTTAAAAAGATTCAACCAAGCCTAACTTTCTCAAGAGAGTAAGTAAATAAAACATTGTTTGTTACTACTTCAGTGTGCATGACCACAAAGAACTGATTGATATTCAGCAAAACTGTATATACAAAAAATAATTATACTTTTGTAAAAAATATTATTTCATAATAGCTTTCCAAAAACAGTTCATTATAAGAAAAACCTATTGGTTAAGTTTCTTATTGGTCACTGTGTAAGTAATCTCTACTTTTGACCAAAACGACAGTCACGCAAACCTAAATTTTTCAGTGTTTGAGAGACTATAAAATTGCACCATTTTAGGTAATGTTGTCTTGCTAAACTTGGTGACATTTGAATGTAGATGTAAACTGAGGGTCCTTCTGAATATTAGCCAATTCTAAAATGATTTGGAATAATAAAGGACAAACGCAATTTTTGGCCAGTAGCAGGCTATCTTTTCACTTAGTAGAGATGCAGGTAGAAGTCTTAACAGAGATATGGGTAATTTGCTTCAGAATAATTTTTTAGTAGACCATTAAGTGATAGTATGTCTTAACTAGATTGTTTTTTAAGGACTACTTGGTTGCTGTTCCTGGTTATTTTTTGGTCAATCTTTTCTGGTTTTAAGATTAGAAAATAAGAAAGAGAGGAGGGAGAAAGAGAAGGGAGGGAAAACAAATGGTTGGTCATAATTAAATGTGTGTACTGAGAGTGGCCTTTGTTGAATGCTTACGTGGCCATATTATAGGGTTACACAAACATGATTATACATACTGCATTTTTGTTTTGCAAAAGTGAGAAAAGATTTTCTTACTAGCAAGGTGTAACAGTCCTTTTCTTCTTATATTTTGAAACAAGACAAAACCAAACAAAACAACATCCACTGGAAAGTTGAAAGAATGGTGCAGTGAGCACAGCAAGGCCTGTCCTTAGATCCTCTGGTTCTTCACTTGGTCCTAGTCTGTTCTGTCTCCCTGGTGTTCATTAGGACTCAGATAACCATAGCACCATTACCAAGCTGTGAATTCCTTTTGCTTAAAGCAAAGATTGGTCAGAAAAAGATTGTGCATATTTTTGTTTCACTGTCTTGAGGGTTGATTTGGGGCTTTAAGACTAGCACCATAAATGAATAGCCAAGCAGCATTTACCTGTGAGAAGTAGGAAATGAAACAAACTCTGAGGTAGAAATGCACAGTCAAATCTAGCATCTTGATTTAAACTAAATCAAGCTCCAGAGTCACTAAACAGTATCTTAGAGAATTACAGGATCCTGTTGTCTTATAAACAATGGCTCTTGTCTTTTGGGTAATGTTCTCCCTCCAGTATGGATCTGGCATGCAGAATGAAGCCCTTTCTATTGCAGTTCTATATTGATGGAGTGGAGCATACTAACAGCATTTGATTAAGCCCGAACTTCACAACTCTAACCAAGCAGAAACACATGAGGTAACAATAAAAGGAGCAGTGATATCATATCCACATAGTGCTACATTGAGGCAGATGCCGATAATGCCAGCATGGACTTTGGAGGGGCAGCCTTTGCATTAGGGATCTGTGGTGGAGTGGAGGTCACACTGGCCTGTAGTGTAGGTTGTAGGGAGGAATAGTGCAGCTCACCCACTGGCCTGTGCATTGTCTTTCAAACCTTTGTAGGCAGCAAAACCTTTTTTTTTTTTTTTTTTAAAGATACTTCTTCCTTTCTTTCCCTGCAGCCTTTAGGTAATCCATAGTTTAAATCACTGAATGGTTTGATCTCAGATATTTGCATGTGTTATGTTCTTAACCGGCTCTGAACCGCTAATCAAAGTTATATTCATTTAAAGAAGAAATACACTCTATCACAAGGACACTAGGAGAATCAATTAGAAATAGGTAAGGTGCCAGGTGCAGTGGTACACACCTATAATCCCAGCTGATTGGGAGGCTGAGGCAGGAGGATCTCGAGTTCAAAGCCAGCCTCAGCAAAAGGTGCTGAGCAACTCAATGAGACCCTGTTTCTAAATAAAATACAAAAGAGGGTTGGGGATGTGTCACAGTGGTCAAGTGCCCCTGAGTTCAGTCCCCAGTACTCCCTTCACCACCACCGCCCCCCCCCCCCCCCCCGCGCCAAAAAAAAAATAGGTAAGTATTTGGAGTGCCTTTATTTCAGTAAGAACAGAATTGTAAGCTCCACATTTATGACTGGAATACAAGACCAACGCTGACTACTTACAATGATGTCATCATTTTAGTTTTCTATGTTTGCCTATTGCTAATTAAAAGCTATAATACTGACATAAAAGTGCAGAGGCTTAGTTTTGTTTTCCATATGTAAATTAGAAATGTCTGTCTCTGTGACTCTTGTCCTCCATTGCTGGTCAGATTAAATATAGAGACATTTGCTGTTTGTACATTTTGATTGTGCTCTTAAAATACAGTTTAATGCCAGAATAACTAGCAGTGAACACCAAAGGCTACATGTAAGCTTATGCAAGGCTGTTTTAGGAAAGTAACACAAAGGAATATGTTTGCTGACTTTTCAGCATCACCAGAGAATGGATTCTTCATGTACCTTTTAGAAAGGTCTGCTTTATAGTGCTGCTGATTTACAGAAAAATTAGATTTAATTGCCATCCATCCATGTTGATATAACCCTCTGTGGCATGGTTAATACTTCCCAAGATGAGTAGATGGACACATGAGCAGTTTGTGCTATGGTTTGAGTGTCTGATGTAGTTAAGGCTATTTTGGTTGCTGGAGCAAAAAAGAGATTTTATTACAAGTGTATAGAGGCCTCTCAACTAACCCCAGGAAGGGAGGTGAAGTAACTTTGCCTTGCTCCAAGAAGAGCTGCTGGGGTGGAAGGGAGAGTGGAAAGCCCTAAAATAGCTGCTCTTTTGTTTCTCCTTAGGAGTTCATTTTGTGCCTCCCTGCCTGCCTGCCTCTTACCCAATTGTAGCTCACTTTCATAGTGAGAATAGATGGACTGGCAACTCTGAAAAATTTCATTTTTCTGATATTCTATTCTGATCAGCTATGGGCAGGGGTATATAGAACAAACACAGGGCTGCTGGTCTGAACTTTGAGAGAAGATGCTGCAGCAGAATTTATGATTTCCAGTTAAGAAATTCTTCTTTGTGGACTCTTTGTTGTTGTTGTTAAGTCACATTTCACCCAAAGGTAGATCAGAAAAGCCAAATGAATAACAGTGTCTATAGTAGAGACTTTTGTCTGGAGTCAGAACACGAATTTCAACAGGAAGGGAATTAATTTGCATCTTTGTTTTCATGTATCTTTAACAAAATACAGTATTTCTTTTTTTTAAATTTCTTGCTGTATTTTCTTCCCCTTTTTAATATATATATACACACACACATATATATATATATACATATGTATATATATATATATTAGTTTTCGGCAGACACAACATCTTTGTCTGTGGTGTTGAGGATCCAACCCGGGCCGCATGCTTGCCAGGCAAGTGCACTACCGCTTGAGCCACATCCCCAGTCCAAAATACAGTATTTCTTTTAATTGTGAATATAATATATTTGTTCTAGTTATGTCTCTGACTTGTCACCAATGGATAGCACAATAACATTAGTTATTGCATAGCTTTCAAAATATCATTCAAATTCATCACCACATCAAAATTATAATAGTAACTAGGCTGACCACTAAATCTTTTTACTTAATATGTAGTAAAGAAAACATGTTTTGGGGCTGGGGCTCAGCAGTAGAGCACTTGCCTAGCATGTGCGAGGCCCTGGGTTCGATCCTCAGCACCATATAAAAAATAACTAAAAAAAAATAAATATTAAAAAAAGAAAACATGTTTTACTTTAAAATCTTTTGATTACTTTTTAAGATGGGATTGGTTTTCTGTTTAAGTTTCTCCACTTTATGAACTTAAAAACAGTATTCTGAGAAGAGGTTCATAAATTTCACCAGACTGCCAATAGTTAGAAATATACAACTACTAATGAATTGCTAATTGAGATTGAGAGCATCATTTTCTTTTTAGGGTTGTGAGGATTCAGATGTTTTCTAGAAGGAGTTTTCTGACTTCCTGCCACTTTTCTCCACTCTTTACTTAGAACTCCTTTATCCCTTTCTACAATTCCTAATTCCATTTATTATTTAATATCTAGTAATGGATTCCATTGTTTTGTTGTTCTTTGCATAAATTGCACATTCTTTTGAGCTGAGGATTCTAGATTACTGTAGTATTCCATTTAGAGATATGCCAGATAAAACTAGGTCTTGGAGTATAACCTCAAGATGTAGAAATGTGATATGTTTTTCAAACCTGTGTTTCTGAAGGATGACAGTGATGCAACTCAGTTAAAAGTCCACTTAAATCTACCTAGGTATTTTAAATAAAATTAGCTTTATCACATTGAAAATTACAAATTAGAAACACTCCTTCATATAATAACATTAGCCTTTTTGGGGTAAGTATATTGTAGATCTATTATTTATGACCTCAGTGAAATGCATTAATCATGGAAATACTCAAGATCCCTAACTACTGTGTGCTGGGTTGAGGAGACCTAACTGTGAAAGCTTACAAAAAAAAAAAAATGTCATAGTGAAAGTGTGTCCTTTGCATCAGAAGTACTGATTTGTGAAGAATGAAGATTAATACTTTTTGGGAAAATAAATATCAAGCATGTTTCTCCTTTAACAATATATTCTAGACTGTTTGTATTGTCTAGAATGGAGATTTAGCACATTGGTAGAGTATGTGCTTAGTGTGTGGAGTTCATGGGTTCAATTCCCAGTACTGGGGCGGGGGGTGGGGGATTGGAGAAAGAAAAGATAGTCTATGCCAATTCCTTTTAAAACAGGACTTAAAATTCAGAAACAATGAACCTTGCAAAAGTAACTTTTTTGCTTTGTCTTTGTGCTTACTACCTAGTAAGTAGAGAGAGGCAAAACATTTATTTTTCAAAGCATAGTCATTTGAAAATTTGGTTCTGTATTTGTGGCCATTGAATAGTTTACATACACATTTATAAGGTTGATTATTAAGATATGCTCACTTTAGAACTGAATCACCTGACCACTAAATTTGTTTTTTATAAGAATATTTTGGGTAAGCACAGACTGCCCCTATAAGGAGGTTTTGTGTGTGCCGGGTCACAGTGCCACACACAGGTCTCTGGCAGGCATGTGCCTGAGGTGTGAGTCTGTGGCACTCACAGCTGACAGGAGTGAGCCTGCAGGGAAATGCAGGCGGACAGGAAAGACTTTGTTCTGGAATGCACCTGAGAGTTGAAAACAAATTAATATTTATGTTAAATACTGGGGGGAAAAGTTTTTATAAATAAATCACACATTTAAGTTTTGATTTTAGTGACTTATATTTCACAAGTTTATGTTTTTGACAATAACTAGAATATAAGCAGATACAGTGGAAATTTCCTTTTCATTGTGGGAATTTTCAGACCCAGAGGTCTTCCTAGTGCTGTGTTCTGGCATTTGTATGCATTTCATGATAATTCCTGGTGTCTAACAAAGGGAGGAGGTGAGGAAAGAGGAAGGAGAGAAAATACTGCTGGACTAACTAGCCTTCCACTCTGGGCTGGCTTCCAGAACCAGGGCTCCATGGAGAGGAAGAACTCTCCTGTCCCCTGCCCAGGGCTCTTCTTTTTCTCATCACTCACTGGGCTAGGTGCTTAGGCATTTTCCTCCTGTTGATTGCTGAGTGTGTTGGCTCCCTGAAAGAAAGGCTGTGTGTATCTTTATGCAAATGTAAGACTTCTCTGGAATTTCTACAGGGCTGTGATTACAGATTTCAACAAAAAAAACAAAGCAGTGGTTATAATGTGGATTGGCTCTGTTTGCTTTTTCCTTTTTGGTTATTTTAATTTATTCTTTACTATTTGGTGTTATAGATGACTGTTGGTGCCCGATCTTTCTTGTAGTTTATGGTGTAATTCTTCATTTTTCTACTATTTTTAACCATTATTCTCCCAAAATACCTAGGGCAGAGGTTCCATTTGGCTCTTACTGCTTTAGATAAGCCAAACAGAACCAGGTGAGTGGTACATGTGGTGCTAAGACCACACAGCAAGGGCTGAGATCAAAACAGTTCATTTATAGGTGATCTCCTTTTCAGTGCTGGAGGGCTGGTACTTATAAGGGAAGATAAAATAATGTTCAAATTCTCTGATTAGCCAAAGTTTGTCAAGATTCAGCTTTTGAGGCTAGGGTTGTTTACCTTGCATACCAGCCATATATTGAGAATCCTGGTGTGGTGTGGTTAGAGAGCCTGTCCTGCTTGGTGTTCAAGGTAATGCGTGTTGCCATGGAGTGTCTATGCTTCTGTAGTTGCATTCCTTAGTGATAGGCTGACTGTAAGATGGTTTTGTCCACTGAGATGCTTTTGAGAGTGAATTGGGGTGTTGCTGATACTTATTCTGTAACAACGAGTGTGAACTGGGACTCTCCTGTCAAGCTCTGCTTGACCGGTAAGTGGATGGTGACTCTTCCTGACCAAGTTCTTACAATCTCACTATGCAGAGGAAATGATGTCGATTCAGTCCTGGACACATACAGACATGGATAGTTGCCAAAAGTGGTCAGAGAGATGATGCTGAGTCAGAAGCTCCTGTCACCAGTGTTCTGTTTCAAAACAGGCCTCCAGTACATTCAAAGAGACCCCCTCCTCTTAGCCCCTGGAGTGGCTGAATCACCCATTTTATGTGTGAGCTAAGTGTGACTTGAGCTGTGAATCAGGATTTGTCAGCATTGCTGACCTGGCTTGCAGCCTAACCTTCTTTATAAGAGCTCAGAAGGGGGTCTTTGTCTACCCCTACCCCACAGAAGCACAGAAGGCCCTGGTGAAAAAGGGTCTCTCACTGCCTTCCCTTAGGAGTGAGTCACAGCTCCCTCTGCCCAGGACAGTCTGTCAGCATTCTTGGATCCCCCTCCTGGGTCTAGTGTTTCAGAATGGAGAGAAAACCCTGCCAGCAGTTAGGTCCCCTGAATGAAACCCTGGCAACTTCTTTCTTTATTTCTAATTCTTTTTTTAAAAAATATATTTTAATTGTTGATGGATCTTTATTTAATTTATTCATTTATTTATTCATTCACTCATTCATTTATTTATATGTGCTGTTGAGCATAGAACCCAGTGCATTGCACATGCGAGGCAAGCACTCTACCATTGAGCCACAACCTCAGCCCCTGATAACTTTTTTACTATATGTTAGAGGAATTATTCTGTATTTGTTCTCAATTGTCCTTTCGTATTAGATTATTGCAGATTTAAAACTATCTAAAAACATCTTTTTCTTTCAGAATTCTTCAAATTTAAGCATTTAAATATGCTAATAAATAGTGTGTGTTGAAACATATCTTTTTCTCTTAATCTGGAATTTATACATATTTTATGCTTATTTAAATTCACTTGATTTTTCAGAGGTATTCTGGGTACATTAATAATTAACTATAAAGTAGATTTGGCAAAAATGTATACATTACATTCCTAGTTTTCTGGCACATCTTGAAATAACCTAGATAAAAAGTTGGTTACATGCTGGTATTTTCAGTCTCTCTGGCCTGAATTTCCAAACCGATCACTGCATACTCCCTAGAGCTTCCTTATTCTCATTGGATTAAAAAGATTATTATGAAGGTAATTAGGCAAAAGAGGATAACTGATTTTACCATGCTTCCACCCCCCACCCCCTTCTAAATCTGCTAAGGATATTGTGATGTTTAATGAGAATTGTCAATATTCTTACCCAAATAAAGTTTGATTATATATATATATATATATATATATATATATATATATTTTCTCCTAAATTGCTCTTTTATAAGAATCTCACTTTTGGCTTTAAAAAAAACTCCACAAAGGTAGTATGTGTGTTAGAATGGTATGATCTTTAAATATGAGAATACAGGTAGATAGTTTTAATTTTTTTCTTGGAATTTATTATTTGAGTTACCTAATTTTTTTTAACCTATGCTACAATATTTAATTTTGTCCAGTGAAATTCTCAGAAAAAAGTTGTGATACAAAGAACAGGCAAGAAGAATGGTGTCTGTACATATGACTTTTACAGATTTCCTTAGTTCCATTATATGCATTATTATTATTTTTTTATTTTTAGTTGTAGAAGGATACAATTATTTATTTATTTGGTGCTGAGGATTGAATCTAGTGCCTCACATGTGCTAGGCAAGCACTCTACCACTGAGCTATAATCCCAGCTCCCATTATATGGATTATTAAAAACTAACAATGGTATATTATGGTGCATTTTTTTAAATTCCATTAGCTTCATTTGTCCTATTACTTCTTCATAGGACATAAAACTAACATTACACCTTGTGTGTGTGTGTGTGTGTGTACACATCTGTGGACTGTACACACAGCTATGTGCATGCTATGCATTTACTCTACCACTGACAGTAACCCCATCCCAGCTTCCAAACTAAAGGAAAGGAGGAGTTCAGCATCCATGGTTTCCATCCTTGTGGGGTCCTCTTCTGAGCCTTTCCTGTGCAGGATCTCATCTGACCCTGCCATTGTCCCTATGATGGGAGAACATTGCTCATTCTCTCCATTTTATAGATGAGGAAAGGAAGGCTCTGAGACATTAATCCACTTTGTTTGCTTAGGGTCACAAAGCCAGTAAGTGAAGACATGTTGGATTCTAGACCTAGTGCTGGATTGTGTCATGTTATTCTTTGGAATTGCATTGCCTTTCTTAAGTTTCATTCTTTCTTTCAGCTAAGCTCTCAAATGTGGGTTATGGGTAGAGAGTTCTGATCAAGGTATCTATATATACTTTTAACAGAGGTTATAAATGCAGGTTTCAGCCTGGACTCAGTGGCACAGAGAGGAGGAGATTCTGAGGGTTGGGCCAACTAGGTAGGAAGAGAGCAGTGGGTCAAGGCTGGTGATGGAAAAACAGTGGCCAAGGACCTGGCGTGGGTAATCCCCACTATTCAGAGTGTCTGCACCTGGCCCTGCAGCTGAGCATTCACCTGACAGGAAAGTGGATGGTGTGTGATTTCCAGAAGAAAGTGGGCACCAAGGAGAGGTCATGGGCAGAGCCACACATCCAGCACTGTTTGTTGGTCACTGATGACCGTGGCCTCTGTTCTCAAGTGTGTGTTTACCATGAGGGAGATTCAACCTGAGCATGCACTCAAGAGTCTCACTAAGCAGTCTTAAGTCTAACTCCATGATAAAGATGAAGAACAGTGAAGCTGAAGTCCTGTATTGGGATTGACCAATTCTTTTTAAAATTTATTTAATTTTTTTTATTTTAGCTGTAGATGGACACAATACCTTTATTTTACTTATTTGTTTTTATGTGGTATTGAGGATTGAACCAGTGCCTCACACATGCTAGGCAAGCACTCTACTACTGAGCTACAACCCAACCCTACCATTCTTGATGTAGATTAGTGGTGTTTGATTTTGCTTGTTTGATTTTGGTTCATGAATTTTGCACTATCTGTAAATTTTTGTGATTGTAGCTGATTCCTGTGTTAAATACAGGAATATTCAGAGATGAAATGATTGGATTATAAGAGCAGTAACCTAGTCAGTCCATCCTAATTTGAATGGACTACCTGGGTGGTAACTGTGGGCAGTTGGGGTATGACTAGAAGAGGTGGGTCAATGAAGAGATGCCCTGGAAGGGTTCATCTTCCCTCCTACCCCTTTCCCCCACCTCTCTCTGCTTCCTGCCCACCATGAGCTGAGTGATTTTCCTCTACCATGCCCTTCTACCATGATATTCTGCTTCACCTTGGGCCAAAAGCAATGGAGTAGGTTGATCCCCTGAAATCATGAGCCAAAATAAACTTTTTTTCCTCTAAATTGTTCTTGTTGGGTATTTTGGTTACAGCAATGAAGACCCGACCAACACACAGCCTCTTAGGGAAAGTAACCAACTGTGGCTTTGTTTTTAAGAAATTATATGGTTTTTCTCTTCCACCCATTTCCTTAATTTCTAGGGCTTATGGTGGTCAGACAGAAGAGTTGACAACTGGAATTCAGGAGCTTACTTTTCATGAAAAGAGTACTTGGGAGGTTCCTTCTGGCTTGTGACAACAGAAATGGTGGGTAGAAATAATGGTTGGGTCAGTTTTGCAGTTTGTTGTAGTTTCTTCAGCCCTACCAGCACACCACTGAGTTGGGGTGACTTTGTCCTTGTTTCCCTAGACCAGAGATTCATAATTTGAGACTGCCAATGATTTATATATCTTTATCACCCATCAAATTATATTCAAAAGTATGTGTACGTGGACATTTTCTGAGGCAATGGTCAATGTGAAGAATGAGTGCCAGAAGCCAAAGAGGAAGAAATTCCAAAATATAAGAAAAGCTTTTATTTTTAATTACCTTGTTCCTTACTTTTAATCTCTTCTGTCCTTATCTCTCTACTTCAGCAATCTTTACAGTTTGAAATCTAAAACATTTTCCATTTATTCCAGTTTGGGCAGTTAGTTAGTGTCCAGAATTGCAAAAGCTTTTTCTGTTGAGCTTTGAAATAGTTGAAGAGAGTGATCCCATCCCTGTAAGCTCCTTTGATCCCCACTTTACTCTTCTCTGGTGGCTTCCATATTTCATGCTAAGGTGGTTCCAGGATCCAGAGGACTTCCTAGGATGCCTAGCTCTCCTTTTCTGCTTTATCTCTTTCCCCATTGCTTTGAACTGCATGTGAAAAACTGATATTTTGAGCATAAACATGACTACATATCATTGAAATTCATGTTACCACTTTCAGTTCTCCCTGTTCAAATCTTTGGACTCTATTTTTTGTCCATTCCATACAGTAATGATTCCTCTGAGCTGTGTGGCCTGAGGGACTTCTCTATCTTGTTATGTTAGAGGGAGCTCTTCTATAAAGGGTACCTGGTATTTGCCATCTGCCAGCCTCAGTGAATACACCTGCTTTTATTTCTGCTGCACCATCCTGAGACAGCTCCTTATGTTCCTGAATCTTTTTTTTTTTTCTTTTCACACAGGCAAGTGCTCTACTGATGGAGCTATATCCCCAGTCCCAGCACTCGATCTTAAAATCAGCCTTTGGATTATTATTATTATTATTTTGTTCCTTTGGATTATTTGATAGAGATGTTTCAACCTTGGAACAAACGTACATTTGCTAGAAATTATTGTTGTAGTGTGGGTGGAATGACAGTTTTAGGAATTATTGATTTATCAAAAACAATGTGGTTTCTCCTTACTTGCCTGTAGATACAGGAGAAACCTCCCTTATAATAATAGAAGCATGATTAAATGATAGTATAAATGCTTATGTCTTAATTTTGTTGAGGATTAAAATATAAAAAATATAAAAAATTTACAAGTAGAAGTGTTGTCTCTGAGAAAATGCTATTAATTTAAAAGGATGGTGTTATACTTGTTATACTTTGATTAAATCTTATGAGTTATTTTATATTTTATTTTCTTTCTAGTACATTGCCTCTTGAAATGTTCATTATCATTTAAAAATTCACTTAATTTCTCCTGACATACTCCCCAGGTATGAATTTGGAGTTCTGATGATTTGTTTAATCCTTCCATGATTTTCTAGAGGATTTATTAATAAGGAAAGTGAGACCAAATGCTTCTGAGAACCTCTGCTTCAGCACTCACCTGGTTCTGGAGCAGAGATAATACATGCTGTGGTTTGTGCCCCTTCTTCTCAGGCCCTGGCCACAAGGCATTTGTCCTTTGTGGCACTTTTCCTCTGAGTTAAGACAGTCTGCTGTTCCTTCTTCTCTGGAGACTAACCTCTTATCAAGCCCAGGTTTATGCCTGCTTTTTCTGTTTTTTTTTTGGGGGGGGGGGTCTGGACTTTTATGGGAGCTAATTGCTTAATGAAACCTTCCTTAATTCACACCAGTTAAAAGTCTTTGAACTCTTGCAGTTCTGCAGTACCTTGTAATGGGAATAGGTACTTTTCATGACTTGTGTGCTCTCATCATCAACCAGATTGTAACTTAAACAGGATTTTCTATCTCCTTTCTTGAAGAGCGGTACCCTGGAGATTTGTTTTTTTTTTAAAGGCTGTTTAAAACATATCAATTTATTAAAAAGAACTTTCCCAGTAAAGCTTCCCTTAAGTTTTAAAATAAATTATTACTTATTCAATATTTCTTTTGTGGACCTCAAAACGAAAACTAAAACTCTTCCCTTCTACCTCCAAATCTCGTGCAGAAACTCTAAATAATAAGGGGAGGAGGGAGAGGAGAGAGAAAGAGAACAGTTTCAAAACTGCTACTTCATCATAAAGAGTCTCATTTCCCATCTCCATAATGTGCTTTGCTTCAAACCTGGGCTGGACCAAACTCTCGTGCCATTTCCCCTCACTGCCAGTTATTCCTGCCTGCACCACTCAGGATCTCTGGTGGGTTGGTGGTGTTCTGGGGTGTGGAAGGTCAATGCCAGATACTAACAGTCACTGTTTTACTTTGATTTTATTTTCTTGCAAATATTTATTTATTTATTTATATCTGGTATTGAACCCAGGGACACTTAACTACTGAGCTGCATCCCCAGCTCTTTTTGTGTGTTTTATTTAAAGACAAGGTCTCAGTGAGTTGTTTAGGGCCTAGTTATGTTCCTGAGTATGGTTTTGAACTTGCAATCCTCTTATCTCAGGCTCCCGAGCCACTGGAATTACAGGCATGCACCACTGTGCCTGGCAACAAGCATTTATTTTATTATTTTATTTATTTATTTTTTATTTTTTAGTTGTAGTTGGACACAACACCTTTATTTCACTTGTTTATTTTTATATGGTGCTGAGGATTGAACCCAGGGTCTCCCACGTGCGAGGTGAGCGCTCTACTGCTGAGCCACAACTCCAGCCCCTATTATTATTTTTTTAAGTGAAGAAATTTTTTAAAAAAAGCTATTCGGGGAGGACATGGCTTTTAAGAGAAAGATGGATTCTAGACTTAAAAAATACATAGTTACGGGGGCTGGAGTTGTGGCTTAATGGTGGAACGCTTACCTAGCACACATGGGGTGCTGGGTTCTATACTCAGCACCAAATAAAAATAAATAAAGGAATTGTGTCCTTATGCAACTTAAAAAATATTTTTTTAAAAATAAATTAGTTCCTATTGCAGCTCTCTGATTGAAATTATAAGCTGCTTCTGCATAGGTGTCTGCGAGGGAAGACTGATGGGCTTTGGCCTCAGGGCTCCTAAGCAAGGTGAGGAGGAGTCCCAGGGAATCCTGCATGTTCAGATAGTCTGTTTCCACATCTATTGAAAATTTAGACTGTTAGTAATTGGATGGTTTGCAGAATTTATTCCATGTGGATTTTTGATTAATTTTTTTTAGTTTTACATGGACACAATACTTCTATTTATTTTTATGTGGTGCTGAGGATCGAACCCACTGCCTCACACATGCTAGGCAAGTGCTCTATCACTGAGCTACAACCCTATCCCCTTCTAGGTGGGTTTTGAAATGTTGCTGTTAAAAACATTTTGCAACTCACCTTAGCAGTAGCAGTTACATTTTGAGAGAATACTGTGTTTTTTTTGTGTGCCCTCCCTCCAAAATGTTGACTGATGCTATTTGAAATGAGTGTCCTGAGTCTTTCAGGCTCCCCTGTTCTGTGGCCTCTTCCTAGTCTTCCGAACACAGAGCTTCAGTTCTGCAAGGTGCCTTTCATTGTCCTCTGATCTGTTAAAGGCACTTAACAATGTTGTTGAAGCTTTGAATGGGTGTTTTTTTGTTCATTTGTTTGTTTTTTTGAGAAAATTATAAGGCTTCAGTGTATGCTGGAGCATATTTGAATTTGATTTTTATTAGCTCTCTTATAATTCAAGTCTGTGTTGCTGTGGAGTAGTCTTATTTCCCTTGCTAATTGTTTTTATCCTAATAGGATCAACACATATAGTTTTAAAGGAAAGCATGCATCTTAGCCTTGGTTAAATGTTCTCATCGAAAACCACGTGTTCATTTATGCTTCTTTTCATTATATACCATTTGTGGGAAGTTCTTGTTGCAGGAGATAGCTCTAGGCTAGGTCAGTACGATTAGGGGGCAATCACTTTCCAGGGTGTCTTTCATGCAGTGCTATATTTTCCTGGTGGTTCCCATGCTCCTCTGTATGTTTATAGTCCTGCACTAGCCACTCTGTCTGTTGGGAATCCTAACACCAAATTGGACTCATCCTTTGAGCATCTATCTTTAGTGATATATTCAGTGCAGTGCCTGTGCTAACTGCGGTGGCCAGTGCTAACATCTCCCATGTGCTCCATCCCAGCCATCAGCCCCAGGTACTATGAACAGTGTTGGCTGTAAGCAGGATTGGGTTTGGGTAGAACACACTATAATTTGTTTTAGCAAGTCTACCCTGTAGCCTTTGGTTGATCAACATTTTCTTTTAATAAAGTTTGTAATTGAAGATCTTCTACATTTTTTGTTGACTGTCAGACCCTGACTTTTCTGTATGTTGTGTATGACTGCCAGGCACGTTGAGAAATCGTAAACGTGTAAGATTTTATTCTGTTGATGTAAGTATTGCCAGGTAACAAATGGAAATAAAGATGTTTAGAAGGGAAAAAGATCATTTACTTAAAGCCATTAATGATCTGATCTTACCTTTAATAAGTATTTATAGTAAACTCACCATGGTTTTAGTCACATTCTATATACTTTTTGACCAAAGGATTTTTAAACCTTGGGTTCCTGGAGTTAGAATTATGTGAATCCTGTCAGTAGGACCTTTCTCTGAATTCTGAGGACTATAAACCTTATACTGGAAATTTACAGGGGCTTTTACCATTCCATTGTGTGTTTGTGAGAATCTGAAGTGCCCAGTAACTCTGGATGCTATAAGCTACTAATTCTTGTGCATCTTTCAGTGGAGAGTTTTTGTTTGTTTGTTTGTTTGTTTTTTTTTTTTGTGTGTGTGTTGTTGTTGTTTTTTGAGTGTAGGGGGATGTTAATATCTCTCCTCCTCCAGTAAAAAGCTATTGTTAATTCTTTGGTGTGTCTTTCAATTAGAGGCAAGGAAATTAAAAAAAAAAAAAAGATTTGCTGAAGTGCTTAAGAGAAAAATTGAGCAATTAAAAAAACCCTAGCTTTCAAAATGATTCTCAGGTAGATGAGCAGGTCCTGATGAGGCACAAAAGGCATGGGCAAATTATGAGGACGAGGGGAATTGCAGTGGTTGTATTTCCCTAAAATTTAAGTAGCTTACTATATCTCAAAGACATGTTAGTCGTTTTCAGTGACTGAGTTCTGAATATCTGTGTATTTTTACCCCACCTCCCTAAAATTAGGGCTCAATTCTTCCTTCTTTCCTGTCTTTTATAAAGGCCAATAATAAGTGTTACAGTTGAAGCCAAAATAGTTATCAGTCTTGGAATATTGTAGATGAAGTTGGTCCTGCTTTATTCACTCAGATTAAATCTGAAGACTCTTGGCATTGACTGGAATGTAAATATTCGAGACATTGACTGCACTTGGCCTGCCTGGTCCTCAGTGAGGTGTGCTTTCTGCTTGTGGCTGGCCAGTTCTGACACAGCCAGCATAAACTTATTTAACATGGCAGTTACAACAGGTCTGTGGGGTTCATTCCCAGGTTGGCCACCACAGCCTGGCCTCGAAGAGTCCCCTGAACACCTGCCACTGTGTGCACCTGTCCCTGTACACACCTGTCCCCATGCAAACCTGCCCCCTGCATTCCTGCAGAGATGCTGCTTAGCTTAGGAGTCCTTAGTCTGCAGTGACCATGAGTAGGAAATCTAACTACAGCATTCAGTTTTGTCTTGTGCTGGGTTCTCTAATGTAAAGTTAAACAGTTGTTGCTTGCTTGGTGACTAAGACCTTGCCTAGTGAACAGATCCTTAGGGGAGGTAGATGTTGAACAGGGGCTGAGGAGTGTGAATATTTTTCACTTTTCAGTTGGAGAAGACTGTTTTGAACTCCTCACAATTGCTGAGAAGACTGATTTCTAGTTGCTCTTTAATAAAGTTTCAAAATATTTTTCTAGGCTACTTGGTGCCAGGGTGTTTTGAGTGACTTATAAAATAGGCTTTTAAGAGGTGGACCCAATTAGCACCACTGAGTAGCATTTAAATGTTGACTAAATTTGTTAAGACTCTACTGGAAAATAAATTGCAACCTTGAGTCAAGTATGACCAAATTTCAAGTTGAGCCTTGGTCCTTAAAACCAGTTGACCTGAGCTGGACATACCAGCTTCTCCCTTGTTTTTCTTGCCTAGTCATCAGGCCTTTAGGCTCCAGGCCCAACTCCCTAACACTCAAACATATTCCTTTTTTAGAAATAAAAGTACCTGGACTCTGTGATACATAACTGTGAGTCATCCAGTGGATATTAAAGAACTCTAAAAACATGCTTCAAGATCTTTTTTCACTTTGTTCCAGAGCACAGTCTAAATTTGGACTTATTTGAAATTGACCTGGAAGGCTTGTATCCTTGGTGCCCCAAGGGTCTGGTTGATGCCTTTTTTGAGTGGCCCTCTTGGGCTGGCAGGCTTAGTTCCACCTGGACAGAGCTACTTAGGTTTGCTTGCATTTACTTCTGAATAAGAAGTTCTCTTATTCAAGCATCAGTAACCAGTTTCTACTGATTGAGATGCTTGGACTTGATGCCTCATGGCTTGCCATACCCTGTTTTCATGGAGGATAACCCCATGTTTATTTGAAGTTTGATATTAATGTTTAGTTATATTTGGGCACATTATATCAAACACAAGTACCAAGATATGTACTTATGGGGAAGTTGTGAAATGAAAAAGTTACTTGACCTGAGCAGCCCAAAGTGATGAACAGGAACTTGGTAATAGTTTATGGAATGACAGTTTTGGTCTATCTTATATGTCTGATTGTAGTGCCAAATGTAATTAAGTGGATAGATAGCAGAATGTTGATTTAGTTAGCTTTTTGTTGCTGTGACCAAAACACTTGACAAGAACAACTTACAGGAGGGAAAGTTTATTTGGAGCTCATGGTTTCAGAGGCTTCAGTCCTTAGATGGTGACTCCAATTGCTCTGTGCCCAAAGTGAGGCAGCACATCAGCAGCAAGGCCCAGAGGAAGAAAACTGTTCAGCTCTTGGTGGGGTCAGGAAGCAGACAAAGAGGGGGTGGGGGCTCAGAGACAGACAGGAGACTGAGGGGAAGGGGCCAACCACAGGGAAAATGCACCCATCCAGGAAACATCCTCCTCTTCCAGCCACACCCTACCTGTCAACAGTTACTGCATAGGTGACAGCTCTTACAATCTAATCCCTTTACCTCTGAATATTCCTGCATCAACACAAGCTTTTGGGGGACACCTCACATTTAAACTGTAGCAAATTTATTATCTGCTTCCTATCCTGCTGCGGCTCCATTTAGAAATGTAGCATGTAGTTTCAATAAGGACTGTAGATCTAATGCCTAGCTAGCAGTATAATAGGGACAATAAGGATTTTTAAAAAGCAAAAGTTACTAGGTGCATTTTGTTGTTGTTTGTTTTGTTTTGTTGGTGGTTGGAATTCTCAGGTACAAAGAGAATTGCCATTTCCTCTTCATTACTATGAAATTGTAAACATCCGTGTTATGGACTTTCTTTGATTTTGTTTTTATTCCTGCAGTCCTTAATGCCGCAACCCGGCTGGGCACAGAAACGCAAGCCGCTCGAGCAGAAACAAAGTTTTATTTTAAAAAGGCCGCCAGTGACCTGTGTGCATCCCGCTAGCAAGCCGGTCCACCCACGTGTGTATCTCTACCGGAACCGGCCCCCCCACCTCCCCCGGAAATACCCTCCTACTATCCTTCCCCAACCAATGGGAACTCTCCGGGAGTCCCGTAACCTGAGTCCCGAGGTAACAGGCCGAGGTGAACAGCAGGAGTCCAATTTCCATATGAATGTAAATCTTAACATAATCATATCATCTCAATGGCTAACTGGCAGTCACCTTAAACAAAGGTGCCGTGTATCATAATACTTTTGCTGTGGCTCCTAGCACTTAATATGTTATGTAGCCTCTTATTGACTCTTATATCTCTGAATCTGTTTTTGAAAATAATTTTACCAAGAAGTATGCCTAGCATTCAGATCAATTCAGTGCATTCTAAATAAGTTATCTTCCTTACTTTATTAGAGTTCTTTAATCTAATTGATGAGAACATTAATAATGGAATTTGACATTTGAATTTTAAGTAGATTCATCATTGAACTCTCAATTAAGTGATAATGAATGTTTGTGGAATATGGAGTGCTTTAAGGGGTTAATGTTATTTGGATATTAAATTTTATGTGGTTTCTTGATTATTAAAGTGATGTATTTGCTTATAAAACAATGACAAAATGAGATATATGGGTGAGAAATCATTAAGATAATAAAAGAAAGACTTCTGCCTTTCTTACAGTGATATGTTTTGTTGTTGAAGTGTTCATTTGTTGTGCTGCTCAACAGTGGCTGTTGAGCTGGGAGCAGATGCTGCTCTGTGAGATTCCCTGATAGGAACCCGGATGTGCCTTTGCTTCTTTCTTCATCATAACCTCATTTTCTTCTTGTCAGTTGAGACTGGAATATCATCAGGATGAGCTGGACTTTATGATTTGTGAATATAAGTTTTATAAGATACTAGTTATATTCCATCTACCCAAAATAAAAATGTTGAAAAATATTTTTTTGGTGGAAGTACAAATTGTGTACTTGTTCTGGAGTAAATCTTTTGTGATCTAAGAGATCTTAGAATACTCATGATGTATTCTAGCTCACTATCCCTGAGTGCTGACTATACTGTTTTTGTTGTCTGTATTAGTTATCTAAATAAGTATATCTTACAGATGGAGAAACTGGGGTACCTAGTTGGTTGGTTCAGTAGCCTAAGGTACAGGGTGGGGTGGTTTGGACCTAGTTCCTGGTTATTGCTATAACTGTTGAACTGCTGGATTTCTGTTCGCAACTAAAAGGCTCAGGGGTCACTCCAGGAAAACTGGGCTAACTGGCTGCGCAAAATAACCACACAAGAGACACAAATACCTTTTTCTTTGGGGTAGCTGTGACAGCGCCTCTGGCTTTAAGGATCCAAAGGAAGAGAGAGAGAGCGCACACCTCTGGCTTTAAGGATCCAAAGGAAGAGAGAGAGAGCGCACACCGGCTGACCTCTTTTATTGAGGAGAAGCTATTCAAATGAGGCAAGGGGTCAAGTTTCAGGGTGCTGAGTCTATCTTCATAATGTGCACTGTCAGCAAGTTGACTGACATCTGGGTAGGCCACACCCAAGGGCACAGTAAGAGAAGGGGACACACACAAGACACTTCCATGGAAGATTCTGTCCTAAACAGGGCAAGGGGTAATATTACAAAGGAACAGGTGAGCATAGCTTTACCCATGGGGCTGTAGGAAGACACGCCTGGGCATGAAGACACAGTCACTCTAACCCTAGAAGAACGGGCAGTCTAGCAGCATGGGTGCCTGACGCCACATCGCCCAGCAGGGGAGTTAACATCCGAGGTTGGTTTCCCACATTGAACCACGTAGCTGCAATTGTTAATTAAATAATACAATAGACACGAGTATAAATTAATAATTTATTTTTCATATAGCTTATAAAATCAGGTCCACTTGTTTATTTTTCATGCCTTACACATAGTATAATGTTATGAAAAATGTTTCTAATTCTGAGGTTTTTTCCTCCTTATTTTCATCACCACCCCCCGACCACCACCATTACTGACAACTTCCAAATAAGGATTGTAAAGGAAAGGAAAGAAATGGCCCACCAGTGGTCATTTTTGGTTATTTGGTTTTCTTCCTTCACCCACAGATACTTTTCAGCTTTCTTGTCATAATTCCTCACTAGTTTCCAGGTCTGTCCTGTGGGCCACATCCTTTGTCAAGATGTACTTTATGTTTCCTAGTCTGGAAACTTTTGGATGAGGAGAATCTGGTGATATAGTTCAAATCAAAATACTATGTAGTGAATACATTTTATATGCTCATATGCTGAAGTGCACATTAAGTATATTTTTAGCAGTTGAGCTAAAATGTAATGAAAATATTTTTGTAGTGAAAATGTTTTTCCATGAATAATTCTTTAATGTTGGTCTTGGAGTTTTACTACAGATATTACAAATTTGGCTCTGGTTTTCTTTTAAAAACCAAACTGCAAGTTACCAGTTTGGTTATGGAATTGCATTAGTTTTGAATTACACTTCATCCTATTTTTACTATTTAAGTTATTTAAGTATATTAGGGTAGTATTATAAAAATATGTCTACATGTGAAATTACTCTTCATTAAGCCTGATTTTGGGAAGGAGATTGGCCATGACTGCCATTTACTTGTTAACATTTGTCTACTTTTGAATACAGTAGAGTTATGGTTTGATGAAGCTTCTAATGATATTGAGGCTGTATTTATCATTAAGTTTCAAATAAAATCACTGGCGAAACTACAGGATTTTGAAACTTTCATCTCCTAAGAAACATTGGAATGGGTGGGAACAAGAGTTAATTCTGAAAACACAAAAATAGCAGTTCCTCTAGATAGCATGTGGCTTGGGAGAATGTGTTAGATAATTCTCATCTTGGGTTGTACACATGACGAACACACCGAATAACTTAAATTCATTTACGAGTGTAGCTTGTTTTCATGCTCTCAGAAATGTATTTTGTGTTTCTGTCAGCATAAGCAATGAAGAGATCTGTGGGTCATTTGGGATTGCGGAGAGTGAGAAGCTGTTCTGGACGTCTTCAGAATATCCAGTGTCTATAAACTCAGAAAGTTAGCCCCCCTGTAGTCAACAGAGCTGATTTATATGGCATGTAATGAATTGACGATGGAGAAAGTTACAAGTTTGAACTAAAACAGCCTACTAGTTTTTTTTAATAGAGTTTTTTTTTTATTCCATTGATCAAGTTCTTAGAAGTTACACCTGTGATGTAGCGACAGAAAAAAATATATATATGATATTTAGAGTCTTGAGAGTGGGAGACCCCCCCTCCCATTTTAGAAGGGAAAACTGAGATTCGAAGACCTTAGACAAAATGTCCGGGAGTTGATTTAAAAAAAAAAAAAAAAGCAGCACTAAAATTTGAATGCAGGAAGCCTGACTTGCCACCAGTGAATCCACTCATGCCAACCTTACCAGGACCCTGGCCACACGTCTGCCTTGATGGCTGCTCTTCACAGATCTCCCCCTCCCTCTGAGATTGCCCTGGATGTTGGTTTTAACTTACTTCCAGCTGGATACAAAGGAGGAGTCAGTCAAGAGGATGGGAGGGAAGAACAAACTATCCAGAATATTGGGGTAATTTCGCACCGTTGGCACTTGATGCTCTTTACAGAGAAGAAGGTGAAGGCCTTCACTGAGCTCCCTTGTCCCTCCACTGAGTCCTTGACCTGAATGATCTCAATATCTGCACACAGTCTAGCAAGCTAGGGGGATATTATTCTCAATTTATAGATGCAAACAGTGAGGCTCCATGGGGTGACTTTTTCCAAGATCACAAAACTAGAAAGCTGACATTGGACCTCAAACTCAGGCCTGAGAGGCTCCTAAGGAGACAACTAAATTTAGAATTTTAGGGAAGCCTAAGTTTGTGGAGAAGAGAAAGCATGTACCAGAAAAAGGGGCACCCTCTTCCCAAGGCCATCTGCACCCAAATGACTAAAATGGAACACGGGAAGACCCTTTCCCCTACCAGGCCTGGGCCAGGCTGGTGCCCACCACCCATCTACTTGTGGCTCTTCCAGGAATCCCTGGCCCTGTCACTCATCTCTCTCCCTGCTGCAGGAAACTAGATCCTTCCTGTACCTGCCAGCCAGAAGACTGGGGGAGGGGTAAACTGAACAGGAAGACCTAGGCCTGGGCTTCTTTTTCTTACCTTCAAAGGCAGACTAGGGTCAACCCTGCACTAAGTTATTCTTTCATCCCATGACTACCTGTTAAGTACATTTGCTGCACATGGTGCTATGTGCTGGAGAAACACACTAGTTTTCAGCCTACTAGTTTTGAATAGAAGTGGGAAAAATCTGTTTAAAAGGGATTGCTTCTTTAATCTTCACTAGGCATCACTAACATGTTACCCTCCTGGGGTACCAGCCAACAACCTGGTCTGACTGGAGCAGACCATCAACTACCAGCAAAAACCACCTTCCAGCAGGAGACCTGGGGATCCACAGAGGTAATGCCAAATCCAGACATTCTGAAAAAGAAAAGAAAACATCATCCACAAAAGTCATCCAATTACACTAATATTTAATTAGTTTTGGTGTAAATCTTTGTTAAATGATCACTGGAGATCATTTACAGAATGTGTACGTTTAGGCTAGTTCTGTTCTGTGAGCATTGTGTCAGATCAGGAGAAGGTAGACTTGGCTCTCTGGAAGTGGCATACTCGTGGCCATTCCCACAGATATGTGATTTTTTTATTGTCTGGGATTCCTTTTTATTCGGTTTCTGTTTAAATAATTTGGGCAAATGAAATTTCTTGTAAATATTGCTTTAATGTGTCTTTTGTTTGTTCTTTGTTCATTTGAAGATACCCTCAGAACTTAGGCAGTGAGTTGTAGGACTTTTAATCCTTTGCAAATACTTGGTTCCCCTATCTTAGAAAAACTCATTTAATTTTAAAAACTTTTTCCTCAAAAAGAAGTGAATGGCTGGCCTAATCTATTCTGAGGCATACCAGGACAGATTTACATACATATCCCTTCATTTGACACCTGTGGTTTTTAAAAGAAAGCCAGATAACAACACTGTTGCTTAGTCATTTAATCAATTTATAACTACCTATGTGCTTCTAGGATTTCCCTCATGTTAGGTAACAATGCCCTTCCCCTCAGATTGATACATACATACTTAATTAACTACTCTGTTATCCTGGCAAGGGGACTGTGGCAGAAAAATAACATAGCTTCTGCAGTAATCCACCAATCTCTTTTTATTTTTGCAGCCTTTAGTGAAAGTGACAAAAGGTGATCTCCTTTGAGTTTGCTGACCAACAGTCCCACCCATTGTACGGTTGGGTCTGGGTCCCACTTAGTGGGTCAAGGCTGTTATATTAAAGTTCTAATACTGTTATCAAAAAGGCCATTTTGACTTAGTTGGTTATGTGTGTGCTTGTGTGTATTTTTCTACATTCATAAACAATTATTTTTCTAGGAATTAATAAGAATTTAGTGCAATTGCCCACAAATAACTTGCTGGCCTTGTAGTTTGCATTTAACATTCTTTACCTCTGTTTTTAGAATAGGCACAGCAAACTCTCTATTTTCATCATTAACATATAGATATAATTTAGAATATTTTCTTAGAGAAAGGATTAAATCGTGGGTGAAATGAGTAGGGAAGCTTCTGATGATGATAAAGTAGATGGTAATCAGGACTTTGGGAAGTAGGCCATAGTCTGGAAAGTTGTAGACTGGAAAAGAGAATTATTTGTAGAAAATTCTCATGACTCTTAGTAATCTTCCTGAACCTAATGGTCTGGTCCTTCATTCTGAAATCCTGATTTGGTTGAATAGTCTTTTTATATTCAATTACAACCCTAAATAGCTCATTTATTGCCCCCACAAACATTTTATGGGATTGTGGCATATCAAAGATGTGAAAAAAGTGAAAGGAATTCAGAGTGACACATCTGATCTTAAGGAGATAATATGGTTGTCTTGTAACAAAGAGGAACATATTTAGCATTAGTGATATTAATAGCAATGATGACAACAATAAAGAATGATTTTATTTATTGAATGATATACGTTAGTCTCCCCTTATCAGGGATTATCTGGTTTAGAATTTGTAGTTTCTTCCTAAGGTCAGTCATGGTCTGAAAATATTAATTGGAAAATTCCAGAAATAATCAGTTTTTATAAGTTCTAGGTTATATGCAGTTCTGAGTATGTGATGAAATCTCTTGCCATCCTGCTTTGTCTTGGCTGGGATTTGGACCATCCTTTTTTCCCAGTGTGTTCATGCTGTATATGCTACCTCCCTGTTCATCACTTTGCAGCCATCTTGGTTATCATATTGATTCTCAAGGTATCACGGTACTTGTATGTAAGGTTTAATATAATTTGAGGCTTCAGATTCCACTGGGATTCTTGGACCATATCTCTTTTGGATTAGGGTGGACTACTGTATACTTATCAAATATAAAAGTAGTGCCCTCAACAACTTCTTGGGAGCCTAAAGTAGGTTAAATAATTTGTTGTATAAGCCAGAGTACCATTAAGAATGAAAGGGAGTGCTGATAATCACTGTGCTGGTATAACAGGTGTTGATTAGAACTGTCTATGAAGTGATTGATAAAAAGAACATAATTGTACCCTAACTAGAATTCTTTGAACACCATTAGCTCAAAAACAGAAAAGAGAAAGTTCTGCTCAATGAAAGGATCACACTAGTGCACCAACTCTTTCTGGGTTGCTATTAACCTGATTAAACTAAAAGTCTGTTGAAAACGTTACCCCTGCTCAGAGCTGAGTTTGGATTTCCCTTAAAATCAAAAAGTTCTTAAATTTTTAATGTGGTATCAATTTATTTTTATGATGATTTTCAAATAGAAATTATTACTTGGCAAGGTATAGTTTATTCTGAAGATAAAAGTTTGATTATCATTAAGGAAATATGCCATATATGTATGGCATTGTTTTTTTCTTAACAGTTTATGAGATTTGGAGAACTCTGATATTTTAGAAAGCTTTCTGCTAGTGGCTGGGATGAAATGGAGACCCTGCTGGCAGGTAATTCGAAAATCTGTCAGTAATTGCTGTAATTACAAGAATGCCGATTTGGAATACTTTTTTCTAAAAAATTGTGTTTCCTTGTAGCTTTTATTAGGAACAATTTTGAATTAGTGTTGATTGTGTGATACATATTTTTGATTAAAATATTTTTGTTTAGTCTTCAAATGATGTGTCCTAGAGAAATACTGTAGTAGTATCATAACATAGAGGGGTCTTGACTATACAGAAGTAAATAAGCAAATCATAAAACAGTATTATTATTTGCCTCATTTTCTGTTTTAGGAAAAATTTACACAAGAGCACACATGCAGATAAAGTACATTACTAAATTTGATTGCTTATTTGAGGATTAGTGGCATTTACATTTTCTTTCTTTCTCACTGATCAAAAATTGACTAATTCTCTTTTTATGTATACCCTTAAAATATAAGAGCATAAAAATTAACCTGTGTTCTCTTATAAAAGTGAAAGTATGTATTCAGAAGCTGGTTAGTTCTTCATGTTGCAGATGCTGTTTTCGAATAATGGAATCATTACCTCACATCTAATTCTCATGATCAAAAATAAGATGAAAATTAGTATATGTCATCCACAAAAATGCTTTGTGACCAGTTGTAGGCAGTCATGTGATTGGCAAATGTTGTAACTTTTCTGGTTTTCATTTTTTTTTGGGGGGGGTGTCCTTTCATCTTCAGCCATTGGTTTGTCTCATTGGACCAAGGGCTTTCTTTCTTTTTTATTATTTTCACATGTGTTTATGTGATTATTTTATGTGAAACTGGTGAACAACACCTTGTGAGCATTTTTATAGCTTCCACAAATTTTACACTTGATGGTGATAATGCTGAGGGTGCTGATATTTCTGAAAATAATAATGACTATGTACTGTGTGTTTTATTATAAAGTGCCTGTAGACTCTATGCCCACATTTTTATCTTCACCTCTGTTAGACTGACTAGCTAGTCTTATCATCCCTATGCTTAGTATTCTCAGCAAGAAAGTTTATTCCATGAATGGTTCTTCTGGCCTGTCCACTCCAGGCTCAGCAGCCTTCTAGGTTTAAGGACATAAGGCTAGCTTTTGTCAACTCAGAAGTTGAGTACTCCTGTGTTGTCAGAACCAGCAAGTAGCATTTTTATTACTGGATATCTTTCTACCTATCAAAGTTCCTTAAAATTTTGAATTGTCTGTTTACTTCTTGGCGTGTTAATCTGATTCATATTGTTTCTGTTAGCTTGAGGTCTAAATATGTGTAAGCAAGCAGGATAGTTTGTTTTTCTTTTGTATTTCTACTCTCTTTTTCTCTTAAAGTCTTTAAATGTAAGTAAATAAGGCATGTATTATGTGCCTATATACCAAAGGAAAATTGTCAAAACCAGGGAAATCACATCAATTAGGTTGTTTGATATCTCTAGATTTATAGCTAGCAACTTAGTTTTTAAAATTTGAGTGTAATCTGTGTTTCAAAGGAGAGATGTTTATTGTAGGAATTTTGCTGAAGTAAACTTGTATGCATAGGCATATATATGCCTGAATACTTAAGGCATGGAAATAGACGAAGTTGGCAATCTTAAATAACTTATGGTTTATTCAATAGGGGAATATTGCAGAGGTTGAGCATCTCTAATCCAAAGATCCAAAATGCTTCAAAATCTAAAATCTTTCTGAGTGCTGACTTGGTGCCACAAGTAGATAATTCCATATCTGACCTCATGTGGCAGTTCACAGTCAAACTGCAGATGCACTAAAAATATTGTATAATTATCTTTAGGCTATGTGTATATGAAACATAAATGAATTTTGTTTTTAGATGTGGGCCTAACCCCAAGATATCAGGTATATGTAGATATTCTAAAATCTGAAAGAATTTAAAATCTGACACACTCTGATCCTAAATGTTTTGGACATCTACTTAACCTCTATAATATACATTCTCAGTGTTTATGTTTTATATCTGTATTTATTTTTATATATAAGTATGTATATATATATATAAACTTTATCTTGAGACAATTTCAGGTTTACAAACGTAGCAAAAAATTTATCAAAAGTTTTTATATACCTTTCATTTGAATTTCCCAAATGTTTTTATTTTTATCATAGTTTTTTTTATATCTTTCATGCCCGCTTATTGTGTGTTTTTATATATATCATTTAGGTTACGTAAACCTTTTTTCTGAAATATTTATGATTAGGTAGACAATGTCACGTTTACATTTAAATGCTTCAATGTATTTCCTAAAACCAAAACCATTCTTCTATATGCCACAGAAAAATTACCCAAACTGGGAACATCATATTGATTCTATACTACATTAGAATTTACAAGCCTTACAAAAATTTTGACTGTTCCAGTAAGGTTCTATATTTGGTGCAGGATCTGTTCCAGAATCACGTGTTGCATTTAGTTGTCTATCCATTTATAAAGTCTCCTTTAATCTGGAAGAATTACTCAGATTTTTTTTTTTTTTTAAATATCTGTCTAGACCATGATAGTTTTGAAGAAAACAAGCCTGTGTGGTATTTCCTTGTGATTAGATTCATATCACATGTTTTAGGTAAGAATGATGTATATATTGGGCTGGGGATGTGGCTCAAGCGGTATCGGGCTCGCCTGGCATGTGTGTGGCCCGGGTTCGATCCTCAGCACCACATACAAAAACAAAGATATTGTGTCTGCCGATAACTAAAAAAATAAATATTAAAATTCTCTCTCTCTCTCTTTAAAAAAAGAAAAGAAGATGTATATAAGTGATATGTGCTTCATTTTATGAGGTAACTTAGTCTTGAAATATCTGTACCTTTGACTGATGACATTAACTTTGGTCATGTAGTTAAGATGATGTTTGTCAACTCCATTGCAAAATTAATAACTCTGTAAGTAGTAAGTATCATGTGGATTTTCTTTGGAAATGTAGGAATGTCTTATTTCTTACACTTTCACCCATTAATGATTCTTGCCTGTAGCAATTACTACTGTGATGTTTGCCAAATGGTAATTTTGAAATTTCTTATTCTACTTATTCTACTTTTACTAATTTGAATTCTGTTGTAAGAAAGAGCTTTCTCTTCTGACTGACTTATTCAGAATAGACTCATATATCCTTATTCCTATTTTATTCTATTGATTAGTGTATTATAATCATTATTCATTTAAAATAAATTATTTAATCAAATTCCAATCTTGCCAAATTTCAACTTGTATTAAGCACTTCCTGCCTATTTCTAAGCACTTCCTTACTTTTTATCTTTTCTGTTTTAGTTGGGGAGTGGATGGGGTTGTTTGCTAAGTTTTATCAAAACTTATCTGTGTATTTGCATCTACATAAGATTTTAAAAATTCCCAAGTTAATGAGTATTATTTAAATGTTTGGGATGGTTGCCATTGGGTTTGGGGACTACTGGTCATTTTTTTTTCTGAGATAGAAATTGGCCATCTAGGGGCTGGGGTTGTGGCTGAGTGGTAGAGTGCTTGCCTAGCATTTGTGAGACACTGGGTTCAATTCCCAGCATCACATTAAAAAAAAAAAAAACTAAGCAAAATAAAGGTATAAAAAATTGGCCATCTAGCATGTATATTTATTATAGCTAATAACTTTCTAAAAATATGGCAAAGATTTGTTGTGATTGGAAATCTTGCACCTCTAAGTCTAACTGAAGTCATTTTTCATTTTTATGCTTTTCCACTGGGAGCGTTCATGCTTCCCAGGATACCTTATGTGTGAAATGGAGCACTGGTACTAAATTTGAATCCAGTGACTTGATATAATTGTTCTGCCTTTAGAAGGTAGGAAGTCACAATAACTTACATTTTAACCCTTGAGGATGGCAGAGGAGGAGTGTAAAGTCTGTGAAGTTTGGTGACTCTCCCAAAGTCACAAAGAATAAATTGAGCTGATGTTTTGGCTCTGAGTCCAGAGTTCTGAGAATACCTCTAATACTACTTTTTTGTTTGCTAACTGCTTTCTAATTTTGAGGTTTTAAATAAAGCCTTAAAAAAATTAAAGCTTTGATGTGCATGTGCCATTCATTGAATAATATTGCAAAGCTTGATTTCCAAAAGTTATCAAAATTCATTTGGCCATGATTGATGATTAACAATTTCAGGTGACTCTGAATTCATTTCTTGTAGACCATAGTTGTAAAATGCTGTTAGAGTCTACTGCCTGGTCTTCATTGTGTGATTTCACTATTATTCTAATTGTGAAAACAGTTGGATTGAAGGAATGGAAATCTGGCAAATTTGCACTGACAAAAAAGTTATAAACTTCCTTTGCAATGAAGCAATGCCTGTCCAGAGGAAAAGTCTACTTGCATGTCACTAAGTGACATTTATGGAATGTCAGGGAAGCCTCCCTGATCCTCAAATTTGCTTGCATCTCCTCTCTTTCCTCCTCAAAGCACCTGGTACTGGTCCATTGCCTCTTGTGGGATGATAATCACATAAAGAGTGCATCCAGCTACCTCCTCTTCATCTCACCCTGTCTCTGTCCTTAGCTCTAGGCATAATACCTTGCTTGCAACTGAAGTACAGGACACATCAGAATGCCCTTCACCTAGTCCAGGCTGTCCTGTAGAGTTGGGGTCCTCTTCATCTTGACCCTCCTTCTCTCCCTTCTTTCCTTCCCCTTCCTTTTTCTTTTTCCTTTTCCTCTTCTCTCCTCTCTCTTTCCCTCTCCTTGTTTAAAAGAACATTTAGAGGTCTGATTCTCTGCATTTGTGTCATTATTAGTTGGGCTCTGGCTCATGCAGTAGAATCTGTCTCTAGTCAGTTACAAGCATCTCAGATGGCATTTGTCAAGAACTATGAATATTTTTAGCTTTTTTTAAAAACATGAATGCTAGGTAGTTAGTCTGCTTTAGTTTGTTGACAACCCCCCCCCCCAAAAAAACCAAAACAACAACAAACAAACAAACAAACAAAAAAAAACAAGCCTTCTCTGTCAGAGGCAGAGGATTTTACTGCTCATGTTTACTACGTAACAGTAGTCATGGTATCAGCATTTTTTTCACCAGCTCTGCAAGCCCTGATTCCCACAGGGCAACATGTAGAAGGCCAGTTGATACCTTATACACTCAGGGAGTTGTATTCAGAAAAGGGAGCCCTGAACTTAAGGTACCTGACTCATTTATTCTGGACTGACTGTATGCCTGCGTGTTTTTTTGTTCTGAAGAAAGACACTGTCTCCGTATTCCAAAAGTTTTTAGCAAACCTGCCTTTTGCTCTGGAGAAAGATTCTATCTCTATTTCTAAGTCTACTCACTGTAAAAATTTCTTTGTAATAATAGTCTGGAACAAAGTCAGTGTCTCTGCTTCAATGATGTACAGATTCATAAGAGACCCATGGAGAATTGTCTTCCAACAATGTGTATTGTTGTTTAAAAAACCAAAGAAGAGGGGCTAAGGGATATGGCTCAGTGGTAGAGTGAATGCCCAGCATGTGCAAGGCCTGTGGCCTGATGATAGCACTGCAAAAGCAAAAGCAAAAACAAAAACAAACAGAAAACCAGAAGAAAATAAAGTCATTTCATTCCTTGAATTTTGAAACATATACTTTGAGTTTTTATTCCCATAAATGTTTTTTATGTAGCACATATTTCCTAAACATTGGATATTACTGTATGTCTTGTTTTGTAAAGTGATTTTTTTTTTCACCTAGCACAATGTCATGCCCATTTCCCTCTCCGCATTGAAGCATCTTTGGTCGATCTAATGTTCCTTTAGGCTCTGCTCTCTGCCTAGCACTTAATTGTGCTAAGTATAGAATTGGAATTTTAGAGATTGAAGAAGAGATTTCAGGTTGTCTGACCAACCTTTCATTTTAATTCGTTAACTCTCTCATTTAACATTATTGCATTTCACTGAGATTTTTATGGAAGCAAACACAAAAACTTAATATGGAACTGTAACAGTGGGAATTTGGGGCATTGTAGGAAGTTGATGTGTCATCTGCATTGCTCTGGTGAGTCTTGTCCCAGTGCTACACCCTACATATGAGGCCCCTTTCATTAGGTTCTGGTGGGGCTGTATAAACCTTGGGCCCCTTTATGTGGCTCAGTCAGGCCCAGTATTGACTCTAGTGGCCTGAACTCCAAGGGCCACTTTCAGTTGTACCTGTAACCTGAGCCTCTCTGGCATACCACTGGTCATAGTGGGGCTAAATGGCACAGAATCTTGGGAAATAGTGGCTCAAACAAGAATCGGTTCTTTCCAATCAGACTTAACTCCTTGTGAATAGTAGCAAGCTCATCCATTTCTAAACAGGTACATTCTTACACTTTATTAAAAACGATTGAAAAACCTTATCTTGAAAAGCACATCCTGAAAGGCGTAATGCAAAGTGTTAAGTATTCATATTTTTATTCATATTTCACTAAAGGCAGTTGAGAGGAATTTATATTAATAGAATTTGACTTGCTTTGAAAAAAATTTAGTACCATTAGATTTTTGGATTAAGAAAGAATTGCTAAATATTCTTTTGAATTGTGTCTCTCTTTTAGAAGGCACAAAGCTGTCTTATCTTGCTCTTGAGAAAATATTATTCTTTGTTGAATGATTTAAGCTTATTAATTCTTGGAAAATTACAAGGATGTTCTGTCTTCAAAGAGTAAAACAAGTCCCATCTTCTTCTACTAAGAAGTAAGTGTTGTAATTAAGGAGCATTTTCACTCCCAATGTCATTCTGCTGACTGGGCTTCATGAGATACCAGAGAAGCTTGTTGGGCCTATGGCATCTTATATCCTCTTAACTACTTCTCATTTCTGTACCCCATTCCTTCTTCCTGTCCCTCCCCTTTATCCCAAAGTAGAAGATGGGTAGAGTGATGTTACGTTTGCTATGAGAACTTGGCTGCCCTTGAACAGAGCCTGATTTCCATTGCTTCTTGAGATGCTTCTTATCTTTGGACTGACCATTCTCTGTTCTGGACCTTGGTCTCTTCAGCAGAACAGAATGTTGCACCTATACCAACATGGATTTGTGGAGGAAGGGTTAGGGCTAGGTCTAGACTTGAAAGACAAAATAACAGCTGGCATTTGGGTGACAGTGGCATGCCCACGCCCAAGTTGAATAGCTGTGATTTGGGCTCAGTTGGCTAGGGTGGTCTGGGTTTAGTTCTCTGCTGATGAGAGCTGGGAGGTGCCCCGGCCCTAAATAGGGCTTCTGTTCTGCAGGAGGGTGAGAGAACCATTTATGCTCACAGTGTCTTCTGGGTGCCAGTTGTAGTACACTGGAGGCTTAGCATGTTGTGTTGTTCAGTAAGACTGTCCTACTGTCCCAGCCTCTCCCCTCATTGCCATCAGGAGAGGGTCTTCAGTGAGAAATACTGGTGTTTTGGTTCATAGTACAGACTAAACTACTCACCCAGTAAGTGTGCTCTTCCTCTCTTTGGTGTGGGTAGTCAATGTTAGGTAATATTTTCAATTGGTATGAACCCATCAGTCATTTAGTGGGTAAATTTTTCTTCTGTTTTGTTAAATATCTGAGGTTTGGCTGTTTACAAAGTTAACTAAAAATTCCATTTCCATGTTTAAATGATGTTTTTAGAAAATCAGTATTTCCAAAATTCTTCTGTGTACTAAAAGGAAAACTCATTCTGATCTTATAATTTTTTTTTTAATGGTGCTGGAAATCATGCTAGACAAGTACGCTACCACTGAGCTATACCCTCAGCCCCCAATCTTGTTTATTTTTTAGAGTAATTTAAAAAGATTTTGCTTCTTGTTTTATTTATCTTATAAAAAATGTATAGCAGTAATTAAAATTATACTTAAGCCATATCAGTTTATTTTTGAAACTGAAACATACTTTTAAATAGGACTTCTCAGACTGAATTGATTACAGATAAATACAGTGCATTTTAAGTGTGATACTTTCCCCAAGTTACATTCTGTAGTTTTAAAGAATATTTGAAGGATTAGTTCTCAATATTTAGGATTAAATGTGGCTACTCTGATAACAGAACTTTCCCTGGTAGGTAGGAGGATCTTTGGTTTAAGATGATCCCTTCTTTAGATAAGGGGAGAGTTTTTTGTTTATTTGTTTTAGATATGCCTCATTTAGTCAGACCCACTTTGAATTAATTATGCTAATTTATTAACTCAAATAAATTACTCATTTTTCTTAAGATATATATTGCAAATCACGAGGCCTACATTTAGATAAAAGCTAAAACCACAGAAGCAATTGAAATCTGAGCCAAGAGATACAGGTGAACCTAAATGGCAGTGACATTTGCTTTGCTTTAGCAGTTTCAGGAAACATGTTGGGAACAGAAGTCCTGCTACTGCTCTGTAGAAGTGGTGTTACCAGCCCAACATTGCTAGGCAGTTCTAAGGACCTGTACTATACACAAGTTGAAGTAATTTTAAGTATGTTAGTTCCTCTTGTGATTACCAATATCTCCATTCTACTCACTTATTTTTATTTTATGACTTTATTTATAGTTTTTAGGAACCACTCAGGCAACCACAATACAATGAGACAAATTATAAGTTGTCTTTGTTTGGGGGCACTAGGGTTTGGGGTGGTTTGTTAAGTGGTAATTAGATATCTGAAACAGCAAGTACATTCCAAACGTTTCATAAATTGGTAGATTATACAGAAAAGTGGATTTTTAACATTTTTTTTTTTACATATTCAGACATACACACAGTTTAACTATAATTTGGTCAATCTAACTTTAAAATGGAGTAACCAAGTTTCACTATTCTATTTACCTATTCCTGGCACTGAATAATTTACTTGTTTTTCCAATTCTATGATGTTTTCAAAAAATAACGATTTACTGAATGAAGGATTTTTTTTCAGAGAATATGCCATAGGTTATTATAGGCAATTTGAAGAGAGATTCCAGATGGCTTTGCCCTGGCACCAGTCCCTGTAGTGCATGTTGAATAAGGCTATATAGCATCCTAAGATAGGTTGCTTTTAAAGGTAACCGAAATAGCGTATTCATTTTGATGTCTTTGTGAAAAATAATAGGAAAAAAAAAAGGATAAGTGGCTCTATTTCTTGTTTCTTGATCACTTCCCACCCCCCACCCAACAACACATATACACACACTGACTATAAAAGCCTTGCAGGCATTTTTTTTTTTTCTGTACTTGGGATTGAACCCAGGGGTGCTTAACATTCCAGTGAGCCACATCCCTAGCCCTTTTTCATATTTTTATTTAGAGACAGGGGCTTAGTTGCTTAGGGCCTCCTCAAGTTGCTGAGACTGGTTTTGAACTGCAGTTCTCCTGCCTCAGTCTCCTGAGCCACTGGGATTACAGGTGTGTGCCACTGCTCCTGGCTCATTTTAATTCTCACAGTATTCTTCATGATTAGATAGTCAAATGGGAAGGTGATTCTTTTACAGAACTCTTTTCTTGTCAGATATTTCTGGTTTTGTACTCATTAATGGCATAAACATAATAAGACAAAGATTTTTATGTTCATCTGTAAGTTTTATAAAACTTATCTTTTCATATTCTTAGAATAAAAAGTAATAAATTATACTAAACAATCTTTAAATTTTTTTTTTTTGTTGTTGTTAACTGTCCAGGATGATGTTCAGTATCCTCAACATTTGAATTGAACCCTGTGGACTTTGCTTTGGTAGAGGCACGTCCGTGTGTTCTGCAGGAGGAGTCTGTGCTCCTCCGTGTAGTCACCTGCCCAGGTTGGTTCTACAGCTGTCTAAAGCCTAGTGCTTTTCTCAGTGGGCCAGAAATTGGGGAGGTTGTGATTGTGGCTTATTCGAGAATCACAAGCAGGAATGGTGTGTAAAATTTAAGGGAAAGCAAATTCATTGATCCTGTACTAAAACTGGTAGGTTTTCCTTTCTATTGTTTTGCTATTGTTGTATTGCATCTCAGAAAAATGTCAGGTGCTTTTAAATAAGAGTAACACATGTAGGGAGAATTGCACTCTCTTCTTGGGACCTCTATGCATGTCTTGTGTGTTTGTAGACCTTGATAAGATTCTCCAGCCTGTCAATAGTTGTAGACTTTTAAAAGCTACTCACAGGTTTTATTTGTTGGGTGATTGATGTTTGTTTGAAATTGTTCCTTGTGTTTGAAGCCAAAAAGTGTCATCTGCAGTTTTGCTGCTACCATATTTCTCTTTTAAAAATATTGATTTTGAAGGCACCATCCTGTCTTTTCGCCACAGGTAATATGGGAGAGGAGTAGAGGGCTCATGGGAAGTGACATTCTGTGCTACTAGCCTCGTGGGCAGTGCAGGAGAAGGGGGGCACTTTTCTTCTTCATCAGCAGGCACAGAGCAGGAATGTGACCTTGCTCCCCTTCTCCAGGTTGTCTTGGTCTTTATGATTAATGGCAACCTAGTGATAAGCAAGATCCTGGCATGCTGGGTTACTGCAAGTAGATGGCCTTTGATTGTCAGTGTAGGGCTGCACATGGTATGGGGAGGTGTGCTTCAGTATAATGAAAAAATAACTGACCAAATGGAGATTTAGAGGAACAAATGATAAAAGTGTTTATTTCCAGTAAAGAAAGAGGTTACCTGAAACAAGACTGGGGTGTATTGTTCTGTGAAGTCCTGACCCCTTTTTTCCATTAAAATGACATTCAGAATTTCGGACACAAATGAAAGATAATGTAGAGAATATACATGGAAAGTTAACCTGAGGGTGTATTGGTTTAGAGGCGTGACCATGACCTAGCCAAAGTACTTCACCTCTCTTTGCCTACTCATAATACTCAGTCATTGTTCTCATGATTCTGTGCCCTGTTTCAGTATTCCTGCTCTGCACTGCATGGGTTTCAGTAATGATATTTTTGAGGGGTATTCTTCAGACTTGTTAGAAATCTAGGGAGCATGGTGTCATCCCTTGTTCAGTTTTTCACTTCCAATCTTTTTTCTGTTTTCTGGATTTCATCATGCCTGCAGTAGAAATAGATGCCATTATTTGTGGCGCAAAGTGAAGTACTCAGGGATTAAGGAGGGTGCAGGATTTTATTGTCCTAATTCATCAGTTATTGCCAGAAAAATCCAAAGAACCTCGTTGTGTTAACTGCAGCTGCAGGAAGTGTGTGCCCTGGCCTCAGCTCCACTCTGGAGGGAGTTGACTGAGTGTGTTCTAGCAAGGCTTCCTTGGCTGTTTCTTTTTTGGGTTAAAGATTCTTTTGAAAATTGAACAGGTGATCCAGAGAAACAGGAATTAAAAATTCATCAACATAATGAAGCAGTTTACTGTTTTATTCAGAAGTACTTACCCAATAAACAGTAGCTCCTACCAGTGAAGGAACCTCACAATGAAAAATGTCATTTACTACCCATAGTTCAGGATGAAGGTCTGTCTTTATCTGAGGGTCATTGACCAAGGATAAAGGGATAAAATTCATTGGCAAAAATAGGAATCTTCCAGCTGAAGTTATGATCAAATTTAAGTACTAAAAAGCGCCATACCTTGCTTCATGGCAACTTATTATCTCTGGGTAATTTTTATTATCTGGCCACTGTGTCATTGGAAACACAACATATAATGGTTAACAGTAGTCTAGAATATATCAGTTTTTCCTTTTAAAATGTACTGTTTTGGAAAAGAAGCTGCTGCTTTTTCTTCCCTTTTAACTAAACATATTGCTGAATTCATCCCGATTCTTGCTCTGATCTTGAGGACTTTGTATTCTGTGAACTCAGCCTGCAGCCAGAGTTTCCAGATGTTTCTTATCCTCAGAAGTTTAACTCAACTCTTTCTCTTCCCATGAGACTCTGAGGTGCCACAGCTCCATTCCTTAATATCCTGCTCTCCCTTCTGTTCTGGCATGTGCAGAGACTGATGGTTATTTGGCTGCTTCTGACATTTGTCATTCCATTTTACTGACATCTTTGATGACCTGCACATGACTATGTACATATTCACTGTGTGAGATGCCGACTTCAGTATGGAGTGTTTTATGTTATTCCTAGTTCCTGCCCCACAATAACTCTGGAGAATAGAAGTATCTGTCTGTTGTTTTGGTGTATGTTCATTTAGGTTTTTCTGTTTATATTTGCATGCATACATTACATATATCCATATATGATAATTTTACATATTTTATGTCATTTCAAAAGTTTTACCACTGTTTTTTTTCTCCCTCCATCCAGGGACATTAGAAATGATCCATAAATCTAAATATAAAACTATGGAACTTAATGGAAAAATAAGAAAACAGATAGCTAAATTAAAAAATGAGCAGGAGTTTTGACTAGACACTCATCAGAGAAGATATATAGAAGATAAATTAACATCAGGAGATGTTCAATTCATTAGTCATTAGGAAAATGTGAATTTACACCATGATGATATACCACACTCCCTAACTCGTGAATAGATATAATAAAAAGACTTAATAGTGCCAAGTGTTTTTGAGGATGTAGAGGAACTAGAGCCCTCGTAAATTGTTGGTGAGAATATAAAATTGTATAGTAAATTTGGAAAACACAGTTAGCATCTGAACCAGCAATTCTACTCCAAGATAAATGCTGCAAGAAAAGTGAAAACATGATCACACAAAGACTTTCATACAAATAGTCAACAGCATTGCCCTCATAGCCAAAAATGAATCTAAATGTCCATCAAATGGAACAGATAAACAAATGTGGTATATTATATCCATACAATTAAATCCTGTTCAGCTATAAGGAACAAACTTCTGACACATGCCAATCTGGATGAACCTCAACATTAGGCTAAAGGAAAGAAGCCAGACCAAAGTATTAGGTATCATGTGATTCTATTTATATTAAATCTCTAGAGAATACAAAACTAGAGAGACAAAAAAGATCATTGGTTACCTTGGGCTAGAGGTAGAAGAGGGAATTGATTGCAAAGAGGCCACCAGGGAACATTTTGGAGTGATCAATGTTAAAAAGTTTGGCCCAAGGATGCCTCCATATTTGTAGTCTTTATATATTGGGCTGCAACCTACTTAGTGCCTTAGACTAACTAGACTTGGTAACACAGCTGAGTCTCAGCCAGTCACAGCAGCCAAGCTGCTGGTCATGTCATGTTCAAAGCAGGCAAATAATTAGCTGCAACCAATCAAGCTGTTTCTGCAGCTCATTTTGGTTTTGATTCATAAATGGAACCTCTACTGGTGACTTGAAAATTGTTCTTTGCTTAATTAAACTATGTTAAGTTTAATTTGCCTAAACATTGTCTTTTAACAAGTGTTGTAACTGGATTGTGATGCTAGTTGCACAACTATAAATTTACTAAAACTCAACAGTCCACTTAACATGGATGAATTTTTTAAAAATAGTTTAATCAAAATTTATTTGATGGATTGCAGTTTACAAAACCACTTGCTGCTTGCTGTTTCATCATATTCTAAGAGGTAAATGACATTCCCGTTTTTTGTAAAAGGAAACTAAGGCCTACCTAGTGTTAAATGACTTCCAGTTCTCAGAGCTAGAAACTTGTAGGCCAGGTGGCCACTTTCCTGTGTTCTGACCACAACTCCATATCTGCTGAAGCAGGTAAACTTTATAGCACATAAATCTTACCTCAATTTATGCTTCATGACCGTTGTAAAGAGCATACCATGCACATCTTTTATGTCAGAAACAATATTTGCCATAATTTCTTAAAATTTATGTTGGAACATTTTAGAACTACATCAAAATAAGAATTGCTGATGTCCCTCTGTGTCGTCTTCCCTGTGCTTCACTAGCCATCATCTCCAGGCCTATCAGTTTTATCTGTTTCCCACTCCCTGCAAGACTTAGGGCCAGTTCTAGTCATCACAGTGTTTCTTCTGTAAATACTTCAGTGTGATGCTGTTACTTTAAAATGATTGTTTCCATTCTGTCACTGTTTTAAGATGATTGCTTACATTCCATTGCATGTACCAAGATAGGTCAAACCAGTAGCTGGTCCTTGGCCAGCTGTTGGTCCCTAACCAACCTTGGTTAGGTTGGTTCTTATATATTGCTTGGGTGAATGAAGCTAAAGCCAACACCTTTTCAGATAAACCCTTGTACATATTCTTCTGAGCACCCATGTTTTAGTGAACTCCATGGTCTAAAAGAACTCTGGTTTGAGAAATTGTGTAGCAAACTAACACTCTCTTTCTCTCTCTCTCTCTCTCTCTCTCTCTCTCTCTCTCTCTCTCTCTCTCTCTCTCTCATACTGAAGATTGAATTCAGGGGCACTGAACCACATCACCAGCCCTTTAAAAAAATATTTTACTTTGAAAGAGTTTTGCTAAGTTGCTTAGGGCCTTGCTAAGTTGCTGAGGCTGGCTTTGAACTTATGGATCTCCTTCCTCCACCTTCAGAGTTGCTGGGATTACATGCATGCAGCACCACTTATGGCTAGACTTTTTACTATTTCTTTAAAAATGCTTTGACACATACTCTAAGAAATAAGATTTAACCGAATTCACAGTCTCAGGTCTTAGTGTGAGAAAAATTTTGAAGTGCATCTGCAGTGAGAAATAGAAGGAGGAAGGAGTGTTGCAGTAGTCCTCAGAGGGATGCCCAGGGTCTGGCTTCTCTCTCAGCTCCTACACACAATACCCTATGTGTGGGCCCAGCACCTGGCACATGTCACAGATTGGGTGGGCTCTAGTGATGTGATAGTCCCTGATTGGTTAAAGAGGCCAGCCAGTGGACAGATGGCCGCAGCTAGGTAGAGTGCTATGGGGAGGCAAGGCAGGGGTGGCAGGATGGAGGGGGCACCAAGTGAGACTGGAGGAGTAGGAGGACCCCTTGGGGGAGTTTCAAAGGAAGAAGTTACATGAAGGGGGAGGAAGGTCAGAAGCTTGAAATAGCAAAAAGAAACCTTTAAGAAACTCAAAGAATAGAATGAATCAAACATCAATTTCCTATGCTTATATATGAATACACAACCAGTGTAACTTCACAACATGTACAACCATAAGAATGGGATCCTAATTAGAATAAGTTATATTCCATGTATGTATAATATGTCAAAAAACCTTCTATGTCTTGTATATCTAAACAAAATAAAAATAAAAAAATTTAAAAAGGAAACTCTAGATCACTTCTGAGAACAGTGTTTTGTTTAACTTCCTCATTGGGAGATGTAGAAACTGAGTCTAGAGAGGTTGTGACTTGCCTGAGGCCACCAAGGTAATTGTTGAGTGAACCCAGCCAACCTGAATGTGGCCTGCTTTCTTCATACCAGCCCCATCCCAGGTTGCCCCTAACCCTGCTGTTCAGGTGTCCTTTCACTCACACAAAAATTTGTCAGAGGCCTACCCAGGGGTGTCACCTTTTTAGATCTGTGGAGATAGCTGGGAGGTAATTTTTGCAATATTTGGCATTTGGGGGGAAGTGAATGGTACAGGGGATTGAACCCACTTAACTACATCACCGGCCCTTTTATACTTTTTTTTTTTTTTGAGATAAGGTCTCACTAAGTTGCTGGGGCTGGCCTTGAACTTGGATTCTTCCTGTCTCAGCCTTCTGATTTGCTAGGATTACAGACACCACTGAGCCAATCTCAGTATATGTTTTTCTAAATCACTCTCAAGCTTTTTGAAACAGTATCTTCTTGTTTCATTATAACTTGGTGAAGCTTGATGTGGTGGATGCACACCAATAGTCCCAGTGGCACAAGAGGCTGAGGAAGTAGGATTGCGAGTTCAAAGCCAGCTTCAGTAAAAGGGAGGCGCTAAACAACTCAGTGAGACCCTGTCTCTAAATAAAATATGAAATAGTGCTGGGGATGTGGCTTAGTGGTTGAGTGCCCCTGAGTTTAATCCCCAGTACCAAATAAAATAAAACTAGGAGGGAAAAACCATGAAAGAAAAAGGAACTAATTTAATATAAATATAATAGTTATAATTATGTATATTTAAAGATTCAACTAACTTTGTTTAGCCTTATTTATTGTGCAGTAGTTCTTAATTCAATTAAAATGAAAACTTGAATTCAGCAAAAATGAGGTGGATGTCAAAGAATGATCTGTATACAAGAAGTCCATCTGCATCAGGTGTAGTGGTGCATGCTATAATCCCAGTGACTCCGGAGGCTGAAGCAGGAGGATCAAAATTTTAGGTCAGCCTCAGTAATTTAGCAAGGCCCCATACAATTTAGTGAGACCCTGTCTCAAAATAAAACATAAAAGAACTGGTGCCTCTGGATTCCATTCCTGGTACTAAAAAAAGAAAAGAAAGTATTGATTTGGTTCAATCCCCAATAGTACCAAAAAGAAAAAAGAAAAAAAAGGAAAGAAAAAAGAAAATCTATCTGTTCTTATCTTGTCCTACCATCAACCTCCTTCCATCCTCACTCTTTCCCTCCTGTGATCCCTCCCCCCCCTTCTCTCTTCTTTATCTTCCTCCCATCTTCCCCACTTCTTCCCCATATACCTGCTGTACGTCAAAACTCAGATCTGTTCCCTTGGTATTTGGGGGAATTTTTTACCTTTGGCCACCTACTAAAGAAGAAGGCAGAGTTTTTGAGGATTCCCTGCAAAAGAAGGTCACATTAGTGTTATTTTCTGATCTTTTGACTCTATATCTTTTTCTAAGTTTCCAATGAGAACTATACGTTGTAGTTGGGCCAATGAGACACATTTTAACAACTGACAAAATAATTTTCTCAAAAGGGGAAAAATCACACAAAAAGCCATCATCTCAAATATTTGATATAAAAAGTTCAGCTATTAACATGTAAGACTTTGGGCCTGCAAAATGCTTAGGAGGAATAATGAATACTTCAGCCTGTTTATAAACATACCTGGCATAAAAGCCCATCTTCTGAAATGATCTGCTGTTATTAACTTTAAGTGTACTAAAGCAGTCATTGCCATAAATTTGCCTCTACTATGAATTTATCTGTAATAGAATATTCTTAAGCAGCAATTAAAATATGAAACAATGAACTACGTTGTCATGGATGCCTGAAAGTATAAAATATTAGAATAAGCATTTACCAATGAGAATATATATATTTATATACACACGCACATATATATATATATATAAAACTTTCTGGTACAAATCCAATTACATTGCTTTGTGTATGAGAATTTAGGTTCTGTTCTTTAGAATTAGACATTTCTGCATTCAGGTATTAAGAGTTTGTTCCTAAGACATGGAATATGGAAGTATTTTTAGTACTCTGATCAAATCATTACTATGAAGAAAAAAATTCTCAATGAAGTAAAAAATATAAAGAGAAATGTAGTAGGTAAAAGTTACAATGTATTATTTATGCTATGTAGTGTACTCAGAAAAAGTAGAATTAGGCAATGTGAACCTAGTGTCTGTTCCTTTAGGGACCAGTAGGCAGGCTTTTGAGGACCGAGATGGATTCTGGCTCACCCAAGTGTATTGACTGGTACCTGAGCCTGTGGATCCTGCTGAGGTTACACCCAGCTTAGCTATCTTGGATTCCTGCTTAGCTTCAAGAGTTCCAGCCATTCTCTGCACCACCCAAAGCCTCTGGTGAATCTCCCAGTGCCTCTGTGGACCGAATTTTAAGAGGGTTAGAGTTGTATCAGCTTTATCCTGAGATGCCTCTTTTTTAATTAAATGACTTTCAGTGTGTAAATCACTTGTTAAGTGATAGGTAGAGAATGTATGTGTCTCTCTGTGTGGGGTACAAAGAAAACTAGTACATAATTCCTGGAAATAAAAATAGAATTGTCAGGAAACATGTAGAACCACTTTGTATCTTCTTTTCTTTACTGTCAAAAAGATTATTATTAATATAGTATTATTCTGTAGGAATCAGCTTGTATTATTAGAATATTCTTTAATCCTGACTAGGAGGGAAAAAAAAAACCCTTTGCCTTTAATTAGATACAACCTTCATTTCTTCAAATATATTCTCTCTGACGTAATTCAATATTTGAACATGGAATGCACAGAAATCAATTACATACATAGGAAGAACAAGTGTCTTTCCTGAATAAAAGAATGATCCCAAAGTAGAATATTGAAATTTTAAGTATTTGAAAAAACAGAAATTCAGTTGCTTATTTTAAATGTTTTGTTTGCTAAAATATACTTATTTTAATGTACCAGTAATAAATAGTACTTAAATATAAAAAATTAGCAAAACACATTATTGATGTTATCCCTCAATTTGGCCTACTCCTACCTTCACCTTGAAAGGAAACATACTGCTTTTTTGAGAGCTTATGACCAAGGTCTGCAGAGTCCCTGGAGATGAATCATGTTGGCTGGGCACTATGCAGGAAAGATCTTGGCCATGATGTTTTCCTTTCCTCTCCAGGTGCACCCACTAGCTCAGACATGTGCGTGTGCTACTTTTATTCAACCTTGAGTGTCTCAGGCATGCCGGATGTTTTACAAAACCTGTCCACAGAATAAATGCTGGCCGGGGCCAATTAAAATAATAGGAGTGCCAGAGGAAGAGCTGGAGTGGTTAGTAAGAAAGAATTGTTAGCATTATTGAAGAAAAAAGAAAGAAAGCTAAGAAAGCTAACTTTAGGAGTTTGTTTTATTTTGTTTTTGCCCAGAAGATCTGGATTGGAACCAAAGCAAGTGACATTGTCTGTATCCTGACCAGGGTACATCAAGTCTCTTGATTGCTGTCAGGAAAATTGGGTTTATTCCTTATTGCTTTATCTTTTAATTTATATTTAATGTGTTTAAATATAATTTGGAGCAACTTTTGGGAAAATGTTTCTTGTGACATTCGTACAGTACTTATACTAGTTCATTTATTTTCTAGTAATAAGAATAAGAAAAACTTGTATTCTTCATGTTTGAATGAAGGAAACGGTGTACAGTTAGTACATGACCATATTTAGACTTTCAGCCTAGTATACCATTTAGGATTTCTTGCATGTGGCTTGAGAAAAGATTGTTTGCTGTTGTATGATGCTGATGAGTTGAGAATTCAGAGCAATGGGACATTATCTACTAGAAGTTTGTGTGCTTTGTGTAGATAGTCTAACAGACACTGAGATGGATGAGAGCAAAACAAGTCTATTTTGTATTTATTAGGGCAGAGTGATTTCTTTTGATGGAGTAAAGGGTAAAGAAAGTAAATTTTTTTCTTTCCCTCTCATCCTTCCTCTTTTCTTACTGTTCCTTTCCCCCATCTCTCCTCTCCTTTTAAAAAATAAATCTTAACTTCATGATTAATTGTTGCTGGTTGCGGAAGAGAACAACTACTCTGTATGGCCAGATGCTTTGTTCTTACAGTTAAGCACCATGCTTATACACTGTTAGCTGTGATTGTTTAAAACACATTTATGCTCTGTACTTTTACTATCAATGTATAATTTCAATAAATATCGTCTTAAGTGTTTTAAGATAAAAATATTTCTGTAAATGCTAAATTGAATAATTTGGGAAGACTTGATAAAGGCAATACACTTAAAATAAGCTGTCAAGATAAGCATGGTAGAGACCATTAGAAAGAGTCAGGGAAGATTTTGTAAATATCCGTGAGCACTCTTCCCTTTAGATTTCTCAGAGTGTCTATTTCTAGCTCCACTTTAAGGACTAGTGTAAGAATTGGCATATTAGCATTTATGCAGGTAAAATGGTGAGGAATTCCATCCAAGGATTTATGCTGTAAGAACAGACCCCAATCAAAACTGACAGGCCAGGACAAGACTATTAAAGTGAATTTATCCTTAAACCTGTATCAGGCAGGAGGAGGAAAGAACAATATTTAATGTATGTCTTTCCAGTTACTCCATGTTTTAACTCAGTTAGTTAAATATTACTGTCTAGGGCTGGGACTGTGCTTAGCGGTAGCACACTTGCCTGGCATGTGTGAGGCACTGGGTTCGATTCCTAGCACCATGTATAAAGAAATAAAGGTCTATCAACAACTAAAAAAATTTTTTTTTTACAAATTACCTGTCTAAATTAGTGGTGATCACATTGAGAAGGGGAGCTCTGTCCAGTCAGTTCAGCCATGAGCACTCCAGCACTACTTGGGTTTTAGCTGTCAGTGTGCATCTACTGTGAATTGGTGATGTTCCTTATTCTTTAAATTATACATAATAGAAACCTAAGACTGGCCATTTTGTGAGCTGAAAATGGCTTCTTGTTGTTAGTTGTCCTCTGCTTCCTTGAAAGATCATAGACACATCACTCCCCTGGGTCATCCATGACCTATGAAGGTCCGGTGCCTATGAAACAGCCTGTTCATCCAAGCTAAGAGTCTCTGACTCCACTATTGCCATCTAACTGGGTATTTCCATACCTCCTGTCTTCTGAAAGGTCACAAGGTAATCTCAGCTTGGAAATACAAATTAATCGACCAACATAATATTTTTGCAAAGGTTAGGGGAAAAAATATTGGAAATTTACATCTACTCTAGCTCACCAGAAAGTTTAAGAAAACAGAGAAAGGATAAAAACCTTTAATAATACAAACTAGAAATCAATTCCATTGTCACTTTATTTCATCTAATTATTTTTTAATGGATGGATTGGATGGATTAAACTGAGTGTTATATTTCACTTTGATATAAGACTTCATCGATTTGTCTGTGACATTGTACGTGTATAGACAAAGGATATGTTATATTTGTTTCCAACCAAGGTGAAGGAAACAGCTTAGGCAATGAAGCACATCATATCTTAAATCATTTGGACTCATTCACTGATTTCAAATCAGCAGGCATAGGGATTTTTACTTCCTTTTATATTTTTTGAAAATTAATATGTTAAGTATAGTACCTTGAAAAACTTAACTTGGAGAAAGAAAGTAAAATCACCAGAAATTTATTTTGGAAGGAAATTAAATTTTTATGTATTTGGTTTTTACCATACGTAAATTAAAAAGAATTTAGACTGCCCTGTTTAGAATAGAGAGATTAATTTAGATAAACATGTTAGGTTTTCTGCATTTCTACTTTAAAGGAGGTGAATTGGAGTTTGTCTTACTGACTTTTAATTTTATAATTCCAGATCTTCTTTATAATTGTTTTAACTTTAAAAACTATAAGAAATCTAAGTGGAAGGCATGCATCTTTTTTATACTGCTAATTAAGAGAATATTGAATTATAGCAATTGTTTCTACCAGATTTCCTTTAGGAACACTATTCTGTAGAAATTTTGTTATTTGTGTTCACTAATGCACATTATTAATATTTTTTGGTGTGTATTGATAAATGTGGACTATGAATTGGAAGTATAATTATACTGTTTGATTTTATATTGTACTGGTGAATATGCTATTGATAGAAACTTGCATTTCTGCATTTGATTTTCTTTATTTAGATATGGGTTTTTGTATGTGACTTTAAGTACATTATTCAACTTCTCTGAACTTTATTTTATACTAAAGGATTCCCTACAACCTCTTCAGCTTCAAGATCTGATGATGCCATGAATTGTGTGATTATGTGTTTACAAATTTTATTTGCAATTTCACTGATGGCATGCATCAGTTCTGTTGTGAAGAGTGTGTTAGAAGTGAAGTGTGGCACTCTAATTTTTGTCACTGTGACCAGAATACCTGACAAGAAGAACTTAGAGGAGGAAGTTTATTTTGGCTCATGGTTTAAGAGGATCAGTCTATGGTTGGCTGACTCCATTGCTCTGGGCCCAAGGTGAGGCAGAGCATCATGATGGAAGGGCATAGTAGAGGAAAATTACTCAGCTCATGGTGGAAGCAGAGCTAGGTGGTAGAAAGGAAAGGGGTGGGAGGAAAGATGAACCCTTCTAGAGCATTCACCCAGTGACCATCTCTTTCAGCCATACCCTATCTGCCTGCAGTTGCCACCCAGTTAGTTCATTCAAATTAGAATAGACTGGCTAAATTATAGCTAATCATAATCTAATCATTTTATATCTGAATATTCCTGCATTAACACAGGAGTGTTTGGGGGGACATTCCATATCCAAACCATAACACTGAGGAATAAAATTACTAGTCTTCTTTCTAAATAGACAGTAGTGTTTTGAGAATAAAAGCTAGTTTTGAGACTTGTCATTGATTTATTCTTCCATGAATATGAACTTGTGTTCTTGAGTCAGTTTGAATCCCATCCCCTCTATTCAATGGCTTTTTGATCTTGGGCATCAAGATCATACTTTCTATTTTAGTCAGCTTTATGTTGCTGTGACCAAAAGTCCTGGCAAGAACAATACAGAGGAGGAAACGTTCATGGATTTAGAGGATCGGTCCATGGTCAGCTGACTCCATAGCTCTAGGCCCATTGCAAGGCAGAACATCATGGCAGAAACTGTGGCAAAGGAAGGTGTTCAGTTATGACATCCAGGAAGCAGACTCCACTCACCAAGGACAAAATATAAACCCCCAAAGGCACACTCACAGTTACCTACCTCTGCTAGCCACACCATACCTACTTACAATTACAACCCAATTAATCCATATCAGTGGATCAATCCACTGATTAGGTTATACCTCTCATAATCTATTTCACCTCTGAAAATTCACCTCACAAATGTTCTTTTGGGGGACACCTCATATCTAAACCATAACTTTCTGCCCCTGGACTCCCAAAAGTTCATACCCATCTCACAGTGCAGAATATATTGAGGCCATCTCTAAGAGTCCCTACAGTCCTAACAGCTCCAACATTTCCCAAAAGTTCCAAGTTCAAAATCTCATCTGAGTCTCAAGGCAGACTCTTAGCTGTGAGTATATAGATTAAAAACAAGGTACGAGCCAGACGTGGTGGCTCGGGAGGCTGAGGTAGGAGAATCATGAGTTCAAAGCCAACCTCCGCAATGGCAAGGTACTAAGCAACTCAATGAGACCTGTCTCTAAATAAAATACAAAGAAAGGCTGGGAATGTGGCTTAGTGATTGAGTGCCTCTGAGTTCAATTCCTGGTACCCCTCCCCACCCAAAGAAAAAGGGGGAAAAAAAAAGCAATATATAATGGCATAGAATAAACATTTCCATTCCACAAAGGAGAAATAGGAGCATGGAAAAAAGGGGTGGAACCAAAGCAAGACTAATACTTAGCTGGCCTTATAGCTCCACATTCAGCGTCTGGGGCCCATGACATCATGATATTCTCTTCAAAAGGTAGCTCCACCCCAATGGCATTGCTGATTGCAGACCATGTGCCCTTTCTCTTGGCTTGTCTCTGATTGTAGCTTTCTTCAATAGTTGCTCTATGTTAACTGGTGTCTCCAAATCTTGGAGGTCTGTACTATAGCTTCAGCTTCCTTCTTACTTCTTCACACATTTTTCTCTCAAGAGTAACCTGCAGGGACTCTGACCCTGATAAACTTTTGCCTAGGCTTTTCTTTAGAAATTTGGTGGAAGCCTCCTTGTCCCAACTCCAGTATCCTGCATTCCTGCAGAACCAGCACTGCGTGGTTGACATCAAGATATGCCACCATTCTGAGCAGTAGCCAACCTTCCTAGGACCATGGCTGCAGCAGCTTCTGAGTAACTGGGTAGCTGAATATGGTGAAAAACTTTGTAGCTCCAAATACAGTGCCCCCATGGCCTCTTCTGAAAGGATTTTTTTTCTTTTTTTTCTTTTTTTTTAATTTTATATCCTGAGCCTGAGATGAGTGTGGTCTTGCTAATTACTGAGAGGTCTTCAAGCCATCTTTCCTATGTTGTTTCTGGATAAAGTATGTAGGTTCTCTTTAGTGGCTATAATCTCTTTAACATAAACCCTTTCTCCCCAGTTTGACTTGTACTTTTCTGGCCAAATTGCTAGTTTTTCCAATCCTTTTGCTCTATTTTCGGCTCCCAATTATCACAGTAAACTTGGCTAAAAGCGGCCAATAATATACATGTCACTTCCTCAATACAGTGCTCAAATTTCCTCTTCAGATTCACCCTCATAAAAAGTCTCAGGACATAGGCAAAATGTAGATACCTTCTTGGACAGAATGTAATGTGAATGATCTCTAGTCCAATTTCAGTGGAGTCCTCATTCTCCTCTTAAACCTCACAAGCCCAATTTTAACTGTGCATAGTTTTATCACATTCTGGTCTTTTGAACTCCCACCAGAATCACCCATTAGTCTCCACTTACAATATTCTAAAGTTTTTCTGGCTTGCATCTCTAAACTTTTCAAAATTTCTGCAAACCAGATCTGAAGACTTATAAACTACGTAGTCATGGTAATAGTCCCACTTCTTGGTACCAATTTTTGCTTCAGCTAGCTTTGTGTCACTGTGACTAAAATCCCTGACTAGAACAACATAGAGGAGAAAAAATATATTTTGGCTCATGGTTTCAGAAGTTCAGTTCATGATCAACCATCTTCATACCTCTGGGCCTGAGGTGTGGTAGAACATAGTGGCAGAAGGCCATGGCAGATTGAAGCAGTTTACAACATGACATTCAAGAAGCAGAGAAATCCCATGCTTTACTTTTCTCATCTGTAAATTAGGAGTACTAATGTTATTTGCTTTTTAGTGCAAAAGTACAGTATAGTAATATAATCTATGCAAAGCTTGGCACACAGCAAAAGCTTAATAGTAGTTGGCTTTTGGATTGTATTCAGGACTTTCTTCATCTCATGATTGTAGCAAGCCTGCACAAAAGGTCTCTTGTTTCTTCCATAGTTGGTTAGAATTCTTTGAGCCTTCCCATAGTACCTACACCGACAATTTGGTTTGACTCTGAAGCTAATTCAGACTGTTCTCTCTTACAGAGTTTTCAAATGGGTATGGTGCCACTAAAGTTGCCTCTGTCCAGAGCTAGCCATAGGATTCATGCTTGTTAAATCATTGTTAATTTCACCCGCCCATTTAGTTATAAATTTATCTGAAAAAAGAAGTGCTGTTTAAAGCAAGAATGGTTATTATTTCTTTTTTGCATTTCCTTCACTTTTAAAAATTGTTGGTTTTGAGTACCCAACCACTTAGAGAAAACTTAATGGTCATCCGAGGATTCTTTCTTAAAAGTAACTTTGGTAGAATATTCTCATATTGCTGATACCAAGGTATTTTATTCCAGTGTGTAGTGTAAACATCTGTACAGTGGATTTGAGTCATGCTTGTTCATTTTAAAGACCCTATGTGTCATATTATTGTGTAATTCACTTGGCATGTGCTAATATGGGAGCAGAATTGTAAAGGCATGTTTATCTTTCAACACAATTTAGTGATTTGGGAAAAACTACCTCACAGAGTCTTTTCTCATCCTGAACTTGATCAGTATATATATATATTTTTTTCTCTCTTTTCTCTTCTTGCTTAGTCAAATCATTATAATAACCTGTGTGTCAGGAAGCCAGTCTGAGACCCTTGCTAGAAGAGGGTGCCAGCATCTGAATCAAGAGCATGGCCTGAGAATATAGTAGCAGTTAGACCTTGGGAAGAGGAGGTGCTCTGTCCAGGCTGAGTGTTCCGGATGTGGAGGAAGAGGACTAGGTTGTGAATTGCTCCTCCAGCATTGTATATCAGGGCTCCAAAAGGTTTAGAGATACAGGTTTTCTGCCAATGTACCTGTTTTGGTAAATTTTACATATTTCTTTCCTCCCATTTTTTTATTTAAGGATATTTGCTATTAAGAATACCTAGAGCCAGGAGTTAAAACAAAACAAAAAGCAACAAACAACCAAAAACACCACCAAAACCAGAGCCCATGGTGTGCTACTAGCTGCTATGAAGGGTGTGATTGATTGTTACCCAGGCCATGCAAGGGCCGCTCTCTGACATCCTAACTATTCTGTAATACAACTGCTGGAGAATTCATTCCTGTGTTCTATAATCCTGTTTGGATACCACTGTTGCCCTTGGTCATGGAACCTTTCGTCCTCAGGAGGGGGTGAGCAGTGTTCACATGACCTTTTCTCTCGCCCACCTCTCCCTTCCCCAGTATAAAGTATGTAGAAGGTTGGAATCTAGGGTTCCATGCTTTCTCCAGGTAGCCAACCACAAATGCAGTTTCGTCAGTCACAGACATACATAGTAGTTAAAATTAGGTTTCTGATTTACAGGATTATTGTCTTAAAGATGACAAGGGCGCACTTGACTAAATTAACGAAAAATGCCAGTGGTAAGCCAGGAGCAGCTGTTTAAATGTGGGCACCATTCCAGAAGTGTGGGCAGTACTCATGAGAGCCCTTGGCAACTGTCATTGAGCCCAGAATCCCTGCTATACCACTGCCACAGCATTCGGAGGGCTGCATGTATGGGTGTCCACATCTTGACACGGTCATTACTGTGTTGTTGAAGTCAGCGTGAAAATACGTCTGTCCTTATGTGACTAATGCTAACAGTCTAGATGTGGGGCATTGTTTGAAGAATAAAGTAGAAGTTTAAAAACACTCAGTAATTTTGGAAAGAAGACTGCTATATTTATTAAAATAATCTAGGTGTTTTTAAGTAAGCTGACTTTTTTTTTTTACATTTTTTTTTTAGTTGTAGTTAGACACTATACCTTTTATTTATTTATTTTTATGTGGTGCTGAGGATTGAACCCAGTGCCTCGCATGTGCTAGGTGAGCGCTCTACTGCTGAGCCCCAGTCCCAACCCCAGTAAGTTTTTATGTAATCAGGGTTTTGTGTGTAAGGGGGGGAAGAATTTCATTTACATTCATAAGAAATGCTTGGTTTAGTGTAACTTTTAAAAAGTGAATAAAGGGTGTTTGTCTTCACCTCAGCATACTCAGCTGTCAGCCTCAACAAGCCATTAAATGGAACAGAAGACATACTTCAACAAAGGGCACTTGACTCTTTTCTTCTTAGGAGAGTAGATAAGTAAAGACAAATTTGTTGTTGGACAGACAAAAGTTATGGCTTCTTGGTGCCTCAGGTAGGATTGAGCCACCAGGCAGGCAATGGAATGATTTGCTGAAGCTGTTGCATAGGAGCTTAGGGTGGTGCCCTGCACAGAGTAAGTGTCTAATGATTGTTAAGGTGATATTTGTAATTTTATTATGAAACGATCAAGACTCCCATAGAAGGCTGAATGAAGACCACAGAAGAAATAGTGTTCTAATGATCTGGCATCATTTCGTTTGAAAAAAATTCTTAACTTTTGTAACATCATTCAAGGACTGAGCTGACTGACTCTTTGAACCATACAGTTGATATCAAAATAATGAATAAATAAACAAGAACAGTGTGTAAGGAAAAAGAAAATCTCAATCAAGGCTGAAAGGGTAGGAAGTGAGAGAGTGGGTGGTGGGCTTTTGGCACAGTTCTGCCTAGGCATTGATGTCAGGGGTACACGCTGCAGCTGGCCTGGTGCCTACCACTGTCAACACTGAGTCCTGCATAGTTCAGGCTAGGCACAGCAAGGTTACTCTACTTGGGTCTCACATGGATTCCACAGCCACTGTCTGCTCCCCCATTCTATTCTGCATTAGATGGAATACCCACTGCTGGTAAAACATGACAGAATGTAATTTCCAAAGGTCAGTGAACTTTCTAGGATCAATAAAATTCTATAAGGAGTATTGGGTCTGCTTCAGTGGGATCCTTGCTGGCTTAGCAGTGCCAGCAGCAGCATGGCATTCCCCTGGGGCATTGGAAGTGGCCTGACACTGGTTGGATATTAGCTCTGCCCATAGAAGCTGTTGCTTTGTACCTTCTACTTTAACTTGCAAGGTTTAACATGAGGAATTGCAATTTCTGATGTGTTCAGAGGTGAAGACACTTGCTCTGAGGTGAAATCAGGTAGCTCAGAGTTTGTAGAAATAGGATGAGGCCAGGAGCTAGGGTTGTGCCTCAGTAGTAGAATGATTGCCTAGCATATGTGAGGCCCTGGGTTCGATCCTCAGCACCATGTAAAGATAAATAAATAAAATAAAGGTATTGTATCCATCTACAACTACAAAAAATATTTTTTAAAAAAAGGAAATAGGATGAGGCCAATTTTGAGATGTGACATTGGTGAGTGTTAAATGGAAAATACCACTAGGATTTTACTTTCCAAGTTTAGGGCCAAGTACTTTGTGTAGATGGGGGTGGGGGATATGAGAAATATTTGTTTTCTTTTCCTATAGTTTCTTTCTTCCATGCTCTTGTTCATAAGGCTTATCCAGAAGTCAGGGGTGGAGGCTAGTGCCCCATTTTGGTGCTGGGACAAGATTTGGACTGTCTCACAAATCACCATGGAAATGCTGTCTCAAACCATCTTGTTTCAATGTTCAGTAAAAGACTGAAGCTGTTTCAGGCTTCTTTCAGGTCCTAGGAAACCCTCTTAGCTTACAGATTTTCAGTTTCAGTGAAGTGTCCTTAACACCTGTCCTGTGTGCAGGTGAACTGCCTCCTTGGATATATGGACTTATGAGAGTCCCCTTGTGTCACATGGGCCAGGTCTTTTCCTGCTGTGATGTAGGGTCACCAATTACACTGCATGTGCAGAATGCTCACTGAGACTCTTGGGATAGGGCTCAGGACTCTGTACACCAGAGTGTCTACATGAGGACCTTGAAGAAATTTAGCTGGAGGAGATAAAATAAACTCATACTTTTTAAGCAGTAAGTTGTGATCAGCATTTTTTAAAAATGAGGTGGATTAGAAGAGTATCAGAGTTTGCTGCATATTCCAGGAGTGCTATGGCTTATATACGAAGTGTCCCCCAAAAGCTTATATGTGAAACAATGCAAGAAAGTTTAGAGGTGAAATGATTGGGTTATGAGCACTTTAACCTAATCAGTGCATTAATCCCATCATGGGGATTAAGTGAATAGTAACTGGAGACCGGTGGGGTATGGCTGGAGGAGGTGGGTGGCTGGGGGCATGCTTTTGGGGTTTATATTTTGTCTATGGGCAGTTTTTCTGTCTGCTTCCTTATTGTCATATTCTGAGCTGCTTTCCTCCTCCACATTCTTTTGCTTTACCTCAGACCCAGAACAATGGCGTCTGCTTTAGCATAGTGTTGCCTGCCATCTATGGACTAAGACCTCTGAAACTGTAATCCCCAAATAAACTTTTCCTCCTCACATTGTTCTTATTGGGTCTTTTGGTCATAGCAATGAAAAAGCTGACTAAAAGAAAGAGTTACTTTGTGAGTCTGTGAAGTGGGTATATATGGTGTGCATGTGTTCATGTATATTGGGATGCATTGCAAAAGGTTTTTCACACTGTGAGTCAAAGTCAAGAAAGGTTGAAAGCTGGTAAGAAAGATGTTTCTCTGAGTCCTTCTCATCACAGCCTCTTGTGACATTTGGAACCCTTAGCTGGGCCCCAGCCAGTAAACCATCTGCTCTAAGCTGAACTGAGGGAAGGAGGTGCTGGGAAACCTAACCTACCCTCTCCTGGTTTTCTGCTCCAGACCCTTTTTTCCAGTGTCTTTGGGCAGAGTCTAGAACTTTTAATTTTATTTATTTTATTTTTATTTTTTAAAGAGAGAGCAAGCGAGAGAGAGAGAATTTTTAATATTTTTCAGTTTTTCGGTGGACACAACATCTTTATTTTATTTTTTATTTTTTTATATGGTGCTGAGGATCGAACCCAGCGCCCCGCGCATACCAGGCCAGCGCGTTACCGCTTGAGCCACATCCCCAGCCCCAAAGAACTTTAATTTTAAATAATGAAGTTCTTTGTGATTCTGAGGCAGGTATTCGTGAGATTACCTTTTAAGAAAAACTGGCTTGCTTTGTACAAGCACTTTGCATGTTAAAGTTTAGACCTTGTAACACCTTGTAATCTGTGAGGTGATTCATTACTTTCATTCTTGCCCCATTGTACAAATACAGACACTATAGTTGATTAGATTTGATGACCTCCATAAGATCAGAGGTGTTTAGAGAAGGACCTGAACTCAGGCCTGGCTAGTATAAGGCTTCCCTTCCTCTCACCTTTCTTCCTTGGAGAGAGTCGGATGGCTGGATGTGAAAGACATTCTCCTGATTGAAGAGTCTCCCTAATTGTATGTGTGTGTTTGGGGGAGGGGAATCAGATTGCTAAAACAATAGTTTTAGAGAGCATCCTTGGCACGAAGCTTTACTGCCAGTTTTGGGATTGTCATTGAGACCTGTACTTTATGTGAATGTACATAGAGATTTGAAAATTAAGAGGACAGGTGGCCTGATATAATCCCACCATTCCTTTAAAAAAGTAGTGTTGCCTGTGTCCTACCTTCACAGAGTTGTGGAATGGCTAAACATAATGTGTGCAGGTCTTTTGAGCTCCTCCAGAAGAATGATGGAAATAATCATATGCTGGTACCCTGCTGTTCAGATTTTGTGGGGGACACACTTAGGGTCAGTCTTCAGAGCTCCTCCTTGCTTTACATTAGAAGGCTACTGTCTCCTGTTCATCTGGGGAAGGCCTGGAACAACAGTGGGTGGAGCAAGTAGCCTAGGCCACTGTACACAGCCCCAGGTTAATCTTATTATGTAAAGAAAGGAAGAATGATTTTGTTTTCAAAATGAGGCTCCCCCTTCTGATGGTGTATGGGTCCGAAGTCACATGCAGTGGGATTTGTGCTAACAAGAGGAAACCCTGGAAGCTCTGTGGTACAGGTGTGTGTTTTGTAGCCTTAAAGAGGCACTTTATTTTTAATTTGAAGTTTATCATCTTACTGGCACAGGTGCTTCCTTCTCTTTTTAAATGTGTGAGGTTTTATGTTCAAATTCCCTTCTGATTTTAGTTTTAAATCTAAGTTTGATTGTAGAGATATGTGTCCTCTTAATATATTTTACAAGTTTTTAGTTTTTAATATTCCCAAGCTCTTGATGTGGATTCCCCAAGTGATAAACTTAACATGCATAGTATCAACATAGAGGTGAATGATTTCAGGTGTAAGTTGCAGCCATATTTCTTTGATATGCCTCTAAGTCCTGTCATTATTTTAAGAATTTACATATTTAATTATGTTTAATGTTTAAGTATTTGTCCATTTTTTAATTTTTTAATGGAAGAAGAAATATTTATTTTGTTTTCAGAATGGCTGTGAAGCCAAAAATCTGCAACATCTTCAGGATAACTCTCTCTCTCTCTCTCTCTCTCTCTCTCTCTCTATATATATATATATATATATATATATATATAAAATTTTTCTTTAAAACAAACTATATATATAGTTTGTTTTGAAGAGAAATTTCATTTGTCCTTTTTATAATTTTTAAGATGGAGCAAATGTGTAAGTTTTGTTAGAGAGTTATAAGCAATTCTAGGACTTCAGGTTACTCCTGGAGCAGTAAGAAAAAACTCTTAGTCAAAGAACTGAGAAATGGGATGTACCACCAATTTTTAAATGAAAGAAAAAGGTAGGATACCAGAATGTTGAACATGTACATGGGTAAAGATATGTGACATTATGTTAGATGTGTAATAAGTAATTTTTAATAGCATGTGTAAAAATTGAATTCTCTTAGTTTTAACTTCATGAACTCTTTCAGCCTCAGTTTCCTCATTCCTGGGAATGGAAAGGGTTGCAGTGTGTCCTGGCATCAGGCACAGAACTCCTGAGCAGCTTTTATTACTGTTGATGGCCTGATGGAGATGACATGGCTTCTTATGATAGGAACCCACAGGCTACCTAAGACATTGTGTTTCCTGAAGTTTTAGTTGAACTATAGAGAATCAGTATGAAGTTGTTAGCTCTAATACCCTGATCAAAAATGTTAATTGGCTTTTTTTATGGCTGAGGGCGAGGTATGTGGTACAGATAGGAAAGGGAAGATTTGGTACACTTCTCAGAAAAAAATAAATAAAAAGCAGATGGAATTAAGTTTGTGGAACTAATTCTGGACTGGAAATGTAGCTCAATGGTAGGTAAAGCATGTGCTTAACATATGCAAACCTGGCTTCAGTTCCTAGCACTCCCTACCCCTCAAAAGAAGAAAAAATTGATTTAGGTGCTTAGTATTCTATTGCTGCCTAAGAAATTACCACAAACTTAGCATCTTACATACACAACACTTGTTTCTTACCTCACAGTTTCTATAGGGCAGGTGATTGGACACTGGATAGTTGAACCTTCTGTTCAACTATGTTCAGCTGAAATAAGGCTCAGCTGAACAGTGTTCTCATTTGAAGCATGGAGCCCTCAGATTCATTCAGGTTGTTAGCAGAATCTATAGCATTCTTGCTGACTAGTGGCAGGGGTCACTCTCAGGTCTTTGTGAAGACAGTATTCTAGTAGGGCAGGGTTGTTTGTTTGTTTGTTTGTTTGTTTGATATCAGGGATTGAACTCAGGGTGCTCAACCACTAAACTACATCCCCAGCCCTATTGTATTTTATTTAGAGACAGGGTCTCACTGAGTTGCTTAGCACCTCCCTGTTGCTGAGGCTGGCTTTGAACTTGCAATTCTTCTGTCTCAGCCTCCCAAGCTGTGCCACCATGCTAGCAGGGCAGTTGCTTTTTTAAGGTCAGCAAGTCCATCAGTCTGACACCTCACCCTCTTAAAGGTCTTACTTCATGAGGCCGAGGCTCATCCAGAATAATCAGTCTCCAAAGAGAATTATACATAGGACATATGACAGTGGGGATGGATGTCAGGGTGCCATAATAGTGCTTATCCCAATGCTGGCTGCATGTTGGTTGAACTCAAGGGAGGAAGGGAGGAAAAAAGAAAGGGAAGGCAAAAAGGAAGAAGAGAAATAAAGTCACTGCTGCCTTATGGTTGTTTACTCTGTCACTCAGCACAGTGCATTTGACACAGTGAGGGGGAGTGACATTAAAGGAACAGTAAATGACTGTGGGGAGGCAGCTGGTTAAGGCCAGGGGCGCACACAGGAGTAATGAGGAGGTGAGCTTTGGGCAGAGGCCTGCAGACTGGAGACGGGCTCCTCCTAGTGGGCAGGTTTTCATGTGATCAGCATGGGAAGTATCAGACCTTCCAGTTGCTCAGGTTATTTGATGATGATGATGATGATGTCTCCTACAGCCAATGTCGCTAAGTTTAGGAGAAGGAAATTTCTAGTCCTTTCTCTTCTATAAAAATCCCAGTCTTTCCAGCCTTGCTGGCTCAGTTGTATTTTAGGAAGACCTTGTGAAGATTGAAAATTAGGGCAGTACCAGCTTTATACAGCTTTCTATATAGGAAAGACTCATTCAGGAGACCTGGGGAACAAGCAGGATAATTTTATTTATGAAGCCTCAAGTTAGTAAACCAGGAATCTGAACATTATTTTTGAGGCTAATGGTAACTCATTTAAGGGCCTATGGAAGTAGTTTTCTTTTGCACAGTATTTTTTTACAAATTAGTGTTAAGAAGCGTTAAGACATGGAATATAAAACATAGAATCTCTAATAATTAAAACATTATTGACATTGTTTGACATTGTTCCTGACATTTAGTGAAACCTGACTCCTTCAAAGACTAGCCTGTTTACCCAACATTCTGTGATGCTGACGTTCACAGTGGAGGCACCTTGGACAGCACTGCGGAAGTCTGAAGGAGGGAGAAGTGTGACCTCTGAACCCCTCCTTCCTGTCCTCTGCATCAGTATGTGATTAGCATAGGAGTGTGTGTGTGTGTGGGGGGGCACAACAGTAGCATCCATGAGTGTTTTTGAGATGGTGAAAAGTATAAGAAGATGTTAAATATTAACTCATGACTCCTGGGATATGAAGAGTTAAGGCACACGAGAGAGCTTTGGGGAAAATGTGCAGAAATAGGAAAATACAGCATTATTTTAAAGCTCAGCTTGCTAGCCAGGTTTTTTGTTCCACACCCCTCAGTCCTTGAGGTATTTCAGGCATTTTTTGTCATTCCACCCTTTATAGCCTCCAGGAAGTACATGAATGCCAGCAGCTCATACTGTGTCACAAATGTTAAGGGGCCTGACTCTGAGGTCACCTCTTGGAAGGTTAAGATGAGAATGTTTGCCTTCAGTCACAGCATGAGGAGAGAGTGGAGAAACAACACACTGCTGACATTTGCAATGAAGATCAGGGATGTCCTTTCGTGTGTGGGAAAGTGAATCCCTAAGGAGATAGATGATTGGTTACAGTGTAACCCTAGGTGCCTGTTGGTCTGCCTCACTTGTGATTGTAGGGTTGAAGATTTTACTACTGGCATGCTCTGGTTTTGTATTTAATGCAGTCTTATGGGATGTGTTTTTAGGACTGTGTTCCTCTAAGCTCTGAAGGAAATAAAAGATAACACCTTTGAGCAGTTTTGTTAGGAAGACCTATGTGTGGTAGATACTCTGAGGACCCATAGTGATTCAACTGAACTTAAGTAAACAAATTATGTTGTATTGGATCTGATGGAATCAGATTGGGAAGGTTTGTTTTAAGTCATCTGATGGTGGTTCTCGTAAATTGCTTTTTAATTTAGATATGAAAATTTGGTAAAACAACTTTAGCATTAATCTTAAGTCCCAATTGAGAGGATATTGTAGGGGATATGGTAGAAGAATAAAGTTAGGTTTTCTGTACAATAGAAAAGTTTCTTATGGGTAAAGCTAGAATCCAGTTTTATTACACATTAGTTTTGCAAATAGCATACTTGCTACATTTGAAATTCACAATGCTCATTAATATTTAGCCAAGTATTCCAGAACAGACCCTTGAGCATCTATATCTAAGCTGTCCTAGAGTTCAGAGGGAGGGTGCAGGAGGCTGTGTGGAGAGGAGGCCAGTGAGCTGCGCCTAGGTAGGGTTTCCTAATGGAGGAAGCCACACCCCCAGTATAGGAGAAAGTGTTGGGGGGGATTTTATAACTTTTAATGCACTGTTTTAGTCAGTTTTTCCCCTGCTGTGACCAAAAGACCTGAAAAAAGCAATTAGAGGAGGAAAGTTTATTTTGAGATTCAGTTTCAGAGGTCTTAGTCCATAGATGGGCTGACTATATTTCTTGGGGCCTGAAGTGTGGCAGAACATGGTGGACGGGTGTGGTGGACAAAAGTGGCCCAGGACATCACATCAGGAAAGGGGGGTAGGGGGGGCGCAAGCACAAGGACAGAACATATACTCCAAAGACACACCCCCAGGGACCTACCTCCTCCAGCCACACCCTGCCTGCTTACAGTTACCATCCAGTTAATTCCTATCAGAGGATTAATGTATTGATTAGATTAAGGTTCTTATAACCCAGTCATTTCACCTCAAAGTTTTCTTGTATAGTCTCACACATGAGCTTTTGAGGGGACACCTAATATCTAAAACATTGCATGCGGAGCTTTAATTCTATGTTTTATGGGATATGTCAGGAACAGATATCCTTTCTTGATAGCTGTGACAAAGAGAAAATCTTTTATAGTTTGAGACTTTATTTCCTGCTAGGTGTTTCTGATGTTCCAAATTGTGTTGGTGAGCTTACACTATTTTTGAAGTAGACAAAATGATCTGCCTTCTCAGGAATGTGAGGCTGTGGTTGACAAAAATATGTCAGATGTTTCAGAGTGCATACTGGGAATCAGAGACAAATGGCCCTGAAATGTCAGAGAGAAGGCACATAGCATACCTGCAGCAGCATACGATTGCTAATGTCCTGGGCCCAAGTGCTGGTGGGGACTGGAAAAAAATCTCACAGTAGCTCATTTGGTTCTTCACAGTAATGTGAATTTTTAAGTTTGCCAGATTGTGTTATGAAGGTGGCATGTGGATTTGAACAGGTAATTTGCATGGGCACAAATCATATAGTTTTGATTAAGTTCTTTAGGATGATATCTGTTTTATCAGCACTTGTACTTAACAGAACTGTTTTGACTCTGTAGGATTTTACTTGGTAGGGAAAATGCTTTCTCTTTATGGATATTTGAATTTATCATAATTGATGAGATCAATTTTTTCTAATTGTAGGCTGTGACAAACCAAAATCAGGCAGAAAATTTTAGTTATGTGTTCATAAGATGAAAGACTAAAATTCACGAGTATGTAAAGAAACTCAAATCTATCTTTGCTTATCCCGACATCATCATACTGAAATTTATCATTGTTATGACATATAGCTATATACTTAAAATCTAAAAACATTTAAGATAAAACCAAAACTTGCCAATATTGGTTTAATCTAGACTGGAGTTAGCAAGCTTTTGTGTAAATGTCCAGACAATAAATATTTTAGGCATTGTGGGCTGTGCAGTCTCCTTCTGGCTACTCAGCCCGGGGACATATAGCCTAACAGCTACAGGGGACAGAGAAAGAGAGTGGGCAGGGCTGCCTCCAGGAATCTTAATTTACAAAGTATGGCAGAATGGATGTGGCCTGATGCCCTAGTTTTCCAGTCCCTTCCTGCAGTATTTCAAGACCTGGGAAAAGAGGATGTCTTTTTCCTATTGCTTTTGAGTAAAGTGAGAGTGTAAATATCAGCAGTCTCTAGACTATTCCAGGAGTTTAATTTAGTTTGGGGTTATGTAATTTGACCCTTGGAACAGTTTGGTTAAATGATACAACCTCCCTTCTGATAGGTCTCTCTATACATCATTTTAGGAAGACAGTGCTCAAGGCCAGATGCTGGTGATTCTTCTCTTCCTTTTATTTATGCTAGTGGTGATTCTGTCAGACCCAGCTCCTCTGCTTACAGCAGACTAAACAAAAAGAAATGTCATCTATGAACATTCATTTAGATTTGTGAATGCTTGGCATACCAGAACAGGGATACTGGAAATGATGGACTGCTGTGAGAATAGTCTCTATGTTACCAGCACCCACCTTCCTTGAGAGAGTCTTGTTGTGGGGAAAGGTCAGCTGAGTTGCAGAGGTGCAAGAGGTACTCACAGTCCTGGACTTGTTGCCAGGTTGCAAGCACACTTTAGTAGCACTTCTTTCTCTAGGATGGAATGATGTTTTCAGCTATTTGCACCCCTTCATGTTATTCCCATTACTGTGAGAGCATGGATTCAGACAGCTTCCCACTGGTGACCCAATGTGAACCATGCTGCCATCGGTGGCATGATTTTCTCAAGTGATGAATACCCCTTGGTAAATTTCCAAACCAAATTAGAGATTCCTTCCATTTGCCTAATAGTTCCTCTACTGAAAAAGGTACTGTATAAAAATTGTGCCCCAAATGATTTCTATTTATGCATAAAATTGAGTTAGTTTATAAGCTCATGATTTGCAATTAATTGAGAATGGGGAGGTACTGAAAAGTCAGGCAAGATGCACAACAAGCATGTGTGTTTGGGGATGATGGGGTTGACCCCTATAGTTGTAATAACAGCAAATGCCCCAACAGATCTCCAAGTATAAAATGGAACAAAGTAGATGCAGGTAAGGGCAGTGGAGAGTGTTAATCTCATAGCCAGTGTTGGGATTAGTCCTCTGCCTGTGTTTTTTTGGAACTTCTGAGTTTATGTCCTTGAAACTCTTTTCTTTTTATTTTTAATCTTCTCTTTTTCCATATTTTCCTTTATACCTTCCCCATTTTTGCCCCAATTTTATCTGGGACATTAAAATCATTGTATCCTCTCTGGTGAAGTTTCTCACTTTGATATTCTCACATAGTAGTGAATCTTAATTGTTGGTATGAGGCGTTATCCAAAGTACATGAACGAAGACATGAATTTGTATCAGCATACTTCATATACAACCAAATATGAAAAATTGTGCTTTATATGTGTAATAAGAATTGTAATGCAAAAAAAATTATTATTGATTGTGATTAAAGCACTGAAAGTTACAATGTACTATTTCTTTACCACTCACTTGCCTATTGATTTTCTTTTTTCTTTTCTGGAGAGACAATAATTCTAAGAACAAGGCCACTGTTAGTACCTTCCATATAAGAATGTTTGAAGATTAAATTTGCAGGAATAATGCTTGTGGTTTACTTGTCAAGGCCCAATATGTATATTCACTTATTTAAAGGCAGATGTTACAAAGAAAGGAAAAACACTGTGTGATAATCTGGTACACCTTTATAAGCCACTGAGAAAGAAGTGGGAGCTACCGGCTTGTTAGCTTTAGTAGTAATTACTCCAGGAGGTATTTTCTTTTGGTCCCAATTTGATATTAATGCAGTCTTCAGTACAGTGATTAAGAAGTATTGGGGCCAGGCATAGTGGTACACACCAGTAATCCCAGTGACTTGAGAGGCCAAGGCAGGAGGATTGTAAATTCGAGACCAGCCTCAGCAACTTAGACCCTGTCTAAAAATAAAAATTTAAAGGACTGGGATGTAGCTTAGTGGCAAGGCACCCTTGAGTTTAATCCCCAGTATTGGCGGGGGGTGGGGGTAGTATTGGGGACAGCAGTGTCATGGTACTTCTGTAGATTTGGTACAACAGGATTCATTGTTGCCTTTGAACTTCAGTGTCAGGATTAGTGAAGGCAGGCTGACCTGGTGTGTGTGCCTGTGTGCTTGGTTTTGGGGAGATATTTGTGCCTTGTGGTGTACACACACCTGCTGCTACCAGCAGTTGTTGGTTGGAAATCAACAGTTGTAGTCTTGTCACAGATGGAAGTGAATGTGGACACAGTTAAATATGAGACATGAAACCTTGTGTTTAGTCAGTGAACTCATGCTGTTTAAAATGCCTTGACTGATGTCCAGATAGCCATTTCATCTACCTCCAAGTAGATATTTTGATTTGGCCAGTGATTGATCAAAATTTGATAGGTATTGAAAAGAGAAATGGATTACAAGTCAAGCCAAAACATGCTTGACTGGTGTTAATGTGGAAATCACTATTGTTTGAACTAGAATTCATGATTCAGTGAATTATCTTCTTTCCTCTAACATTATTATTATTTCTTGGATAAATTTACCTTTAAAAAGTTACCTCTTGAGCCAGTTATATAGCCATTTCCCCTATTCTCCCTATAATCCTTTTGAATATGTGGGAAGTACTGACACATTTCCCTTTTGTGTTTTATGAATTGTAAAGTGATTATAATGTTCAGATCAAGCTAGACATACAGAGTGAAATATATGCCCATGAGAAAGTAGAATTTGTTTCAGGTCTTTTGAAGTAGTGAATATATAGTAGACAGCAATAAAAGCTGGAATAATGCACAGTGATTTTGATTTCAGAGGATCGGATGCTGGAGGTGAACTGACCTAGTACTGGAAAGGACTTAGAGCAGCTAAGAAGGTGATTCAGTGGTGAAGACAAGTACTTTAGTTTTCTTTGGTGATTGGAACCTGGTCATTAATTTGCTAATTAGTTTAGAACAATTGTGCCATCAATAAGTGTCTCCTCCTTATGGCAGGTGTAGTAGTAGTAAGAATACTTAAAGCCACATATCTGCTGTCCCATCCTACAGACAGGGTATTCCCAGCTTTCGGGTGCTGCTAGATTGCAGGGGCTCACTAGTACTGCCTGCTGTGATTCCTGTACCCAGAACACTGAGAAGAGAGGGGGAGAATCAGGTCAGAACTTCCCTAAGTTCCTGTGTATTTCATTCTGAACTATGTTAAGAGAGAATTTTAAATTTTTTTTAAAAATTTAGTGTAACATTTTGTATCCCATTAAAATAATGTATGAAGTCATTATTTAGAGTTAAACCTTGCAATACAGGATTTTTAAGGGACTGTCTTTATATAATTAGAAAATAGTTTTGTATACAACTTGGGGGAGTGCAACTGAAATGTTTTCTGCTTGGTCTTGAACAGTGTCACACAGAACTCAGAAGTACCTGGTTTCACATCATACCTCTTTGTATCTGTTTTCCTCCTCACCTGTGTATGTTAACCCCTGTAAGCCTCCATTTTCATAGGCTTAGGGGAGTTGTCAGCTACTGGTATCATTGCAGTGATGGTGATGCCTATGATACTGAAAGTAATGCCTTTGTTGTTGTACTTGTTTCTCATATAGGATAGTAAGACATTACATAAAATATGAAATGTCTTTAGACTTGAGATAATAGGGCAGACTGCCTCGGGTGTTTCATATAGTCATTAAAGTTCAAAATATTGAAAAATTCAAATGTTAAAATGCCAGGGATAATTCTAGAATATATAAATGGTACTCTGGGCACATTATGCTTAAATTCTTGTTTTTAATAGAAAGTCTAACAGTTACTTAGCAGTTTTCTATTCTGGTTAGCAATACAAAGTCCCTCCTCCCCAATGTTTCTCAGAGCTTATGAAAGTGTTCTAACACAGGTAATTATCCCTTCATCTACACATTAGATCCACTAATTGGTTTGTATTTTAAATGATGTCAAATTTGGAGTTTTCCATCCTACTTTCTTAAAGTGGGTAGAATAACAATTATCTGCATTGAATTAATCTGCAGTGCCCACTTTCTTTTTTTTTAATATATAATTCTTTACTCATAGCTGGACACAGTACACTTATCTATCTATCTATCTATCTATCTATCTATCTATCTATCTATCTATCTATCTATCTATGTATCTATCTATCTTTATGCAGTGCTGAGGATTGAACCCAGCACCTTGCTAGGCGAGCTCTACAACCCCAGCCCTAGTGCCAACTTTTCTGTGTCCAAGTTTTGAATCGTTGGTTTCTGACTGAAAATAAAATTGTGCTCTAAGTTTTGTTGTTTTTCAAGATTTTTGTCTTTACTTTGTGACTAATAAGTTTTCAAATAATAATAAAAGTTAATGGGAATGTAGATTTCTGGAATAAAGCTTTAGAAACTAAGTGAAGTGTGAAGATTATTTGCTTTTATGAATACTGTGTGCTTATTTATTTATTCTAGATAACTGATCAGTTATCTATTAAATGCAATTAAGTAGGGTACTTCTTTAAAACCATCAGCTTCATTGTTGGGATAAATGAAGAAAAGGCAAGTTCTTGATGGTGAAAAGATTGAGAAGGACTTGAGGCATTTATGTCTGTGGAAATCACTATAAAATTGGAGCTAAGTTGTTGTTCTGAGGCTATTTCTCCCCCTTTTTTTTTTTTTACATAACAGCAGATCTTCATTCTCACTTTTCCTTTGCCCTGAACAGTTGCATTTAAGCATTATCAGCATTAAAAACATATTTAGGAGGAAGTCCAAGCCAAACATCTGTTAACTAGCCAGCCAGTTTCTAAAAGCCTTTCAGCTGTAGAGAGTCGGGACCATTCCATGTGGTGAGTCTGACTTGCAGGCGGCCTGTGTGTTCCCCAGAGGAGTTGCCTCCTTGTAGACTTTCAAAAAGGGAAAGACTATTGCATTTGACTGAAGACAGGAAATCCCAAGTCATAGAAAACAAGATCTCAGTTATCAATGTTTGATGGAATTCTGCAGATCTACTAATTGGTTTGTATTTGAAATGATGTCAAATTTGGAGTTTTCTTTTTCCTCCCCCATTCCTTTATAATTGAGATGGGATTTCCTCTTCATTAAGGCTCTTGGCAAAACCCATTTTAGAATGCAATATGGTAGACATTTGAAGTTAACATTATTTTCTTGTGAATTGTGAAACAGAAGTGTATAAGAGTAATTTTGGGGTCTCTAGAGAGAGCAATTAAAGTCATGTTATTATTATTATTTTTTTAAATAGCATTTCAATATGTTGAAAGAAAGAAAGTGCCGGTTTCTCTTTTTGGTTTTTGTTGGTGCTAGAATTAGACTTTTTTCCTACTTTGTTTTTTGTGTAGACTTAATAATTTGAGGGTTTATTCAAAGATTATATTCCAAATACCTTTCCCCATATTAACTACAAATACAGGCCTTTTTCATATAGTTTGTCTACGATAGATTCAGGTTTATAGGTAGTGTATCCTGTAAGCCTAAATTTGCCTTATAATAGGAATTAAATGGTAGTGACTTGAAGGAACCAGGTAGCAGTTCTGGAGTAAGCAGAAGCTTTTGTAGTCTTCCAGTAGTCCTTTAGCATGCTCAGAATCTTTACTGGTGCAGCCGGAGCTGTGAGGAGGAACACATGAAACCTGCTGGCTCCCACGCAGGACTAAACTATGCACTTCCAGAAGCTCTTAGAACCTCAGAGTTTTTAGCTTCCTAAGATAGGCTAAATTTTATATTGTTGGATATAGAGAACATTTTTGAGCTCTAAAGTTCTGATTTTAGTATGCTTCTTATGTCTTCTTAAATGACACAATTTTGAAGAAGGCAGAACAGTAGCAACAGTAGCAAACACAGATTTGTTCACTTTTGGTTTTGTTTCTTCTCTCATCTCTCAAATACTTTATAATTGGATTTGCTTCTAGGTTTACATGTTAGGATATGTTAGTTGTATTAGCAGTGCAGTCTGTTGATGCTATAGATATGAGACAAATTACATTCCAGTGGAAGCTTGGAACATTTTTATACCAGTTCAATACGTTTGAGTATTTTTAGTAAAGTTGGAAGTAAATTGTATTATTCCTATGGTACTGTAAGTAATAATAATACAATGTGGAGTTACTTGTTGTGCTTACCAGGTGTCAGGTACCAGTCTAAAATCTCTGCCTCAATTAACTGTATTCTGCACTACAGCATAATACTTGGTGAAGGTAGTTTTACACATGTGGAAATTAAGATGTAGAAAAGTTAAGTAATTTATCCAAGTCCACATAGCTCCAAAGTGGCACAACAGGCTAAGAATCTAAGCCTTGCTCATATGCTCCTAACCTCTGGCAGACAGTACTTGATTTTTTTCAGGTGACATTTAATGAAATTGTTTTCTCCATTACTTTAATGTGGTCTCACATATGGATATTTGTATCATATGTATATAATGAAGATGTGCCACATCATTGTCCTTTTTCACTTGCATATCTGAGCATAGAATAAAGGTCATTAACAGAACACTAAGGACACCTATCTTACACATATCTGAAGCCTTGTTAATTCTTTTATTTTGACACTGGGCATTGAACCCAGGGACGCCCAAACATTGAGCCACATCCCCAGCCCTTTTGAATTTATCATCTGTTTGTTTATTCTGGTACCAGGGATTGAACCCAGGGACACTTAATAACCACTGAGTCACATCCCCAGCCTTTTAAAATAATTTATTTAGAGACAGGGTCTCCCTGAGTTGCTTAGGGTCTTGCTAAGTTGCTGAAGCTGGCTTTGAACTTGCAACCCTCCTGCCTCAGCCTCCCAAGCTGCTGGGCATACTCCCAGCCTTCTCAGTTCTTATTGTTTAAAAAAATATATTATTTAAGTTGATACAGTTTTTCCTTTGGAAATCCTAAAAAAAAAAAAAAAAAAAAAGAAAGAAAGAAAAGAGGTGTTGTCTGCTAGTCACAGAGAAATTTCAGTTTTTATATCCATATTCTTTAACAAATGAGTATTTTTAGCAAAAGATGGTAATAATAGGGAGACTTTTTGTTGTTTTTTTCCCCAAGAGATAGAGAAAAAATTAATTATTTAGGGCTGTGACAGAATAAAGAAATGAATATTTTTAAAATCATGACGTGGAGAATTTTAGAATTACATGGCAGTATAAGAAACTCCTTATTTTGCTGATAACAACTGAGGCCAAAAAAGGCTGTGACTTGCTCAAATCTCAGAAGCCAGCAAATATATGAAGGGAGACACTGCATTCTCCTGATTCCAGAGTCAGCATCAATTTCCCTTCATCCCATGGCTCTGTTTTTTTATCCCTCATTTTTTTATTAGTGCATTCTGGCTATATATATGGATGGAATTTGTTGTTACATATTCATACATACAAGCAATATAAAAATATAATATAATGACATTATTTGGGTCTAGAAAGCTGAACTTTTTTTCACACATAAAAGACACATAGATACAAATTAAAAGGAATACTTTTACACTGTTGCTGAGACTGTAAATTAGTATGATGACTATGAAAATCAGTATGGAGTCTCCTCAAAAGACTAGGCATGGAACCACCATAAGACCCAGCTATGCACACTTTCTGGTATTTATCTTGAAGAATTAAAGCCATCTTACTGCAGTGATACATGCATATTCATGTTTATAGCAGTACAATTCATAAGAGCCAAACTATGGAACCAGCCTAGGTGTCCATCAATGGATGAATGGATAAAGAAAATACGGTATACATACACAGTGGAATTTTAGTCAGCCATAAATAAAAATAAAATTATGATATTTACAGGAAAATGGATGGAACTAGAGACCATTATGTTAAGCAAAATAAGTCAGATTCAGAAGATTAAGGGTCCTGTATTTTCTCTCATATGTATAAGGTAGAGAGGAAAGAGAAAACAAAGGTGGGGGTGAATCTCTTAAAAATCCAAGGGAGATCGGTAAAGGGACAAAAGGTGGGAATTAGGAAAAGAGTGGAAATGCTGGGGAGTGATATTGGCCAAATTATATTTTTAACAGGGGACTTTTAATCTGTTATTTGATTGTTCAAAGTCATTTAGTCCTTAGATTTTCACCATACTTTGCATTATTGGAGGATGAACCAGAAATGGGAAACAGGGTCCCCACCCTCTGTAATCATCCTCACAGTACCTTCTTAGTGTGTTCTAGCACGGAGAACTTTTAGAGCAGATGGGACCCTGTTGAGCTGTGCTTGGAGAGCCCCTGCCCTCTCAGCCACATTGTGAGCCTCTAGGGCACTCAGAGGCTGAGGAGTGACTGGAGGTTTTCTCCTTTTCACAACCCTGTGGTGGAGATCTCACAGAGCTCTTTTGTGTGTGGAATGAGCCAGGGAAGAGTGAGGGCGCTGACCATGTCATTGCTCTTTGATTCGACTTCTTCTCTATGGTCTTTTCTGTTTCCTTTAGTGTTGTGGGTGTGTATCTGTCTGTCCCTGCTTCTGCTAGTATTCCCTTTTCCCATAAATTCATATGTACTTTACCTCTCTTTTCAGTGTTCAGATTTTTTTTTTTTTGGCTTGGATCTGGAATGCCTCTCCAAAGCTGATGTGTTGAGGCTTGACCTCAATGAAGCAATGTACAGAGGTGGGGCTTTTAGGAACTGATTGAATCACTAGCACTCTAACCTCATCAGTGGACTAATCCATTGATTTGTTAATAATTTGAATGGATTACCCGAAGGTGGGAAATAGTTGGAGGAAGTAGGTCACTGGGGACTGCCTTGGAAATGTTTATCTTGTCCTCCGAAGACCCTGCCCCCCTCCCCGCAAAGCCCCAGCTTCCTAGCTGCCATGAGATGAGCAGCTTTCCTTGGACTATGATGTTCTGTTTTACCTCAGGCCCAGAGCAATGGAGCTGACAGTGTAGACTGAATCCTTTGAAGCTGTGAGCCAAAATAAATCTTTACTTCTCTGAGTTGTTTATGTCAGGTGTGTTTGTCAGAGCAACAACAACAAAAACTAAGAGATCATGGGCCCATGAAATGTTTTTTAAAATTAAATTTACTTTTATTAGAGGTTATGTTATGCTAATTATTCTTTGCCTCCATTAAGTTTTTTTTATAGGGTCCTTGGTTGGTTCTTTTTTATATTTATGGCACTTGATTAAAAAAGGTTTCCACATGTCTTCTGTAATGGTCATTTTTACTGTGAGGGTCTTTGGAAGTAATTTAAAAATTAGTTTTGGAAAAATATTTCAAGAAGAGATACAATGACAAAAATTGTGTCTTACAAGAGTCATTTGGCAGGATATAAGCTAAACTAGTTCTTTTCGGCATTTTATTTTCTCATACATTTATAAAGCATACCTATGCCATGAAAATAACTAGGTGCATTAAAAGACTGTGTTGACTTTTGTGTGCTGGCAGTTTTTCCCTTAATTGTGAACATTTTTCATTATGTTTTCTTGCCTGTGTATGCTAGTACAATACTTCCATGCCTAAATAAGCATCTAGTATACTTGAGACTCCCAGTTCATCAGATGGAGGGTATTTCTAGAAAAATAGCAGAGACCTTGTATGAACATTCTATTTGCTGTTCAACAAACCAGCTAGAATCATAACAATGCCATATGCAGGGCCATGCCCTGCAGAAGGGCTCCTGCCAGGGAGGAGTGACTCAGAGCTGCAGCTAGGTCTGTCTTGGCTGCACTGCTTAGCCATGGCCTGACCATGGGGATGCTTCAGTGCATCATTTAAAATGTCTCGGCTTGGCACCAGAATCACGAGCCACCATACAGCTTTGTAGATTCAAACAGCAATTCTTTATTCCAGCTCTCACACCACCTCCACACAGGTCCGGGGGCAATGGCGTTCTGCCGTCTCACGCACAATTCACCTACTCCACGAGGCTATCTCCAAATCCCATTTTAATCTCACGAGAACTCAACGGGAACAAGCAGCAGGAACACCCTAATCCCAGCAATAATCTTCAACTTCCAACTTCCCTAAAACCCATTATCTTAAACTGGCAACGCCTTAAACTCAAGGAGCCGGTTACTTCCTCAAACCCCGATCAGCTCTAAACCCGGATCTGCCTAGGTCCTTGAGCAAGGTCACCTCATTAAAGCATGCATGCAATGTCCCATCAAATGTCCTCTAAGCAGGATGGGGTACCTTGGCAAGGAAATTTCGATGCGTCATTCCTACTTGGTAATGGCCCTCAGCATCTTATGGCAAATTTTTCTGAATTGGCTCTTTGTGTGTACAATGTGTAGAGTTGTCATTGATGGTGATAAAGCTCTCAGGCCATCCCTAGAAGTTGTTCTGTCCTATAATGTAACTGATTTATGGTACTAAGAATATTAGAGAAAATAAGCATTACAACATTCAAATAGATCTGAAGTTCTAATGGGTTTGTGGGACCACATTTTCCTGAATTGCAACCCATATGGTAAAAAGCAACACCCTTAACCCTTTGCACTGGCCAAGAAACAAGGAACTTCACACTCTGGTCTTTCTCATCTGTGTGTGGTACAGTGGGTCCCTGGTGGGTTGGATAGGGGATAGTGAAAAATGGGAGGTTATAGTCACTGGAATGAGACCTAGGGCCCTGGGAGGCTCAAGCAAGGGTGGATATGTTAGGGCAGCCAGAGGAGGTACAGATGCAGTAACAGGATGTGTGAGAAGAAGGGGGAGGAAGCACCAGTTGAGTACTTCACCATTGGAACCTGTGCATCTAAAACTTTTCAGCAAACATTGAAATGTTATTGATGTAGAGTTTGAAAAAGCCAATTAGTCTTTTGAGCCAGTGAGCAGATAGCGATAGCATTTGCTGTGATAAGCTTCTCCGGCCTTGCTCCCGGTGGTTTTACCCCATTGGTGACTATGAACATCCCATTCTGTGGTGTACCCATTCATTTGTCCCTGGTATTTAAATCAGATTATTGTGAAAGCTTGGATCTTCTGTTGAACATGTTGGCATGGTTTCTTCATGAGTAAACCCCAGAAATCTGAACCCTTTTTTCCCCCACTGAAGTTTCTTATTTCAACTAGAACATTCTTTTTGAATGTGTGTGATAAGATCTGTGTACGATTTCAAATGGTTCAGTCTTTTTCTCCAACCACAGAGTTTCTTATTAGAGGAGTACTTGCCCCCTCCACTACATTTGAATTAAGAAAAGATAGGCTTATATTAGTTTTGAGGCAGCTGCTAACAAAAATCATGTTTTCTTAAGAGCTGTTTGTCCTTCCTCAATGATAGAAGATGTTAGGCCAAACTGGTGACAGTTCTGCTGGGATGAATTGGAGATGCCTCCGCATGGAGAGCCTTCTGTGCATGGATCACTGACTTTGCATTCTTACCCTTTCTATGCCCTAAGTGGACTGATTGTGAGGCAGCCTCTACCTGTGCTGAGAGGAGACCGAGAAGAACTGAGGGGCAAAGGGCACACAGGGGCTTGACATTTTGACTTGTGCTTCAGATTCAGGATAACTGGTGATGTTGATTTTGCTGTTACCACTACCTTACAGGAGTTTGATTTTCCTAAAGCCCAATTTGCTGATGATTCCCATTTCAAGGAAATTATACAGGCAATCAGATGGGATTAGACACCTAGATTGAGTCTGTTTTGAGTGTTCAGTATTTTGGGGTTTATTCGAAGAAGGACAAAAAAACTACCTAAGGTTAAAATATGTATTGACTATAGCTTGATTGTTCTTGAAAGTAGCTCTTAGTTAATCATATAATGAGAAAAACACTCATTATCCAGCCACTTGATATGCTTAATTCCCTTGTGAAGTTTATTTCCCCTTTCACCTGAAGCCATTTGTTTTATCTGATAAGCAGTTACAAACACTGTTTCATTGTATCTATTGAGAAGGTTGAAACAATATAAACCAGGAGGTGAAAGTTCAAAATAAACAAGATGCCTTTTAAAATAGAAATAGGAAACATAATTACAGAATTAACTGTGTTAGAGTTCTGATTCCTCCTTTCTCTTAACTTTGAAACTTGATTTACTGGGTGTTATATTAGGAGGGAATTTTGAGGTTTCATATCATTCAGGGTTAGGGGTCCATGTATTCCTAGAACTTATTCTTTGTTAATGTTTTAAAGCAGCAAATTTGTGCATAAAGTCTCATAACCATGGAGCTGTTGGATCATGGAAAATATAGCTGGGAGTCAGCTTCTGGTTTCCCACTTGTCTTTTCTCTAGGTGATTTCTCCCGCAAGGCCCTGTGGCTGTCAGCTAGCTCTTTTCTGGGTGTTAGAACTGTTATGCTAGGTGTCAAGAGCCCAAACCAGTCTCATCTAAAATGTCCGTCTGTCACCCTACTCAAAACCCTCCATTCCCAGCTCAGGCCTGCCCCTTCCCTCTGTTCCTATTTCTGGGGGAAGGAACAGCAGCTGTGATTTGTTCTCTACTTGCTTCTCTTCACTTCTCCTCCACTCACCCTACTACCTTGTTTCTTTTGGCTCCTCCAGCTGTGGGCCTGGGGACCAGTGAAGGATAAAGGGCCAGGCTATTGTGACCTGCCATTCTCATGTGCTTTAGCTCTGTTTCTGTCTTCGCATCTGTCACTTGGGTTCTTTAGAGATCCTCCTCTGCCTCTGGAATATTCCTAACATGGTGGTACATCTTCCTTGTGACCTTCTACTTCTTCCCTTCAGAGCCCCCCACCCCCACCCCCTAGTAGTTGCCTCTACTCCATCCACCAAGGCCCCTTGTCTCATTAAGCAGTTCTCCTGGCCTTTCCCTGTGTCCTCTGTCTACTCCAGGAGTATATGGCCTCCCAAGCTGGAAGCAGCAGCCCACTGTCTGTGGTGTCCCCTCGCCTTCTCACACCTCAGCCTGCCGAGTCAGGTGGGCATATGAGAGCTGTGCTCAAGTGGGTGACCTCCCATTGAGTCCTGCATGATGCTCCTGGTATCTGAACTTAAAATGTGTGGTCCCTTCCCCTATCTCCTTTGGCTGTAGGGCCTTATTCTTCATCAGAACACAAATGTCATGTTGGCATCACAGTATAGCATTTGAATGCCACATTGTAATCTCTTGTTTTTACATGTGGATATAAACCTCAGAATTACAGAGAATATCAGTCTGAATTATGGAAAATTTAATAACTTGAAATTCAGTTATTTCCAAAGTTAGTAATACACAGCTTTAGATTAAAAAAATGGTTAATTCCTGTACCCTATTATGGTATAACATAAAAGTTGTATGGGATTTATACTAAATACAGAAATTGAAATTATGTTGAATAAACTCTTCATCATTAGAATCTTGTTTTGAAAAATTCACTGAATTTTTGGTAGATTTCTTATAGGACACTCACAAGTTTGATCCACATATGTAATATAAGACTTCATTATGTAAGCTAAAATATATCTTAATTTTGTTTCAGGATTTTATAGTCCATGCTGAGAGGGCATACTTTTGACAACAAAGTTTACAAATTAGACTGTGGGATTGGAGGAACTATTTACTAACTTTTTGCCTTGCTTTGCTTTTAGCTTATGGGTTTGGAAATTCTAATGGATCTTGTACTTTACTGTGTAATAGGAAATCATAGGGTTAGAAATTGGTAGTACACCAAGTTAAATGATCAAACAGGTTTTGAAGGAATTATGCATTCATGGTATAGTCTTCCCACGTTTTTGTGTTTATATTAAAATCAGAAATGAAATATCAAACCTTGGGCATTAGGTAACTGAAATCCTGTATTGAACCCTTTTGTTAAGACAGTTGCTGTTGAGAAATATGTTGAATGTATTTTTAATATCCTCTTGCCAATTCAAATGTTGAAGATCAAGAAAATGACATAAATTGATTTGAACCATTCATCATTTTAATGGCTAATTCTACTTGATGGTGTAGATTAAATACACACAAGGGCCCCCACTGGTGTCTTTGCATCCAGAACTTAGGTGAGGAAGACAGAGGAGCCCCAAGTCCTGCCTAGTACTGCCTAGGAAGCCTGGTGCTGTGAGTCAGCATGGAGGGGGAGCCCCGGGAGTCCTGGCAAGTGGGGATGGGCTGCTGGTCCTTCTGTCGTCCTTTCTCCTCTGCTTGAAATCATCAGACCTGATAGTTGTTGAACATTATTTGTTGTGCTCAGTGCTTTACAGACTTTTCCTTTAATCCTCATAGCATGTCTTCTAATAAATCCTTACCCCATTGGATGGATGAGAGTCCTGAAGCTGTAAGAAGTTTATGAAATGGTTGGTGGTAATTTCTGGATTCTGATTCCAAGCCTGGTTAACTTCCTGGAGGGGACCATCTTTCTCACCAGACTGAATCTTCTCCAGAAAGATTCAGTAAGCTCCTGACCCAGATGAGGCACTATGCTCAGTGCAGAGGGGGATGCATGCAGTCCCTGCCCTGAGGTGCTCACAGACTGGGTGGACAGCTTTGGTTGGCTGCAAGTTGTTCTTTCTGTTGTTCCTCAGAGGTAGACTCGGAGGTAATCTCAAGAGATGTTGGTAAAACAGACTTGGAAATGGAAAGGCTGAAGATTATTTCTGAATAGTTGACTTCAGGGTTCCAGAAGCATCCTGAGGTCCTGGGGTGAGAGGATTGTCCCTATGAGGCTGGTGCCCTAAACTGCTGGGTAGGATTACCTACTTGCTGATTGCTCATCAGGCTGACTAGTTTGCTGAGGGAGTGGAGTATGGGAATGGATAAGACAGATATCCTCTTCTGTACTTCAACTTGAAACACAGATGAACCTTCTGGGCTCTGGAATAGGGAATCACCAACAGAAAATGTGTTCATCTAGTTCCAGTTTTATTTATTCCTTTATATAAATTTAATTTGTGTTTGTTGAGGTCAGGTTCTGGACACACCCTTTGGCACAAGTACTGTGTTGCCAAGGCTGGCAGTGAGGTTTAGAATAAATACAAAGGACAGGTACATTTGCTTGCAGGACACATTTTGTGAGTGGGCTTCTGGGTAATAACGTCATTCTGAGCTGACTCTGACTCCTGCCTTGCCTGTTTAATAGAGTCATTTCAAAATAAGCAGAGCAGCGTCCTGGACCCAGTGACACCCACTCCTGCATAAGGACTTACTTAGAAACCTGCATGCTTGAGTTCAGCTCCCTGACCCAGCACTTCTTTTTATGGTAGGAGAGAACATAGACACTGGGCACAAGTCATCTTGCACAGAGTGGAGAGCTGAAGTCAATCTAAAATGAGAGGAAATATTCTGCTGATTTCCTTACCTAGTTTCTAAATAGACCTGTTTCTCTCCCTTCTCTCATCCCAGTTTTAGCAATTATCATGTTAAGAAATGGTGTGCTTGAGAATTAGACCTGTTGAGAACGCTGTGTACAGGAAAATGATGACTATGAATTTGTTGGAGGAATCTGAGTTGCTTGATTGTATCATCTTTTGGGACATGTTTTATTTTTGACACAAAGGAGAAATAGGGCGATTTATACCAACAGAAACTACAGCATCTGTAGAGCAGCTCTGTGTGGTGCTTCACTAGCCAGCTCCTCCCATAGTTCAGCTTTGCACAAAGGAGATGATGTAATCCCTTTAGCTGTAGGCCACGTGGGCAACACGCTGTCACTGACTTCACGTGGGTACCTCTGTTCTGCCAGAGCTGTATTGGCTCTTTGAGACCATGCATTTGTTATTAAATCGCATTCTTCTTGCAACGCCTGTCCTTCACCTGGGTCCACAGGAGTGTCAACAAGGGCAGCAGAACGTTGTGGAAAAATTGCTCCAGTAACTTTTATGGCCAGAAAAATTACCACAGTGTCTTTTTGTACTAAGCTATGGAGACTCTGTGTGCCCACAAATTAATATTGGGGGAAGGGATGCTCTGTTGCCATTAGCAACCACTGCCTATTTATTAGAAGAGTGAAATGCTAGAAGCCCAGACTTTGCCTTTCTTCCCCTGCTTTCTCATGCGTTCTGGGAGTAGCCTCCTGAACTGTATACTTGAGAAGGGAGGGCAACAACTGTGCTCTGTTCAGCTAGGTGTCTGTATAAGTGCATCTTTTCCAACAATACTGTAATCCTGCCACGTGTGCTGTCTTTTGGTTTTTCTTGTCTCCGTTGTCATGATTCTATCCTGTCAATTTAGGTCAGTCACAGCTACATGACAGCTGCCATGAGCTGTGCCGGACTTGCTTGGCTCTGGGTTAAACATTTTGCCTGCATTTTCTCATGGAATTCTCCAGCCACCTTCTGAAGTGCATGATTCACAGAGGAGGGAACTGCAGCCAGAATAGGTGATTTTCTCGGGCTCTTCCACATGAGAAAAGGGCTTCCATGGAAGGCAGAAGGTGGGGGTGGGAAGATATATATAAAAAGTTACCCAGAGGTAAGTTTTTGCTTAGGATAAACAATAATTTTTTAACAAGCCTGGAAGGAATAAAATTATGTTAGTAAAGATGTACAGAGTCTGGCATCTGTAACTCAACTTTTTAGCACTATGAATTTGAAATTGAGTTATTTTTTCAGATATGGGACCTTCTCCTCAATAGATCTAGATGATATCTCATCAGTTGTCCAGAGTCCCTTGATGTGGGAGCCCTGGCCACTGAGGCTTAATGATGCTGAGACAGCTTTGTAGTTTTCTCAAGGTTGTTAGTACAATGATTAGGTACTTCTGCTGCAAGCATTCAGAAATCACAAGGTTGATTTCATGGTTGATGATTTTCAACGTGAAAATGTCTTAATTGCATTAGCAAAACAACTTCTTGAAAACACTGTGAAAGCAGGCTTTTGGCCTCATACCTCTGAGGAACTTTCTGTGAAGTTGTGTCAAGGCTAATTTTGCTTTGTACTTAGGGTTGTATATGTTGGGCGACAGAGCATAATTCCTATAGAATTAAACATCATAACACCTGAACCCAAGATTCTTAAGTTATCCTGTTGTTTGGAGAATTTGGAGAGATGGAATACATGGAGTTGGCAAGGAGAAATTGTGTGCTGCAGGCTTCACCCTCAGCCCTTGTGTTGATGTCTCCCTCTCCATGGCCACGTGCATCCTTGGCATCAGAGGTCATGATTTCTCTGACAGTGCAGGTTCTAGACTGGGTGTAAGAGGAAGGGAGGTGTGTTTTCATTTCCTGAGCTTTCACCACTGCTGAGCAGGTTTTGGTACTTTTCATGTGTCTTCTCACTGCTGCCCTGGGAGGTGGGTTGGCAAGGCCTTGGATTTTCCTGCAGGGGGAAACCACGCAGGAGTGACTAAGGAACAGGTGAAGCAGACACCAACAGAAGCCAGGAATCAGGGACAGTAATTGAGAAAGTCAGAATCTGTCTCCCTTCTGTAATCAAAGGGAAAGTTCGCCTTAGAAGTGTTTGATGCGGACAGGAAGTTAATCAGTTGAGTTAGAATCTTACACTCTTGGTTTTCTTGGTGGAGAAAGGGGAGATTGTCAGATGAAAGGTGAAGCTGAGGGCTTGGGCAATTACCACTGCCGTTCATGTGATTCTAGCCCTGGTGGGTTGGGAATCAGCTGAGCTCATCTTTTCACCAGGTATATGGTTTTCTCTATGGGAACAGTTCACTCAAGCCCATCACCACATCTGAAAGGTGACAACAGAGTCCTTGCCAAATGACTCTAAAGGAGCTAGTCTGTAAGAAGAGGTCCTTTCCATGCTATCCTATTTCTATCCTAACCAGGTCCTAGAAAATTAGACATTGAGATAAAAGCAGCCAGTTTGGCTTTGTTTATACTTGTTTTTAAAAGGAAAAGGCCACTTTCTTGGCTGTAAACTCATTTGTGGTAATTTTATGTCCTGTTCAAGATTTCGTGTCATTAAAAATTAACCATCTTTTGTGCAAGATTCTTTGGAGCCATTTTCAACATATCAAAGGCTTTGCTTTGTGTGTCCCTTCTCTTAATACACCTAATCACTTTTCCCTCATGATAATTCTACGTTGATTTCTTTCTCACTGACTCTCCAGCCACACCTAATTAAGTGTCTGGCCACCTTATTGATTTGTGGGTGCAGGCTCATCCCTTCTTAATGACTTTCAAGGTGGCTGCTCAAACAGATTTTTAAAATTTTTTTTATTCTAATTTGTTATATATGACAACAGAATGCATTACAATTCATATTACACATGTAGAACACAATTTTTCATATCTCTGGTTGTTTACTAAGTATATTCACACCATTCGTGTCTTCATACATGTACTTAGGGTAATGATGTCCGTCTCATTCCACCATCCTTTTTACACCCCTTGCCCCATCCTTTCCCCTCTCTCCCCTTTGCCCTATCTAGAGTTCATCTAATCTTCCCATGCTCCCCCTCCCAGTCTCACTATGAATCAGCCTCCTTATATCAGAGAAAACATTCAACATTTGTTTTTTTGGGGATTGGCCAATTTCACTGAGCATTATATTCTCCAACTCCATCCATTTACCTGCAAATGCTATGATTTTATTCTGTTTTATTGCTGAGTAATACTCCATTGTGTATATATACCACATTTTCTTTATCCATTCATCTACTGAAGGACATCTAGGTTGCTTCCACAGTTTAGCTATTGTGAATTGTGCTGCTATAAACATTGATGTGGCTGTGTCTCTGTAGTATGCTGATTTTAAGTCATTTGGGTATAGACCAAGGAGTAGGATAGCTGGGTCAAAAGGTGGTTCCATTCCCAGTTATCCAAGGATTCTCCATACTGCTTTCCATATTGACTGAACTGTTTTGCAGTCCCACCAGCAATGTATGAGTATACCTTTTCCCCCACATCCTCACCAACACTTATTGTTGTTTGTATTCTTAATAGCTGTCATTCTGATAGGAGTGAGATAAAATCTTAGAGTAGTTTTTATTTGCATTTCTCTAATTGCTAGAGATGTTGAACATTTTTTCATACATTTGTTGATTGATTATATATCACCTTCTGAGATGTATCTGTTCAGTTCTTTGGCCCATTGATTGATTGGATTATTTGTTTTTTTTGGTGTTTAGCTTTTTGAGTTCTTTATATACCCTAGAGATTAGTGCTCTATCTGATGTGCAGATGGTAAAAATTTGCTCCCATTCTCTCTATTCACCTTACTGGTTGTTTCTTTTGCTGAGAAGAAGCTTTTTAGTTTGAATTCATCCCATTTATTAATTCTTGATTTTAATTCTTGTGCTATAGGAGTTTTATTAAGGAAGTAGGGGCCTAATTCGATATGATGGAGATTTGGGCCTACTTTTTCTTCTAGTAGATGTAGGGTTTCTGGTTTAAATCCTAGGTCCTGGATCCACTTTGAGTTGTTTTGTGCATGGTGAGAGATAGGGATTTAATTTCATTTTGTTGCATATGGATTTCCAGTTTTCTCAGCATCATTTGTTGAAGAGGCTATCTTTTCTCCTTTTTTTTTTTTTTTTTACCTTAGTCCAATATAAGATAACTGTAATTATGTGGGTTAGTCTCTATGTCCTCTATTCTGTACCATTGGTCTAACAGTCTATTTTGGTGCCGATACCAATCCCATGCTGTTTCTGTTACTAATGCTCTGTAATATAATTTAAGGTCTGGGATAGTGATGCCACCTGCTTCCTGCTTCTTGCTAAGGATTCCTTTAGCTATTCTGGGTCAGATTTGTTGTTAATGCATCCACTGAGAACCAGACCTTCCAGCTCATATGCCACAGAATTCCAGAGTGGCAGGAATGCTCTGGAAGGCTAAACTGTGAAAACAGCTTTAACTCAGAGTCTTTGAAAAGGTCCTGGAAGCTCCAAGAGGTCCCTGGGACTACACTTTTCGAACTGCTGCTTTAAGGCATTAGTCTTCAAACACCTGTGGTCAATAATCCTATCCTGAGGTTTCACCTGTATCTCTGAGGAACCTCATCTGTGTCTTTTATGAGGTGCCTATTCCAAGGCACAAATAATGCCACTTCTTTGAGAAAGAACAAAGATGGCAGGAACCAAGAAACTACTAAAACATTCCTTAGATATCTCCTTTAAAACTGATTTTCCAAGATCTGAATTATTACCCTTCACCTGAGTTCCTTGTATGTGAACCAGGAGTAGAGGTTCTTATTTTATTCCTAACCAGAAGATAGCATCTCTGAGGCAGACTGACCCCTGTTTTCCTACAGTATAATACCAGGGTAACAGAGGGATGAGGTTGTGTAGCCTTCTCACCTTGGCCAGGCTTCCCCATGCCACTTGTGTGGAGTGGGGGAAAGCTGGTATTTCCTGGGGAACTGACCCCAGGCCAGACTCCCAGCAAGACTGGCAAGCACTCAGGGCTCCTGGACTTGGGTACAACTGTGACATCACCACCATTGACCTCATCACACAGCCTGATCCTAAAATTATGATCAGCTTTTCATTTACTCGAGGAAATACCCTTTCTATCACTATGGGTTTTAGTCTCTGATGAAACTTACCCTGGTCACATCACTGTCTTTCCAGGACTGGTTAATACAATGGGTAGTTAATATGAATTTTGCTGAAGAAAAGAAAATGCTGATTGAAAAGAAGACGGGAACTCTGCATTTGCCAAAAGACCACATATATGAACCTTTATCTCCTGGGTATGGAAATAAAGTATTAAAACCTTTAAAATATTTATGGTTCATTTTCAAATATCTATTTGGTGTTTGCGTTATCACCTACATAACATACTAGTATGGAAATATGTATAATTTAGAATTGAAGGATATGTTTTTTAGGATAAGATTATTGATCACAGGTGTTTGAAGACCAATGCCTTAAAGCAGCAGTTCGAAAAGTGTAGTCCCAGGGACCTCTTAGAGCTTCCAGGACCTTTTCAAAGACTCTGAGTTAAAGCTGTTTTCACAGTAGACTATCATGCTTTTTCTACTCTCATTCTTTCCAAGATGTATGTTGAAGTCTTCCAGAGGCTACATGACATGTAACATTGCAGCAGATCAAAGAGAAGCACCTGTGGAAATTTAGATGTGTTCTAATAAGACAGACATTAAAGGGAATCTTGAATGTGTAAACTGCCAGCCTCCTGATTTTTTTTTTAACTTTTTTGGTTTTTAGGAGTTTTTTTTTTTTTTTTTTTTTTGCGGGGGTGGAATGCAGGTATTTTAATTAAAATATTTATGTTAACATGTAATGGATTTATTGTTATATTCCTTTTCAAAATTTCCCAGGTTCAATTTCTAATACAATAAATATCCATATAAGTTATCTAGAAGTTCCAAGGATAGACTAATATGTAGTAGTCCAAACCCACAGAACTCTTTCGATCCTCAAGAATTTTTAAGAGTGTACAGGGATCTTGAGCCCCAAGCCTTTGAACACTGCTCCCTGTTTGGAGGTCTAGGATAGCTATGTCTGGGGAGGGCATTCCAGCAAAATACCAGGGGAGGCTCTTGAGAAGGAAGGATGCAGAAAGGGGGTGGGACATGGAAGCAAGGGTGAACTTTCCACCCATTGCTGTATCGATCTCCCTCTTGGAGAACAGGACTGGTTTTAAATTGGTCCTATCTGCTCCGAAACATGCCAGTAGCATAGGTGGGTTATTGTGTCTTAAACAGTCTCCCTGAGATCCTAATACCAACTTATAGCACTGTTTATCTAAGATATGTTCCTGTTATTGAGAAATGGCAGACTGACTAATAGAGGTTTTGAGTGTGGACACCAAGTTTGTGTGCAGGTCTCCCAGCAGTTCCTTTTTGGCACTTACTCTTAGGAATCTGTACAGGAAGAACTATTAGGGGAATTCAGTTGTGATACAAATAGAAAGGGAAACATCTGGGATATCCTGTTCTTTCAGTTTTAAACTTTTATAGTGAAACACAAAAATGTGGTTTACTATTCTAGTTCAGAAAATGTGGAACCCATGATTGATTTCAAATTAATCTCTTGTCTTCTAATTGTCTTATCTTGTTTTTGTTTTCTTCATCATTTTGGGCAAAAGGTAGCAAATGGTTGCACCTGACAAATAATACAAATTTAAGAGGGAATGGGGAAGGCAATCATTTGGGAAAATAGTTCAGTTATTATTCATGAACTTGAAAAGGTACATAAATGGTGACCTAGCAGTTTTGCTCTTAGGCATATCCCTAAGCCTGGAGACACTTTAGCAGTATGTTCTGCTCTTACACAGGGCAGCGGCTTCTGTCATATACATGTAATACATATACACACCTTCATGAATAGAACTGTTCATGGCAGCATCATTTATAATAGAAAAAGTGGAAGACATTCAAATGTCTACCAACAGGATTGCAAGCTGTTTGTGGTATAGCCTAGAACAGAATACTATACAGTAGTGAAATTGTACAAATAAAGCTCAGCATGTGTATCAGTGTGGATGAACCATGTAAACTAGAGTCAAGTCACAGGTGAATGCAAGTAGTATGGTTGCTGTGTTAGTTGCCTTTTCATCCAAGTGACCAAAATATGTGACAATAACAACTTTAAAAAGGGAAAGATTTATTTTGGCTCTTAGTTTCAGAAGTTTTAGTCTGATTGGTGGTCTCCAAGGCAGAAACATCATGGTGGAAGGATATGGTAGAGTAAAGCTGCTCAGCTCAAGGAGACACCAATGCAGGTGGCTAGGAAGAGGGGGGGCCAGGGACAAGATACAGTAGTACCCACTTCCTCTAAATAGGCCACCCCTCCTACAGTTTACATCACTTCCCAGTATTCTATTCAGATTATTAATCCATTAATGGATTGGTTCATCGATGAGGTCAGAGTTCTCATAATCCAGTGACTTCCCAGAATTCCTGTCTCTGAGCATTGCTTGCTTCATTGGGGACCAGGCCTTCAATCTATGAGACTCTGTGGGGGACATTCCAAATCTAAACCATAATTATTACATTTATATTAAGTTAAAAAATAAGCAAATAAAGCAATGTCTCAGGTAGTAATAGATTTACTATTTATAAAGAAAAGTGGAGCAATGAGTGTTTATTCTAAAAGGCAGCATAGTGGTTCTGTCTCGAGCCAGAGAATGGGTATGGGTGGAAAGAGCCTTGTAGGAGGCTCTGAGGTATCGGCAGTGTCTGGCTCTTACACAGGACAGCGGCTTCTGTCATATACATGTAATACATATACACACCTTCATTCAGGTCAGGCTGGGATTCTCTTTCAAGTCTGAGGTCTAATTAGTTGAAGCCTTTGTTTTAGTAACTTAAAAAATTAGAAATATTGATTTGAAAGCTTTTTTCTTTTTGTTTTTACAATAAGTAGATATTTGAATATTTAAAGGATGAGGCTGTTAGAAATTATTACTGTAATAGCAACCACTTGTCCTTCTCATTCTGAGGTTTCGAAGGTAGTGCGGTGTCTAGGTGCAGAACTGACTGATGTCATGCTGTGAGCTTCCACAAAACCATCTGGTCTGGCTTTTGCAAGGGATGAAAAAGGAAAACTTACTGTGGTTTGTCATTACTTTAAAAAATTATTTTCAAATGAGCCTTGACTTCAGCAGAGCAGGCCAAGGTTGTGGTCCTGAGGGCAGTGGACCAAGGCCAGAATCTCTGTGTTCAGCTGGTTGTTCAGCATCTGCTTCTGTGCCACTGCAGGACAGAAAGATCCTATTCCCTTTGATCAAATATTGCAAATGGAGCCTAAAGATGGATGCTGAAGGTGGAAGGAGAGTACCTCTGCCCTTGGGTCTTAAGCCTGAGCCAGGCAGTTTCATAGGGAGAAAGTACCCTCCTGCTATCTGGTTATAGACTTATAGGAAATGTGGTGCAGAAGAGGAGCATTTGGGAGCCAGGTGCCCTGTGCCCTCTCAAGCCCGGACAGGTTCACCCTGCTGTCACACCACCACAGAGGTGGTGGTTACTAGCATAATCAAGACACCCCATATGCTGAAGTGGCAGTTGTAGTGCTTGCTGCCATCCCTCAGAGAATAAAGGGAGTTCTGTAAGAGAGAGATGTGATGTCAGAAAGAGGAACTGTTTGGGGTTATTAAAACTTTTTATTGCCACAATCTTAGTGAAAGATAGTGGTCTCCTCCCCTCAATTTATTTTGTTCCCTTACAATGATTTTTGAGCTCACCTGTTTTTATTTACAATTGTGTTCTAATTGGGCCTTTGCTACAGAGGGGATCAGGATAAGCAGGACCCTGAGAATACTCCAGTGCAAAGGAGGGGGTTAGGGAATGTAATAAAGGGGTCTGCTGAACTGCTGAAAGATCTTAAAAGGTGGTCTGACTTTTGAATTACCTTATAGTTTCTTAAATTACTTATGGTCAGTCCTGGCAGAAGGAAATTGCTAAGGTTAACCTACCATGACTGTTGATTTTTTCAACTATCTTCTTTTTGTGTGTGGCTTTTGGACAGTAACTATATGTTCTCAATCCTATTTTTTAAAGTAAAGATTTCTGTTCTTACAGAATACAATCATTACCATTAAAAACGCAACATTTCTCTGGTCCACCTGCCTAAAGCACTTACTAAACTTGTACAGCAAGTGTAAGCTTCTTTTCTCAGATACTGATGACAATAATGGTAGTTTGTGTTCTATGCTCTGTTTCTTTGTTCTGATACTCTTAGGCATTTTGCAGATGAATAATCCAAGAACTTAGAGAGATTGAGTTCCTGTCCCTGGTCATCCAGCTGCATAGGGGCTCCCAAATGGTGGACACCTGAGTAATCTCTATACACAGTCTTAATTTGAGTTGTGGCAGTGTTGCTTTTAAATGTTCTTCTCAATACTTGTAATAGGAAGAAGCTGCAAGGTACATAGAGCTTCCTGCCTCATGGGTTGTGCTCCTGCATTCTCCTCCACACTTCTCCCCTGTGCATGCAACTGGTAAGCAGCTCCCTGGTAAGGGGGCAGCTCATAGCCCTGTTATCTCTGCTGGAGGCCACCACCCATGCCAGTGATGCACTTAGATCTTTGTGTGGGGCACTGTGTCTGTTCTGGAGAAGCAGAACTGTGCCACACCTTATTTCAGCATCCTTATGACATTGCTACTCCACAACTGTACAGAATTTAATCTGAAAAACATGGTTTTTGTGCTTTCTGTGTATAAGATACTGACTTGTTGCCCTCTCAGTAACAAGCAATTAGGAGATTAGAACAGGGAACACAGATTTCCCATTCTATGAAGCTGGATTCTGCTTTGCAGAGTCATAGAAGTCTAAAGTACAGGAGAGTTTGACCACCTCCCCACCACCACCACTAGTATTTATTACTGGACCCCTATGGCAAGCAGGAGGCCCTGTGGTCCCCAGAGGGGCCTAGTTGCCTCAGCCATCCCAGCCCTTTTCTCTTTGTCTGATGTGGGATGGTGAACTAGGCAGTCACACCATTGGAGCTGCTTTTGTCAGAACTTTTGTGATGATTAGTTGTGCTCTGTGTTTTAGTCAGGTTTTTTTTTTTTTCCCCTTCTGCTGTGGCTAAAAGACCCAACCAGAACAACTATAGAGATGGAAAAGTTTATTTGCAGGCTCATGGTTTCAGAGGTCTCAATCCATAGACAGCTGGCTCCATTCCTTGGGGCTCTAGGTGAGGCAGAATACCATGGCAGAAGAGTGTGGCGGACAGAAGTATCTCTCACATAATGACCAGGAAAGAGAGAGAGAGAGAGAGAGAGAGAGAGAGAGAGAGAGAGAGAGAGAGAGAGAGAGAGAGAGAGAGAGAGACAGTAAGAGAGAGTAAGAGACACTTACTTCACTCACCAGATACAAAATTTATATTCTAAGGCTACATCTCCCACGGACCCACCTTCTCTGGCCACACCATAACTGCCTTCAGTTACCACTCAGTTAATCCCTTTCAAGGGATTAATTCATTGATTGCATATCGGCTCTTATAAACCAATCATTTCCCCAATTTTTGGAGGACATCTCACATCCTAACACTTATTTCAGTGGAAGCCGACAAGGGTCACCCCAGCTGATCAGGGTCAGCAGCCCTTCCGAGTAAGTGGTTCCAGGGCAGTGGAGGCATGCACCTCCAAGCTTGTGTTGTCTTTGATTTTCTGTGGTGGAGGACACCACCACAGTTGAGCTAGTCATTTCACCAAGTTCACATGGCTTTTCAAGCAGTGATTTCCTTCAAGCAGGCTTCCTTGCACTGGTTCCCAGAGACTCTTCCTACCCTGCTCAGACTCTTCTCTTCACCTTGTGCAATAGCATCTCTCTGTGAATAAGCATAAAAATTGCAAGAGGGACTTGAGTCAGTGCACAGTAAATCCATTTTTATGTCAAAATTGTTTTACCATCAGTATATTTAGATTATTTGACTTAATAAATATATTTTACCCAGGATCTAAAAAGCCCCTTCACTTTTTGTGTGTATGTAGAAGGGGATCTGAAGTAGGGGGAAAATAGAAATGAATTTCTCTTTTTGTTTATTTTTTTTTACATTATCAGATGCATTGCTTTTCTCAACCCTCTTTGTAGTTTCTTGAATTTTTTATTAGGAATTCAGTAGAAAGGTAAATAATAGGGGTCTATTTTCAGGAATTTTTCTTCCCTGAGGAAGAGAGTAGGACAGGATAAGACAGGACACCAACCCCCAAGTGAATATGAGCAAAAGAAGACAAAGTTTCACAACCGGTGAATGCTTAAAGGCATATAGGTTGCCTACATTAGTATGCTCTTGAGGCAGCTGAACCAAAGATGGGTCAGCTCCACCCCTTGAACAGGAAGCTACTAAATGTTGTTTTTACTCAATAGTAATGGATTGCTTCTATGAGGTTTCTTATACTATTCAAGGGTCTCTGGCTTCCTGGCCAGGAAACAGCCAAAAGACAGGATTCATCTGACTTCTTAGCCTTAGCTATATCACAGATCACTTTAAGGGAACAGACTTGTCAAGGCAAAGTAGGTTAGCTGAAGTAACTCAGAACAGATTTATGTAAAGCAGCAGTGTTTGTTTCTAATGATTAAACACCACAGTATTCGTCTTAGACCATGTTCTTTATATTATTATTCATTTCTTTGTGCTTTTAATTCTGTATTAAGTGTTTCCAGTCCTTTCAAAATGTCAAGGACTGATTGGGGGGGGCAGTAATTAATAATTTTTAAGTGACAAAAATAATGTTTTTTTTAAAAAGGATTTGTCTTGGTAATCACAATATTATCTACATCTTCTAATACAGTAAAGTGTATTTGCACGACATTTATTTGTCCATCAGATTTTGCTTGCCTGTACACAAGGGTAAGGTCACTGTTTGGTCTAATGTGGGTTTTGTTTTAGATTATCAGCTTCTTAAAATCAGAAGGTGCCATTAGTGGGAGGAATTCTAGGGCCCAAGAGATCACTATGTATAAATACGCCTTTATGAATGCCAAGTGACTGAAACCAATTCAAAGCTTTACACAGTGATTGGTAGAAAGTTCTGTCAAATTCTTGAATGTTATGAAGATTTATCTTTCTAGTGAGTTTCGTGTTAGAATTAAATCCCCGATACTAAAGTGAAAGTAACTTTTCAATTCTTAAGTTAAAATTCTGGTGCTTGTAGCATTTACCTTGTAAGATATTGTTAGTGGTAAATAAGTTAACTGAAGTTGTTTTGAAGCATTGGTGGCTCTACAGTATCTTAATTTTGTGGAATACATTACGGGAAACTTTGACATTATACATTTATATATGTGCAAATTTAATGACTCTAAATACTGTATTTTAATTAAATATAACTACTGGTCACTTAAGTTAATTGATAGTTTATTAAGATTTTCAACCTTGATTTGCATTTCTCTAGGTGTGGGAAACCAATCTACACCATGTCTTAGTAAGAATGGATTGATAAGCATCTGTGAAGAGCCCGGTGGAGCTGGGAAGGAAGTCCTCTGAGTAGGATTGTGACCTCAGGAGCTAGAACTTGTACCTACCCATCCTGATACCCCTTCTTATCTGTCCTGGAAGGAGAAAATACTAATTCAGAATCCAAGTTTTAGCATTTAATACTGAGCAGGATGTAAGGCTGGGGTACAGGACATTGATGTGGAGATAAGTGGGAAAAAATCAAAATTTACTGTTTTTCCCCACCTCTTTTTATGCTGAGGCTCAAATCCAGGGCCTTGCACATGCTAGGAAAGCACTCTACCCCTGAGCCACTACCCCAAAGTCCTATAAACCAGACTTTAAACCTAACTCTGGGTTTGGTGTCAGGGACTGAGTCTCTATCTAGTGGAAATTATAGACTGCCTGGACATCTCTGGCATGGCCTACCTGCTTAGTATTTTTTCCTGTCTTTGATACTCATGGTCAGTACCAAGGTTAGAGGCTGTGGGTGAAGCTCAGCTGATGTTGTGGGGTGTTCATATTTGTGATATGTGACTGTCACAGAGGCTTAACTTGTGTTCAGTTCATGAAACAGGAAACAGTCATATGGATATTCAGTAGGCTGCACAAGTTGTACTTGGCTCTCTGGCACTGAGGGACTTAAGAGAACTGATGTACAAAAGAAAGAAAGAAGTTTGGTTTTGAATTGAGTTGAGTTGACTTGATGTACTGATGACGTCCTTCCTGTTCTACTTACAGACTCCCACGATTAAAGCACTTCCATGCGACCTTAACTTCTTACAGGGAAAACACTGCAGCCTAGAGATAAGCAGGGCTGTGAGACTTACATGAGTCCTCCCCTTCCTGAAGCCCTGGCTCCCTCTGCTTCTTAGGGTGCTGCAGTGAAAGCTGTACAATTCTCTTCTTCCAAAGCAGACTCCTCTTCCCTTCAGAGAAGTTGGTGATGGTGGTGTTTGGGACAGAAAGTAACATTTCACTTACATTATAAAAATCTCAAAGTAAAACCCTTTTCTACTTTGAAATACAGATTAAGAATGTGTAAACAGAAATTTATATACTATTAGGTCACTAAATATTCCAGATGAGAAAGAATGCAGTCACTTTAGCTGCTGGATAGCGTCTGTGAGCTGGCTGGCTGCTTTGGAGCTATGGCTACCTCTCTCTAACTAGCTGGGCACTTTGCTCAGGACTCCAGATTGTAGCTTGCCACCTCAAACTGCCATCTGCTAGAATCCTGCATCTTAAGGTCTCACTATCTGGGTGTAAAGTTCTCACTTTGCCCTGGTACTCTACTTGTCACACAGTAGAACACAGCACAGTCCCTCCTTGGCTCCTTAGGGCCTGACCAGTATGGACATAATTACTGTGCAGTGGGAGTGCAGCATGGGGTATCTGATTCATCAGTGGAATACTCCAGGATGGCAAGGAAAGGGTCTGGGTGGCTCTGTTGGAGCAGGGGAGGGAAAGGGGTGTTTGGGACAGATTGAGAAGTACTCCATAAAGAAGTTCATTGGTGGCAGCGGGGGGTGGGGAGCATGTTACCTGCACATTATTAGGATTCTATTATTATTATTATTATTATTATTAATTTTTTTGGCGGAGTACTTGGGATTGAACCCAGGGGTGCTTTACCACTGAGCTATGTCTCCAGCCCTTTTTATTTTTTGAGACATGGTCTCACTGAGTTGCTCAGGGCCTCACTGAGTTCCTGTGTCTGGCCTCGAACGTGCCATCCTCCTGTTTCAGCCTCCTGAGTCACTGTGACTACCACCGTGCCCAGTTTATGATTAGGATTCTTGGGAGATAGTTGTTAACGGCCAACCAGTGAGGCTATGGAGGGAAGCAGGCATGTGGTGTGCTCACCTCACATTCTGAGGAACTTTGTGTCATATTAGAGAGTTTGGACTTTATCTGAAGACGCCAAGAAGCCATGGAAGAATTTTAGGGAAGTAAAACTGATGATATGTTGGTTGTAGAAACATGGTTCTGGGGAAAGAGGCAGGATTAGAAGGAATCACGAATGTTGATTAGGAGATAACAGGAGGAGCCCTCATGAGGGAGATACTAGTGAGTGGTATGGGGTTCAGAGAGATGTGGCATCTGTAGGACTCATCATTCCATCTAGGTGGGGGAATAAGAGAGGGAGGTGAGCCCAAGGAACCCCAGGTTCTTGGATTGGCTAAGGGGTGGATGGTTTGTGGGACTGGATATTGCTCTGGGACGTACAGTGGGAAGCAGGTGTAGGGGTGAGGGTGATTCCAGGGTTAGACATTCAGGAGGAGATGGCTAGCCCATAGGCATACAGTGCTGTCCAAATCTTTATTGGAACCTCTTTGTTCTAGTGATGGACATTTTGCTGTCTGCCAGGCCCAAGACTCACTATAACCACTCCCATCCCCAGCACACTTCTTTTTGTTCTCTGCCCTGAGTGTTTTGTTTTCTCATTTCTCTGCTGATGTCCGATTGCTCTGCCTAGAGTGCTCGCCCTTCTCCATTTTGCCTGCTGGTGGATGTTTCTTTTACCCTTTGTACGAACCCTTTATCTAATAAACAGTTCCTCTTCTCAGCTACCTGGCCCTGATTTTTCCATATCAAATGCTTATACCACAGAACTGTGTGTTGCTAGTCCACACTGACTGGATTCAGCAAAGGATCTGAATTTCACTCTACACACAAGCTGCCCGCCACCTGCCCTATTCGGGCTATTCTTTATACAGTAAGAGGAGATTTTTAAATAACTAGTTCATTCTTTCTATTGTTGAAATCCTCTCTGCCCCTCTATTCCTTATGTGATAATCAAAAAGTTATGTGTATCAAGGAAAAGGTCTAGAATTTAGCTTTATTTTCCAAAATATTTTCCAGAGTATTATTGTGTTCTGTATTTTAAAATATATGTGACAATTGAGTTTTTTTCTTATTTGATAGAGGGTGGAGTTGCTAAAATATATGAAATGTTTAGTACGATGATTAGACAGGATTTGTTTTCTTTTTCTAATGGTGCTGAGGGTTGTTGAATCTAGGGCCTCACACATGTTAGGTAAGTGCTATACCATTGAGTCACAAACCCAACCTTAACCAGGGTTTTCTTTAGCAATTAATCTTGTAGATTTGGTATACATTAGATCTTTTAATACAAGTAATCAAGCTGTGTTTGTTGTGTCACTCTGGTTCATTTGATACAAACTAAAATTCTACACAACTTTTCTGGGAGGCTTCTTAGGCTAAGCTAGTCTTTAGAGTGGGTCAGCTTCACAAAACCATATGTATGCACACCTGTGTGTGAGAGCTTTATGTTTGTACATTAGAGTGAGGTCCCAGAACTTAGCCTTGAACAACTTACCCCAGAGGCATTCCCTGTCAGGCTTTAGAGGTGCAACACACACATACCTACACCTGTGTTCTTTGGTTTGGCACTAGGTGACTGTGAGAATGACTTTTCTCTGTGCCTAGCTCTGTGCTAATTACTAGGGATGTGAAGATGAAATGCACATCTGGGCAGTGATTCTTTTTTGATTTAGGAGATTGGAAGAAGGTAAAACCTCTTTTATAATGCTGCTACTTTTTGACTATTGAAATATTCCCTTCTGTTGGTCTATAAGATATGCTTTTAAATTACCTTCCAGTGTAGTTAAAACATTAGATCTTAAAAATTCTAGATTGTTTCATACATGAAGTTATATGTAATAAATAAAAATGTATTTTTTGTTATGGTCTTTTTACTTATTTTGGCCTGTCCTTGATATTTTGTGAGTAATATCATTAAAAGCTAGAGCTATTTTTAGCTGAAATTCCCCATAACTCCTTGAGTCAAACTTCTTAAACATATGATGTTGTTGACTGTTGTTCTTAAAATTATGTGAAGGGGTAAATTAACCAGTCTGATGGTTATTATAAGCATAAGAATTAAGTAAAAAATCTAATGCTATATTATAAAACCCCTCCATATTTTTTGTGTGGCAGTCTGTGAACATGTCTACATTCCTTATATAAGTATTTAATTTATTTCATATACATTTTGAAAAGTGTGAATTTTGATTGTATATTTATATAAAAAATATAAGCATTGAATTTTATTTATATATATAGTGAAAATAGCAGTTAACTACCTTGTTTTTATAACCTTGCTTCTTTTCTTGCGTAGACAAGCTTATAGAGGCTCCAGCCTAGTTAAAATGCTTCCTTCTTATGCACCACTAGTCTGGATGTTTGCACAATTAAAACCCTTGTTAATGCAAACATTGTGCCTCCCTGCATTCTGAGCACAATCCTGCAGGCTCTGCAGTGAAGTGGCCTGCCTGAGAAGGTGACATCACCTCCCTCTACACATGCGCATGCGCTTGCCAGGCGAGGGCGGTGCCTGCTTCTGGTTTAGAGATTTATCACCCTGCTCTTTGTGTTCAGGAGTGAGTGTGGAAGTTTCCTCTGAATTAATTAATGAGTAAATTTCAGTAATTACCACCAAGACTCAGTACTAATAGGAAGCTACCGGCATACTATGTAATTTTGTTACTGGTGTTTCAAAATAATGCTTTATTTATTAACTTTTTTTTATTACTGTTATAACCTGGGTTTTTATAAGTATAGGGTTTTTTAGTCTTTGGTATGAAAGGTTTTCCCATTTAGTAAATACTGAACTGGAATAGCTGACAGGCAGATGAGATCTCTAGAAAGGAACAAGGAGCACAGTTTGCAGTGTGAATTGGCTGTCTTCACAATCAGGTACTAGCTCAGTTCAGCAGCTCGAATGGTCAAGACATGACCATTACTGGGAAAAAACCCACTTAATTTGAGGTTTATATAAAATTTCAAATTACAAGAATCTACCATTAGTTCTGGGAGACATGGGGATTTAAACAACCATCCTCTTTTAGTTTTTAAATTTTTAAATTTGATTTATGTTTTAACTCATTTGATTCATTTTATCTTAATTTTTTTTGGCCACTTATGTATAAAATATTGTTGGGGTAGTATGCTACATAAAAGCTGTTGGTCATTCTGAAACTGTTTCCTTGGTATTTTTTCCTTTTAAATTAAAAAATTACCAAGGAGAGGGGTTGTTGTTGTTTTTCTATTTATTTGGTGTTCGAAAATCTAATACCACAGAAGTGACTAAGTAAGTGAGCATTCGGGTTCTCAGTGACTATCTCAAAAAGATATTTTTGAACAATAACAATGTAGTACCTTTTTGTAGGGTCTCAGGATAAAAAACATGAATAATTGATTTGACCAGTGGGTTTTAGATCGTTGACATTCCAGACCAACTAAAAGATTTTCTGTTGTTTGATGATAACTTATAGAATATTTCCTCTTAGGGCAGAGAGATTTGTTTTCCTTCTTGGAAATGTAAGTCACACTGTGGTTGAAGTCTGAACTACAACAGAGCTTATATTTTACAAATTAAAAATAGAAAGTGCTAAGGAATATTGAGGTGCTTCTTGGGGGCTCAGGGGCAAGAAGCTGGAGATGTTCATTCCTTGATTCACCCCCCCCCCAGTCTTTTACCCAGCTGTCCCACATTTATTGAGTACCCCTGGCCCTGTCCTAGGCATCTGATGTATAGCAGGGAACAAAACAGACTTGTCTTCTGGCAAATTGGTTGATTTAGAGAGGGAAAAAAAAACCTGTTTGATAGACAACATAATATTTATCATTTTAAGAAATAAATATTTCAGAGCATGAACTTAATATTTATTATAAGTTTGACATGCTACTGACCCAAAAGCAATTTAAGAGATGTAACAAACAGGATCTGTTTTGACAAATAACATCAGGTTGAATATTGGGGTTGAGGTATTATTAAATATTCATATTTAATTGTATTAGGGACAGGCTGTGTGTGTGTGTGTGTGTGTGTGTGTGTATTGAGTTGAAACCAGAAAAAAAATCATCTAGCATACCTACACTTTTATTTTTAGGTAACAATTATGCAATATGAATTTTAACCCAAACTGGTTTTCCCCAGTAGTATTCAGGAAATACTAGTGTAAAGAAGTTAGATAGAGGCAGACATCCTCATAGGAACATTCTGAACATATTCTTTATAGGCCTAGTTCAAAAAAACAGTTGTTGCCCGCCTCTTTTGGATTCCCTTGGGAAACATCTCTGTGTCTACACAGAAACCTGTATAGACTCCATCCTGTGCTGGGCTCACTATCCCCTGGAGCTAGCATTTCATTAAAATCCACATTGGCTTATTTATTTCAGACAGTGAAATGTACTTTAAATTATAACAAGAATTGTTAAAAAAAAATCCAGTCTGATTTTCTGCACACTTTACTTTGGGCTCTTTGTAACTTTTAAATCATCCTCAAAGAATAGGTTCAACTAAATGCCCCCTGATTTTGACCTTTTACCTCCAGGTTAATTATCCTAATGCTTTTAAGTTGCTGCTTTTCTTCTGCTCTTTCTTTTCCTCCTCTTCTAATTTTACCAAATTTTTCTTTGTGGCATCCCTTTCCATCTATTAGTGGTATCAGCAAACCCCCTTGGTAGCACCTAGAAGTAAAAATGTTGCTGATTTCTGGTCTCTAGCATAGAAATAAGGTTTGAGATCTCAGAAACATCTCTCCAAAAATGGTATTTGCTGTTCCTTAACCTGTGGGACCTTGGGAAGTACATGTGTGCTTCCAGGTAACAGTCATTAAGTGCGACAAATGTTTGCTGCTATTTAGTAAGTTTAGAAACCTCAGATAGATTCTTTTTTTTCATTAGAGCATTATAATTATACAAAGTAGTTGGGTTCATTTTGACAAAATCATTCATGTAAGGAATTTGATTTCAATCCCCTTCCCCCTTTCTCCTCACTTCCCTCCCCTATCCTCCCTCCTTTACTGATCTTCCTTTAGCTTGCTTGCCTATTTATTTATTTTTGATTGTTACTTTCTACATATACATGAAGATGAAATTCCCTTTGGTACATTTACATATGCATTTAATATGATTTTGTTAAATTCATTCCATATTTCTTCTCTTGTTTTTCTTTTTTTTTCTCCTCCATTGACTTCCCTATATATTCATGATATCCATTCCTCTCCCTCACCACCTTTATTTACTAAGTTTGCTCTAAACTTCCACATAGAAAACATTCAGGTACTCTTGATTTTTCTGAACCTGGCTTATTTCACTTTTCATCCATTTATTGGCAAATGCCATTATTCTGTATGGCTGAGTAAAACTCCATTGTGTATGTATACATATACATATATTTTAGATATATTCATATATATATATATATATATGTATGTATACATATACATAAAGCAGTTTTCCTGATTCATTCATCTGTTGAGGGTATCTGGGTTGATTCTGTAAAATGACTATTGTGAATTGTCACTATTTCTTTAATATAAGAAGTCAAGAAAGCCTGAGGAGCTGAGTCTTTTCTGCCGTGTAATCTAGAACCACTAGAATAGCAAAGAAACCACTTATTTTTAATGTTTGGAAAATTTTTTATAGCAACATACTTTTCATAAATAGCTCTCCAGGGCATGGAACAGAACCTGCCTATTTGATCTGAGGAACTTCCATGGTTGGGTTCTTCCTACTTTTTATTGAAAGCTACATGATGTATTTAATAGTTTTACATGCTTCCTCTGTCATTTTCTTATTGAATGTGTTCTCCAAAAATGGGCATGAGGTTAAAATAATTTTAGGTGACCACCATAGTAGCTACAGACTTAATTTCTTTGTGTGGCTAGTTTTATATTTCTTTCCTTTATTTTCTTTTCTGTTCTAGAAGCTTTATTGACAGTTTAATAAAATTCACATCTTACTTTCTGTGACACCTCTTACAAAAATATCACAGAAGACTATCTTGAGTGCATACTATAGTCTGTGTTTGGGCATGTTTGTGTATCACAGTAAAGGTGCAGCATCCTTCACATGGATTTGCTGTTGGGTCACATGCCTTTTCTCTCCTAGGGATACTGCAAGTCTTATTTAATTTGAAGGGGGGAAATCAAGGGATTGATAGGCTGAAGTAACTACAGCTCTAAGAAACTAAAGATCACATGGGAGTGAGTCTGTGGCTCATAATGGGCATAGGAAGTTGAGATTTTTATTGTTTTGGTTTTTGTGTCTTGTTTTCAAAATCAATATAATATTCTTCCTGTGGGTGGCCTGGAATATAGCAGCTCTGACTTCTATCACCCATTCCATCATTGGCAAATAAATAAATGTGATTCAGAAAGTCAGCAGTAATTGTCAAGAGTGCTTTGGAATGATGACTCAAGTCATTTAGTCCTTTAATTGGTATATCAGCCCCTGGATGAGGACATTTTTCTTGAGAGGGCTTGTGTGACTGACAAGTGGGGCTCTGTTTCTGTATCATAGAGGCGAGGACAGCAGTTGGTGGTGGCATTTGTCCAAGGGTTGTTCTTTGTCCTGACCAGGACACATGTGGTGATGAGCTTGTGGGAATTGTGTTTTCGTTCTCTTATCTGAGTAGTAGAAGGGGAATCCTCTTGTTGCATACCTGTAGGTTGGGATATACAGCCATAGATTAATTTTTCTTAGTTTATCTATTATATGATGTACTACCTCATTGCATAGGTTCCCTAGCATTTTGTGCTGCTTATGAAACTTTTCATAATCGGCCTTCTTTTATAGTTATTATAAACCTCTTTGAGGGATGTCATTGGAACTACACCCTTTTGTGTTTTCCCATTGTCATTTGTGTCCATTAATGAATCTAGGCACAATCAGTCTTTGTAGATAACTTTGCATGAATTACAAAGACCAACAGTGAATTGTTCAAACTAGATTGCATGCATTTAAAAGTTTTGAAGGAAACTGAAGGTGAAATTTCAGAAAGAGGGTTCAAGTATTTGTCATATAAATATATACTATTTTAGAAACTTAGTGTATTGCCAGCACAAACTAGTGCATTGGAAAGGAAAATGGCCTGGTGATCTGGAAGCATGAGGTCTGTGTTGAGCCTGTTCACTACTGGCTTGGTAGTGCCATTCAGCCCACTCAGAATCTCAGGGTCCTTAACAAGATGTGCTCACAGCAAAGCCTGTGGTGATAGACAATGTCATCATTAAATTCTATAAATGGTGTACACAAGTAAATATTCTGTGAGAAGGAGATTTCCTTTAAAAATCAGAAGACAAAATACTAATTTATGTATTCTTTGCACCTATGAATGGTGTGTGGTAGAGACTGGATTCTGTTGATTTTGTTATTTGTTTGCTTGCTTTAGCAGGCAACTAATTTGGCTGAATCCAAACTGCAAACTCTCTTTTGCATTAGATAGCAACTCAAATATTGGTTCAAATCCTTAGCAGGGCCACTTGGAGCTTACCCCATGCATGTGAGGCTCAGTGGAAAGCTTGAGGTTTGGGCCAAGTTGATACTTTGAATTTGGGATCCCTCTTTTCCCTTTTCCAAGGTTTCTCCTCTGTTTCAGTTGCTTATGTAGATATGAGTACGTCCTGGTTCTTGTTTGAACAGCACACGACACCTAACAGCCCTAATATAAACAAATATACTCAGTGGTGTTCCTTTTCCAAGTGCATCTCCCTGCTTTTTGTCCTCTACTGTCTTGAGAGGGTCACTATTTGTTGATATTATCAGGTAAGCACTAGTCCAGTTAGCACACTGGAAGTGGAACATCCATTCACTTAAGTTTAGTACTTTTATTGCTTTCTAATTCCAGGTATATGTCTTATAATGTTTGTGTTACCATCCTAACATTTTGGATGCTTTGCTTGTACTGTTTGGCAAAAACAAACAAAAATGGGTATGGAGAAGCAGTCTTTTTTCTAGGGATTTTTCTACTAGTAACAATGAAAGTGACTAGTTTGATGAGCATCCTGGAGTCAAGTTTACATCTAGAGACCTCCAACACAATATCCTAAGTCATAATTATGAGTATGAACATTTTTACCCTAAATTTCAAAGCATTTGCTCTGATGAGCTGGGCTAGACATTTTTGGGCTGTAAGAATTCCTTTTGTTTCAATGATTTCATCTTGGTTGCTGCATGCTTCTTTTATACAAAATTCCATATACCCTCCTTAGATATTGAGGGGTAGAGGAAGACTTGGGTTTTAGTGAAAAGAGGGACCTTGATCATCTTAGAAGCTGAAGCAGTACCAGTCCACCTTACCACATTAGCCATTGACATTCCTCCAGAAAGCCTGGAAGGAGAGAGCCAAGAGGCAGTGGTGCCTGGTCCTTGACTATTTATAACCCCCTTTCTCTTGCCAGGCCAGAGCTTATTTTTAACCAGACTCTGAAAGTCTGAGAGGAGGAGACATTGAGCTCCCCCTAGAGAGTTTAACATGCCACGAATAGCAGGTTTTACAAAGCATTGCTGATGTTTTCTTTGCCAGTATCTAATCTACAAGATTAAAATGAAGATGTGCTTATAATCTAGACTGATTTCAAATCTTGTCTTTTGGAGGCAAAATTTTTATTGCTAGAAATGGTCAAGAGTCCTTTGGGACACTAACCTTTGGATGTGTGTACAGATCATTATTTCACATTAAAATAGAAGAAAATGGTATAATCATACATAGCCTGCTTTTCATAAAATTTAAATATTCTCGTATGATGATAGTTCTGAAGTTAATGTAATGAGTGTGAAGAAAACGACAGTGGTGGTATTGAATGCAATGTGTATTAAGTGATACTATTAGTAACTTTATTTTCTCTTTGTGTATTTCAGGGTTTCGAAAAAATGATGAAATGAAAGCTATGGATGTTTTGCCAATTCTGAAAGAAAAAGTTGCTTATCTTTCAGGTAAAGTCTAACTTTCTAATCTGCTTTATTTGACTAAGCTGGCATATTATCAGATTTTGACATTCTAAACTAGTGCACCTGCCATACATATAAACAAATTGGTATTTTAGTTGATTTTTAACTTCTTTTTTCTTTTGAATTTTCCTAAGAAACTAATGCCCAAGCCATTTTCTTTAGCTAGCAGGTATATCATAAGTCAGGGAGCACTGTTGATCAAAATATGTCTGTCATTCAACAAATGCTTTGCCCCATGTAATAGGAAAACCCACTGAGTTTTAAAAGTTGATCATTTCAGCAAAGTGGTAGGACTGTGGCTGTGTGTGGATGTGTCCCAGAATCTTACCTCTGTTATCTTGTTTTCTGTAGCTCTTTGTTACCTCCTCTTCTGGGAGATAAGGAAAACTACTTATTCCTGAGATCTCCTCCTTTGGGACTCTCTGTACATGGAATTACTAGAACCCTCATCATGAACCATAAAGTCTACCAGCTGAGTCCTCCATTTCCCTGTCTTTTCAGAATGTGGAAACAGACTGGACAGGCATGGGACTGTAGAGCACCTAACCACCCTTCCCTCTGCACACAGAAGCCAGGTTTTAGCCCCTTTTTGATGTTCTCCTTGGGCTTACCCGTGACATGTACAGAACAGCCATTAGGTATACACTTTTGGGGCACTGGTTCTCTTGTTATAGAACAAAGGTTTGCAAGATTTTCTGCTCTGTTATATCAGGGAGTAAATCTGTATATTGTCATGTGTTCCTAGGCGGTTTTCCTGGAAACCTTTCCTTGATTCATTTTTATCTTTCTCGAACAAGTAGAGTTCTGATCCAATGTATCTTCTTGAACACATTTCAACTTTTAATTTATAACACTGCAGGCTGTTTTTATTTGTTTTGGGTGTCCTTTGGAAATGTGTGTGGTTCTGGTATATATTTAACATGAAGCTTCCTATGGTGTTTTTGCCAATCTCATTTTGCTTCATGTCCAGCAGTATTTCTTGGCCCCTGGTAAAGACTGTTTGATGATTTTGCAGAAGTGAATCTAATTCATGATGCATTTGGAATGTTAATAGAAGAGCACAAGAAGTTCATGAAGAAGAAGGTACTGAATTGTTGGAAGTACATGATAAAATAAATAAATGAACTCCTGGTTTATAATACATTGAGTTTTAAAAGTAGCATATATTTGCTGTGTGTGTGTGTGTGTGTGTGTGTGTGTGTGTGTGTGTGTGTGTGTGTGTTGCTGGGGATTGAATCCAGGGCCTTGTGCATTGAGGTAAGCACTCTACCAACTGAATTATATCCCCAGCCTTCATTTGCTCTTTTGTAGTCATTTACTGACACATGCATAAAAACATTTGCTGGCTTTATGACTTCAACATGTAGTTAACAGATTTTTAAGTTAGTGTAACTAAAAGACTATACTTACAAATCTTAGAGGCACCAGTGAGGAAGGCAGAAAGAAAACCAATTCCACAAGTTTGTCGGTTTAGTTACTAGAGTCAGCATCTGGGATGAGAGTCCCTGCTGCTCTGCCTGCTCCTCAGTTTTGAGACCCATGTTGTTCTATCTTCTTTCCTTAAGCATGCAGATATGGACAGATGTAGATAGCAGGGCAGTTAAGATTGGTAGGCTTTGTTTGTGTTCATTCTCTTATTAGGCAGTAAATAATGAATTTATTATCAGGTGCCATTTCTTATTGTCAAAACTAAAACTCTTTATCTTTTAACTAATCAAATAATCAAAACCAGCAGTAATCCTGAGTTTTGTCATAAATCTATAATGAAACTTTAAGTTCTGCAGCGTTAGAGTTGCATATATTTTTGGGGGAGAGACATTTTGCAATTACCACAAATTAGTACAGAACAGTTTTAAAACATGAGAGATGGCAGGACTTGCACCAGCTGTAGAGCAAAGCAAAGTCAGTAGGTACTGCCACACTTTTGTAGTGTTTTCTGCATTATGAGCAGAATGATTCAGCTGTATTACCTGAATTCATTGCTGATTGTCTTTGGAAAGGAAGAGGAGGGAAAATCACAAAATTTAAAATAAGTTGATTACTTGTATTGGAATATTATGTTTTTGAAAAATTCCAAAGAATGAGTGAATTTTCAAAAGATTTTTACCTGATCCCATTTTTCTTTTTCATTAAGGTATAATTTGCCTACCTTTAACTCCACCTTCTAAAAGTGTATGATTTAAAATACTTGTTTGAGTAAATTTTAGTGTATTCATTCACAAGGCTGTGCAGTCATTGTCACCTAATTCCAGAACATTTTCATCACCTTCCAAAGGACCCCACTCTCATTCCCCTGCCCCATCCCTGGCAACTACTAATCTACTTTCTACTCTGACCTAATTTTTTAATATGTTAGGGAATGTTTGTAAAAACTGTCCATGCAAATGGCCCTTAGTAATTAAATATAAGTAGAATAGCAAGGGCTTTAGTAAAAGCAGGCTAAAAGATAAGTGATTCTAAGACATACATGCTAGGGCAGGATCTCTCAAAAACCACTTAGAATTCCTTGAACTTGGAATATTTTGGATCCTTAGTCTTCTGTCTAGGTACTCTAAAAGTACTCGTTGCACTGAAGTAAGATAGCAACACATTATGTCCTTCATTTAGGATGAATTAAATGAAGTTAAATGGCACATCTGACTCTGTGGTTTGAATATATTCCCTCCAAAGTTTAAAAGTTAGTAGCATGATAGTCTTAGGAAAGGCTGCCTGGGCTGCGGATGTAGCTCAGTGGCAGAGCACTTGCTTTGTGTGTGTGTAGCCTGGCTTCAATCATCAGCCCAGGTTGGGCAAGTGCACATTGCGTGAGGATGCAGCATCCCTCCCCAACCCTCTAGGCAAGATGTGCTCTTTGTCAGGTAACCCAACCTGCCATCACCTGGATCTTAGACTTCCCAGTCTCCAGAACCAGGAGAAAATACATTTCTGTTCCTTATAAGTTATTTGGTTTGTGGTACGGTTTCTGTTATAGTAGCACAAGTGGAATAAGTCAGAGAATCAGTAAAAGAAGTGTTCTGCACTTTATATTGAATGTGGTTTATACACACAGCGGTCTCCCGTCTCCTTCTGTGGTTTCACTTCCCATGGTTTCATCCGCACCCCCCCACCCCACCTTAGTCAGCTGTGGTTGAAATACCAGTATTTGTCTTCACTCTTTCCAGAGAGATTAGACCATGTGGGCAAATCCTTTATTGTAGCCTATTGTTGTAACTGTTCTTTTTTATTGAGTTATTATTAAATTCTTTTATTGAGTTATTGTTAGTAACTAATTTATAAGTTAAATTTTTATCATAGATGTGCATATACAGTAAAAAGCATCACATGTATGGCGTGTGTGTGTGCACACCATGCTCTGGATAAGTTTGACATAAATTCCAGACATGTAATTTTGCTTATAAATATTTTATGTGTGTGTGTGTGTGTGTGTGTGTATAAAGGGTAAGTCTTTAAAAGTTCACTATCATTAGCTAATCTAAAATTGAATTATAATTCTTTAATCTAAAAAAAAAACCCAATCAGTATTCAAATTTTCTTGCTTGTCTCTCTCCATGTTTTCTAACAAGTCTATGTTGCAGTTGGTTAAGATGTATAAGTCTCTTCTCATCTATAGGTTCTTCATCCTTCTTGCTGTTTTTGCCTTATCCCCTCCTTTGTTAGGTTAGGAAGTTGAGTGTTTTACTGTATATTTTGCATCATTCTAGATTTTGTTGGTTGTGCCTCTGTGTGCTCATTCACCATGTTTCTCTTGTCCCTGAGTTTCCTGTAAACTAGGAGTTAGGTCTTGAGGCTTGATGAGATTTGGCTTAAATTTTGCAGGGAAGGAAGGTGAAATACTTGGTGGTGTTTGGTTCTGTGGGGAATTGATTGGGAGAGTCTGATTATCCCTTTCTTATGTAAACCATTCATGATGGACAGGATTTCTTGATATCTGATTTGGTGTTGCTCCCATTGAATGTCTGAATAACTGAGTTACAGATATTTTAAGACTTCCTTTAGGTTATATGACTAGACAATACATGAGAATCATTTTAAGTATTCTCAGTCAGAATTAAGTTTTATACTGTTTAGAATGTGTGTATGCATTCTAGAAAATAAGAAAGAACATATTGGTAAAACATATTTTCAAAATACCAGCATCTTCTGCTGTGTGTGTATATTTTTTGTTTGTTTGTTTTGTTGTTGTTTTCAGACAGAATCTTAGGACCTCTCTTAAGTTGCTGAGGCTGACCTTGAACTTGCAATCCTTCTCTCTCGGCCTCCTAAACTGCTAGGATTATAGGCATCCTCCACTGTACCTAGCATTGTATATTATTTTGATCATACTAAAAGGAAGGTTTTTTGTTGTTGTTTTCTTGCTTGGATTTTAATTTTATCCCTGCTAATTGTTTTTGGTACACAGAATAATTAAGAGTTTTGTATTGAAACTTGAAGTTTGAGATTTTCTGAAGAGAGATGATCAGAGTCATAAAACTAAATGAAGGACCTCTTATAGAAGAATTTATTTTCCTTTTCTACTTTACCTACAACCTTGAGGGAAGTAATAGAGTAAATGTGACAGTTTCACCAAAAATACCCAGTGGTACTTTGTTCGGAGAAAGAGAGAAATGAGAAATCTGCCTGCCTGCCTGTCAAGGTCAAATGCACTGAGATTTGTACTTCTGGTGTATGGTGTAATTTTTCTCAAGTCCTTGAGCTAATCTAGTTCTGCTCTAAAGTGTTTTCATGCCCATATTTCTCTTTTTGTACATGTGACTTTATGTAAGAGATTGGCAAAGCTTGCCTGTTGGTGGTCAGATGCAGCAGATACCACATTTAAAAGGTCATCATTGGGATAAACCTTGAATAGCATTCTTTTCTTTTTCCTTTTAAGACTTTTAAGAACCGAGTTTAAGCGATGCAGAAGAAAAGGTTCAGAATGCAGGGGAGGGCATAGGGAAGGAAGGGGTGGTGAGGAAGGAGTGGAGAGGCGAGAGAGGCGGTTCAGAGGTGACTGGAGCACACACACACAAGAACGTTTTCTCCTCACGTATTAACTTAAAGGAAGGCATTCTTCCAACACACTGAAGGAAAAGACAAGGCCAAATCTTCTATTTGGCCTTCAAACTAAGACTTGTTCTTCTGAGTCCTGAGAGGAGATACAGCAGCCTTACACAGCTCAGATGACATGAGGACTCTTGGGCAGTACGTGATTCTTTCACACTCTGTGGTTGACTTAGGTATCATGTGGACTGAGTGAATAGATGACAATATTGGACTTGAAATGGCTCATAGAGAGTCCCGTCTCATCCTCCTTAGTCTAAATGTGTTCCCAATGTTTGTTTTTTAGGTGGTAGAGATAAGCGTGGAGGTCCCATTTTAACATTTCCAGCCCGCAGCAATCATGACAGAATACGGCAGGAGGATCTCAGGAGACTCATTTCATATCTAGCCTGCATTCCTAGGTAAGTTTTGTGAGGCTTGTGGCCTGTCACTCTTTTCATAGTTCCAAGAGATGTGGCACTATGCTTTTAGGAAACAGCCAGGTGGTAGTCATGACCTTAAATGATCTTTCTCCTCATTAACAATTTTCATCTTGTGTAAAATATTCTGGGGGCAAGGACAAGAAGTTAGGCATTTTGTGTTGAAGAACATTGTGTGTTGATAGTGGATTTGGGAATCTCATTTACCTGGGACTTTAAGATCCCAACCACCTGTGTTAGAAATTCAATAGTCACCAGTAATACGTCCAGCACCAAGACTCGGTGAACTGCATGGTTAGAAATCTAGTGATGTTTTTGATTGTGCATTTCTGTTCTCATGCTGATCTTCTCTTCTTTACAAATATTCTCTTGCTTTGTAGCATGAAGTTTGTGGGGGCATAAAAATCCTCATCAGCTAATATACGCTACATCAGTTTGGGAACTCCATTACATCTGTGAGACTCCATTAGTGATAGGGAAATTTTTCATGTGGATGCTGAAGAATGCCAAGTACAAGTAATGCTATATTTTCTGGAGAGCCCTGAAGTGAGGAGCATTGCATTGTAGGAATTATTCTGTGTCTAAACCTGAGGAGATTAGAATCTTCACTTCTGCTCTAAGAACAGAGATTTCCCCCTCATTAAAACCTTCATTTAATTTTTCCAGGTATTTCTTGGAAAAAAGAATCCAAAAACATAGCCATGCCTGGACCAAGAGATTGGGTGTGACAGTTGGAGGCATTCTTCCCTGTAAAGAAAGGGGAACTCCTTGTACTTCTTTATTCAGGAAACATGCAAGCTGCTTGAGAGCACAGATGATGTCTTCAGTGGAGTGAGCAGGCACTTCTTGAGAGACTCAATTTGAACATGTGAAACAAGACTTGGCAGAGGAGGAACTGGTGTAGATAGTAACTTTAAGGGATGCCTTAAGCAAAAGAATAATGTGAAGTAGTCAATAACAATGTAATGGGTTTTTAATAGTTGAGGTAAATGTAACTGATCAACTATAGTTGGTGGTTTGTGATGCTTATAACCTGTTTAATGACACCAACCAGGGAAGACAACTGGGCCCTTTGGTATCAGATCTTTGCAGTGGCTTTTGGAAGTCTTAATGACTTAACCTGTTAAGGGTTACTCTTGTACATTTCTATTAAGTATCCTTCATAGGAAAACTACCACTGTATGTCACCAGTGACTAAATAAATAGAGCCTCCTTACATGTATGGAAAGCAGTTTCTCTTTCCTCGTATTCTGGTACTTCTTTGGACTGCTTAACAGTGGAAATCATAGGTTGGGGCAAGGGTTTATTAGTTATTTACTACTCGCTGTCATTTATAAATAATAATATAGTTATAGCTACTACTACTCAGTTCTTGTGTGCCAGATTCAGTGCTATTGATAGAAATAGCAAAATAGGATGATCTTGAAAAAAAAAAAACAACAGACAACTTCTCTTGCCAACAAAAGTGATACTATCCAGTGGGTTAATCAAAAATTAAAGTTGGGGCTGGGGGTGTAGCTCAGTGGTGGAACATGTGCTTCGCATGCACAAGGCCTTGGGTTCCACCCTAGCACCAAAATAGATGAATGAATGAGTGAATGTTGAATTTTTAAATCATCCATCTAGATGATTTAAAAAATATTTACAGAATCGGAATGCTATATATACCTTTGACAATTTGCTGTCGAGTTTTGAAATCTATGTTGATAGTAAATATAAAAAATATTTTCTATTTCCTTGATCTCAAATAATTGAGTCAGGTACATTTTGGATCATTTAGATGACCAACTTTAAAGAAAAAACATCTTCATGGAAGATCATAAAGATGATTAACCAATCTTCTAACAGTTTTACTTAAGGGACCTTAGTTTTATCTGGCTTTTCTTTATCTTACAAATAAAGTGGGACTCTTAAGTAAAACTGTTAGAAGACTGGTTAATCATCTTTATGAAAAATTGTGAGCATGCACATAAATAGAATAGTGTAATAAGAAGTCATTTCATTTGTAAATTCCTCTGAAATAGTGCAGGGCTCCCTACATGAGGAGGACTTGAGAATCAGACTGACTGACCTGGAACCATTGATTTACCTTGATTGGTTTTCACATGTGAAAAGTGATAACTGTTTTAGTCAACTTTTTTACTGCTGTGACTAAAAGAGCTAAGAAGAACAAATTTAGAGGAGGAAAAGTTTATTTGGGGCTCACAGTTTCACAGATCTAAGTTCATAGACAGCAGGCTCCATTCCTTGGGGATTGATGTGAGGCAAAACATTGGTGGAAGAGTTGGGCAGAAGCCAGGAAGCAGAGAACTAAGCCCAGCTCAAAAAATATATATCCCAAAGGCGCATCCCCAGAGACCCACCTCCTCCAGCCATACCCTACCTACAGTTACCATTCCATTAATCTCTATCAAGGGATTGATTCACTGATTGGGTTAAGGCTCTTATAACTCAATAATTTCACCTCTAAACCTTCTTGCATTGTCTCACACATGAGCTTTTAAGGGACACCTAATATTGAAACTGTAATAGATACTGTACAATATACCTTGGGGTCCCCTGTGTGTTGAGCAGGGTTCTTCATGCACACCAGCCCAGTGCCCCAGTGTAGGAACTGCTTCAGTAGTCGTACCGTGATCTCCTCTTCTGGGTGCTCTCTTCCTTCCTTCAGCCATGCTTTCTAGAAGCAGGTGTGTTGATTTCTTCTGCACACCTTCTCCAGTGTCTGTGTCCCACAGTCGAACGTTAGTGTGACCCGAGTAGCTCTGAGTTGTTTGAGTGCTATTACTTGGGTCACCTCCCCACTCCCCTTTGAAATAACAGTTGGATAACAGAGTGGATCCACAGGGTTGATGAGTGAGGATTTTTTTTTTTTCTTTAAGATAGAATTTTTTAATATTTATTTTTTAGTTTTTCGGTGGACACAACATCTTTATTTTATTTTTTTAATGTGGTGCTGAGGATCAAACCCAGTGCCCCGTGCATGTCAGGCGAGCGCGCTACCCCTTGAGCCACATCCTCAGCCCCGACCGAGGACTTTTTTATCACCTGTGTAAGAGGAGCTAGTAGCAGCAGCAGTTCTTGCTGGTATCATTGGGATTCCTGCACAATGATGAAAGTAACATGATTATTGCACTTGTTGTTTGAATGTTTTATGGTAATTATATGGATAAACCACTCTGACCCTCTTGTCCTTAATGAAATAATGTGATGATTTTTGATTGATTGATTTAAGTACACTCACATGTAAGGTACTTTATTCATCTTGGAACTGAAGAAAGTAAAATTTCTTACTTTTAGAGATCTGGCTTACGAGGGGAACTTAGTTTTATCTGGCTTTTCTTTATCTTACAAATAAAGTAAACTGTTAGAAGACTGGTTAATCATGCTTTCTAAAAAACAATGTCTGTCTTTAGAGACGGAGCTTAGAGTCCTCCTGTTGGCTACTGCTTATCTAGAGTAGCTGGATTTGAGGATGTTCACCAGCCACTGCTCTCCTCATGATAACAATACTAGACCATACTTTTGACCATATTAGAGCAAATGCATGGAAAGGCTGTGCCTCCCAGCCCAGTCGTGTGCTGTTTCCACTACTTGGGAAGTCACTGGGTGATGGCCATTTGATGCTGGAGGAAGTAGAATAGCTAATTCTCCTGTAAACTGGACTGGGCATGCTTGGTGTACCTTTTGGTTTTATTGTTCTCAGGCTTGTTCCTGTTAGGTCTAGAGCTACTCAGGATTCCTCTCAAGTCCTTTCAAGTGCAGGGGCTTTGTAGTTTGTGTGCATATTGTGTAAGGCACGCTGGGAGAGAGGCTGCAAGGGAATTTATTTTGGTGTGGTAAAGACTGATACTTGAAATGCAGTATGCCAAACAGCAGCTAGTAAAACAAACACATTGCTACAGTTTTCCAGTTTCCTGTCTTTGGTGTATAGTAGCTGCATATGTGAACCTGAAGTTGAATGCCTCAGCCAGACAGCAGGCACCCTCCTCCTGTGCTCGGGCAGCACTTGCCTCAGCACCTCAGAGCCCTGGAGTCTCTGTGATGGGAACCTTGCAGAATTGCAAACCCTATTAGAGCTCACACAGACCCAGAGTACTTAGTTTCTGTGACTCAGGGAACTTTAGAAGACTGTTTCCTCTAGGTTTTTGAAGAAGGCTAAAAAACAAATGACATTTCTATCTATGATGTTACTGGGATTGTGCTGGGACTTGCTGTTTGAAGAAGTGATAGTGATCTCAGGAGGAGCCCTTGAGCCAGTGCCAGATCTTGTCAGGTGCATCTTCACTGGGGGCGTTAACAGGTTAATCACACCACTTCTTCACATCCTCACCATTCGGGGGATGAGCTAGGCTGCTGGATCATCTGTTTTCTCTTCATGGCTTTACACACTATATTCTCTGTGGCTGGGTTCTACTGCTGGAGTACATATAGACATTTCTGGAATGCTTATGTGACACCTCTCTTATACTGATGTGTATGTCATAAGTTCTTTGCATTTGTGAATCTCTGAAAGCCAGTTACTCTGATGGTTTGAATAAACATAAGAAATGAGGGGGACAGGTAGGAAGATAGGGGAACAAGATTGTGCAAGAAAGCAGGAAATCGGTTTTAGTTTTTGCTTTTCTGTTGTTAGCTTTTAAACATTACTTAGTGAAAGCATTTCATTTCTCAGTTTTCAGTTGAGAATAGTTTTTTAGGGCAATTATATGAGGCAGAAAAATGTCAAATGTCTTCCCATCTTCATAGTACATTTGCATTAGGTGAAAACCTCTATCTCATTGAGTGCTCATCGGGTCTTAGGTATATTCCCAAGACCTTGCAGTCATTACCTTGTTAGTGTTGGCACTGGTATCAATAGTTGGAGCAGATGGTTAGAGTCCACCTGTAATAGTGAGGATTATGGTGGCTCCTTAGCTATGGGGTCATTTGGAAGCCAGCATCAGAGCTTCCATATGTATCCTGGAAGTTATAATGAGACCAGGTACTTTTTGACTGTTTCAGGACACCTGGACCCTTTATTGCAGCTGTGCATTATATGGGAATAAACTTAGGGGTTGAGATTTACTGAAATTAGAAACTTGTTTGTTGTTTTATTTTTTAGACTGGGTCTTTCTGTACTGCACAGGCCGGTTTCAAACTTCTGGGCTCAGGTGATCCTCCTGCCTCAGCCTCCTGAGTGCTGGGATTAGAAGCATGTGCACTGCATCTGACTGAAATTAGTATTTTTGTTTGTTTAACTGCCAAGAACCTGAAGAGTAAGAATATGATGACTCCTAGCATGGTATTGGTTTGTACCAGGGGTCAGAATTGTTACCACCATTACTTTTGTACCATAAATGCACTGGTTGCATCAGTGCAACCAGATGTAAAAGGCAAATAAAGCCTCAGCACTACTACAGAATTAGATGTGCCCTACAGGGCCTGCCAGAAGAGTGAGAGGAACCCCAGAGATGGGTAGACCATGCTTGGAGAACCTCTGAGATAGTGTAAGGGCCAGGGAGAGGGGAATGGGAACAAAATGGGGCATTGAGAAGCCCTCAGCACTGCTAGACACACTGGTGAGTGCCGTTTTCAGAGCCATGGGTAAGTTCTGTCCTGGACCTAGTCTCTGCATGCCATTGTGGGTTTGTACCTCTTTTGTTCTTTCCGGAGACCTTTGCCAGTAGTAGTTACTAGACGAGTATATGATCAATTAATGCATCAAAGGCCAGGAAAATGAGCATGATGGTTGTTATTTTCCTCCTGAGGAGAAGTCAGGCTACAAAACCAAAATTTAAGTTCTAAAGGTTTTGTGAAGTCAAACCCTATTTGGAACCATCACTGCTGCTCATTGCACATGTGGTTTGGTTCTGTTCTCTCCTGGATCCAGTTGAAGCTGAGCTGCCATGTGAGATGGCTGTGCACTCTGGTTCTTGAGGTCAGCGTGCAGCCGCTTCCCAAGCACCAGGCAGAATGAAGGAAGTGGCATCTGGTGCTCCATGAGGTGGAGCAGGCCTTGTGGCAGGAGCTGTAGCCTATGCCTTAAGCCTGTGATTTTTTTTTTCTCCACAGTGAGGAAGTCTGCAAGCGAGGCTTCACGGTGATTGTGGACATGCGTGGGTCCAAGTGGGACTCCATTAAGCCCCTACTGAAGATCCTGCAGGAATCCTTCCCCTGCTGCATCCACGTCGCCCTGATAATCAAGCCAGACAACTTCTGGCAGAAACAGAGGACGAATTTTGGCAGTTCTAAATTTGAATTTGAGGTAACTTCCCTTGTGTAGCCAAACTCACTAAACCAATCGTGTGGCTCATCAAAAGCTGACTTATTCTCACATTCTAGGCTGATAACAGATCTTTAAAACCAGTATTGAACAGGAACTGCATGCCTTTTGTATATACCGAAGGTAGAATTTTAGTTACTATATAAACTAACAAGGTTGCTTTCATCATCCCAGTTCTCTGGGGTGGGTTGCCAGGCTGCTGAGGGCATGGGGTTTCCCTTGGAAGGAGAAGCCTTTTCCTGAATAGAGCTCAGCCATGCAGCACAGGGACTTTTTAGGACTGCAGATTCATCATTACTGCTTCATCCCTGGAGGTGAGGGAATGAATGATGGGGAGAAACAACCCACTTTAAATTTCCTGAAGGATTAGTATGGAGGAGACTGAGTTCCTCCTGTCATAGATGTTGGAGAGAATGGTTGTCACTTACTGCACATAATAGGTCTCTCATTTATGAAAAAGAGGTATTCCCCTAAAAACTGTTCAGAGTCCTGAATTCAGTTAGGCATAGAGGATTGCTATCTTGCAGTTATAGAAAGCAAACTTCAGCCTGCTAACTTGTTTTCCTTTCCACTGTTAACCAGCTTTCCTTAGGATACCACAGTTCTGACAAGGTTTAATGAGATGATTATTCTGAACAGCTTAAAATTTGGTTCATGCTCTATTCTGTAATAAATTGGTATATTTTCTAATAATAATAATAATTTTTGGTTGAATAGCTTCCTTCTTCTGACATCCCTGCCCAAACATTAGGTTTCATATGCATTCATGTGTAATTTAGGCTATATGCTGTACTTTTCAAAGTGTTTTCTCATGTGTATTACTTGGATTTTTGAATCTGTTTTTCATAGTACTGATTTTGCTATTTGGAATCTGTACTTGTTTTTAAGTTAAATTTGACACTATACTGAACAAGTTTAGGTGAAAGATAAAGTAAGCTTTTATCTTTGTACACTTAGTGATTTTGGAAGACAATTTATTGGGTCTTAGTTCTTTTCTCTCCTTTTTAAAATTTTTTCAATGTAGAATTTAAAGTGTGTTATATTTAATTATAAATGTTCTAAGTTAAAATAATGGCTTGGCAATATAATCCACACAAATATTTTATAGTCTAATTTAGAACTCTCTCTAGTACCTCTTTCAGTTTTCCTGCTGCCCAGGGTTATCTCTCCATGGTCACAGCCTCTCTCTCTGAATGGTTGTCTCCATGGAGGTTACTGAAATCCAGCAATAATAGGATTGCATCTGCAGCAAAAGTGCTGGGTTAGAAACTGAATCCCACTTTCTGGCCCTTCTGCCTCTTGCTTTCTTATAAGAGCCAACATGGAGTTCTAGGTTTCTGTGAATCTGGAGGTGACAGAGGTGTGATTAAACTAGTCCTTTCCTGCTTATCATTTGGTCCTAGGCCATGCTTTTTTCCCTTTGCCTTGGCCTTTGCATTTAATCATCCCTACTTCATGTTGTACTTGAGGCCTAATACTGATTATCAGTTTGCTTCCCATTCTGATCGGGCGAGGTTAAGATTCCTTGCTTCAATGGTAATTGACTAATGTTTTGTTGCTGTTAAATAGGAATGTAAGATTATATATGGCATTTGGGCTGCTCAGAATCACAGCAGATTATTATAGAGAATGTTCCCTTTGACTTTAGCTCTGTGAAGAGCCTCTGTCAACTTTCTTGCTAAACCTGGGAGAGTTTCCAAATTCAGAGAAAGTTATTCATATCATATCATCTGTTACTTAATGGGAAGTAAGGGAGGGACAAAAAGAACTGATGAGGGTGGTCTGGTTGGACTAACACTTATTATTTAATAAGCAGCCCACAAATAATATTCTAAAAGGGTTTTTGAAGCCTACAAGGAAGACATTGGTGTGAAGGCAAATAGCAGGGACCCCCTAAAGTTTTCTACTGGGAAGGAGATGACAAATGGAGAGGAAAGAATGGGTAGAATAATACATCTATGAAAGTGATACTTTTGAAATGTCTGCTGTGTGCTTATAATTTAACCTGTTTCTGGCTTAATGTGCCTGAGTAGGTTAATCTCTATATTCTTGGAAAGGAATCTAATTGCTTTAGGTCTTATGAAAAACGTGATTCTGTAATCCTAGGTATTCCAGCTAATATCTGTTACTATAGCAGATTTTTCATTCATTGTACTAATAATGCATCTTGCAACCACATTTGTTTTTATGGAGCCAGAACCAGGTATGTCATGTTTTCTGTGAATAGATTAACACTGAAAATCTGTGACTAAGCACTGCAAATTACATTACATTAAAACCATATAGCATTGGTTCATCTTCTTATATGTGATTTTTTTTTTTCTTTAAGACAAACATGGTCTCTTTAGAAGGCCTTACCAAAGTAGTTGATCCTTCTCAGCTAACTCCTGAGTTCGATGGCTGCCTGGAATACAACCATGAAGAATGGATTGAAATCAGAGTTGCTTTTGAAGACTACATTAGCAATGCAACCCACATGCTGTCCCGGCTAGAGGAACTTCAGGACATCCTTGCTAAGAAGGAGTTGCCTCAGGACCTAGAAGGGGCTCGGAATATGATAGAGGAACATTCTCAGCTGAAGAAGAAGGTGATTAAAGCCCCCATTGAGGACTTGGATTTGGAGGGACAGAAGCTGCTTCAGAGAATTCAGAGCAGCGATAGTTTTCCCAAAAAGAACTCAGGGTCAGGTAATGCGGACCTGCAGAACCTCTTGCCCAAGGTGTCCACCATGCTAGATAGGCTGCACTCGACCCGGCAGCATCTGCATCAGATGTGGCATGTGAGGAAGTTGAAGCTGGACCAATGCTTTCAGCTGAGGCTGTTTGAACAAGATGCTGAAAAGGTAAAGAAGGGGCGTTACATGCCAAAACTAGACATGGAGGGAAGCTCCTGGGTCTAGGCAGCCAAGGCTGGGGTGGTCAGGTGCACAGAGGGGAGAAGGTGGGGAATGGTAGGACTACATTTCCCATGTTTGTTACACACTAGCAAGGTTTATCAGAGACTGCTCTTCAGTCTGTCTTCTCATTTTACTCATTGTGCAGTTCAGTGCTGTTCTAGAAAAAAATTAACGTTTGAGTTAAAATTACTGATGGTTTGGTTTAGAATTCCTGTAAGATAGACAAGAAGGGAATTTTTAGTTAAAAGAGTGTTAATTGTGTTGGATTGTGTTATCAAAACCTGTAACTATGTGTGCATTTTGCTAATAGTTGCTTTTTCTCTCATACAAAGCCAGTAAGAGAACCCCAGTCAGATCTATGTTTGAATGTGTTTTTAAAATAAAAAGTGAGTAATGCCTTAAAAGTAAGTTTCTAGGTAATACAGGTAATAATCACTTATTAGTCTCATGTTTTATTATTGTACACCAGAAAAACCAGCTAGTCCAAGTGAATTCTTATCAATTATTGACTCATGCAGTCTTAGCAATGTGAAAGTGGGACCCTTGCAAACAGGAGTGTGTTATAAGCCATGAACATGGGTGAATTTATCATGCTTCATCTGAGTTCATTGAATTCTTTTTCCCCCACATGGACAGGAAAATATTCTATGAAGCAAAAAATTGTATTAGAAATCTTTGATACAAAAGGATCTTTTTAAAGGTGAAAATCCAGTATTATTCGGTAAACTTTTAACCTGTTAGTGTACTTTGGTCTTAAGGAGTGCCTTGTCAAAGATACTAGAACAAATTTTTCTTCCAAATACTGGTAAAACTCATTACTATCTCTGGGATTCTGGTTCAAGACAGTGTAACAAAGCTAATTGATAGTTATTTCTGTTTCCTCAAATGTTTTCTTTGCAAATCTTTCATTATTGTTGTGTTGGGTATTGAGCCCAGGGCCTAGCACATGCTAGGCAAGTACTCTACTACTGAACTATGCTACTTTTAGTGTTTGCAAAAAACACTAAAAATAAAAAAACAAAAAAATACTCGCTAAGTGGAAATTATTACCTAGGATGTATCAATATAATTAAAAATATAATTAAAGCAGATAAGGAACTCCTAAGAATCCTAAGAATTCCCTCCTGAGAATCCTAATTGATATCCTTATCCAAGTAACCTGTGACTTAAACCACAATCATTGTTAACATTTCACCAAGTCTTAACTTCTCAGTATATCTTATTGTTTGCTCTTGCCCCCATCTCTATTTTATTAAAAAATGTTATCTGGGCTGGGGTTGTGGCTCAGTGGTAGAGTGCTTGCTTAGTATGTGCGAAGCCCTGGGTTCAATCCTTAGCAACACATAAAAATAAATAAATAAAATAAAGATACAGTGCCCAACTAAAAAATAAATATAAAAAAATAATAAAGAATGTTATCTTTTAGTCATCGGTATTGCTGTCAGTAATCTGGACAGAACCAACCTCACTCAGAGACCTGTAGGTGCCTAGTTCCACCTATAGGTCCTTAGTTGAAAAATAGTGAAGCAAATGGTTCACAGTGGTAGGAGTCCTGGCCTACAAGTCAGAAGATAAAAGTTTTCTAATGGTAATTCCTAGAGGGCTGGAGTACGTTTTATCTGCTTCGTAATTCCTCATCATTAGATTAAAATTTTCTTATAGATCCTGCAAGTTCGGAAGTACTGACTTGTTCTTAGAAATAAAGACTCTTCTAGTCTGACACCTGAGAAGTTGTTGAGGAAAGAAGTCACTCTTGTTGGTGTGGCCCCCTCAGACACTTCTTGTTCTGCAGTGATTCCAGGTTGTCTTTTTCTTCTGGTAGATGTTTGACTGGATTACACACAACAAAGGCCTGTTTCTAAACAGTTACACAGAGATTGGGACCAGCCACCCTCATGCAATGGAGCTTCAGACGCAGCACAATCACTTTGCTATGAACTGTATGGTAAGCTGTCATCAGAACAGGTGGATCCTGTCACGTCAAAGTGTTTTAACAAATGGGAGGTGTCTTGTCATGTGAGTACCAGAACCTTTGCAGAGAGGATATGGGGCCTTCAGAGTGACCCTGTAGAAGTTGACCTTCACCTATAGGGAGTTTTACTGTGTTAGAATGTCTAAGGATCTTTTTTTTATGTTTTAAACAAACAAAAATGAAAACAAGCAAACAAACCAGTGAAACTTGAACCTGTTTCTTGACTAGCTCAGGACTGTTGACACCACTCCTGTGCCCTGCTTCCCGGGAGCTGCAGAGACTCCAGGAAAGCTTCTATAAGGAGACTGATCTCCTAACTAGACACTGCCAGTTTGCAGGCTCCGTTCATACTAAGCACGAGGCCAGCCTGCCATCATCTGGGCACACCAGCTCTTCTAAAACAAGATTTCTTCCAAGTTGAGCTGGAAGGCTGGAGCTGACCTTTAGCCTGGCTGGAACCTTAGGTTCCTTGGAGATTGGTGCCTTTGATGCCCTGAGCTACTGCTGTGACTCTTCCAGAAGCCTGTAGAACAGAAGGGCCACTGTTGAACCTCATCCTAAGAAACAAACATTGAATTTTGAATAGCACTTTTATCATATTTTTATGGTTAGTGAAACTAAATTAAAATTATGTTGTTCTAAGGATATATGCTTGTTTCCATGAATAGTTAGGGTTCTAGAAATTTCCTCTTCAGGGACAAGGAATTTGAGATTGAGCTTCTAGCCTTCTCTGTGAGAATAGTGAGAATAAACTACTTTTAAGCCTTATAACATAGTGTATTAAAACAATATGAAGACAGAGGAAGATGCCATTCAGTTAAAGTTTGGTGAAAAAGTGCTACAGTTTAGGTAATTTAGGTAATTAAAGATAAGATTTGGCAATTCTATTTTTGTCTTTCTTCCTTCCTTTCTCCCTCCCTCCCTCCCTTCCTTTCTCCATCAAAAAATTTTACACTTTGAGGGAAGATAGTGTTCGTTCAATTCATCAAACCTGGACATAGATAATAAGGAAAGCCAAAATGTTACCTTTGGGGGTAGCTTCTTAGAAAAATTTCTTCTTACAAAATTGTTATTAATTTTTTCTGAATCTTCTGAAACTTCAACTAGTGGCAAAAGGTACATTTTATCCACATACAATACTATACAACATACTTTAAAAATCAGAAATAATATAATGTATTCTAGGAATGAACAGAAAACATACTCCCTCCCCGTAGCAGTATCAGTGACAGACTCAAGAATGGAGAGAATGGGAAGCATGATGTGGAAGACAGGAGAGAAGCTGCGGCTACAGAAACTTCACTTCTGACTTTCTGCATGCTGTGGGACCTCAGGCAGTTTGCTTGACCTTTATGAGCCTCAGTTGCCTAATTGTAAACTATGGATACTATTCACTTTGTATTTGTAAAGCACTAAAAGTAGTGTATAACATGTAGTACTTGTTTGGTGGCAATTATTACCTAGGATGTAATAATTAAAAATACAATTAAAGAAGGTGAGGAACTCCTAAAGGTATAGGTAGTATCTATTGTTTTTGTTTTTTAAAGATTTTTAATATTACCTGTATTATTTTTATAAGTTTAAATTTTAACTAGGAGGAATGTAGTACCTCTGTATACTGGGCTGGGTGATGACTGCTGGGGGAGTTTCTGGAATAGTCCTGTCCCTCATTCTAAACACGTCCATGAGTCCTTAGTAATATCCATGACACCTGTCTATATAGAACAAGGCCTACAAACCTCCAGCCCTTTCTCTTGCTACTTACAGTGTTTTGAAAACAACCAGTTGACAATCTGGTTACCAACAATTATGCTCCTTGTCCCACAACACGTATTTCTGAACAGCTATGGTGAGAGGAATTTAGGTATAGGTACTTTTAATGGAGGAACTTGCATATTGACACATCTGAATACAGGCTTGCTATTAGTTTGTCGGCTGCTATATTCTTTTCTATGTGCTATAGGTGATGGAGAGAAAGAAAAGGTATAGTACACAGAATGGGAAATAAAATGATGCAGTAAACTGTTAGTATAATGAGTTTGAGTGGTTCCCATAGTACAGCCATCTGAATACACTGCTCTTCTCCACATCCTAACTGAGGGCATCTTCTTGTGTTCTTCCCAACAGACTGTTTGGATTGGCTTTTCCTCTTTAAGGATTCAGAGAAAGGGAAATTAGCAATTCTAAATCACTGTCACTTTGAGATGAGGGACAGAAGAATAAAATGCTTAAGAGAATGGGTAATTGATGTAACTGATGTGATTCAGCAATCTGTATACGGGGTAAAAATGGGAGTTCATAACCCTTTTGAATCAAACTGTGAAATATGATATATCAAGAAAGATGTAATGTTTTGAACGACCAACAATAAAAAAAAATAAGCCAAAAAAAAAAGAGAATGGGTACATTGCATTTAACTTATTTAACTAGTTAGATAATTAATGTCATCACACAAGCAACTGAGGTCCATTCCCACTGATCATGGCCTTGACTGGCACAGCCTTCCAAAATTCCTTCTCTTTCTAGCTGATTCTGACCTGTATATGCAACTCAAGCAATTCAGGCTGGACTCCTGTGGCTCTGTAAACCCAAACTGAGGCAACTCTACCAAGTTCTAGTTTGGGTGAGAAATAGAGGGAAAGAATGAATAAAAGAAGGTACAAAGAAACAATGGACAGTGAGTTCTCTAGGTGCTTTCCAAGAGTGGGCTGCAGATACCATGGGGCCAGGAGGAAGCTGTTTCAGGGCTTTGTGGAAGGCACTGGAAGAGTGGCTCAGAGCTGCCTTAGGAAGGGAGACAGGAGAAAATGGGAAAATTCGATTAGGGACAAGTGGGAGGGCCGAAAGGCCTGTATCTGGAGATCCACAGGGAGGAACAGTGTGGTGGCAGTGTCATAAATGGTAAGTATGTGAAGAAAAACATCTTGGGATTTTGAAGGTGTGCACAACCTGCCGCCAACTTTGGATGCACTACTGACCCCAGAGATGATTGTAGGTGGAAGGTGAAGTGCCGTGGAGAGAATGTGTTTTCCAAAAAAAGCAGAGTTTAAAAATTCTTTTTTAAAAGCCTTCATCCTATTTTTGGAGTAAACTGGTAGACTTAAATAGGAATTTCAACACAGTAGAAAAAGCTTTACTTAAATATGAACACAGCATTTTTTTTCTAGTGTACTCATGCTTTTATTTATTTTTTAATAGCATGTTTATTTCTCTGATTTTATGTCTTTTTAAATTAATTTTTTATATGTCAGTGGTATGCATTACAATTCATATTAGATAGAGCACAATTTTTCATATCCTTGGTTGTATACAAAGTATATTCATACCAATTCATGTCTTCATACACGTACTTTGGATAATAATGTCCATCATGTTCCACCATCATTGTTAACCCCCTGCCCCCTCCTTGTCCCTCCCACCCCTCTGCCCTATCTAGAGTTCATCTATTCCTCCCATGCTCCCCCTCCCTACCCCACTATGAGTCAGCCTCCTTATATCAGAGAAAACATTAGGCATTTGGTTTTTTGGGATTGACTAATTTCACTTAGCATTATCTTCTCCAACTCTAACCATTTACCTGCAAATGCCATGATTTTATTCTCTTTTATTGCTGAGTTATATTCCATTGTGTATATATGCCACTCTTTTATTTATTTATTTATTTATTTTTATCCATTCATCCACTGAAGGGCATCTAGGTTGGTTCCACAGTTTAGCTATTGTAAATTGTGCTGCTGTAAACATTGATGTGGCTGAACACAGCATTATTTATGGTTCTACCTTGGTGCATTTTCCTAAGAGAAAGTAGATATATTTATACGGTATTTTCTGCTGGCACCAAAAAGATGGACTTGGGCTGATGTAGAAAGGAGAGCTTGTTTTTTCGTGAATAGTCTTCAGTTGCTGTGTGTGTGTTTTCTGGTTTCTGGGTTCTAGTTAGTTGCTTCATTTCTGTGCGACTGCTTGCCATTTGGATCCTTGTCAGTATTTGAAGCCAAGAAATGAGGAATAGTATATTTGTGTGCACCCACTTATGTGTTTGATTGCTTTGTGCTTGACAATTATGCTTTTTAGCTAGTTGTTTTATAATTCTATGGTTTGAAAATAGAAATTGGAGCCAGTACTTAGGATTTATGGAAACCCAGAGAGCAAATATATATACACATAACATCATCTATCAGGTGATTCTACTGTTACAGATAGGACTGTAGTAGGATGTTTCAGAAAGTGCTGTCTGGGTTTCTAGAAAGGAACCTCTACTAACCTTCTCTTTCCTGATGGGCCCACTTCTTCTGCCTCTTTTGCAGAACGTGTATGTAAATATAAACCGCATAATGTCGGTGGCCAATCGCTTGGTGGAATCTGGCCACTATGCCTCTCAGCAGATCAAGCAGATTGCAAATCAGCTGGAGCAGGAGTGGAAGGCATTTGCGGCAGCCCTGGATGAGCGTAGCACCTTGCTGGACATGTCCTCCATTTTCCACCAGAAGGCTGAAAAGGTCAGTGCCTAGAACCCCCAGCCCATGAAGTGGTAGCCAGAACATTTCTTCCTCCAGTCATTCAATATGTGCAGCAAATCCATGGAGATCATTTGTGCAACACTCGACTGTAATCTCTGAAAGTGAGCTCTGAAGTCCCTCTTAAGTTTAAATCCAAACTCTCTTACTTGTTGCTGTGCAACCCTAGGCAAATTATTTAACCTCTCTGTTCTTTAGTTTTTTCATGTAGGAAAAAAGTAGAAATAAAAGTAATAAAGCAGAAATAAAAGTATCTGTTCAGAAAGGAGTAGTTTTATCACGTAAATGTGATCATTTGTGTTAAGTGTCCTGCATAGTAAATATAGGTTGAGAACCCCTTACCAAAATGCTTAAGAGTGTCCAATTTTGTAGCTTTTGCATTGACCATTATTTAAACATTTTTACTCTGAAAATTCTTTTTTTTAATATTTATTTTTTAGTTTTTAGGTTGACACAATATGTTTATTTTATTTTTATGTGGTGTTGAGGATCAAACCCAGCACCCTGTGCATGCCAGGCGAGCACGCTACCACTTGAGCCACATCCCCAGCCCATTACTCTGAAAATTTAAAATCCAAAATGTCCCAAAATCCAAAAAATTTATATAACTCAAAAGTGTTAGATTTCAGATTTTCCAATTAGAGCTATCCTGATGAAGATAGGGCACAGCATGTATCCTGTACCTTGATGAATGATGCAGTCGTGCCCAGACACTGAAATGTACAGATTCTTAGCAAGTATTTCCTGACTTTGAGGTAAAGATACATGGTCTCTTCTGCATCACTGAAGGCCATCCTTGGAGCTCTGATAGATGGGAGAAGTTCACATCTAAAGTAGTTTCCTCTTCCCAGGAGAACAGAAGAATGGGTCAACTTTGTTCCTTTTTTAGATAATGTGCTGTCTAGTCACATGAAGTTGTTTTCATAGCTCAGTCTGGAAAGGCCCAGAAACTTGGACATCATGAGTTATGTTTCCATCCATCTTTTTGATTCCCATCTAGAATTTTCATGAGAAAATTTAAACAGAATGCTCAAATATGTGGCCCATGGTTAATGGTCTTACTGGTGGAAGTAACCTTCTCTGTGAAGATGAGGCTTTGGCTGAGTTGTGCAGCTCTGCACCTGTATCTCCATGGGTGTTCTTATTTTGGTATTTGCTCATGACCGTAGAAATCTCAATTTTAAGACTAGACAAGGGTGAAGTTTCAAGGAGTTATGTAAGGACACAAACTCCTTTTATCGTCTATGAAGCAGCGCTTAAAAAAAAAAAAAACCAAAACACTTTTTAAGAATTCACCATTCTGTTCAGCATCAGGATCTCTCTAATTATGCCTTCCTGCAGAGTCTCCATCATTCTCTCATGTCTTTATCTCCCGTGAAGATAAGGAATCAGAATACCAGTTTACAAATATGGAAACATGGCCACAGTGATTTTTCAGCAGACAGTATTGAGGGGCCCCAGCCTTACTGACCTGGTCATGTGGTGTGAATATCCACTTAACAGTCCTTTTATGTTAGGATGGTTCCATAGCAAATTCTTTTAAGATTACCTTTTTATAAAAAAGAATTAAGTGACATGGTATTACTATACCTTCAATTTTCCAGGTTATCCACAGTAATCCTGAACTGCATTCTCCTGTTTGCTTGCCTGTCCCTTCATGTGGCCACTGAAGCCACATCAAGTGGAATAAAATGATAATAATAATAAAGTAATTTCTGAAAATAAGGTTCAACAAAAGTGGAATGCTTTACTGGAGCATTCCTATTTCACATAGGTGGCATCAAGTGTGGCTAGTGGCTGCTGTATAGGCAGCACTGAGGCACATTTGTGTGACTGCAGAGCATTCTGCTCTGATAGAGGCTTGCCCTCACATGGCACCTATGTCCTGACCGTCTCTGTGCCGGAATGGCTTGCCTATATTCCCAAAGCTGGGACTCTCCTTGAGCTTTATGGCTACATTTTTCATTTCCTCACATAAAATGAACTCTTTTGTACTTCTGTTAGTATTCTTATAAAATTTTACTTTTCACAAAAAGTTTTGAGCTTTTCAGAAAAAGTTTTAAAAGTAACATATATTATAAGCATGACTAATATACAATGGTTATCATTTGGATGATTTTATCATAAGTCTGGGTTGAAATTCTGAGGAAAATATCAAGTATAATGCTTCATTATTTCCAAATAATACAAGTCACTGGTCCTATCTTAATAGAATTTCACTTTATATATATTCTTTCTTTCATGAAAGCTTTTACCAAAAGCATAGACTAATTCTTGGCTTTTGGTAAAAAAAAATTAGATTATCATGGAATAAAGGAATTGGGACAAAATATATATACAAAATGAGTAGTGTATCCATGAAAGCAGTTTTAAGGTACTGAGAGTGATTCTTGGCTTATTTTGGTTCAAATTGAGTTTGTCTTCTCTGAGTTTTTCTATTGGAGCTGTCATAGTTGATTTATGATACACAAGTGAAAATGCTTTTTTCTACACCATGATTTTCCTGGGCAGAGAAGGGGACCCAGGGGAGAAAGTGAAAATGATGAAACAAAAAGGAAAAGCGGGTAATATTTTCTAGAAATGAAGACAGAAAGTGAGATGAGAAATAAGAACTCTGAAGTTTAAATTTGTGTGTGTATGTATACTTTCAACCAGCCTCACTTCAAAAAGGAGGAATCCCTTTTGAATAAATATTTTTAGAATTCATACTCTAGGAACTTTTCATTTTTTCCTAAATCAGTTATGCTCAGCTGAGACTCTGTCTGGGAGGTGGAGGTGATGGGCTTAAGAAGTGGGTAAGAGTGAGGTTCACAGTCTGGAGGACCCTAGCTGTGGGTTGTGGAGACAAGCAGAAGAGCCCCGCACCTCAGGGTGAAGCTCCCTCTAGTTAGCAGGGAGTCGGGGAAAGGCCTAGGAGAATCAGTCTGCTAGTTCTCCTTGGAAAGTTCTCCTTGGAAAGCTGGGTATATAAATCACTTCCCTTACCCTCTTGCCTCAGTTTTGAAAAGTGACGAATACAAACTGTTTATCATCTATTCAGCAACAGTTGTTTGTTTTAACCACTTTTTAAGAAGTCTCCATTCTGCTCAGCATCAGGATCTCTCTCCTCTATTCTCTCTTCTGTGCTGGAAATGCAACACTGCACTTTGAGTGTGCTGTCCACCACCCAGCTCCACCTACTGCTGGATAAGCATAGAATCCAGTGCTAGAGAACCAGCTTTTACAAAAAGAAGGAGCTTTATTGTAGGAGCAAGGAGGCCAGGACCTCAACACCCAGGTCTTCCTCTCTGATCAGTTGGCAGTGGGAAAAGCTGCCTACTAATTGGATGGCAAAAACGGGGAGTAGGGTTCCTTTGTGCAGGCATAGACTGGCTTCACATCTCTTCACAGGTTGTGTGCTTCTTTTCTGTGAGTTTTGTTCTGTGCAAGGGATTTGGAGCTTGTGTCAAGGTTATTGCTTGGGAAGCTGGCTTCTTCTGTGATGTGCATTTTTGAAAAGCTGATTTCATTTTTTGGGGCGGGGGATGTGTGTGTGTGCTCACACCCATGCGCGCACCCGTGCGTATGGGGATCTCAAACGATCCTTGAATGAATTCTGAAGGTTTTCCCTGAAAAACAACTTAAGCACTTTGTTATGAAAGGATTTTTTGCCAGATATGTCCAGACCTTAACTAATTTCAGTTGCTTCAACAAAAAGAGTTGCATATATTTTAATAGAGTTTGATGCAGTGATCTGTTAGCCTGACAACTGTTATTAAATTGTGAAGTATTGTGCTTTGTAGCTAATACTTGTGTTCACCATGGTCCATCAGAGGCATTTTTGTCTCTTGGAATATGTCGAAACTCTTTGTTTTGGTGCTTGGCAGTGGCCATTGTTCAGGAGTAAATTCATTGCTGACTTGGACCTAATGGTTTATTAATGGTGATGGTTAACCTCAGTCAATTCATATTTGAAAAGTGTTTACAGTAATTACTAATTGGCATTAAGTACAATAATGGAAGAAGAAAAGTGAAATAAAGTTAAAGAATCAACCAACCTGACCTAAATGACATTTATAGAACACTCTATCCAGGAAATACTTAGAAATAGGAGTAAGTAGTCATATCTGAATAAATATGGGGGTGGTGAAGTGTAATTTTGTTACAGTTTCCAGTGCCTGGAGGGAATTAGGAAGACACCACAAAAGAGGATAATGAAAACTCTCCTTGGTGCTGGCTGGCTTAGTGATGTTTGGAGCCATCAGAAACTAATTGCTGTCGTTGACACTTTGTGCCATTTGAATTGTTGTCAAGACCAGAGGTTTTAACAAAGTACAGATATTTTTCTGAGCCAACATTAATACAGGGATTTTCATAAACAATAATTACTTGGGTGACTTGTCTATTTTAAGGTCTTAAATGCCGTAAGTAGCTGGGAGGTTATGCTCATCATATTTTAGGAGAGTAATATATAGAGTCTTTCCCCCATCTGATGCTCAGGTGTCCCATTTTTAAGACAGCCATTCACTGCATTCCCTGCTAAGTATAAAAACCTGCTGGAAACAAAGTGAAAGAGGTTAAACCCAGGGAAATATGTTGATGTCTGCTGAGCTTAATTGAATTAGCTTCTTTAATTGTGCCTTCTGCACTTGCCTTCAACACTTAACTGTGATGGATTCTGATAGCATCTCCCTTGGAAATTTGGCAGTGATTTATCCACTATTGATGAGTCTTGGAGATGTGGGTGGCAGTGGGGAAAATTGAGATTGGAACTGCTGTCAGCAGTCCTGGACATTCCGGGAAGCTCAGACTCTTGTTTATATGCAAATTGGAAAATTTTGAATGGTTCTGCCACCTCCTAAACCTTTCTTGAGGTTCACAGCTGAGCAGCTTCGTCTGCCTTTATTGGTCTCTTTATTCCTGTGTTAATTTCCTTTGGAAAGGGTAAAAGAATGGGCTGCTTGCTCTTGCTAATGTTAGTCAAGTAGTTTCAGCTACCTTGGTCTTTTCCTTTAGTATTTTAACGTAAGAGAAAAAATAAGTCTGAAAAACAGCTCCTCAGAGAAGCCACATCTTGCTCCTGCAACCATGGTTGGGCTGAGCTGGACGTATAGGGCAGGTAGAAACATAGATTAAGATGTGGATTGGCAAAGCTGGATTGGCAAAACTGGCTAGGGTGTCCCTAACAGTGCAGGGTAGTGCTGCTCCAGAGGCATACCCACACCCTAGGCAGAAGAAATCTGAGCCTTTGTCCAAACACAGGTTCGCAGCCAGGCATGGTGGCGCATGCCTGTAATCCCAGCAGCTCGGAAGGCTGAGACAGGAGGATCTCGAGTTCAAAGCCAGCCTCAGCAAAAGCAAGGCACTAAGCCACTCAGTGAGAGCCTGTCTCTAAATAAAAAATACAAAACCGGGCTGGGCATGTGGCTCAGTGGTCGAGTGCCCCTGAGTTCAATCCCCAATACCTCCTCTGTCCCCCCCAAAAAACAAGTAAAATGAGCCTGGCCCTTATCCCATTAGACCCTAACCTCTGGGAGTGGAGTCCAAGAATCACATCACATTTGAGGTCTCTCATTAATGCTATTTGAGATGAGCATTTAACCATGTTACATTCTTATGATTTTACACAACTACCCTTCTTTTCAAAACTATGTTTAAAAATATCCCCTTTCAACATAAATGATATGTGATGAATTGATAGATGTGATCTTTTTTTTTTAATTTAAAAAAATATTTACTTCTTAGTTTTAGGTAGAGATAATATCTTTATTTTTATATGGTGCTGAGGATTGAACCCAGTGCCTCATGCATGCTAGGCAATTTACTCTATCACTGAACCACAACCCCAGCCCTGATCTTTTTATTTTAACCCCCAAGTACATGAGCAACGTGGACTCCTGGTGTAAAGCCTGTGGTGAAGTAGACCTTCCATCTGAGCTGCAGGATCTGGAAGATGCCATCCATCACCATCAGGGAATCTACGAGCACATCACCCTTGCTTATTCTGAGGTAAGGACCAATTTGTCTTAGATTGCAAGGCAACAGTATTTTTGCCTCATAGCACTAGGAGCTGACAAGTTGAAGTTTTGGATAGCCCAGTAAAAACCTAAGACGTTGAGTTAAACTGCAGTTTTGTCACTCGGCATTTGAATTCCTGTACTTGGAGGTCACAAGTAAAGCTGGTTGTGTGCAGCCAGTGACTTTTCATGGCCCTCTAACTTTTGTTGATTTGAGTGCTTGTATTTTTATCAGCTACATAAATGAAATCCAGTCTTCTTGTCTATATGTACTTAAGAAATATGTATTTGTGTGCTATTTGGTCTTGTCAAACTCAGTTTAAACTTTGAATGAAACTTTTTAGAAAATACAGAGAGCCTACTTCAGCTTCATAGTCTGGATTGCAAAGCACAATTTCTTTTTAGAAATCTAAGTGTAGCATTTTCTTTGTTATTTCAGAGTTCATTGCATTATTAATTTAAGGTATCCGTGTTTTATTTTCTGCTGCCTCCTCTATTTCATGCTGTATTGTCAGGACTTTATGTAATACCTTACTTAATGCTCATAACTCAGAGATATGTACCATTATTGTCTCTGCTGTTAACAAATGAGGCCCAAAGTGGCTTGTTAGGAGATCAGCTGGTGGAGCAGGATGGCTTCGTGTTTCCACTCACTACTCTCCTACCTATATATTATGCCACCGGTGGCCACATTGCCGCAGGCCGGCTGGCTGGGCTAACGGGGGTGGGCGAGGAACTTGTAAAGATTGATACAGCAGGAGTGGGAGCCGTTTATTGTAGGACAGGAGGGGTATATATACATTACACACAGCTTATCTTAAATTAACATAAACGAGATACAGCAGTCAACCAATAAGGAATCTCCACACTTAATGGCTCACTGGCGTTACTTCACAAACCACTCCCTCTGGCAAAATGCCAGGCGCCATCTTGACTTGTTTACAGACCCTAACACACATGATGCCCAAGCCTGGGTTTCACAGTCTCATCCTTGCCCGAGTCTTGTTCACTTGGCCCTGCAGACCTGTCAGCTTCTGCGTTAATGGTTATATTCCTGGGGATGTTTCTGTGGGAGAGATGTTTGGAATTTCGTATGCTTACTTTTATCTAAAAAGTTTCCTCCATTCTCCTTTAATAGGCAGCAGCTATAATTTCTGTGTTAAGGTGAATGATTACTTTGAGGCCTCAATGAGAAAATATTTCAGAGTACCTAGCAGGGGGTTTGGTATAGAAGATGTTTAATAAACATTTGCTGGTTTTAAATCAGTCTTTTTTGATCTGAACCACACCCACTCTTGTCAAAGTTGCAAGGAAGAATTGGCTGTTTGCATTTTAGTCTGGCAGTTCTTGTTCTTCACTGACCACTGGACCCAGGTCTCTTGATCCCCTGGTGTCTATGGGTACATTAAATGGACACAGGAAATGCTACTGTATTTGCTTCAGAACAGGTCAGTCCTTCCTTCCATGAAAGTTAGTGTTAAATTGTTTGTTTCTGCAGTTACCCCTTTTGCCTTGCAAGATCCCCCTATATAGCACTATTTCATGTTGCCAATAGGAGTAAAAAAAATAGTCAACTCTTAGGTTTCTTAATTTTACATGCAGTGTTTCTTAGCTAATTTGATTGCCTACTTTATTAGAGATGATTTTTACATACACACAATATATAATAGCCATTTCTGTAATAAAACTGAAAATTGAACATATGTATTCCTCCTTAATCACATCGATTTATGAGGATTACATGGATTTCTAAAAACCATTAAGTTCTTTCCCCCAGTATACCATCTTTGATTGCAGTGGTAGGCTTGTAGCCAGCCATCTGAATACCCTTGACAAATGAAGGTAGGACTGAATAGTTTCCATTCACACACCAGGTCACTGGCAGAAGCTAATGATAATCTTCACCTGTGGACTCAACCCAGAAAATAATATGGCATACCTCTCAATCACCTTCACCTGAACAGTGTCACCTTCCACCAAAACAGCCACTTCACACTGCCTCTGTGCTTGGCTCTCTTACAAGTATTTATTTTGTTTATTTAGTTTTATGTGGTGCTGAGGATCGAACCCATGGTCTCCCATGTGAGACATGAGTGCTCTACCGTTCCAGCCCAGAATCTCTTAATTCTTAAAACTACATTTTATAAAAATGGAGCATCTTGATGTAGGAACTTACATTTACCTATGGTATAGTTTTATTCACTTTAAATTGATACTGATAATTCAAACTAATTTATCCAAAAGTAGAGAGCCTCCCAGGCTAAGGTTGTAAACCTAAATTTTTAGCCTCAAAAACAAGTTTGTAACAGAAGTATGAATTCAAAGAGACAATAATTTGACCTGAATGGACTGAAAAGATTTTTAGAACATAATGAATTATTTTGCCTTTTAAATTATTTAAATTATGAAATAGTTTCAGATCTACAGAAAAGAGGTAGAATAGCACAGAAAACACTCATGTTCCCTGGACCCAGATTTCCCAATTTTTAGCATTGTGCTACATTTGTTTCACCCTCTTTCCTTCCCTCTTTCTTTCCTTCTCTTAGCACCACCAGTCTGTCCTCAGATCCCATTCTCATCCCCCAGCTGTCTTAGCAGAGTCTCTGTCTCTTTCCTGGTCTGGGATGCTGTCCAATGGTGTGCAATTCCTTACCTTTATATCTGTGATGGTCTTATGGGGCACAAGGCTTTCACTCTTAGCCTGACTCAAGTCCATCCACGTCATGGGGTCCTCAGGCTGTGCCTTGGCAGGTTCATGCTGTTTTCCAGGTGTGACACCTGCAGGTCTATTATGCCAACCCCTCCCACCCCTGGAGCTGTTAACCTTGACCACTAAATGGATTGTTGTCTGCAAAGTTCTCCAATATATAGTTAAAGTATTTTCAGACTTTGTCTTTGCCGAATGTTTTGCAGGCCGATGTAGTGCTATAACACTACTCTTCAGACTTCTTCTCCAAAGCCCAGCCTCCATGAGGATTTCTGCCTGTATCCATCACCACTCTGATGACAGTTACTTAGTTTCATCATTTCTTCTGTATTTATAGATCATTTTCTATCTTAAGGAAGAACAACCCACCCACCCCCCATTCTTCTTTCTCATGCAGTCTTACTGTGTGTAGTGGATTATCTATTATTCTCTTTTGACATGTAAATTGTACAGATTTGACCAGTTGGAATCCCTCTCTGTGTCCTTTTGATATGTCTTTCTCATCCTTTGAACACTCCTTTATTTTCTGGCTTAACAAAATGTTCCAGGCTCATCTTGTACTTTCCTGCCCACCCTTGGGATCAGCCATCTCACTCAGTAAGAAGGTTCCTTGTATTGTGTGGCATTAAGAAGGTAGAGCCAGAGGGCTTGTTTGCTTATGAGGTGTCAGCGCTTTTAGGCCCTCTGAGCAGCCAGGACACATGGTTTGGAAGTGTGCCCACCCACCCACCTGTCCCTCCATCCATCAGTCTATCCATATGCTCACCCATCCAGGCCTTTCTTTCTAACTTCCTTGCATCTGCCCACCCACCCAACCATCCATGTGCATGCACAATTATACACATATATCTAAAATTACTGTTGTATCTGTCTGTGACTACCTATATTCTTAAAGCACATGTCTTCTGTTTGTACCGGTTCTTCCATTTCCAATCCAGGAACCTCAGGGTTCTTTCTAGCCCTTTTCTTTCCATACTTATAAATCCCTTCTCAGATAGCAAAAGACCTGATGTCCATTGTTCTCAATATGTTAACTTACCTGATCAATTAGCATTTGGTCAATCTCCCAGTTATTTTGGTCTGGCTTCTTCACCCCCTACTCCATATTGCCCTCTTCCTTAGAAAGCCGTGTACCACCACTCTTCACTGCCTCACTTCCTCCATGCCAGGAGGGGAGAAGGACAGGAAGGGGACGACAACTTTGTTTTTTTTTTAAGTGATTTTTTTCTTTTCCTGAGTCAGTAATTTTCAAACTTGGTTGAAGATGCAGCTTCTCACGCTCCATCCCTGGAGATGCCAAATTAATATTCTCAATGGGTTTCCCTACCTACCCACTGACCCTGTGGAGTATTTTTTTACCTGTTACTGAAGAGTTGTGGGTCTGCTTTGGAAGTGTCCATCTCAGCCCTGCCATGGGCTAGACTTCCAGCTAGATGCAGAGCTGTCTTGGGGCAGCCATGTTCATAAGCCCAGCTGGTTCCTCACCTTGTGTCCCACCTTCTTTCTTACTCGCTTGCTTTTCCCCACAACTTTTAAATAAAACTGTGTTTATAGTCTGTAGTGTCTGGTGACATAAGTTTGCTATGGGAAACCTTCCCAGCATTTTTTTTCAAGAAACAAACACTGCTTTGTTCTGTTTGATTAGCTCTGTCTCATGTTGCTCTTCTGTGTGTTGTAGGGACAGAGCAGCCTACCTCACAAATATTTGCTTGCTTTAGCTTGCTAAGATTTGGGACCAATCTTGCTTGCTGTAGCTGATCACAAGAGTGAAGCAGTATGGATGACTGAGATAACCTGTAATTTAGAAACAGCATGTAAAGTAGTTGTTTTTAATATTTTAAGCAAGCCAGCATATCTACAAGTTTTTCAGGAAACTAAATTCATTCAAATGACTTTGATCTCAGTGTGCCCATGTTTCCTTATAAGCCTAAAAATCATGTGTTTGGATTTCAAGGTGAGAGCATAGTAAGTGTCCACACATCCTCCCCACTACAGCCCTGGAGCAGGAGAAAGGCAAAGTGACCTTGGCCTGCTGCAAGCCAGGATAACACCAGGGTTTAGTTTCTGCATCACTTTCTCAGCTTAGCAAGTATGCTGACTAAGTGTGTACTTCAACAGCCATAGGATTTGCTGCCCATGAAGCTGGTTGAGTGCCTTTTAAAGGCAGTATGTAAATGGATGATGGCATAGTTAGTGTTATTTGCATAAGAGAAAAACAAGTAGCAGAATGATTCACCTGGATAGTAATCTTACTAAGACCACTTGAGAGGTGAGTGGAAGCTCAGCTCCCTTGCTCCATATTACTTATAGAGCAACTGTTTTACAATCTCATGAAAGGTCGCAGCATTGCCAGAGTCACATGATGCTGTACCCCCAGAGCTCAGTTAGAGGCCTTTTGAGGGCTCCAAAAAAGGAGTGATAAAAAGCTAGCCCAAGTGTGGTCTGCAGAACGAATGTGCATGCAGAGCACAGGTAGTTAAGTCCAACTGGTGCCAATGGGGCCGCACCAGCAGTTGCCTTTTTTGGTCTTATTTTGGTTTTTCTTTCCAATGATCCAAGTAGAGGTATCAGAGAAGGTTAGGCATAATTAAATTGATCTGGTTTTGAATCAGAAACTGAATATCTATAAGAAATAAGCTTTGGAAGTCCATTCTATAAGAACTTTCCCCAGAGAAAGAACTGTCTTTTTATCCTTCTCTTTACCAGATGGTGTCCTTGGAGCATGGGAAGCATCACTGTTAGGGCATGATCTAGAAGCTTCTTGATGTAGCCATCCTAACACAGGTTTGACGTCCTTGGAGAAGTAGGTTCAGCTCTTGTCTGAGTGTCCACTGTTGTACAGAATAGGCTGAGTGCTCACCTGCTGCCTTCTCATTTTTTTCCTCCACCATGAAAACCTTGGCATGAGAACGGTTTCACAGGAGGTGGAGAGGATAGTGGACCCACACCCAGGCTTCCTGAAGAGACCTGTGCTGGGAGGCCATGGTGCACTGGCTGTGGGCGTTTAGAGTCAGAGCAGCCAGGGCCTTCCCTTTGCTCAAGCTGCCAGGGCACCATTTCCTCATGACAGACTAGGTGGTTTTGTGTGTTTTGCCTATTTTTGTTTAACCTTTGGATTGTTGTTTCCTACCACTTGATGTCTATAAGACATCACATTTGGACCTAGTTGACAACATTTCTGGGTCAAAATCATTTGTCTTTTGGATGGTTGTTGCTTTTGCAGCCTTAAGCAGGAGTGTCCAGATACAGTTCTTATAGCCCAACATTCAACTTTGGGTAACAGAAGAATGTTCCTGCTGCAGACTTAGCTCAGAATCTGATTTAATGGGAAATGTAGAGATCCAAGTACCACAAATGAGAATAGGCAAGCCCTTGTGCAGTTTTGTGAAACTCATTTTTAGGGTGGCATACAGAGATCCAAGGTACACATATGTGCAGTTCTGATCAAAAATAAATATTCAGGAACCAGGTCATTGTTCCAGATTTTAAACAATTAAACTTCCTTCTAAATATTAGGAACCAAGCATACCTTTTATATGGCAAAATTTTAAACTTATCTTTAATTACTGTTTTACTTGTTAATATTTGCATTTTCCTTAACTCATTTAGATATTAGAGCCTATGAGTTCATATATTTATAAAATTTTAGTTAGTGTTTATAAAATGCAATTTTGATTGCCTGTCAAGTCCCCCAGCCCTATTTTCCAAGAAAAACAAAGACCAGACTAAAAAATGAGCTGATTTTTATCAGTTAAAAATTATGGAAAAGTCCTTCTATTTGATAATGGAGGCTGATTTTCTTTTGGCAGCTGCTTTCCCTTGTAGGGGCCAAAAACTAGAAACAGAGTTTTAAGCAAAGTGTGTAACTGAAGTAGATTTTACCTGGTTCTACGGTTAAATTCATTCAGAACTATATTACAAACCATAAACTCATATTGGTTTTATACTTGAAATATATATGAATTTTTGGGCTGTATATATTATATACCATTTAAAACCTTTTCTATATGATAGAAATACATATTAACATTTTATAAATTTCTGACATTTTCACATATTACTGTACTCACAAAAACATTTTGCCAAAAATTATTAAAAAGAGCTATGATATTGTGTATGTGCTTAGGTAATACTTCTTAACTGCCAAACTTATAAAAGCTGCATGAAAATAAAACAATTATTCTGTAAAGTTTCACTAGAGAGTTGTTATATATGAACATTTGAAATTCCGTGCTATCTTATTGGGTGTGAGATAGTTCTCTTGTCCAAGATCTTTCAGGCAAAACCCTGCTGCTGCCACTGTCATTCTGATAAATGACAGTACCAGTGGTGGCACCAGCAGCAGCACTTTGGTCTCTGCCTGTGGATTCCTGGGGGCAGAGCTTGCTCAGTGAGCTGTCTCTGTCTTCACCTACTCAGCAGACTTCCTATCATGCCAGTCATAATATGTGCTACTGAGAGCTGCCAAACGGATACAAAGACACTCAGGGAAAGAATATGCCATTTCTGGAATATTGTTGCTCGGATTTATTCGTTTTCAGAACAGTATTGGTAGTGTCACATGGATGCCTTTTCATGAGGGCTGGAAACCCATTTGACACATTTTGCATTGGTGGTTTAAGACCCAAAACAGTTGGTCAAGATAGAGCTTGCTTTCTACTTGTGTAGATGGAGTCTGTGAAGACTGTTGTTCCAGGGCCAGTGTGGCTGTGCTGTTGACTCTTCTAGCAGGTAAATGGCTGTCAAGTTTGCCTTAGAATCATCAACAGTGGCTGGAACTCCAGCATCTTACCCAAGTTCCTGGAGGCAAGGGCAAGACAGAATGAGCATAGTTATAACTTGACCCTTAAACTGTTCCCAAAATTCCCATTCAACATTTTTTACTTCTCTATATTGATCACTCCTATAAATAAACAAGGCTGGGAAATGCAGCTTTACGGCTGGAATATGCCATTTCTGAGTATAGAGGTTTGGCTATCAAGGAGGGGTGCGTGAACTTTGGAGAGGCAGCATTTGCTTCTGATCTATGTCTTTCCGACATGTGCTCACCAAATCATATGCTGTATTGTACATTTCCTGACTTACGTGTATTATGAGTAATGAAACTTTAAGGAGCTATTTATAAGGAATTTTTTTTAGGGCTGGGGTTAGAGCTCAGTGTTAGAGTACTTGCCTTACCTCTTACCCTTGGTGCCAGGAATTTGGGTGAGATGGCTGAAACTTCAGCAGCTATTAATGACTCTGAGGCAAATTTTTTAGGACCTATACAATGTAAAAATAAAGAAATGAAGTAGTGGTTCCCAGTTCTAAGAAATGCACCCACTCCATTTCTTTATGATTGGTTATAATTATAATTATGCATAATAGTGGATTCATTATGCCATATTCATATATGCACGTAACATAATTTGATACAGTTTTGGTTTTAACACTTTTTTGTGTGTGTCCTGGTGATGGCACTTGAACCTGGAGCCCCACTCATGCAAGGCAAATGCTGTACCATTGAGCTACAATCCCAGCCTTAACATATTTTGTTTTGATTGTCACTGAGTGATTGACATGGTTCATTTTTACTCTGTTGTCTTCAGCTGGACTTGTTTTCTCTTAAAATTTGTTATAAGGATGTATTAGATTTACTTTAAATCATGAAACCTTCATAAGGTAAAATCAACACTTCTAACAAAGGTTTCAAATGCATGTTATGAAAAATAAACACATGATGGGGTTGATGACTTAAGCCTGTAATCCCAATGACTTAGGATGCTGAAGCAGGAAGATCACAACTTCTAGACCAGCCTCAGCAACTTAGTGAGACATTGTCTCAAAATAAGAAATAAAAAGGTCAGGATATATAGCTCAGTGGCAAAGTACCCTGGACTCAGTCCTTAGTACTGCAAATACAAAACAAAACACAACAACAAAACATTTTTCTTCCCTGTACAATCACACCTCTAAGAGTTAAGGAACAGGTTAGGCAGTTCCAGAGGCCTCCTGTGCCACTAGCAGTGCCTGTTCCCTCCACACTCCTGCTTGTGTTCCCCTTTAACTAGAGACACAGGTTTCCAGCTGGGAGGGTGTCCGAGAAGAGAGACCTAGATAGACCTTGGTGGAGAGGATTGCTCTAGGCACCCTCCCTCTCATAGCCTGGGTGTTCCCTTTACCACATGTCCTTTGTGTTGTCTTCTGGAGTCATTTTTTCTCTACTATCTCTGGCATAATTACTCATAAGTCTTAAGATCATTCATAAATATGAAGACCACATAATTCGTTTCTTTCCATACTCCATCCTCCCCTTTTAAAATTTCTTCTATTAATTCAAATGCTTTTGTTTGATTATAGTTTGATAATTAACAGCTGTAATTTAACACTGAAATCTCTTTTTAAAAAAAATGACATTTTAATCAAAATTACCTGAAGTTAATAAACCAATTATAATGGCATTTTTAGTTTTCTTTTTATTTTGTAAAGTTGCTATTCAAGTAAAATTGCTGTCAGAAAATTTCATTACTTATTCTTTGCCTATTGTTAGATTGATTATTTTTTAAACTAAGGTTTCAAGAGTCAATGTTAAAATTTTTGTGATGTTTGTGATGATCTGTTGTGTTCTATAATAATTTCTCAAGAGAAAATTCTCACTTTTAAAATTCATAGATATCCCGGCAATGCAACTTTGGTTTGCTGATTCATATTACTTAAGGCAAATAGTATCTTTATATATTAAGAATAGTATCTATTATGATGTTCATGATAATGAATCTTAATGTAACTTGGTGTTACAACATTTGATTGTGTGGTATTAATGGATCATGGATGGATTCTTTTAAAGTCTATCTGATTGTATATAAAATATGCTGTTGTATGATTATATGTGAATATGTGCGTGTGTGTGCGTGCGTGTGTGTGCACGCATGTGTATGTACCTGAGGGCACCATCTACAGCCCAGCCTGGACATAGTCACTGGTGTTGAATAATCACATGTTCACTTTTTGGGCAGGTGAGCCAAGATGGAAAGTCACTTCTTGACAAGCTCCAGAGGCCCTTGACTCCTGGCAGCTCTGACTCCCTAACGGCCTCTGCCAACTACTCCAAGGCTGTGCACCATGTCCTGGATGTCATCCATGAGGTGCTGCACCATCAACGGCAGCTTGAGAACATCTGGCAACACCGCAAAGTCCGGCTGCACCAGAGGCTGCAGCTGTGTGTTTTCCAGCAGGACGTTCAACAGGTGGGTTTCAGGTCGCACCCTTCTTATGGAGAATGGCTTTTGCTGACTTGGTTTATTTGCATGCACTGCCATGTTGGAATCATCTGTGCTGAGGAGTGGGCCTGAGGACAGGTGCTTCTTTTTTGACTACCATTGTTTGCACCTGCAGACTACTCGTAACTGCTCCCTCCTATGCAGTGGACACATGAGGTACTGTGCAGCTGGCACTAGAGTATCTGTGGCTTTTGCTGTCCAAAACAGCCCATTCACAGTTTTGTATTTATTTGGAGAATAATGCTGGTGGTGTATATGCTGGTGTATTCTTTTTTTTAGTTGTAGTTGGACACAATATATTTTATTTATTTATTTTTATGTGGTGCTGAGGATCGAACCCAGGGCCTCGCACATGCTAGGCAAGTGCCCTACCCCTGAGCCACAATCCCAGCCTCTATGCTGGTGTATTCTAAGGTTTGTTTAGGTTTGCCTGCTCTTTGGTTACTTGAACAATGAGGTTTTTGTTCTGATTTGGTGTTTAGTGTGGTTCATAATGCACAGTAGTTCTTCATTAGTTGTCATTAATGAAAAGTGGCCTCCCATGACTGTTCATTTCTAAGGGGTAAACATCTGTTTTGTTGTAAAAATAAAAGTAAGTCCATGTCACCATCCTAATTGTGTACTTATTGCAGGTTTTAGGGACAAAGCTGTGGGTGTACATTATGATGTGGCTTCAGTAATGAATAAGAGAGCAATCACATCCTTACTCCAAAGTAGAGAAATAGAGGAGTAAACAAGGTGCCAACTCTGGGGATGAGGAATTCTGGGGTTTGCAGGGACACCTGTGATCTAGGAAGTTGGCCTGAAGCAGTGGTGTGTCTGGAGGGGAAACACTGTCTTTTCCCTGGCCGTTTGCAAGCCACTGTGCATGGTCCAGGCACATAGGATCTCAGATCTCCATCTCCCTAGGAATTGTCTGAAGGTTGATGGGTTTTCTGCCGAGTGGACTGGGATTGGAAAATCATGCTGCTTTCTGATGAACACAAGATCCTCCCTGTCATTGATCACCATTCTTCACTTAATATGAGTCTGATGAGTTCAAGATACTTTTTTTATGGCTCTGTCATTTGTAATTTGTGCAAACTAGGCTTTGCTTCTAATTTTGCTTTTTAAGTTCTCTGAAGGTTACATATGCAAAGTGCCTCAGGAACAGTTGTTTTGATATTATGCTTCTTAACAATGTCATTTTTAGCCTAAGAAGCTAATTACTAGGGAAAGAATACAGAGCAGGGAGAGAAGGAGGTGGAGCCAATGTCCTGGAGGGGTTATTGAGAGAATGGCAATTATAAGGTAGAAAGAACATATGTTATTTTTACTGAAATTTGTTTGAAAACTTTTATAAACCAGAAAATGTTAATAGTTCAAATATAATTATTAAAGGATTTCCCATCTGCCTCATAACCGTTGGCTTGGTGTCCTGACTATCCATGGAATGATGCACTGAAGGGAACCCATTTTCCTACCTGGAGAAGCAGCAGTGGGTACCCACCTATAACATGGCTTTTGAGGCACCAGTGGCATGAGATTAAGTCACTGGACTGTGTAGGGTAGGGGAAGACACAGGAAAGTAAGACTTCTAGAAGAGGCTTAAAAGCCTGGCCATCTAAGTTGGCACCTGAACTTTAATATACTTGAACTTGAAAGCTGCAAACATTATTTGGAAAGGTAATTATGATAATTATGAGACCAGTTCTTCAAGGCAGCTTTTCCCCCTCAAGAACAGGACCTTAGGTTGGATGTCAGTGGGAGAAGAGCATAATGTTCCTATTAGCATTCCGGAGAAAGTAGATTTCACCATTGAGGGAAATATTTTTTATTGATTAATGATCTGGACTGGTTTGGACTTGTTATAAAATCAGGAAATGGCTATTGTAGGCTTGACGTGTGAAACAAAGTGCAAAACTGATAAGATTAATCAAAGCAAAACACAATATAATGTCAAAACCAGAAAGGTATTTCTGAAGCTCAAGGAATTAATAAGAAGTAGCAAATAGGAGAGGTAAGCTGTGTATAAATGAACAAAGTGGTAATGCTTTAGAAAGATATATCAGCAAAATGTAGATTTGTCAAGATAAAAATAATCTAAATCTGCAAAAATATAATAAGCCAGTTAGAGATATCATAAATATTTTTTGATTGTTTTCGGTAATGCAAAAATATCTGTAAATATCATTGAGAAATACAGAAGTACTGAGCAGTAGGCATGGCATGATTGCAATTTGATGAAGATAGCCATTTGATGAGAAATACTGGAAAGACATATTTCATAGTGTTCATAGTATAGTGCTCCAGGGAGGCTGTAGGCAGGGGCCAGGCAAGGGAGAATGCTGTATGGAGTCCTATTTTAAAACATATTAGTTTTGGTGTGGTGATTAATTTGTCATAATCTCTGTACAGAAAGAGTTGGGTCTGGCAGTCAGAGGTGAGAGTAGAGAAGTAATAGAGGCTGCTGTTTCATAATGCTTATCTTGCTCAGAGCCCAGTGGGTGAGGAGTGGGAGGCTTTGCTGCAGACTCACCCAGTGCACATGATGTAGTGCTAGTAGACTCATAGCCTCCTTGCCACGTGTCCTTATGACCTCCCACTGTGTTTTCTTGTGTGCTTACTGTTAAAGTAGCCCCCTGAATGCTTGGTGAATAAACAGGGCAACCATTGTGTTCCAGCTTAGCTGGGTGTTTAGCTCGGCATATGCTTTAGTTTACTATGGGAATGTAATTTGTTTTTGCTGCATGTACTTGTTTAGGTGTAGTAATAGTCATGGTAGTAGTCCAAAGCAGGATGCTATCAGACTTGTTTTCCTGCCTCACCTGTCCTGCTTGCCTGGCTTTTCTTGGACAGTTGGGATTGAATTACTCCAGCACAGCAGAGAGGTGACTAGCTCCATAAAAGTCATCTTTCCTGACGCAGGTAGACTCACCAACAGAAGCTGCCCAGGCAGGGAGACCTCTTTTGAAAAGCTTCCCATTTTTACCCAGCAGCCCTACCTATATGAGCTCCACCCCTGTGGAATTCCCTCTTGGAACAACTCCCTGCAGGTTGGTGTTGGACCATTAACTGATATTCTTAAAACAGGATCAAGAAGCCGGGCCCAGTGATGCATGTCTGCAGGCTTAGCTACTTTGGAGGCTGAGGTCGGAGGATGATTTGAGCCCAGGAATTCAAGACCAGCCTGAACAATGTAGCAAGACCCCTTCTCAAAAACAGAAAAATTTTATAAAATGATCAAGCAAATATGGTCCACCCTAGATTCTTCTTGTCCACATCTTTTTTTTTTTTTTTTAATATCTTAATTGAATGTGTGGTGCTCTGAGAGGGACAGAGTTAAGTGTGTCAGACAGCTCCAAGATCCTTCTCTCAAGGAATTTATAGTCTAATAAAAGCTGTTTTTTTTTTTTAAATCGGATGACTTAATGTTCTAATAAATTAGACCATAACGTGTTTGGATGTAGTATTCCCAACTTTGGTTATTTGGCTTTAATTCTGCTAAGGTATATGTTTGAGTCATGTCTGTCAAGTTGCTATCAGCAGTGAGGCATAAATAAAAACAGCCACTTCATCCATGTTATCCACCTACCTTGCATATGTGTTGGAGGGCACACATCTACACTTTAGTGATCTGTACAAATTTGGGTATTTCCAAGAATTTTGCCTCTATTCTTACGAAACCTCAAGTAGCTAGTGTAAAAGGTTAAATGAAAGCTCTATGGTAAAGGCACAAGGAACAGTTGTCATGGGGAAGGTAGTCTTCATGGAAGAGGTAGCCTCTGAGCTGCTCTTGGAAGGCTGCAAAGACAGTCGTTGGAGGAATGGCCAATAGGAATAACAGTGAGAGCAGGGACAGGAGCAGACAGGGGCTGTCTTAAGGGCTTCAGGCGCAGAGTGTGCTTAGAAGAGAGGGCATGGAGGAAGAGATAAGACATGGCCCCTGCTACCAAGCACTGGGCTTGTTTCTGTAAGCTTTAGGAGACAACATTGAAGGACACAGCCTAAGCCACACTGAATACCACTGCATTGGTGCCAGGGCTGAATGTATGGGTGAGGTGGGAAGTGAAGGGCTATTGCCTGATCTGGAGCACAGGTTGGTTTTTCCTGGGTGGTGACCATCACATTTCCTTCCTCTTCCTGCTCACAGGCAGCCTGTTGAGGAGTCAAGTCAGTGCTTCTCCATGGTGCACATCAGCCCCACACCTTGATGGGCATCGATGGTGTGCATTCTGACATGCTGCTATAGGCAGTGAGGGTAGAAGACACCCTCAGAAAAATTACTGCCCCAGAAAAATTACTCTGGTCACTGGGTGAGGAATGAATTGCAAAAAGCCAACCCAGAGACCAGGAGCCATTAGGTTTCCAAGCAGACATTCATGCAGATCGCTGGTGCATCTAGAAGAGCAGAGCTTCAGGTCCATGGGGTGGCCAGCAGCATTGTATTCACTGGGGTTTCCCAAGTGTCTGGAATGGTGGATGCTCAGAAATATGGCAGTTTTGCCAATTAAAGAGCCTTTTGGGTCAAAAGTTTCTATTTTTAGTCTGGAATGGTTGGGGAGAACCGGCCTTCTATTGAAATAAAGTACTTGGAAAGATTTGTCTGAAGGAATGGAAGCTTTGATTGTGTTAAAAGAATTAGGGGCATCTGTCAAGGAAGGGATAATTTCAGTGCATAGGAATTTTGGAAGCTTGGTGAGATCTGTAGTAATTTTGGTTATTTGAATGCAAAATTAGTTTTTAATGCTGAATTCCAGCAGTAGGAGGAAGTCAGGATCTGCCTAAGAGGCAAGAGATTGCAGGTGTAAAGGGAAGCTGCTGCACAGCTTTAGTGTAGGTTCTAGCCACTGGTCTTTAGCCAGTGAAAGCCATTTCTGCACTTTCTCCACTGCACTTCTTGAGTTTAAATGAAGAGCAAGAATTCTCCTCCCACCCACCAGAGTCAGTGGACAGCCTAACTATTGCACATATTGCTGTGTTCCCACACTGGCAATTTTGCTGGTGTCTCTTGTAGGTATTTTGGTTCTCTGTCACACTTGTGGTGTATAACTTGCCCGAGGTACTTTTAAAAATAACTTCTTTCTCCCAAGTAAATACCAGCCTTGGTATGCTTTGTCATGTCCTCTCAATCATATTTATAAAACATCTTTCCACATTAAAAACATTTGCTTGTATTTGTAGAACAGACTAATTCTGATTTCAAAAATCCAATGAGCAAATGGATGGAGAGAGTTTGGCTGCTGTGACAAGAACTGAAGAGCTTTGGTGGAGAGCACCTTGTCACTGCCAGCTCTAAAATGGCATTGCTTTTTCCCTCAGTCCTTCAAAGCCCATGGGGCATGTTGAGTTCTGTCTTCTTCATTTTACTTTTGAAAGTTATGTCATGCACATCATTGGGTTTGGAACCAGAGCCCTTCACTTTCTTTCTTTCTTTTTTTTAATTGGTTGTTCACAACATTACACAGCTCTTGACGTATCATATTTCATACATTAGATTCAAGTGGGTTATGAACTCCCAATTTTTACTCCAAATGCAGATTGTAGAATCAAGTCAGTTACACATCCACAATTTTACATGATGCCCTATTAGTAACTGTTGTATTCTGCTACCTTTCCTATCCTCTACTATCCCCCCTCCCCTCCCCTCCCATCTTCTCTCTCTACCCCATCTACTGTAATTCATTTCTCTCCTTGTTTATTTTCCAATTCCCCTCACAACCTCTTATGTGTAATTTTGTATAACAATGAGGGTCTCTCTCCATTTCCACGCAATTCCCCTTTTCTCTCCCTGTCCCTCCCACCTCATGTCTCTGTTTAATGTTAATCTTTTCTTCCTGCTCTGTTCTTAGTTGCTCTCATTATATCAAAGAAGACATTTGGTATTTGTTTTTTAGGGATTGGCTAGCTTCACTAAGCATAATCTGCTCTAGTGCCATCCATTTCCCTGCGAATTCCATGATTTTGTCATTTTTTAGTGCTGTGTAATACTCCATGATGTATAGATGCCACATTTTTTTAATCCATTCATCCAGTGAAGGGCATCTGGGTTGGTTCCACAGTCTAGCTATTGTGAATTGTGCTGCTATGAACATCGATGTGGCAGTATCCCTGTAGTATACACTCTTTTAAGGTCTTCAGGGAATAGTCCGAGAAGGGCAATAGCTGGGTCAAATGGTGGTTCCATTCCCAGCTTTCCCAGGAATCTCCATACTGCTTTCCAAATTGGCCTCACCAATTTGCAGTCCCACCAGCAATGTACAAGAGTACCCTTTTCCCCGCATCCTCTCCAGCACTTATTGTTGTTTGACTTCCTAATGGCTGCCAATCTTACTGGAGTGAGATGGTATCTTAGGGTGGTTTTGATTTGCATTTCTCTGACTGCTAGCGATGGTGAGCATTTTTTCATGTACTTGTTGACTGATTGTATGTCCTCCTCTGAGAAGTGTCTGTTCTGGCCCATTTGTTGATTGGGTTATTTGTTATCTTATTGTCTAATTTTTTGAGTTCTTTGTATACTCTGGATATTAGGAGAGGCCTTCACTTTCCAGGTAATAAAACCAAGCCTGAGAAAAGTCAGGGACTTGGCTGAAGTTCCAAGAAGTTCTGTGGTGTTTTTACTACTTCACCATTCTGAGAGGATACTTAGCTTCTGAGCTACTCAGAGTGTAAAATCAACATGTCACTTAAGAAGGAACCTTTCAGAGGTCCTTTTCAGGCTGGGGCAAAGCTTGCAAACCGCAGCTGCCCCCTAATGTGAAGAGCTACAGCAATGTGAAGAGTGCTGGAGTTCAGTCCCTGAGGCCGATTCATGGAAAAGAAAGCATACAAGAAAAGCTCCTTGCTGATTTCTGGCCTCTGCATCTGCCAGACTACTGTCCACAGCTGCTGCTGCAGACCTTGCTGGACCCAGGCAGCTGCTCACTTGAAGTGAAGGATTGGATCCCAGGTCATGCTGGAAAAGGGAAGAAATAATCAAGACAGTGCTTTCTGAAGTAAAATATGCTCAGAGAGCTGGGGAGAAAAACTCTCTGCCCACTTGAGATAGGATGAGTATGTGGGTTCCAGAAATTTAAACTCAAAAATCTTTTTACTCTTCAAGTGTCACTCATGATTTTTACTTTAATACCATAATATTGGATATCCTCACAACAATGCTAAACACCAGTCTTTAATAAAAATTAACATTATCTAAGTGAAACTTCTTCTTCTTGAACACCTACTTATATTTAGCAAATCTGAAGTAATGTTGCTTTGCACATCAGTCATCCTTTGTTATATCTTTAAAATATCATTGATTTGTAATCAAGAAAGCTCCTTTTGTTGCATATGGATTTCCAGTTTTCCCAACACCATTTGTTGAAGATGCTATCCTTCCTCCATTGCATGCTTTTAGCCCCTTTATCAAATATAAGGTAGTTGTAACTTTGTGGATTAGTCTCTGTGTCCTCTATTCTGTACCATTGGTCCACCCGCCTGATGTGGTACCAGTACCATGCTGTTTTTCTTACTATTGCTCGTAATATAGTTTGAAATCTGGTATCGCTATACCACCCGATTCACACTTCCTGCTTAGAATTGCTTTTGCTATTCTGGGTCTTTTATTTTTCCATATGAATTTCATGATTGCTTTATCTATTTCTACAAGAAATGCCATTGGTATTTTGATTGGAATTGCATTAAACCTATAGAGAACTTTTGGTAATATCACCATTTTGATGATGTTAGTTCTGCCTATCCATGAACAGGGTATATTTTTCCATCTTCTAAGATCTTCTACTTCTCTCTTTAGGGTTCTGTAGTTTTCATTGTATAAATCTTTCACGTCTTTTGTTAGGTTGATTCCCAAGTTGCAACAAAATGAAACTGAATCCCCTCCTCTCTCCATGCACAAAAGTTAACTCAAAATGGATCAAGGAGCTTGATATCAAATCAGAGACTCTGCGTTTGATAGAAAAAAAAGTTGGCTCCAATCTACGTATTGTAGGGTCGGGCTCCAAATTCCTTAATAGGACACCCATAGCACAAGAGTTAATAGCAAGAATCAACAAATGGGACTTACTTAAACTAAAAAGTTTTTTCACAGCAAGAGAAACAATAAGAGAGGTAAATAGGGAGCCTACATCATGGGAACAAATTTTTACTCCTCACACTTCAGATAGAGCCCTAATATCCAGAGTATACAAAGAACTCAAAAAATTAAACAATAAGAAAACAAATAACCCAATCAACAAATGGGCCAAGGACCTGAACAGACACTTCTCAGAGGAGGACATACAATCAGTCAACAAGTACATGAAAAAATGCTCACCATCGCTAGCAGTCAGAGAAATGCAAATCAAAACCACCCTAAGATACCATCTCACTCCAGTAAGATTAGCAGCCATTATGAAGTCAAACAACAATAAGTGCTGGAGAGGATGTGAAGAAAAGGGTACTCTTGTACATTGCTGGTGGGACTGCAAATTGGTGCAACCAATTTGAAAAGCAGTATGGAGATTCCTGGGAAAACTGGGAATGGAACCACCATTTGACCCAGCTATTGCCCTTCTCGGATTATTCCCTGAAGATCTTAAAAGAGCGTACTACAGGGATACTGCCACATCGATGTTCATAGCAGCACAATTCACAATAGCTAGACTGTGGAACCAACCCAGATGCCCTTCACTGGATGAATGGATTAAAAAAATGTGGCATCTATACATCATGGAGTATTACACAGCACTAAAAAATGACAAAATCATGGAATTCGCAGGGAAATGGATGGCACTAGAGCAGATTATGCTTAGTGAAGCTAGCCAATCCCTAAAAAATAAATACCAAATGTCTTCTTTGATATAATGAGAGCAACTAAGAACAGAGCAGGAAGAAAAGATTAACATTAAACAGAGACATGAGGTGGGAGGGACAGGGAGAGAAAAGGGGAATTGCGTGGAAATGGAGAGAGACCCTCATTGTTATACAAAATTACACATAAGAGGTTGTGAGGGGAATTGGAAAATAAACAAGGAGAGAAATGAATTACAGTAGATGGGGTAGAGAGAGAAGATGGGAGGGGAGGGGAGGAGGGATAGTAGAGGATAGGAAAGGTAGCAGAATACATCAGTTACTAGTATGGCATTATGTAAAAATGTGGATGTGTAACCGATGTGATTCTGCAACATGTATTTGGGGTAAAAATGGGAGTTCATAACTCACTTGAAGCTAATGCATGAAATATGATATGTCAAGAGCTTTGTAAGGTTTTGAACAACCAATTTTAAGAAACTGCTCTAGTAGTATTTTAAATAATAAGCAGCTATGTATTTTGAAGAAAAAACATGATACATTGCATTGGTCTTCATAGAGCATGTTGTTATGAGGTGGGCTTTGTGAAAATATCTTTCATGAGAGGTTAGTGTTTGTTTATAAGTTCTTAAAATAATAATAATTAGGAATATCAATCCTCCAAACATGGTGGATATCAGGTAGGGGGGCCTTATTACTGAAAGGTGTTTCAAAAAGGTTATACAAGATGGCCACAAACCTACCACTTGCAGGGGGAGGGTAAGTACTTGTCCAGTCCTGGGTATTTCATAGAAAATTGTGAGTGCTTGCTGGTTTGCTCTCACCTAGGTTTGCTCACCATTATCACAGTGTCATCTCCCCAAAGGTTATCTCCTGTAGCCTAAGCTGTTCTGAAACCAAAATGGAGCTCTTTTGTTTCCTACCATCTCATAACATCAGTTGTGCCAACTCAGAGAAGAGGCAGAATGTGCCTGATGCTAGAGCTTAAGAGAATGTGCCATAAGGTCAGGCTTCCTGGGTCCAAATCTGTAGACAGGCATCTCTCTGACATAACCCAGGACCCTCCGTCCCGTTGCCTCTGTAAGGTGAGAGTGGCATTTGTGCCTCCCTGTGGCTCACTGTGAGGACTGGCATAGCCTTAGGTCATGCCTGCTTCAATAGCCGGTGCTCAGGGGGCAAGGTATGTATTATTTAATAAATGATGATTATCACACTTGCCATCATCACATTTCATCTTGTAGCTATCTAGGGCTGTGATTTCCTTTTCATTAGAAATAGGAAATCAGACGTCACAATCTGCATGATTTCCTACACATCTGACATTTGACTTAAGTGTCTGTGTATTTTAAGTGTTGGCATTGAATTTTGGGGTGACCTTGACTTTGGAGTTGTCATTTATGTCCATCAGCGGGCACCGAAGTACAGAGAGATGAGCTCACATTGGCTCCTCTGAACAGAGAGAAGGCGGTCTTGGTCTCCTAGCTTTTCTCGTCCGTCTCTGAGCCAGGTAACCACGGGCAGGGATCAGCGTTTGCCCTTTTCCTCAGATTTGGAAGGAAAGTAGCAAAACCCCTGCCAACCTTGTTCTTGGGGCTCAGGTCATAGCACACAGATGACAACCGCTGGCTATGGATGGTATCGGAAAGGCAGGTGTCTGAACAACAATGATAAATTTCCTTGACTTGCTAATCTTTTTATATTTTAAATTGAAGAGTTTCACAAGCATGTCTTTAAAACGGTATTTAGACAAATACATTGATTTAGGATCTTCTGTCAATCTGGGAAATCATCAGATTTGCTACTCATTGGGGGTTTAATTTTTTTTTAATTAAAGAATATACAGAATATACTGTATGGTTTTTGAAAGTCTCCGTATCCTTCCATGAAGATCTTATGTGGTGTAAGCATGGGTGTTCTTATGTACTTCTAAATTCTTTTCATGTTTAAAATTCTTCATATTTACCTTGTGCATAGGGTTGGCCTCATGTCTAGAGGCAAAACATTCCACTAAATGCATTCATTCTTGGAGGTGCAGCAGGTGTGAAGTTGTTGAGACATTTCATTGGGAGGGGAATGGGACCTCTATTTTATGCTGTCATATAAACAACTCAGCAGCTTTAGATCTGCCTGGAAGTCAGGTGGTGAATGTGACAATACCCAGGGATTCTCTTGCTGTCTTTGTAATCTCAAGAAAGAAAAATAGTGTGCAACATCCACTAGCTAAAAAAGCAATGGAATATGTATATCCTATGACATCAAGGAACCTAAAAATAGAAGGAAACTGGCCAGAGGTTCTGGATTATGGGTGGGGGCAGCAAATGTGCCATGTATTTGCCTCACTGATATGAAGATGCTTTTCATGGAGTATTAAGTACTCACAACTCCGTGTGATTGAGCAGGGAAGGGCAACAGAATCTGAGAGGATGAGGAACTTGCCCAGGAGCACACAATCAAGTTCTAAATCTATGTGCAGGGGGAAGCAGAGCAAGGGACCCTTTTAGCAGCAGTGAACCTCTAGTTAAGCCTGTTTTATTTTATTATTGGCAGAGGTTGTGGCTAAGCTGCTTCCAGGTTATGCTCCACACCACTGCCTCTGCTGTTATTCTTCTACCCAAGATTGTTTCAGTTTGCATGTTTAGCTACTTGCTGAGTCATGAATGTTTGTGTTCCCCAGGTCATAAGTTGAAGCAAAGTCCTCATTGAGGCAGTATTGTGGCCTTTGGGAAGTGATGAGTCACGGGTGGGATCAGTGCCCTTAAAAAAGAGGCCTGAGGGAGATTGTTGACTCTTCTGCCTTGTGAGGACGTGTAGAGAGCATCATCTGTGAAGAACAATTCCTAACCAGACATGGAACCTGCTGGCACTTTGATTTTGAACGTGGCCTCCAGAGAAAGAGATAAATTTCTGTTGCTTATACATTATCCAGTCTAAGGTATTTTGTTATAGCAGCCTGAATAGACTAAGATGATACCATAATACAAACATGCAAAGTACAAGTGAGCTTTCAGTACTTTAGCAGCACATTACCAAATGTATTTTAGTATTTAAAATCTTTAGCTAAGTGTTTTTAGTTAAAGACATCACCAACTTTTGCCTTTCTCCATCAGAGAGAAACAAAGTTTGCATTTGATGTAGTATACAATTTCATTAGATGTTGTCACTTTTCTGGGTGATTTCTCAAGTATAAGAACTCCCTAGTCCCCCATATAAACTTTAAAATATCAGATTGTACTGCTTTGCTTTCCTTTTTCTTTAATGTAGTAGATTTCAACTAGTAAGAACTTTGATTAAGTAATTAAATTCACAGAATGCTTAGGTTTTGCAGCATCTTGATTTGTAGAATAAGTTGTTTTTCAAAGCAAGAATTCTGGCATGTGTTTTGTTTTCTTAGATTTTATTTTGTGTTTTGAGTCTTCGAAAAAAGAGGAAAAAAATAACTCTGCAGATAAAATTGAGTTGCCTGAATTGTGAAGCTTTGAGCCTTTAAAAAATGTTAAGTTAAACTGATCTCCTGTGGCCTGATAGCCCTTTGCTTATACAAAATCCAGTTAGCTTCGTGGCTCAGTTGTGCATAAAAGTAGGTGAGATTTAATTATTTAATCATTATTGCATGTAATATTTATACATAGAAAGATCTACACTTTTAATTTAAGAGCTGATTAAAGTCCTGGTGGGAAAGCTGTTGCAAGATATAATTATCAAGTATGTTAAATTAGTATCCAAGTACTACTTCTAATTTTTTTTCCTGATTTACTTATTTCTTACAGAGTTTTGACAACAGACCATGTCTTCATTGGATAGCCCTAAACATGAAACAAGTTAGGACATTGTTTTTATAGCACATGTGGCTATATTTCATTGTAGGTGCTGGATTGGATCGAGAACCATGGAGAAGCATTTCTGAGCAAACATACAGGTGTGGGGAAATCTCTTCATCGGGCCAGAGCTTTGCAGAAACGTCATGAAGATTTTGAAGAAGTAGCACAGGTAAAACAATGGTTTTTACTGTTTTCTTTTCTAAATATCTATTGGTTGAATTATAATTTTAACCACATCTGAGAAGAGTTAGCTTTTGCAAGAGTGTTTGAGGCAGTTCTTTGAGGTTAAACTCTCAGGTTTCAAAGTTGAAGATACCATTGCCTAGGGAGGAACATGATTTAGTCACATGATCATTTTGTAAAATGTGATGTTTGTAAAACAAATTTATGTCTCAGATGTTTTGTCGCATTTATTGTACCCTTTTTTGACTAGTTTTGATATTTTAATTCATGGTTAGAGAATAATAGTCCTTCTTGCATTTCTGTAGTGATGGGCCCAGCATTAATCTTGACCTGTTTTAGTTTTTTAAAATGTGTATGCTTAGGAAGCAGAAGCCAGGAGTACAGTGTATTCAGAGCATGGGATGTATGGAGTGTAAGCATTGGGTATGATACAGCTCACAAACTGTGAGTTTGGACAAGTTGCTTAACTTCTCTGAAGTGAGTTTTCTGCTCTGGAAAAAAAAATCACACAATACATATGGATGTTATAAGGAAGTAGGGGAATGTTGTTTTAAAATGGTCTATGTAGGACCAATCCAAACTCAAGATTATGATATGATTGTACAGACTCTTAAAAATAAGAAAAAAATGGTAAGATGATAATTGTGAGAATGACTATTTGAAAGACAGCGACTTTCCATCAGTAACCATAGATTCTGGAAGACAGTGGAATGGAATCCTAAGGAAAGAAACTTTGAATCTCAAAATCTGTACCCAGCTGAATTGTTGTTATTCAACAGTGAGGATAAAATACAGATCAAAACTGTGAGAGTTTGCCACTCAAATGCTATCAGAAAAACAAAAATATTCAGAAAGAAAAATGTTAAGAACCCACTGTCATTTAATTTCATGAGAACAGGGGCTTTGTTTATTTCATTTCTGTATCATTAATACCTAGGACAATGCCTGGCCTGTTTAAGTGTTCATTAAAATGTTATTTGAGGGGTTGGAGTTGTGGCTTAGCAGTAGAGCGCTTGCCTAGTACGTGCAAGGCACTGGGTTTGATCCTCAGCGCCACATAAGAATAAATAAATGAAATTAAAGTAAAAAAAAATCTCATTTGAATGAGTTAACTAAGTGAATACAAAGGAATTATGCAAAAATGGCTGGTATCAACAATGAGAAGGGCACTTAGTTAATATATGTTTGTAGATTAAAGAATTGATTATTTAAACAAAGGGTGAATCTGGGAGGTAGTTAAAACAATATGGTAGCCGGTCACCAGTGCATGACTATAATCTAACTACTCAGGAAGCTGAGGCAGAGAATTACAAGTTAGTGAGACCTAAGCAACTTAGCGAGACGCTGTCTCAAAATATAAAAAGGCAGGGGATGTGGCTCAGGGGTTAAGTGTCCCTGGGTTCAATCCCTGGTTCCCCTACTCCCACCCTTGCCAAAAAAAAAAAAAACAACCAGATGGTACTGAAGTGCCAGCCCAGTTTCACATGAAAGGCAGAAAGGTGCTCTGAGGAAGACGGAAAGAGCTGTCACATCTATCTTAGATTCCTTGACTTAGACTTACATGTGGGTATTTTTTTTTTTAAAGAGAGATTGAGAGAGAGGACAGAGAGAGAGAGAGAGAGAGAGAGAGAGAGAGAGAGAATTTTTAATATTTATTTTTTAGTTCTCAGCAGACACAACATCTTTGTTGGTATGTGGTGCTGAGGATTGAACCTGGGCCGCACGCATGCCAGGCAAGTGCGCTACCGCTTGAGCCACATCCCCAGCCCACGTGGGTATTTTTTTTAAAGCCACTAGAAATATATAGAGAGAAGGCATTACTTCTGACTAAATTTAAAGGAAAAATACAAAAAACCTGATAAGTAAAACCTTGGGAAAATGGGTTTAAAAGAAGGAAAAATAATAATAATAAAATCATGGTAGAAGTCACAAAATATAGTAATTTGTTCAGAATTATCAGTAATTACAGCAAATGACAAAGATTCTCAGAATGAATGTATTTTGAAAGTTATGGTGTTTATTTTTTTCAATGAGCATACCTAAAACACAAATACCTAGGAAGTTTAAAATTATAATTGGTATTAGAAAAAGGTCCACCTGGAAAATACTGATCATAAGAAAATGGGTATAGAAATATTAGTGTGATACAAAATAGACTTGAAAGCATAGAAACATTGTTAGAAATGAAGAGGGACTTCAGCTGTTAAAGGAAGGGGTCACTCTATAAATAATGGAGCCGTAAAACCTGTGAGACAAGGATGACAGGATCAACCCTGTGTGTGTTGGTATGTGGGCATGACAAAGGTTCAGTTTTGTGTGAGTCAGAGAACTCAGATATGGTGTGAATTACTGGATAGCAAAATGCACCTTAGGCTTCCTTTGTGACAATATCTTTAAAAAGTTACTGACTTTTCCTGGCTTCATATATAAAGTAACAGCAACAGTCCTCACCTCTCTGCTTTGTTGATCTTGAGAAATAAGTAAGAAAGCAGCCTTGCTGCACACTTCCTGTAGCTTTGGAGTATTTTCCTCATCCATGTTTTTAAAGTGATCTCCCTACTTTAATTTGCTGAGAAATATTTTGCCATCTTCTTATAGCTTAAAAAAAACATGTAAAATGTGTGCTTATCTTCCTTTTATTTTTTTCATAAGATAAGATACTGCTGTAGTTGCTGTGGTTTGATGAATGTAAAATTTGGATCATAGAGCAAAGATTTCAGACACCAGAGAATTTAAGAGACAGAACTACAAATTATGAAGCTCTGGAAGTTGAGGCTCTTGCCTGGTATAGTGTATTTATACATGTTTATAGGCTAGGCTACCCTTTCCCTCATCCTCTTGCTTTCCTGAACACTTTCCAGCATGAAGGACCAGGGTCTACTTAATTTTCTCTGGTGTGTCTGGTATCCCATTTGACCTTTCTCTCTTCAGTCTTGTGGGGCTCTCCATTCTACATTAGGGAAATGTCTTCTGTGGCTAATCTTGGCAGAGCTGTCCACACAAGTCCCCAGGGGCAACAAGAATGAGAAAACTTTTTTCTTAGAAAATGAACATTTTGCATTAAGCTTTCTAGGGCAAGGGGTCAAAGTAGCATTTATGTTGTATTTGCTACGAGAAAAGCCAGTGCTTGGCTGCTCCTTCTGCCACCCTGATGAGTTTCAGTCCTTGCTTGTCTCCTCTTGCTCCTTATCTTGGGATTTCCAAGGTTGCCTGACTTTCTTCCCCAAAATGAAAATTCCTCAGCCCATCTGAGCTGTGCATGAAGGGGAGGAAACCTTAGATATAAACACCCATTGCTCATTTGCAATTATCTGCTCCCACTTTTCCTGCCTCTGGATTTTAAATAATCACCCACCTTATGTCAGTTCTTTTGCTAGGCACAAAGGAGTAGGTGAGGGAACAGTGGGTAGCCATAGACCCAGATTTCCTGAATAGGCCTGGCTAGTTTCTGAGGACATTCTGTGGTGTTTTGCTACCTGATGTCCAAGTCAAGACATAGAACTTAATAGAATTTAGCTTGGTGGCAAAAAATGAGGACAATGTTAAGAGGCAGTCATGGGATCATCAGGGGGGCTGCTGGGCAGCAGGACCGTGTGGCCTGCAAAACTAGAATGGCCTAGCCTTCGAGGGCTGGGGAGATGCATGCCTGTGTCCAGTTTTTCCTCTCTTTGGCCCCTGTCCTTTGCAAGTCTACCACCCGGTATGGACTCAGGCCCTCCGTCCTACCTGAGGCTGTACCTGTATTTTCTCAGTCTCTTAGTTTCAGCTTTTCCTCTGTCTGTGCCCTCCTCTGGTTCCACTGCAGGGCCTGGTCCCTCCAGTAATGGTTTCTGCCTCCAGCATATTCACCATCTCTCTTTCTCAGTTCTTTTCCTCCCTCTCAAGAAGAATGTCATTTTTTTTCTGCTGTGTTTTTTAAATACCAGTTGGTTTCAGAAGAGTGCTCTGCTGCTTTACCTTTGCTTCCTGGTCACCCAGCTTTATGTCTCTTGATGGCACAGCAGACATCCAGCAATTTGCTTTGCTTAGAGTAGACACAGAGCAGCCATGAACTGGGACTCAGCTGCTCACACAGTTAACTTCCTCTTGAGTTTGAGTGACAGTATCCCACCCAAGCAGTCCACTGTCATGCATTCACTTCCTGTTGTCTTATAGGCTTGAGTCTCCTATAAGGAACAGAAGAGATGTGACCCTACTCTTAGAGCTCTCAAATCTGTATTACCAGCACTAGTGCATGATTGACCCATAGGCTGGTTCTTAAAAGACTCTGCTGGGCCTCAGATGCACACCATCAAGTATGGTAGGTGGAGGAGCTGCCCCTCAGGAGAGCCTAGCCATAGACAGAAGGCATAAAATGGGCATGGAAGATCCAGAGCAATATGGGGTCTCTCTAGCCTCTCCACCCTGTTTATCAAAGAGCTTTTGGATAGTCTTTTCAATGGAAGCAAACGTAACTACTAGGAGGCTCCATTGACCCTAACTTTGTTAGGAGGATGTGTAGTAGACACTGTTCAGATAGACGGAGCTTTGATGTCAAGACAGGATTGTACTTTATTTGTAGCTTGTTTGAAATTTCTCTGGTTCTTCCCTAAGAATAAAATGGCTTCAGTCTAGCTGTAGCACAGGGGTAGTAGAGTGGGGGGCCTTTACCAGATTTACTTCTCTGCCCTCTTTTCTTTACCTGCTTTCTTTCAAAGCTGATTATAATAGAAGTGCTTTTGGCAGGTGTCAGAGTTCATATTTTAGATTTATGTATTGGACAGAATGGGCTATCCTTAAAAATAGAAACAGAGGCATCTTTAGTGCTGAATAAGAGTCTTATTTCATTTTCTGAAATGTATTCACAAAGGTAAAACGAAGTTTAAAAAGACTTTAGAAAGAAGTTTCTTTTTTATACTTAAGTATAAGGTTGTTTAGATTGTGTCTTTGGGTTATATTTTGAAGGTTTCTTTGTAGAAATAATTCTAAATTGTCTTAGAGACCCTGAATTAACAATTTAGGCAATAAAGTTTTTTCTCTCAGCAGACTTCTTTAAATTAGTGAGGTGTGGCATGATGAAGTAACAAAACAGATTTCAGAAAGGAAGTAGTGAAAGTCTATGTTTGAATTCACTGAAAATGTACTAAATTTAGAACAATTCTAGTGTTCTGGGAAGGAGGAACCCAGAAAGAACCTCATGTTTACTTGGTGGAAGTGAGTCGTGCAGTGTAACTTCTTCAGGCAACAGACTTTGCAGTAGGAGCCTCAGTCTCAGCCGCTGCTGTGGCCTCCTCAGGAAGCACTGGGATTCTTTTGCACACAGCTCTGCAGAGCCGAAAACCCTCCTCATGACTACTCTGAAGTTCCTTTCCTTTAATTTGTACAGTGACTGTGAGTAGACCTATCCAGTTGACTGAATTCATGCAGATTGTTTCATAGCACATGATATGCCCAGCCATAGTGCATCTTCATGTACTAGTTCTGAAAAAGATATTAGCCAGATGTGGTGGCAGACACCTATTGTTCCAGCTACTCAGGGTCTTGAGGCAGAAGGATTACAAGTTCAAGGCCAGTCTGTGCAACTTAGTGAGGTACTATGTCAAAACAAAAAGTAATTAAAAAAAAAAAAAAAAGACCTGGAGAAAGCTCAGTGGTAACATGCCCTGGATTTGGTCTCCTATATGGGGGAGGGGGAAAAATAAATTAAAAATGCTTTTTATGTGAAACTTTTTTGCAGGTGACTATTGGAAAAGGAAGATGCTCTTTAATAGTGATCTTTTGCCTTCTAACTAATTGTCTAAGCAAGGTTCTTATTTAGATTTTAAAAACTGTGATTACAACAGCCAGTAAAGTCCAGAAAACTAAGATGAAGCTGCTTTTGAGACCCCAGAAGGTAACTTAAATGTCATTAATGAGTCTCTGGCATAGCATCTTTCCAGAGGTACTGTTCTGTGAGTGCTTTGACTACCTGGCTCTTACCTGCTTATCCACCAGGATTCAAATTTCTCTCGCAAAGATGTAATATATTATAGAATTTGTGCTCTTGCTTACCATGTTCACTTTGATCCTGGGTTAAGGTAGTTTCTGCCTTGCTTCTCCTCTGTAAAGTTCTTCTTCTTCCGCCCTCTGTAATTAGTAAGTACTTTGTGTGGAGGTACTTTGGGATTCTATAACTATTTCCTGTTCCTTTTCTATTTATGTTAGTATGGACTTGCAACTTCATTGTGCTCAGTGGATCATATTCTGTGACCATTGTTTGATGCTCAGGTTGTCCTTGCTTTGGCTGGCAGGAACCTCTCCAGGCTGGCTTCTATATCCTGACTTGTCCACATTGACCTTAAAGACTTTCTTACTTTTGGGTACAATAAGATGTTTCAAGTTCTTGTTCTTTTTTTATTGGTGCATATTAATTATACATAATAGTAGGATTCATTGAGGTATATTCATACATGTATATCACATATAAATGGATCAGTTTCAATCCCCAGTAACTCCCTTTGCCTTCCTCTTCTCCCTCCCCTAACCCCTACTGGTCTCACTTCTATTTTCATGTGGAAACTGACCCACCCCTCCACCCCCGCTTTTCCTTTAGCTTTCACATATGAGAGAAAACATGTGATCCTTGACTTTCCAAGTCTGGTTTATTTTGCTTAACATTATGCTTTCCAATTCCATTGATTTTCCATGCAAATGACATAATTTTGTTGTTCTTTTTGACTGAGCAAAACTCCCTTGTGTATATATGCCAGTTCTCTTTATCCATTCATTGGATAATGGACACCTAGGCTATTGTACCTGCCCAGGAAAACTGTCGACTTAAACATAGCCACAGAGAGCAGCCATGTGGGCACTGAGCAGCAGAGCAGCAAGGTGGGACTCAAGGCCTAGGGTGCCCATCCCTCACTGCAGTATGCATAACATGCCAGACTTGGCGCCTTGAGATTTAATACCTTCCCTGCTGGGTTTCAGTGTTACTTGGGGCTGTTTACTCTTTGCTACTTGACAATTTCTCCCTTTTCAAGTGGGAATGTTCATCCTGTGCTTATCCCACCGGAATAGACAAACTTTGGAAGTAGACCAACTCTTTCTGATTTTACAGTCTCAAAACTGTAAGGAGTTGGCTTTGAGTCTCAAATAAGACTTTGGACTTTTGAGCTAATGTTGAAATTAACTGCAATGTGTAACTATTGGGCATTGAATAGTTTATATTTTGCTCTGTGAGAAGTATATTCAGCTTAGGGAACAGGGCAGGATGCTATGTGTATCTCACCAAAGAGTTGAAGTTTAATCCAAATGTGAAATATGAGAGAGTGGCAACTTAATGACTGGGTTTAGAGGTGATTAGGATTTAAAGTCATTAGGGTGGATCCTCCATAACTGAATTCTGGGGGCTTTATAAAGAGAGGGAGAGAGACCAGGAGTAACAAACATGTGCTTCCGGTCTCTTGCTACGTGATGCCCTGCACAATCTTGGAACTCCAGCAACAAGAATGCCATCACCAAATGGGGGTCTTTGCTCTTGGGCCTGAAGAATCATGAGCCCAAATAAACTTTCTTGCTTTATAACTCACCTAGTCTGTGGTGGTGTGTCATTGGCAACAGGAAACAGACCAACACAGACTTCCTCCTCACCTTGCTCAGCCCCCACTTCTCATGCTGTTTCCACCCTACCACAGGGGTGCCCTCATCACCCCATTCAGGCTCTGACTCCCCACAGAGTCACCTGGGCCACTCTCTGGGTCACCTCCCACCCTTTCCCATGAGATGCCTACTATGCTCAGCTTTCGGACTTGTTTGAGGAGTTAGACAAAGTACTCAACTTGCCTCTGTAGAGGAACTACAGTCTGATTTTCTGGGCCTTCCCCAAAGGCCGTAATTCTGTTCTGGTACTGCATGGCAGCCTTCCACCTTGTCTCAGAGCTCCTACTTACAACTCAGATTTGTCAAGAATTAAAATTATCTTCAGTATTTTATACATGTATTTACACTTACTTTTCAGTTCTTTGAAACTCTTGACTACTGAATAGCCATTATAGTTATAAGTCCCCTTTTTAGAATGTGTATCCTTATATAGAAAAAAGATGAGCACTGAATTACCATTACATGGAAGTATATGGAAAGGGACAGCAACTTAGTATTTGTTTGGAACTTAACCTTTAACTTGCACTTTGGGAATTGGAATTAACTCTGCTTAAAGCTGAGAAAAAAAAGTGAAGCAGGCATTTGTGGCTGTGGACTGTTTCTTGGCTCTACCTTAGCAAAAATGTGGAAACTTTTTCTGAGCCAGGAGCCAGCAGATAGCCTGCTGCTGCTTCAGGTGTATGGACTTGGCAGTGAGGTCTAGCACTTAAGATTTTAGAACAGTTTTGGAAAAGCCTGCTGATAGATATGTATAGGACTCCTAAAATCATCTTTCCCTTCACATTTGAGCTGTTTGACTGACATAAATGACTAGAAATATCACTAATTGACTCTGCATTGCTATGTGTTATGGCTCCTGGCCTGGCTGATTTCCTTCTCTTCACCTGTTTCTCTGGGTATTCTCTTGTGCAGAACACATACACCAATGCAGATAAATTACTAGAAGCAGCAGAACAGCTGGCTCAGACTGGGGAGTGCGACCCAGAAGAGATTTATCAGGCTGCCCATCAGCTTGAAGACCGGATACAAGATTTTGTTCGGCGCGTTGAGCAACGAAAGATTCTCCTGGACATGTCAGTGTCCTTTCACACCCACGTGAAAGAGGTAAGACATCAGGAAATAGCAATATAATCTGTCTGACAGGGTCTTTGAACTCCTCTGAAGGAATTTGTATTTGTTCATAATGTGAAACAGTGGACTAAAAGTGGCAAGTTGTGAGATGTAGCCCATGAGCACCAGTGGTGTCAGTGTGGACAGGGAAAGAGCTGAACTCTCTGTGCTTTCTTCTTTGTCATGTGTGTGCACATCTGCCTTTGCTTGGGGTGTCTTCAAGGGTAAGAGTGGCAGGGGGGAGAGGTGTGGATCAGGAGGCATGCAGGGAAACAAAAAACTGAAAAGATCTCTTCAACTCCAGAAAGAGAAAAGGGGAGTGGTGCACACATGCCATGTAGCTTAAATAGGACCTACATGTTGTGTGCAGAGCTGCTGGGTTTCCTTTCTGAGTATTGGCCAGTCATGTGACGGAAGTTATAACAATTGCCTTCTGGTTTCTGTCAGACTACTCTGAGACGCTCATAAAAATGAATGTTACATCATATCAAATGTAAAGTACCATCATCAAATGGTACAAATACTAATGTCATGAGTGTGCTCTTGGTAATAAACTTGTGATAAGGGATAATGTGATATTTGAGTGTGAAAAATTGGTAGGTACTAATCATACCTTACACATTTATAATATTCTTGGTAGAGATCATAAAAAATTAAACTATTATGTAGTTTTTGAAGATAAAAAGGATTTATAATAAAAATTAGATTTTTCAGATTGATTTAAATTGATTAAGGATGTTAATTTGCTGAATCTTATCTCTTAAGGAAAGTAATTCTCTGCTTCTCAAAGTACCTTCACAAAGTATCATAATATATTATAATACAGCTCTTTATAAATTGGAAGTTTATTAAAGGGTGCTTCTGGGTAATTTGTGATTAAGCACATGGAAGCTTATGATTATAGGATAAGAAGGAAGGATCTAGGAAGATAAAACCTCTGAAAGAGGGCAGGATCCAACTTGCCTTATTCAAAAAGGTATCTAAGTTCATAGACAAGTAAAATTGCTTAAAGGAAAAAAACTCCATGCCAATTTGGGATGTTGGGCAGTTTATCTGCAGTGAGGTTATGTATAACTTGGACATTTAGGCTCTGGAAAGACCATGCTCTGTTCCCTCTGAAACCCTTTGAGGCCATGTAGCAGGTATATTTGGCCAATTGCTGAGACCCCAAGAGTTTGTGCTTCTACCTGGCCTAGGCTGGTGGCTGGTACTCAGTCCTTTCTGCAAAGGGGCTGGGACTTGATAGTCATAAACAGTCATCAGAATAGAAAACCAGCATAGCTAACTTCTTTTTCTCTCTTAATAATGCTGTAATTAAAAAAGACTTCAGGGCTGAGGTTGTAGCTTGGTGGTAGAGCACTCGCCTAGCATGCATGAAGCACTGGATTTGATCCTCAGCACAACGTAAAAATAAATAAATAAAATAAAGGTATTGTGTCCATCTGCAGATATATATACATACACACACACACACACACACACACACACATATATTAAAAGACTTTAAACTGTGTGTGTGTACACACACACACATATTTTAAAGACTTTAAACTGTTTACAAAGAGGCTTTTTAGGGGCTGGGGATGTGGCTCAAGCAGTAGCGTGCTCGCCTGGCATGCGTGCGGCCCAGGTTCGATCCTCAGCACCACATACAAACAAAGATGTTGTGTCCGCCAAAAACTAAAAAATAAATATTAAAAAATTCTCTCTCTCTCTCTCTCTCTCTCTCTCTCTCTCTCAAAAAAAAAAAAAAAAAAAAAAAGAGGCTTTTTATTCCAAGGAGACAGCACTAGACCAGCAAGAAGAAGAAGGCAGGTCCAGACTATGAGCACACGGAGGTGTTAAAAGCTGTTCTCCAAATACTAGTGGGCATTCTTGTTAAGTCCACCTTCAGTGTTAAGTGAGCTTTCCTCCAGGGTGGTTTCTTGTGTGGATTCAGGATCACTAAGTCCAGTTACTGACTCAGCTCCGTTAGAGCTAAACCACCACCTGCTCCCCTGCCTCTGTCAGTTGTTTTTCTGGAACATATATCTGATGGGGTTGTCCCCTGCTCTTGAGCCATCAGTAACTCTTGTTGTATCTGGGAACAGCCAGTGCCTCTAAGTCTTCAGTCTGAACCATACTTCTCCTGACTGTCTTGGGCTGTGTGCTTCTCTTCAGGGCCTCTCCCCCACAGTGCAGTGCCCTGAACTCATGACATTTCAAAAACTTTAAGGCTGGGATGTGCTGCCTCCTCTTCCCCAGGCACAGTTAGTTGCTCTTTCCTCTACCTCAAGCTCTGTACAAACAATGTCTTCGTGTCTTGGGATTATATCTTATCTTTCTTTCCCACTAGTGTTGGTATGTTCACTTGTCTTTATCTTAGCATATTTACAACCTCCCTGAGAAGGAGGAAGAGAGCTAAAGGTGATCTGTGTATGAAAGCAGATTGTGCTTTACTTTACTAAGTAGTGATAGAGGCAAGAAACAGGCCAGGAGCACTGCACAGCCTGGACCACCTCAGGTTAAGAGTTCTGGGTGGGTGTTCAATCACCAGTTCCTCATTCGGGCCCTGGGAGGTGCTGTTTCTGTGGGTGACATAGATGTTGTGGGAGAGGCCCCAGCAATAGTTTTCATAGGGAGCTGATAGAGAAGCAGGAGGCAGGAGGCCTCCCACCTGTAACACATGGTACTTGCAATATTTTTCATCAGTTTAGCAGTCCAAGTATGGATATAACTTATTTTTAGGACAGGAAGTCTTTTCATGAGGTAATATTTGTGATTTTTTTATCACTGTGTCTACTCCCTTGGTGGTTTCACAAAGCAGACACTGAGGGACATTTGGGAGGAAAGAGGTTTTCCGAAGCTGTTCTTGCAGAGGTGCAGTTTGGATTCATTGGTTTTTATATCATCAGCAGCATAATAAAAGCATTCCAGGCAGCAGACCAGGGAGTCTTTGTTGTCACTGAGCCTGGTAATTATTTAGAAGTGGAAATACCTTTTGTTTTCATTGGCTTAAAGCTCTAGGAACTTCTAGTATGAATGACTCTGCAGACTAAGGAGATCTTAAAAATTTATCTTATGGGTGAAGAGGTTTGATTTCACCGTTGGAGAGTTTTCAGTGCTTGTTCCTTTCTTTTTGTATGAGGGGACGTCATAGAAGAAGAGAATCTGGCATGTTTACCCTGATTGTTTCTTCTCAAAGCATGCATTAAAAGTGACCTAGGGCCAAAGAAGGATTTTGTGGGCCAGCTGTACCATGTATAGCAGGACACAGTGTGCCCAGACGAGCCAGGGGTGCAGCTTCAGGAACCCTGGCCCACAGACTTGGAATGTGGCCAGATTCTTCTCCTCCATATACTCATACTTCATCTAAGCCCCAGCCATTTGCTTAGGGGATTTGTCTTCTCCTGACCAGCTCCAAAATTTCTTTAGTTATCCGTTCTCTGTGCTGTTCAAAAACCCTAAAAGTCCCAGGAATACTTGATAGGTTTTATGAAAGAAGAATGGTTTCTTCAGTAGTTGTGTTTTGAAACAGGCTGTTGACTAAAAACCCACAGACGTTTAGAACAAGTTTAATGAGTTTAAAATGAAATTAAAATGAGACAAGGGCCAAGAGGAAGAAATTGTGCTGCTCTTGATTGTTGTTGATAGGTGTTTATGTAAAATCACTAAACATATTAACATATCAAATGAATGTGAAATTGCCAAAAGAGAGAAGTTGTATGAATCAGTTCTTCTTCTCAAGTAGAAGGTACAATTTAAAATTTTCTACATAGGAAAGGTGGGGGTAAAAGCTTGTCTTTCCTTGAGGCAAGTTCATGGAGTCTTTCAGAGTCACTTGTCAAAGCCCCCAGACACCAAAGTCCCCTACCCTGCTACTTCCTCCCTCCCCTGAGTGTGGGCATCAACTCTTGTACTGATTCTGGCTCTCCAATGAGGTGATCTCTTCGCAACTCATTCTAAAAAGTTCCTGGTCAAGGCAGTGTCTGCTCAGGTTTAGCTCAGTGGTCTCTGAGCTAAACCCACCTTGAAGGTTGGTGGTTCGCAGTCTAGATGCAGATATTGACTTTGCCTGTGCAATGCATTTTTTTTCACTGTTTGTTTCACTTTCTCTTTTTACTCATTCATTTCAAAATCTCTCAAGCCAACTGTAATATCCAAGGAGGGATACCAGAATGATTGACCAGAGGCATGAAGCGCTTCTGCTCTCGTGCGTATCACACATTTTAGACATTTGTTTGTTTCTCTTAATAGACTTTGAGTTCCTTGAGACCAGGACCATATCCCATTTACCTTTGTGTTCCCCTCTTTTGTCTCCTAGACCTAGACACAGTAGAAATGAAAAATTGTGAAATAGGTGGTCTGTTTCTAAATTTAGTGACTGATATTTATTTTCAAATATAATAATAGCATAACTATTTTCATCTTTCATATTCATTCAGTAGATCCTCAAAATTAGTTCCTGACTTAATTGATAATTACCTTTGCAATTTGTGGGTTATTTGAGGCAACCAAGTGGTAACATTGAGCTCTCAACCAGCTTGTTCTTCTGGAATTGATTCAGTGGCCTTGCATTGATTTTTGCCTCAGAAGCATGGTTTCCCAGGAAAGATCATTCCCCCTTTGAATTGGTCTGCAATTCTTGCTGGTTTAAGTAAAGAAATCTTGGTTCTGCTTCTGCAAACTTACACCCTGAACTGGGACAAGTTTTTGTTTTGAGTAATGCCTGAGAAAAGAGAACCTTTGATTTTATTCAGAAGTCAAAACTAAAGGCCTCCCAACCACCTGGAGATATTTTGTATTGCAGCATTACTAATCTGGCTTTATTTTTATGCTTCACAGCTGAGCATGCAAACTTTCTTCTTTATGTTTGTTTGAGCCAGTGCTGAGCTTCTCAGGGGAGAGCAGGGAGAGCTGCAAGCCCTTGCCCTGGCCCTGGGTCACTCCAGGCAAGGATGGCTTCTGGGCATGCAGGTGGAGCTCTCTGAGCTGCTTTTCCTCTGGTCCTCACTGAGTATATTCCAGGAGTGTACTAGAAACTTGCCAGTGCTTACTCAAGCAGCCACTTTGAAAGGGCCCAGAGATGTCTTCTCTTCTCCTGTGGAGCTGACGAGCCCCTCAGAAATTTGGTGGTTAAAAAACACAGAAACTGTCTCAAGGTACAGAATGCTTGTGTGTAGATTAGTTGCCTTTTGCTGGGTTCTCCTGACTGTTGGTTCTGGTGCAGAACCTGTGTATCACACCCACCTTCTCTCTCAAAGAAGTCCTGCCTCAGTGTTTACGTGGAAGCTGCTCTCTAGTTGCTCTTGTATTCCTGTTTCACGAGGTTCATGTGAACTTGTGTGGTACATGTGCAGTTGTGTTAGTTCACTGCTTTCAACACAGGGAATCACAAACAATTGTTCTGTCACCAGAGGATGTCTTTGGGCTGCCTCCTTAGATCTGTGCCACCATTAACTCCTGTCCTCTGGCTCTAGTATTTTGTTATTTTAAAAATATTACATATAAACGGAATCCAAAATTTGTAACTTTCTGAGGTTGGCTTTTTTTTTCAGCTTGATTGTCTGGAGTCCCATTCCTTTTCTTGTGTGTTTCAATAACTCTTTCCTCTTTTTTGCTGAGTAATAATAATATGGATACATCAGTTTGTCTTACCATTTACCCCTTGAAGAGTATTTGAGTTGTTTTCAGTTTGGGACTAATACAAAAAGAGAAGCTATGAGCAGTCATGTACAAATTTTTGTATTAATGTAAGTTCTTATTTCTCTGAGATCAGTGTCTTAAGAGCACAATTGCTGAGTCCTTTGGTAAGTGCAGTCAGGTCAAAAGAAACTGCCACATTATTTTCCAGACTGGGTGGACCATGTTATGTTTTGTCATGAGAAATGTTATGTGCAACCTCAAGCTTTTTTAACATCTCAGAAATGCAGAAATGATGTATAAACTTGTCAATGGGAAAGGTTAAGATCCAACATATGATATTTTAGATTGAAAAGTTTGTATGATCAGATCTCAATAATTTTATGTTTAACATTAAATTTTTTATCTGTAGTCCCTAGTGCATTAAATGAGTTGTGTGTGCTCTTTTGATTTTTTTTTTTTCTGAACGCAAATGAGCAATTAAATGGCCACGTGCTAATAAGAACAACAGGAAACTAAGAACCTGAGGTGACTGAGCATTAGATTTTGACTTTGGACTTCAGTTGCCAAGTGGGGCATATCCTGGGTCCTTATGTGGACTGTAGTGTCTGGCCTGACATTCTTGTGAAAAAAAAAATTAAATGGTCTTCTGTAGGTGGGAATATTAAAAAATAATAGATCTGGTCATTTGTTTTCTCTAGAAATACTACATTCCTTATTAAGTTCAGAAGGCCCTTATGTTAACATTGCATTGCTGAGTCCAAAATATCTGAAAGAACAACTTAGAGGAGGAAAATTTAATTTTGGCTGACAGTTTCAGAGGTTCAGTCCATGGTGGTCCTTTCCATTGCTCTGGGTCCAAGGTAAGGCAGAGCATGATAGCAGAAAGGTAGGTATAGTGGGAGAGCACCACTCACCTCATGTTGGATAGGAAGCAGAGCCACTGCGGAAGGGGTTGCAGGGAAGATGCATTTTTCCAGAGTACTACCCCAGAGACCCACTTCCTCCAACCACACCCTACCTGCCTGTAGTTACCACCCAGTTAGTCCATTCAAACTAGGATGGCTTGATAAGGTCACAACACTTTGTAATCTAACCATTTCACCTTTAGAATTCCTGTATCAACACATGAGATCTGGAGGGACACCTTAGTGCTAGTCCAAATCCTAGCACTCCTTAACTGGCTGAGTGAACTGAGCCAAGTCACTCTGCAGTGCTTCAGATTCTTATAAAACTCTTGACATACTGCTTTTCTTAGGGCAACTGCAAATGTTCCTTTTTCTCACTTCTGTTCCCCATTTTAATTTACTTGATAAAGATACGAAGATGTAACTTCATAGGTATGATTTGGTCTTCTGGGCCTCACTGATCTTTGATCAACAGTAAGCACCTACATCTCCCCTGCTTAATTCTCCCCCATTCTTCAGTACTCACTTTACTCTGACCTGATGAACTTGAGATCCTTCCTGGGATGCACAGTCTGCTGTGTCTCCACCTTTGTTCCCTCAGAGCCAAGTCAGCTGCTGGAGATTGTCTTTACTCATGGGTCCACCATTCATATTGTCATAAATCATTTTGCATATATTACTAAATACTTCTCATCCCTGCAAAGCAAATGATTTTTCCCCAAATAAACATGTATAAAATATTCGTGTTGTCCATTGAAAAATGATGTTATGATATTATTTAAAAGAGTTTTTTTGTCAAAATAATGTAGAACTATTTTTTTTCTATAGATTAATTTAAAGTGTGGTTTAAATAAATGAAATTTCTATTTGGTAATATTGGATCAATATTTTCAAGTAAGAATATTTTTATGCCTATAGAGAAATCAGAAGTTATTGTAACAAATCACAGGAAGCTCTAATATATCTAACATGCAGTAGTCATTGACCTCAATGATTATTGAATAAATTAGTCAGTGATATGTTATCTTCATTTGTAATTCAGTGTTGCAATAGAGATTAAAATATATAACTGTACACTGACTTCGACTTTTATAGTCTTGTTGAAGGGTTATCTCTGCATGGAGAGTTGCAGATGTCTCTAATTAGCTGGCTGTATCTAGGACTTCAGGTAATATAAAAGGTGAAGCAGTGTGGCAAAATGCAGTATTACAGGTCCCCGAATGACCAACTGAAACCACATGTGCATATGTAGTCTTGTTCAATTTCAATAAAAGGACACTTTTATATTCTTGATTTCTTAATTTGATACTCAGCTTCATGAATTAAATATTTTATTACTTATCACGACATGTCTTTGATTCATTGAAAGAGGAAGCAAACTCTCCATGCATGTTTTCACTCATGCAGTCTGCACTGTCCTCATAGTCTTAGTTTGTATGGACAGAGGAGAGGCAGAAAGGTGGAGCACAAGCAGTTACTAACTAGGGTCTTCCCAGGAGTCCCAGGACAGCTTCACATCTCCAGTCAAACAAGGCTTAGAGAGAGTGACAAGGCCTTTTTTGGTTTTGTTATGTTTTTTGTTTTTTTTTTTTTTTTGCCTTCTCTTCCTTTTTAAAAAGCTCAGAACTCAGAAGAGAAGATCAAGAAACAGTTGATCTTTCTGCCTGAGTCCACTGGTGCTAGTGGCAGCATCAAAACACCCACTCTCTTGCCCCCTTTGCTTCTTGCTATCCTCCAGGAGACTTCTTCACATATGGTCTAGAGGAAGCAAAAGACCAAAATGGGCAAAGGTTTTGTAAGAAAAAGTTTGAATGGAGAATTGCAGGTGTCTTTAATTAGTGAATTTAGGTCTCTGTTTCCAGGCAGATTAGATCCCTGGTATTGAAAGAACCGGATAATTAGGTCTCCAAACTGGGTCTGCTGATCTTTATGGAACTGTGTACAGAGACTTAAGAGGCTGTAAACATAGTTGTGATTTTTTTAAGAAGGGAGATTTTATACATTTTCTCAGGTTGAAGTTAACCCTGGGCAGAGTCGTAGAGAGTAGAGGAAGGAGTGAATGAACCCCTGATAGCTTGCTAACTTTGTTTTGTTCTTCACTAGGTTTCTGTTTGGATGCAGGGCACATGGTAGAGTTAGGGGGTAGGCTTTTAGCCAGGCTTTTCAACACTTAAATTTGTAGACTAGACAGCTAACTGGGGCGGTCTGTTAGGACAATGACTCAAGAGTATTGAATGGCTGTAAAAAGAATCAGCTGAGTATGTCAGCCCAAGACCAAGACACTCCTTCTCTTCCATTCTGCTCTCCATGTGGAAGATGCCAGAAGTGTTTCCAATAGTGAGATGTGACTCATACCCATCATGTGAAAAAGGAAACAGTTTCTAGCCCAAAGCCACAGTGGACTGTTATTAACAAAGGTGGTAATGGAAGATGATGGACCAGTCTTCTTGAAGTTCAGCAGACAGACTGGCTTATCTCCTCATGCCACTTTCTATCTGAGGAAAAAGACTTCTCAGTGGAATCTTTGAACTAATACCACCTACCCTCTTCATGAGTGCATAACATCTAAAGAGATTGCTCATCTGAATTTGAGCATCCTGAAAACTTCATTGTGTTGTGTTGAGAACTATTTATTTTGTTTTGAGAACAGAATTGGTGCCATAGCAGAAATAATTGTTGCTGCATTAAAACCCTTGCATGTGGAACTGTCAGTGCGGGAGTTGTTATCAGATGGTGTCAGAAGGGCTAGAGGAAATGTCCAATGTCATTGGCAGATCTCTGGACCCACACAGAAAGTCTGTGAGTGGTTGGACTGATGTGGAAGGAGTGTACAGTCGATAAGGATCTGCTAGATGTCGGACTTCAGAATTAGGACTCAACCAATTTCAGAAGGAATAAGTCAAAATCTGTCATAGGAGTTTCACTCATGGATCTTAATATTCGAGTCTGTTTTGAATCAGAACAGAATTGGGTATTGCATAGGTGGCAGCTGTATGTGTTTAACAAGAAAATGATCTTACACATGTTACACATCTTACTGTTGTGTAAGATCAAGAAAATGATCTTACACAAAAGTGGGGGTGGGGGGGTGATGGGGGGGGACAGACACCAGTGGTAGCAGCTTGCACTCTGGCTCCTGTTTGGGTTGTGGGTATTTTGTTCAGTTCTTCAGTTCCCACTTTGAGAGCAGAGCATGTTTTGAGGAGACTGAGCTGGTGTCAGAAGAGGTGTAAGTCATGCTGCTCCAGCAGACCTCAAGGAATAAAATATTAGCCCAGGGACAAGGCAAGCAGTGGGAGTGTGCACCATGTTCAGAGACTTGCATACTTGTCATGGCAAGGAAGAATTGCACTTCACCTAGCTGCAGACTATTTCAGGGGGACAGTGGTCAGTCTCTAGATGACCTAGAGTGAGGAGGAACTTTTCCCAAACTTGACACTCCCAGTTGCCAACACAGAGTGTGTGTCTAATCTGTTGGTGAGACGGAAAGAAATCTAAAAAGTTAAAATAAAAATCCCTAATGTCAAATTTGACATTAGTAGAACTGGGCTTGATGTCATGTCTGGGTAGTTGAAGTCCCACTGGTCCACACTGATTGTTAACTCTGTGTCAGTCACTTGGCATTTTGTGTGCCTGGCTGGGCAAGGTTTTCATATCACAAGTGCTTCACCTTATTCTCATGTGTCTCTGGGGGTGTCAGCCCTCCGGGACTGAGGAAAGAGACTGTCCATGCACTTTCTCCTCTCACATGTATAGATGCCCAGAACACACTTCTGGTTTTTCTCCTTGTTTCCTCCTCTTACATACATTTGAATTGATACTACTTCATGATGTTGACTTTGATTTGCCCTCTATTCCCATCCCTACCCCATACATCCTTCATACATTTTCTTTTAGCATATTAAGGGATCTTTTATCCCACCCAAGAATAGAAAGGCACTCCTCAAACTCCTGCAATTCAAGGCAGTAGGTGTGTGCGCCCAAAGCACAGTTCATTATTTCAGACAGAAGAATGTTCTGTACGTGGTAGGAACAGTTCTTTTTTTATTCCTGTGTCTTATACCTGAAACAGAATCACATTTTATGTGCATAATGGTTGCCCTCTGAAATTGCACCTGCAAGTTGCCATTGAAACTGCCCACTTCTGCTTTTAACTTTCAGCAGCTCTGGAAAGCCATGGCTATGATGTATCCTTTGCTGCTTTACAGCTTGCCAGTGCACTTGGTACCCATGTGATTGTCTTTTTCAAAAACAAGAGTTGGGTGGGGGGTGGTGGGGAGGGACAGACACCAGTGGTAGCAGCTTCTGTGTACCAAGTTCTTGTGTGAGAATCCACTTTCAGACCTCTCTGGTAATCTCATTGGGTTCTCAAACTGGCTTTACGAGTTAGTGAAGATGTAGACAGTAAAATGATCCTATTTTATAGATGAGAAGAGGTAGAGTGCTCTAAGGATTTTCTCTGGGTCACACTTGGGATAAAGGACTGCAGCTGGTGTGTTGTACCCTCCTTCTGTGCCCCAACTCCTAAACAACTTGAAGCCTGTGTTCACATGTGCCAGCTGTTGACCCACCTGGGAACACCTGGGGTTACAGCAACCTCCAGGTCTCAGGGCTCCAATCCCACCATCCACTTAATCACCTGAAAGTCTTGTCCTTTCTCAAGATGCCCTGCTCAGTTTCCTCTAGAAGCCCTCCATGGTGTGGGCTCCCCTCCAATTAGTGAAGAAAGGGCCTTTTCTTCTTGAAGTGAGACTTTTCCTGATTTCTTTCAAGCAGAGTTGCAAGGCCCACAGACACCAGTGAAGAAGAGGCCGAGGAAGGGCATGTACCTGGATCAGACTCAGTGTGATGCTGGGAGTCTTCCCATATCTTCATCACAGAGGCTTTCTCCATAGAACCTCATGTCTGTCCCCAGCCCACCCTTCCCCTTGTATCCTGGTCCATGAGCAGGTCTGTACACGTGTGCATTCCAGTCTGAGTTCAAGTTCACTTCCACAGAACTTCTGCCCTGGCTTGTGAATTCATTGGACATTAGTCTGCACTGGAGAGATCATCAAGCACTCTTTATATTTTTAGCCTCTAGGGGGCAGCATTACCTAAGCCTATGATTTGTCCTCCCATTCTTTTTTAAAATTTCAAGACATGGTCTCACTAAATTGCCCAGGTTGCCTCAGCAGAACCAGGGTTACAGGAATGCACCACAACATCCAGCTTTAACCCATGGTTCAAAGTAGAAAACCAGGTTGCTATGCACTCAGGGTGTGACTCTCTTCTTGCTATTGGATAAAGGTATATCTATTTTATTATAATTAACAACTTGCACAGAAGTGCTTTTTTTTTTTCACCCTTAGGAAATGTGTGTTAAGAATGTTGCAGGCATCCTGGAGACTTTTCCTGATTTCTTTATTCTGGGGTATTTTAGGCATCCTGTATCATTTTAAAAACTTAAAATAGACTTTACTTGAATCATGCCACATAATGATGTGTGTCAGTGCATCCTCAATTGACATTAGGAAGGACCTTTCTCTAAGACGTTTTAAATCCAAGTTGAGTGAGAATATTTCCTGTGGAACTAGACACAAAAATTCTAAAGGGGCAAAGGACTTTTAGGAATTCAGCATTATGGTTTTAAATACAGCCTTGCTCCTTCTATCTCATTTAATTTCATTTTCCTTAACTTTGCAATCCCAGGATGAGTTCTCCTCTGTAGAATTAGCCCTTTCTGGTTTCACTGGTGGGCCAGGTAGAGTGAGCCCATTGCACCAGGGACACACATTGAAGCACCCAGGCTCATATAGGGGGGATGCTGGTTGTTGTTGATCAGGTGGAAGGACAATGGTTTGACCCTCCACCTACTCATGACACTTCCCCTGGATTTGAGAGGAAGCAATTTCTATGGAATCTGACAGACTATTCTAGTACCTTTGTCTCATACTATATTATTTTTAGGAGTAAAAAGATTTAAATGTGTGATGGTGTTAAATTTACCATGTTAAGTGACATATCTTGAATATTTAATAGGAACCTGGATATGTTCTGAAAACTGTCTAGAGAAAGAAGATTTTAAAATTTTGTGATTTTTCTTCTTACGAAAAGATTTTTCTTGTAAAGTAATAGTGGCTAGCGTTTACTTATTTCTTTATACGTATCATCTTATTTAATCTACCAGGTCTCTCTATTTAAGGTCAGGATTTGAATTCATATATTTGGCTTCAGAATCTACATTCTTCTTAGAGGAAGAGTTTTATCCTAATTATCATTACAGCAGAAACATTAATCGATGCTATTGCAGTGACATTATGTAGAAGCATACCCACACGTCATGCACCAGGCCAGTTCTAAGCCACTTTTTATATTCTCTTTACCCGTGTATAAAAGAGAGACTTGTTAAAATGTGTCATAAACTAAAAGGTATTTTGGTAGCATTTGTTGGAAAAGAGAATATTGCAGGCTCTCCAACCCAGACAGGCACTCTGCCTACCTGCCCCACACATCAGGTCCTTGAGTTAAGTCACAGTGATTTTGAGGAGAGGCTGCTGAGATCCCAGAGTAACCTAATTGGCCCAAAGTTGGTTTTTGTTTTTTTGGTTTTTTTTTTTATCAAATCTTGTCTGAGAGCCCTGAGATTCACACAGCTCCTGGGACATTAGTGCACGAAGGACACTAGCCACTGTCAGGGAGAGGGCTCAACACATCAATGGCCTTGATCCATAGCTGGGAGCTCCAGGGACATTTCCTTTCCTAGGTTCATGTATGTAGTAACAGGGTTGGGAGCAGCTTCAGTGAGGCAAATGCATTCAGGTGAGATTTTGAAAAACGAGAGTTAAGTAAGTGGTTCATTTCCTTTTTCAGCAGAATAAACGCAGTTGCAAAGGGCCACTTTTTCATAAATGTTCCTCTTGGATAGGTGAGTGGCCATGTGTTCCAGGGTTCTCTTCATTGGGAGCCCGCAGACAACTTCAGTGTATGGCCTGTCACCTGTTCCACCCTGCCCCTGCATGTGGAAGGACCTTCTTAAGTAGAAAAGTCCTCTGGTTAGACAAACTGTCATGGTTGTTTTGGGTTAAATATTTTGACTCTTTCAATAAAATAATGCAAACTTGTTTTGATAAATTACTTATTGCTCAGAGTAAACTAATTGGCCCAAAGTTGGGGGTTTTTTTGATCAAATCTTGTCTATTTAGTTAATTCGACTCCATCCTTCTAATGAGGATAATTAACATGTGTCCAGAGCACTGCTGTTTACACAGGATGCTTCTGCTGCAACCTTTTCTACTTGGTTCTCTTTCTGACTCCTTGAAGTGGTATCCAGGTGGTATTTGTACCGGCAAACTGAGTCTCAGAGAAATTGAGTGGTTCTCTCAGGTCAGAGCTATGCTTGGTCAAAGCATTCCTTAAGTCTAGATTGCCTTACTCCAAATCTCACAATATTGTATTTAATGCCTAAGACCACTGTGGTACTGCAGTATAATGGCATACAACATGATTTACAGCAACTGGAAATGTTTTCTGTGGAAAATGTTAGAGCAAATGGGAAGATATCTATGGTAAATTGATGTTTTAAACTTTTCTCTATTAAAAATGGAAGTCAGGTTCTGTATGCAAATTGAAAGTATCACTAGATGGTTTTCAGCTGATGTGTTTTCTAGTAAAAGACCTCTTTAAAGCTTTCCCTGAACATGCTGTCACTAGTCATTAGGGAACTGTAGCTCTAAAACACAGAGAAATACCACTCATCTAGGATAGCTAAAGTAAGATCAGCAACCCCAGGTGAGGAGGAAGAGGAGTGAGAACTCCTCTGTGCTGCTGGTGGGAATGTAAGCACAGTGCACCATTTTGGAAATGTTTGTCCATTTCTTTAAAATAAAACAAATACCTGCCATTTGACCCAGCCATTCTACACCTAGATATTTACGTAAAAGAAAGCAAAGCATAAGTTCTTGAGCTGGGGATGTGGCTCAAGTAGTAACGTGCTCACCTGGCATGCTTGGGACGCTGGGTTCAATCCTTAGCACCACATAAAAACAAAATAAAGATGTTGTATCCACCGAAAACTAAAAAATAAATATTAAATAAATTTCTCTCTCCTCTCTCTCTCCTCCTTCCCTACTCCCCCCCTCCCTCTTAAAACAAAAAGCATAAGTTCTAACAAAGACTGTATACAAATGTTTTTAGTACCTTTTTTTGTAATGGAAATAATCCAAATGTCCATAAAGAGATCAATAGATAAATTGTGGTAGGTACATATAAGGAAATGCTATGTAACAATTTAAAAATCATGAGCTTTTGGTACACACAGTAGTATGGATGAGTTTCAGAGGAACTGAATGAAAGAAGCAAGATGAAGAAAAAAAAATACATACTGTGCAATTCCATTTCTACACTTTTTTTTTTTTTTAACAGAATGCAAGCTAATCTGTAGTGGCTAAAGCAGATAAGTGATTGCCAGAGGAAGAATAACAAAGGGCATGAGACATGAGAGGTGTAGACGTGTCAAAATTCTCTACATGGGGCACTTTAAATTCATGAAGTTTCCCTGTGTCAGTCATGTCTCAGTAGAGCTGTTTTATAAAAGAGATTAGCTTGGAAACAAAAGACCCAACTTCAGCAGTTTCTCTGTAACTGCGGTTTTGCAGGAGCAGTTTTGACTTGTGAGCCCAGAGGTGGCAGCCACTGGCAGGGTGATCTCTTTGACCTGACCTTTCTGCAGCTGAGGTGGCTGGCCGACAGTATGAAGCATCCCTGAGGAAGCTGGAAGTGTCCTCATGGAGACAACACTGCCAAGCCACCAGAGCCTGTTCAGTTTAATTAATTGCCTGTTTTGTTTCCTGGAATGGTCCCCTAGAGATCTGAAGGGTCTAATGGCCTCCAGGAAGTAGCCATGCCCATCCCCTTCTCCCACCAGGCCTGCAGTCTTTCTGGCTGCTCTTGTTCTCAGGTATCTTTACTCATCCGGGTCCCTGGTGGTGTGTTTAGTAGCACTAGCAGTGAGGGCGTGTCTTCAGTGTGCACTCCCTGGGCTCCCAGGGAAGGGTGACTTCTGACCCCAAGCCTGGGGGCTTGGACTGGGTGTGTCACATCCCAGTCCCACCAGACCTGGTGGTGAGTTCATGTTACCACATTGCTTCCCCCTGAGGAATGTGAAGCACCTATCTCTGAGCATAGTTTAATAATTAATAATGGTGTATAATGCCTCTGCTAAAAATAAAACTGCCTGTCTGCTAGCAGAATGCTGTCAAAGAATGCCTCTGTGACCAGCAGACATTACTGTTGTCAGAGGGAATCTTTTTGGATCTCCAGCATGCTCCAGCTGGAGCCTTGGAAGAATGGGAATGAGTGGCTTCCCTTCCCTTTCCTTTTGCTCTTTTGTGACAGTGCCTTCCGCCTCACTGCCTGTTTATTTTTCTCCCCTCAGCGGTGGCGTACTGCTTTTTCTGTGCGTGTGTTCCGCTGGCATTGGACCTTTTGGGATGCATCTCCCTCCCTCCCTCCCTCCCTTGCTGCCTCCCTTCCTTCCTTTCCTCCCTGTCTCTCTGGGAGCAGCCTGTCACAGTTCCCCTTGCGTATCTGCGCATGGCCCAGTGTCTGCGCGCTGCTGCTCACCGTGTCCCTTGTGCCCCCAGCTGTGGACGTGGCTGGAGGAGTTGCAGAAGGAGCTGCTGGACGACGTGTATGCTGAGTCCGTGGAAGCCGTGCAGGAGCTCATCAAGCGCTTTGGCCAGCAGCAGCAGACCACGCTGCAGGTGACGGTCAACGTGATCAAGGAAGGGGAGGACCTCATTCAGCAGCTGAGGTGGGCCCACACCCCTTGCCTGTCAGACACAGATGTCCAAGACCTACCAAGGATTTCCCTCCTGTATTTTTTTGAATAATTAGCTCTAATTTTATAATTCTCCCCAGCTGAGTAGAGAACAGATGCCATCTATAAATTCAAAGGGGAGCACCAGCTCTCTTCTCTCTTCATTTTTTTCTCCCTTTCCTTTCTTCCCTGTAAAGTTTTTTAATTCCATAATTTTTCTCATTGCAACCTTGACTAGTAATCCTCAGAATTTATCTTTTATTAGTATTTTCCCTTAATATCTAACTAGAAATTACTGACGTTTCTTTCTAAATAGATAATCTGAACCTCCTAGAATAATGTCCTAGGGCCCCCAGGGACCTGCCTCCACATTGGCTGATATCCATCTTTCACACTGCAGGCAGGCAGATCTGGACGTGGTGGGACACTCAGCCTTCAGTCTTCCCCTTGGCAAGAGGCAGTGCAGCATTGGTTATGTTTCCTTGAGAAACAAATTTGAAAATTCTTTTTATTGGGTTGTAAGAACTACTTACCTAAGTTTAATACCCCCCATGTATCACCTGGAGGAGGATGGATGAAATTGTTGATGGATAACCATCCATGATATCCTCTTTGCTGAGAGTCAGTCAAAAGTTACTCACTAACAGTCTGATTGCGTTAAAGGTTAACTCTCACAAGTGATGTGACTCTGTCACTGTACGAAACAGGTTTCATTGTTCTCTCTTCTTAAGGAGAGAAGTGGCTAAAAATAAAACTCTACCAAAGTAATTTTCTGTGATTATGAGACTTCTAATGAAAGTGACTTGGAGAACATGCCAGAGAAGTTCTGCAGCATGTCCTCAGAGGAAGGAGCCTAATGTTGTTTTGCAGAAGAGGCAGTGTCTTCCATTTTCTGAGACAAAGTCCAGCTTCCTGCCAGCTTTCTTTCCCCTGAATATTTGAGTTGCCGGATCTGGTGTCTAACAATGTGAGACTTTCTCATTCAATTCCTGTTTTTGTTGTTAAAATCCCATTCCCTTCCATCCCCTCACAGGGACTCTGCCATCTCCAGTAACAAGACCCCCCATAACAGCTCCATCAACCACATCGAGACGGTGCTGCAGCAGCTGGACGAGGCCCAGTCACAGATGGAGGAACTCTTCCAGGAGCGCAAGATCAAGCTTGAGCTCTTCCTGCAGCTGCGCATATTTGAGAGGGATGCCATAGATGTGAGTGTCCTCCACCCCCTGCCTTCCTGTCCTGTGAGAGCCCAGAGCCCTGGTTTCCCTCCTCTTCCCTGTCCTGGTTCCTGCCCTGTGTCCTGTCCTACTCCCCCAGCTTCCACTCCAGAAGGGCAGAGCTGGAAGGAAGTTCCTGGAGACATTGACAACTTCCTCATTTGACCCTGGGAGGCTAGGGCCTCAGCTCTGGATTCTGGGGTTGGAGAGTGTATTGGGAGCAGATAAGGAAGAGCCAGGGACACAGCTCAGTTGGCAGGAGCAGAGCAAGCTAGTGTTGGGAGGGGAATAGAAGGTAGCACTCTTAAAACCAGTGAGACCTCCTTGTCCGGGTATGTGGCCACTGATTTGACAGCTTAGGGTTGATACCCTCTGTCTTCCTTTTCTGCCCCACTTTCTTCTCCTCTGACTCCTCTCTTCCTTTCTCTCCCCACCCTATCCCCACCAACAATCTTCTCTTCCTAGAGTGGGAGTAGTCCTAAGCCTGTGCATTTTAGATGGTAGGAAACTCAGTTTGTATTTCCTCATAGAGGTGCCCTCAGATTCTCTATAATTCATACCTGAAAATGGACTTTTGCACCTTATATGTGAACAAGAGAAATAGATACAGGCTCCTTTTATCTTTCTTCAACAAAAAGAGGGGGTGGTTCTGAATTCTTTGTGAGACAGATCTTTTCTTTTGAGCTTGACCCAGTCAAGCAGAAGTAAGTGTTTTAAGTGGATGAGACTGAGAAGCACGTGGAGGAACCAGAGTACCCTGTGCCTTCAGCTCAAGCTAATTTCCAGCTGTGGACTGCTTCTGGCCCATCTGTGGGCTGCCCACTTGGCAGTTCTGTATGTGGTGGGGGGTGGTCTCACAGGTGCCTGTGTGGACTGCTTGTCCAAGCCTCCTGCACTTTGATTAAAGAAGCACCTTCTCAGCTCCTCTTGTTGCTGTTGTCAGCTAAAAACAAGAAGTTAAACCCTAACCACTGTGTTGGCTCAGCCTGCTCAAGAGCTTACCAAGTCTTAACTTCTACGTGGACAGGAAACCATGCAGAGAAGTGGCACTCTGGCATCTCCCAGCAGGCCCACACACAGCCTGGCCTACCCTGGGTAGAGGTGGCAGCACTGTGTGCAGGGATGGAGCAAGCTTCATTTCCTCTCTAGCTCCTTTGAAACTTACCTGATTATTGAATATTTTCAGTTAACAAACACAAATCAATCAAAAGTATTATTTTTTTTTCTTCTAAGACATTTTGATGTTTGAAAAAAAGATTTTGATTTCATTTGCATTAATGCTTCCTGAAAGAAGGAAAAAAAGGGGCTTTTTTTATTATATTTCCACTTTCACTGAACCAAATTAGGAAATATAAACCTATATTTTCCCCACACTGAAGCCACAAAATGACATTTTCCCTAGATAAAGCCAGTGATAAAGCACCCTGGGTGAGTGCATTCCTGAGCTGAGGAAATTAACCTGCAGTTAAGTCTCAGGCCATTGTCAGAAATGGTTTAAAAGCTTTTCAGAGATCGTGGCCTAAGAATCCCCATGTTCTTTAATGATTCTGAAATTTGAAGCTGTGATCAGTGAGATATGGCTGGTGCTTCTTCTATCTTTTGGAAAGATCCCTGTCTTCTAACTGCTCTCAGAAGCACAGAGTTACTTTTGTGGTAGAAAGTCTTCTCTTACTTGGTTAATTTAAAAAAATCTTTCCTAGCTTCTTTCCTTTGGCTAGGATACCATCTGCATCTCACAATGGACTAAGGCTTTCAATAAATTTGTGGAATCCTCTTTAGAATATTGGTTTCTAAGTCTGCAGATGTTCCAAATAAGATCTGCTTTGTTGATCTAAAAAGAACAACAAAATCAGAAACACAGCATCCTGTGACAGTTTAGTTATGAAGACAGTCAAAATTATGGGTAAATTTAGGGAGAGAAACGTAGACTAACTACAGATTCCGAGAAGCATTTTAAAAATTATTTTGTAGTTATTTCTCCTAAGAATCGGTATTCAGAACCTGACTTCCTCTTTCTGGAGTTTTGTTGTTGCCACAGTTTCTTTTCTTTGCTGTGTGGCTAACAAGCTATAATGCTCATCACTGGGACAGGACCTTTTACTGATGACCCTTTGATCATGAGCATCCTTGCAATTTTTTTGTGCTCAGTGAGGACTTTTAGATCCTGCTAGCTTAGCACATTGATCTTTGTTTATTATCCATTGCTTGAGTGCTTTTGGAGCCTGAAGTAGTCTCCCTGAGACATTATTGTGAGGCTGGCTCACCCACCATACCTAAGTCTCTTCTTCCCCTTCCAGGGTCAGAAAACAAACATTAAGAAAGAAAAATCCCACCTAGAGTAGACATAAAGATTAAAGTTATGGTGATTTGTTTTTTCTTTTTAAGAATATTTTTTTCTCACTTTTTTTCATAGTTTATATCTAATTTGGCATTATTTGAATCATGAATTTTGTAGAAGAGTACAATGTAATAATACAATGTAAATATATTGTGTGTATGTTTCAGTAATAAAAGAATAAACTAGGAAGAGTTGTGCTGTAAGAATTTTGAGAACCCTTTTTATTGCCTCTGTTCTCTCCTACATAGATTTTTTTTGTAAACTTTTGCTTTCTCAAAGTTTTAAACTAATTTGGCTAATACTCATGTGGATAAATAAATTAGAAATTGTTAAAAATTTGTTAACAATTTTCTAATTCCATGGGAATTGTTACTCCACTGAAATGTCCAGTGTAATACTCCTTTACAACATGTTCTTCCTCTTTGGAGGATTTTATAATTTTTAGTCTTAATTTTTAAAAAATCATATTATGAAGGTTTTCAAACCTGTACAAAAGTAGAGAAGATAGTATAGTGAAACACTAAATGCCTGTCTTCCAAATTCAAGATTTTACCACCCTTGCTTTAAATGTCCCTCTTTTCTTTTTTCTAAAGTATTTCAGAGAAAGTCTGCCTGCTTATCAGTTTACTCTCAAGACTTTCCTAAGGATCTCTAAAAATAAGGTTATATTCTTACACCCTCCCAGGATGCACTAAACGTCTTGCCCACTAAGCAGTCATTTCTTACCATCTTCTAATACCCAGCACATATTCAGATTTACATAGGGGCCTCAGTTAAGGAGGGGGCATAGGGATCATTTCCTGCATTTGATGCTTAGTTTCTTAATCTACAGTCAACTTTCCTGTGCTCCTCCTGGATTTTGTAAACTTTTTATTATTTTTTTCATTCCATGACTTTTTGATTGCTATGGGTCAGTTGTAAAAAGAACCAAGGCCCCACATTTCTTTTTTTTTTTCCTTGCTTGACTTCTTTTAAGTTAAATTGTTTTCTTTCCCTGGTATTTCCTCTAAACTTAGACATCAGATACAAAGGCCTGGTTAAACTCAGGTTCTGTTTTGTGCAAGTACACTGCGGAGGTGTCACATCACAGCTCTCCCATGAGAAAGCACATCATGTTTGTCTTGTTTCTTCAGGGATGCTGGACTGGTCTGCAATTCAGGCAGTGGGTCCTGATCCTTCCATATTTAAATGACCCCCTCAACAATGTTTCATTTATTATTATTATTTAGGGGGATGCTTTTTAAAGCTCTTTTTCTTTAAACTATACTAGGATTTAATGAAATTTTGTGTATTTAATATTTTTTTTTAATTCAACTGTGGTAATTTTCTTTTTGAACAACTAATTGTTCCACCATTGCCCAGTGTGGGAGCCCCTTCAGTTGACTTTACGATCATTTGTTTATTTTTAATTTTCTTAAAAAAAAAAAAAAACAGCTTCATTGAAGCATCATCTATATATCACAGAACTTATCTATTTAACAGCTTTTACTTTTGATATAGTGAGATGTGATAGCACATATTTATATTTTTAAGACTCAGTCTTAAATAAATGCTTTTCTTTTTTAGATCATCTCAGACCTTGAGTCTTGGAATGATGAGCTTTCTCAACAAATGAATGACTTTGACACAGAAGATCTCACAATTGCAGAACAGCGCCTCCAGCACCATGCAGACAAGGCCTTGACCATGAATAACTTGACTTTTGATGTCATTCACCAAGGGCAGGATCTTCTGCAGTATGTCAATGAAGTCCAGGCCTCTGGTAAGAAGACTTATTCCATCCTATATCAATTGTGGTTTCTTTTTATCACCATGGAAATTTAGTTTATTTCAATTCGGTGTCTGCAAATTCTGTATCCCTGCTATATGGCTATTATTAATAGTCTGATCTTTAAAAGGAAATGCTTTGCTTTTTTATTTCACATATTATAGTCACATTCAACCATATGGTTAGGAAACTTAACCTGAATAGTATTCTCATGTGTTATTTCAAGAAGCGTGTACTTTAGTGTTACAAAATGATGTGTTTATCTGAATGAAATGCAAACCATAAGAAAATATTTTCACATTTTTATTTTTTTCTTAGTTTATATTTTGCCAGCAGATGTCACTATAAGCTCAAAAATGTAACTCTTATATTAGGAACTTACTTGGCAACAATCCTGTATACAATATTATTTGTTTTGCACAAACTAAAAGTAAATTTTTAAAACTGTGTATATTGAGGACAACTACAGAAATCGAAGTTCACACATTCGCAAAGGATGCTGCATGGCCACTGTGTACCATGTAGGAAATAGGTTTAGTTTGATCACCTCTATGTTCTCAGATAACCAGCATGCTGGGAGACTCCCTCTACTGGGTTGGACCCTTCTTCAGCCTGCCCACCAGCACATCGGTCTGGCTCCAGCAGGCAGGTCATTACAGAGCAGATTGTGCCATCTAACGGGAACAGAAAGTTGAAATGCTAGTTGAGTTCTAGGCTCTCCCTTCAATGTCCACAGGCGTGGAGCTGCTTTGTGATAGAGATGTAGATATGGCAACTCGAGTCCAGGACCTGTTGGAGTTTCTTCATGAAAAGCAGCAGGAGTTGGATTTAGCTGCAGAACAGCACCGGAAGCACCTGGAGCAGTGCGTGCAGCTGCGCCATCTACAGGCAGAGGTGAAACAGGTGAGCAAAGGATGAGTTGTGCCAAGATGAGGCTGCCTGGGACCCTTGACAACACGGACAGACACCCTGGGAATTCTGGCCTGTTAATGTGCTCCTCATTAGAACACACTGTCTTACCATATAAGATAATACACCAATATAATATCTAATTGTGAAACTGGAGCCATTGGCCCACACAGCTCTCTATTCTATAGTAGAAATGGCTTTTCTGCCCAGCAGTTATAGCACTTGAGGGTAACATCCACATGATTGTTTTGTTATTGGTTCTCTCTTGCTTGGAACTCTGAGCACATTGCTTCCTAAGCTAAATAACTATATTTTGGGGGATTGGCAAATATTGTTATCAGTCTGGACAGGATCACAGTCTGTGTAGGGATAGGACATTTCTTGGATTATCAGGATGCTATAATTCCACATCCTGGGTGGCATGGCACAAAATGAAAACAGGACACGTGGAATTGCTTCAAACCAAATGCCAGTGGGTGTCCCCATTCCTGGATTTTGCATTTTATCCCATGGACAAAGGGAGTCTGCTGATAAAAAGCTCAGTGAAGGGGAAATGAGGCTGTGGTGTTCTGGTTTGATTGGAGGAGGATACCTGATGCCTCTGTCCATGAGCAGAATGTGGGGAAGAAACAGGTGGCACTCACAGTAGGGCACATGTTCTGTCTCCTTGGAACTGCTCCAAAGTGCTCATTGGTCTCCTGTGTGCCACTATTAGTCTGGATATTTGAAGCAAAGTATGTGACCTGCTTATTAAGTGTTTGTTTTTACCAAACACACACACACACACACACACACACACACACACACACACATTTATTTAAGAAACAAACTAGTATATGCCTTAGCAATTACCTTTGTTTGTAAGAGAAATTAAGGGTGCCTTTAAAAAGGTATTTTCCTGGGGTTGGGTATGTAGTTCAGTGGTAGAGTGTTTGCCAAGCCTGAATAAGCCCTTGGTTTCATCCCTAGCACTATAGAAAACAAAACAAATCACAAAGCATTTCTCCCCTCCCCTCACCATATTTTTTCCCAGCAGAGAGTAGATTTCTAATGTTCATTCAGTGACCATACGATACATTAGGCTGAGATTTTGATGATAGGTGGCCTTTCCCTTATGGTTGCCAAATGGCCATCACCTCAACACCCCAAGCACCACGAATGGGGAAGTATAACAGGAGGTGGCACCTGCACTAAAAAGTATTTTTACGAACTCTCCCAGATGCTGCTGCTTTGGTCTCATTGATTTGGTTTTGTCATAGCTGTAAGTAATCTGTGACAGGAGGTGAGAAGTGGTTTTGTTCATTTGTTTATTTTTAATGTTCTCCCAAAATCTGTGGGGATTTTGTTTTGTTTGTGTAAATAAGAGCAGAATTGTTATTATGTAGGTAACAAGGAGTCTCTGCCCCAAATAACTATCCAGAATGATTTTCCACAGTTTCTGTGGCTTCTGCTGTCAGAACTAGCTTTCTATCTTGTTTGTATGTGAACTTGAGAAGTTCACGGTTTGAGCCTGAGCCTGGTAGTACAACCTAGATCACACTTCGGTTGTTGTGCCACTTATTAGCACTAACATTAAGTTGGAAAATGAAATAAATAATTTCCTCTTATCAAGCTGTTTGCCAATTTTGTGTGTTCATTAGGAATGAAAGAACCTGAAAGGGAATGAAAATACTTCTTTTGATTATCGGGATTCTTTGTGTCAGTAAGATTTCTAATATGTGGTCCTCAAACTTTTTTTTTTTTTTTTTTTTTTTTTAAGTAAGATGCTGAGTAATGAACCCAGGGATGCTTTACCACTGAGCCACATGCCCATCCCTTTTAATTTTTTTTTTTTTTTTGAGACAGGGTCTCACTAAGCTGCTGAGGCTAGCCTTGAACTTGTTATCTTCCTGCCCTCACCTCCCAAATCACTTGCACCACTGCACCAGCTCCTCAAACTATTCTGACCTTTGTTCTAATGCAACACACTACACTGTCTCTCCACCATTCTGTATTAAAAATAATAAAGTTGTAGCTCTTGATACCAGGTGCTAATGAAAGCTGTTGGGCTCTGCCAGTAGGATATTAAAAACAACCAGAACTTCATCCCTGCCAAGAACCTCTTGACCACCTTGTAGACTTGGATCTGCTCCCTGTGGTCTGCAGGATGCACTGGAAAGTCCATCACTTGTAGTAACCCTGTGTTATGTTTCAGGTGCTGGGGTGGATACGCAATGGAGAGTCTATGTTAAATGCCGGGCTGATCACAGCCAGTTCACTGCAGGAGGCAGAGCAGCTGCAGAGAGAGCATGAGCAGTTCCAGCATGCTATCGAGGTGAGGAGGTGCCCTGTCTCTGTGGTGAGTCTTTCTCAACATGGGACCAGCCTCTAACTCCTAATATGGTACTGACTATGGAACCGCCCAGGGCTCAAATGGTAAAGAAATGAGAATGCTTATAAATCTACTGTTGGTTACCTCAGATGGAACACCAGCTGAAGAGAAGTGAGGTTACAAATCCCAGCCAGGTGACCTTTTAGTGAGGGTCCACACACGAAGCAGCTTCTGTGTCCTTTGCAGGTTGCACTTTCTCTGATCAGGAATGCCTTGGAACCAGGGAACCCAAATTAGTCTTGGCTGAGTTTTTTAATGCCTTGCTGGTCTTGCTGGTACAATCTTGCGATGTGATCAGCAAAGCAGAGAGCTTTGGGTTTCACCGTGATCTGGTATAAATCATGAACTCACTTATCAGTAAATAATGCTAACAATAAAACTCCTCAAGCTTCTGCTTAAAAGCAGCATTATTCATCTCAGCAAAGGACAAAAGGGTCAGTTTGTGCTAGACTGTAGCAAAAGCCTCGGCCAGTCTGGGTGCACTCCCCTTCACTCTCAGCAAGTGCACTGATTGTCCTTAGGACTATATTGTGGGGACTCATAGGTAATAGTTGTGATTGGTGGTCTCAAAGTCAAGGGAAAAAAGAATTTGATGCTAGAAAACTTGTTTCCTGCTGTAATATACCTATTGCCAGCCAGAGAAGAAAGCCACCAAAGTCACCACTAATCACTCCCATAGATTAATTTATTTTGAACCACACAGTGCCAGTGGACATAACACTTCTTCCTGTGTCTCCAACTTCAAGCCGCTTTTGAAAACTGTAAAACTACTGTGTGAAGTGATTTCTGGTAATTATTTTACCAGTGTTAAGTTACTGGGTGAAGGATGAGATTGTCATATACAAATTTTTATGGAATCGTTTCCACTATTTTGGGTGAAATGCAACATTTTACTTTCTTTTCTCTTTTATCTGCATCCATAGAGAACCCTATGCTGCCCTGACAGCTCTCCCCACCCAGCATTCTAATTCTCCCACATAGCGACCCTGACCTCAGCCCTTACAGACCTGGTGAGAATATAGAACAAGACTGTCACTGGATTTACTATGTGGTTATTAGATTTATTACATGGAATAGACCTCCAAAGAATATAGTTATTGTGCCCTTAGCTTTTCTTTAATTTTTTGTTTTCTTTTTAAAACTGCTTGTCCTTTCCAACTTTTTCACTGGAGTCCAAAGCTTAAGCTGAAAATGAGAATGAAAAGCATTCATCCTGGCCACAATTCCTCCACATGTTCTTTGCCTCCAGCAGCTATTATAAGAAGAACCAATAGGAATAATAAACTTGAAACATTTCAACAGCTTTTTTAGAATATTGGCTATCAGGGTCTTTCCTGGTATTTCTCTGAGAAACCCCACAGTTGAGACCCATGTACTTCATCCTTCATTAGATGAATTAAATAAAAATGCAGTTGTAGCTAAGCATAAACTGTTTTACTTAACTGTGCGCCATGCTTTGGGAAGAGTCCTAGTGAGTATTACCTGGAGCAGATTATGTACCATCATGAAAAGCGTCCCAGTTCCTTCTAGTCAGTATGTGATACTTGTGCTAAATATAAATAAGCCTTTCTTTGTCTTCCTTTTCTCAAGAAAACGCACCAGAGTGCACTGCAGGTGCAGCAGAAGGCTGAGGCAATGCTTCAGGCCAATCACTATGACATGGACATGATCCGGGACTGTGCTGAGAAGGTGGCCTCACACTGGCAGCAGCTCATGCTCAAAATGGAAGATCGCCTCAAGCTTGTCAATGCCTCTGTTGCCTTCTACAAAACTTCAGAGCAGGTCAGGAGAGAAGGTTCATTCCCTGGGCTTCCAGCTGACATTTTATTTTGGGTTAACTTTATGAGATAGATCAGTCACCATTAACATGTCTGTTAGTATTGAACCACTCAGTTCTAAGTTAAGCAGAGAAAAGGCATATTATATAATTGAAATTTTTCTTGCACCTTGGATATCAAAGAACAATGGGTTGGAAAGTAGCTGAGAAGATAGATTTCTTTGAGCCAGGAATCTTCTTCCCTCACAGGTCTGCAGTGTCCTAGAGAGCCTAGAGCAGGAATACAAGAGAGAGGAAGACTGGTGTGGTGGAGCTGACAAGCTGGGCCCCAATTCTGAGACAGACCATGTCACCCCGATGATCAGCAAGCACCTTGAACAAAAGGAGGCTTTCCTAAAGGTATGGAGCTGGCTTTGCTAGTTGCCAAAAGTGTACACGGATCCAGAGGATCCACTGAAAACAAGAGAGAACGTCCTGACTGATGGAGTGATACTGTAGATACTTCTGTAGGCACAGCCTGCATTTTCCGAGGGAAATCCCCACACCCTCACAGCTCTTGCTTGTGCAGATAGTGAATGGAGTAACACATCAGTGATATTATATGTCTTACTGGTTTTCATGGGGAAATAACTAGAAACCTGTTTGGCCAAGGATTGGAGGATTGGTTGGAAGTCACAATACTAAATAATTCTGGAGCTCTGTATCAAAGTTCCATGAGGCTTTTCTGAGGTGCGGTGATGCCAATTGAAACTTTGCCAAATGAGTCTGGAGACAGAGAGAAAATGATTGGTTGGTCAGTTGATTGATTGATTGATTGATTGATTGGGTGAAATGTAATACTTACAGCAATCTTCTGTTGGACACTTAGCTTCTCTAGGACTACAGGTTGAGCCTCATTAGACACATGAAAGCACAGGTGGAACAACATGAACCCGTGACGCTTAGAGGGCCAGCCACTTGGGGAACTCTCCCTGCAAGAGGAGTGGTCGCATCCAGACAGACTAGATGTTCTCTGTCTAAGAAGCTTTAGACGAGGACTTTCAAAAATGTCACATTTTTATGTATGTCATATTTGATCACACAAAAATCACAGATGTACCTTGAAACAGTTAAATTTTTAGAACTGGTCAAATGTTTTGAAATATTTAGAACTAATGCTTCTTCTGTGTTGTATTCTTAAGATACTTAAAAAACAAATTCTGAGATTCTGTTTGCTACCACCAGTTGGACCTGTTAGAAATAGGTGGGGTGTTTACTTTTCCTTGTCACCTCATTAAGTTAGGTTTTTCTCATTGCTTCAGCATTCTGACCCTCAAAGGCCATCTCCTGTTGCATTTGATAATTTTTGTTTTATAACTGAAGGGGATTACCTGACAGATATTGTTTAGTCTGGAAAAATAAATTTTGACTCTTTGAAAATTATATTTGGCAATTCATTTTGGGCTTCTACCATTGCTTTTCTTTTAAGCCAGCCAGAATGAGAAAACTATAGTTTCTTCAGTTGTTAATTGTAACTGTGTCAAATAAGACCTTAAAGACCCGGACCCCAGCTTGTCACTGCTATTTAAATTTTACAACATGTCAATCACTGTGAATATATTTTGAATTATAGTCAATTTGCCTTCCTTGCTCAAGAATCCATTTGACAGAAAAGAAAAATGACTACTTAGCTAAAATATTAAGAAAGATATTCAAGTAAAATTACAAAAGGAAAATAATTTTAAGTCAGTTCTTATAAAGGACTTAAGCATTTGAGAATGTTGGTATCCCTGAGCGAGACTCTCATGGATACCAAAGATCTATTATACATTAATGAAATTACTTACATGATCTCTCCTACTACCCAAACGTATAATATCATTTATTTATTTGTACAATAACAGCACATAACAAACAATCCCAAAACTGAATGGTTCAAGTAATTGGCAAACTAAAACCAAGTGCTTAATCTGGCCATACTCTTCTATTTACATATGTTTGTGGATGCTTTCATCTACAATTGGATTGAGGAGTTGTAAAAGAGTGCCTGTATGCTCCTCCAGAGGGATTTACAGAAACCCAGGTACACTTCAACTGGGCCCTGTAATTCAGAGTTTCTTCTAAGTGTGCAATCAAGTTTATGATGCTGTAAAATCAAGGCTCAGCAGAGAGTGGCTTCACTTCCTCTCCTGCTGTAGTCCAGTGGCTGTGCTCAGTCCCCTAACCTGTGCACTTCTCCATTGGACAGCTCTTAATATAGCATCTTAGGTTTTCAGAAAAGGAGCTGTGAAAGAGATTTTTTAAAAATTGAAATAGGATTGAACCTACTCATTTTTAAATGACAAGTTGGTCAAATGAAAAGTTAGACATACATTAGAGCCGAGCCATATGATATTATCATCCCTGTGTTCTCAAGTACACGTTTATGTAAGTCAAATTAACACACGTTGCTCTTCATTATTAGGCTTGCACACTTGCTAGGAGGAATGCAGACGTCTTCCTGAAATACCTACACAGGAACAGTGTGAACATGCCAGGAATGGTGACACACATCAAGGCTCCAGAGCAGCAAGTGAAAAGTGAGTGTACAGGAAGCAATCTCTCCATCCAGGACTTTCACTAATCATTAAGGAAATCTGCAGGCTGAGAGTATATTGAATAAGTTGACGAATATTATCAGCAAATGCATCATTGAGCATATTTATTACTGTTGACTATATTTCTGTAAAATGTTACCAATTTTATATTCCTAAGACATAATTAATCAAAGCAAATTGTGAAATATTTATGTAATTTAATACCATTTGAGTAGAAAAAAATCTACAAAACCATTTCTACATTTAAGTGTAATCACATTGGAAAAGATCTGGGAAAATGTGAGCTGAAGTGTGAAGATTGATATATGCCAGGTGCAGGTGGCACACACCTGTAATCACAGCGGATCGGGCAGTTGAGGCAGGAGGATTGCAAGTTCAAAGCCAGCATTACCAGCTTATCGAGGCCCAAAGCAACACAGCAAGAAGAACTTATTCTTATTTGAGGAAACTTACTCTTTTTAAGGATGTCCAATATAATGAAACTGTATTCTAGGTACTATTTATTTGATTTATAATTTCTGTCTTGGGCATTTTTTTCTTAAAAATATTTTCTAGAATAAAGCAAAAAATTTTAAAAGCGTACAAAAGTATGTATAAATGACATGATTTCTTTGCCAGTGGTAATCACTATCAGAACCTTTTTGTATATTATATCTGTGCATAGGTTTGTTTATAGAGAAATACAAACTTATGTATATTCACTCACCCGTCTCACTATTTTTTTTTTTTTGCAAAAATGAAACTGTTTTTCTCTGTAACCTGATATTCCCATTAATATTACAGCTTATTCACCTTTCCATATCAGAATTTAGAGATCTATTCTCTGTTTTTGGATGTTGGGTGCAACATTGATGTAACTGATGTAACTTGCCCCTGTTTACACTTTGTTGCCCTGCTTCAGTGTCCCATCAGCTCCTTGGTGTTTGTACACCTTGGTGCAGATAATTGTGATTATTCACATAAGCACCATGTACCTGAAAGATAATTCCTGGTAAGAATGTATACACATTTTCAGTGTCATTGCCTGTTGCCACATTGTCCTCTGTGAGGGTCATACTCAGTTTTTTACCCTTAGTAATATAGAATAATGAGTACCTGCTTTTTCTGTCCTTTCCAACACTGGATAATCTCAGGATTTGCCAGGAAAACAGTGAAAAATGATCTTTTTCTTTGAGTGAAGTTGAACAGGTATTTGCATATTTAATTTAAAATTGTAAACTTCAGGGCTAGGGGTGTAGCTCAGTGTAACTCAGTGGTATGCCGCTCTCTGGCTGGGCACAATTCAGGAGCCACCTATCAAAAGAAACTAACTTTATTTTTAGAACTACAAACGCCAAACAAAACAACTCCTCAGGAAAAAACCTTCAGAACCCAACTGCCACCACTGGCTTCCACAAGCCTCTCACCCCCACCCCAGCCTCTCCACCTCCCACAATCCTCCTGCTCTTGAGGCCGATTGGCTGGGTTGTGTGGGCGGAGCCAAAGAAGTCCCCCAATGAGCAGCTCCGCAGAGGAGCCAATCAGCTAGATGTTGCTGGGGCCGCTGTGAGCCAATCATCAGCTGGCAGTCTGAAGGGTAGGGAAACAGCCCAATGAACATCACCGCAGCGGAGCCAATCAGCTAGATGTTGCTGGGGCTGCTGTGAGCCAATCATCAGCTGGCAGCTGGAAGTTTGCTGGGGCCCCTTTGGCTGTGGCTCTCAACAGTGGTAGATATGTACTTAGCATGTGCAAGGCCCTAGATTTCATCCAGAGCTCCCTGAAGAATTGTGAACCCAATATTTATATGCTTTGCTCATTTTTTATGGGTTGTTCACTTTTCTTTTCTATTGAATTGATTAAATAAATTAGGTCTGTGTTTTATATATTCCCAGTAGTTTTTCCTGGGAAAACTATTATTTTGTAATATTTTAATGGTGATTAATATTTGATTATGACATTTTTAGTTTTTATGCATCAAGAATTTTTTGCATTTATAGATTCATGTTTCTCTGCTTCCCTAGTTCCCTGTTTCATGTCCCTCCTCCTTCTAAGAGTTTATGTTTAAAAATAATAATAATGGGGCTGGGGATGTGGCTCAAGCAGTAGTGCGCTCGCCTGGCACGTGTGCAGCCCAGGTTCCATCCTCAGCACCACATACAAAGATGTAGTGTCCGCCGAAAACTAAAAAATAAACATTAAAAAAATTAATAATAATAATAATGGCAAACAAACAAAAGCACTTTTGTTTTCTTCTAGAGTTCCACCATTTTGATATACGACCTCTACCATGTACTAACTGCCTTCTGCAGAAGGCTCTAGTAGATCTGAACAAAATGCCTAATGCTGATACTTTTCCAGCTATCAGAGAATTGTCCCAGTGGAGGATAATAATTGAATATCCTGCTAATCCAGTTAGCTGGAGTATTGTGAACTGATTTTTTTAAGTTTCTAACTGCTCTCTTTTATAAGGTAATAAATCACAGTGAAAGAGTGAATAGAGAGTCTGGTTGGTGTGTTCATTGAGAACCTTGGACAATAAAACTGGTTTCTTGACACTCTGATTTGCTGTGACATTGCATGGTAGTCTTAAAAAAAAAAAGAGGATTAGATAGGGGTCTTAATAGAACTCAAGCACCAATGTGCATCTTTTTTCTTTTTTCTCTTAGATATCTTGAATGAACTCTTCCAACGGGAGAACAGGGTACTGCATTATTGGACCATGAGGAAGAGACGGCTGGACCAGTGCCAGCAGTATGTGGTCTTTGAGCGAAGTGCCAAGCAGGTCAGTGTAAACCTGGCCATCCACCACTGCCGCCTGCCCGCCTCCATGCTTCCATCCTCAGGCAGATTTTTGTCATTGCAGGCATCCTGAGAATCACTTTTTAATGCCCCAGACAGTCTTGCCTTTTAATTAAATTTGTTATAAAATCAAACCCCATAGTCTGGTAAAAGTTAGTCACTCAGTATTTTTGACCCTCAACAAGTGGGCTAGCCTTTCAGCTTTCCTTTAATGCTGTACCTCACATTTATAATAGCCAAGCACAAAAAAAATCATCATGTTTATTATTTAAAAAGCATTGTGGAAGCTGGGTATAGTGGTGTATGTCTATAACCCTAGAGGCTCGGGAGGCTGAATCTTGATTCTGTACTTACGTAAATGCAATGGGTAGGATTCTTTTTATATTGCTGTATTTACATTTTTAAGACGAGGTTTTATGTTTTTGACAAGTCAAGCTGAAACTAAATAGGAAATAGGACATAATTTTTAACAATTCAGTATAGTCAAAAGAGATTCATGCTTTTGGTTAAGGCAGAAACATCAAGGCTAACATTCAGAGTATCCCCCTTTCACAGTCACTGTGGGACTAAAGTGCTTCTGCTGAGATCATCAGTCATGGAAGCTCGTTTTAGGATAAAATCTCTTTACCCCTATCTTATATGTTAACATTCCAGTCACTTCTCTTTGGCCTTCATGTAGCATAAGAATCTTTGTACTGTTTATTCTGAATTGCTTTGGGAGGTAGGCACGGGACAGAAGGCATGTTTCTTCAATACTTGCATGTGAACAGGCCCAGGCTGAGTGCTCATTGTGTGGCATCTCATGTCCTCCATGTAAATTAGTTTGGAGTCACAGAGGCCCTGATGCTGCTGGTCATTGACAACCCAATTCTCAACTGTGACTCAGACCTGGGATGCCCCTGAAACTACTCACAGAAACATGTGCCTGCCACAAGCAAGAATTCCAGGAAGTCTTCATAGCCCAAGGGAAATTAATTTTTCCTTGGCATGGATTTTCCACTTAGGGAACTGATTTCATCCTATTCTGTGTGTTGGTCTCACAGGGGTGACCTGTACCCAGAACTGCCCAGTTCCCTCAGATTGATATGTTGGGGTCCATGGGTCATGGATCTGGCACCCTGATGGCTTTCTCTCATCTTAGCTGATATCACCAGGTGTTGGAGTCATATCCCAACAGTGAGGAGGCAAGCTGTGACGTTTTATGTCATATTTCATTTTCTTCATTTTATTTAAAGATCATTTGATCATATTTCAGAATTATGGGAGGCCTGCTTTGGTTTCTAACTAGAGAAGCTTTCTTATTTTTTTCTTACATATCTTTTTTCTCTCTTTGTTGCAAAACAAGTTATCATTTAGCTATAGAAAAGCAAAATTGTAGATAATTCTGTTGGCAGAGAAAGATAAGTTCCTAGTGTTAACAGGTGGTGACCCAGCAGCACTGTGACTCTCCTAGAGTTCTGCTCTGCACTTGAATCACAGCACTCAGGCAAATGTCAACTCGTCATAGCAGACCATGCCTTGAGGACCCTCACTTATTTGCAGTTTTCAGGGTAGCACACTAAGGGAGGCACGTGGCCTAGGAGGAATGTGGTGCAGTAACCTGGGGCTTCCCTGGTGCTGCCTCTGGCGTGCCTTCCCTCAGGTTTCCTGGGACCCCATTCCTGATCCTCCTCTCTTATCTCCACCTCTGAAGGCAGGCTTTCTGGGAGCTCAGTTTGCCCTGTGACTGCCTCTCTTTCCTCTCTTCTCACCTTTTTATCTGGGGTATCTCCCAGCTGTGGTCTCCATTTCTGCTCTCCAGATGTATGCATTCCAGGTACCTCCATGGAGTGTGTCCATTTGGTCTCACCAGAAACAAAACTGCACTTGTGTTTCTTGTGTCCCTGCTCATCTTGCCAGGAATGACAAGCAGTGTTACTCTTGATTCCTATCTTTCCCTTGTCTTCCCACCTTCTCTCATTTAGGTTCAGGGGTTGCCAGTCTTCCAGATGTCTCTGTCTTGCCTTTCCCTCTTCACCCCTTCACCCTAGTGGAATCCCAATCATGTCTTCTGGCTCTCCACTCCAAACCTTTGTTCACAAAATAGACACATTTACTTTCAGAAGGAAATCTCACCTACTTATGACCTTCAGTACCCCACCTACTCCAGTTTCCTTTCCAGCCTGTCCTGCCATCTTGTCTTACAGCAGGCCGAGTTGGCCCTGCTCACAGCTGTGACATGCTGATCCCTTTGCTGTCCTCAGCTCCCAGGTCCCAACTGAGTTCCACCTCCTCTGATCCCCTCTGACAAGGTCATCTTTGTCACTGCAGCCATCTTTTGTGAATTTCTTTCCATCTGTGCCTTCCTTCCCAAGCAACTGGATAGAGTTCAGGCTGCTCTTATTCCTGGGGACTCATGGCTTCTGGCTCTACAGTGTGTACTTGGGGAAAGTTTGTTATATAAATGGAGAAACTGATGAAAGTGGCCCTCGTTCATATCAGTGTTAACCTTGTTTCAGAGATGGGACAGCCATACTTAAACATGACAAAAGCCAGCTCCCAATCAGGAAACTGAAGGGCTGTATAAGTCCAGGTTTCCTTTTCATTTTGTGCTGTGAAAATGCCACAAATGCAGTGATGTATCTGGTAGAAACATGAGCATTTCTGTTCCAAGACAAGCAGCTTACAGAGAGTGATTCAAAGATTGCCAAGGGCAGGTGGAAACTTTTCTACTTTGTTTTTTTTAAGAGAGAGAATTTTTTAACATTTATTTTTTAGTTTTCGGTGGACACAACATCTTTATTTTTTTTTTTTTTATGTGGTGCTGAGTATCGAACCCAGTGCCCCGGGCATGCCAGGCAAGCACGTTACTGCTTGAGCCACATCCCCAGCCCACTTTTCTACTTTTTTAAAATGCTTCTTTTCCTTAATATTGGCTTTTTGATGTGTACATTTAAGTTACTGATTTCATTTTGGATACAAGAAAATAGAAGGAAAAAAACCACAAGAGAGTATATGACAGAATTCTCATTCCACTGCACTCTGAACCTCACTGGCCCCTTGTGTCTGGTGTCATCGTGTCTGTCCTACGGCCAGAAAGGTTAATCCCACCAGTATCTCCCTGGTCACCATGTTTATGCACAATGTAGAGGGACCCTCTGCAGGAGAACTGCAAAAAGCAAATGAAGTGGGTACAGCAAACATAGGAATAGGAAGAAAAGCCAAAAGGTGTATATGGACAGCAGGAAATATGCACCTGCTTTCCTTTCCTTCTTGTAATCAAAGCTCCCTGTAGGATTCTACAGATATAGGTGTATAAACATCTGGACATTTGGCACTGTGAGGCTTTCAGACCACCCTTTACCTACACCTTCTCTATATTCTTGAAAAAGAGTCTTGGCTATGATTTATTATATTGTACTGTTTGTATGCCTTTAGGGTCATAGTTATAAGAAACTCTGGAATATTTTATTGTCTTGCTACATAAGTGAATTACACTTTCTCCAATGCCCTTTTTTTTTTTTTAACTTTGGATATAGGACACTCATTTCAAAATGAGTCTCTGCAAGGAAGATTTCTTGATGTGTGCCTGCATTGGTTTGTGTATTTGAGGTGCTCAGAAACTTGCACTTTCCTAATGGACATTTAGCTCATGAACATTTTTCTATTTCTTCCCTCTTTAGGCTTTAGAATGGATTCATGACAACGGGGAGTTCTACCTTTCCACACATACCTCAACAGGGTCCAGCATACAACACACCCAGGAGCTTCTGAAAGAACATGAGGAGTTTCAGATAACTGCGAAGGTAAATTCAGTGGGAGTGGACTTTTGTGGACCCTGGAAGTCTGCCTGGGTCTTTCCAGAGTAAACAAGAACAGATGCATCAGGGAAATGAGGTGTTTCTCAACAGCATCATTTAGAAATGCCTTGTGAAATGGGGGAGCAGAGGTACCAGCAGGATCGTCACACACAGTCAGGAGATGCCTGTGCTCCTTGTCATGCTCCTCTCTCAGAGGTCCCCTCATCACCCTCTTTATTCATCCATGTCCTTTTGCCCCACTCATTTCTGGGATTGCCTCCTTCTCTCTCCTCCTTTTTGTCTTCATTCTTTCTGTTATGCCTTCTTTTTTCTCTCTTGAATTCTTTGCCAGTTATTTTCCAGGTGCTGGCTATTTTCATGAAATACTCTTTGATGGTGCCAGTTTGACTTTTATGTACTCTGTGGATATATTTGTCTTCAGTTGGTGGAAAGAGTTACAGTAGTATCACTTACCCTCTGTCCAGAAGTTGTCTGTGTTTTGTGGTTGGCAGAGTTTATATCAGTGTCTCTTTTGCAAGTTATTTTCAGGTTTATAAGACTGGAGGCCTTGTCGCTTTAAATCAAAATAGAGTTAAAGGGTTCAGTGAAATTATATCTTTAAGAAAATACCTAAGAACCCACCCACTGATCAGTTGTTTCTCCAACGCAAATGTCTGCACAAGCTAATTCCCTCTTTTATTTGTCTGTTTGTTTTGTTGTTGTTGTTTTAGTTGCAGATGGACATAATACCTTTATTTTATTTATTTTTTTATGTGGTGCTGAGGCTCAAACCCAGTGCCTCCCTTGTACCAGGCAAGTGTTCTACCACTGAGCTATAACCCCAGCCCTACCTCAGAATAGTTTTGAGACTCTTCAGGGTTGCCACCTCAACCTGTAGCATTTCTCTTTTTGTTTTTCACAGTTATTAAATGTATATTCTTTGAAATATTTTCAAAACTGCCTTTAATTTTGATGATAGACTTTGAGTTATTGGAATAAGCTGACAATAATTTCAGATTTGAGAATGGAATATAAATAATCAAGCCAAACAATATATTTTGATTAAAAAGAAGTATTCCTATGAGTAGCATGAACCACTATTTTGGGTGACCCTAACCAGACTTTGGAAATTTACCCAAGAGGAATTTGTAAATCATGTAGAGTGACAACTGCTACTTTGTATTATGTTTATTTATGCATTTTTATGCTTTCTGTAACCATTTCTGGCTCCTCCTGCTATTCTTTGCTGTGCTCTGCTCCTGGTTCCCCAAACTGTAAGTTTATTTCCCTTCAGATCCTGAGGGTACTGGGCTCTGGGAATCCCTGATTCCTGTCCTGGAAGATCACAGTCTAGTAGGACTGCAGAGAGACCACCTTCCTGTGTGGTGAGAAGACCTGGCACTGGGTGGGGGCGCTGTGGGCATTGTGGCAGGTGGGACTCGCAGAAGCCTGGGAGGCTGCTCCTAGAGGTGTACAGAGCGTAGAGCTCAGGAGAGCTAACCCACAGTGTCTGCAGGTGAGGAGTGTGGCTTTTCCTTCCTCTCGATACACCACACATGGGCTATACGCTGCTTGGTTTTGTTAGTATTTAGATATAAAAATCATAGTTTCTCTGTGTACTATAAGATCTATATTTACTTCTTTGACTATGCTTTGATTATAAAATTATTAATAAAATGCCTGTGATGGAGCACACAGAGGTAGATTTGGGATTTGCTCTTTGTGTTTCTACTGCACTCTGGAGGCCATTACAGTGAGGTGGCCTGCTCACTGAGGACTCCGGAGGCCACACACATGGAACACAGTGGAGCATGCATTCTGATATCCTGTGTTCTGGCAACGGTGTTTCTCCAGTGGAGCCTGTGTAAAGGAATTTTTTTCTTTATTCTTAAATGTCCCTTTTCCTTGAGTTTAGGGTGTGGTTATTGAAGTTTAGGCAGTAATAGGCATATTTTTATTCTTGTATCTTATAAGGAAGGTCAAAAACTGTAGGTGACATCTGACTTTTCTGTTTCTCACATACATAGAACTGTTTCTTTTGTTGGGCATATTGAATTAGTTAAGCCGGGAGGAACTGGGAGATTTTGGAAAAACACTCCTGCTTGTCTTTCCATAGCAGCTTTTCCATTGGTTCCTTGCTGCCTTTCTTTGAATCTCAGTGCCCTTGCTTTGGTGCTGGGAGGTGTCATTTGGTTTTTCTTGATGAAATGCATCTTCTCTCTTCTTGCTTATGGTCTTGGTGTCTTCTAGGAAGCCACATTTCCTTTTGTTCTGCAGAGAGCTCTTAACTTTGGCAGGATAGTCTCCCAGGCCAGTTGTGACAGTAATTACTACTAAAACATTTTTGGTGCTAATGGCATAAAGCTATAAGACCAAACGAAATTTTCTCATCACTGTCCTACTAAGACTTGGCTAGATTCCTTCTTGACTCTTAATGTAGTAATCTCTCCCAGTATGTATGCGCCACCTGCTTCCAGATCCTATGGGTTACTTGAGAGCTGATCTCTGTCCTCCCTGCAAACAGTGATGACGACTCTAGGCCCAGAGAGGAGCATGTTGCACAGTTCACGGTGCCATCTTTGTGCACAGTGAGCTTTGAAACCCCCTGTCTTTCGAAGTCATTCAGAGCTCTTGCTGTCTTCTTCCTACACAACATCCCTTGGTCCTGATCAGCAGTGTCCCAATGCCAAATGCTTTGCCTGGTTACAAAGTGTCTGCAACAGTTGACTGTGCACCCTTTCTAGGCTTCTGACCACCAAAGAATGTGATGAACAAAGCTGTCTGTGTATGAGGACTTAAGAAGTTGTTTGGTTGTAATATTTATATACTTTGTAAGTAAAAATCTACCTTTGTAAAAAATCTCTTGATTTGACAAATAGAGGAAGGATGAAAACCCTTGTAATATTTTACTTTGACGACATGGGAATATTTTTTTAGTGGTGTAGGGTAGCCCTCCAGAAAGAAATTAAGTTGAATTCATCTCTCACCTTGATACCAAGATAAATACCAGAAGTTTGAAGTATCAGCAATGAAAGCATAAAAGTACTAGAAGAAATAACTGAATTTTTAAAGGAAAAAAAATCCTCATATAGGGGAAATTTGTCTACGTGATGCAAAACTTGTATAAGAAAAGATTGATAAATTCATCTATACAAATATATTTAAAAATTTCCAAAGAGCAATCCACAAATGTAAGCAAAGTCTAAGGACAAAGAGCAAACAGGGAAGATCCGAGCAAAAGCACTTTCATCACAGAAGGCTGATCCCAATAGTAAAGCACTCCCAGGTGCTGGAAGGCTCTGGGCTCTGGTTGCCAGTGAGACCTGGTGAAATAACTGAACCTTTTCCTGAGTCTCCACTTGGTGGGGAGTGTGTCTGGGAGACTGAAGTGGTAGAGGTTCAGGATTGAGACAGACTACCTGCTGGGCAGATTGCTTTAACTGCCGAACCTCAGTTTCCTCACCTGTAAAATGGGGATAGTTTAAGTCCTTCATAAATCTTTGGTAATAAACTCTGAGTGAGATAAACATATGAAAAAAAGAACTTTTACAAATCAATTTAAAAAAAGACAAAATGGGCAAAAGATATTAAAGGTAATCACAGGAAAGGAATTATAAATAGCTTTTAGACATATGAGATTTATCAGTTTTGCATCAAATAAGAAAAATGTAAATCAAAGCTACATTGAGTTCTGTTTTCACCCAGTGGGTTGGCAAAGGTCAGTGAGCTGGATCACACACTGTGTGGACAAAGTGTGAATTGGGGTGTCCTCTATGCATTGTGCGATAATGTCTCTCAGTGCTCACACACACTTGCTGTCTGTCCACCAGCGCCACAGTAATGTGTTTCAGCTGCTTGTGTCAGACATGTCACATCACAGGAAGAGGGTTATTTCTTATATTATTGAAGGGGTAGGAAGAGGTTGTAAACAACTTGCAGCCCCATCAGTGGAGAGGGATTAACTTAGGGAACATTTGTACAGTGAAATATGACATAGCTCTTAACACAAGCCAGGGTGCTCACCAGAGTTGTTAAGTGAAAAATACTAGGTGCAGAGTAGTGTTAATTGTGTGTAAGCATTTAAGTAAAAAATGTGAGGGGAAAAAAGTACATGTACACATATGTGCACATGTACATTTATATAAAACATCTCTGGAGTTACTGATGATTGGGGCTGGTGGCTGGGGAAGGTCAGGTGAGAAGAGTTTTTCATTTTTACCTTTGGAAATTTGAATCCTCTGACTATATTTTTAAAATTCTAATTGAAATCAAAGTATGCCAAGATAAAAAGGGTTTGTGGATTCACAGATTCATTTTACTTAGTTTTGATCACACCATTCATTCTCTCAATTATTTATTGAGCCCCTACTGTGTATCAGAAGTTACTTGGTACTGGGCTCATGGACTGCACATTCTATTTAGAGAAATAAGCAATAATATGACAAAGTAAAATACATCTATATGTGCATGTTGAGTCAGAAACAAAAAATAATAAAACATGGGGAAAAAGAGGGTTGCAGTCTTCTATAAAAGGACAAGGGAAGATATTTTAGGCCTGAGGACCATTTTTTTTGTTTGTTTGTTTGTTTAAATTAAGTTTATACACAAATTTTTATTAGCCTACCAGCCTTTGCTTTTTAAAAAGCTTTGTTTTATCTAGTTTTATGTAATTAATATCAGTCTGTTGGTGTTACTGGTATATTCTGTGTTGTTGTTCTGCATATGCAAAAATTTTCCTTTAGCTTCTTAGTGTTTTTTTTTGTTTTCTGTTTTGATGTAGGCAAGCTACTTTTATTTTCACTTCTCTGTCCCCAGCACTTAAAACACTAAATAGCTTTCTTAATCTCTTAAGGATAAAGATACACACACAGAGTTTTCAGTGCCTTCCACAGGGGACCTTTGGATAATGGAAGAGAGATTAGTAAGCAAAACAGACAGACATCCCTGCCTTTAGAGGTGACAACAAGAGAACCAGAAAGACAAACAATAATCCTAAAAAAATTAATAAATTTACACTCTGTGTAAGAAGGTGATGTGTGGACAGCTCCTCGAGCAGGAAGACAAGTTGTGGTTCTAAGGTGGTGGTCCATAATGGAGGTGTTGGGAAAGTCATCTTTATTCAAGCAGAGGTGAATGAATACCCTGCAGATATTGGGGGAAGTGTTCCAGGCAGAAGCAGTATGAAGGGCCAGAGGAGAGCATGGGCCTCAAGCAGGTGACATAAGACCAAGCACTCAGCCTCAGTACTGGTATGGAGTTGGCGGTATCTTTTCACAACTGACTTAACTGGGTGACTAGTGAGTTCATTTTATAAACTAAGATAGTTTATTTGTGTTTTGAATTCTGACCTTCTTCCTTTGGTGATTTTTAAAGTTAGTTTTCTAAATATTCATGGTAAAGATTTTCCAGTTAAAGCATACCTGAGAAAAGCAGGTTCCACAGCAGAACAGTAACTTATCTGAAAATGCCAGAGAATCTTAAAGGAAACCCAGTAGTACTCATCAATGAAGTGGATGTTGCAGGAAAAATGTGTGGAGCAATCAGAGCTGAGTGAAGTTGCTGCTTATAACAATACAACTATTGTTCTATGGTTTTCCTTAACTTTATGCAAAGTAATAAAGTTGTACATAGCTTAGTCAAAATTCTTTTCTGTGTACATACAAAATGCAACAACTTTCTTTGTGTGAGAGTTCTCAACCAGGAACGAAATTTAAAATAACCTCTTTGAAGATAATTACCTGACTAGTGAATTTTCCTTCTTATCTCCTAAGCATTAGAAAAGAAGTAAATGTGCACTTTTACTTGTTTTAGGAAAACCAGAAAGTCATTTGGAGAATAATTTACTTCTTTTAGGAAAACCAGAAAGTTATTTGGAGAATAACTGTGTAAAGCAAGGAATTGTCTTTGCACAGCTGCTTTGTAACAAATATGAACAGTGTTCAAAAAAAAGAGTAGGATAATTGTAAATGGAACATCCTGAGTGAACATTCATTCATTCATTCATTCATTCTACAGATTTTACTGAGTATCTACTACATGAAGACATTGTTGACGGTCTAGGGTTCTTTCTTTGAGGTCATAAAAATGCCATTCACTCGGGAGATAGGTTGGATGGCTCTGGGCTTGCCTCTAAGCTTTTGCCACCAGCTGTTTTCTCTTGTGAGCCTCAAGTATAAGCAGGTCCAGACTGTCACTGTGTTTGGGGCTTCTGGCAGTTGGATTCATTTGCTTCACAATTCTTCCGTGTTGTTTTTTGCAGCAAACCAAAGAGAGAGTGAAGCTATTGATACAGCTGGCTGATGGCTTTTGTGAAAAAGGGCATGCCCATGCGGCAGAAATAAAAAAATGTGTCACTGCAGTGGATAAGAGGTACAGAGATTTCTCTCTGCGGATGGAGAAATACAGGACCTCTTTGGAGAAAGCTCTGGGGATTTCTTCAGATTCCAACAAATCGGTGAATGGTTTTATACAAATAGAACAACTCATAGTCTTCTTCCCAGTGTCCTCTTTGCTAATTTAATTAACTGGCTTCATTGACTCTCATTCACAGAGTAAAAGTCTTCAGCTTGATATCATCCCAGCCAGTATCCCTGGGTCAGAGGTGAAGCTTCGAGATGCTGCTCATGAACTCAATGAAGAAAAACGGAAGTCTGCCCGCAGGAAAGAGTAAGCCATTCTTTAAGGATCTACCATGATTCACTGAAAAAGTGAAGGAAATGTCTTTTGCGCAAGCAGGATTCTCTGTGTGGTTTGTAGTCAAGAGCTCTTGAGACTCCTCATTGCTCAAGTGTACTTAGTTATTGCAACACAGACTGTGGAGTGCCCGCAGTCCCCTTGTCACCTGGTTCAGACACAGTATCATGTTGCCTTTGTCCCTGTGCCTGTCATTAATGAGTGGACACTAATAACACAAAGGTAGGTGTTTGAATGTTGCCAGTTAGTAGACTGTACTATATATGAATAAGGACAAAAGGAGCTCTTCTCAGTGGTTCTCATTCCTGATGAGCCCCCTCCCACCCCAGACATTAAGCCAGTGAGGAGAGATTCCAGTATTGCACAGAGAGGACGGAGGGAGGAGTGCAGCTGGCATCTCTGTGGGTCCTCCAGCCTATAACACAGAGTCCAGATGCCAGTAGTGCCAAGTTGAGAATTCCTGACCTGTGTAGGTACCTCAATAAAATGTTTTTAAAAATCCTTATTTTCCCTTTGAATTAATTAGTGGCTGGATACTCTTGTTCTATCTGTTCTTGAATTGCTTCTCCAAAACCCATTACTTTGGACTTAATACTTTTAGATCCTTCAAGATCTTTGTAAAAGTAAATGGTAAAGTAAGCCTGCATCCTGAATGTGGACTGAAATATTCACTGTCTTAACTCTGTTTAAGGTTCATAATGGCAGAGCTAATTCAAACTGAAAAGGCTTATGTAAGAGACCTTCGGGAGTGTATGGATGTAAGTAAGTTTTTTTGCTTATTTATTTAGATGAGTGTAACTTCGCTGTTCTATTTCTACCTGTTGGTGGTTCTTAGAACAGTTGCAGCTTTTTGGTTCATGTTTCTGCTCTTCTATGAAGTTCTAGGCGTGCTTTTCGCTCATTACAGAGATGACACAGCGTTAATCCTCTCATTCACTTATCACATGATGGCCTAGCTGACATTCTCTTTGCACAGAATTTTACAGCAGCTTCAGAGAAATGTGCCTACTAATTATGGCAATTGATACAAAATATCCTGAATATTTTATGTACCTTAGGGAATAGATTAATTCCAAAATTTGAAGCTAGGAATAAGTTTTAGAGCTGAGGAATATAGGAAGTCTTTTCAAAATGTTAATAGCAATTGAAAGACTTTATAAAAGCCTTATGAAAGGTTTTATTCTTCAGATATAGCTTCATTTACACATTAACTCTGAGTTTTATTTATAGGAAACATGAATAGCTGTTTCTGAAAGTTTGTGTGGATTTTTGTCTAATTCCTCTGTTTCCTTCCTGCTAGACCTACCTATGGGAAATGACTAGTGGAGTGGAGGAGATCCCGCCTGGCATTGTAAACAAAGAGCTCATTATCTTTGGAAACATGCAGGAAATCTATGAATTTCATAATAAGTGAGTAGCTTTGTCTTTGGGGAATGGGTACACTCCTGAACTCTACATACTCTACTGAAGTTTCATCTCAAGAAATTAAAGTTTTTAATTGAACTAAGCAGTTTTCAGTGGTTTTGTTGAGATTTGAATGAAGTCTTAGTTTTTCTCCAAAAAGATTAACATTTTAGGGACTCTTTTAATACAGATACAGCTTCTAATTCTTCCTATTTCCTACAAAAATGTGATTAGGACAACTGAAAATGTTTGTGTAGGAACTCTAACTTCTCTCAAGAGACTTCTTGGAAGTAAAGGAAAAAAACTCCCCTGGGGGGTTCAGGCTGATGATGTTTCATATTTTATTACTGAGGAAGTATCAGTGTGGTCTAACTAAAATAAATCACACCTTACATTGGTCACAGAAGGCGCGTGATTTTATTCATTTATTTTTAAGTTTTTAAAAATTTTTTGACATGCAGCATTTGTACATATTTATAATGTACATTGTGAGATCAACTCAGTATTTATCGTATCTATCATTTTAAAATTTTATCTTTCTTTGTAGTGAATATATTCAAATTCCTTTCATCTAACTATTTTGAGATATGTAATGCATTATTGTTAATTCTATTTATCATGCCATTCCATAGAACACCAAAACTACATCTTCCTATCAAATAATAACATTGTATCTATTCACCAATCTCTCCTTCCCATCTGCATTCCTTAGCCTCTGGTAACCACCATTCTACTCTCAACTTCTGTAAGATGAGTTTTTTTTAGATTCCACTTAGTATGAGTTTATGCAGTGTTTTAATTCATTTCATTTAACAGGATGTCCTCTTAAGTCCTTGCATGTTGTCGTAAATAACAGGATTTACTGCTTCTGTAGGATTGAGTCCTAATTTACAATAGCTACAAAACACAAATATATAGGAGTCAATTTAACTAAATAGCTGAAAGCTCTCCATAGTGAAAACTGCAAACCATTAATTAAAGAAATAAAAAAATGATACTGATAAATGAAAACGTATCCTATGTTCATGGAGTAGGAGAATTAATATTGTTAAAATGTCCATACAGCCCAGAGTAATTTACAGATTCAGTTTCCACCCATCAAAATACCAAGGACATTTTACACAGACTTAGAAGAAAAAATCTCAACATTCATAAGAATTTATTTTCAATATTTACAAAAAAAAAAAAAAAAAACTGCAAGAAACACTCCTTTAGGTGGACTTTTTCCAAGACCAGTAGCCAATGGTAACATGATGCTAGGCCAAAACTGATGGGCCTGCTCACCTCTACTCCCCACACCCCACCAGAAAGTATGCACATGTTAAAAGGATTCTTCTAATTGAACATTTGTATCCCTGCATCATGACCTTAGCTATTAAATTCTAGGCTAAGATTTCTTTTAAAAGGTATTCAAAAACTAAACTATTAAGTGTTTAAAAGTCATAATAACTTACTCTGGTTAAGAGCTATAAATTTCAAAGCTATGAAAAATTGTGCTCTATATGTGTAATAAGAATTGTAATACATTCCACTGTCGTGTATTTAAAAAAATAAAATCAATTAAAATAGCTATAAATTTTACTAATTTTAAAAATTTAGGTGGCACCAGTTTTTCCATTTGTTGCTAGCAAAATGTTTTTTACCACCTTCATGATACTTTAATATTTTAATTCTTTGCAGCATCTTCCTAAAGGAGCTGGAAAAATATGAACAACTGCCAGAGGATGTTGGACATTGCTTTGTTACCTGGGTAAAGTAGCCTCATCTGCTTGTCCTCTCAGATTATATGATGACACTGAAGAAAGTTGAAAGGGATACTGTTTATTTCTTTCTAGTCTCTCCATCGTCTGCTCATATCTGTAAATACAGAGAAAATCACCATCTTCTGCTCATATCTATACATATGGATTTTACCTCATAGATTTACATTCTTCAACTACTTATTACTTTAGAATGGATTTTTTATTGGCTATAGTGATGGTATGAAAGAGAACAGTTAGTGTGCCAGGCCTCTGCTTGACCCTGTGGATTCATAGTTGAGTGCCTGTTCTGGAGGAGAGGCAGACACACAGTGATCCTATAGGTCCTTGGCTGTAAGCCTGCAGCGGAGGTTTTCTCAAACCAATGTGGACTGAGAGAGAAAAGGTGCCTGGCCCTAACTTGCCAGAGTTGGGGAAGTTTCTGAAAGGTGTATGATCAACAGGATGTAGCTCTTATTTTAATAGTTTATTTTATTTGAAGCTTAAATTTCTTTTATCCACAAAACTTCTATCCTATATAAAAGGTTATCATACTGTTATTTGTTGAAGTTTGAATGACATACTCTAATTTTATTCTATAGGCAGACAAGTTTCAGATGTATGTCACCTATTGCAAAAATAAGCCTGATTCTACTCAGCTTATATTGGAACATGCAGGGTCCTACTTTGATGTAAGTAAAAGGTTACTAAAGAAGCTGTGAAAAATTCTAGATTATATTTAGTATACATAAAATGCAACATTACTCATAATTTCAACTAACTGCTGGTATAATATTTTATTTTCCTTTTGATCCTATTTATGTTAGGATACTCTTATTCTGATTTTAAAAGATCCTACTCAAGTACTTGAAGCCTTTTATATGTCAGAAATTGTTCTTTATATGCAACCATGAATTTTTTACATATAATATTATGCATAGAGAGTATGAACTGCTAAAGTAAGGGGTTTTTTTTCCTCTCTGTAAAGCAAAAATAATTCTTAAAAGTCTGTTGTTCATGAGCTGGGACTGTAGCTCAGTGGTAGAGCACTCACCTTGCACGTGAGAGGCACTGGGTTTGATCCTTAGCACCATATAAAAAACAAAGATATTGAAAAAAAAAAAGTCTGTTGTTCAAATATTACCAAAATTTGTTTTTAATCTTGAATTTTTTAATTAAGCTTTTAATCATTTATTTGTTCTATTTTAATCTTAACATGATATGAATTTCCAAAAGTGCTCTGCAGTAAAATTTTAGCATCATAACAACTAGAATCAATTATAAGTTTCATTAATTATGTTCTCATTGAATAAAGGTATATACAGATCATCTGTTTTTTGAAAAAGATTGCAGAGCTGTTGTTTGTACAAAGGGGATGATGGAGTCTTATGATATACTATACAGAAAGTGCTTGGGTTTTCAGAGCCTATCAGACGAGTGCCACATATGTTTCAATCGACAAGAAGGTACTTTTGGATAGTATGTGTGCTTTGGTGCACAAGGTTGTGAGGATATCATACTTATTTTTTTGGCATCACACTTGTACATGGGCAAGTGTAATTATCTGCTTTTATATGAAAGTCTGGGAAACGGAGTAAACTAAAGCCTCTGTCTTTGAGCTGAAACCTACCTGTACCTGACCCTGTTTGGGTTGTCATTCCCATGGAGCAGTAAATACCCATCAGTGCCTCTGTAATAGAAAGCTCCCAGCCTAATGCCACCTTTTTTTTTTTTTTTTTAATATTTCACACAACTCCATGCTCTTGCCATTAGATGAAGACCAGCAACCAGAAACATGCAGACTTAGAAATATTTAAGGCCCAAGCAATGATAGTATGTGGTACATTTAATGTCTGGAATCAAAGCCATTTAAGAGCCTTTGTATCCTAAAATACATCTTTAATTATAAAGGAAATCATACTTGGCCAGCTGACAGGTTTCACAAGTTGCATGCCTTCAGTATTCCGCATTGAGTTGTTTTATTTTTTAAAGAAGCTTTCTGGGATAACTGCCTTCATTCTCTAGGACATCTGTTGACCTTCAGGTATTCTTCTATCAGTAAGAATTACTGAACATCCACCAGGTGCTACTCTACCTCTGAGCTCTGTCATTGGTATTCAGCATAGAGTGCTAAATAAAATGGACAGACTCTTCATTTGGTGAGGAATCTAAACGACCAGCAGCTTTGTGCGTGGAAATGACATAATTACAAAGTAAAGTGGGAATCCTGGTGTTAGATTTGCCATAGACTAATAATGTAGATCTTCACTTTTACCCAAATCTCTGTCCTCCTATTCAAAGTAAAATTTTAGAAGCAAAGAAGTTTTTGATAATATTTGAATATACTTTTAAGAAAATTCTATTTCAATAGGATTAAATACTTGTCAGGTATCTAGAAAACAAGTTTAGTGTTATAACCATGTTTTAATAGTATAATCCTATGATAAGATTTTGTTTTGTTTCTTTAAATACAGGAGATACAGCAGCGGCATGGATTAGCCAATTCCATCTCTTCTTACCTTATTAAACCAGTTCAGCGAATAACAAAATATCAGCTCCTTTTGAAAGTATGTATAAAGAGGGCTGGGGATGTTGCTTAGGGGTAGAGCACTTGCCTCGAAAGTGTAAGGCACTGGGTTCAATCCTCAGCACCACTTAATTAATTAATTAATTAATTAATTGTTATTAAAGAGCATTTTAAAAGAATATTTAGGCTGAAGAATATTTAGGCTGCAAAATTCATGAATTATGATTTAGTGTTTTGCCGTCTTTTCTTTGTATGTTACCCTGAATTTTTAAAAATAACATTTTGCAAGTTGATATATTTTATTCATTGACATCTGATTTCTCATTGTAACAGTTACATAAGAGCGTCTTCTTTGATTGTGCACCTGAACTGTACTGAATAGCCTTTGTCTCTAACATAAAATGAGATGTGAATGAGAAGCTGTTAGTTCTTGACCCTCAGTTCCCAGATTCAGCATGCTGGCTGTGGGCCAGGCACAGTGCTACTTTGCACATACTAACCTACAACAATGCTGGTTTTCAGGTGTGGAGACTGGCTGGGCAGGACCAGGAAGTTGCCCAGAATCATCACTGATACATACAATTTGTCTTGGCTTTGAACCCAGCTTTTCCACTGAATCCCCTATTTCATGTAGCTCCCTCTCTGTTACTGTTAGTCATTTATCACACATATCTTGTGGAACATATTTGTGCAAATCACAGGAGTTTGAGTTAAGTTGTCCCCTGCTTTTTGTTGTTGTTGTTGTTATAAATGATTATAACTAAAATCATATTTGGAAAAATTGAATAATAATTAGTTTCAACAATACAAAAGTAAGGAAAAGTTAGAATTCATAATAAGAGTTATAATAAAATGTGTATTGTGTCATCAAGAATAAATTTTCTTAATTTACAACTAATTTTTGGTGACATTTACCATATTCTTTCTTTGTCTGTTAAATCTTATTAAGCATTAGAATGAGACCTACTAACCCCCCATAACAGTATTTTATGATCCTCCTACGTTACAGTGTAATTTTGCTAGATATGAAAGAAATCCAGAAGATGGAATTATGAATGCCTAAAAGCTCTTACCTTTTTTTTTTTTTTTAGTAAGAAACATTTAGAAACAACAAAAACTAATTGTGTTATTTTATGCAAATGATACTATTATGGGACTTTTCTAATGGGAAACTTTTTCTACAGCTGTGTTTGGTTTGTTTTTTTATTTCTGCTAAGCAAATGCTTTACTACTGAACTACATCACCAGTTTCTTTTTTGAGTGTACTATAATATTCAAGTTGTGTTAAGTGATTTTATGGCCATCACTGTAGAAATGATGTTGGTATGAATATGAAGAAGTTAGGAGGCTAATTTGTGGATAGTCATATTTTCTCTTTACTTTCTCTTTACCCCTTGGCGTCCTCAAGATTTAAGGATTTTGTTTTTAATCTTTGGTTCCACTAAGCTAGTGCTTCAATTTGTAAACTTTACTTCATTGTGCCCAGAAGTTCTTCCAGGAACTGTTAAAAGCTTCCTCAATCTCCCAGAAAAGGTTTTCTGCCAAAGCAGTAGTCTTGGTATATTGCATTTGTAAAGTAGCTTTTGCCAAGTTGCTCAGAATCATAGAAAGATACCATCTGGACATGAGTAAAGGTGTTTTTCAGGTAATTGAGTTACTCTTAACCACCAAGAGTGAGGCCATAATTTACTATAATATTCTATCCCTCTTCTGTGGATTACCAGGACGTGAAAGACTATTGTTACTAACTGGTTTGTAGTCACTAATACCCCAGTAAGAAATAACTCAACCCACCAGTATGTGATCTAATGTTCTGCTGTCACTCATTCAATGATGATGTTTCTCTGAGTATCCCTGAAATGTAGTTACGCACAAAGATCTCCCAAGGAGGTATAGTTCATTCATTAGAGTTCTCTTAAACATTCTGCAGACAGAGGAAAGACATTTGTCATTAGGTATTTATGCACATTCCTGTTCTTGCTGCAGCGTTCTGGCTGACTGGTTGGGCATTGTCTCAGTGGCACAGGAGTTCAGAATCATGTCAGGGTGATGTAGTCAGCATAACAGTGGAATCTGGTATGTCTGTCAAGTGTAACCAGTAGCCAATGATGCATTATGTATTTCTACATTTTTGAGATTATTGACAGTATATTAGTTTCATTTTGAATGATGACAGTATGTAGTTTACTTTCATGTCCTGATTTAGGCAGGAAAAATCCTACTGTCCATTGAATGAGGCAGTAATTCATTTTAGGTGAAATTATGTGCCAAATTGATCAAGCTCTGTTTTTATCTTGAAAACCATCAGTCCTCATAAATTGCTTCATTTCTGCTAAGATCTTATTCACAGAGCATTATGGTTGCCTTCTTGAATTCATGGTATTGGTCTTCTAATAGGAGCTGCTCACGTGCTGTGAGGAAGGAAAGGGAGAAATTAAAGACGGCCTTGAGGTGATGCTTAGTGTGCCAAAGCGAGCCAACGATGCCATGCACCTCAGCATGCTGGAAGGTAATGGGACTCAACACATGTGCATCCTTATGACCTGCCAATACTGGTTGTAAGTGGATTTCCTTGTCCTGAGCCTGGAAAACAGCTGCTCCACACTTTGAACTCCAGCAGCAGTTGGGTCATTTACCTCAGGCTTTCTGCCAGTGCAGGGGTGGGTAATGGGTGAATGATTTGAGCCCTGAGATTGTATAACCTTGAAAGAGCTATTGTTTCCCCATCTCTATATCCATTGCTACAGCCCTGAATATAGTGGGTACCAGACACCTGCTGACGCATTTGAATTTGGTATGTAATATGGTAAAGAGAAACTAGGTAATTACATTTAAAAATCATTACAGCACTTATAATTTCCATGAATGGTTTTGTTTCATTAAGCTGTTTCTGTGTTGCAGTGCGTGGCTCCAGTTACATGAAATTATTTGTAAGATATAGTCCTACCCCATATGCTTTTGCTAGCCTGTGTCATTTCATTAGTATCACTGAGCAATAAATTAGTTAGGTCATAGGTACTACTGTATGTAATAAAGTCCCAAAACTCAGAGGCCAAGCAGGGTCATTTTTCTTTCTCTGGCATAAAATGTGGGTCTTGTTGGGCAGCTGTTTGTGATGTCATCAAGGACTTAGGCTGTGTTCCAGCTCATTTTTCTCCATCCTTGATATTGTTCTGCTTGATTAGGTACAGTAAGTTTTCAGGACTACATTAACATTCCATCTAGGAGAAAGTGGGGATGGAGGATGGGTAGGGAACCTAGATAGGCAGAGACTACCAGTTGTACATATTACCCTTCTCACTTGCCCAGAATGGGGACTCCTGGCTGCTCCTAACTGCAGACAAGGCTGGGAAATGAAGTGCCTATTTGCAGTGGCTCTAGAGGGAATTTCTGCTAGGGAGAAGACGATGGTGGAAATGGATGGTAATGAGCAATATGTGTCCCAGATACTGCTTGGTTAAGCTCTAGTGGCCACTTCTACAATGAGAAGAACAGTAACAAACATCAGTGCCTGGCCAGGGCAAGGCTGGCTCACATGCAGAGTGTTCCAGGCTCACACAGGATGGTGACTGGGGATGTCTTCAAGAGGGAGGACTAGTTAGTGCCTTGAGGAAAGGCAAGACTAGGTCTGGAGCAGAGTATCTGGGAAGGATGTTCAGTCTGAGGAAACACAGACTGAAGCAATGTGAGCAATGGAGAAGCCATTGTGGGTAGAGAAGAAATGTTGTGAATGAGGGGTGAGGAGCAGAGCAAGTTAAACCAGAGTACAGGTGATGTGAGTGCCAACCCAAGGGGACAGAACTGAAAGAAGAAAGCTATGAGGAATCACTGAGGTTTATTGTTGTAGTTTGGAACAAAGGAAAATATATGCAAAGTGGTATTTACAAAGAAAAGCCCTTTGTAGGATAGAGCAGTGGTGCAGAGACTAGAGTCAGAGAGTCAGATGGGAAATTCTAATCTGAGATTTAATTGATGGGTATCTTATAAGTGTTGAAATAGCAGTATTACTTTCTTGTACATCATTTTTCCTTTTTTGTTTAAATTGATTTGCCTACATTTTTCTTGTTGTAGGGTTTGATGAAAACATTGAGTCTCAGGGAGAGCTCATCTTGCAAGAGTCCTTCCAAGTGTGGGACCCAAAAACCTTAATTCGAAAAGGTCGAGAGCGGCATCTTTTTCTTTTTGAAATGTCCTTAGTATTTAGTAAAGAAGTAAAAGATTCCAGTGGGAGAAGCAAGTACCTTTACAAAAGCAAATTATTTGTAAGTATAGACATTCAGAATTATAATTGTATAGGTAACATAATTGCAACCTTTTGTGGGTGGAGAAAAATTATGATTTGTTTCCTTCAACTTAACTTCTCAAACTATTCAAAAATGAATCTGAATTGTGATAATGTTTTCATCTTCAGTGAAATTCTCTGACACCCCTGAGTCCACTAGGGGGCACACTGGAATTTCATACACAGGAAACCTGCTCTTCCTAAGTCCTATAGCATCTAACTTGAGGAAAAAGAAAATATTTTACAAATGAATTTAAACTGTTTTTCTCTTGTATTCATTAACTAACCTCTCATATCATGACAATTATCTTTTTATTCATAAACATGGTTATATATTCAAGCAGCCTTACTGGGTGGTTCAGTATAGATTGTTAATGATGAAGTTCTTTTAAAATATAAATTTATAAAAAGTAAATGTACAAATAAATGTATGACCCTTTATAAAGCAGGGTGTCATCATTAGAAAAAATTTATATAAGGAAAGATAAGTTTGAAAACTCCACAACCCACCTATACAGAGACAACCCCTTAAGCAGTTGGCAGACTCAGTGATGCATTTCAACTCTTATCTAACCTGTCAGTGTCCTTCTGGGGAGAGAAACTTACCTGGTACCATTTCATTACAATAGCCAACCCAGCCAGCCTCTATGAAAGTACATGTCTACAGAATAGCTTTTTAGCCAAGGAAATCCTCAGGTCCCCACACATCCAGTTTCCTTAGTGGGCCTTCTCTCGGAGGGCTGACAACATAGAATTGCTGGGCAGAGTCTAGGGGAGGGTTGGGTCTGGTTGGATAAGACTAAGGAGAAATCACCACCTTTCCTTGAGTTCCTTTATGGCAGATATATCTGCCATAAAGGAACACACACATATGTGTGTGTGTGTGTGTGTGTGTGTGTGTGTGTGTGTATAATGTTAGTAGATATTTGGAATTTGGATAGCTTATATATTATACATTTTGATATTTGTGTATTAAACTCCTAAAATAATAAATACACCCAAGTATAAAAATCATCTTAATAATAACCTAGAGTTTGCAAGTTCATACTAATGGTTTGCAAACCAGTTTCTTGGCTGACATCCTGCTTGAGATTATCTTTTGGATCAGAGCTTGCCTTACATCATTTTAGGTCACATTCTGACTAGAAACAAAAAAATGCAGTGTTGCTGGCTAGTAATTTCACTAGCTTACATTAATTTGCCCCTAGAGACCTAGCTAGTCTGCTTTGGAAGCTTACACATCTTCACTTAATTTATCTTTTAAAAGTTTTAAGATTCCCTTAGAGGCCACCTTTGTAGTTCCATTATGAATCACTTCCTTTGCTGGGAGAATGCATTAGGGATGAGCTTGATTGTGGGAGAGGGACTAAAGATAATGACCTTCATCTGCATGTTCCATGTTCTGCATATATCACAGAGAATGATTTTGTTTCTTTGCTGTTTAAATTACTGGTAGAATACTAAAAAGAGAATTCCATGTATAAATAAATTGGAAAATAATTGTTCAAACATCATTGCCTTCTGTGAAGATTTGTTACTAACAGTGAAAATTCATGGTGGTAGCCCTTTTAGGATTATGAAAAATGCATTTGTTGTTTATAAGATTGAAAATGGTCATCTCTTGATTTTCTGGACAGAAAAATTTTCACATCTTTTGGCTTCCTTCCTCTGGATGTTCTGCTTAATGACCTGCATTGGTATCTCCAGTGGAAATATTCAGAGAAGGTGAAAAAAGAAACCAATCACCTGTGGCCTAAAACAAAATTTCCTCATTTTAACTAAAAGGAGGTCTAATGCAGAGAAATTAGGTGTTGTAATCTAGCATGTCCACAAGTGACCAAACTGTTTTGTCCCTGTTCTACATTCTACCAGAATTTTACTGTCCTCTAATTATATCATTTTTTTTTAATGCAGACCTCAGAGTTGGGTGTCACAGAACATGTTGAAGGGGATCCTTGCAAATTTGCACTGTGGGTAGGGAGGACGCCAACTTCAGATAACAAAATTGTCCTTAAGGTATGTTCATCTAAAGCTGGGGCATGCTATGTAAGGAGTTTCTTGTGGCTTTGTGTGGCTGTGTGCTTTTCTTGTTAAAGCAGATAGGTTTCCATATCATTGTATCTATTGGGATTTGTAACTACCATAAAAAGAATAGTAGAATAAATGCAATTTGGAATTCTGATGATGAAATAACTTGAGCTAAATTTTGCTAGCCTCGTGAAAGAATAAATGGAGGAAAATCTTTTTAAAACCTATTAATTTAGTCTTATAAAGAAATAATTGTTTCTGCTGGGCATGGTGCCACACACCTGTAACCCCAACAACTCAGGAAGCTGAAACAGGAAGATTGTAAGTTCAAGGCCAGCCCCAGCAACTTAGGCCTTAAACAACTTGGTGGGACCCTGGCTTAAAATAAAAAATAAAGAGGGTTGTGGATGTAGCTGAGTGGTAGATGATCCCTGGATTAGATCCAAGTATCCCCAGGACCACCTCCACCAAAAAAAAAATAATAGTATTATTAATTAATTAATTAATTCTTTAAGAGATGCAAGAATTTGACATGTGGGAGGAATGAGATACACACCAGTAACTCTCATTGCATACTCTGGAGTTTCCAGAGGGAAAAAAGTCTGTGAGACCCTTTGACAGGAAGTTGAAACCAAATGGGCCAAGAGTCTTCACAGTATCCTCTTTAGCTTTCTAGTTTGGGGGCAGAATGAAAAGCAGATTAGTTATAAGTAATGGGGTTTGATACTATTTAAAATTCAAATCTACAAAGGGTACTTTTGGATATATAGCTTTGGGGAGAGGAGAATATCTTTGCATATTTGATTTGAACTCTCCTTTAGTTTTACTAACCTAGGAACAGCAGAGAATCTCTTATGTACGCTCCGCCACAACCACCACCACCACCACCACCACACCACCCTTCTGTATTTGAGGAAATACAGATGGAATGGTCTTTCTTAACTGTCTGGAAAAACCATAAGTGACTTTAGAATATTTTGAGGAAGACATAGCTAATGATTTGTAGAATATTGGAGATGAGCCAAAGTGTAATGGGAACTGGTGCATGAACTTTCATGTGAGTTATTGTGTCTCTTGCATACCTTTTAAATCTCTCTGGTATTTCCAGCAACCTTGAGTTGTTCATCTGTCCATTGCTCTTTTTTGAGTCTGCCCTTTAATAACTGCTGACTGTGGAAGCCATTATGTTGCTGAGGTCTTTATTTAGATGTTAATAATGGATTATTTTTCAGTGAATATATGATTACCAGCCCAGTGTGTTCTTCTATAGAGTACACTTTACACTGATAGCTAAATTTTAGATAACTGAATTTTTCTAAGGTGTAAAATTGTTAAAGTATACTCAAGATATTAAAATTTCTGATTTGCATGAACTAGGCACATGAGCTGAAGTGGCAAGTGCCCAAAGTGTGTTTTTAAGAAATGGTGCTAGATATGGACTATTTTCACTTAGAACTTATTTTGAATGCTCATGATACAATTGAAGAATAAGACTTACTGCAGTCTCTACTATATGAAAAGTTTCCAGGGAATTTTGAGTATTTAACTTTTTCTAGCTTTCAAGAAAGGACTGAAGAAAGTAACGTGTGCTTTAATTTCAGAGATTGCTTTGTGGTGTTGTCAGTGATGGTGGAGGGTGTGGTATGATGGTGGTGTAGATAGAAGTGTTGGTGTAGATTTTGATACTGATAGTATAGATTGTAGAAATGTTGGTTTAAACAATGGTATTGGTGGTGATGAAGGTGTCAGTGATGATGCTAGTTGGTAGTGCTAGTGACAACATTTAGCGATTGATGACAGTGTAAATGGCAGTAAAGATATAGACAGTGGTATACCTGGTGCTGTATATGGTGGTAGGACAGCTGTGGGTGGTAATGGTGAAGGTGTAGATTCTGATGTAGTGACGCTAACATAGATGGTGGTGTGGTGCTGGTGTACAGTGTGGTGCTAATGGAGATGGTGGAGCTGGTGAGAGTGTAAATATGGTATAGATAGAGGTGTGATGGTGCTGGAAGTAGTGATGGGGAGGATAATGGTGGTAATGACTGCAATGGTGATGGTCTAGTAGTTGTAAAACAAAACTTTGGTCTTTTTTTAGTTGTTTAGTCTACAAAGGAGAATTTTATTTCTAAATCATCAACTTAAAAACAGTTTGAAATTACTCTGAGAATGAAACAAATTATTCTCTTCTCAGCCAAGTGCTGCCTTTTACTAGGTATTTTAGTTGAGTTACTTTAACTGTTTCTGAAAGAGTGGCACCATGTATTTATTGCTGTAATTGTTTTTTTAATCTTTTTTGGAACTGGGGGTCAAACCTAGGGCTTTGCTAATGCAAGGCAGATGCTTTGCCACTGAGCTACATCCCAGCCCAATTCCTATAAATATAATGATTGATTTGCATAAGAATTTTTTTCATACTAAACCATATTAATATTTTTTTTCAGTTGTTTCCAAACTCTGCCAAATGCTCTTTTTCATATACTTCTCTTTGTTTAATCTCCAAATGTTAGTATCAGGCATTTAAATTCCTGATCTGTACTTTTCAAAGTTGTTTTCTTCATTTATTTCCAGTTTCTACTCTCAGTGACTTTAAAAACATATCCTCCACTTTACACATTTTATATTACAAAGAGGGTTATTAATTTTAATTTCTTTCTCAACAAAGCTTTGGTTTTCTGTTTTCAAAAACAAGGTTCTCAGGGAGAAATGTTGGGTGCCTCTCCCTTCATGATCTCATATATGATCCCACTGACAATCATTTAATCATTTACAAGGAATTATACTTAAATCCTAGGAGGTGGGTGTTTGCCACAAGAAAATTAGAAAACTGTTACTAAGGTTTAGAACATGTAGAAAAGAAAAGAAAATAAACAAACAAAAACCTCTTTTAAGGCAGAGCAAATAAAGAAAAAATGGAAAAAAATGATGCCACATGCATTTGTTCAGCAGATGCTTACTGAGCATCTACCCGTGCCATTTCCAGAGAACATTTCCCCAGAGTTGTAGTGGGATTGAAGTTATTTGCAGTTGGTGACTGTGGCCTGAAGCACATTTCTGAATGTATCCTTGTTTGAATTCCTCACTGATAAGGAGGATGATAGAGGCTCTCTGTGGAGTCCCTGTGGGAGTCAGTGGGATACTCCACCTGAGGCACCTGCCAGCAGCAGCATCCCAGGATCCCAGCAGATGAAGCATCAGGATTGTGGGGTTTGGTCATTTCTGCTAACTGGTCATTTCTGCTAACTGTTTGCTGGCCCCTAACCAACACATAATGTCTCTTAAATGGCCTCAGTGATTATTTTGGTTTGGGGTGGTTGTTTTTTCATATTTCTCCATGGCTGCCTAAAAGGTACGGGGACTGGAGGATGATGGATTATTAGAATAGTGAGAGATCTTGAATAATATATGTGCTATGAAATAGACACAGTTTAAGTCATTTATTTGATGGCAAATTAAACATAGGATGTGATTCTTTTCTGCTGAGAAGTTCTTTTGAAAAATGGGAAACTCAAGGGAAGTCATGGTGTGGTTGGTGCAGGTTGTGACAAGAGCCTGCTTGATTCTGAGCAATTCTGACACCTTACTCAGGCTTCCAGTATCGAGAACAAGCAGGACTGGATAAAGCACATCCGCGAAGTAATACAGGAAAGGACCATCCACCTGAAAGGAGCCCTGAAGGAGCCCATTCACATCCCCAAAACAGCGCCAGCCACGAGACAGAAGGGAAGGAGGTGAGTGCCCAGGGCATTTGATAGGGAAAGAACAAAGCAGCATTAACTTTCCATTTTTCAAAACTAATTTTTCTTTTGGGCACATTGGCACCCACTTATAAATCCCAGCAGCTCAGGAGGCTGAGTCAGGAGGATCACAAGTTCAAAGCCTGCCTCATCAACTTAACGAGGTCCTAAGCAACTTAGTGAGACTCTGTCTCAAAATAAAATATAAAAAGGTTGGGGATGTGTCTCAGAGGTTAGGGGGCCCTGGGTTTATTCCACAATACCTCCCCCAAAATCATTTTTCTCAAACATTTTAAGGTGTGTGTTTTAAAATACCATTCTCATATAGCATTCTTAGTGCTGAAACTGCTCCATTACTCTAAAGTAAATAAAAGGCTGTGTGCAAACACCCCAACTCCCTTTCCCACCCAGAGCCCTGCTGAGTACACACATATAAATCATGATGTGACCTCTGACAAGTTACAAACATCTGAACATTTTTGCTTTCTCAGTCCTGAAATGGATATAATCCTAACAGACTTTTTTTTAGTATGTTGAGCATTCAATGGAATGATACATGTTAGACACATAGCATAACAGTAGCAAAAGGCTTGTGCCCAAGACAGTGAGTTATCATTATCAATATAACACTGGTCCCAGATCATTCTCATATATACATGGACTTACAGGCACTTCTTTCAGCAAATCTGTTATTTCTCCAGTGACTGTCAGAAGATCTTCACCAGTCTAGTCAGGAACTGAAAGTTTCTTTGTACCAACAGGGATGGAGAGGACCTGGACAGCCAAGGGGATGGCAGCAGCCAGCCTGATACAATTTCCATCGCCTCTCGGACGTCTCAGAACACATTGGATAGCGATAAGGTGAGCTGACTCCAGTATTTCTATAAGGAGGCCAGAGTAGATAGTGTCTGTCAAAGCTGCTGCTGCCTGTCTGTATATGACAGTTTGTCATCAACATTTTCAAACACTTTCTGTGTACCAAGAGTGATACCAGGTAACCAGAGCAAGGGACAAAGACTGAGGGCTTAGGGTGAAAAGGCTTAGTCCTGAGGATTCAGAATTGCTCAGCTCTTCCCATCCAGACTTGCTTAGTTAATCACATCTGTGTCAAGATATTCGAAGTAAATAAAAGGCTGTGTGCAAACACAGTATTATATTTCTAGAGTGCTAGACATGTGTCCGAGCTTTTTTATTTTAAGCAAAAGAACCTATTGAAATAAAGTCTAACCCAAAACATCAGTATTCAAAAGTAGAGCTGCTCTTGCTGAAGCAGAGGTGGTGGCATCTTCTGTGGTGCCCCTGAGGTGCCCCCTCAGAGCTTGGGTGCACAGAACACAGAAAATATGCCCTAGAGTTTACAGCAGTAATAATCACTGGAAGGACAAATATGATTTTTATCAAAAAAACATATATGTAGATATACCTTCTTCAGAAGTAGTCCAGAGCATCCCATGATTTTGTCTTGACAGAATCCAAAAAAAAACTGCAAAATAAATTGACAGTACAATTTGGAATCCTAGGTTTATGAGACAGACAAAATATCAGAGGAGACCTGTGTCAGAGCTGGTGGGGACATTTATTTTGATGAAGTCTTCTGTTATATTTCTAGAATGCTAGACCAAATTGTGATTTTTTTAATTTGACAGTAAAAATGCGTTTATTTAAATCATCAGTTCAGAATTCCTGAGTTTCTCACTCTCCAGTACAACTATACTTTGTTACGTAAGACAAAGTCATGATCAATGAGCTGTAGGTGTCTGCCCTTCTCCAGGGTTCCCAAGCCCACTCGTTTATAGCAAGGGGCACTGTCTTGGCCTCAAAGCCTTGGGAAATGACAACTGGAGAGACCAGCCCAGCATTTGGGGGTTTACTTCAGGTGGCATGTCTCCAAGTCCCAGATCTTGTTCATTTCTCTCAATTTTGCAGAATTCATGGTCTTGGACATTGTAGTTTCCAGGACAGAATAAAAAGAATATCTCATTTTATTTTGATCAGAGCCTATTAGTTACATTCAGCAGATAATTATTTCTTCCCAATAGTAATAATAAAAAATAAGATAAATGACATGTTTAGGCATTTGGTGCCCAATAGTATTTCTTGCGAAGGTCCCATCCCATGACCATTTAGTTTAGAAAAATATAGTTAGAACTTGGAAATATTTTGTTAGAGTAATACTGATTACTTTGGTGTTCTGTGAGTTTTGTTTTGTCTGTTTTTAAATAATCAAGTGATTGAGTTACCTAGTCAGTTTTCATGAGACCACCACCTGGAAGAAAGTCAGATAGTAGTTACTGAATGTAAGGGGAATGGCCACTTCGACTCAGGGTATTTCACAGACTGTTTTTCAGAATCACCATCCATCCCCAAGTTCACATTCTTACAAATTATACTCTCATGGATCTATTTTAGGATTTACCCCAGAATAGAGTTTAAAAGTTTATAATCAAGCAATCATAATAATGAAATTGCCAAAGAGATTCATGTAAAAAATTGTACTTAGAAAGTTAGGTAAGACTTCTGGAGTTTGACCAAGGAAATAAGGTGACGTTTCTTTGGGTAGTTCGTGGATAAGTGGCTGTGGGAGTCAAGAAATGCCCCCTCCATCCCAAAGGTACTCTTGAGTCTCCAGCTTATCAGTGGTCCAGAGCCACACCTTGCTCCTTCCAGGTGGAGGACTCACTTACTAGTACCCACCTCCCTTCCACTCCAGGGCTGCCCTAGTCACCTGAGGTGTGTGGCAGCTTGAGATTTGAAGGAAGCTTCCACAGAAACAGGCACTCTTCTGGAATTAGGAATGGTAAAGCTAATACTACTTCAAGTCTGTTATAGCATGATGGGGCTTGTGTGAACTTGGAAGAGGAAGACTAAATCACTAACAGAAAGGGTTTGTAGAAATGAACCATTTTACCCTGGGAGTCCACCTGGGATATTAAAGTTTAAAAGAACCACATTTAAATATTTTATCTGTGAAGATAGTTCGACAGTATGCATTTGCTTCCTTGAATGTGTTTTCTCTGAAGTTCATTCCTGAGCTCTGAAATCTCTGAAGGGCCACCCTGCCGAGCTTCTTCCCAGGGATCCATGCTTGCTCAGCAGCACTCGCCCTCACATTCCCCAGTTCTCCAAGTGACTATATTCCATGTTCTTTCCATAAACATGGCTTACACTTCCTTCATGATCCTCAATGAGACCACAGGTCCTTCCCAGGCCCTGAAGTATGATAAAGGGATGAAATGTCTTCCCACAGCAATAGAACTGGGAGGCTGTGTTCAGTTCCTGGGCCCTGTGTTTGAATTAGCATAAGCACCTTTGAGACTTGGAGTTGGGGACTTTATGAAAAGGAAGGAGTGTGTTTGCTCCCTCCCCCGTGTACCTGCCTTCACAGGTGCTCTCCTCAAAAAAGGCTTCCTTTTAGTCATTGCCCTTTTCATGTTTCTCTTCTGGAACATTTTAGGGTCGGTTGATGATTCAAGCGGATATTGCCTTGAAAATCAGGGAACTACATTCTGTCTTGAGTCACTTGTAAAATACTCATTTTCTTAACCAGCAGCCCTCTTATCTCCAGTGGCAGAAACTGTTCCTGTATCTCAAGGTTCTCTCCACCCTTCACTTTTCAATTTAAGCAGCCCCTGATGACTTGGGCAGATGGGTCTGGCAAAGGAAGTTACTTAATGACATTCTTTTGCCTGTTTTTCCTAATTTATGATGTCTGTTATGAGTTAGTCCTTATCATGAAATTTGATTTCATTTCAGAAACTGGATGGGGGATGTTTTTGGCTCAGCTTCTTGGAGAATTCTGAAGGAATACGTTATCTATCAGGGCTGTTAGTAATTCTCAGTTGAGGCACAAAAGGTTTAGGACCCAGAGACACGCCCTTTCCAGGGAGCAGTGTCAGCAAAGCTTCCAGGGATGGACAGGACACAAGCCACATGCTCTATAAGCATGTGTCCTCCTTTGAGAATATCAGTTTTTAAAATATACAATCTCTTTGTTCCAGAAGTAAGTTTAGTACCGATTCTTGCTGACATTCATGGAACTTAGACTGATAAAGTGATCTTATGAAAATGTAATTCAGGTTCCAAAAAATCAAATGCTTTCCAGATTTTTATCTCACCCGTGCTGAGCGCATGTCCCTGAGGTAGGGAGGAGAGTTCTGAGCCAACCCTGGGGCATTGAGGAGCCAGGCCCAGATGTGGCTTGCAGAGCCAGAAACAGAATGTGGATTCAATCAGCTGTCATTTCCTAGATCTTATTATTTCATGCTAGAGCTGAATTCAGAATTCAATATTTTTGTAGTTCTATTTAAAAAGCAGTTTTTAAACCCTCTCCCCCATTTTTTATTAGTCTGTAATTTGTATTAGTTAACTAAAATTTATATTATGAGGAAAACAGAAAATATGGGAACCAAACAAAATCACCAAAGCAAGATGAAGCCCCATGGAAAAGCCAGCCCAAGCAGCAGGCCACTCATGAGCTGTCTTTGGGATATAAGGTAATGCAGTTCTTACTTCTAATAAGGAAAAATTAATTTGAGACTAATATTTGCATGAATTCCACCAAAGCTTATAGCGTGATTATATGAATCCACATATTTGAAAAAGAAAGTGGTTGCAGTTATTCTTAATGAAGCTGTAGTACTGTGTTGGGGACATATGGTTAACCTTTTCTACCAAGTGACATTCTATACCTCAGAAATTTAGTTAACCTTATGTAAATCACAATCAGGGTAGTGTGTACTTAATGATAGTACATTTTAAAAATGGCTTAACTCAGGTTCTGAGAAAGGAAATAGATCTGTCAAAAAATGCTTACATCCAGCCTGCTGAGCATGTCCTGTGTTCTTACATCCTGCCTCCGTCCACCCTTCCTGGCTCAGAAAGGCACAGAATGCCCTCTGGTGGGAGAGAATGTGCTCTGGGCCTGGCCCTGCTCTCTTACTCAGAGAGAAGGTGCGTGATCTCTTGGTCTATCCAAAGCTTTGAGTTTCCGGGACCTCATATAAGTTTGCCCCTGTCTTAAGGATGAAATTGAGTTGTTAAATTCAGTAGCCTTTCTACAAAACAGGGTGTGGTTTTCATCTCTCCAACACAGCACTCTAGATCTCATGTGCTCATTCTCTGCTCAGACTATACACAGCAGTAACACAGAGAATGTGACATGCCAAGAGCAGATGGTTAAGAACAAAGAAACACTCACCAGCAAGCCTTTAGCCTTGGTAGCTTCCTCGCCACCCAATTTCTCTGTGCTTCAGTTTCCCCATCTATAATTGGGGAAAATAATACTACTGCCCTCATGGTTGTGAGCATTGGGAATGTGGACATTTACAGTGGGCATTTAGAACAGTACCTAGGGGCTGGGGATGTGGCTCAAGCGGTAGCGCGTTCGCCTGGCGTGCGCGTGCGGCCCGGGTTCGATCCTCAGCACCACATACCAACAAAGATGTTGTGTCCGCCGAGAACTAAAAAAAAAAAAAAAAAAAAATAGAACAGTACCTAGCTAATATCCCTGCAGGGCTTCATACATGCTATCTTGTGTCTTTATGATAAAAATGTCTTCGTGATCCATCACTGTTGGGTCATTGACTTTGCTGCTGTTGTTGCAGATTACCGTCTGCATTGGCCTCACTTTCTTCTATGTGGACACTCATGATCACAGTAGTTTTAGAAGTTATTTGTGCTCATTAGGAGCTGGAAATTGCTGAGCTCTTGTGCCTGGGCTGTGCTCTTTGGTGGTTTATTAGTAGCACACCAACTGTGTACTGAATGGGCCCAGATACTGCAGAGGAGACTCTTTCTTAACACATTTGCCTAGCATTGTGGCCCAAGCATGTGCAGTAATCTCAGAAAGTTCACAGAGTAGGCTCATGCATTTAAATACTTAGTGATGATCACCATGTAAGCCTTCCTTATGGTAGGTGCCGTGATAGAGTCCATATAGTGTTTGTTTCTTTCTTTTACTAATCTTTGTTCTCTATTTTTCTAAATGATTGTGCCTTTTCTTAATATTTCTTAGATGACTTTAAATACTAGGGTAAAACCACAAAATTAATGTAGTCTTTGATTACTTTACCCAATCAGAAAAACAAAATCCCCACCCCCCTCCTCTTAAGTAGGAAGCCTCAGTTCTGAGAAAGGGCTTTTTCTGTTAAGTAAAGTTTGATTAGAAATACTAAAAATGTTTTTAAATGTAAAATGTAAAAGTGTTTCATGATCAAACATCCTATTAAAGTTGATGATAAACTCTTGATTCAGACTTGAGGCTCTTCCCTCCTGGTGAGAGCCACAGTTAGCTCGGTGATATTAGCTGGTTAATGTCAGTTCTTCAAATTGGTGGTCCCGCCTTAAAGATAAAAGAAAATACAACAAACAGATTTCTTTGAGTAAATTGTCCAAAGAGAAGTTTCTTATTTTCCAGAGCCTAGGGGTACTGTTGGTTTCCAGTTGCCCACTTCTTCTCAGCTCCTCTTTTTCTGCTTCATAGGCAGCAGAACTTTTAATTAGAATGTTCCCAAATCCTCTGCGGGAGGTGTCAGCCGCTCTTGGTGTTATTATACCCGTGAGGTGGATGCCACAGTGGTCATCCTCTGCCTGGGCAAGCCCCTCAACCTGTGGCCTGTGGTTCTCCCTTGCTCTGATTGCCTTTGGATGGTAAAGTTGGCCTTTTTGGCTGCTTCTTTTAAATTCAGCCTTTTTACATCTAATATTTCATTCTAACTCATGTTTGTAACCCACTCAAGGAACCCTTCCAGGACTTTTTTCACATAAGAAAATCAGTGTGGAGGCTGGGGGTGTATCTCAGTGGTTGTGCACTTTCCTGGAATATACCATTGCTATACTGGAAAAAAAAAAAAATGAAAAGCGGTGGTGGTCATGTAAGTGAAGAGCAGAGGGAGTGACATCCCTAAATACTGCACTCACTAATTCTTTTATGGATAAAATGTTGAGTATATTAAACTGCAGGTTTCAAAAAAGATTTTATATCTAGATTATATAGATTTCTTCTTTTTTTGGGGGGGGGGCTTTTTTTTCATTGTGGTAAAAAGAGCCATAGTATAAAATTTGTCATCTTCACCATTTTTAAGTTCTTGCAGATTTCTTCGTGTATTGCCAGTGTATAAAGGTTATCACAGTAGTCATCTTTCAGACTCTTAAACAGCAGAATTGACTGAAGGAGTCTCCTTGGATTTGGCCTTCTGTAAACTAGCCTGGGCGTTGGTGTGAGCACAGGAGCCCTGCTATCAGAATGGCAGCGGATGGGATCCTGGGGCAAGATAGCATTTATCAGGGGGATTGTTCAGGTTGCCTGGGGTTGCCTATTCTGTAACCACTGCCAGTAATGAAGCTATGCTCTTTAATCCCCCTTAACCAAACAATTGCTTTTTGTGTGTGTGAAACCTTTACAAAACTGCAAGACTCTTTTGTGAGGTTTCTGAATGACTAAACATAGCGGGGCTTTAGGGTCTGACTGTTCTCAAAAGTTGATACACTTTGTTCTTTTGGGGAGAATGGCTTTCATTAGACCACATTCCCCCTTTCCTTTTGAATTGCTTTCAGAAAACTGGCCAGATATCCTCCTGCAGTCTGTCTTTACCACATTAGGACATTGGTTCTTGAAAAACAATCATTTGCAGGAGGGCTGTGTTGCCCACCATTCCATTCTTAAAGAGCCTCCTCCTTGGGAAGGAGAACTCATCTTGCCTCAGTGATTCAAACCAGGTGTTTGCTGTTGTCTATTGAGAAATCTATGTTCTTGTAACCTAAAACTGCCTCCTTATGTGGGGGTGCTATGAGGTGTGGAGAAGGCCATGACCATGGGGGAAATCCCCAGCCATGCGCTATGTTGGCATACATTATTAACAGACTCCGGCAAGGCCACTATATGACATGGGTTCTTGGGACAGTATAGAAAATATAATTCTTTGTGTAGTGATTATTGAGGGTTTGTAAGCCTGCAATCAGAGATGAATATTTCATTCTTTCATATGAAACACATAAACTTCATTTGTAGTGGTTCTGGAGAGAATTCAGGCAAAGGAGCTCTGGTTTGATTTTGCAAGTTACACAAGTATTTGGGTTGATGGCACTCCACTATCACCCCTCTCGGAGGGCGTGTGGTCTTTGGAAGAGGCACATCATTGGTGGTGTCTGTGGCCTATGGTTAAATTTCAGGATCATTATTGTCATGCTCATTGGTAACCACATTAATATTTTAAAGGTGAAAATCTTAAATGTTTTTTAAAGTTCATCTTCTGATGTGAGCTTCACAAGTGTTAATGTGAGCTATGGAATAAACGCATTTCTGAACCAAATGCTTATAGTCAGGAGCCCATGATCAAAGTCTATAACAATACAAAAGGGAAAAAGATACTATGAAAGCTTTCATATGTTTGAAAAAGAAAAGTGAAATTTCAAATAGTTCAATGAAATGGTATTTCTGTCAGCATTGTAATGAAATTCAGTCACTGGGGGTAGAAATGTCCCTGGGAGCAAGGATGACATACTTAGTGATGTACAATATATTTTCTAAACTTCTTCTACTTACAAATGTGACTCTTGAAAATCAGTACTGTTGCCAGGCATGGTAGTATATGCCCATAATCCCAATATCTGAAGTCTGAGGCATGAGGATCACAAGTTCGAGGCCAACCTCAGCAACTTATCAAGGCCCTAAGCAACTTAGTAAGACCCTGTCTCCAAATAAAAACTAAAAAGGGCCAGGGATGTGTCTTAGTGGTTAAGCACCCCTGGTTCAATTTCCAGTACCAAAAACATATGTAAGCAAAAAAGAAGATGATGTTCTTAATTTTTAATTAACAAACCTGTTCTTAAAGAGATGCTTTTTGTAGCAAGAGGTTTAAAATATTTAAATGTGAACATTAAGAAAAGAATATATAATATATAAAACAGCTCTTTCCTGAGGAAAACATCCATTTAAAACTTCCCTTAATTAAATCATTCTTATCTGTTATTACTGATAAAGCCAGTTGACTGAGAGAGATGAAGATATTTTTAAGTGATAATTTTGGTACTCTGAAATATTCTGGTACTGGATTTTCTTAACAAATTCTGGAAAGCCTTTAAATTTTTTTTAACTTATTATGTGATTCATTGTCAGAACAGGCTCAATTTTTATTTCTTATACTGTGTCAAGTACACAGATGTTTCTAATCATTTTGGTAACTCTGTAAGGGAATAAAAAAAATTCGTGTCAGAAATAAAGTCTAGCTTGATTCTCCTTCCTGCGCAGCCCCCCTCTCCCTTTCCCACCCTTCCCCCACTCATAAAATCATCCTCGGCTTTGAGTGGTCTGAAAAGTTAATAAGACTCTGGAGAAGGAACAGGCAAAGGGCTGGATGAGGTAGTGTCCTTCCCAGGGGCAGCAGTGGGGCTGCTGGAGGAATATCAGGGAAGCCAGCACCAGTTCAGTAAAGGAGCAGTCGGCCAGTGGTCATAGGGGAGCCCTGGCAGGGCCACCATGTCCTAGGAAGGAAGGTCCTGGGGCTGAGGCAAGGTGGACTGTGTGGAGGCTGGTTCATCACTGGTACTGGGTACATCACTGCTACTAGGTACTCATTCCCTCTGGGATGGGAAGCATCACTGCTCCTTTTTATAAGGATTAACTATTTCTAGAATATGAGGCTCTCAGAAAATTTTTTTCCAGACTGGGCCTCTACCCTTGACTTTTTAACATTAGCATCTTTGACTGATCAGAAACTTGTGAAAATTAGCGTAGTTTTCCCAGAGATATTTGTAAAATTTAAAAGGAAATTAAACATTTGTGAACATTTTCTGTGTGGCCTAGCAAAGATAATTCATTTTTGTCTATAATGGTTCTTCATCATGGGAGAGTTTTGTTTTGTTTTGCTCTTTGAGGTTGTCTAAAGGTTATATTTTTCTTATTGTAAATCTCTAAACCTTCTCATAAGAAATAGTCTGTTAGAACAGAAGGGTAGTCAACAGTACAGAGCACGACAGGGCAGCCAATGGTCCTCAGCATGGACAGGTGGCCCAGGATACAGTTCAGGAACATGAGCCATTGAAGAATTCACAAATTCCCTATTTTGCGGTGTACACTTTGTCCAGAGGACTCTCGGGATGGTAACACGGATGATTCCCAGCATGAGGCTGAGCTGCTCCTTTCACTCACTCCTCAGAGACACGTCCTATTCCTTGCCACAGCCCTTGTGATCTGTCTGCTAATGCCCTTTGGGTGACCAAAGGTCTAGGCGTTCTTAAGTTGAAACGTGGCACTGTTGGCTCATGAAGTTACAGAGGAAAAGCAGTATCATGTCTGTTTTCCAAAGGCACTACCTTCATCATCAGAGCAAAATTTAATAAGCGTTTGGTTATGGTGTGCAAACACACACAGAGTAACAGGCAAGCTTTAGGAGTTGCTAGCTATTCAATAGTGGGTCTGTGCAAGCCTTGTGCCTGCCATCACTGGTCCTGGGTACTCAGTGGTGACCAAGACTAGCTCTGTCTCAGCCCTTATAGACAGGTATGGGAGGTTCATGGGAGAGTGACCCATTGCTGCTCTCTGGTGATGAGGGCACACACAGACATGGCTTGTTTTACAATTGAAGTATAAGCTGTTGCAGAACCAAGTGCTAAGGGTGGCATATATGGGAGAAACTTCCGAGGGTGCTTTGGTGGGAGGCTTTGATAGACAAAGTAGGGTCATGGGGCTCTGAGCAATGTAGACCAAGTATATGCAGGAGCCATCTTAGAAGTAACAGATAGGCACTTCTGGTTGTGAAGCACATGAGCCTGGCCATGTGGCTTAGGATGTGCTTGTGGGCACTTGAATCCTGTGTCAAGGAGTTTGTGTCTAAGGTTTTTGAATATGAGTATCCACATTTTGAAAAGGTCATTGACAGCATTGTTCAGATAGCCACTCAGGAGGTCACTGCAAAAACCCAAATGCAGTGATTGGTGTGGGTATTCAGAGAAAGTAAGTAATCAAAAGCCACCCTGGAATCTGTTGACAGCATGGGGGGTGCACATAGAAAATGAGATTCATTGAGCTTAAGTGACTTGCTGCTGATTCCATCACTAAAGAGGCAACACCGGAAGAGACAGATGGAAGTGGGGGCATAATGAGTTTTGTCCTAGCTTCACTGTGGGAGGGAAAGAGCATGCCAAGTTGCCCAGCAGAATGAGAAGCATGGGGCTGCCTGCTGGCGCCTCCTTGGACTGATAGCTGAGGGTATGGTTGAAAAGCCCACACAGGGATAGTGGAGACACAGAAGAGATGGAACCTGGGCACAAGGAACTAGTCACAAGATTTGTGCATAGGAGAAACATTAGTGAACGTATGAGCCCTGTCTCCAAGGAGCTTATAGGTTGAAGGAGTAGCACAAGCAGACATGGAGAGGCCAGAAGATGGCTCCGGGTTCTGAGGGTGAGGACCAGGAGTGGCAGACCAAGGAGAGCCACTCTTGGAGGGTCAGATGTGTTTTCAGAGCTTCTTTGTACTGAAACATTGTCTCCCTCTTCAAAAAGTGCTGTATGCTAATTTTAAAACTTAAAGCAAACTAATAAAAACTGCTTCAAGACTACTTAGGGATTATTTTGAAATATGAGGACAAAATGGGGGGAAATGGAGGAATGGGAAGGGAGCTCTCAGAGCACCCTGAGCAAGACATTCCAGAATCACAGGCCAGTTGTCTTTTCAGCCTCCCCGTCTTTGTGGAGGCTTCTTTCCTATCTACTTGATGCCTAAAGACCTGCATGCTCCAAAGTAAGCGATGCTCCCTCACCTCCAGAGTAAAATCTGGAATAGAACTATATCCCATTTTATCATTATATTTCACTATAATTTCCTATGTACCTCTTAAGTAGTTTGTGCTTGCTACAAGTTTTTAAATTAGTATATAGTACTTTTTGAGAAGGGAGATGTCTCAGGTACAAGGAGTTTTGGATGCTCATGAAAAATCACATCCATTTCTGTGAACCCCTTCGAAAATTATGACCAGAGGTGAGAACATGAAATTTACATTGCTATCTCATGGTTCCAAAGCGAAGCATAAGGTAGTGCAGCCACAGAGCTCCCCCCTGGAAACTGGCCATGCCTTTGACCTGTTGCAGAATGGAAGGTGAAAATCCTAGCTGAGTTCACAGCCCTGCTCGTGAAGGATCAGTGGCTTGTGCTGCTGACCTGTCCCTCTTCCTCTGTCCCTCTCCAGCTCTCAGGTGGCTGTGAGCTGACGGTTGTGATTCACGACTTCACGGCCTGCAACAGTAACGAGCTCACCATCCGGCGCGGGCAAACAGTGGAGGTTTTGGAGCGGCCACACGACAAGCCTGACTGGTGCCTGGTGCGCACCACGGACCGGTCCCCGGCAGCGGAAGGCCTGGTGCCCTGCGGCTCTCTGTGCATTGCCCACTCCAGAAGTAGCATGGAGATGGAGGGCATCTTCAACCACAAAGGTAGGAATCAAGAGGCCAAGGGAAAGGACGCTGGAGCCTTTGTCTGTCGTTCTTGCTGCTGCCTGCTTGTATGTGTACTCCTGGTCAGTCATGCCGTCAATAGTTATCAGTATGCCTGGGTAATTCTGAACCATCAGGAGTGAGAATAGAAGTGAGGATTTCACCTGTTAACTCAGGAATTAGAAGTGATCTCATTTCCCAAGGTGTTGTAATAAGATTAGGCATCAGCTTAGAGGAGAAAGTGGTACTGCTCTTTGGGGGCCAGTGTCATTCATAAATGAAGAAAGAAGAGAAGAAGGCAGTGCTCTCCTTTAGGTGTGCTAAAATCTTCTGCTTCTACCTAATTAAAATTACTTATTTTTTTTTTACTTTTTAAAGCATGGCTACTGGGACATTTTGGTATGGAAATAATAGGTAAGAAAGGTGAGACCATACTCAACCTCTCCTTAATTAGGATTTCACCACATGGATTTTTAAAATTTTTTTTTACATTTATTTATTTTTTGCATTAAATTCTAGGAAATCAAACATGCAGCCCTTGAGAGCTTAACCAGTCTACTATCTCAGGACATCCCAGATTCCCCAGCTGCCTTCATGGAGAGGGAATTGAGCTGGGTCCTGTGAGGCAAGACCTCACTAGATACCTCTTGTGCAGAGCTTTACTATTGACAGGAGAGGCAACTTTTGGAGGACATGCTTTTAATCTGGAGTACGAGGGCATATGAACAAAGCAGCATTTGGCATTTTATAGTACTCTCTTAGAGTACTATAATTGGAACAGGACTGCTCCTCTGTGTGTATCTATATGGATCCATGACAGGTTGATTGATAGTATAAGAGTTTTTATTCCAAATGCCCACTGTGGCAGGTGCAAGACAGATATGGTTGCTAAGCCCTTGAAATGTGGCTGGATTGAGCTATAAAGTACACTGCAGGTATAAAGTATGCTGGATTTTTGTGCAAAAAATGTCATTTTATAGTCATTACACATGAAAATAATGTATTTCAGAGTGGGTTAAATAAGATTTATTAGTAAAATTATCTACTACTTCTACTTTTTAAAGCATGGCTACTAGAACATTTTGGTTCACATATTCAGGTTGTACTATATTTCTATTGGATGGTGCTCATTGACTGTTTTTATTATAGTGAAAGCAACCAGTACTTCAGCCCTTTGAAGAAACTGTAACATCTACAAAAGTACAGAGTAGATAATGTCATACACTTGAACCACACTATGTCCTCATCATTTTTCTGCAGTACTGGTGAATGGACATTTCTCCCAGATTCAGGGTATCTGTGGTTTGTTTTCCCTTCCTGAGAGAGCATCACTATACCCTTGCATATTTGTTTTCTGTTAATTTTAGGACATTCCAGTGGCTCCCTTCACTTCCTCTGTGCCCTTCTCACATCATCAGGACAAGGTCTGGGCCACTCTCCAGCTGCCACGAGTGTAATCTCATTCCCTTGAGCTAAATGAAGCTGCATAAGATGCCACTACCCACTAACTCACCTCATGAATGATAGGCCAGCTGTGATCTGGACTCCTTGCAGCCGAATATGAACTTATTGTCACCTTAGTAAAATACAAGAAGAATAAGCCTATTATTTCTCCTGAGATGTGGAGAGAAAGGCAGAGAATTTTCAGATTTTGGCCAAAAGTCGTGGTTCCGATTTCCTTTCTGGCAAAATTGCTAAGTGTAGTGCATGTTGGGCTTCACAACAGGGCGCTTGAGTTCAGATGGAGGTCTGTGCTACACTGTGTCTCTCAGCCCACTGCCAGGATGTCTAAACTTGCATAACATATTAAGTCCATGAGTTTGAGTTGGAAAAAAAAAAAGCACAGCTTTTTTCCTTAAATTAATCTATCTCCCCGAGGAGCCTAGTGAACTTGAGCATGCTACAAATAGACTTGTTCTGAAGATTCCTTTTTATATGTGCCTTTCCCGCAGCGTGTTCCTTGCTTCCTGGTGTTCTCAATTGCAAGCTAGCCGAGGAAAAGGAACTAAGTGTTTACCATACTTGACTTTGTCCTGAAAACTGATGGAGGTTGGTTATTGCTTGTTCTTAAGTTGCAGTGCCATGTCGCTTTTTTCTCTGACATTCTGTGATGTTCTAACAAACACCTAAAAAATTACTTCTTTCCCTCACAAACCTGATCCTTACCAAGAAGGGGTTTCTTCAGGACTTAAGACTGTTATGAACAACAGTCTGCATTTAAGGGCTCAGGTATTCATTTCCTTTTGCTTCTTTATTTTCCCCCTATAATGTAAGGAAACATGGAATAATCTATTCTCTCCAGTGTTAGGACTTGGGTAGTAACAAGACAGTAAGTCAAGGGAGGGAAAATCAACTTTCAGCCTTTTTGACGAACACTGTGGCAGATAATCCTCTCCAGTTTCAAGCCCAGGAATCAGACATCCTTGACCAGAGTCGCTGTCTAGGATTCTAGAGTCCTTCATCAAAGAGTCAGGGCAACAAGGAATAAAGATATAGGAATGAAATCAAAAAGGACAAAGAGATTCACCTGAGGCCTCTGCCACCTTGGGAAGCAGGAGGCCTTGATTTGTTTCCACTCCACCATAGCCCATCCCCTCTGCTTCTTCCTGTTCTGTGCCTGCCACTGTGATTGGCAGTGTATTGGTGTGTGCTGAGCTGTTGACACCTGCTACATGTATCTGCTCACCTGATACCTCATTTGGATTCCCCTTTCATTTTAAGAACTGTTATGGGCTTGCAGGATATGACAGTGAGCAAGGAAAATACTTCCCCTTCTTTCATAAAACTCAGTCTGCATTATTCTTGGGACTGAGTCAGACCCTTGGCAGTGTTAGATCAGCAAATGGTCTTGCATTTTGTATACCTTAATATTTCTGACATGAAGATATGGTCATTACATATCTGTTTCTCATCACTCTTAATCTCTAAAAATAGTTTCATTAATGTCTCTAATTCTTACTGCTCTGACTTTGTGATAAGGAAGAAGGAACACATTCCCAATCTCTAGTTCCAAAATTTTCTCAGCTTTCATGCCTTAGTCAGTTTTTCATAACTTTCTTGTCAAACAACTTAGTTCCATAAATTTTAATTGCAAAAACCATACCTGTTAAGGTCAAATATCTCTTTGCTTGTGAATAATAAGCTATTTAAAGGATTACAATAATTATACATTTTCATATCAGCCAAGAAAGGCCCAGTAGACACAGTGAGTGGTACCCAGGTTCCCCTGGTGATTCTGAAGCCTGGCTAGACCTGGAAGTTTGTTAGGCAGTGAGAATGCTCAGGATTCATGATGACCGGGTGTTTTTTATTTTGTCATACCTAGATCCCTTAAGGTGATTCAGGTGGAGAATAAAAACACAGGTTACTTAAAATTAAAAAAAATTAATTACACAGTTTGTTTTTTAGGAAAATGTATTTATGTCTGAAAGTAGACTCCATCCTTAATATCATTCCATTAAGAAAGCCTTTTCATTTTGTGGAAATGGAAAGATTATTTTGACAGGTTGCTCTTCAAGCATTCTGTGTAAACAGTCATGGCGTTTGATAGTCCCTCTGGCCTCGCTCTGACTGCCCTTCTTTCTCACAGTATCTTAGTCTCAAGTTCAGCAGGTGCTGACCTTACTAAAATAGAATAAGGACTTAGTGATTCCTGTGCTTGATCAGTCTTATATGTGTCTGTGGATTTGCTGGGACCTCAGCAAGGACTTGGTGTAGAGACTTATGTCTGCCCCCAACATGCCTAAGGTATAGCCCACTCTGAGAACCACCACGCTCCTTGCACTCCCTTGGGAATAAGCTCTGACTTACTATGGAAACAGGAGTCAGGTAATTGCCTCTAATCTCAGTTATTCCTACTGATTTTTCCCTTCCATTGTCTCAACTTGTGGAATTTTTATCCATTGTCTCAACTTGTGGAATTTTTATCCATTTTCTATTCTTGGTCACAAAAAGTAAACAGGAATATCAGAAATGTTTCTATTTTTGATGAGACCAATTCAGAGCACCCCTTTGCTTTATACCACCCAAGTCTGAGTTGTTGATTCTTCGGCTTCACAGCCAAGAACTGTCATGCACAATAGTCCCTGAGTGTCCAGCTCTAGGGAAACATGCCAGGAGCAGGGCAGGGGCACTCCTAGAGGTGGTGGGTCAGAACTGAAAGCAATATAGAATTGTTGTAGTCATTGACGAGGCCAAGTAACGACAGCAACATTTTGCAGGGTGAGTGGTAAAGCAGAGCATGAATCTTTTTTACCCAGTTGCAGTTTTTTTAATGAAATGTGCATCAGTCCTAGGAGGTCCATACACTGTACTCACTGGCTTTTTGCATCTGAAAAACTGCTGGATGCCTGTGTACGTACACTGCCTGCTTGTGTCTTGCCTGCTTCACGGTGTGGTATGTTGGGTCACTCTCCAGCCCCGACACTTTGCGAAAATGCAGCTTTAAGAAAAGACCTTTCTATGGTAAGGATGGCATTTATGATTGAAGCCTTTAGAAGGATCTTTCTGAGCTTGTCACCTTGCTCTTGGCCTGAGTTTTGATCCTACCTCTGACTTTGGTGACATCCCTGGGCTGGGATAGAGTTAAGGCCTTTGCCAACTCTGACATTGTACATTTACATTTCTTAGAAAGTTTTTTTGAATAAAACTTTACATTCAAAACTTTCACTTTTACCTATTGCCAACCCACAATGAGGTAGCAGATGCTGTTTTTGCCAGTGCTTTGATATATCTGGAAGGAGATGCCCACTTACAAAAATCAGCCTTTACCTCTCTAAAAGCTATTTATAATCATAAAGTTTTTTTCCCCTTTGGATAGTATGAGCTTCAGTACCTGCATATCATTTTGAAGGAGGTAAAAGAATGATTTATTTACAGCAAACAGAAAAAACAAGGAATACAAGCATGAGAAATAAAGCCTCGCCTTCTGGTGACTTGAATCTTGAAACCCAGGAACTATAACTCAGCACCCTATATTTTACTGTGGTAAAATGTATCCCCAAAACAGTTTCAGGGTTTTGGCCTTGCTGTATGTAACTCCTACACATCTAAATCAGATCTCAGGCATGGCCATGTTGGCTTCAGTCACTGGAGAGCAGACACAGAGATTACACTTGTAAATGCAGTGAACATGATTTTTTTTCAATTAAATGAGGCATGTTCTTTAATCCACATTTAAAAAAAAAAAAAGAGAGAGATTTTCATTTGAAACTATCTGAAATGTGCGTTTTTCTCTGTGCTCTGGGCCACCTTCTTGACTCTCCACAAGCGCTCTCCCAGGAATTTCATGCCCATCCTGTTCGCCTGACCTCCCGCACTCACTTGCCTTCTCTCAGCGCACCTAAAACATTAAACCCCATCATAGGACTCTTACTGAGATTTTTTCAATAACTTTCCAGTTTCCTAGCATGTCTTACCAGGCCTTGGATCTCACATGTGTGTGCACACACTCATGTATATGCATGACCCATATGCACACAGTCTCTCCCCTTTTCCTGTGCAGCAGGTAGATGAAGAGGGTTGTTTTCCACTCACTGCCCCCTCCTTAGAGTCCTTATGCCATCTCACCAAAAAACAAAATATGAAGGAAAAAAAGTAATTTATCCAGTGAGTCTGTTGAGGTGAGGAGAGAACAGAATAAATTTTTGCCTAGTTAACAAGTATTTCAACATAAACACTAGCATCAGGGTAACCTAAAAAGGATAGTCTTGGTTAAGTGGGAGCTCCAGTGACGATTGAGGACCTACAAGGAAAACTCATTGAAAGTACTTGAATAGATTTTAGCAGGTATGGTGGCTGCAGATATATATGTAGTGCTAAACTTATAATATGATGGAGGAACTACAGAGAAGCACTAAGATTATAGAACCCATTAAATACAGCACTGAAATCTCAGTACACTGAAGAAAAGGACCTAGGCCTAGGGAGTCATTGGAGGTATTGATGGCACAAAGCAGAGCAGTCTGTACTCGGTCAAGTTCTCTGTGTGTGTGTTCTTTTTGCTTTTACTTTAAACTTTCATACTCTTTGTTGATGTATTTACTGGAGCCATTACTTATAAAGTTAAGAAATAGCAACACTATTTATGCCAGGGACTACTCCTTAGACTCACTCATAATTTCTTAAAGGAATGAATGACCTCAGGCCCTATTCCTGGAGGCTATCAGACCTGCATCTCATTCTAATAGGCAAACTACTTAGTGTGACCACTGTGTGAATATAAACTAAGGGTATGTGCTATTAAGGCCCAAATCTGAGCCCTGTTGTCCCACTCCAGGGACATTTTCCTCACCTGACCCCTCCCCATAACTCCCTGACTAAAGTCTGGCCCTGTAAGAGCTCTGCCTGCTTGCTTATGTACCCTCCTCCACCCCTCCCTGATGTAGGATGATGTCAGATCATCCCTTAGCTCCTATACTCCTTCATCCCCATGTTGTACAGTTGAGAGCAGGTGATAGGACTTTCCAGTGTTTGCAGATGATAGACAGAACTTAGAAGGTCACCAGATAAGTCCCACCTCAAGAGGCTGCACCCAGGCCTTACCTCCTGCACTCACAGCTACATCCCAGCATGGAAGATGCACAAAAGGCTGTTTTCCCCTCAGAATACAAGTAGTTACCAAAGACTGCCCTGATCTCATCCACAGCCCTTTATCAGTTCTCCAGACAGCATCAGCCCTTCATCAGCACAGCGCAGTTGACAGCAAAGCACCTATTCTTCAAGTAGAACCCTCGCCCCTTCTTGCAGGCCTGTGGCCTCATCCTCTGCTCTTCCCTAGTCAGACGTCAGGATAGAGATGTCCAGCATCAGTGACTTCTCAGAGTTAGGTTTATTGAGTCTGAAGTGATACACAGTAGATCCAGACTGAGCCATGGACAATAGGCTCATGTCCCCTTTTGGAGCCTTTTTTTACGTGAGGCAGATCCATGCCACACACCCAGATTCCCAGGCATCCATATCCTGGGAAAACCGCTTAAACAAGGATAACACATGGGCCACCAGCACTCATTCCCCTACCACCCAAAAAAAGCACCAGCTTTGCAGAGACTACGGTGTTTCTCTACCTCTTTAAAAGTCTGGCCAAACCTGGAGTTCCCCAACCCAAGGCCTCCAGCATATCACCAAACATATTGCACATTTCAGATGACGTGGCTTTTTATTTGTTCACTTCAAATGTGATCTTTCCTAGATCATGAAATGGTCAGCCCAAAAAGTGAATCTTAAGTTTCTGATTTCAGATGAGATGTGAAACTGCTTATGGCTTTTAATTGACCTAATAATTCTTCAGAAAATGTAGGGTATTAAAAGGACTGTAATGACATTTAAAAGTTTAGTTGAATATATTGTGATTCAGTTGTATTTAGACATTTGCTTCAAGCCACACACCCCAGGCACAATAAAGCACAGTCATTTCAAACGTATCTGCCCACGTATTCTTAAAATATATACATAAAATGGAAGGTCCATATATACAGTTTTTTTAAATTAGCTTGGAGAAGAGCAATTTTATTCTGTTTGAACAGCTGCTAATGTAAATCCCTGTGGGAAGAAAATCTGAGAAACGTAGAATCTCACTAGGAATTAAAAACAAAAGCATTGTCCCTATCCTGAGCACTGTGTATCCAAGACTCAGCAATCAGCCCCACACCTGTGATTAAGGAGCGTTTTCTGTGGAGCATGTAATTATGGAGCCACACAAGTGGTTCCATTATTCTGTTGAATACTTCATGTTTGAGGTATTTTCACATTCTAATTTACTTTAAACTATTTATTAAAACAGGAAAAAAACATGAACAGGTATTGACTATCCATATTAGATCATCACAAAATTATATATACGACAAAGCCATAAACAATGAGAAAATGTCTTCACACACTTGCTTCAAATGGCCTGGAGTGACTTAGGGAAAGCAGTGGGATTGGCAGAGGAGCTGGATGGGGACCATGGAGCCTGCCAGTGCAGGTGCAGGACCAGGGGCCTATTCTCTCTCTCTGGAAGCTGAACTCTGTAAACAGCTCATTGCTGACATTGGTAGATATCAAACTGTGCTATGTGTTAGACAAAACTAAAGAATCCCCTTTACATTTATTCTAATTAACATTTACAGAGCTGTGAAAAAGTTATAGGGAGATGATGTACTTGGTTCACAAGTTCATTGTGCTGTTTTTCATTAAGAATTTGAAGTGAGGGTTGAGGATGTGGCTCAGTGATAGAGAACTTGTCTAGAATGCACAGGGCCTTAGGCTCAATCCCCAGTACTGTAAAAAGAAATAAAAAATTTGATGTAAATTTATGGAGAGAAACAATTGTACTTTCTATCCAAGAAGGTTTGTACTTGGTTCTTGATGGAGTTTAATAGGCATGGCTCTGAGGGCTTTTGATAAAACAGCAGCCACACATACCCATTGAGAAGTATGCTCCAGCTTGGCTTGGCTTCTGTGTTCCTCTAGATTTTGTGTTCCTAGAGCTTACTCTTTCCAATAATCAGAATTTTGATAGATTTGCTGTGGGTCCAGATAGTTGAACTGAAATGGCAGAAGTAGGGAAAGGACCTGTTTAGTCAGCTTTTTGCTACTGTGACTAGAAGACCTGACAAGAACACTTATAGAGGAGGAAAAGTTACTTGAAGGCTCACAGTTTGAGAGGTCTTAGTCCAAAGACAGCTGGCTTCATTCCTCTGGGGTCCAGGTGAAACAAGACATCATGGCAGAAGAGCCTGATCAAGAAACAGAGAGTACTCCTTACCAAGACAAAATGTTAACCCCAAAGGCACACCCCAGGGACCCACCCCTCCAGTTCACACCCCACCTGCTTACATTTACCACCAAGTTAATCCCTATCAGAGGATTCATGCACTAATTTGGTTGAATCTCTTATAACCCAATAGTTTCATCTCTAAACATGTGAGCTTTTAGGGGAGACTTCATAGCTAAACCATAACAGGACCTTAGAGATCCTGGCTAATTCTGAAGCAGTGAGCTCTGCAAGGCTTGAGTCACATGTCCTTGAACAAATCTGAGGTGAGCTCTGGGATCTATTACCACAGCATTGTACGTAGATACAAAATTTTTATGTTTAGTGTCAGAGACCCCACTCACATTCAGAATTTTTTCTCTTAAAGAGGAGAAAAACCAAATTTTAAGTCTTATAACTTATTTTGAGGTATTTTACATGGTTCAAAAGAAAACATGAAGAGGTATATTCCACAGCCCCATTTGCTATGTGTAGATAAGCCTTTTTATTTCTAACTTACCTTTCCAGTCTTTTATTAAGCAAATACTAACAAGTGAATAATGTATTCATTTCTCCCCCTTCTTTGCCCCTGACTTTTATCATTTGACTCATTCGCACAGGGACTTGCCTCATTCTTCTTTATGGATATACCGAACTCCTTGTGTGCACAGATCGTAGTTCATTAAGTACTGCTCTGCACAGGGACACTTACTGTTTCCAGTCTGTTAACTGTTAAAAACAGTGCTACTTTGTACTTGTATCATTTGGTTAAGGTGCAGATATAGCTATGAGATAGAATTATAGAAGAAAAATTGATGGATTAAAAGGGAAAAAAAACCTCTTGGAGTAAAAAGTCATCTGAATCATAAATTAATTGGACCAGTTAAAATCACAACAAAACATAACATTTACTTTAATATATATTTTTAATTCAAAAAGAGCCATGGCATTTGAGTTGTACTGAATCTCTGTGTTCTCTAACTTTATTTTCCCCACATATAAAAAATATATTATCCCCTCTGAATGGGTCACTCTTTAAAATCATTCATTATATATGTATAAAATCATGAGTGTGACTCCTGTGAGGCAAGCTTTTGATGGACATTTTTCTACAGAACAGGAGCATGTAGTAAAATATTTATTTTAATAATATTTCTCAAAAATTTTTGTATTTTCATTGTAGATTTAGTCTAAGGAGATGCAAAATGGAAAAACTCTCCACAAAAAGTAACTGGTGAGAAGTATCCTCCTCTTCCCCCACATGTATGTAAAAATAGCTTGTGAGACTGGGGATCTGGCCAACTGGGAGGGCATTTGTCTAGCCAACACCTGGCCCTGGTTTCAGTCCTTAGCACCACAAATACATACATACGTAGATACATGCATGTAGCTTTTGTGGTACCATTGTTTGGCCTACCATCCATACAAAGTTGCTTGTACATCCAGCTGCATTATCGCCTGCAGGAAATACATTCATAAGACAGTGCCATCTGTGGCTCTTTCATTCCTTCTGTACTGACACTATTGAAGGATTTAAGTGGGCTCCAAAAGGGATGTGGAGGATGGGCTGGCAGTGAGTACAAGTGGCAAGAAGGCTGACCCCTGAGTTCTCTTGCTCCCCTTCTGCTGTTTGTTCAGATTCAGGCAGAACTGCCTTGGAGTCTTCAGAGGTCCTTCGGGGTCTGAACTGTGACCTGACCAGTAGTGCCTAGAAAACTATGAGCAGCTTGGTCCTTCAGCATTGCTGACTATTCAAGTGGCCATCATTTTCCAAAACTTTTCTAGACGAGCATAGGACAGGGGATGGAGTGTGTTTTATTATTTGAAGGGCCCTTTAAAACATTTAAAAGGACAGTAAACAGGTTCATTTCTTGCCTGCATTGCAAGATAGTTCTGGAATACTTTATTACTTTAAGTTGTCAAGAAATGTAGACTTGTGTATTTGCCTTCATCCTTTCCCCCACTCTTTTTTTTTATTTTTTAATTTAATGAGCTTGTAGAACTTTATACTGGAAGGAAAAAAAATATAAAAACCTATTTTCTTAGATGGCTTAAAAATAATTAGACCATTTCAGTCCTGGATTATGGAGCAAATTGGTATCAGATGGATAGGAGGAGGGTATATAAGTTTACTAAAATGCCATAATAATCTCACAAGCAGGATGGCTCAAACCACAGAATTTTATTCTCCCATAATTCTGGATTCCAGAAGTGTAAGATCAAGAGGTCAGAAAGGTCAATTACTTATGAGACCCCAGGCCTTGGATTGCAAATAATCACCCTCTTCCTGTCCCCTCATGTAATCATTCCTGGTGTCTGTGTGTCCAAATTTCTCTTCTTGTGGGGACACCTGTCATATTGAACGCATCCTAAGAGTCTTGTTTTAAATCACTTCTTGAAGACTTTATCTCCAAATATAGTGACTTTTTGAGGTCCTAAGGTCACAACTTTAGTATAGAATTTGGAAAGACCTTTTAAGCCTATACAAGGGATTGTTTGAACCTTAGAAAAGGAACAGTAATAACAGGTAGAATGTGCTGAGATCTGTCTTGGTGTGCCAAGCACTGTGCTGCATTCTCTACATTTCATCTTCAGGCTCACCCCTGTGGAAGTGTGTATGCCTCAGTCTTTATAAGAAGATGGAAGCGCAGAGAAATTTAGTAACTTAGCCAAGCTTATTAGGTGATATGAAATGAAACTTTACAAAGAGCAGTTACTGCCCTTGTGCATCTTGCTCTGGACCAGTAGGAAAGAACCTTTGGTCTAAGAAGGCAGCTAAAACCTCTCTCCTCAGGCAACAAACCTAGTTGCCTGAGGCCAGATGTCATTTGTGGAAGAGCTGATTGCAGAAGCTGGTATCTGAGGCCCTCTGTTCCAAGATTGTTGGCCTCCCTATAGCTTTATACATCCCTGAGAGCCACAGCCCCTCAGCTATCCATCTCCATGAAAAGGATCAGTTTTTAGCTTTCTGATTCGAATTATGGTATGATAATTCCAAATGCCTTCTATTGCCCAGAGATGTTTTCTTATGGAAATCTGTCTTTTTCTTCTCTTTGGGCCGCTTCTTTCCTCCAATTAGTCACAGAAGTTTACTGTCTGTGGGCTTGTTTTGGGTACGTGAATGCAAGAACCCATCATAAGTAAAAACCATTTTTTCTTTCTCATTTTGCAACTTTTTTGCAAGAATAAAAGGGTTTTGCTTCAGAGCCTTTATCTGCCCTTTTTGCTGAAATCAAAATCAGCTGCTTGATCTCCCTAGCTCTTTCTTGAAAGAGCTGGAGAATTAAACATCCTGTTAATCCCTGTCCCATCCCCCATGAATATGTGATTGCATTGCTCACTCTGAAGTTTTAACAGAATTGAGACTTCAAAAGCACAGATTGACTGTCAAGGGTTGACTACATTGCTCTAATTTTTTGAACCTAGTTTTTGTTACTTTTTTAGACAATAAAATCTGTGAGATTACCCTGTCATATTACAATTCTGCAAATATTGCACAATGCAGATGCAAACAGAGAATGTCAAAGTGAGTTAAAGTAAAATGGAAAAAGAGTATTTGAATGTTTGTTTTGTTGAAGAAAGAGAAAAACTCAGAGTTTGTGAAAAGATAGTAAATAAAGCCATGAAAAGGAGCCTATCAGATTTTTGGCACCCAAATGGAGCATTTGAATGCCTTGATAAAGGTGCTTTTGTGGACTGATAACTGTATAAAAGCAGCAGGAACTCGTGTGCTGAATGGAGCCCTAAGAAGCAGGGGTTCATCATCTGGGTCCCTCCAGAGCAGAACGTGTTATCTGTGGGGTAAAGAAACCAGAGGAAACTTCCTTGGGACAGGAATATCTTTGTATGTGGAACCTGAGAGACTTCATCACAGGCCACAGCTGTGCTTAAGGCCAGCACTGTAGGCATATTGTGCAGAGCGGAAATGTACAGGGGAGAAAATGAGAGCCGCGGAGGTGGTGCAAGGAGAACAGTCCAAAATTGCTACTTGAATAAAGTGGTGTGGCATTTCAAAACCTCAGCCCCCTCAGTTGTAGGACTGTGCTGCTCCTTTTCATAAGTGGGGTTTGAGGACTGATTTGAAAATAAAGCAATGCTATTAATAAGGTCTTCAACTCTCAAGAAAGTACTATGAACTTTTTAGAGGAATTGTAAATAAAATGCCTAATATTTATGCCACTCATGTTCTAATCTCAGAATTTAGTTGGTGTATGTGTCTTGTCTTTAATTTTTTATTTTGGAAATCATTTTATCCTACATTAACTTCTAATTAAGAATGTGTTTTATATTAGTAGAAAGGCTTCGGATCCATCGGCTGATCTTAATTGTAGTTTTCTTTAAGTATATACAAAAACACTATCTCTAAATTGATCTATTTCCTACTTTTCTTTTAAGACCTTTTTCAACAGAAATGAATGATGTTATATTTTCAGGCATATTAATTATAGATACTTGGGTATTGAAGTCCTAACTTTTTTAAGTATTTGAGGAACACTTATCACAAAAAGGGTCTTATGAAAAGTGATTTTTTCTTCTTGCTGTAAAGAATCATGGTTATGGTATTAACCATGACCATAAGAGCTTCTTTTTGACCAATCTAAATGAAAATACCTTTATGTTCATGAGAATGAGATTGGCTATTGTAATTTTACCCCCACTTTCACCTCATGAATGTGTAGAAAAATAAATATAGTGTGTTCCTTCAGCCTATTTTTTTCAATGAGTTATAAATCCCTTTATTCATGGATCCTTAATTTGACTAAAGTTTCTACTTCTATAAAACCTTTTCTGACTTTACCTACTGTTTTAGCTTTTAAAAAACTCAATTTCTTGAGCAATTTGCATTTTTTTTAAGAGAGAGAGAATTTTTCAATATTTATTTTTTAGTTTTCGGCAGACACAACATCTTTGTTTGTATGTGGTGCGGAGGATCGAACCTGGGCCGCACGCATGCCAGGCGAGCGCACTACCGCTTGAGCCACATCCCCAGCCCTCAATTTGCATTTAGATAACATTGTTTTTTAACAACTTTTTATTTTGAAATAATTTTGGACTTATAGAAAAGTTGTGGAAATAGTTGAAAACTCCTATACACTCTGTCCCTCACTTCTTCAGTAGTAGCATCTCACGTGACCCTGGCAAGATGATCAAAATAAGACACAAACTGCAACATGCTGTTGCTAGCTAAGCCCCATGCTTACCACAGCTTTGCCTCATGTCCTCTTCCTAGCTTGGTTTGCAGTCCAGGATCCACATAAGATTTCATTTTCTCCAACCTGTGGTAGTCCCTTAGTCTTTTGCCTTTCTTGATCTTTTTTATCTTTCATAATCTTGATTCTTTCAAACCATCTCATCCTTCATGTTATAGGATGACCCCAATGTGAACTTATCTGATATTTTTTCATAATTAAGTTTATTACCTGCATCTTTGGCAAGGACACCATTGACGCAACTGTGCCTTTTTGGTGCATCTAGTAAAGGGCACAGAAGGGTCCTGGTATGACCCCTATTGGTGTGCTGACTTTCATCACTCAGTTGTCATGACTGCAGTATTTCCACACTGTAAGTTACTGTTTTTCTCTTTGTAATTAATAAATGACTTGTGAGGAATGACTTTTTATAAACTACATACTCTGTTTCTCATCCTGCTTTTCCCCATTAATTTTGGCATCCATCAGTAGTTCTTGCCTACATCAGTTATTACTATACTGTTGGCATAATAGTACTTTCTGTTTTCCTCATTTCTTCTAAATTCATCAATTAGAATTCTTCTATAAGGAAAAGCTGTCCCTGTACCATATCTATCTATCAATCAATCAATCAATCTATCTATCTATCTATCTATATCAGTTGGAATCGGGTATTTATTTTCTTCTGTGGGTGATAATCTAGCACCATCTCCCCTTACCCCAGATTATTTCCAGCTTTGGCCATTGGGAACGCCTTCTGTGAACTTTTAACATGTTCCTATCATTTTATGAATATAGCCTTACTTTCTGGACTGCAAGACCAGGCTTGTCATGTCCTTGTACTACCACAATTCTGGAATCTTCCATTTCTTCAAGAAGCCCTCATGATTCATTTTACTATAGAAAGGATTTGGAAACTAAGATGGATGCTGGATGTGCCAAGTGCTAGGAGATGCTGTGATTTTAGGCCCTCTCAGAAGACTTGTGTGTGTGCAGCCTGAGTGTACAAACATCTAGATTGATATTCTCTCTGTCTGCCACTTTCCCTCCCTGTCTCTTTCTCTCTCATTCCCTCGTGTGTGTGTGTGTGTGTGTGTGTGTGTGTGTGTGTGTGTGTTTTCACACCACACTGAAACCTCTAACACTAGTCCCCCAACAAAGGGTTCATTCTAATCTCCCTCTTTTCCCTGTGCAACCCCTGTCTTTGACAGTACAATACCTTGATCTCATTGTCCAAAATGTTCAAAATATTTTGAATTTATTTGTTCAAAAATTCTCTTCTAAAAGTTCTTTTCCTTCCCTATTTGAATGTTTTCTTGGCTAATTCTGACTTCATTTTAGAAGACTCAGTTCCACCTATTCTCACTGTACTACTTTCCAAATTGCTAACCATACTCTTATGAAAAACAAATTTACAATCCCTTTGTCTTTGATACATGGTACACAATCAGAATGCCCCTTTCCAAGTACCTTTGGTGAGTTCTTTTCTTTCCCACTCACTTCAGTGTGATCATGGCTTTTGGCTGGGTCCCTGTATATTTCATTTTGAAAAGCTCATGTGCACACACCTCCCCTCTCCTGTTAGCTAGGACTGCCATAACTCAGTACCACACACTGGCTGATTCAAACCTTAGAAATTTATTTTCTCACAGAAAAATTATTTTCTGGAGACTGAAAGTTCAAGACCAAGGTATGGACAAGGTTTGTTTCTTTTAAGACCTTTCCTTGGCTTTTGGATGTGGTTATCTTCTCCTGTTCTGATCTCTTTCTATAAGGACACGGTTATATAGGATTAGAATTCACCCTAATGACTTAATTTTAACTTAATTACTTCTTTAAAGACCCTGACTAAAAATACAGTCACCTTCTGAGGTGCTATAGGTTAGGACTTTAGCATGCAAAATTGGGGAAAAACAAATCAGCCTATAACTCCTGATTGATTTTAATTATTTATTTTGAGGTAGGTGAAAAATAGCCATGATTCCTGGAGACAACACTTAATTTTTTGTGTGTGACATTTTTAATTATACACCCTGCCATCAAATTAAAATGTCAGAACATATCAAAAATTCCAAAAAAAACAATTTCTTGTTTTTCTTCACAAAGTGAAGTTTGTTTTTGATTTCTACATTGTCTATCTCCTGTCAGGTGCCTAAAATGTTTATCATTAACCACCTCAATTAGTCAGTTTTTATATCTATTTTCTATCTTTGCAGAACTCATCCTTCCTAAACTGGTATCATTCTATTCCTTTTCTAGGTCCTGGTCATTTAACATGCAGACTGTTCCATTATTTCCTGACCCCCATTCCTGGCTTGATAGTGCTCTCATGCTGCAGATAGACTCATTAAAAGCATAGAAAGCAATTGGACTCAAAGCTTTCCTATCAGCTCTCCCCCTGGAGATGGCCCACATTCTCCTTACTTTATACCCCAAAGACATCTCGTTTTTGAGATGGCCTGCATTCTCCCTTAAATATATATTTGCTTTCCTAAATAAATCTGTATCTCTGGAAAATGAAAAACAAGATACTTTACCCTCCTGCCCTTGATCAAGCTTCTCAGGAGCTTCCAGTTTCCTTTCTCATCATCTCACGTTGTCACTTCTGAAACTTGCTCCCAGTCACCTGAAGTTACCCACCTCTGTTCTCACCCCTTTCCTTTTCCCTTCCCACCCCCACAGCCACAGTCTCCACATAGCTTTTCTGGTACTTCACTTCTCAGTCCTGTACTGAATGTCTGAAAACGCTTAGAACAGCTCCAGGTCGTACCATGAATCTGAATGTGTAAGCCTGGGTGTCCAAGACTTGTTTCCGGGTAGCTTTTGCCAGTTTGTTGGAGTCTCCTTTTCTTGAGTTCCTTACCCATTCCTCTTGTTTGCTAACTTTCACGTTTCTGCTGGTTCCTCATTTCTCCATCCAGTGGATTAGATGGCTACCCTTCAAGGTGGGATCATTTACACCCCATGTTATATTTTATGTTCACTCGCTGTATAAACAGCCGGGTACATGGGCAACACTCTGCAATCCCGTGCTTCCGTGCCCCTTACTTCTGCCGTGCTGCATCTTTCTGACAGATGTGAGCTTCAGTTTGGAGGGAACAGTCACTGGGGAAACTTCCCACGTATCTTAACCAAAATTTCTATATTCATTTTTAAGCTAAGTCTCTTCCCTTTTCATAGTGAACTTGCATTACACATATGGCGATTCATTTCCCTGACAGCTCTTTTTCTATTTTTTAATTAATTGCCCTTGCTTGCAGTCAGTATTTTTGGAAAGGGACTATGTAAAGTATTTAACAAAGGTTGTAGTAAATAAAATTTTAGAATATCAATTAACTAAATGTTCTGTAGGTTGTCATTTTTGGTGCTTTTTTTGCCAACAAAAGAGGAGGTCCTCTATTTGGTAATAAAGTTTTCTTTTCCTACACAGAAAGCACTCTGTGCATATTTCTGCTTTTTGATTTGTTGTTCCTGGTTTAAATGTCCCATCTGAATCTCTCATAAGGCCATTTTATAGGGAAGCAACTTTGTGCTTTGCTTTTGGTCTTTTAAGAAGAACATGAAGCCTGTGTGGGCCTGTAAATACCAAATTCCATTTTGTGGTGTTTTGTGTTAGAGAGGTATTACAGTATCTGAAGCCATTTCCTTTGAGTGGTGTGGGTATATCAAGTCTTTTTTTATAGTTGTCTTAAACTCATAAAGAAACTAGAGATCTATGTTGTTTTCACGATATTTTTTCCTTTAGGATTTAAAAAATTTACTTTGTAAAAAAAAAAAATGCAGGGGACTGGGGCTGTAGCTCAGTGGCAGAGCTTAGCACGTGTGAGGCACTGAGTTCTATCCTTAGCACCGCATAAAAAAACTAAACAAATAAAGACATGCTGTCTATCTACAACTATTAAAAAAATTTGTAGTTGTAAATGGACAGCATGCCTTTATTTCATTTGTTTATGAAGGATCGAACCCAGTGCCTCACACATGCTAGGCAAGTACTCTGCCACTGAGCTACAGCCCCAGCCCCTACCAAAAAAAAAAAAAAAAAAATTAATGCAGGGAGGTAGAGATTACTGAGAAAGTAAAAACATCAACATTCTTCTTAGTAAAGCATTGAAACAACACAATGTCATAACATACGTGAATGTAGAGAATATTTCAGGGGACTCCAAAGCAAGATATGGTCCCTCAGTCTAGTTTGGAGAGCACACACTTCTATGTGAATCTGTGAGAAGCAGAAGGACACAAATATGTGCCGTGGCAGTAGAAGAGACACACTCCAGTCTTCACAGTGGATATTCTTCAGAACCATCGTGCAGTGTGAAACAAGAGGGAGAACATATGGAAGCTTTAAAACAGAGATTTAGAGTTTGTGTAGGCTAAGGAAACTATCCTGTTGCTGAAGAAAGACAGGAATGAGCTTTTAAGATAAGCTTTACTAAAAATGCCTCTGCAAATCTCATGTAAGAATGTTTATTTTCACTTATGGCTGCTTCCTGGAAGAAGAAATGAAGACATGTTTTTAATATGTAGGGAGTGGCATTGTAGCACAGTGATGTAACCAGTTGGCTCTCAGACCACATTACATTTCTTTTCTCTATCAAGTCACATCAAGAGGCACTGTTTGTTGTATGTCTCAGAGAAGACCTCCCTCCAGATGTACACAAAGCCCAAATTAGTGAGGCTGTCCAGAAATCCAGGCATGGGGAGGGCATCTGTCACTTCGCATTTCACACAGTAAGGAAATTGCAGCCCTGCCTCACACAGGAGAGGCGAGACATCTGGTTTCCAGGGTACTGCAAGAATTTCCTTGAGCTCCAATTAGAGTCAGTGTGGTAGAATGTGCTCCACTACAACTGGATATCCCACGTGGGAGATTCAACTGCAAGGCAGCACTCAGAAGCCAGCAGAGCTAGAAGAGAGGAGCCACACTCCATCTGGGCCGTGGGTTGGCATCATCAGAGCTACATGGTCCCTGTCTGTATGTCTGTCCCTGTTGTTTCCCCCAGCTGCGTCTGAGAATCTGTTGAACTGTTCTTTGATTTTTGCTGCCGAGTGAATTGCTCAGCTGCCGTGTAAAGAGAGGTAGGGCCGGGGTTCTGGATTGTTAGCCTTAAATCCGTTCTTCACTCGCCATGCCAAACGGAATTAAGCCAGTGGACACTCTGGACTCGCTTTCTCCTGTCAGCTCAGCCTACTGCAGTGGCGGGCAACCGGGCACCTGCAAGTACTGGATCCTCGACCTAGGTACACAAGCTTTCTTGCTGTCAACCTGCTCTTATTTCTCTGCCTGTTTCTTTTCAGGTGGCCATTCAAGTGATTGACATGTGCTTTGAAACAGAAGTGTTTCATGCTCTGACACTGAATTATGTTCCTGCTGATTACCTTGTGAAGGGGCTGAATGGGGCTTGTGAGGGCCCCTAGAAATGTGATTAGAAACTGAGAACAGTGCACTGCTCAGCCATTAGACCTTGCAAGGCATTTTTAATATCTGGGCACTACTTTTGTTTATCTTTTATTCTTGTAAATTGCATGTAAACACTCTAATCTCTGCTACAAATTGCCTTCGTATGACTTTCGTTGGTTTTATCTCTGTTTCAGGTTGTATTTTATGTGGGTTGTTTGAGACTATATACGAAAACAGCAGTGTCCTGGTGTTGGTATTTAGATTATGTGGTTCTTTCTCATAAGAACTGCAGCCATAGATAAGATAATAAAAAGTTAGGGGAGAGGAATTCTCACAATACCACATTATATTTCAGGGGAGAATGTATGCTAGTTTTTGCTTTGTCTACACAACTAAAGAAAGAAAAGGAAAACATGATTCCTCCAAAGGTCACTTGAGAAGTAGATAAGTTCACGTGGAAGAAGAATTAGGTGTGGATCCCCACAAAATTCTGCTCTACAATGCCTGGAGACAGCCAGCTTTCCATCAGTGACCTGAATTCTACCCAGACCTTGTAACGAACAAAATAAGCTTCTCACAGACCATCACGTCCATACCAGCAGAGATGGTCTCTGCCAGAATTTCACTCATGGCCTAGTTCATGTTTAATATTTTCATTCACTTTCATGCTAGCAGCTATTCACAGGTACATTTTAGAAACGGGCAGCAGGATACAGAGAGCCAAGGGAAGCTGATGAGACTTTCTGGGCTCCTCCAACTCATTGTGACCACAGTAGAGAAAAAGGGGATTATTCAGGGCAGACGGGAGATCCACCAGAGAAGGGAGCACATCAGAGTGGAAGGGGTCATAGAAACTGTGTATTCAGCAACTGAAGGGGAAGTGACACTGCTTACCTCCATGTGAGATTTCATGGAATGCCAGAGAAAAATAACAAAATTATCTTTTAAGTTGTGGACTCTTCAGAAGGTAAGAATTGACTCTGTGGGTATTGAATTTGTTGCTATGAATATATAGTTTCAATTATATTCTTGTTTTTCTGTTCACAAGACTATCGAGATATTTTTAAAAAGTCACTGATGGTAGTATTTTATCTAGTTATGTTAATTAATTACATTATTTCAGAATGGTCTATACTGAGAGATGGTGACCTTGCTACCTGCAGGCCTATGAACTGGGCAGGTCCATCAGAGACACTAGGAACTCCTGTGATGGATAGAGGAAAGTAGATGATGAATACACTTCCTTAGTTGAAAATAATAACCAATATGCAGTGAAAAGAACAATCGGTTTTGTCAAAAGTCTGATGGAAAGACTCAGGCACTGATGAGCTCTGGATCTCCTCTAAATTACCTTCTCTTGATGAACTTCATCACGTTTGTTTGCAAAATGGAAATAACAATAGCACATTCCCCCTTGAGGTATCATAAGTATTCCCAAAGTTTAGACCACTTTGGCAAGTTGAGCAATTTATTGAAGAAGTGGTGGATCTTAAGATATGGCATGCTATCTACAGAGGGAATTTTGAATCCTAACAGTATTATAGTTCCTCCAGAAGTCCTATGGGGGGATATTATTAAATATGCTTTCTAAAATACTGAAGGATAATTGTGCTATTATGTTTTTTGGTTCCCTAGATACATTTATATTCTGATACTAGGAAACTCCATATGGTATTCTCCAAGTTCTCACTACAGAATTTTTAAGCTAACAGGTTTGAAAAGAAGTGGATGACCTTTGGAATTTCCTATAGGGAAAAAAAATATATCACTTCATAGTAAAAAGATAGATGAGAGAAAACAAAACTATAGTTTGCCCCCATACCCGACCCTGAAGAAAGGGACTGCCTATCCTTTTCCAAACCCTATAGTAATTCCAAGGCAATTTTCAAATACTGTTATCAGAGTGATATTTTAATACATTCTGATTCTACCTATTAAATTGGTGTGGACAGATATATATGCATCAGATCTGAAAAAGGAAAAATGATTCTGGAAAGTATCCAAAAATAAATCCCAGAGTAATTTTATGATGCCCATCAAATCATACAGAGTGATTGCAAAGCTTCCTACACCTGCAAACGATCCCAGGCTTCACTGTTGGAAGATTTAGGGAAAGACCTTTTTCTGCTTCCTATAAGACATTCTCCTGTCCAAAAGTGAACCAGTTTTGCTTGGAGCAAACTGCACAGAAGCCTGTTTTATTTGCTGATGTTGCCATTGCCAATAATAACACAGCCATAAGGCAGAAGAGTTTAAGCAATTGTTAGAAAAAGAAGCTAAGAGAAGGTAAAGTCAAGAAAACCTGTAAATTTTCTTTTAGGAGGTTTCCCATGGGAGAGCCATGGGAATAATAAGATAATAAGATAATGACAGTTGAGTTGGTTCTCATTCTGAGATAACTGTACCCTTTTCTAGGTCAGATAGATTCTGTTCCAGTACTGAAGAGGTTCTCTGACTGCAGCTAAAGAAAAACTTAATGTAGTGACCCTCCCTCCCTAGCAGTGAACAGATCACATACTAGTGTACAGTATGCTTTACAATTCTTGAATGAAATTTCTTTGCTGAAACATAATATAAACCTGTTCTGTGAAGGTATCCAGGTACCTTAATAGCACTGCCTTGTTCAAATTAATGATGCCTATACATAGGATATTTACTTTCTTGTGAACAAACAAAAACCATAGAAGAACTTCTTATGGTATTTTGTTGTTTCAGCTATGAAGACTGTTTCTGGCAAGTTACTATGCAAACTATATTCTGTCTCCAATCTCCCCCCACCCTTTATTTAAGATAGGATGTGCAATGTTACATAGTGGGAATAGTATATACTGTGGAAACTGGAACACCAGTGTTTTTGTCAATACTCACCCCCTCCCATGTGACCTTGGATAAGTCCTTTTTAGTCCCTCAGAACTGCAGTTTCCTCATTTGCCCTCCCTGCATTTTTTAAATATATCTGTTTACTCACTTTTATAGAAAAGAGTTACATACTGAATGTGTATGTTTCTAGCCAAAAAGCTAAGAAAGTTTATTTAGTGTTATTTTAGAGTGAATATAGAAATTTGCTATACTAAAACTTTCTTCCGTCTATACTAAAAATCAACTGAAAGCTTCCCACAAAGTTTCCTAGAATCCCAAAGTTTCCAAGGTTGAGAGCTGTTGAACAAAATGACCTTGCTTCGTTCTGGAATTTTGTCCTCTCTCTAGACAAGGAGCAGACCTCCTCCTCTTGAGCTACAGTCTCTCTTTGGTATGTACTTTCTCTGAGTATATCTCTTCAGCTGTATTTCAGGGGAAACACAAATTTATGGCTTTTCATTTTGAAGAATTTCCTCCAGGTGCTCAAAGTTGGCCTCTGGGGTGAGTGAGCAAGTCTATAAACACAGCCGAGTCTGTGGGGAGTATGGAGTAATGAGCCATGGAATCAATCCAGGGAGACAGCCCTGATTTCCTCTTCCTGTCTGGCAGGAATAGTGGTGGGGGCCTGGCAGCCAGAGCCCAGATGCTCCAGTTAACATTTTGCAGTTCTCACATAAAATATTACAAACATGAACAAAGCATATCATGCTCAAGGTATCTAATTTCTCTGAAACTGTATGTGCTATGTGTAACAACTAGAAAAGACACAGATGTGGAGCAGCAGAAGGGAAAATAGCATCCATAGGCAACCACTGATAATGTTTGAACACATTTTCTTCTAAATCTTTTTATGTAAAATGATACTTTCTTCTATTGATATTTTTAATATTTAACAATAAGAACTAATCTCAATTATATCCATTGTCCAATTTTTTAGACAGGCAGTTGAAAAATGTTTCAATCATTACACCTTCTTGAAATTAATTGTTTATACTGTAGGGAAAACGGACCCATCCCAATCAGCATAAAAACACTAGTTATTCTTATGTCTAAGGATACAGCCATTGAAAAACTTCTGAGATAAAGTATATTAGCCCTGAGGCTAATTCCCTTTCCTCTTGTAAGTCTTAAAGCTAATGGATGATTGTAAGAAGTGGCCCAAGGGCCCAGAGGCACGTGAAGTTGAATAAGAGACTCTAATAACAAGAAGGATATGTGCTGTGCTTATTATGATGAAACAAAAATTGAATGTTTTTCCCTTTGTCTCTCTCCAACTAAAAGGAAAGACAGGGCGCAGTGCCCACCCCAGTCATTCCCACCCCTTTCCCCAAGCAGAAGCTGTTGTTACTTCCTGCTCGCTTGCCTCCCAGTCCTGGCAGTGCCTCTTTATCACATGGGGCACTAATTAAAGCCAAGGACAGGGTTGAGCATTAATTGGGGTTCTAGCTGAGGCCTTCTCTTCATCTGCTTTGTTCCCAAGTCTGCTTTGTTTCTGCCTGGAACAACTCCAGGCCTCCCTCCCTCCTTCCCTTCTCCCTGGCTGTGGAGGGGCTTGAGTAATGTCAGGGAGCATGGGTAGCTTCTCCACAGGATGGCTTATTGACGGGAGGTGTGGGTGATTCTTAGAAAGCTGCCTCTTTCTGAGAAAGGGCATGGTATGCAGATAGAGCTCTCAGCCCCCAGGGGGGATACAAACTCCAAAAGCAGGGTTCAAACCCTCTCCTTTTTGTCCTCTGGCTTTTGTGGTTGTTTTAGTATATGAAATCTGTAAAAGTGGGGGCAGTCTGCAAGAAACTACAAAATGGTGATTTAAAAAATAAAATCCAGTGCCATTCAGTACTCAGAGGGTAGAGGTGGGGGCATAATGTCTTAAAATCAAACTAGATAAAGTTATAGAATTGCAGCCCTTAATCCTTTGTGTGTTGGGAGTAGATTGTAATATTGGGCATTTTACCTCTTGGAATCTGTGATTGACATTTTAATGCTGGTTTTTTTCATGAGCTTATTATGCTTTAGTTGGAACAACATTTTGCTTTTCTTAAATCATTACTAAAATCTGATGGTAAAAGGAATTCCCAATTGGTTTGGGCTTTTTTGTTTCTTGGTTTTTGAAATAAACAACCAGGGACTCTAAAATATAATATACCTAGATATTTGCTTTGTGGTTTGGGATAATCCTCTGTTTCCTCATTCTACACAGCTGTAACTCTTTCTAAATTAATATTCCATCCCTAGAGACTTTGAAACTGTAGCTAACCTGCCCTGCCCCGTGGAGAAAGTGGAGAGTGATAGAACTTGGCAGGCTTGTTGCAGCACATTCCAGGGCCATTTTGTTCCTTTCTTAATGCTATATAAAAATGAGTATATTGTTATGTGGCTCTGAGACAACATTTATGAGTTTTCATAGCATGTCTTGGTTATGTGTGTCCTTACATAATTCATAAAGAATGATAATAAATTTATATATGAATGAAGTCCATTACCACCTGAAATAAATCAATCACATCGTTTAAACCACTAACTGCACAATATTCTTTTAAACTATTTGGTACCAGAAGGTCTTTGCATGTCTCTGGCTTCGCTCTACAGATAGCCCCACAAAACATTGTTATTTTCCTCTTTAATAAGGCAGCCTGAGTGATTTCATTTTTCATCAAGAAAGACCTGAAAGCATAAATGTCCACTGTGAAGAATACAGTTGCTAGTGTAAACCTTCAGTTTAGATTAGATTTTTCAGTTCTGACACTTGGTGTTGAATATCAGGAACTATTATGCCAATGAGTGAAATATTTATGGTCTTGACAGTGTTGTTAGGACCTCTGAAAGGCATATCAGATGAATAGAATGATTTGTGGATGCCATGTGATTGCCTGTCTTCCCCCCAGCCCTTCCCTGAAATTAACTTTTTGTTCTTATAAATGATGGTTGTCTATTCAGGTTCATGATAAATACTGCATTGCCATGGGGATAACTTCCCAAATAGGGAGGTTGGGAATCAAGGACCCATTATTTTATAACAGCACCTCATTATCCTAAGTCAGCAGTATACTGAATACTAAATAATCTGTTAAACACACTGAGTTGTTTTTTAAAAAAAAAAAAATCTTCGTTATGTAAGTAATATTAATCTTAAGTAAATTTCTGAAAACAACAGCCATTTGACTTTTTGGGAACACAGAAAATCTCAACATCAGAAAAAGCCAAATAAATAGAGGAGCATTCAGAAGCATTCCTGGTTTCAGAGCACAGACTTGGTGCTGCAGGGTGTCGCACTGGAGGATGTCACTCACTGCCTGTGTGGCAGTGCCTGGGTGGACATGGGGTTCGTTCCACATAGTGACCTCGCCTGCAGAGCCTCCCCAGAAAGGCTCTTGCCCCAACCCCGGCAGAGCAGCCCAGGCATGGTGCCATCACAGGCCTCTGCTTTCAGTGAAGCCAGCCTGATTGCAGTGTCAGAAATAGAGTCCCTGGGTTTTCCGAGTAGCCAAAGGGGCTCACCTGCTGTTTCAGAGACACTTTTCATCCTCCCAGTTCCCTGCCCCAGTGCTAATGACCATGCAGATTGCACAGAGGAGTGTGGGCCAGGTTGAGTGGGCTGGCAGAAGTTGTTAGAAATGACTTCAGTGTGCAGGATTTGTCTCTTTCTGGTCTCATTTTTATAGGGGGAAAATGGTGAAAAGGAGCATCTTTCTTTCACTCATTCAACAAGGCTATCTTGAATTGTCTGCTTTTTGTCCTTGCATAAAAGTTAGGAAAGAGTCCAGACCCCTTCCCATTGATTGCTGGCAAGATAGTTCCTAGGATTTTTTCCCTTTGTGATAACTCAGATTCTTGGTTGCAGCAAAGGCCTGCTGTTCATCCTCCACCATATATATATATATATATATCTCCAGAGTAGGAAAGGATTGCATTAAAAAATGAGGCTGATATAAAAGTAGGATTTAAAAAGAAGAAAACTTTTTACAAGTTGGTTATTCTTATAACAGTGTGATTTTGAACAATGTTTGGATACCTGCCAGGCAAACCATGAGCCCATGGGTCACCCTGTCCCACCTTTGGAAGGAGCTCTGAGAGTGGCAGCAGGACAGATGCGTTAGCAGCCCTATGAGGAAGGCATCATGTCAGCCTTCCATCTCTGCCAGGGGCTAGTGGACACAGGAGCCCAAGAGTCTGGAGGAGGCACAGATGCTTCCCTTAGACTCTGATGTTTGTTTTGGCCTCTTGTCACTGCAGCTGCCTTCTCAAGCGCATCATTCCCTGGAAGCCAACAGCCTGGTCCTAAGCTGTGTACTGACTGTAGATCCTCTCGTACCTGGGGATTCCCGATCCATGCATTCACCAGATTCTGATTGAGTTCCATGAACCAATCCAGGCCAACTCATCCTTCCCTTATCCACTGTCGATATTGATACTTTATTCATTATTCCATCCCTGAGGTGTTTTTAAATTTTGACTTTGGCAATATGTGAGATCCTGTTCATCTGACTTGCCAAACAGAGGATTATGCCATCTGCTTAATTTTTATTTAATTCCCTCATGTTTCTTTATTGGAAATTTTGGTGGTAAAAAATAAAGACCTGAAAAATGAAATGGTCTCCTGACTAGAAATGCTGATAGTTAACATCCCCCTTACAGCGTTGCATTTGTTGCCATAGCAGAGTATTCCAGTGCTTATATGTTTTAAGTGTTTTCAGAAAGGACATTGAAAATAAATCACATTTGGGGGTTCGTAAGAGTCCGCAGAGCACATATGCACATATCTGGTCTTACTAAACCAAGTCACATCCACATGGAACACCAGGAGTGCTAGAGATCCAAGGTGCCTCGTGTCCACCGACTCCTCGTGTTCCATGTGGATGTGACTTGGTTTAGTAAGACCAGAGCGCACACTGTGACGAATGTGCCTGCCTGTGTTCTTATGCATTCTTGCTCTTAGTCTTTTAGACAGAGCAGTTGTTTTCCACTGAGTTAGTTTTCATTGATGCTGTTGACTATGTTGGGTTCTGGCATTCAGGACCACCCCTGGGGTGGCTGCTGGTGACCCCTCCCATGTGACTGTGTGGGAGGGGTCTGCCCAGGGAACAGTGAATGTGTTGGTCATTTATGTGCATTTTCTCAGGCAACAGAGACCATGTGTTCTTCATTATAGCATAAGTCTGGTGATGCTGTGCTGGGCCTCTGGTTGAATCTAAGGATTATTTTTAAAAAACTTTGGGAATTTGCCTTTTTCCTCTGTGTTTTCTGTTTTTGCTTCACATTGGAAAGTGGATACAAAGTTCACTTTCTTTTTTTTTTTTTTTTGCATTAAGGTCCCACTCCCATCTAAACTGAAATATGTAAAATTTGCTTTTAAAAACTTTTTATATTTTCTTGCCACACTTTTAGTTATTACTGTTCCCCAGACTTGTGCTCAGTGCCTCTGCACAGCTTTGGGCATTTTGAGAGATTATTTCCTGTGCTGACAGAAAAACAGTATGACACTTGCAGCCCAGACTAAAGCCCAGGAACCTGGGCGTGTAGAAAGAGGCAAGGGACTCATTGGGCATTCAGGGTCTGTCTGTGTCTGCCATCTCTAGCCTGATGGACCCTCACTGCTGGGGGACAAATTAAGACTTCGTAGTGTTCACAGAGAAGGAGTGAGATGTAAGGGCTCTGGAAAATAGAGGACAGTCGAAGTTTTCAGATCCTTACAAATAGAGCATAGATTTTAACTTTGGAGAAATATCATAAAAATACTTGCTTCTATTTTCTGAACTACCAGAAGTATAACGGCATTACTGACCAAGTCAGTTTCTTCTTCATTACTGTTTTCCTCATAATCATAAATTAATATTCATGGTCTGAGACGGCTATAATCATTATGTAAAATGAAGACAAGACATCCTCCCTGAAAGATGCATCTGGAAGACTGACTTACCGATTATATCACTTTTTAACATGTTCTGCAAAAATTTCTATAGTGCCCATTCTTTTTTTATTGGGGGGAAAAAAAAGTTTCTTGATTCCAAAAACAGGAATTAAAATCCAGTTTGAAAACTAGAGAGATGACAGCCCTTTACTCAGAAATTTTGCTCTATTCAGTCACAAGCTAACAACTTATTTGTTCTTCTCTTCCTAAGTAATTTCCAGCCTAGTTTCCCTGTATACATTACTACCTCCCTGGTATGGAAGAACAACTTCCTGAATTAAAACTGGATTTGCTTAATTGAATTCTTGATAAGACAGAGGTTTGAGAAACTGCTGCTGAACAGCTATACCTGATGAAACTCTACCCAGCCTGTTCTCAGATACACTGATATAATCATTTTTAGGCTCTAAAAGCAGCTGACCCAAAGTGTACATGAATTATCTTTCTTGAGCACATAGAGCAGTAACTGCTAAACATTTCTTTTGGTCTTGCATCTAGAATTGGAAATTTAGCCCTTTGCTTTGGGAATTTGCCTCTGAGTCATGCTTATCTTGGCTGGAGTTTTTATCAAGACATCATTGCATTGTTCATTTGGTACATATATATGAACACTCAAAATGGACACAAAGATGGGAATAACTTGAAAACTCACTTACATAATTTAGGGGAACTGTGTGGAGGAGAACTTGAAAAGTGAGACACATGTTTACTGGAAAGTCTCCCAGTGCCAAAAGGCATATGTCTGTGTGCTGGCACTGCCTCATCAGACACCATGTGGCTGTCAGCACCAGTCCTGTGTGTGTGCTCCTGTCTGACATCCTGTGAGTGAGGGATGCTTGTCATAGCAGATGCACAGGACCCTAGTGAAGCTTCTAACACCAGCCATACAAAGATTCAGGCCTTTGAGTCCCAGCTGTTCTTGCCTCCCACTCTGGACTGGTGGGTACTAGTATTCCTTAGGGATCTTCCTACCATTCTTCCTTGTCTCATCTCACTCTTCCTTGCTGGTTAAAACTTTTTTTATGGAAAAAAAAAGTATAATTTCATATCTGCATTAGACTATAGGTTTACCAAAGATTATTTCATGCCTTCCCTGCTCTCCAGCCTCCTGATTAAGCCAGGGAATCACTATCATTGTACACATGAAAAAACTAAAGCAAAAGAAGGCCATTGACTTTCAAGATACCTGTACGAAGCAGGTCCTGGGTGGGACTGGAACCCCAGGGCTTGCCTGCTGTTCATCTGTGAAGTGCCCTTAGCAAGTACTTGTTGAATTCTTGCGTATACCAGTCAGGCCTCAATCCCAGATACACTGTATGAGCAAAGCTGCACAAGTCTCTACCCTCCTAGAGCATGTGTGCTATCAAAACACTGAAACCAAAGAAATGCAGATTTGAGTGAAACATTTTCAAATTCAAGGGCTGCAGTCTTTAACTGTTTAACAGCGCACTTAGCCACACAGATTACTCTAGAACATTTTGGGGCATCTTTAGGACTTTCTACCATTGTGAAAATGAAAGGGTTAAATGAAACGTGATCCTCCTTAGCCTGCAACTAGCAGGATATGATCTTTTTTTCTTTTTTTTTTCTTAAATTTAAAAAAAAAAAAAGTGCTTTTATTAATCACAGATGTCCAGACTTACAGACTGGGAGTAGAAAGAGATTTCTCTTCTCCCAATAGTTCTGGCACTGTGTGTGTTCACATGGCGAAATCCTTTCCTGTTTGGGGCTTGGGGTCAGCATTCTTGCTTCTCCCCACTTCTTTAGCTTTTTTCCTTTTTTTAAAGAAGAAAATCTGGCATCAACTTTGCATGAACTCTGACTTCAATAAAGAAGCTGTCCATGAAATGAGGATTTTCCCTCTGAATATCAGAATAGAAAAAGTTTAATTAATTAGCTTTCCTGGGGCTCCATGATTTTTTCACTGCACACCTGACCATTTTTTAGGCAGATAGTATCTCTTTATGTTGAAGTCTGCTTTGTTCTCTTAATATGGGACGAATTATCTTTAAAATGAAATGAAGTAATTTAAGTTGTTTCATTCATCCATTTTTAGTATTTCCCAGACACCATGCCAGGCCTTTGATTACAAACCTGATTCCTATAGTCAGGGAACTCTGATTTATATACAGGCAGTGTTCCCAGGTTCTACACAATCACCAGCATGGTTGGGCACCTCAGCCATCCCTCATTTGTAAATAACACATTACCACTTATAATAAAGCCAGTCCATTCCCGTTGTTTCCTCTAGTCCAGTTACAACCTCTTGAGGTGGGAAAACAGGAGTGCCACGGCATCAGCTGGGTTCACAGCTGTCCAGTACAAGAGCCTGGCTCAGACGCAGGCCCCCTGCAGAGCACAGGGTCCTTTGTGACAGCCCTCATTCTCCTTTGGATGCTGAGTCCATGGGTTCAAAAGCCCACTCTCAAACCATGTGTGGCATGGACTGAAGGCCTTCTCTGCAGACAAGAAAGCTCATGATGGGTAGGAAAGCAGAATTTGAGCGTTGACTTTCTCCTGCAGAGGTTGACCTTGAGGGGAAGGCCAAAGTCAAGCAAATAAGAGTGGGAAATGAACAAATGGATGAGTCTCCCATGGTGACTCCTCTGCCCCTGAACAACGCCTCCCTGATGGGTACTGTTGATGTGCGCCTAGCCTGGGCTCTTCCCTGTGAGAGAGCATTACAAAGCATGCAAGGGTGAGCGCCAGGCCCTGGAGGGTAGCCTTGGTCTGCTCTGATTGTCATCTGAGAAGTCCATAACTCACAAACTCAGGAACTGGATTAAAATTAGGTGCCTTTTATAGTTCATCACAAAACTGATCAGGATATACCACTAACTCAGGACATCATTGTTCAGAGTGATCGACTGACATTGTCAAAGTGGTATGCTTGGGCTGGATAAAGAGAAACAGACAAACAGCCTGTAGCTGATTCATTTGTCCATCCCTCCCCCCATTTGTCATCAGGGGTATGCAAGGCAGTCTGCTGGCAGCTGAGCATGTAGCTGTTAAACAGACCAGACATGGCACCCACCCACACAAGCCTGGAATCTGTTCTTGGTCCACCTCCCATCCTGACAGTTACTCAGCTAGACAAAAAGTGTCACAAGCTGGTAATATAAGGTTCTGATCATAGGATTCTTCTCCTGAGGATCACTCTTGACCTGCCTGTCCACAATCGGATCTTTAGCAGACAGGAGGAAGGGAGTACACGCCTCAGGGTTTACCAGGCAGCGGACACTTGGGCCCCCATACACACAGCATTGGAACCTCTTCTGAGAAAGACAACTGTGTGCAATCAGTAATTTAAGACATTTTCAAGGAGACTGAGAACTTAAAACTCTAGGGTTTTTGTGAGATTAATGCTTATCTTGTGTCCAGTAACATTGGAGATTTTTATATTCACTAGAGATATCATTAGGGCATGTGATTTAATTCAAAATTTGCAACAATGAAGTTGACCTGGTGGGGAAAGTCTGTTCTTCAAGTAACTAAAATTAATAGCAGATACTTTTTTCATTCTATTAATGATTCTTTTGTTTAAATAATTGTTAAGTCTTTAAGCTTAATATTTATGCCAGTGAAGAGCAGATACTTAGGCTGTTATAGTCCACTGATTTAGGCAAAAGGAATTTCTATAATGAAAAGAAAAACAATTTATTGGTTTACCAGTATCCAGAAGGACAAAGAATTGAACATTATTGTTATAGAGAGAGCAGTTGTCATTTATCTATTTATAGTTATTTTGGAGGGGTTTTTTTTTCCATTACTGATCACCAAAATGATGACTAATATATCAGGGTTACATAGAATATCTGCTAATCTTAGAGAGAAGTGAAGACATTTTCTCTCTACATTTTCAGACTTCTGTAACAAAATGGTTTTCAAAGTGAAATTTGAAAAGTAACGAAATTTCCTTCTTTGATCATAATGGCTGCTAGCACTGCCAACATTTTTCTAAACCCTGTGCATACCAGTGAAATGAAATGGTGTCATTTTGGCAAGACTTGGTAAAGAGAGGGCTGTTTATTCCCCTCACCCAGTGGTGCTCACCCCATTGCATCCATCTGTGGCACTGATGAGTTGGACAGTGTTGGTCCACTGGTATAGGATGGACTGTTTAGGCCACAGCCAGGAAAGCAGGAACCTGCTGCCCAAGGAGCAAAGAATCAAGCCTGTTTAGCTGAGCCCGACAGAGACACTGGGAAATGATGTATCTAATTTCTTTCTGGTTTTGAACCAGCCACTTTCCCGGGCAAGGCTAAAATGCCCTGAGAATGATCCTTGTAAACCCATCCGGGTTCCACACAGCATTATTAATTGATTGCAGTTGATCCCGGTATGGTGCAGAGGCCCACAGGACCCCCTGGGGAGTAGAGACGTCTGCATCCCTGCCTAACCACACACTCTCTTCCAAGCCCTCTCTCTCACTTCTTTGTAACCCTGCAAATCCAGGTGGACAAAGCGGTCTGATCAGAATTTCTGGTAGGCATCCTTTTTTTACTTGGAGTTCATAATACGTGCAGTATTACTCCCATGCCAAGCCCGCCAAATTTTCACGTTTAGGCTCAAAAGATTCTGTGAACTTGATTTTCTGGGTTCGGTGGATTCTTCATTATTTCTGATAAGCAAGAATTCTCCTCCTGAACATTAATACTCACCTTTGACTTAGTTATATTAAAGTGGGCCTTGGTCTTTTTTTGTCCCTCCCCCAGTTCATCTCAGGCACAGTGGGGATTCCTCCTCATCTGTTTCAGCCCATCTAGGATGTCTCCCAGCCTCTGCCTGTGTGTCACCTTCATAGTTTGTCTTGTGCAGTTGTTCAGCTTAGAGGGTACCTGTCAAAGAAGTTACTGTCCTGAAGATATGAGCTCACTGTTTGTGCAGGCTGGTGACTCCTGCACAACGTATCTTCTGGCATGTGGGTTTTCCAGAAACCCCCCTTTCTTTGTCCTTCCTGTTGTCACTACATGATGTGCCAGGCATTGTGTGAGTCCCTGGGTAGACACCAGGTAGCAGGACAGACAAGGACGCTGCCCTTGTAGAACTTACTGTCTGACCTCACTGAGTGCCTCTGGCCCAGCTTTGTCAGATGCCCCTCCCCCACGGGGCCTTCCTTGATTCCTCCTCCTGGTATTGATGGGGTTTGCAACTGGCCTAGAGCACATAATAATTACATGATCCAGAAAACACTATGCGGCAGGGTCCTTAGCTAAAGAAACTCCAACCAAGGCCGAGCTAAGGCCTCCGTTCTGAAATCTGTTATCTACCCCAGGTCAGCACAGTGTCAGTGCTTTAAAAAGTCTTCACTGAGGGCTGGGGATGTGGCTCAGGCGGTAGCTTGCCTGGCATGCGTGCGTCATGCATCCCGGGTTCGATCCTCAGTACCACATACCAACAAAGATGTTGTGTCCGCCGAGAACTAGAAAATAAATATTAAAAATTCTCTCTCTCTCTCTAAAAAAAAAAAAAAAAAAAAAAAGTTCATTGAATAACGTATCTTCTGGCATGTGGCTTTTCCAAAAACCCCCCTTTCTTTGTCCTTCCTGTTGTCACTACACCTAGAGCCCTGAGCTGGGGGCTGTGTTGGCCTCCTTTGCCCTTTGTTGTAAGTAAATACCTGAGCAGGTGCTGAGGAAGAGTTGGCTTCATGGTATTATACCTCCTGCCTTTCCAGACCCTACCAAAGGAAAATGGTCTAATGTGGAAATGTTTTAATAACTGTCATTAAAAATGTTAAATATGCATGAAAAATACACACACCGTGTGTGTTTGTGTGTGTGTTTGTGTGTGTGTGTGTGCATATGTGCATAGGCAGGGGAGAATATTATTACTTCTTAACAGATATTGATTAATTTTGAAACAAAATCTGCCTTGAAGAGAAATCTAGCTTTTTAAGAATGAGTGATTTTGCTTCAAATGCATCACCTGTTTATGGAAGATTATAACCTATACCAGCCTGTGTCTTGGGCCAGGGTAGAACAGGACAGCAATTAGAAAGGCATTGGCTGTCTAGGCAAGTGTCTGGGGTTCTTAGTGGGAAGCGCTCTTGACTCTACATGTAATCGCAGTGTTGGCAGGGATTAGTTCTCTTGCTTTTAACTACAGCAAGTAATGATCTCTACCTCAGAGGTGAAGATGTCTAATATAGGTGTATGTATAAAATAATATTTTCAAAGATTAGCTTTAATATGCTTTTAAGACTTCAAAAGATTTAGGAAAATAACAAACACAGTGAGCTTTGGCCATGCTTACCATTCCATTTCCTGATGTGAAGCATTGTATTCCATATCACTGTTGCTCAGGAAGAGGCTGCAAGGTGTTCACTGTCCCTGGTTTTCAAGTTGAAAAGTAATGCCTAACTTCATGGACTTGCTGAATGTCTGCTGTTACCCAAATCTATTTTTTTTTTCGATTTGAAAACTCATCAACCCAGAGATGGCTATGTTTAATTTTTTAGTTCCAGTGAGAAGCTTAACCTGGATATATTTTCTGTAGCTCCTTCCTCCATTCAGCTTTCAGATGTGTGCTGTTTCGTTAATATTTGCCAGTATTCACCCAGACACATGAGATAACTTTGTGGAGGCAGCTGGTGAAGACACCCACCGGTGTGGTCTGGCTCTGAGCCAGAGGCCCTGGGCTGGCTCTTCAGGAAACTGACCTGCTGTTTCTTTGCCATAGTCACCAAATTTAACCTCAACACAGGCCTATTTAGATGTGTGCTGCTTGTCACAGTCTGACCAGAGCAAAACTCTATAATCATATGATATACTATAATCATATATGTATATACTTTTATTCACTGGCAGTAAGACCAACTATTACATTTCTTTGACAGAATGAGTTTACAGTTAGTAAGTTAGTAATTATGTAGCTAAAAACTTTTTTAAAATTTTTTTGTATCTTTTTTCTTGGATTTTGTTAATCAAGAAAATAGATAAAAATCCTTTTTAAAGTCTGCCCAGCAGTGTATGTGATATTTTACCCAATTGATTTTTCTTGTTGTTGTTGAAACCAACAGCACTCTACTGCTGAGCCACATCCCCAGACCTTTTAATTTTTTTATTTTGAGACAGAATCTCACTAAGCTGCCAAGGCTGTTCTCAAACTTGAAATCCTCCCGCCTTTACCTCCCGAGTTCCTGGGATTACAGGCATGTGTCACCAAGCCCTGCAATTAATGACATTTAAATCTGTGCACTAATGATACTCATCTTCAGGATTAGTGATTTGTATTATTTTTAGAGGGGGCAAAGCAACCTACAGAATCATTTCTAGCAAAACTCAAGTTTGATAAATGTGAGTGGGAACATTCGGCCCTCTAATCTTAGTTTATCCTGGAGGTAAAGCCAGTAGTTAGCTCCCAACAGTTCACCTGAGCTCTGTGCAGCTAGGGGGACAAAAGCATGTGAGCTGAATGGCACAGACTTCAGCCCCAAGGGGATTTGTGCCATGTTCAGTAAAACTCCTTCTCATTCTCTCATCCCATCAGACTCCCTCTCTGTCTCCAGTAACGATGCCAGTCCACCTGCCTCCGTAGCTTCCCTTCAGCCCCACATGATCGGGGCCCAGAGCTCTCCGGGTCCCAAGCGGCCAGGCAACACCTTGCGCAAGTGGCTTACCAGCCCAGTGCGGCGGCTGAGCAGTGGCAAGGCTGATGGGCACGTGAAGAAGCTTGCCCACAAGCACAAAAAGAGCAGGGAGGTCCGCAAGAGCACAGACGCTGGCTCGCAGAAGGACTCGGATGACAGTGCAGCCACTCCTCAGGACGAGACTGCTGAAGAGGTAGGTGTGTGTAGTGGCCACAAATCGTGGGAGGCTAGAAACCTTCTAACAGTCTCTCTTAAATTGTATTTGCTTGTCTTGTGAATAGACTGTTTGGTTTAATTAGAAATCACCAGCATCACATATCCCGAATAGTGTCTCTGTTTAGTGGACCATCAGACTCTAGGGGACAGCTTGAAAGATGACTGAACAGCTACTGCCGGTAAGCATAGTCAGACCACACATGGCTTCTGAGAAAGAAACCCTCAAGGCCGTCAGCCGCCAAGGTCCATGCCTTTAGGCAGGGGTCCTGTGGGAGGGACCTCAGCCCTCTCCTTACTCAGTCCCCCTACAGTGTCTACAGAGGATGTCAGCAGTCCCTGAGGTTACGCACTGAACACCCTTGCAGCTTTTTGTAAGGAAAGCTCTAATTTTAGATCTGTAAGGGCTTGTGGAGTTCAGCATCATCCAGTTATTATTTGTACCTTACATCTTGTCCTGAGTTGGAAATATCCAGTCAGTTTCCTTTGCTGACTGAGTAGTAAACACTGCATTATTCCCATGTCACCAAATGTAAGAGGGTGTAGGTCAGACAGGACTGTTTTTGTTTTGTCCAGGGACCTTTAAATTACAAGGAAAGAAACAATTCCTTCGTGCTGGGGCTGTAGCTCAGTGACAGAGCACTTGCCTAGCATGTGAGAGCCCTGGGTTCAATCCTCAACACCACTTAAAAATAAATAAATGAAATAAAGGTATTGTGTCCATCTACAACTAAAAAATATATATATTTTTTAAAAGAAACAATTTCTTCACAATCCCTGAGATAGTCTTCAGTGCTGGATAGTCTTCAGTGAGGCTCCCACAAAGTTGTTAACTTGACCTTTCCCAAATTTCACACAGGCTAAAAAAAAAAAAAGAAAAGGCAGAAAGAAATAGACTCAGAGTTGTATATTTCATTGATTGGCAAACATGTGTTTTCTGCCATTACTGCTGTTTTTTTCCTGGGTGTATTTTTGCCACTGGTTTTTACTGGAGTAGATGGATCATTATGTACTTATATATCTTGTTTTATAAATTTATGTCCTCATAGTAGAGCTAAAATGGAATGTTTTTTATAAGCAAGAATAGAAGGAAATATGATTCATATTCTTAAAAAGCACCTTGGATTATATTTCTTATGCCCTTATTATTCCTGTGAATTTTATTCTAACAAGTTACCAAAAATGACTGTGTGGTTTAGACTTTGGTTGTGGTTTAGACTTTCGTTTTTTTATTTATTTGGCTTCTTGGAGTTGGGGTGAGTTTTGAGCCTAAAAAGATATGCTGGCAGTCCCTTCAGATAACATGGGTGTGGCTCTTCTGTCATCCTAATCAGCAAACAAAATAGTAGATTGCAGCAAAGGAATACAAATTAAAGTCAGAAAGAGCCTGTTCCTGATTTCTGCCGCCCCACTTTCTGTCCTCACTGTGCTCTTCCAGTTCGCCACGCAGGTCCCAGCATCTGAACACTGGAAGTCACAGTTTAGAATGTAACAAGCAAATATTGGTTTGATTTCAGAGAGGCCGGAATGAGGGCCTCAGCAGCGGCACGCTCTCTAAATCCTCTTCGTCAGGCATGCAGAGCTGTGGAGAAGAAGAAGGGGAGGAGGGGGCCGATGCTGTGCCACTCCCCCCACCCATGGCTATCCAGCAGCACAGCCTCCTTCAGCCGGACTCGCAGGATGACAAGGTAAAGGGCCAACCCAGGACATCTATGCCAGGGGCAGGGGCCCTTTCAGTAGCCGCTCCACACAGCTCCATTTCAGGAGCTGGGGCAGCCTGGAACTTTCCCAGGTACAGTCAGCCTGCTGGTGCCCAAGAGTATGATAAGCAAATCCATGTAGAATAAGCACTAGGCCAACATATGAGTTTCTAATGCCCATATGAATATATAAATATGTTCAGTGCATTTTAATGATGCTTTAGTAATTGCTGCCTTTAATTTTTAAATTTCTTAATATATTGATAAGAGCCTCTGAGAGAACAATCCAAAGTTCCATGCAATCTGCCTTTTTGCAGCATCAAGGGAATAATAGGCTACTGGGAGGCATTTTTTCACAGAGGTTTCTGTTTAAAATAAGATTGGGTGGTTGTCCGTTTAGTTTTCCAACATGCCAATCATGTTCATAGGATCATTGTAGTAGAGTGTGGGCATGGTTATCAAAGAGTGGGAATCAGCTGAGAGCCATGAGTCTCCTCTTTGGAGCCCCCTGCACATTTAGTGACTAGGCATGTAAATCGTTTTTTCCCTGAGTTCTTTCTTAATCTTGTTTTGTCCATCCCAGTTGTAGAACCCTAAAAATAAAATGTCTAGCTTGCTCATCCTCTCCAGACTGCTAACCCCAGTGTGCCCCTTGCAGTTATCAGGTTTTGAAAATCATGCTGTAAAGCCATTCCCTTGTTTTAATTTTAGCAATTTGCTGGGTTTTAATTTTGACAGTTTCTGAGTAAAAAAATGTATTGTCAACATTTTATGCCTCCCATTCTTTCCCTCTCTTCTTCCTTACCTTTGTTGTCAGTATTGGCACAGTTGCTTGCTGGATCATCCTGTATTTGATGACCTAGGATCTAACACAGCCCATGATTGACAGTTGTGAGGCTGCATCCAATCACGTAGTCTTAACCCAAGGCAGACATTTCCACAGCCCATTCTTGAAGGACTTTACGCCCTCCTCCTTTTTTAGCACACAGTCCATGCCAGGCACAATAAGAATGCCACGGGTCTGGAGCAGTAGTTGTGAACTGCAGATCTGAACCTGGGCTGGGTCCCTGGAGTTTTACATATAGGCCCCGAGCTGTGCAGCAGAGGAAGGGGAGGAGGGCCTGAGGTGAGAGAGGCCTCAGCCCCTGCACGTTCAGTGGCTAGCCTGGAAATGGAACTGTGGGACAGTTTTCTCACAGTGCCTAAGCTGCTTTTTAACACTCTAAACTATACCTTTTTAAAAAGTAGAAAACTAAAATTTCTTGAATTTGGGTGGTTATCCAAACAATGAGAGACCAGACTTTGTTGATTTATTCACCAACTAAGGGAGTGGTTTTTTTTCTGTGTAAAGAGCCAATTGCACTATATTCTCGTTGGCTAGAATCATTTATTGGCTCCCGTGTTACCTCATTGGGTATTATCAGTAGCAGTTTTCATTTACAGAAATCTGTAGTGATGTTCCCAGTTTATTATCTTGTGACTAATTTTTTGTTTTGTTCTGTTTTCTCTTTTTGTGAACTTTCACGGCAGCATTATGTTGATTTGTGTTCTGTGTCTGTTTTGGCTCAGTTTCCTTACCTTTCCATTTGAATTTTTTCTTTGTTTTCTTCACCCCATATTCCAAATTTCATTAGACCAAACCAACATTTGTTTTGTAAAGTGCATATTTTGATCCACATATGTAACAGCCTCTTGTAAACGTATAAATCTGTATCTGTCTACCGTGAGAAATGCATCGCTAGGACAGCTAGCCATGTGTCGCATGCATCTCTGCTGTCCTTAATATGAAGCAAGGTTCATATTACTTATGCCCCTCTTCTAGTTCCCAGCTAATCAACGGTGCAAGTAATCTGCAAACACAGTGTGTTTGCCAATTACTGAGACTCGAACTTAGTAGCCCCTCCCTCAGATTTCCTTACTGTCAACCCTGTTACACCCTCGATTCTAGCCATAAGTGGCATCTGATAGCTTGTGAGGCCTCAGCTCTCCTGTACTCTGCACTAATCATTGGGGATATGGATGGCACAGAAAATGGTGAGCTTGTCCCCCTCTCTTCCCTGTCTGGTCACCGTACCCTGGCTCCTCTTTTCTTGTTTTTGTTTTATTTTTCTCAGTCCCTAAACATAGTAAAGCCATTGTTGGTATTCCTGAGTAGACCTTAAGCCTCTCACTTCTCCATTGGCCAGATTCTGTTTCCTTCTCCTTATCCCAGAGCTCAGCCAGCAGTGTGGACATTACAGCTAGGGTACTCCCATGCCCAGTCACCTTTCTGAAAAGCATTATGATGTTACATGACTGCAGATTAAAAACAGACATTGTCTGCTTTCCACATGTATCCCAGACAGGTTTTATTTAATGTCTCATGTCAGAATATTGTAAATTTTAAAGGATAACTCTAAATAAATGCAAACAAAGACAAACTTGTGGTCTTTTTGTCTGGAATTACTTTTAATAGAGAGATGGAGCTTGCAGGGGAATTCACTGACTGTCCAGTTACTAATGTGAGACTACCCCTCCCCCTTTTCTTTTTCTTAACTTCTATAGGCCTCTTCTCGATTACTAGTCCGCCCCACCAGCTCCGAAACTCCAAGCGCAGCCGAACTTGTCAGTGCAATCGAGGAACTCGTGAAGAGCAAGATGGTAAGGCTTCCAGGAAAGTCAGATTTGGAAGCTGCTTTCAGTGCTATGTGCAGATGGGTTTACTTTCACCCAGGTATTGCTCTGGTCTGCAGAATATGACTGTGTCCCAAGACCACCCTCACTTCTGACCAAAAGCAAGTTTAGAGGTTCCCACAGCCACCCTCATGTTCACCAGTATCTTTGAAGGACTCACAGAACTCCAGAAAGCCAGTATTTCCACAGATGCAGTTTAACGTGTGAAAGAACACATAATAAAATCAGCCCACAGGTGACCATGTAGTCCAGGAGAGTGTTCTGTGGCAGAACTGAGTTCTCCACATGCAAGCCATGCAAAGTGATGCACAGTGTTGCCAGCTGCAGCTTCTCCCCTGAGCCTCAAGGGTTCACACTTTCTCACTGGGCTCAGTCACATACACATGGTCAACTGCTCAAATGGCTGGCCTTAGCTTCCTGCCTTTCCAAAGTCTGAGACACCATGTGATCCAGAATCCCCACCAAAAGTCATGTTGTTAGCGCAGACTGTTGGCCTTGACCCAAGTCCCGCCCCCCAGCAGACCCCTTGTTATCAGCTCAGCACCTCCTTTGGGGCTAGGCTAATCCCTCACTGCTCACACCTTCACCGCAGTGGTAGCAAGAGTGGACAGCTCTGTCCTGTTTGAAGATGCGCTCAGAGTCAGTGGCACCCTAGATTTGTTCACAGCTTTCTTTGGCAGGCGCCGATATTCTTTTGGGGAGTTTCAATCCCTAAGAGAAAAGTATTTACAGTATTCCTTAAGGGATTTATTAGTGACCTCTGTGTTTTCAGTTGATCCCTCTAAATTCATTTGCTAAAAACCCCAAATTAAATTGATTCTTTGAAATTAGACCAGGCACATGTTGCTTCTGATTCAAATTCATTAGTTTCTCCTTCTTTAATTTCTTAATGATGAAATGGGAAAGCTACCAGTGATAACAACTTTTTTACATCAGTGTATTCTACTATCCCTGTCAAGATTTTTAACATCTTCTGAAAGCCATCCCTCCCAAAGTTGAAAATCTTCAACCTCTCACACATGTTCATTCTCCAGAGGTGACCACTATGCAATTTGACTTGTTTCCTTCTAGATATTTTTCTTGTGAGTACATGCAAATACCTCTTCCCTTTGATAACTGTATACTATTCCATTTCATGAATGCCATGGTGGTAATACCACTGAAGGCTTACTCTAAACCAGTTACTATTCTAAGTGCAAGTACATATTAATTTGTACAATCTTCACAACAACCCTATGAGATAAGCATGCACTACTGTTATCCCATTTTACAGGTGAGGAAACTGGGGCGTTCAGAATGCTTGAAACTTTTATTAACTACAAGGGTCAGAGATATGATCGCTATAATTTACTTAAACAAATTCCTAATATGTGTTTGTCTCCATTTTTTCACTACTATGAACATCCACATTCGTCACTACACTATAAACATCCTTATCATGTATGATTATATCTGTAGGCTAAATTTCCATTATCAGAATTGCTAGATCAAAGAGAGTACCTCTTCAGTTTAGCAAGTTAACTTCCTGCATTTGGGTGTTAACTATGTACCAGATATGTCATGACCATTTCTTCTCTCACCCCTAAACAGCCTCTAATGAAACTGGCTTGACATGGTCAGATGGGAATTATATATAAGACACATTTTAAACCCCTGCCATCACAGTGAGAAAGACACACTAAGCTTTGAAATTAGACAGGAAATTGGTAGGACTTGAGAGATAACTCAAGAATTTGGACTCCAGTGGTGAGGAATTTAGAATCATGCCAATATAAATTGAATTACCACCACCGACTTGCTTTAGAGACAAGTTGATTAATGGTCTAAATGAAAGGTGCTTAAATTATATCCAGTGAGTCTTCAGGCATCCTTAACATTTTTTAAAAGGCCATTTATATCCATCAATTATATAACCATTAGAATCATTCTTATCTAATAATAGAAAAGGTTTCTCAGGGAATGCTGTAAGGCAGCACTTGCCTGCCTGCTAGTCATTATTCTACAAGTGTAATTCCATGTGCAGTGCTGTGTTTTATTGTAATTCATTTGGGTGGACCTCCAAATGGAGAGATGGTCCATGATTAGTCCTTTTGACTTCCTTTTGTGTTCTCTTTTTTCATTTCTGAGGAACTCAACATTTTCTGTTTACTCAGATGAAATAGTTGTTTCTTCTCACTTATGTCCCCTCTTAACAGGCTATTGGCATAGTGAAGAGGGCATAGGTTTTGGAGGCAGATGGACTTGGGTTCAAAGTTTCCTTCTAAGAGTTGGGTTCCACCAGGCAAGTGCCTCAGCCTCTCTGAGCCTGTATCTTTCCCCTGTAAATTGGGGAGGGGTCATCAACAGGGGGGTGCTGTTTGCTAAGCTTCTCACAGTGTTCCACAGGGTGTGTATGGATGCCTTCCCTTCTTTATTATGTCATGAAATCTAGATTCTTCCCTCTTTTCTGGTTCAAAGGAAACAGTTCTTCAAGGATTGCCAGTCACTGATCCCCAGATGCCAAATGGGAGCTACTTATTGTCAATAAAAATTCTAGTCAATCATTTTAATATCCTTCAAACTTGTCCTGCACCCTGTGACACTGCAGATTCTTGGCCATCATGCCTGTCATTGTGTGGGTGATCTCTAAGGCTGTATCACCTCATGATTGTATTCGAACACTGAATTATTTGTCCATCAAAAGCTATATATTACTTTATTGGATTGCAGAGATGATATTCAACTTTTATATAATATGATGTCCAAGAAATGAACCTTCCTAAACCTAAAACCTGAAAGGTCTATATGAAAAATAAAAAAGCCACTCTAAAAAAAAATGTTCCTTGTGTCCTGAGACCTACTACTCACTTAAACTGGAATGCAACTTAAATAATTGCAGAATAAGAACTAGCCAGCTGACCAAGGATTGCCTCATAGCACTTCTGGGAAAATAAATTACTTTTAACTGTTCATCTGTAGCCTGTTGTCAGAGTGACTATTTTAATTAACTATGTGGTTTTCTTCTCTACACTGGTCAAAATATAAAGGGAGACAGAAGAATGAAAATAAGTCAAATAACATCTAAAACTTAGGATGTTAGATGAACAATAAAGCAAAGGAAATCAGATGAATTCATAGAGATAAAAGCAGAAGATAATGAATCAGAAAACAATAGAATTATATATAAAACCAAAATGTTTTTAAGTAAACAGACATATAATAACCTTCTTTTAAAAATAGAAAGCAGGGCTGGGGTTGTAGCTCAGTGGTAGAACGCTTGCCTCGCACATGTAAGGCCCTGGATTCGATCCTCACCACCACATAAAAATAAATTAATTAAAATAAGATAGTGTGTCCATCAACAATTTTAAAAAAAAATTTAAGTAGAAAGCACAAATGTACAAAATTAAGAGGTTATAAGGGAAGGATAAACTCAGGAAATTCAAACAATCAGAAAGATGTAACTTTATTCAAGTCTTTGAAAGTAAACTTGAAATGAAACCTTAGATGAAATGGTAGTTTCCTAAGAAAATATTTTACCAAAACTGCAGTGGTGCATGACTGTAATCCCAGCAGCTCAGGAGGCTAAAGTAGGAGGATCAAAGTTCAAAGCCAGCTTCAGCAATTTAGCAAGGCTCTGAGTAACTCAGTGATACCCTAAAATTTAAAAAAGAGCTGGGGATGTGGCTCGGTAGTTAAGTGCCCCTGGGTTCAATCCCCAGAACCAAAAAAAAAAAAAAAAACTAATTTCAGAAAAGCTTGAATGTCTATGCAGACATATCTCCACATAAGAAACAGAGAAAGTTGACAAGGGCCCACCCACAAAACCAAGAGGATTCCACAAACACTTCATTCAAAAACCAAAAAAAAAAAAAAAAGGTCCCATGTTGCAGATACGAGACAGCGTTGTGCTGATAGTAACTTTTCACACATTTGTGTAAGAGGCACACGGGCGGCACGGAAGCAGTGACCATCACAGATAACCAAACCTGCTTTCTCCACAGGTCCTTGAGACCTGTTATGTCAGTCCTGACAGCCGTTCCAGGTTATAAAGACAGGTCCCCACGGACACCAGTGAAGTCCACGACTACGTCTGTGCTCTCTCAGAACATCTGCCTTTCTCTTCTTTTTTCTTTCTCACTATTCACGTGAACAGAATTCAACCTAATGAGCTTCAGCTGTCTAGTCAGAACACAGAACAGAAGGTCCTCCCCTTGGTCCCCAGACTTAGGCCTTCTGTCAAAGACCAAGTTGATCTGATGAGCATGAAGCAAGCTCTGGTACTTACAGTACAATGTTTGCTGCACGTAAAGATCAACAGCTGTTTATTTAAAAGAACATAATTTTTGGATCAAACTCTTGTTTTTTATTATTAACTAACTTAGTACTCTATTTTTCATATATAAGAGTAGTAGTTGTGTGTGTTTGTCGTCGTCGTTTTTTACAGCTCTATAGATGTGTTTAACAAAATTGCATGTATAGACTTTGTGTCCTAAAAACTCTGCTCACCAACCAAGTCAGATTCAGTCTGTAACTGTTAAGGGAAGAAAATAGACAAGTATTAGCAATTTTAGTTTACTGATATCAAAATCAGCTATTAAATGAAGTTTTGTGTTCTTAGACTTTTGCTGTTTGTCCAGAGATAAGTTAATCACATTTTTCTAGTTAAATCATTTCAATATATCTATCTGACTGGGTTTTTTGGAAAATTTAAGAGAACTATAATCCCTATGAGCTTTGAGAATCAGGTAAAGAAATGGAATTAACATATACCATCAATTGCTAAGTAAGCATTGTCACGTTAATCCAGGGACAGATGTCTTCAGAATTCAATTCATAGATTTATTGAACACCTGCAAAGCTCTGTGTGAGGTTTTGCAAAGAATATAAAACAATGAAAACAATCACCAGCTGTGACTATAAACCAATAGGGGAATATGTTAGCAGCTTTCCGTTACTGTAACAAAATACCTGAGATAAGTTTAAAAAAGATGAAAAGTTTATTTGGGCTCATAGTTCCGGAGGTTTCAGTCCATGGTCAGTCGGCCCCATTGCTTTTCGATCTCCATCAAAGCAGCACATTATGGCAGGAACACGTGGAGGAATGCTGTTCATCTCACGGCTGTGAGAAAAAAAGAGAAGAAGGTAAGAAGAGACAGTTCTTTAAAGGGCATGCCCCCAGTGATCTGTGACCTGCCACCAGACTACACCTCTTAAAGTCTCTACTGCCTCTCAGTAACACTATGGACTATGGGGGGGGGGGGCTTTGAGGGAGGTCTTCCTGCCAGACCGCAGCAGCAGGGAGAGTGTTTTGGAGAAGTGACTTGAGTACTGCTTCTTGGAGAAGGGATAGGAAGGATTACTCATTGACTTTGTCTGAGTTGCCTGTATGCAATGAAATACGAGTAAGGCTGCATGAATACTCAAGAAACAAGCCAAGTTTGTTAAGCCAGAGATTGCTGACGTTGCTCCAAGCCTACCAACAGTGTGCATGGGCACAGCATCTAGGGGCCAAACTGACCTCTTCACACCCATCTGAAAGGCCTGTGCTTTCAATTGGCAGAAATATAGCCAAAAATAAAATGGCAAAATCTAAAATAAGTAATACATCCAGGAAGAAGCATAGTACTTCGGTGTATGAAAGTCTGTACTTTCTCATTATTTGGTAACAAAGAATAAAATGTATAACTTCATTATTCTTTTCACTCTCACTTGCCTTTCTTGTCAGCTCCTCTGATTGAATTCTTTTATTAATAGTATAGCTTTATTTGATATTAAATAATGTGTAATTTCATAAAAATAAACATTTTATGGTTTTATAAAAACACATCTTCTGTATTTAAGATTTTCTTACCCTAGTTTCAGCCTGTCATGGACTGTAGGCACTAACGGTTGTTGGTTATCTACATTTCTTCCAGGCACTGGAGGATCGTCCTAGCTCCCTCCTCGTTGACCAGGGAGACAGCAGCAGCCCCTCCTTCAACCCATCGGACAATTCCCTTCTCTCTTCCTCCTCGCCCATTGATGAGATGGAAGAAAGGAAATCCAGCTCTTTAAAGAGAAGGCAGTAAGACAGAAATGTTTTCATTCTCATTATTTTCCAAGTTCCCTCCTGACTTTGTCTTGGTGTCACCTTCAAAAATGAGACTGGAATTGGTCTCTAAATTAGCAAAAAGGAGTTTTGGGGTCTCTTGTTGAGTACTGTACAGTTATATGTGTGAGAGAGAGAAGCACTCAGAGCCTCAGGGGTGCAGTAAGCCAGATTTTTGTTTTCTACTTGTTTGTTTGTCTATTAAACATTATAAGTAAAAAATGATGCAAGACAAGAACATCTTCTGTCACTCATGGCCTGAAATTCCTCTGCCTTCTCTTGTATAGTAATTGTGAAAGAAGAAAGCAACATAAAATTAGAACTAGTCCCAAAAGCTTGAATATTTTTCACAAATAATGTGGTGGCACTGTTTCTCAGTTCCAGCAAAGCCGCTTATGGTGAAAATATTTATTGAAAAATATTACAAGAGGTTTAAACTTGCCCTTGGAAAAAAAGAACTAGGCTGCATGAGGGCAGAGACTTGGTTTACTTGGTAGCCTTGAATGGCATAGGGCACACAGAAGGTGGCAGGTGTGTGTTAGTTGAATTAATGAATGAATGAGCAAATTAACAGACAAGTAAACAATGAGCAAACACATGAATCTTTTCAGGCCACTTGAGATTGTTTGCTATACTTATCAAGTGGTTGGCCTCTATCACCTGAGTGCTCCTACTTACTGAAATTTTCAAATACTAATACTGCCAAATGATGTGTTCAGACCCAAGACTTTAAACATTTGAGTTAAATTTTTTTTCCTCATGTCCATTGAAGCTTAAAACAACCTTTTAAAGAAAGATTCCCTTAATGTCATACCTTTAAAACAAAGTTGTATCTAAACTTCTCTTTTTTGTTCTATATATGCAGTCAGAATCCAGTAGCGTGCATTTACCCTGATTGCCCCCATGAACATGTGTCTGAGTGTCTTTTGACCTTCAGACCTCTTGTGGGTCACTCACCTGAATGTATAAGTGATTTAGGGCACTTAAGAATTTAAGACCTAGTTGTGTAAATCTGATATATTACCATATAATTCTGACAAAAGCAAAAGTGTAGACATATTCATTTAGAAAACAAAACATTTCGATTGTAAATCCCATTTTTCTCACTATTTTTCTAGCTACGTCTTGCAAGAATTAGTGGAGACAGAGCGTGACTATGTACGAGACCTTGGCTACGTGGTTGAAGTATGTACTTTCAAATATTTAGCAACCTGTATCAATCCTAAGAGCTGTTCAGAGAAGTATCACTTGAGACAGTTTAATAATTTTATCTTCTCAAAAGCTTTAAAAACATTTTTCACACAAACAGGAGCCAACAGATTTTACCAAGAGTTAAAATTTAGCCAGTTATCTTTACAAGCAAATCTATATTCAGTTCTATATTCAGTGTAATGATTGCCCAAGAAAATCAAATTTGGTCCCAGTACACATACAACTGAATCTATATTCAATTGAAAAGCCCCCCCTTTTTTTTTTTTTTTTTTTTGCTTAGTACATCTTAGTGTGTTTTTCTGGTGTTTTGGGGAGTGGGAGGTACTAGGGATTGAACTCTAGGACACTGGACTACTAAGCCACATTCCCAGCCCTATTTTTTATTTGATTTAGAGACAGGGTCTCACTGAGTTGCTTAGTGCCTCACTTTTGCTGAGGCTGGCTTTGAACTTGCATCAGACTCCAGAGCTGCTGGGATTACGGGCGTGTACCACCACGCCCAGCTGGTATGATTTTTTTTTTAAGTAAGTTTTTAAATTACATGCAACCATTGCAACCATTTTTGTAGTTACGTATGAAAATCTTGAATTTATGGATATCATCACAGAAATGACATTAGTAGTTGAAGAACTTCATATGGCTCAGATACGGATTCAGTTTTACCCAGAATCCATATATGTTCAGAGTTGCCAGTTTCATTGGCCAGAAGGTGCTGAAGACTTAACCATAGCACAACCAAGCTTTTTATACTAGTACGTTAAGGGCATAATCATATTAATAAACTTAATTCATCAAAAAGCTGCTTTTCCAGTAAAAAATAGTATCATTTATTCTTTCAGCATTGCAGTACAAGTTACAGTTTATAGTTAATACATTTTACAGTTAATGGTGTGGTATTAACAAAAGATTCAACATGCTTGAATTCTCTGCAGTCATTTTTAACTGTGAGGCAAGTAACTTGAATACTGAAGAGGTTCTTGTACAGACTGAATCCCACTTGATTTAAATTGAAGTTTTAAAGCAAGTTTAATAGCACGTTTCATCCACTGTGGTCAAAAAATCAATTTATGAAAATAATATTGTTTAATTTCTCACAGAGTATATAATCATCCAAAAAATGAAAATCTTTGTTATCAAATATTTGTCTTTGAGATAAATAAGAAAATGTATTTCTAATCAAATATTTAATATCCAATCAGATTGTTTTATGAAATATTTTTATCTTTATTTAAACTATTTCAGTTCCTTAGAAGAATTTTGATCTATGAATGCTAAATAGTTCCAGAAGAGAAAATTACAGCAATGACTGTTAGAGTATATTTCAAATAACAGTTAAGGACACTTTTTATGTACAGTTTTTTGTTCGTTTTAAATTAAGACAATGCATATTGTCTGACTCGTTCTTTGGAACTATTAATTGATAATTCATTACTTGGTTCAAACATTCCATAAATAATCTCATGCTGCCATCTTCCATTACAGGGCTACATGGCACTTATGAAAGAAGATGGTGTTCCTGATGACATGAAGGGAAAAGACAAGATTGTGTTTGGCAACATCCATCAGATTTATGACTGGCACAGAGAGTATGTAGAGCACATATCATGCTTGACAGTATGCAAAGCATCCACACTTACTCACCTTGTCGGGTCAGCCCAGTGGTGAAGGAGATTACAGATACATCTCATTTTATTACCCAGGTAGCCTCACGGAGGAAGCTGGCACAAAGGACATATTGATGCACCAAGATGTTTTGTAGTCCCATTCATGTGTGGGCAGGAGTCTTATGTTTTTCATGCTGGTCCACACTCTAATTTTAGGTCAGGGAGTAGCCAGAAGCACCTCACAGAGGCCACCTGCAATGGGGCCATGGCCAAGTCACAACCTTAAACCATTTGCTTCACATTCTGTTTCTGTTTCATCTACACCACCCCATGGGATTTATGAAGACATACTGGGTTGATACTTGAAAAGCATTTAGAATAGCATCTTCTTATAAGTAAAAGTACAGCTATCTTTTAACTAAATACAAATTATTTTAGAGGCTTGTGAATACATTCATTTGTCCAACTCAGTTTAATGATTGTCCAAGAAAATCAAATTTGGTTCCAGTACACATCTGTCCTAACCAGGAGGAGAGCCACATGGCAGCTGGTGCTACCATAGTGTCCCTTGGCCTGCTGGAGCTTTCCATCACACACCTGTCCCTTCAGGTCACTTTTCTTATAATTTTAAAAATCCTTAAACATCTGGGGATTGCTTAGTGCTAGCCGCTGATAATTCTGTGGGACATTCAAGCTGCATTCACCTGGTCAGGCCTCCTGCTGTCCCGTCTTTACATGCCAGAGCTGCATTCACAGACAGAGCCTTCCTTTCTCTCCAGAGCTGAGGCTAGGGTGTTGTTCTCATTAGGCCTGCACGTTCCAACCAGGTGTGTTCTCTTATACGCAGAAAGCAGAGACAGTTGTGCCCTTTAGACTAAAATATTGTACAGATATAAAGAGGGATTGCAGTGGTGTACATCAAGAACGATTTTGTGAATTGTCTTCTTATCCCTCCTAATGGAATATAAAACCTTTGAATCCAGGTATGGGTGTTCCCTTTTTTTTAATATTATCAGTAATATTAAATATTAGCAATATTTAATATTAGTAATATTTAATACTAAAATTAGTAATATTAAAAAATGCCTAATTCATTGTTACTCATAAACAAATGATTGGCCAACTTTAAAAATAACACTCCAATATGTATGTAACTCTAATGTATAAACTATATAGACTTACCAAAAGCCCAGTGAAACCAATTTAAAAGGAATATTCAATCTTGTTATTTAGTCTTCTACTCCCAAGGCTAAGACTGTGATGGGGAATGGGGAGGCAACCCATTTGTTCCTGAAATGATCAAAGAACTTTCTTCCAGTGATACTGCCTGCCATAGCATTTACAGAGCTGGGAGGATATTAAAACTGCAAGTGCTACAGAATTCACATTGCCGTGCTGGTTTGTAGCTAACAAATACCAAGTATAAATATAAACATGCAAGTAGTAGTTTAGGTGAATATACATATTAAAAGAAGAAATCCTACTAGTATTTTGTACTGATTATATCTAATTTAATCTTAATGAGAGCTAGTATTTATAACCTACTACTTGATTTTGATGGTGTTTGATAAAACTTCAGAAAGCTGATACAGGTAACATAGTATTTTATCTGTTATCTGATCTGAGCCTCTAAAACTTAATATAGAGTCAATGTAAAATTCATAGGTGTGAAGATCAATTTTCAGAAGTGAAATGAATTCACTGCTTTGAAACACTTATTTTTCACTCAGTATTTAGTGAAAAATCTTAGTGTTTATGTCCTTGAAGAAAGTGAGACAAGAAATATTCAGACAAGAAAAACAAGTTTGCCAGTGGAGGAGTGCCTGATTCTGCCTTGTCTTTTACAGCTGCGTCTCTTCTTGCTTTATGTTCCTACAAATATTTTCTGTGTGGTTTACGTTAGTTTAATATAAATTTTGCTCTTACCAACTGCCTGTGTCTGAAAAGACTGTTTTGAAAATGTAAACCTTAATCCAAACTTAGAAAGCCAAGGGAATGGCTTTAATATATTCCCTGTTTTCAGCTTTTTTTTAGGAGAGTTAGAGAAGTGCCTCGAAGATCCAGAAAAACTAGGATCACTCTTTGTGAAACACGTAAGTTCAAAGGCATTATTTACATTCCAGTCTGATGTTGTATTTAGCCAACAGATTAAAGAAGAAATCACTCATAGTTTATAAGAATGCATATGTTAAGAATAAAATCAAACTATACAGTGTCGATGAGTGAGTTATCTGCTTTTCTGGTCCTGCCCCAGCTGGCTGTTTGGCTGATAACAGTACTGGTTGGTCATGGGACAGAGCCAGGCCTAAAGAAGGAAACTTTTGACATGTCTGCAGGTGGACAAGTATTTGGGGAAGATGCATAGAGGACTTAGCAGAGTAGCTAATATATCGAAAATAGGAGAATTAACATTGAGGTTTTATTTGAGGAAAGATCACTATATTTTTTTAAAAAGTTAATGACAAGCATTTATGCATTTTTGCAAATATCTTTACTGTCAGGCTTAATAGAAGTAGATTTTCATGTCTGCTTCTGCATTCAACCTATTGCTGTATGTTTTATGGTTAAAGTATATGAAAAGAATCCACACTCACACAGGTGTTAATCAGAAACAAGGTGAGTATCTTAATAGCCTCTGCAGGAAATTTTCTTAGGTACTACACCAAAATATGACTAGTGATCATTTCTTAATGGTTAGTTGCAGCATGTAATGTAAAAACCTGCTGGTGAACTTTTCCCTGGAAGTTACATTAAATCTGTTGGACTTTCTTGCACTTCAGGGCTCTTGTCCTAGGCTAGGTCTTGTGACATCCTGCCTCAGGCATTAGGAGACTGACTTGAGCAAACCTTTCAGGTGTTAATCATTTTATCCCCAAAATCACATTTTTAACATTGCTACCTGTGTTTTAGAAGTCTTTTAAGTATTATCAAGTTTTTTGTGGTAGACATGTTTCCAAAATTCTAATTTTTTGCTTTAAGCTGGAATTTTCATTATTCACACTCACTACCAGTTTTTCACCTTGAAATGACAGGCTTATTTTATCCATGTTCAATAAAATGTCTACTAGATATCGAAGCTTAAAGAATTGTAGCTTATGTCCAACACTCTTTCAAGTAAAATTGGTGGCCTATAAAAAAAAAGCAGTTGGTTCAAAGTACACGTATAAAGGCATGAATTGGCGTGAACATACTTTTATATGTGAAAAATTGAGCTCTATACGTGTAATAAGAATCGTAATGCATTCCACTGCTCTATATATGTAATAATATGTGAAAAATTGTGCTCTATGTGTGTAATAACAATTGTAATGCATTCCACTGCTGTCGTGTATTTTAAAAAATTAAATAAATAAAAGATTTTTAAAAAAAAAAAAAAAGGCAGTTGGTTCAGCCTGCAACTCGACCCCCTCAGGTGATTTCCCTCAAAGCAGTTATATAAGCAGAAGCACTATGCAGACTTCTGTCTTGTCACAAGAATGTTAAAAACTTGTATACTCCTGGTGGAGTTTTAGTAAAATAAGTAACTTCTTATTCATCCAGGATATTCTGAAGATAAGCTATTTTTTTGCTGTAAATTTGTAGCAGTGAGGAACACTTGCCACCGTGCCACTGTTGGTTCTGGATATCAGTGCAGATGTCAACATGGTGACAAAGGCGAAGGACATCTTAATGCTGTTTTGAAAAGAATCTTGACCTGATGGAACTACTTTGAAAGCCTCAGGCACCGCCAGGGCTGCACACCACACTCTGAGGGTCGCTGCAGTAAGGGAGGCTCACTGTCCACATTTTTTCCTGTCTTTTGGACTTGAGATTAAAGAGACTTTTTCTAGTTGTATGCAGAAACTTTTCTAGCTGTGTCCCAGCCACTCCAGACTAAGGCAGGAAGATGGCAAGTTGGAGGACAGTCTGGGCAACTTTTCTCAAGACCTTGTCTCCATATGAAATTCTTAAAAATGGGTAGGGATGTAGTTCAGTGGTAGAGCACTTTAGAGTGTGTAAAGCCTTAGGTTCAACCCCCAGTATTACCCAAAATAAGGAGCTTTTTCTTGTCTGCTAGGAATAGCTAGGCTTAACAGGACTATTGGCAGGACTTGGAGGAATGGGAATAATTCTTAGTTCAATATTAAGAAGTGTGTTCTTTTGCTGGCAGTGGTGTTTACTAATACTGTAAAGGATGTGGTCTGTGTAGGGGAACAATCATGAAGGTCTGTTTTCAGAGCCACCAACAGAACACTAGCCCGTGTCATGAGTCTGGAATGTGCTCCTGAGCCGGGCTGGGGATGTAGCTCAAGCGGTAGCGCACTCGCCTGGCATGCATGCGGCCCAGGTTCGATCCTCAGCACCACATAAAAACAAAGATGTTGTGTCCGTGGAATGTGCTCCTGAGAGCCTCAGCCATGCAGCTTTGTTTTAAGAAGTTTCCTTTATGAATGTGCTGAAATATGCATGTGTTCTTATATTCTGATTGAGTTTCCAGTTGTTATTGTTTTAACCCATCTGTTTGCCTTTTTCATTCCTAGGAGAGAAGGTTGCACATGTACATAGTTTATTGTCAAAATAAACCAAAGTCTGAGCACATTGTCTCAGAATACATTGATACCTTTTTTGAGGTAAGACCCATGATAGGAACAGAAACTATTTCTGAATTTTTTGTTACATTTTGAGTTCTAAAAATTTAAGTATCATTGGTTTCACAGGAAACAAAGCAATCTTCAGAAAACTGGCCTGAGCAATAAGAATTCTGAAGCTACATTTCTATCCTCTACGTCAGAGGAATGAGTATGAATTCAAGTCTATGGTCATGTCCCCTGCCATTCAGGGGATATCATCTTTAAGTGTTTTTATTGGCATAAACTTAAAGCTCATTAAAAATTCAGAATAATTCATGAGCAAAACTTTTGCCTAAAAATTTAAAAACAACAAATACATTTGTATGAACAAAAGAAAGCCATTGAAAAACGGTCTTTTAACAAATGTAAAAAACTTCTTTGAAAAACTGCTCACAAAGGTTAAAGTGTAAAACTCAGAAATCCTTAGAAATGGCTATTTTTCTTACTGTTTTTATCAGCAGTATTGTTGTCAGCCCTTTTGACAATTACAAGAAATGAAAAATTGCTTTTTAATGAACAATACTTAAGACAGTTTATTCTCATTTAAATCTACAGGACTTAAAGCAACGCCTTGGCCACAGACTGCAGCTCACAGATTTGTTAATCAAACCTGTGCAGAGAATTATGAAGTACCAGCTGTTGCTGAAGGTGAGGGGCTCCAGGGAATAAGCCCTGGGCTGGGGAGTAAGATTGGTGGAGTAAGATTGGTGAAAGAACAAGTCTCCATGGGGCGGGGAAGGCCGGGATTGGCAGGTGAGGAAAGTGGTTTGTTTCTGCGAGAAATATGAAGCTACCTCATTACCTCTAATTTTAAATATTTCAAAGTAAATTTTTAAAACTTTAATAAGACAAGTTACACTACCATCTCAGTTTTTCATTTACCTCAATTTCTGAATCAAATGTCAGTAAACGCAAGCTTGTTTCCTTGGAAGGATAATGATTTTTCTTCAGCTCTGTCGACTTTGAATGTTTCTTAGTCTTCTTAGAGCCTTGGATGAACTTACATTTTTATTCCCTATGTATCCCACTCTGCTTTATTTATTTTATTCCCTGCGTATCCCACTTAGTGATAACCCTGAATTGATTTAAATTACTAAACACAACTAAAGGCGACATCACATGAAACTTAGGACCTGGACATCAAGAGGGACAAGCTCCCATCTTGGAGTAGAACAGGAACCATCAGATTTGGAGTGGCTTTGCCATCAGGATGCCTTTTAGTTGTACTTCTGAGAATTGAATGAGAAAATAGAACTACAGCCCTGAGCCCAGTGCCTTGCATGACACACTGTGGTCCTCGCCTCTCTTACCATGTCCTTCTCTCCACTTTCCTTGCAGGACTTCCTTAAGTACTCCAAAAAAGCTAGTCTGGACACATCAGAATTAGAGGTACTTTGCGTCCTGGCTGTATCCATGCAGACCTCCCCTTGACTCTTCCCCGAGTATCCCCAGCATGGGGGTCTGGCCTGCCCCGGGCACTCATCAGAGGATGGGGAGGGAGAGGAACTGAACTTGGTGCAGTGGAGGGGCAGCCCTCAGATTTTTCCCAAGGAACTTGAACTTATGTTCTGCTTTCTCTACACCCACAGAAAGCCGTGGAAGTCATGTGCATAGTCCCAAAGCGGTGCAACGACATGATGAACGTGGGGAGGCTGCAAGGATTCGACGTAATGCAGCTGTTGTTCTTTGAAAGGGCTTCTCTGCCTTCTGTCCCTTTCTTTTGTTCTGCATTATTTCTTCCCACATTTAGAGAGTAGATCCTTTTTGATTAGTCTTCGGTCTTCTCCCACTTTACTCAACCTGATTGATATTTTCTTTCTACCTCTTTTTGGGCCCTCTACCTCTACCATCACAAGAATTGAGTTTCCTTTTTCTGCATTTAATGCTGTGGTAGCTAGGGATGCAGTAGGACACAGGTGGCCCCTACCCTTCAGCATCCCTGAGAGCTTGACTTTGGGTCACTGCTTTCCTCATCAGCCTAACAGACTTTCTTCCTATGGCTTACCAGACTCATATTACTCATTACATATCGTGAAAATAAGCTCAGAGCACAATCCTTATTTTCTGGCTCTTGAGTAAGGAGATGGGATTTTTTTACTTGCCTTGTCCCTGTTTTGCCAGAGAATTAGGTTTAAAGTTTTGGTACTGTGGTTCTCAGATTTAGCATGTACAAGCTTCCCTGGAGGGCTTCTGAAGACACAGACTCTGAGTATGTGTATGATTGTTCCTGCTGCTGGTTCAGGATTGCTCAGAGAGAGCAATGGTTCTAGGATGGAAAAGACTTTCAGACTCCACTCCTACTCTTCAGTTTTAAGTGAGGCCAGTGGTTATGCAGAAGCTGGCAAGACTTTTATTTATATAATCGTTCTGTTTGAGGCTAAGAGTTCATCACTATAAAAGAAAGAAAGAAAAAAAAGAAAAATATAGTATTCTGTGAGAAGAAACCTAAAGAAAATTAGATAACTTTGAGTGAAATGTTTTCTTTTCCCCTTCCTTTGCCCCATTTTTATTCTTTCAGGGTAAAATCGTCGCCCAGGGTAAACTGCTCTTGCAGGACACATTTTTGGTCACAGACCAAGATGCAGGACTTCTGCCTCGCTGCAAAGAGAGGCGAGTTTTCCTCTTTGAACAGATTGTCATATTCAGTGAACCACTAGACAAAAAAAAGGGTTTCTCCATGCCAGGATTCCTGTTTAAGAACAGTATCAAGGTAATGTGTGTCTGTGGAAGTTTTTTCATGTGCCAGCATGAAATATGTACCCATCTTACTTTCCTTTTTATGACAACATATTCTGGCTTATTAAATATCTAGAGAATCTTCTAGGACCCCCTTTTCCACTCTCTGTATTCAGGAACTGCTCATGTATTGCACATACCTGTGTCTGACTGTAGCCATTCACTGGGTAGAGTTTGTGTGCCACCTCTCTATGACCATGTAAAACCTTGATTTAAATTCAGAAGCACAGCTTTGGAGTATCACTCTTTGACCAGAGAAAATAGCTGCTCTGTGTCTTATTCTTTTCCTCCATTCAGCAAGGAAGTACCGAGCACTCAGCATTAGGCATGGAATTCCAGAGATGGACCAGTCAGCTACCCTCCAGGCTCTCATGTAGCATGCTGTCTAATGGAAGAGAGGGACAAATAAATGGACAAAGAAAATTATTGCAAATAGCCCTAAATCTGTAAATTGAGGATGAGACAGAAAAGAGCAGAAGAGGGCTCAGTCCCAGCAAATAGGCCTTAGGAGATACAAGTATCTCTCCCAGTTTCCTTCCCTCCTGTTTAGCAATGCAGCCTGGGGTCAGAAGGGAGATAAGTTTCCCTTTGTTAGTGTCTCCTACACTAAGCCACTTGGGTCCCTGAAGACCTCTCAGCACACTAGTAACATTGTAGCCTCCATGTGCCTGAACCTGGAGCAGATCTGTCCAGGGTTCAGCCTTTGGGCTTTAGGGCCTTCTACCCGTAATACCTTGCAGAGGCTTCAGGGCCAAGAAGCTGAAGGAAGTGGTTGCCTTCACCAGGAGATGAATTACAGTCCTGTATCTGTATCTCATGCCACCTCTAAGACCCCAGTCCCAGCCTTTGGAGACCTCTACCTCTGAGGTTCTGGGAGCATGGTCTCCCCTGTGCATGATGACCCACCAACCCCCATCAGAACTCCCACCTGTTCTTTTCACAAGTCACCAGACAGAAAATTGCTCCAGCACTTTAGAAATTCTCTCATTGTTATTTTATGTATTCTGCTTCTTCTATAATTATTTTCTGTATTTTAATCATGATAGCACATATACTTTCCTACGTTTTATTGATATTTAAATTTTTTTAAGTGGTATCTTCTTTTATTCCTGGGAAAGCAAGTAAGGAATAAACACTGGTCATTGCAGAGGGATTTTTTTTTTAAACAGTCCCAGGTCCACATTTCTAGTAGATTGTTTAAGCTATTAATCAAAACATTCAGCTCCTGATGATCTCCATGTAACTGAGTGAGACATTGAAAAGCTTCATGATAGAGGTTGAATATCCCTTATCTGAAATGCCTGGGACCAGAAGTGTTTCAGATTTTAAGGAGTTTTGTTCGTTCGGTTGGTTGGTTGGTTTTTAGGTTATTTGCATATTCTGGTTTTGATATTACAATAAAATATCTTGGGGATGGGATCTGAGTCTAAATACAAAATTCACTTACTTTCACACACACTTTAAACACAGCCTGAAGGTAGTGCTATGCCATATATTGAGTGTGCCTGCATTTTGACGTAACACATCAAATGAGGTCAGGTGTGTAGTTTTCCATTTGTGATGTAATGTCAGTGCTCAAAAAGTTTCAAATTTCGTTTTAAGGGTACTCAACCTACAATAGTTTCTGAGGCAGTAAAAATGGCAGCTCAACCAAAAAATAGTTGTTTATGTTTTGAAAGGATGAAATTCATTTTGCACTTGGCCTCTGGGGACAAATGTGCTTTGATTTTTGTATTGGAGTAAAGGTCATGTAATATAATTTACCTTCTTACCCATTTTTAAGCATATACCACAGTGATATTGAAAGTGTATTTACATTGTTGTACCATCACCACTTTCAGTCTGCAGGACTCTTTTCTTCTTACAGAACTGAAACTTTGTAGCCATTAGACACTAAATCTCCACTGTCCCCTTACCCCAGCCCTGGGCAGCCCCATTCTACTCTCTGTCTCATGGAGTCGACTATTCTGGGACCTCATATAAATGTCTTTTTGTGTCTGGCTTCTTGTACTTTAGTTTGTCAGCAGAAAGTTTCCAGAGTTAACCTGTGTTCATTGCATGGGAAGGCTATGCACGTGAGCCTTTGTTTCTGTCAAGGCTGAATAGTACTTTACTGTACACATCACCACATTTTATCTGTTCGTTGGTGGATGGGTACTTGGGTTGCTCCTACATCTTAGCTATTGTGAACAATGCTTTGATTTTTTTTAAGGTGAGTTGCCTTTGCCTGGAGGAAAATGTGGAAAATGATCCATGTAAATTTGCTCTGACATCAAGGACAGGTGACGTGGTAGAGACCTTCATTTTGCATTCATCAAATCCAAGTGTCCGGCAAACATGGATCCATGAAATCAACCAAATTTTAGAAAACCAGCGCAATTTTTTAAATGGTAATGTGTGTTCTGTGACTGTGTGTATGTGTGTGTTTGCCGGGTTTTGTTCATGACTAAGAGGCTCAGTGGTCACTCCAGGTGAACTGGGCTGACTGGGCTTCTCGAAATAACCACACAAGAGACAGAAATACCTTTTTCTTTGGAGGTCGCTGTGACAGCTCCTCTGACCTTAAGGGTCCACAGGAAGAGAGAAAGAGAGAGCATGCACTGACCCCTTTTATTGATGAGAAGCCATTCAAATGAGGCAAGGGGTCAAGTTTCAGGGGGCTGAGTCTAGCTTCATGATGTCTGCTGTCAGCAGGTTGACTGACATCTAGGTAGGTCACACCCAAGGGCACAATAAGATGAGGGGACACACAAAAGGTATTTCCATGGAACATTCTATCCCAAACAGGGCAAGGGGTTATATTACAAAGGAACAGGTGAGCATAGCTCCACCCATGGGCTGTAGCAAGACACGCCCATACACGAGACACAACACCATCCCTCGAACCTAAGAAGAGTGGGGAAGTCCTGCTGCATTTCTGCTACTTGGACACCTCAAAACACCCAGCCAGACAGTGTGACTCAGTCACATGAAAGGTTGGTCTTCCACATATGTTCTTTCCCTAGTGTACATGTTTATGTTTCTCATGTTTATGTCTCCCATTCATGTTAAAAATAATGACTGAACTTAACATACATTTTTCTGTGGCAAATACTATTATTGTGCCCAATTTATAGATGAGGAAATTGAGACACAAAGTGGATTAATAGTTTGCCCAGAGTCCCTACGGTTGTTGGTGGCAGTCAGGATTGGGATCAGCCATCAAGCTCCCTCACAACTGTGCTGTTCCATTCTGTTTAGTACAGAATCTCTACTGCCCTGTCCCTAGAAGCAGGATGCACAAGAATGTAAGATGGAGCTTGCCAAGGATGTTGAAGATGTTGGCAAGTGTATTGCACACCCAAACCTCCCTTCCTCATTCAAAACAAGGCACAGTTTTACCCTTCCCAGTTTCCATGACTCAAGTGATCATAGAGGAGCTGTAAAACCAAAATAGATAGGACGCACTAGTTACCCCTTCATACATGGTCATCTCCTTGTGACTCTTGGCTTGAATTTAGTGATCAGTGGAAAGCTTGGAGAATTGAGTCAGCATCTGTATGCTGTTTAATTCTCTTTTCTGTGTCCTTTTTTTAGCTTCCATGCTCCATACTTGTGCCCCAATCCAGGAGGGTATGGTAATGTCTCTGTCCTAAGAAAACCACTTCTACACCTTGCATGACATTCTAAATCCAGGAACAGAAGCACTCAGGGAATCTAAAGTCATGTGGCCCTTTTAGCCCAGTGGGAATCAGCTGCCTGAGTATCCACTCCAGTCTTCTTCTGTCCAGTTCTGGCTAATAATTGTTTTCATTTGCCATAGAATTGGATCCTCTGGCTATGAGTGAATACAGGTCTTCTAAACATTGTTCCTAAGTGTTGCATTAAACACCAGTTCATCACAGAGGATTGGGAAATTGCCGGGCTTCTGTAATTATCTTTAAAATAGAATAAACTGCCCCATACTGCAAGCATGATTAGGCTATGATGTTGAAGGTTACTGATGCCGTGCAATGTAGGTGATGATGATGATGATAATAAAGATCCTGAATGGGGCAGGGGCAGCCGCCTCCTCGCTCTCTGCCTACTCCTCTGAGAGGCTGGGGCCTGCACAGTTGTGAAGGGCTTCTGGTGCCAGGATGCCTTTTAACATTTGCCAGGGAGTCCCAGGCGGGGACACTGCATCTAACTGTAATAATCCACAAAGGTTTGAACACCTTAAGAATTTGGGTTAGGGTTTTCATGTATATCTTATTTGGCATGATTCCTGTGTTCTCCTACAGATGACTGTCTGATACAACAAAATCACTGAAGCTGAGAGAGAGCTTCCTGACCATCAAGGGCCTAGTGGAGCTCTTTACTCCCCTTGTCTAGTTTGTCCAACCTGCAAAACAGAGGTGGTTTATACAGTCACCACCAAGTGGGGTAATTGAGAGGTTATTTCACCCTCTGCCAGTTTCTTCTTTTGTCTACCTACTCTCTGGCTTAAAGAGGACCTTTATAAAAAGTTGCACTAACCTTTCCCACTGCAGAGTTCTAGCCGGCTCTATCTCAACAATATGCTGGGCTTCCCATTGCCAGTAGCCGCTGCCCAGGGGCTCTACCTGCCTGCTCTGGGAAACTGAAGTCTCACAATCTGGTCCTCTCTCCTACTGCCTTCTCTTGCCACCCACCACGGTCCCCTCCATAGAGTCATTTTAACTCTTCAAGGAACAGAGTGCACTGAGGCCGTGTCTCCCCTTCACTGCTGGTGGTGTGGGCCTGCAGTTGTAGGAAGTGTGGATGTTTGCAGGCCATGGTGACTAGGTGACTACAGGCTGCCCAGCACTTCCTTCTGGTTGGATGACGTGCTTTTTCCTCTGCCCAGTGGTTTGCTTTTTCTTGTGCCCTGACTGAGTCTCTTCTGCTGTGTCTTGCTTGGTTACAGCCTTGACATCACCCATCGAGTACCAGAGGAACCACAGCGGGGGCGGCGGCAGTGGCAGCGGGGGCAGCAGCAGCGGGGGTGGGGGCAGCAGCGGCGGGGCCTCCGGTGGTGGTGGCAGCAGCCATGGCAGTGGTCCCAGCAGCTGCAGCAGTGGCCCCAGCTCAAGCAGAAGCAGGCCCTCCCGGATCCCACAGCCTGTCAGACACCACCCCCCTGTGCTGGTCTCCTCTGCAGCCTCGAGCCAGGCAGAGGCAGACAAGATGTCAGGTATGTCTGCTCCCAGCCCCTCACTGCCTCCTCCCAGCAGCAGCCTGGCCTTTGAGGCCAGCCTCGGCCAACCCAGCAGGCTCCCCTTGAGCGGAGACTCAGAAGGTCCTGAGCGAGAAACGGAACCCATCCCCAAGATGAAGGTGATGGACAGCCCCAGGAAAACCTCCGGGAACACTTCCGGTGCAAATCAAGATGGAAATGCCAAGGACGCTCGGGGGAACCTGGGCCCTCTGCCCCTGAGCAAGCCCAGACCTGGGGCCATCTCGCCTCTGAACTCTCCTCTTTCTACCACAGTCCCTTCTCCTTTTGGAAAGGAGCCCTTTCCCCCCAGCAGCCCCCTACAGAAGGGGGGCTCCTTCTGGAGCTCCATCCCCTCCTCCCCGGCAAGCCGGCCGGGCTCCTTCACTTTCCCGGGGGACAGCGACTCCCTCCAGCGGCAGACACATCGCCACACAGCCCCCAGCAAGGACACGGACCGCATGAGCACGTGCTCCTCAGCCAGCGAGCAGTCCGTGCAGTCCACCCAGAGCAACGGGGTAAGAACACCAGGGAGCCTGCGCCCGCCTGCCCTGCCGCCTCTGTCACGCCAGCTCTTCTAAACCTGTGTCGCCGTGGCTCTCCACTCTGCTCCGTACTAACTCCAGCTCTCCAGTGCTGTGTGGCAGTCATCACCTTCTCCAGCACTCCTGTGCACTGCCCAAGTAGACACCTCTGTGGCTTCTCTGTGTGTGCAGTGTGTGTCCGTGCCCCAGGGGCCTGGACGGACGCACACAGGCACCAAGTGAACGCAGACACTTCTAACCCTTCCTGGGACCGTGGACAGCACCCGCTTTCATCTCTACTAACTTGCTCCTTGCTTTGTTCGTGTCTCCTTCGTAAGAGAAAGCATATTATTAACCTTCTGAATGCAGCACCTATCAGTCTCTTTAGTTTTCCAGCCAGCAGAGTATCTTGGAACTTCCTTTTTAGCCCCTGCCTTCTGTGCACACTTTTTTAAGGAGTCCTTTTTCCTGCTTTCTACCTCCTACTTAAATGAAATCTGTACACTTTAAGCTTTTGCTCATCGCTTGATTTTGCTCTTTTATGCCTTAAATTATCTTTGCAGCATTTTTTGCTCATCCAATGAAAAAAAAAATTCCCTCAAGAAAACTTCCAACAGCAACTGAAAGCAAATTAAGATGGCAAAATGGGGGGAAGGAATCTGCCCAGTGGGAATACTTCTCCAGCCCAAGTATCACTCTGGAGAAGAGACACTGGCCCCTGGGCCCCTGGAGACCTGCTCCTGCACAGGCTGCCAGAATGCCTGGTGTCTGTCCAGCAGAGGGCGCAGCGGGCAGGCAGGAGGTTCTGCGGAGGGGTGTTGTGGCTCATTTTGCTGTCACTCACGTTGTGTTCTCAAGCATAGGGTGGCTGTGCTGGGTTTTCCCCCCATTCTGTGGCTTCCTCACTGTCCTCCAGTGTTTCCCACACAGCAGACGGCCTGGCCCATAACACTTTCCTGAAGGCATGCGTGAGTGAATAGAACTGTTCTAATGAGTGTATGTTTGATTGCTTTATAAATTTTTAAATACATTTCCCTAAAAGGGTCTGTGTCTCTCTTTGTGTATGTATGTGTATATGTGTATATATATATATATATTTATAAAATCTAGCTTCCGCATGTCTCGCCCTTTCCTCTGGACTTCTATTAATCGCATAGTTGGGTTGATCTTATTCTTTTGTATTACTTTTTGTTACTTATTTTGCTAAACTGTATTTACTTGAGGAATAATTTAAGATATGGGTCTTGATACACTTATTTACACTCAAATTTTACTCTCAAAAATGGTTGGGCAGGGGTCATCTAGTGGATGCCCCAGCAGCCTCACTGTCCCCCAGAGCTAGGAAGCCTCCCAGCTTGATTGAAAATGCCAGGTGGCAGTGAGCATCTGAACAGACTTCAGTCAGAAAGAAGGTGCAGACAGCCTACTAGCAGCTCTGTGTCTACTCGGTGTGCTGGCATGGCTTAACAGCTGTGACCCGTACAGAATCAGCGAGTTGACATCTTTTGAGTTCATCCTAACCCAAACATTTGGCAGTAAGCACAAGAGGAAACTTCAGAGTCTCTGTCAGACTACTGTCCCAGTGCAGGAGCCAGTGCTGGCCATCTCTGGACACTCCTGAGTAGATCTGGATAAAAAGGTCTCAACCAGCTCCGCCCCAAGACATTCACCTAAGACAAGACACCGTCAATGGGTAGCACCTGGTGCAGAGAGTTTGGGGTTTGCTTTCTGCCTCATACTTTTTTTATTTTTATTTTTATTTTTTTGGTGGTGGTGGTGGTGGTAGGTAACCAGGAAAGAGAAATTGTCAAGAGTGTTTTAGATAGTCAAAATGCCTTACAGAAATGGCCTGGAAGCCTAGGAAAAACTTGAGGCCCAAAGCAGGGATTTGAAAATATCCTCTTCAGAATTTTAGTTAAAAGGAGCTACTGTCTAGCTTCTACCAATTTGAGCTCCTAGACCACCTGGCTGGTCAGCAGAGGCCTCCTTCCCCCTTGAGCACTTCTGTGGAGCTGTCAGTGGTTACAGCCAAACAGCCATGCCTAGTCCAGGGCCCAAATCCTTCTTCCCCCTCTAGATGGGTACCTTCTGCAAAGTTTTGTTGAGGCCAGACCAGGTGGAGTGAATGTGAATCAACCCAAAACATGACCATATTGGCCTTTCCTGAGGCTCTGTGGTGTGGCTTTTCTGCCTTGGCCACCTAGGTAGCATTAAAGATACACACATTTGGAAGTCACTCCTAGCCCTCCCTTTCTCTCACTGGCTGGTAACCTGTGCAGACTCACCCCCCACACACACTCTAAGGGGCTGATGTCATGCCCACTGGCAAGGTGATTGTGAGAATTAAGGGAGATAGATTTGAAATGCCTAACACATAGGTTGTGTTCAAAAAATAATAACTGCTATGATTATGATAGCAAAATACTCAAATTATAGCCTGGTATGATGTATTACCCAAAGCAGCTATGGTCACAGAAGTTTTGTGTTTACATTTTCTAGCACTTTTGGCCCTGTAATCAAAGAACTTTTGGGTGTTGCCATTTCAGTCAAAATATTAAAGTACATGCTTTAAGTATGGACTAGTATAAAGGAATAGGCAGAGGCCAAAGCCTGACATGCTTAGCAGCCACTGAGCCACTGAGCTGAAGGGTCACCGGCAAGTAGTGCACATTTATGAGGGACAGGAAAGAGCAGACTCCTCCTTGGCAGAGATGGGCAGCAGCTCCATCTCATTCTATTTAAATATCCTCTGAAGCACTCGGTGCATAATAATGGTCTTTGGAATTCCCAGTGACTGGCTTGTTGGCTTTCCCAGGCTGAGCCTCATATGTGTTTCATAAGTGTCCCCTCCACCATCTCAGGACATCAGTCAGGGATCTATTCAACGTGTCCTGACACAGGCTCCATGGACAGAGCTGAGAGAGCAGGTATGTCAGGGTTGTCTCCCGCCCAGGGATGGAACTCTCAAGTGAGTGTAATCCAGAGAGTCCTGCAGAGGCTGGTACCTTTGGAGCCCTGGTCATCATGGGAGCATTTGAGAACAAGCTCATGGAGATAGGATTCTAGATGCCATTTCCCACATCCTAACTTGATAGAGGGCACGTGGGCAAGAGTAGCTCATGAGTTGGCAGTAGTCTCAACTCTGTTTCTCCTACCCTGGAACAATAGGTCACTTTTTAAATAAAAGCTGGGAAAAGATAACTGCTGTTTGTTTCTAATCAGCAGCTTGCACCCCTTGGCTTCTGGGCCTGGGTAGGTAGCCTGAAGAAATGATCTTTGTTTTACAGTCTTGGCTCATTAACTGAGTCACCCAACAGTTAGGAAGTGCCTACTATATGTCAGTCACTGGGTACTGACTGGGACTGCAGGATGAGGGCAGGGTAGGCATCCCTGAAGGTCTCTTCCCAAAGTTTTGAGTTGCAACACCAGAGGCAAGTAATCCTGTGATGCTTTAGCACACGTTCTCATGGCAACAGTGCCTTGGGGGTAATGGAATCAGGAAGCAATAAGGGAAGCATCCACCAAGGGACATACAAAGAAGACAGAGCAACTGTCCCTAAAAGCGGAATAGCAGTTGATTTCCCTTTCAGGTGTTCCACATTCTTCTTTCTGAAAGGAAAGAACAGAAATGGTTAGGCAGGACAGCAGCCTATGATCCTGGAATATATGTTCCCAATGAACATTTTATCTGGAAGCTTTAGGGATGTCTTCCTTATCTAATCTATTGGGCAGTGAGCTGAAGTGCCACTCTTTGTGCTTTTAAATTGAATACTGAACAGTTACATCACTGCATTTGGTGAAGAATAACCCAACATGGCTTCAGCTTAAGGACTCAGCCTCTTCTGGGTGGGCAAAAGGAAGATGGACCATAATATCATGAAGCTTCCAAAGAAGTGTTGTCATGGCAGTAGTGTTTTAAAGATTGTTTCTAAATTGCTGTCCAGAGAAACCCTGATTTTCACTTATTGAAAAAGATGTGCTAAGTTAGCTACAGAGAGTGTAAAGGAAAAGTTGGGAGTGGCTCCGTGTCTGTCTGGTGAGCCTTGCTCTGGGGCCTGGTGCTGTGGTGCACTGACCAATGACGTCATGCTGCCAGCTCTCAGCTCAGTTCCTATCTACCTTTTTTTCTTCATGTGTCCCTCTACAGAGTGAAAGTAGCAGCAGTAGCAACATCTCCACCATGTTGGTGACACACGATTACACGGCAGTGAAGGAGGATGAGATAAACGTCTATCAAGGAGAGGTCGTTCAAATTCTGGCCAGCAACCAGCAGAACATGTTTCTGGTGTTCCGTGCCGCCACTGACCAGTGCCCCGCAGCCGAGGGCTGGATTCCGGGCTTCGTCCTGGGCCACACCAGTGCAGTCATCATGGAGAACCCCGACGGGACTCTCAAGTGAGTGTAGTTGGGGAGGCCAGCCCCATGTGGCAGCCAAGGGAAAGAGGAACCCATGCACATGGAACATTAAGACTGGAAGGATGAGACTTGGAAGGGAAAGCTATACCAATATCTGTGCATGTAGGCTCACCTCTCAGAAAACATGTGACCAGAAGCAAAGACAGACAGTTCTTCTGGAGAGAAGAATGTATGTAGCCTAACAGTTGTAGCTTAACAGTTTCCTTTAATAATCTGTATTTAGAAATATGTGGCTTTTTCAGATCACAAATAAATCCCTGGAGGTTTTGGGTACAAGAGAGGGGTTTCTAAGGACCCCTGACAGTCAGGAAGTTTGCTGGGCACATCATGAAGATACTTGTTTGCTAGGCTGCAGGGAAAGTCCTGTGTGATTCTTTTACCATCCTGCTTTACACACTGGAAGATAATTCATTTAAAGAAACTTAAAACTGATTTTTCTGCATTAAATGGTTTGTTGATGTTTTGTTTGTTTGTTTGTACCAGGGATTGAATCCAGGGCCACTTAACCATTAAGCCATATCCCCAGCCTTTTTTATGTTTTATTTTGAGACAGGGTCTCGCCACCCAGACACTGCAAAAACCACCCCTCCCTCCCCATGACAGTCCCTTGTCCTGTTTCTCCTTGATGCCCAGAAAGTTGACTCTAGTACATTGTTAAAGAATCCTGTCTTGCAGTTTTTCATATGTCAATTACAGTGAGTGGACTTGAAAGATAAAAGTCACATTTTGTGCTTTGTTTCCTCAAAATATAGTCTTGGACCCTGTATTAGGGTTCTTTAGAGAAACAGAACCAATAGGAGGGAGAGGGGAGTGAGAGAAAAAGAGAGAGAGATTGAGATTATAAGGAGTTGGCTCATGAAGTTCTGGAGACTAGCAAATCCAAATTCCAACAGTGCAGATGAAGCCTGAGGCAGTCTGCTAGAGAATTCCCTCTTGCTAGGAAAGCCAGACTTTCGTTTTGGTCATGCCTTTGAATGACTGGAAGAGGGAGTCCTAACAGGATTAAGAGAGAGTGATCACTTTACTGATTAAAATTATCATCTCAGTGAGAAATACCCGGAATGTTTGACCAAACATCTGAGCACCCTGTGGCCAGGTCAGGTTGACACAGAATTAACCATCACAGGCACCTTTGTATTTTAATCCTTAAAACTTAAGTTAAGAAATTATTGATTTTACCTCCCATTTCTTGGGTATCAGTGGAGATCTCTGTTACTGAAGGGTCTTCAGTCACTCCAACCAACTTGAAGTGAACATCCTGACTCTCTCTGATGCTCTCAGGTATGATTTGCTGAACATTGGGAAGGCGCAATACTGTTCTTTCTCTCCCTAGGAAGTCAACATCTTGGCACACAGCACTCCGTTTAAGGAAAAAATCTGAGAAAAAAGATAAAGACGGCAAAAGGGAGGGCAAGTTAGAGAATGGTTATCGGAAATCCCGGGAAGGGCTCAGCAACAAGGTATCTGTGAAGGTAAGTGAGAATCCCCTGTGTTGTCCCTCCTTGAGCAGGGAGGGAGAGACACTGCAGACCCACAGCCTGTACTTGCTTGGGAATGCTCTCCCTCACATCACACCATGCCTCCCTCTTGCCCTGCGAGCAGTATGTTGGCAGGGGGAGGCATGGTGTGATGTGAGGGAGAGCAGTATGCACAGGGATGCCTACATACCAGCATACCAGGAACCAGGTCTGCACCTATACATCTCCCCAGGTGCACATAGAGCTTCAAAGGATATAGTTAAGTCCTCAGGTGAAGCACAGAGACTAAGTGCAAAGAAACTGTGGCTTAGTCTTCCCTGTTCTCAGAGGGGAAGTGAGAAGGTGCAGGTTCTGTGGCTTTAACAAGTTCCCTCAGAGGTGGCCTCAGTCAGTCTGAAGCCTCTGTAATCAAGTTGCCTGAATCCGATGGGAGTTCTGCCTGGAAGAAAAGAAAAAATCTCCTGAAAGCAACCCAAGCAACCCTGGGGAAGAACTCTGACCCTTCTGCATTAGGAAAGGCTCAAGGGCCAGCTGGATCCGCCCATTAGGGTGAGAGATATGGACATCTCTGAGTTTAAGGACTATGTTTGTGGGTAGGAAGAAAAAACTCACCCAAATTGGTCTGATAAGAAGTTTGGGGTGCTTTTAGCAGCAGTGAACAGTGGTCTATGTGGATTGACACCCAAGCAGCCAATTCATGTTTCTGTTCATTTTCCAAAAGGAAATGTAGCCCTGGAATCAAAGTAATCTTCCTGAAAATGACTCATGTTTTTGGTTAATACCTTTTATGCCTTTTCCATTTCAGCTTCTCAATCCCAACTACATTTATGATGGTGAGTTCTGCCATTTTTCCTCTAAGAGTTCATAGGTCTGTGGGGCATTTCAGAACACTCAGGTACAGACTCTGGAGAGGGTTTCCTGGGTGCTCTAGGCTTGGGCAGCATCTTAGGATTTACTAGTTCGTTAGGGATGCTTGGAGGGTGTAGGGGAGGAGCCAACGATAACTGGCTTTAACCAGCTTGTTTCTCCTCCAGTTCCCCCAGAATTCGTCATCCCATTGAGTGAGGTCACGTGTGAGACAGGGGAGACCGTTGTTCTTAGATGTCGTGTCTGTGGCCGCCCCAAGGCCTCAATCACCTGGAAGGGCCCTGAACACAACACCTTGAACAACGACGGCCACTTCAGCATCTCCTACAGGTAATGGCCCACTCGGGGGGGGGGGGGGGGGTCACTGGCTGGGAGCACAATCTTGCTACATGGTGAGTGGAAATGCCTCTTTACTGTGAAGGACATAATTTCCATGGATGCTGTAACATTCAGCCTGTTTATGAAGGCACAGTTCATTTTTCTCTTCATCTTCCAAAAGGAAACGTAGCCCTGGAATCAAAGTAATCTTCCTTAAAATGGCTCATGTTTTTGGTTAATACGTATTCCACATGTGCAATACAATCTGCTTAAAATTCCTCATAAGTGCTAGATCTCCTAACTGCCTGTGGCCTGGAGGAATTTAGAACTGGTGCCCAGAGTGCTAAACTTTCTGATGCCCAGTGTGTCCTTTTGTGTGCCAGTGACTTGGGGGAGGCCGCTCTGAAGATCATTGGTGTGACCACGGAAGATGATGGCATCTACACATGTATTGCTGTGAACGACATGGGTTCAGCCTCATCTTCAGCCAGTCTGAGGGTTCTAGGTAAGTACCTGAGCTGTGGGACACAGCTGCCAGGAGTCTAAAGCCAGTGTGCCCCACACTTGTCAAAGCCTGAAATTCAAACTAAGTCACTTACAGAGCCTTCCAAAAGAGAGGGGCAAATAGCAGATAATTGTTGGGGATGTGCCAGGGGAGCATCCTCTTGGCACCTCACAGGAGTGCAGGGGAAACCCTGCACAAGTGAAAGGGCAAAAGAGGAGCAAAGGGGAGGGAAAAGCCCAGGTAACAAGGGTCCAAAATGCCAGGTTGCTGCAGAAGTCCTGGGAACACCTGGGAACATGGTGAAAGCTGTGTTCTTTTGCCACTGGCAGCTGGTCTCTTGATTGCAGCTCACAGATTTAAGATTCTTTTTACAGAAAAAGTACAGAACATCTTACTTTCCTTTGGGTATATATGATGTTAGATTCATTACTAACAAGTGATATTCATTGGCACTTGTGTAATAAAATCATGTCTATGTTTTCAGTATATTTATATTATGAACTTTATAAAAACTGTGAACATTCAGTAAAGACACTGAAGCCGTGATTCCTCATGTTGTGAAAGGAAGACAAAGCTTTGAGGCTTTGTGGCCCTGTGATCAAGAGCAGACTATCTAAAGCATTACTGCCCTTGAGAGCAAAACAGAAGATTAAAGTTTTATATGTTAAATATTTTTATATAAAATATTTTTTATGATTTTTAAAATATCTTTATAAAATATTTATATTTTATATATTAAAGTTTTATATTTTTCCTAGAAAAATAAAAGTAAAATTAATTTTACTAAAATATGTAATTTTATTTAGAATATCTAGGTTTTTATTATTTCTTTATTAAATTTTTTAATTTATATATGACAGAGGAATGCATTACAATTCTTATTACACATATAGAGCACAATTTTTCATATCTCTGGTTGTATACAAAGTATATTCACACCAACTCGTGTCTTCATACATGTATTTTGGATAATGATGTCCATCACATTCCACCATCATTTCTAACCCAATGCCCCCTCCCTTCCTCTCCTACCCCTCTGCCATATCTAGAGTTCATCCATTCCTCCCATGCTCCCCCTCCACTATGAATCAGCCTCCTTTTATATCAGAGAAAACATTCAGCATTTGTTTTTTGGGGATTGGCTAACTTCACTTAGTATTATCTTCTCCAGTGCCATTCATTTACCTGCAGATGCCATGATTTTATTCTCTTTTATTGCTGAGTAATATTTCATTGTGTATATATGCCACTTTTTTTTAATCTATTCATCTGCTGAAGGGCATCTAGGTTGGTTCCACAGTTTAGCTATTGGGAATTGTGCTGCTACAAACATTGATATGGCTGTGTCCCTGTAGTATGCTGTTTTTAAGTCCTTTGGGTATAGACCGAGGAGAAAGATAGCTGGGTCAAATGTCTGGTTCCATTCCCAATTTTCCAAGAAATTTCCAAACTGCTTTCCATATTGGCTGCACCAATTTGCAGTCCCACCAGCAATGTATGAGTGTATCTTTTTCCCCACATCCTCACCAACACTTATTGTTGTCTCTTCATAATAGTTGCCATTCTGACTGGAATGAGATGATGAACATTTTTTCATATATTTGCTGATTGATTTTTATTCTCTTCTGAGAAGTGTCTGTTCAGGTCTTTGGCCTATTTGTTGATTGGGTTTTTGTTGTTGTTGTTGTTTTGTTTTTTGGTGCTTAGCCTTTTGAGTTCTTTATATATCCTAGAGATTAGTGTTCTGTCTGATGTGTGAGGGATAAAGATTTGCTCCCAAGATATAGGCTCTCTATTCACCTTGCAGATTGTTTCTTTTGCTGAGAATAAACTTTTTGGTTTGAGAACATCCCATTTATTGATTCTTGATCTTAATTCTTGGGCCAAAGAAAGTTGGGACCTAATTTTAATAAGAAATCAATGTTTTATAAAGTATTCCTGCCTGAGACATTTTGCCTTCTTTCTTCATGTTAAGTCTCATTAATCCAGTACTTAGATTACTCACAATTTGTCTTCACTCAGATGAGCCACATCTCAAATGCTCAGAGATGTGGGTCTGAGACTCCTTACCAAGGAGCTCCGCTGAAAACTCACTCAGAGAAGATGCTACTCTTTTTGCAGGTCCAGGGAGTGATGGGATCATGGTGACCTGGAAAGACAACTTTGACTCCTTCTACAGTGAAGTGGCTGAGCTTGGCAGGTACAATGTAAACCCCAAAGCCTCTTTCAAGAGAGTACATTTATATAGTTAAACGAGGTGTATTTCCATTGGTGGAAGTTAGTGTCTTGCATTTGAGGGGTAACCTCTTGTTACATTTGATTAGTTAGTCACTGGGGAGGGAAAGAAGCTGTTGTCAGCTAGAGTTCCCACAGAAATGAAGGCCTAATGTCATAAGCCGTCACTGATGGGATGAACTTGGTTCCTGCTTATGCATCTAGAACAGTGCTACTATGCACCACCCTTGGGAGAGTTCAGAGCAGAACCACTCACAGGCTTCTTGTAGGACTTGATTCTCTCATAGACTTCTAGTTGAGAAGGGCTGAATGTGTCCTTTGGGTTTCAATTGTGTCTGGAGATTTAAAGGAATTATAACATAATTAGACAAGAGTATCAGGATCTTTTTGACCAAACCAAGGGAGAAGTTTCAGCGTAGAAACCACAAGTCAGAGGCAGTCAGACTATGGTGACTTGGCAATGCCACAGCCAGCCAGGTTCCTTCTAGCTCTGGCTCTGCCATTCGTAGTACACACCACTCACCCCATCTGACTATGTGTCCCATGGATAAGAGAGGAAGGTCAGGAAGCATGACTACAGTGTTAGTCAGCTTTTCATCACTGTGACCAAAAAACCTGGCAAGGACAACTCAGAGGAGGAAAAGTTTATTTTGACTCGTGGTTTCAGAGGCTTAGTCCAAGGTGGTCCAAGTCCATTGCTCTGGGCGCAAGGTGAGGCAGAACATAGTGGCAGAAGGGCATGGTGGAGCGCTGCTCTGTTCATGGTAGCCAGGAAGTAGAGGAAGAGTCCACAGGGAAGAGCAACCTTTCCAGGGCTCTCCCCCAGTGACCCACCTTTTCCAGCCATGTCCCATCTGTCTACAGTTAGCACCCACTTTCTCCATTCAAACTAGGTTAGGCTGATCAGGTTATAGCTCTCTTAATCCAGTCATTTCACTCCTGATTATTGCTACATTGTCTCCTGAAGTTTGGGGGAACATCTCATATTCAAACCACAATTGTGAAGTTGTCCTACATTCCTGTGTCCCGGTTGTTTGTCTGCCAGTTATGCATTGCTGTGTAACAAGTCACACCCCCACTTGCTATCCTAATGGTAGTGGTGAGTTACTCCTCATACCACTCTGGATTGACTGGGAAGGCATTTTGTTGGCTTCTCCTGCAAAGTCTATTAAGGCTCTATGTCAGAAACCAACAGCTGAACTTCCTCCATATTGTGCAGGCAGAACAAGTCACCAGACAACCACCCAGTGACTGGGAGGGGAGAAGACACTCCATCCACCTCCCATGGGGAGAAGAGCAAACAGGGAGTAGTACCCCTAAGCTCCCATTACCTGCCCTGGCCCTACCACACTTTTATTATAGTCCTTGTGTTCAGAGTATGCTTAGCCTCCCTCAGCCCCAGGTCTCATGCTACAAGGCAGCAAGCATAGGCCTGAGATGGAGAGTTAAGGTTAAGAGAGTTAAGGTGCATCCTGGCCTGGGCAGGTGCATCTCTGGGTAAAACTCCAGAGACCATGAGCTGGCATGACTTGCCTGTCCTACCAGGGTATGGCCAAGCGAGGGACTGCAGATGTTCCTTTCAGCAAGTGTGGGAGGGGTACACTGCTCAGGAGGCATCAAGAAGTTCATCCTCAGCCTCTGCACATCATGCCCAGAGCTGTACCTGTGGACAATGGTAGAAGCTGCCTGGTGAGACTAAGGCTCTCTTGTGCTGTCACTTCTGCCACATTTAGTGGTCAGGAAGTCACAGAGCCTGCCAGAAAAGGCATGAGAAATGGAGGCTGCCACTCAAAGGGAGGAGTGGCAGCTGTGCCACGGAGGGCCTGGACGCACTCAGGATTTGGGCTTCCCAACATCAACACTCCCCACAGCATGGCCTGGGAAAAGCTAGAAGGCTCAGGTGTTTGCTAATGTCTTGCTGTTCGTGGACATCACTGAGTAATCCTTAGGCCTGTGCACAGGGTTGAGTCACTGTGCCATGGAGGCAGCCTCTGCCTGTTCTTTCACATACCTCACAGTACTCTGGAGACGATCTTCTCTGTCTGTTCATAGGGGCAGATTTGCTGTCGTTAAGAAATGTGATCAGAAAGGAACCAAACGAGCAGTGGCCACAAAGTTTGTGAACAAGAAGTTGATGAAGCGTGACCAGGTCACCCATGAGCTTGGCATCCTGCAGAACCTCCAGCACCCGCTCCTCATTGGCCTTCTCGACACCTTCGAGACCCCCACCAGCTACGTCCTGGTCTTGGAGATGTGCGTGCACTCCTGATTCTCCTCCCTGCTTTGGTCCCTCAGCCTCAACTCAGAACACGTTTGTTGATTTGTTTGTTCTCCAAGGATAGAAACTAGGTTTTTAGAATTCACAGAACTTATAAAATATGACCACAGAGACGGCAGCTTTGGAGCTTTCCAGTCCAGGCGGACTGGAAAGAGAGAGCTGTCCAGGGACAGTCCAGCCTGGTGCAGACACCAGCACCACCAGGGCCTAGGCTGTTCTCCACCCCACCAGGGCTCCACAGAGAGGCCAGCCTCTGGCCACTCCTGATGGCCTGAAGTTGACCTGATACCTGACACCTGCCTGTGGCAGGTGTGCTCAGTGAGGTGAGAGTGGTCTTGCCAAGACCAGCTTGTGGCCACTCCTTCAGGCATCAGCTCAGGGCTGGCTAATCCTGTCTTTGAGGACTCCTGTCAAGTGGGGGCTGGTAGAAAAGGGAGGGCCAGATGCACTTTCCCTGGAGAACTCCTGCCCCTGCCAAAGCAGCTTCCCTGGTGCTGTTGTACCATTTCAGAGAATGATTCAGCCTATTTATAAAGAAAGAATGCTCAAAATTGTGACGCTGGAGAAGCTGTTCCCACTGGGGCAGTTTCACCTCCAGAGATAATTGGAAACATCTGGAGATTTTCTTTGTTTTTGTTCTTTGCAGCTCAGGAGAGGGTGCTGTTGGTTTTAATGAGCAGAAGTGGGGTACCTGCAAAGGCACAGGACAGCCTCCAACCAAGACTTACCCTACCCCATGCCATACGGCCAGGCTGAGACCCCAGCCCTTGCCACATTCTAATCTCCAAGAAACATTTGTGTTTTTTCAATATTAGGAGTGAGTTCAGGGCTGGTGTGTAGCTCAGTGGTAGAGTACTTGCCTAGCACGCGTAGGCCCTGGGTTCCACCCACAGTATGCAGGGAAGCAAAGGTGAGTTCAGAGTAGGTGCTGTGTTGCCCTGTAATCTGGCTCTTAACTACACATCTCTTCTAGCCTTCACGTGGCCCAGTTTACAGATAGGAATCTAAGTCTGAGGGAGGTGGGGTAATCCCCTGACTTCAAACACAGATATCTAGAGTGTTGCTGCGTGCCAGGCTCTGCCCTGGTGCATGCCACATCATCTTCCATTGACAGGCGCAGGGTTGAATCCCTGACCATCCCTCTCGACCACCCAGTTCCTGTAAAGACCCAGATACCTCCTTCCATATTTGCATATTCACAGTGAGTCAAAAGTCTCTCCAGGGCTGGGGATGTAGCTCAGTTGTTAGAGTGCTTGCCTGGCAGGCACAAGGCCCTGGGTTCAATCCCTAGCACCACACACACACACACACACACACAAAAGGCACTCTTCTTGTCTAGTCACACCGTACAGTGAAGATACAATCCTGAGGTACTTATAAAACATTCACAGTGGGGGGCAGGTCCATGGTGCATTTGTTACTAGCCTGAGGAAGTCTGTAAATTCATGACAATGACCATTCCTACCTCTGTAGGGCTGACCAGGGTCGCCTCCTGGACTGCGTGGTACGATGGGGAAGCCTCACTGAAGGAAAGATCAGAGCACACCTGGGGGAGGTTCTGGAAGCCGTCCGATACCTTCACAACTGCAGGATAGCACACCTGGACCTAAAGGTTGGCAGACCCAGGGCTGGACAAGGGTGGGTCTGACCTCAACCAGCTTGGCCACATGACACCTGAGCCTGTCCTCCAGAGCCAGGCCAAGAGCTCTGGGGACCTGTGGGAAATGGTAAGGAGTGGAGGGGGATAGGATCATGGATTCCTGGTCTGTTTCTAAGAGTTACATTCAGTGATAGACACAATCAGTAAAATACCAGGTAAACATTTGAACCTTCTAACTTTTCATGACACTTTGAAGAAGTTCCTGTGAATTTTACTGAGGTGGCTTGGGACCAAGTTCACTGCTAATTTACAAAGAAAAGTAATGCTCTAGTGCTGGGAGGTAAAGTGAACATCCGGGGTGCTTATTGTTTAAGAATTCAGAGACAGCTGGTCTGTGCTGAGCTGGGGCAGCAGTTCCTCTGTTAGCACTTTTCCTCTTTGCCTGGGCCTGTGCTAAAATGTTCTTCCTGTTCTGCACAGGCAGTGTGTTCCAGTCGACGTCACAGGTGCCTTTTACCTCTCCATGGCCTGCTGACAATCAGAGTAATCTTGAAATCAGGTATGTTTGAAAATGACAGTTGTCTTATTCTGTATTCTAGCCTGAGAATATTCTGGTGGATCAGAGTTTAGCCAAGCCAACAATTAAACTGGCTGACTTTGGAGATGCTGTCCAGCTCAACACGACCTACTACATCCACCAGTTACTGGGGAACCCTGAGTTTGCAGCTCCTGAAATCATTCTTGGGAACCCTGTCTCCCTGACCTCGGACACATGGAGTGTTGGAGTGCTCACGTACGTGCTTCTTAGCGGTGTGTCCCCCTTCCTGGATGACAGCGTGGAAGAGACCTGCCTGAATATTTGCCGATTAGACTTTAGTTTCCCAGATGACTACTTTAAAGGAGTTAGCCAGAAGGCCAAGGAATTCGTGTGCTTCCTCCTGCAGGAGGACCCTGCCAAGCGTCCCTCGGCTGCACTGGCTCTCCAGGAGCAGTGGCTACAGGTGGGCAACGGCAACGGCAAAGGCTCGGGCGTCCTCGACACGTCCAGACTGACCTCCTTCATTGAGCGGCGCAAACACCAGAATGATGTTCGACCTATTCGTAGCATTAAAAACTTTCTACAGAGCAGGCTTCTGCCTAGAGTTTGACCTATCTTGAAGTTCTTTCTCATTCTCTTTCACCTGCCAATCAGCTGTTAATTTGAATTTTGAAGAGGAAAAAAAACAAACCTAACTGACCAGCTGCCAGTATGTTCATCGTGTGAAATTGCATTCCAAGTAAGCTGTGCTCAGCAGCGCTTGGACTCTGAGCTGCAAGCTGCGCTGGGGTGGAGGACCTTCACTTACACTCTGCAAAGGCAGAGATCGAGTTGCTGTATCACAGTATTTTATTCAGGTTTCTGCAAAAAATAATAATAATAATAAGACTTTTTTAAGCAAACATGGATAGAATTTTGCAAATTTAACATTTTCAAGATTTATTCAAAGAAAAAATGCCTATGTTCAACCACTGGTGTTAATGAACAAAAACAAAGATACTGTGCATCTCCAGGGCAGACTCGCCCAGGTGATAGCCACTCCCATGGCCTTGGCTAGCGCTCTGCGTCCACCTGGCGCTGAGATTTTCCAGCCACCTCGTCTGATGCGTCTAACAGGACGCCAGACTTGGCTTCTGAAACGTACATTCAACCTCAAACTTTTGCATAAAATAGAATGAATCGTTTTGCTCTGATGAAATGTAGGCCTTACTTGTATATAAGACTGTTTCTGCCTTCAGTCTGTCATTCCCTGCCCTCTCCACACCTTCCCTTCTCCTGGGGCCTTCCTCTGAGAGTTCAAGGGTCTACTCATCAAATCAAGACACCAAGTTAGGTCCAGCCCTCTGCCCCCTTCCCATCCTCACCCCAAGCCGTCAGTCAGATTGTTGAGCACTACAGTCAGATGAAAATACTGTAAATGCACTCATTGGGGGTTTTTTGGTTTTATTTCATATCATGTGCAATGTTGTGGCTTTAACATTTTATGCAACTATTTATGAAGACCTCTGTTGTACCTGTAATAAATATATAGAAAAAGCACATACTTCGTACAGTGAGCTTTATGGTTTTGTGTGTGTGTGTGTTTGGGGTTGGGGGGGGTCGTAGCCCTGTGCCATCAATTCAAGAAGACTTAACTCTTCGTGAAATTTGTCAGTTTTGAGGACTGTAAAAAGTGATTTCATACTCTGAATATAAAACTGGATAATAGGATAATGTTTTGAAATTTATTATGCTATTATTCAGAATGCCAAAGTATTTTTTTTTCCTAAAATCAGTCTGGACATTTACTACTTTTTAGACTTTTTGACATTCAACTTTCTGTACAAAAATTGGCTGGATTTTGAGCTTTTGGTAAGAAATTAAAGCCAATTTAGCACTGGCCGCCCTGAGGCTGGTCCCCAATGCCCGTGTCACTGTGGCAGAATGAGTGCTGGTGGGAGGGTTCTTCCAACAAAAGAGGCTGGGATTCTGGGCACGCTTGAATTTTTCTGGATACCTTTTTACCTTTATTGTTTGAAATACACTATAAAAGAGACCAGCCTGCTTCCCAAGCCAGCCAGACATCTGGGTCTTGAGCCATATACTGGCATAATTAAGCTTTGCAGCTTCCAATGTATTTTATTTATTCTTTTGTTGGGTTTTTGTTTGTTTCTTCTTGTAAAATTGTACAGAAACTTTTTAAAAGAAATTGGATTCAAAACTGGATGTGTATTCGTAACCTCATAACTTTTATTTGTGTATTGTTTCTTTTATTATTTCAGTTAAATTTTTACATTATTTTGCATGTATATTTCTTTGTACAGAGACCTTACATGTTTACACAGTATGATGTGATGTAAATATTTTATTTTGCCATCAGTTATTTTAAAAAATTAAACATATTTGCCTGATCTTTGCGTTAGGCCTTTTATTTAAATTGGTCACTGTTGAATCTGAAAGTGCTAAGGGAGAGACTGAGGCAGAGTCCTCTTACAGGTGGGAGAGGGTAGAATATTCTGGATTGGGTATCCCCTATACATGGCCAAAAATAGGAGTTGGTTAGGCTCCTGCAAATGGGTTCACAGAAATAATTCAAAACACTGGTATGTCACCATCATGTCAGCCAACTAGCAGGGCTATCACTCATCCCAATTAACAGAACTGGAGCAAAGGGAGGATCTGGGCTTGAAAACGTAAAGTTAACATTGCCATATACTCAAGAGGATAAAGCCCTTAGTGGTTCAAGCATGTTCAAGATTCTGCCCCTGTGGAGAAGATCCAGGGTCTACCTAGTCCATGGAGAAGATCCTGGGTCTACCTAGTCCGCAGAGATTCGCAGCCACTGCCTCCCTGGGTCTTTCTCTGCAGGGTCCTCTCCAGTGTGATTTCACAGCTCCTCTGACAGCAGGTTATTTTTTCTGATGACTGATATGGTCTCTCTTGAGGATTCTCTCCGGCTTTCCTTCTGAGATGGTGACTTTTATTTGGCACATCATAAAGAATAGGTTTCCATCTGCTGAAGTCCAAAGGGAATGCCAGAGTAAAGGGACATTTAAGCCAAGGTTTCTAGCCAGGAAGCTGACTTCCTGCGGTGCACCCCCCCTCCCTAGTCAAGAGAGAAGTAGAATTCAAAGTCATTTTAGTCCATTCTGCAGTGCAGCCTCAGGCCCTGGAGGGCTTGTGGTATTTTCCTTTTAACTGGACACCCTAAATGAAGCAGTTTTGCCTGTAAGATTAGAATAGCACACGCAACTCAAAGGTGCTCAGATGTTTGGTTTATCACGGTCACTAGATGTTTTGTTTTTTTCTCAAACGTTAAGATATTTTTATATACGTGTATAAATATTTTAAATCCCTGGACTCTCTATCCCTAAGGGATGGTTGTGGAGGTGGGAATCACCAGGATTTCAGTAGAATAAGTTATGAATGCCATCTGTGATTGCAACTGTTAACCTGAAGGAGACTAGAGCACTAGGAAGGAAGGTCCCACTCAGCCGGACATCTCTGAACCTACTGCTAGAGACCGAAATATCGAAAGGAACAACGAGGATGCTTCCCAGATTTACACATATTTATATGAGATTTACCTTACACAAATAAAGTGCACACATCCTAAGTAAGTAGCTCCATAAATACTTACGTATGTGAATATTTCTATCATCACCCACAGTGGCATAGGGAGCATTGCCATTACCCAGTACATCCCCAGAAGAAGTCCCTGCCACCAGAGGCAGACACTGTTCTGATCTCTGTCACCCGTAGGTGAGTTTGCCTTAGAACTTTATGTAAGAAGAGTCGCAGACTATGTACACATGCCATGGTAAGAAATGTGCCCTTTACTGAGTGATGGTCTCCTAAGGACTGATGCATCGTCACAGCCAGGACATTAGTCTAGAAGTAGTCAGGATGTGCAGCATTTCTATCTCCTGTTGCCCTCTTAGGGCCACACCCAGCCTCCCTTCTGCACCACAACCCCCTTCGACCCTGCCAGCCACTTGCCTGTGCTCCCTTATGCTGTGGTCATTTTGAGGCTATTCTATAAAAGGAATCATACTGCAGTAGCCTTTTGAGATAGGCTTTGTATTGAACATGATTCTCTGGCAATTCATCCAGGTGGTTGCATGGATCAGTGGTTTTTTCCCTTTTATTGTCAGTAATATTTCATGGTACAGATGGACCATAGTTAATCACCTACTGAAGGACATCAGAGATTCTGTGAATATTTGTATACAGATTTTTGTGCGAAGGTGAAGGTGGGATAAGAAAATTGGCAGATCATACTGTAATTGTGTATTTTATTTTTCTGCTTTGTGTTTTGTTTTGTTTTGTTTGGGGGATGCTGGGGATTGAACCTAGGGTTTGGGCATGCTATGCAAGCACTCTGCCACTAAGCTACATCCCAAGCCCACATAATTTAATTTTTTAAGAGACTGCCAAACTGTTTTCCATACCCTATCATTTCACATACCAGCAATGTGTGAGTACTCATTTCTTAACATCTTCATCAGCATTTGCTGGTATTACTATTTTTTAAATTTGCCCCATCAGACAAAGACAAACATATAATAATAAACACATAATAATAAATATAATAAACATATCTGTGATTCTAATTTGCATTTCCCTAAATGGCTTATGTTGAACATTTTTTGTGTACTTATTTGCTTATCTATATATCCTCTTCAGTGAAATGTTTGTTCATATCTTTTGCCCTTATTATATTTCTTGGTTTTAGTTGTTGAGTTTTGAGAGTTCTTTATTCATTCTAGACAGTAGTTCTTTGTGGAGACATGGACTCTGTAGAGTCGTCTTATCAGGGTCTTTCATAGAGAAAAAGGTTTTAATTTCAATGGGCTTGGTTTATGAGTGTTATGAGATCAAGCTTTTGGTGTTGAGTCTAAGAATTCTTTACCTCACCCTAATAAAGGTTTTTTTTTTTCCTAAAAAGTTCTAAACCTCACATATTACATTTAAGTCTGTTGTCCTCTATTCTGAGTTAATTTTGAAAAGATGAAGTTTAGGTTGAGGTTCTGTTTTGCATGTCCACTCATATCAGCACCATTGGTTAAGAAAAGGCTATCCTTTTTGATGTCAAAAATCAGTTGAGTCTACTTATATAGGATCATTTTGGGGTCAATTTCTGTTCTCTATTCTACTTACCTATTTATCCCTTGACCATTGCCAAACAGTTTTGATAACTACATATAGTCTTGAACACAGGTAAACTTACCATCCCACTTTACTTTTCTTTTTTCAAAATTGTCTTAGCTATTTGAATTCCTTCACCTTTCCATAGTTTTAGTATAGTGTTATCTATATCTTCAAAATACCTTTGGGGTTTTTTTTAATATCAATTTAGGGAAAATTGACATTTGGCTATGTTGGGTCTTCCAGTCTATGAATATAGTATATTTCCACTTAATTGGATATTCTTTGGTTTCTTTCATTGGAATTTTATACATTCACATGCTCTTTTATATGTTTGTTAGAATATGCCAGGTCCAGTGGCACACACTTGCAATCCCAGCAACTAAGGAGGCTGAGGCAGGAGGATTGCAATTTCAAGGTTAGCCTCAGCAACTTAGTGAGGTCCTAAGCAACTTAGTGAGACCCTGTCTCAAAAAAAAAAGGGGGGGGGTATGGGTGTAGTTCAGTGGTTAAGCACCTTTGGGTTATATCCCTGGTACAAAAAAAAAAAAAAAGAGGAGGAAGAATTATACCTAAGTATTTCTTTCTAAAGCAATTATAAGCATTGTATTTTTAATTTTAGTATCCATTTAGTCATTGCTACTATATAAAAATGCAACTAATTGTTTAATGCTTCTTATCTTTTATCATATATTTGCTTAACTTCCTTGTTCCAGAGAGTTTTTGTAGATTCTTTGGGATTTTCTATATAAACAATCATGCCATCTGCAAATAGAACCAGGTTTATTCCTTCCTTTTCAATCAGTATGCCTTTTGGGTTTTTTTCTTGCCTTACATCACTGACTAGAACTTATTCAATACTTAATTGAATATAAGTAGTGAAGGTGCATTTCCTCATCTTTTTCCTGATCTTTGATGGGAAGGCATTCCATCTGGCACCATTTCGTACAATGTTAACTCTAGATTTCTATAGGTGCTTTATTTTTTCTTCTTTTTTTTCATGTCTTTGTTGATGCATTATGGTGATAGTCATAGTGGGATTCATTGTTACATACATTATATTGTTACATGTAACATGATTTGATCCATGTTGTTCCCCGTATTTCCCCCTTTCCTTCCCCTCCTCTGTCCTAGGTTCCTTTCCTCTACTCCATGGTCTCCCTTACTATTTTTCTCCCTCTTTTCTAACTTCCACATGTGAGAGAAAAAATGTGGGAATTGAATTCCTGAGTTTGGCTTATTTCCCATAATATAATGTTCTCAAATTCCATCCATTTTCTTGTAAATGACATGATTTTATTCTTCTTTATGGCTGAAAAAAATACCATTGTGTATATATATCTCATTTTCCTTATCCATTCATCCATTGATATACACCTAAGTTGGTTCCATAGTTCAGCTATTATGAGTTGTGCTGCTATAAAATGAGTTTGCATGTATCGCTGTAGTATTCGGACTTTAATTCTTCAGGAAAATAACCAAGGAGTGGTATCACTGGATCATGTGTTGGCTTAATTTCTAGACTTTTAAGGAAACTGATTTCCACAGTAGTTGTACTAATTATGATTCTACCAATGGTATAAAAGTGTTCCTTTTGCCCCACCTTCTCTCTAACATTTATTATTGTTAATTGTGTCTTTTAAACAAGATCTCACTCAGATGCTGAAGCTGGGTGACATGGAAATTGTGATTCTCCCGCCTCAGTCTTCCAAGTCACTGGAATTACAGGTCTGCACCAACAGACCCAATTATTGCTTGTATTCTTGATGGCTGCCATTCTAATTAGAGTATGATGAAATCATAGTGTAGTTTTAATTTGCACTTTCTTAATTATGAAAGATGTTGAATATTTTTCTCATATGTTTGTTGAGCATTTTTATTTCTTCTTTTGAAAAGTGTCTCTTTAGTTCCTTTCCCTATTTATTGATTTATTTGGTGCTAAGCTTTTTGAGTTCTTTATATATTCTGAACATTAATCCTCTGTCAGACGGTAACTGCCAAAGATGTTCTCTCATTCTGTAGAGGTTCTGTCTTCACATATTTCATCATTTCCTTTGCTATGAAGAAGCTCTTTAATTTGATACCATCCCATTTATAAAATCTTGGTGTTGTTTCCCAAGCTTTAGGAATTCTGTTAAGGAAGTCATTATCTGAATATATTGGACCCCACATTTTCTTCTAGGAGTTGCATAGTTTCTGGTCTGATTCCTAGGTCTTATTTTTTAATATTTCTTTTTGTTGTCAATGGACCTTTATTTTATTTATTTACATGCGGTGATGAGAATCAAACCCAGTGCCTCACACATGCTAGGCAAGCACTCTACCACTGAGCCACAACGCCAGCCCTAATTCCTAGGTCTTTGATCCATTTCAAGTTGACTTTTATGCAGGCAGAGAGAGAAGGATCTAATCTCTTTCTTCTACATATATAACCAGTGTTCCAGCACCATTTGTAAAACCTATCTTTTCCAGAATGTTTTTGGCACTTTTGTCAAGGATTAGATGACTCCATCTGAGTGGGTTTGTCTCTGTGTTTTCTACTCTGTTCCTTTGGTCTGTGTGTCTGTTTTTATGCCAGTACCATGCACTTTTTGTTACTATATCTCTGTGGTAAAATTTGAAGCTAGATATTGCGATACTTCCAACATTGACATTTTTTTTTCTTAGAACCACTTTGTATATTCTGAGTCTTTTATTCTTTCAAGTGAGTTTAGGACTATTTTTTCTGATTAGGTGAAGAATATCATTGGTATTTTGACAGGGATTGCATTTGATCTGTAGATTGTTTTTGGAGATTTGGTCATTTTCACCGTATTAATTCTGACCATTCATGAGCAAGAAAGGACTTTCCATCTTCTAATGTTTTCTCCATTTTGTTTCATAGTGCTTTATAATTTTCATTGTAGAGGTCTTTCACCTCCTCTGTTAGATTTATTCCTATATTTGTTTCTTTGTTGTTTTTTCCCTTTGTTTTGTTTTTGAGGCTATTGTAAATGGGATTCATTTCCTGATTTCTTTCTTATAAGATTCTTTATAGTTGTATAGGAAAGTTATTGATTATTGCATGTCAGTTTTGTATCCTGTCTCTAAATACTTTTAACAAATTGAGGAAGTTCTCTATTCCTGTTTTCCTGAAATTTTTTTATCACAAATGGGTGTTGAATGTTACCAAATGCTTTTTCTGTATCAACTAAATCAAATGTAATTTTCTGTATCCAATGTAATTTTTCTTCTTTTTCCTATTAATAATGGTTACTTTTCAAATGTTGAACCAACTCTGCACCCTCAGAACCAACCCCACGTAGTCATGTTACATAATTCTGTCTTTCTAAATTGTATTTGCTTTATGTTGTTCAGAGTTTTTGTAAATATATTCATGACGGATAGTAATCTGAAATTCTTGGTACTATCACTGGTATGGAATGAGGGTATGTCTAGCTTTTTAATATAAATTGAGAAATTTTATATTCTCTTATATTTTCCTGTAAGAAATTTTATAGAACTGGTGTTAATCCTTCTTTAAGTATTTGGTAGACCTCTCCAGCAGAACCATGTGGGCCTGAAGAATTATTCCTGTGGTGTTTTGAATTATACTGACAGTTTCCTTTATTGTTATAGGGTATCCAAATTATTAGTTTCTTATTCAGTGAATCATGATCATTTGTGCTCTTCAAGAAAGGAATCAATCATATCATACCCACTTTTTCAATCAGTTATTGAGAGAGGAATGCTGAAGCTTCCAACTATGATTACAGGTTTGCCTGTTTCTCCTTCACATCTCTGTTTAGTGTTTGTTGCACGTATCTTTCAGCTCCGTCATCTGAGGCACACACTCAGGATTATTATGTTTTCTTGATGAATTGACCGCCCCCCCATCACTATGTAATATTACATTCTGTCTTTAGTAATTTTCTTTGCTCTAATAATTGAATATTAATGTATACAATCTTGCTTTTTAAAAACCAATAATTTTCATGTCTTTTTTCATCCTTTTACTAACAGCATACCTTTATTATTATATGTGTTTCTTATAGAAAGCAAATAATTGGGTCATGTTTTGTAATTCAGTCTAATATTTTTAATTGACACATTTAGATCATTTACATTTAATGTAATTATTGATAAGTTAGAATCTTAAGCCTGATATTTTATTTTTTTTGTCTTCCTGTTCTTTCTGGTCTTCATATTTCTGTAGTTTCTGTTTGGTTTTGGTTTTTTTTAATTATTACTATTCTATTTTGCATCCCTTCCTGAGGATTGCTTGAACATTTTTAGAATTCCATTTATATTTTTCTGTACTGTTTTTAATATATTGTATTGTGTAATGTTAGTGGCTGCTGTAGGTATTACATTACATATACTTAATCATTTTAGCAATTTAAGTGAAATATAAAAAACTTAACCTCTATGTATCATCACCTTCACCTGATTATAATTTTAGGTAGTCCTTTTACTTACAATTAAAACCAAAATACAGAATTATTTTTACTTTTTCACTCCAACAATCAAACACATTCAAAAAATTAAAAAGGAAAAGGAAAAGAAACTATATTTACCCATATTTTTGCAGTTTCTTTTTTCCTTCTTGATATTCTAAGATTTCTTCCTTTATTCTTTTCTTTCTATTTAAAGAACTTAATTTAGCTTTTGTTTTAGGGTACTTCAGCAGGCAACAAATTCCCTTAGTTTTTCTTCTTCTGAGAACATCCTCTTCATTTTTGAAAGATAGTTTTGCTGGATATAAAATTCTAGGCTGATGATTCTTTTTTTTCAGCACAAAAAATGTCCTACCACTTCCTTCATATCATCTATATGGCTTCTGTTTAAAAATCCACTATATTCAATTCTTTTTTACCTTATAATTAGGGTGTTTTTCTTCTCATTTTCAAGATTTTTGTTTGTTTGGTTTTTGTCTGTTTACACAAGTTTGACTCTCGTGTCTTATTGTGGATTTACTTGTATCTGTAGTTTTGTGTCTTTTGTCCTATTTGAGAAGTTAGCCATTATTTCTTCAAGGTTTTTTGTTTATTTTGGTGTTTTGTTTTGTTTTGTTTTGCATTGGATTGAACAGAGCTTCTTGCTTATGTCCTCTACCACTGGGCTACACCCCCAGGCCTTCTTCAAGTTTTTTTCACGGCCCCATTCTCTCTCCCCTCTCCATTTAAGTCTCCAGTGATATAAATGTTTGGTTTTGTGTTATGGTTCCAGGGTCTCTGAGGCACTGCTGCCGCCACTGCTATGCTTCCTCTTTCCACTTCGCATCCTATTTGAGATATTTTCTTTCTTGTACATATTGAATAATTTCTATTATTCTGTAAAAAGTACACTGATTCTTTCCTCTGTTCCACTCCAATCTTCTGTTAAGCCCATCCACGGAGTTTATCTCATTTGTTATATTTATAAGTTCTAAAATTTCACTTCATTTTCCTTTATACCTAAAGAAATAGAAAGTTTGCCAAAACTTTCTGTTTATTCATTTCAAAAATGTACACAATTGTTTCTTAAAGGATTTTTATCATGGCTGCTTTTACATTCTCATCAGATAATTCTAACTTCTCTAAAATTTCCTGTCGGTATCTATTGTTTACTTCATTATAGTTGATATTCTTCTGGTTGATAACACGAATGATTTTTGTTTGAAAATTCATCTGTGAGTCTCTGGGTCTTAGGATTTATCTGGCTTCACCTGACACCACTTCAATAAGGGAAAGAGGGAGTTGCTGCCTTATTAATCATGGGCAAGACTGAGTTTTGCTAGGCCTCCCCTGTTACATGGGAGTTGAAGGAGGCCTCATTATCTCTGGGTGATGATAAAAGTCCTGGCTTTGCACTAGGCCTCCTCTGAGACCCCCTAGTGGAGAGGAGAAGGAGGACTTTTATTGATGGGAGAGAGTAGAAGAGCAAGATCCTCACATGTCTCCCCTGATGCCAAAGTGGAGTGATGGAAGTCCTGACTCTCTGTTGGGCCTTCCGTAACACCACCTTGGCAGGGGATTGGGGTGCTCCGTTCTATCCGGGAAAGGGTAGAAATCTAGGGTCTACACTAGTCCTTGCTGGTGGGGAGAAGGCCACAGTTTTCCTGTGGTGTTTAGAGAACAGCAGTTATTATCTAAATGTGTTCTGTCTTACCTTTCTGCCCCTTTCCTCATCCTTCTTCTTGAGAGAGCAGATTTGTCGGGCTTTTCTTTTTCTTTTTTTCTTAATTACACTTCTGTTGGCATTTCCAAGTTGCTGACTCCTTCAGCTTCAAGTCAAAGATACATGAAATAAAAAGAAATCCCAGAGAACTCCCCACCCTTTGGTTCCCCAGCCCTGAGGTCCCTAGCTAGTCTGCTGTCTTCTCCTCATTTTGCAGGATCTTCTTAACTTATATTTTGTATATAATTTCCACAGTCTCTCATTGTGCAGAAGAAAAAAAAGAAAAATGTGCCTACATCATCTTCCTAGAAGCGGAAGTCTAGTATCAGCGCCTCTCTTTATATTTGCCAGTCTAGGGTTACATGACATTAATCTCCTGAGACAGTTTTGTTTCCAAAAGGGGGAACTACAAAACCAGTGACTGTCAGAATCTAAGCTCTCTGCCCATTTTACTGTCCTGTACTTTTTCTGCCCATTTCTTGTTGAATCTACTACTACTCCATAATGACAAGGCCAAAGTACCCAGGAAGGGATAGCTAATGAGAGATAGGAAGTGAGGGATTGGCAGGCTACTGGGCACCAATGGCCAGTGCAGGCCCAGCTGCTCCTGCCAAGCTGTCACAGAGCACTGTAGGAGGGCAGGCAGAGGCTGGCTGTGCTCTGGAGAAGCACCTGGTGGGAAGGACCAGGACAGAACTTAAATAATGGTTAGAGAATGCAATGAATTGTGAAACAGAAGTTCTGAGACCAGAGAAAAAGTCATGTGAAGGTAGGTGTCTCTCCAGGCTACGGCTTCAAGCTGGGTCCACAGTCAAGCTGCTCTGGTGACAGCAAACAGTTGGGTGAGGAGGATACAATTCTCATGTAATTTGAGGTGAGGGAACATTTGTTTCTTCAGATCGCTCTTTCTTCCATGGGCCATTTCTTATTTACAATTCAAAACGTCAGGGAGGTTTATCTTTCACTTTGTGACTCACCCTGTTGACAGCCCTGTCCAGGGCCTGTTCCCAAGATGGCTGCCTTTCCTGGAGCAGTGTCCTACTTCTCCCCCCACACAGTCCTCTGCCCCGTAGAACATGAACGATAAAGGCAAAGGCTCTTATGGAAGTCCAAGAAAAATATAGACTTTAAAACTAATTGCTTCATTCTGTTGTTGTTGTTGTTACTGCTTGTAGAAAGCACAACTCTCTGATCCATCACTGAAGGTTAAAAATATTTTTACTCAGCTTTACCCAGTTCGTCAGGTTCTTTATGACTACATTTGTCTTCAGTTAATGTCCTTGTATGGGAATGACTACAGCAGGACAAGTGACATAAAACAGGCTTTTGAAACATACTGTACTGATTATTTGAGAACTGCCTACACTGTTGAATTGTTAAGATAGGGTAGTGATCTGGTTTACATATTTATTTTAAAATGCTTACATCAAGAGAGAAAAGATGCAAAGCATCATTTTTTTTTTCCAAACATGAAAATTACCTCCAGGTGATGAGCTATTCCAGGCAAGGAGTTATCATGGTGGGCTCCTCAGGAGTGGGAGGAGGTCAGTGCAAATTGACCTTCTATTTCAATTTTAGGGGAAAAAAAAAACAGAGTGGGATCCTAACTGTGCGGATGTTGAGTTCACTTCCCACTACTTCTCTGGACCAGCCTGTCCTCTGAGAATCCTCTTATTCTTGGGAAACAGGAAGTCAGTGACCACTTTCTCTGCCTACACATGATCTTTTTTTAAAATTAATTTTTTAATTTATATATGACAGAGGAATGCATTACAATTCTTATTACACATATAGAGCACAATTTTTTTCATATCTCTGGTTGTATACAAATTATGTTCACACCAACTCGTGTCTTCATACATGTACTTTGGATAATAATGTCCATCACATTCCACCATCATTCCTAACCCCATGTCCCCTTCCTTCCCCTTCCACCCCTCTACCGTATCTAGAGTTTGTCCATTCCTTATCCATGCACACATGTTCCCTCTCCCTACCCCACTATGAATCAGCCTCCCTATATCAGAGAAAATATTCAGCATTTGTTTTTTGGGGATTAACTAACTTCACTTAGTATTATATTCTCCAACTCCATCCATTTACTTGCAAATGCCATGATTTTATTCTCTTTTATTGCTAAGTAATATTCCATTGTGTATGTATGCCACTTTTTTAAATCCATTCATCCACTGAAAGGTATCCATGTTGGCTCCACAGTTTAGCTATTGTGAATTGCGCTGCTACAAACATTGATGTGGCTGTTTCCCTGTAGTATGCTGTTTTTAAGTCCTTTGGGTATAGACTGAGGAGAGGTATAGCTGGGTCAAATGGTGGTTCCATTCCCAATTTTCCAAGAAATTTCCAAACTGCTTTCCATATTGGCTGCACCAATTTGCAGTCCCACCAGCAGTGTATGAGTGTGCCTTTTTCCCCATATCCTCACCAATACTTATTCTTCTTTGTCTTCATAATAGCTGCCATTCTGACTGGAGGGAAATGAAACTTACAGTGGTTTTGATTTGAACCCAATCAATACATGGGCCAAGGACCTGAACAGACACTTCTCAGAAGATGATATACAATCAGTCAAAAAAATTATGAAAAAAATGTTCATTACCGCTAGAAATTAGAGAAATGCAAATCTGACTAGGTAACCACAGTAAGTCTCTTTCCTTTGTGGCATTGTTACAAATTGTCATAAATTTGGTGACTTAAAACAGAAATTTTCTCATGGTCTGGAGTCCACAGTCAGTGTGACCAGGCAGAAATGAAGGTGCCTACAGACCATGCTCTCCGCCACACCTCCAGAAGCATGACAGGAGACTCTGTCCCACTCTTCTTCCAGTTACTGGTGGCTGCTGACATACCTTGTAGCCACAAGGGTTCAGTCTTTAGGGCCAACATCTTCAAATCTGCCTCTGCTACACCTTCACGTTGCTTATTCTTCTGTGCAAAATCTCCCCCTCCTTTCTCTGGTAAGAACACTTGTGTTAGTGTTTAGTGCCCAGCTGGATAATCTAGGATGATCTCTCCGTACCCCCACCCTCAATCACACCTGCAAAGACTTTTGCCACAAAGGGTAACATTCACAGGTCCAGAGCTTGGGACGTGGCTGTCTTCTGGGAGGCTGCTTTCAGCTCGTCTCTGTACGTCTCCATGCCAATGGTTAACTTTGTCTTCAGCGCATCCCCTGCTCTCCACGGATGTCCAGAATGCAACCCTCGTCTAACGCCCAGTTACCACTTACCCAGACGCTCAGACAGAAACTCCAGAGCCATTGTTTGTCCTGCCTCTCCCCTACCCCTGTATTTTATCCAGCTCCATGTTCACCTTCAAGACAACCCTTTCACCACCACCCCCACTTCCCAGAGGCCTCTAACTGGATTCCCTATTCCACTACTTCCTACTGCATGTCTTCCGTCCATTACCCACTTGGTTGCAGAGTCAGCATAGACATGGAAACCAGATCATGGCCTTTTCTGCCTGAACTTCAGGGGTCCTCCTTTGGCTGTGCAGACAAGAGCTCCTGCCAAGCCCCTGAATTGGCCCCTGCAGAACTTGGCCATGCCTGTGTCTCTGCCCTACCACCAGCATCCTCTCCTGGCTCCCTCCTCTCTGACCACTTGTCCTTCCTTGGGCCTCCACAGACACCATCTTCCCTCCTGGGTTACTCACACATGGGCACCTCTCTGCCCAGACACCAACTGCCTTCTGATTCTCTGACCTCAGGTGAGATGTCCTTGAAGAAAATGCCCCCTGACCTTCCAGGAGCATCTCCTTCAACCCCTCTCAGGCCCTGTTATTTTCCTGCATTGCATTTCTGTACATTAACTGGTACATGTATGGTATTTATTTCATGACTGTCTTTCCTCCTAGACTATAAACTTCATGAGGGCAGGCATCTTGTCTGTCTCATTCATCTCTAACCCAGCATTTCCTGTACAATAAATACTCCCATGTGATTTCAAAACATGTAAATCCTTCCTGGGTGATCTGCTTCCCACAGAGGCTACTGCACTTGGCCACAAAGAATAGAGGAAAATGAAGGAATAACATTCAGATGTCCAGGTATTTATTTAAGCTTTGTGAATTTTCTCATTTCATTTTAACAAAGCAGAAGCCAAGGACTCCACGCCTCTGATCCCACGGTATGGGCACTGTTGACAGCCCTGATGCATTCAGAGCTGCTTGATGAACAGACCCAGGAAGCCTTGGAGGAGGTCCAGGGGCAGGCGTTTGTTTTTTCCCAGTAATCTGGTAGCTTCTATGGGTCCCCAACCAAGTTTTACCTCAATCACGCTGTCCAAAGTGCTCTGTGTACATGTTGTCCATGACGTTGACTGCTAGCCACATATGTGGCTCTTGACTACTTGAAATGTGGCTGAAGAAGTTGCCTTAATGTGGATTATGTTCTGTGTTAATAGCTTCCATTAGTAGAGCTGAAGATGCCTCACCTGGTCACCTGGCCCAGGTGACCCTATGGAGCACCTTGAGTGAATTGTGGGGCTCCCTTCTTCAGGCAGTGCAGTTGGGACAGCAGGGATCTAAGAGCAGGAGGGAGGGATCTCTGATATGAGAAGAAAAGCCTCAACGTGTCGGGGCATGGCCTTTTCTGTGAGCCTTATGAATCAAACTTTCCACAAGCCAAGGTGCAGAGCCTGATGGTGGGCAGCCAGATGACAGCTAAGAGTCCTGTCCAGGTGGGAAGCAAGGACAGAACTGAAACATCTGGTTGGGAAGGGATTTTCTGGGAAATCTAACGAGGAAGGCTGGCTCCAGGTCTTGAGAAGGTCAAAGGGGGAAAGCACAAAGGGACTCCTTCTGGGGGTCTGGGTTTCTCAGGGGGGACAGCATGAGGGGGTCCTGTAGGGACTCAGCAGAGCCCAGGAAGCTCAGCCCTCTCAGGGACCGCAAAAAGCTTTCTTCACCCCCCAAAGCAACACTAGCTGCTCTGTCCAGCATGGCCAGTCCCTGACACACAGGTGCATGCACTGAATCCCCAGAGCGATGGAGGGAAAAGGCCTTTCAGCCCATATTTTGGCGGTGAGTAACTGAATCCCCAAATTGGAAATGAGCTTTTTAAAACGAGCCTATGGAAGAATATACCAACTGGCCAAACACCAACAGTGAGGGAATAGTAAATGAGATCCCTTCTTGGGGCACGGATGTGTGTGTGTAGAGTATCAATCAGCGTCCTGCTGGAAACATATGGCCCACTCAGTGGACAAGTGGAGAGTTTAGCAAGGGGCTATGGAAAGGTGTGGGCAGGGATATCAGGGCTGGTCCCTCAGATGGAGAGGGCCTCTTGCCCAGGAGGGAGCCTTCTGTGGGATGGAGCAGGCAGCGTGAGGCACCTGCACAGAGGCAGGGAGCCAGGAGAATATACTTCATGGTCCCCTCCCTCTGGCCTCCTGCTGCACTCCCATTGGTCCATTCAACCAGAAGCCCAGGCAAGGGTGCTCTGAGAGAAAGGCCCGAGGTTTCAGCTTCTGGCAGGAAGAGACGTGGAGGGCACATCCACAGGACACCAGGGAGAGTGGAAAGAGCAGACAACATCCACAGGTGACCCCTGTCAGAGTAGCCAAAATCCAGAATGCTGACACCACCAAAGGCTGATGCAGACATGGAGCAACAGGAACTCGCATTCATTGCTGGCGGGAGTGCAAAATGGTACAGTCATTTGGAATGCAGTTGGCAGGTTCTTACCAAACAAAGCACGTTTACCATAGAATCCGACAATCTCACTCCTCAGTATTTGCCCAAAGAAGATAAAAACTTATGTCCACACAAACTCCTGCACATGAATGTTTATAGCAGCTTTATTCTTAATTGCCAAACTTACAAGGAACCAAGACGTTGATTAGATAAACTGAGAATATCCAAGCAATGCCATATTACTCAGCAATTTAAAAAAATGTACTATCAAGCCACAAAAAGATATGGAGGGAACTTAAATGCATTTTACAAATTTAAATGAAACAAATCAATCTGAACACCTAATAGAAGAAAATGTAGGCCCAACTCTACATCGTGGAAGCTTAGGAACTGACTTCCTTAACAAGACTCCTAAAGAGCAAGAAGAAAAATCAATGATCAACAAACTGGATGGTATCAAACTAAAAAGCTTCTTCACAGCAAAGCAAACAATCCAGAATGTAAAGAGAGAGCCTACAGACTGGGAGAAAAATCTTTGCCACTGTACCTCAGATAGAGCATTAATCTCCAGGATATAGAAAGAACTCAAAAAACTTAACACCAAAAAATGATATAACCCAATCACAAAATGAGAAAAGGAACTGAACAGGTACTTTACAGAAGAAGAAATATGATTGGTTAACAAATATATTAAACTCTCTAGCAGTTAGAGAAATACAAATTAAAACTACACTGAGATTCCATCTAACTCCAGTAAGAATGCCAATTATCAAGAATATGAGCAACAATAAAGGTTGATGAAGATGGGGAAAGAGGTTCACTCATACATTGCTGGTGGGTCTACAAATTAGTGCAACCACTCTGGAGAGCAGTATGGAGAATCCTCAGAAAACTTGGAATGCAACCACCATTTGACCCAATTATCCCACTCCTCCATGTATACCCAAAGGACTTAAAATCAGCATACTGTAGTGACACTGGCATATTTATAGCAGCTCAATTCACAATAGCTAGACTACGAAACCAGCCTAGGTGCCTTTCAACAGATGAATGAATAAAGAAAATGTGGTATATATATGCACAATGGAATATTACTCAGCCATAAAGAGAAATTAAATTATGGCATTTGCCAGTAAATGGATGGAACTGGAGACTAAGTGAAATAAGCCAGTCCCCAAAACCCAAAGCCAAATGTTCTCTCTGTTAATGCAGATGCTAACTCATAATAAGGAGTATGGGTAGGGAAGAACAGAAGTACTTCAGATTAGACAAAGGGGAATGAAGGGAAGGGAGAGGAATGGGAATAGGAAAGACAGTAGAACGAATCAGACATTCCTTTCCTGTGTTCATATATGAATACACAACCAATGTAATTCCACATGATGTGTCACCAGAAGAACATAAGTTGTACTCCATGTATGTATAATATGTCAAAATACATTCTACTGTTACGTATAACTAAAAGGAACAAATTTTTAAAAGTCAATCTGAAAAATACTACATGTTATATGAAACTCTGGAAAAGGCAAAGCTATGGAGCCAATTAAAAAAAGCAGTGGTCACCAGGAGTTAGGGGAGAAGGGATGAATAGGCAGAGCATAGAGAATGTGACATTATTCTGTTTGATACTATAATGGTGGATACGTTTTACATTATACATTTCTAAAACCCATAGAATGTGTACCACCAGAAGTGAATTCTAAAATAACCCATGGACTTGAGGGTGGGAATGATGTGTCAATGTGGGTTCATTGATTGTAACGGATGCAACCCTCTGGGATATTGATGGTGGGGGAGGGGAGGCTGTGCAGGTGGGGAGGGAGGGGGAACTTGGAAACTATACTTTCTACCTAATTTTGCTTTAATCTTGAAACTGCTTTTGTTTAAAAAAATAGTCTATTTTTGAAATTTTTTTTAAAAATGCAAATGCAAGGGCTTTGGCTCCCAGTTATGGCAGGCAAAGGTAGAAATGGGCTGCAATTCAAGCTGAGGTCCTCTGCATCGTGCACACTCAGGACATTCTGTGCCTGTAGTTTTCACTGGGCCCAGTTCTGGGCCATCCCATCTGGGTTCTGGAGCCGCTGTCTCCCCAGCCCAGTTGATTGTGCAACCACAGTGGCTCTGTGGGTTGTGTTTAACGAGGATGCCAACTAGAAATCCTACATTTGTGTTTGCATTGTGTTTATTACTTCTACACCTAATTTGAAATTCTTGAATGTTTGCTTTAAAAAATTGCTGCATTTGGGCTTGGGTTGTAGCTCAGCAGAAGAGAGCTTATCTAGCACATGTGAGGCACTGGGTTCGATCCTCAGCACTACATAAAAAATAAATGAATAAAATAAAGGTATGGTGTCCATCTACAACTAAAAAAAAGTTAAAAATTGCTATTTGAAAAAGATTTTTCATAGTTAATCATCATTTGAGAAGTGCCAGAAAAAACAGGCCTTTATTAACAAAAACAAACAACAAAAAAATTAGATTTATGATTCCAATTGGAAAAGACCACCTCCTTGCAGTGAGTGGCATATGTAGTTTAATACCTAACTCTCCCCTCACTTTTTTTTTCTTTATTTCTTACATACATGACATTAGTGGAATGCATTACAATCATAATTATCCATTCACAGCACAATTTTTCAAAACTCTGTATATAAAGTATGTTCATGCCAAATTATGCCATTATACATGAGCTCTCTTATTTTTTTGCATTACAATTCTTAATACACCTTTATACCACAATTTATCATATCTCTGTTTGTATATAAGGTATGTTGACACCAAATTCACATCTTCATACATGTATTTTAATGGTGTTCAGGGGAACTAATCTGTTCTAGGATTAGTGAGACAGCATTTGATTTATTTTACAAAAGAAATTGGTGGTCATTTCTTTTCAATTGAGGTCTTCCTTTATCCAGGCCAGCAATTAAGACAATGCCTGGAATGTAAGCAAAGCAATTACAGGAGAGGGACTTGAGCCTGTAAGTTCAGTCTGCACGTTGGAGACCTGGAATCCTTTCCCTCCTGTGGGAGGCCATCCTCGCATGTGATTTGAGTTACCTCCCAGGCTGGGTGGGAGGTGCTTAGACACAGCTGTGCAGAGATATTCCCCACCCTTTTCCAGGTAATTCATTAGAATGGCAAATTTTATGTAATTTCCTTCCCAATTTGTCCCATGTATGTAAATTTGGTGAATCTTGGTCACAAAACCAAGGGCAAAATTCACCTACAACCTTTAAGAATTATAGCAACTGAATCTTTTTAACTTGCTTTCCCTTCTGATTAATTATTGTCTCTAAAATAGTCAAATACATGACTTTATCAGTAGAAGTTGAATTCCCCATTATTAAAAATTTTTCACTCCAAAAACTGCCTGGTACTTCCATGACCCTAAAAATGTCACAAATTCTGTTATTTCTATAGTGTGCTCCCTAACTCAACTGAGTCAATTTACTCACGCCCCACGTTGGGTGCCACTTCTGCCACGTGACCAGCGCTGGCTTCATGAAAGGTTCAGTTCATAAGTAATTGCTAAGTAGTCTTAAATTAAAGAGACAAGACTCTCATTACCTTTAATACCAGCTCCGAGACGGCTTCTTGTAGCTCCCGCCTCCAGCCACCTAATGCGGTACTGAGGTTTACAGAAGAGAAGAGAAAAGAGAAGAAGAGAGGAGAAGAGAAGAGAAGAGAAGAGAAGAGAAGAGAAGAGAAGAGAAGAGAAGAGAAGAGAAGAGAAGAGAAGAGAAGAGAAGAGAAGAGAAGAGAAGAGAGAACACGCCAGGGAGTGGGCTTTTATTGGGGAACAAAAAATTCCAGGGAAAATCCTATCCAATGAAGGTCAAGGGGGTCAGCATCCCAAGGTCAGGGGTGACGATTGGGTCTTCAGGGTAGTGGCCAGACACACCTCTGCACGGACAAGCCCTCGGACCTGGAAAAGGGTGGGGAATAGCTCTGACACAGCTGTGTCTAAGCACCTCTCACCCAGCCAGGGAGGTAACTCAAATCACGTGTGAGGATGTGGTTTGGTGGCACCTGTTTTGTTTTTAGCATGTCTTATTACCAGGGGGCAACTTGGCTCCTTTCACCAGGCAGTAATCACCATCAGCTCTGCCACTCGATAGCAAGGGGCAGATTCTGAGCTGGACGTGTAGCAAAGTGGAGTCCTAGCTCAAAGCAAGAATTTCCATTCCCACACTAGTGATTACCCATTCACTCCATGTGTCTATCAAAAGACAAAATTATTAAAAATTAATTTAAAATTATAAAAATAATTTTTTGGTACTGGGGAGTGACCTGAGGGGCACTTAACCATTGAGCCACATTCCCAGCCTTTTATATGTTTTGATTTAGAGACAGGGTCTTGCTAAGTTGCTGAGGCTGGCTTCAAACTTGTGAAGCTCCTGCCTCACCTCCTGAGCCACTGGGATTATAGGCATGTGTCACTGCACCCAGCCTGAACTGGTTTTTATTTGCAATGTAGGAATGGGGGCAGCATGTGCTCTAAAACTTAGAAAAGGTGCTCTGATGAGCTGAACAGAAGGGGTTGGTTGTATAGGCAGAAAGTGGGTAAAGAGAAACAGGTAACAAAAAGCAGATTAGTTAGTACCAGGTTACTCAGGTTACTCTTGTAAGGATTAAAGCAAAGAGGACTTTATCAGGCCCACTAACCTGGCCTGTTTGGGGTTCTGGTTCTCTCTCTTTCTCCCAACTTCTTGGTAATTCAGCTCAATGACTTAGTTTCGGTTATGTGAAACTTTAGCATGAATGACTCCATTTGGGTTTGATCTGCTGAGACCTAGTGCAGAAGTCAGTTCAAATCCTCTCAATTTTATTCAAAAATTAAATCCTAAAGTGCTCCCAAGTTTGGCTATCAGACAGATCTAAGGCTGTTTCTATAGAACACTTAATTTAGGAAGTAGAGAGGGTCAAGCATTCTGCATGTCCCTTGGCGTGGTGAGAGAGAAAGACCTCTGGCTCCAGCTTTCCCTTTCCAAAACAGGTTTTTTCCAGATTTCTGAGGCACTTTGATTCCTTGGGGAGCTTAATTGTCTGTAGTGGGGAAATATTGTGAAATTCTATCTTTGCCTTAAGGCGCTCACCCCACCGTCCCACACACCTGCCCTTCTCTACTCCTTCACTACTCAAGTGTAATCCTGGGCCAGCTGCAGTCACCTTCCTGGGGCGGGTCATTTCCTGTCTGGATTATCACTGCCAGCCACTCTCTATTTCAGCCAGAATAAAGATCACTGCGCCGTCCTAATCCCTGGGATGCATGTAGAAAACGTGTGCCTGCTGCATGGACGACATTCACATGGCATTTAATGGCCCTCTTCATCCGTTTCCTAAAACTCTGAAGGTCAGTTCACCATCACCGAAAGCACAGCAAAGATGAAACTCCTCACCAGTCGGTGTAGAGTTCTTAAAATGACAAAGCAAGGGTGGAAAGTTAGCTGGAGTGACACAAACCTTCACCGGAACCTACAACTTACGTTCTGAAATGAAGTAGTGGGTTCTTGGAAGTCGGGTTAGCAGCAGAAGAAAGTCAGAGCTTGTGGGAGCATCGATGAGTCAGAAGGGCTGAGAGCGTCTCTCCCTTTGTCCTGTCCCTGTGAAGTCATGTTTCTTCAAGTGAAGTAAACATGCCCTGCTTTGTTAGTCTTGAATGATAAACAAAGCAGAACACTTGTACACAGCACATCAAACAATGTCCTACAACAGGAAACCACTTTTAATCCATACATCACAGCAACCACTTGGAAGAAAACAGAGGCCTTTGGCCTTGAGACAAGACTCTCCAGAAACAGGTTAAGGGAATGCACAGGCAGCCAAGACCTGGGCAGAAAGAAGCAATAGGTCTGAATTCACATCCCAAACAAAGCCCAGCACAAGGCTCCACCCCCTCTCTTTTTGGTATTCCTTCTTGATTGAACTGGTAATAAAATTGCAAAGCGGTGTTTGTTTGATAAAGTTAAATGCATAATCAAAAATATTTTTAACTGAATAGATTTTATATATATTTATAGAAAGAGGGAAGAGGGAGACCACAAACAGCATATACATATATATATATATATATATATATATGTTTTTTTTTTAAATTAGAATTTGAGCTTTATGTTCTTATTTGGCCAGAAGTTCTACTAGCAATGAGGTATAATTTGATGGAGGAATTTTGGAGAAACGTCATTAGAGTTAAGATAGCCAAGGAATTGAGGGGCCAGGATGTCAAAAGGGCATGCATGTCCCTGATAGAATCATACTAGTGGGTTCAAGGGCTGCACGGCAGGGAGGGGGGGCATTAATGTCTCAGTTTTATGTTAAGATGATCAATTCATCCTGGAATGTTAAAACTGGGGCTTTGCTAGTTTCAACATTCCCAGAAAACCCTCAGTTCAGTGCAAATTGAGACAATGTCTCATCTCCCTGACCTGTCATCTTGATTGACAGGTACACAGAACAGCACTTGGCTGGATTCCTGATCCCCGGGGACACTCTACAAATGTAGGTTGGGTCTGAGTCTGTAAGTCAGGGTCTCAGCAGCAAGACCCTAAGATGACCTTCTCCCTGGGGCCCTACTCTTAGTGCAGTTCTGGAAGCCCCCTACTCCTACCCTGGGAAGTTTTTCTCTTCCTCAGGACGGTAGCTCCCTCTTGGCCACAGGCATCTTTGAAGTCCCCTAACTGCCTCAGGCACCTGCTGTTGTCTCCACTGAAGTTCCCAAGAGAGTGAGAGACGTGGAAGCCCCTCAGCTTTTCCTGTCCGCCACTCCCAGGTTGCCTTTGAGTCCAGAGACTCCTGGCCCATCCAGGGGTGGACAGAGGTGGGTAGGATCCACTGCATTCCTAGGAGCTGCGGGTGGATCTGTCACCTCAGCAGAGGTGGGGGTCTAGCACTCAGCAAATGTCTAAGCTTTTTAAGATCTTTTATTTTAAAGCTCAGCTTTCTAGCAGACCCTCAGGGTTCACGGAGTCACTGGCGACAAAAAGCCCGTGCTATCCCAACACAAGCTGTTCTGGCAGCTGGATCATAACAGGGCTAGAAGAAGTTGCTGGGCTGCCTACCTGAGGTATTCATAAGCACCAAGTAAGTTCACCTGTGTGCCCTTTGAAAACAGAAGCTCATGGATGTTTCCCCTCTGAATGACTGTTACCCCATCTCCTTCCCTGGGAAAATGTGTCACAAATGATAAGACACACATCTAGATGTGTATGTTAATATAATAAGATGTGACTGGGATGCAGACAGCATCTACTTGTAGAAAGAGGGAAGAGGGAGACCACAAACAGTACTCATTCAAGACCTCAGGTACACGCCATGGGGGAGGAGGGGTGGCGACTGAGTGCCTGGGGATGTGTGTGTTGGGGGGACGCTTTTCAATATATGTCCTTTATTTACTTTTTGAATTTTATATATAAATTCATTTAACACTCCATTATTCTTTCAAATAAAATTGTTCTTTCTTTGAATAACTACCCCAGTGGATAACTTTTTTTTAATGAAAAAAAGAAAATAACTATCTTACTTTCTTTCCTTCCTTCCTTCCTTTCATACCAGAGATGACACCAGGGTCATTTAACCACTGAGTCACATCCTCAGCCCTTTTAATTTATTTGAAGACAGGGCCTAAGTTGCTTAGGACCTCGATAAGTTGCTGAGGCTGTTGGGCTTATTTCTTTTATATAATTGCTCAGTTAAGAAGCTAAAATGCTTATGTATCATCTTCCATTTGAACGTGACCTAGAATGTTAATAATGTTCTTTGTAAATTTTGACTTTTTTTTGTCCCAGTTTGAATTAGTGACTTCTGCTCCTTCACATAGCTCAGATTCTATGGGTCTCATGCATCAAGGCTGTATGCATCCTCAGTTCTCAAAAGCAGGTACAACCTCTGTTGCCAATGGTCATTTTATTCCTATATTCTGGAAGGGAGCTGTCACTCACAGGCTGGTGGCCAGGTCTCCCTCTGTCCCCACAATCTCCCCACTCCATCCCTATCCCAACCCGTCTCCCAAACAGAGCTGAGCCTCATGGCAAAGAGCAGGATGGGGTGGAGCCTGGCTCAATCCCACCCTGGAGGATTCCCTTTCTTCTCTTTCTCTGTGGAGGTGACCATGCACAGGAAGCTTCACTCCCATCCCTCACTATGTGCACCTCCTCACATCCCCCAGGTGACAGATTCAGGAGAATGGAAGGGGACCTTCTCACCTGTCCTGGCTATGCCTGGCCCAGAGGGCACAGGGGAATCCCATGCATCAGGGGGCCATGAGCTAGGAGGTAGCCCAGCATGATAAGCAAGTTCCACCAGCTAGTGGAGGCCCTGCACCCATTGTGAGAACAAAGTGAGTCATCACATGCAGTCTGTAGCAGTGTCACAGCACGCAGTACTGGCCCTGCTACTGTGTGAGCATTTGCAAAATGAACTCTATAGAAGACCTTGGGAAGGGAGGAGGGCCTGCCCTCCCACAACAGAGATGGATTTTCTTATTTCTGTTACAGGGAGAGACCAAATTAGTTGCATGGTTTAGAAAAGGAAGAATGTGGAATTTATTGCAGCCAGGTGGAGTGGGGCAAGTACATGTTCCATACACCTACCTACATAGATAACCAGCAAACCCCCGCATACAGGTATGTATATGCTTTCCAGTGAGGAAGGACGTTGCAAAGATTTGGTGCTTTGGTTATGAAAGTCCTTGCAAGGGCCACAAGTTCCCTTCAGAGTAGTGTAGGAAACAAAGAAAATGTTTCACCATTTCCTTCCCCATTCTCCGTCAAATCAACCCACTCTTCCTCAAACACATGATTCTAGAGGGAGAAGCAGACAGATTTTCCTGGATCATAGGCCTCCTGCCGTTTTACTCATCTCCTTCATGGCAAGGGCACTCCTGGCCCATATTGAGCTCTAGTGGGTTCTGTGGGCAGCCTGGAACCCCAGAATATCTAGCTCAGTTCTGAAGTTGGGAATCTCCTTTGTTCCAATGGATTTTAAGATGTTTGCTTGAATTCCCTGGTGGTGCACTGATGATTTCAAAGCCAGACTCACCCAGCGATGCTGGAGGAGGGGAAGTTCAGGCCAGACAAACCCGAGTCCATAGATTATGTTACCCCATGCATTCCTGTCCACATAACCAGGCAGGGTTTGGTCTCCTCTCGCAGACCAACATCAACAGAATATTTAATGTGGCATCAAGATACTCATTTCTTGGGGTTTGTCACGGAAAGAAAACCACAGGGTCATACTGCTCATTGTTGAAGAAACTTTTCCTTCCAATGTACTATGGTTTGGATCCTTAATGTCCCCCAGAGGCCCATCTGCTAATGCCTTGATCCCCAACTGCTGGGAGTTGTGTACTGTTGGGAGATGGTGGAACCTTTCAGAAGTGGGGCCTAGGGGGAGGAAGTTAGGTCCCTGGGGGGTGCCTTTGAAGGGGACATGTGGTCCTTGAAGGGACCCCTTTCTTCATGGCCATCGTGAGGTTCTACTCCATCTCACTGGCTCTGTCCCTCTGGAGAAGCCTCACCAACACAACACGTGAGTCTTTCCCTATGGCACACAGGTTCCAGCACCTTCCTCTGACCCTCTTTTGCTTCCTGGCTACCATGAGGTAAACATGTTACCTCTACCACATGGTGGCTTGCACCATGATGTGCTGTTGCTGCCACAGACCCCAAAGCAAGGGGCCAAGCAACCAGGGACTGTAATCTCGGAATCTGTGAGCCATAATAAACTTTTTCTCCTTCACATTGTTTACCTTAGATATTTGTCACAGTCATGGAAAGCTGACTAACACACCTTGCCGGCACCACCCTGACGTGCCTGGGGCAGGTGTGGTGACATCCTAGGTTACATTCCCTTTCCCAGGTCCTGGAGCCTGGTTCAATGCAGCTGCTTACCTGATCCCTGCCACAAGTTTCTCTTCACTCCCAAAGATATTCATGACATGAAACGACACCCGCAAAGCAGACTGATGTCCACCTGATCCCCTGAGCGGATGGCAGCCTTCAGAGGTGACATTAAAGACCTCTGGAATTTCTGGATGTGTCATAAAGAACAAAGTGAATTTATACTTAAAGTATGCCACTTGGGAGAGAGCATAGATACACATGTCTTCAGGAAAATATACGTTCAAAAAATGATTATTTGCATTTTGAAGTTAATCTTCATAAATGCTATTTTAAAGTAATGCCACAACATCATGGAAATCAGAAAACTATTGTGCCACCAATGTGACAATTAGGGTATTTTTTTTCCTTCCGTGCTAAGCAAGTGCTCTACCACTGAGCTACATCCCTCGCTCTCCTTATTTATTATATGCATATTTTATGGGTGGATTTACAGTGTGACATCCTGAGGTTTTTTCCACTCAGCTGTTTCTATGTACTTTAAGATATGAATACGTAAAATTATAGTGACTGCTTATTGTATTACCTGTTGAGCCTGCCGTAATTTATTGCTCAAATTGTTCCAGCTCAGGTCATTAGGAGCTCTTTCTAATTGACTCCTGCGTCCTTTGACATTTCTTTGTTCTTCTGTCGTTTGGAACTCTTCCTTACTTTCTGGTACTACAAGATGCTCCAGGCTCAACTTGGATTTCCCCCTCCCCAGCCCTAGAGTCAGCCATTTCTCCAGGAAATCCTAGTTTCTATTATTGGAGAGTGGTATTCGGAAACAAGATCTAGGTGCTTGTTCTGTTAATTTTTTCTAAATGATTTTTTTCTGTTCTCTATTTTAAGGATTTTTTTTTCTTCTGCTCTTTATTATATCCTGTATAATGGTTTTGGATGATTGTTAGTATCTACTAAGACTGTGTATGTGTATATCAAAGGACTCAAAACTTCCATTTCTAGGAATTTGCCCAAACATATGTGCATCAAAATACATGAAAAAGAGCATCCAGGGGCACCTCATGTGTGGTACTAGTCAGAGTTCCCTGGAGGAACAGAAGCAATAGACCCGCTAGATTACCTACATGATCAGAGCTGGGCAGGCCCACAGTGACGGTCTCCAGGTTGGAGAGCTGGGAATCCAGTAGCTGCTCAGTCCAGGAAGGTGAAGCCTTCTCTGGACAAGAGGGGTCAATGATGTAGCTCTAACTGGAGACTGAAGGCCCAGAAGCTGCTTGCAGACTCGCTGGTGTGAGTCCACGTTCAAGGACTGAAGAACCTGGAGGGTGGTGTCTGCAGGCAATGGCATCAGAGAGAAAAACACCTGCTCAAAAAAGAAAAAAAAGGGTCTGACTGTGGGGGGAGCTTCCCCTTCCCCCACTTTCTGTTTTGCTCAGGCACCCAACCTATTGGATGGTGCTGCCACAATCAGGGTGGGTCTTTCCCACTCCATGTGCTGACCCACAAGCCTCTGGAAACACCCCCACACGTTTTTTTTTTTTTTAAAGACAGGGTCTTGCTAAGTTGCTAAGACTGGCCCCAAACTTGCAATCCTCCTGCCTCAGCCTTCCCAGTAGCTGGGATTATAGGCAGAAGCCACTGCATGTGGCATGACTTTTGCATTTTTGAATGAATAAGCTTAGTTTTCAAAAGTTGCTTGAGATTGGCTCCTTCTCTTACGTGGCTCACATCTGGCCCACGGCAAACACTCATGTGAATTTTGTCCAGATTAACTCCAGAGCAGCAATCCTCTCCCGCTCCCTCCCATGATGAACTCTTAGGTTGATCATTTTTAAAAACAATTTTTTTAGTTGTTGATGGACCTTTATTTTATTTACTTATATACGTTGCTGAGAATCGAACCCAGTGCCTCACACCTGCTAAGCTCGTACTCTACCACTGAGCCACAATCCCCAGCCCTGTTAGGTTGCTCTTGCTGGTGGGAATTAGGCTCCAGGAAAATCCTCCTCTCAAATTCCTCCCTCAGCTTCTACCACTCCTACCATGCTTCTACTCTGAGTGTGGATCCAAGAGTCACGAAGCCGGTTCTCTGCTATTTCCTTAGAAGATCTGCCTCTTGATACCGCTGTGTTCACCATGTCTGATATCCATTAATCTGAGCTTCTCAGCTGAAACTTCCAATTTAATATTCTCCAACATCCGGTTTTGTATACTGCCAGAATCTTGATTCTGTTGGTCTGACAGGTAATTTTTTAAAATAACAATTTCTCAATGGCTTCTTTACAAAGAACATGAACAAATTAATGGATTGGGTTGGTTGAAAATAACTGAACCGAGTACCCCAAATTAGAGGCAGGTACGTTTTCGTATACACATTTATAGTGGACATCTCTTATTTTCAAGTGCCCACTGCCCCATTTCTGCTTATCCTACAACAGAACCTTTTCTTCAAGTGGGAAGCCTACTCTATCTGGCTGGAAAGGGAAGATCTGATTCAATGACTCCGTGCTCCTCAGTTTAGCACATATGGTACGTGTTGGAATTCACTCCTTGAGCTCAGACTCAGGTAACCGAGGTCTGATCTGATCCTTCCAGGTTAGAGCATAGAGACTCCATAGTTACCCTAATTCAAGGGCAGGTCAAGATGGCTGGTGGTGCCTGATCTCCTGCCTAGGCAGCTCACGAAGCCTTCCTGGGGCTGCAGGAGGAGGATACAGAAGCAATTCAGGGCCCCAGCCACTCCACTCACTTTTTCCTCCCAACTAGGAAAGTCTCCTCCTCATCCTCCTTGACTTCTGGCGGCCTTCCCTCCATGGAGAGCAGGCCAGGAGGGTAAGTAGGGAAGAAGAATGACCTGGTGGGTGGAAAGTTCCAAGACACTGAAAGGAGAAGGAGAGAGAGTCAAAATCCCCACCGGATAAGGTTAGGTAAGAACAACAATGTCCATCAGAGATGTGGGGCAGGCCATCCCGGAACATCAGTCTTATTTCTGACTTCTCCAAGTATAGCCTAGGAAAAAAGCCTGAGATCCATACCCTACATGGACCCCACCAAGTTAGACACGGCTGAGTGCAGTGCTTAGACAGGCCAGAGGTGTTCCTGCAGATAGGTTGAGGAAGCCAAGACCTTAGGCCAGCGCGCCACCTCCCACTGTAGTCAACATGGCAGTGAGGAAGGTCGTGAGTGCAGGGAGGGTGGAAGTAAGCATCCAGGCAGAAGGGCTCACAGAGTGTCTTCAACCCCAAGGTGGGCATACGTCAGCTCGGGCAATTCTGCATGCCACCATGGGGGACACCGGGCTGACCTGACCCGCAGGTCAGTAGACAAGCAGGATGGGGAGCTGCAGAATGCAGGGGTGACCCAACTAGAAGAGACAGGAATCAAGACCATCAGCATCTCCCACACACCAGGCAGACGTGGGCACCAGTGGGGGCAGCTCCCAGCAATGGAGTTAGATCGGCCCCTCTGCAGAGGAGACAGGTGAGGACACACAGGAAGTGGCACAGTCCTGAGACCCTTAGTCACTATAGCTTCTTGAACCCTCCGAGAGGAGAGAAGGGGAAGAATGCCCCTAAGGAGGGGAGACAGTCCTGGGGGAACTGGAACTTCAAGTCAATTTGGTGTCTGTCCCACAGACAGTGGGCTGCCCCAGAGTGCATGTCCAGTGAAGGAGCCTGGTACTACAAGACGCTCCAGGCTCAACTTGGGTCCTTTAGATGCAGCACATGGAGAGTCTGCTGTGTGTGCACCAGACAGACCCTGTTCTAGACAATTCTGTGACAGTAAGAGAGAACGAGTTGCATCCCGTGTGGTTCATATCCTTGCTGGGGAGATGGAAATACATTTGGCAAGATGAAAGAAGAGGTTATAGTTGAGTTGCTAGCACCCCCACCCCCACCCCCACCCCCAGATTCATATGTGGAAGCCTTTACCCCCAGGACTTACAAATGCAGCTATATTTGGAGATATATAGCCACCTGTAAGAGGTAATTAATTTAAAAATGTATCCCCTAGTGTTGGCTCAATCTCATCTGACTGGTGTCCTGATAAAAGGAGATTGAGATTCAGGGGGAAGCGTTAGAGATGCACATACACAGAGGAAGACCAGGTGAGGACACAGGGAGGCTGAGGAGGGAGGCTTCAGGAGTCACCAGCCCTGCAGACACCTTGATCTTGGTGCAGCAGAAGAGTCACAACAGGGACACAATGTGACCTGGAGGTGCAGGGAGGGCGGAACTTCTGGGGGGGTTGGTGGCAGTAGCAGGCCAGTGTTGGTGAAGGAGGTGGCATCGAGTTTAAAGGGCTGCTGAAGGTGTCACCAGGCTGCATGGGAGGTGTGAATATAGGGACATGGAGAGTGCCATCCTGGGGAAGGGGCTGCAGAGGGGGACCGGAGGCATGTTGTGGAGAGTGTAGCACGCCAGGAGGAGGGGTCCCCAGTTCTGTTATTGGCCTGTGCAGTCCATTACGTGACTTCCTGTGTCGACCATGGTTTTGAGAGCCCCCAGCTAAGTCAGGGCTTAGTGTCTAGCGACTCTGCCCTAATTAGAAATGAAGGGGGAAGAGATGTGGGTGTTTACAATGCACCTTTCTTGGGCTATTTCTTCTGCTGGTGGACAGCCCAATGACAAGTTGTCTGACTTCCAAGAGGGACTCTTGCCGGTGGGAATCGTGTTTAAACTAGTGGACACCCTTGAGGCTCTTGTTTGATCGTCTGTGTGGCCTTCTCTCTGTCACAGGGAGCCCAGGCTTGTGTTCTTCCTGATGCCCCCCTCCCCCACCAGGAGCCCCCAGCCTGTGGTGTCCCCTGGTTCTACAGACAAAAGGTTCAAATTCAATACACAATCACAATAGGAAGAGATTTTTACTTATAGATCCCAGGCAAGGAGAGTGTAATGACTCCAGAGGGCAAACCTCCATCCCAAGGTCATGCAAGGCAAGAATGAAGAGTCGGTCAAAGAGAGAGCATCCAGGAGAAGCACCCAGCTCTCTAGGAGGGAATAGGGTGTAGGTCTCTTTAAGTTCTTGAGCAAAGTTCCTGAATGGGTTAAAGGAAGTGATGGGAAAACAAGGAGTCCCGTCTGGCAGGCCAGAGAGATGCCTCTACGTTCTTATCGCTGGCCACCCGCTTGAGCCATGTGGGTGTGGAGACTGGAAATTGTGTCAAGGGTGACAGAGCCCTGCTCTGGTATGAGAAAGTTAAACATGTGTTCAGAACAGGCACTGAGGCTCAGGACAGTGCCTTGAGGCAAAGGTGACAAATGCATTCTGTACATTGATGTGTGCTCCGCTCCGTGGTGCCTCTCTGCATCTTATTGATGCGGGAAACTGGAATATTTTGACCATATGATAATGGAAGCAAAATTAAGTCAGCAAGTGAACATGCAGGCAAGCTTTTATTGGGGCTTCCATTTAGGAAGGGAGACATTTCCTATGGAAGATGTCAGCTGGCTCCCTGAATGAAGGGAGGGAACTCATCCTAGGAGTCACTTCAGGGGCAGGAAGGTGAGTTGGCTTTCGGTGCATTCAACGCAAACACCTGGCCCTGTGCTAAAGGTAAGTTACTGCAGTTATTCCAGAGATCGTACGCAGGAGAGCCTGGCCTTAAGATATACCTCTGATGTAGCTGAGGTGGGCTCCTGGGATCTGCTGTCAGACCATGAGCCAAGGCCCCAAAGTACATTTGTCCTTTTCCCTTTGGTGGTCCGTCTCTCATTAGGACCACTTCTGTCTCCTCTAATCTTTTCAAGTGGGTTTGTTCAGTAAACAGCCTCGGACAATACAGTGTGGGTCTCCTGTGGTGTCATCAGTTAGATTTGGTTTATGGCAAGGATTATAAAGATAACAACTCCTGGGGCAAAACGTGGATGGATTTGCCAGAAGTGCCCTCATAAAAATGGGGGTTCCGAAGCTCCGATTCTTGAGCTGGGCTGAAGAACATCCACGAGGCCCTACCTCCACACCACCCCCAGGAGACCGGGAGGGCAAGGGAACTGGTGTGAACACAAAGCTCACCATTCCGGCAGTGCTCTGAGCACTGACGTCCTTTGCCTCTGACCTAGGAGTACTGAGTCTTCTGCCAACATCTGTAAAAAGATGGCAAGCTGTCTCGTTGGATTGTGAGTACCAAAAAATCTCAGGTCCTTCATAGTTCCTGATGTGCTTATGTAGTTATGTGCATAATAACATAAAGAATAATCAATATTATTAATGGACAATTGTTAATACTTGGTAAATTATTATTGGTAATTAGTGAGCTTAATTTTATTAACACTAATTAGCAGTTTGTTGTAATAGCTGACACATATTAGGCACTTACTGAATACTGGATATTGCTAAACACGTCATTTCATTTTCACAAGAGCACTGTGAAATAGGAGCTGGATCAAGATTCGGAGCGTGAACTGTCACAGCCATGCAACTGGAGGAGAAACCTGGATACGAGGTCCCTCTGTCTGATTGAAAAAGGGTGACTATAACCATCTGTCTCCCATTCAGCCCCCAGATTCGATAACTTCAGGGAGGTATTAGGGCTGGGAAAAGCTAAACTGGAGATTAGACAGAGGTGGAAAAGAGTCTTGGAATCTGCTATTTACTGCTTCTGTCCCCAAAATCCATGTTGAAATCCGACTCCAGTGTGACGGTACAGGGGTGGGGCACAGATGGAACCTCTTGCAGGGACCAGTGCCCTTATGAAAGAGCCCTGGGGAACTCCCCCCTTTTGCCATGTGAGGGTGCAGTACAAATGGCCGTGTATGAACCAGGGCCTCCCCAGCCACCCAAATCTGCTGCACCTTGGACTTTTCAGCCTCCAGAATGAGAAGTGACTGTTGTTTATGGTCCACGGAGACTGTGGCATTCTGTTAAAGCAGCCCAAACAGACCAAGACAGAACCTAGGTCAGTCACTGTTACAGGCGAAGCTAGTTAAAGCAGGAAATCGGGGGGAGAGAACACCATGCCTGGCTGTCTTACACGTCTTACCTTAACTGGAACAGGTAAATGTCCATTCATTGTGCCTTGTTTCTCTTTTTCTATGTGAGACCAAGCCCCTTCTTTGCACCTGAGTCTGCTGACCAGACTTCTAAGTCACTGTTATCAAGTAACCACGTGAAATTCATTGTTTACCAGTTTGGGATTCTCTCTTCTAATTCATCAAGCAGCATGAATACAGCATCCCTGTAGCTTTGCTGGACTCTGCCCTCTGTTCTTCATCATGGTCTTGTTCATCCCTTATTAATAGCCCCATCAATTGATTGACTGATTTGCAGCAATAGCGTTTAGTTAAGCTTTTCCTAGAAGTGACTTCCTCTTCGTAATCATCTTCTAATGGTTTATGTAATATTTAATTATAACAGTATACTAACCAGGCTGGATCCAAGTCACTGACTCTTGGGAAGTGAGCAATTCATCGGGGCTGGTAGGCACAGAGGTGCCCTGTGTTCTAGAGGGGAGGGCCATGGGCCAGGTGCAGGTGTGCAACAGACCATGGGCAGCTGCCTGTGTGGTTGAGGAGCAAGGGCACAGGTTAAGCCAGCAAGTCCCTCTCCAGAGAGCTCGTCTTGTGCTGGGCTGGAGGCACTCACTGAATCCACAGAAATGGGAGGAAGAGACACTGAATCTCCCAAACCTCATCTTGAAAATTCAGTGCTCACAGGATGCTGCCACTTCAGCAAGCCCATGGAGAGGTGAAACGATGCTACTGGAATGCATTTATGCTGAACAATGCCTGCCTGGTTTTCTTTCTTACTGAACATAGTATCCTAGAATATGGGTACCTACATAAATGTATTTAAGGACTCATCTAGGTAATGTGAAAATTAAAGGGAACTTTATTAGATAAACATAAGCTGCTGCTAAAAAGAAATTCACCTGTCCTAATCCATCCTTATCTTAGATGGACCCGAGCAGGGCAGTCCACACTCCCCTGTCTGCATGGGAGGAAGGGGAACTGGTCTTAGCTTGTTAGCCTTCCTTCCTCCACAATCATAATTAATAAAACTTATATGGACCTTTTTGAAAAGTAACATCTGGATCAATGTTGGCAATGTGAGGGTTTTGTTTGTTTTTGTTTTCCAGTGTTTAAAGCACTGATCATTGAACCCAGGATCTCATACATTCTAGGCAAGTGTTTTACTACTGAGCCACACCCCAGTGTCCCACTTTTTGAGACAAGGTCTCACTGAATTGTCCAGGCTGGCCTCAAACTCCTGATCCTCCTGCCTCAGGCTCCCAAGTAGCTGGGATTACAGGCATGCACCACCACACCCAACTGTTTTCATTTTTATTGTGAAGGTTCTGCTTTTCAAAAAAACAATGGTGCTCATCATCTTGGCTGGCATGACTAACTCAGCAAACATCTGTCTAAACATTCATACTTTTTTAGAAGGAATATCAGTCCCTGAAAATTTAATTGAAAATCTCCTGCACATAAACATTTTCTACTTAACGGGAACAAAGTTATTTCCAAATGGCATCTCCAAACTGAACTGAATCTTTTTTGAAAATACTCTTTGTTTATTGCATGTTTTGTCTGTAACTTCTGACCAGCCATGGGAGGGGAGGAGCCTATTATGAGGACCATTCACTGCATGTCATTGCACTGAAAAGTAAGCTATAATCCTTGGGAGGATGGCAGTTGCAAGGGAAACAGCCCTGGGCACACTGTGGGTTGTCTTTTTCTTTTATATGCCCCCTTTGTATGCAAAATTTTGTTAGTATTTATATGGCCATCTCAGAAATTTTGGCTGGCTCAAGAGAACTAGTCACCTGGTGGACATTTACTTCCCCACTCTAACTGCTAATCTAATGATGACTGAAAAATACCCCCAAAGCATAAGAACCACAACTAAGCCTTGGCTCACATTTTGTGTAGGTAGACTCTGCCTCTTTCAGAATCACCTGAAAACTTCAACCACAAAAACCTTGGTCCCACTCCAACACTGCCTTAGAGGCTCAGGGTGTCCTGGTATCTGGTTTTAGTTTCTGAAAGAGCCCCTCCCCACCTGCATGATTCTGATTTTGGGAAACACTGCCACTAAGAGACCTTAAAAAACAGAGTTCTAGTCCTTTGAGGGTAACTTCAAAGTGTATACCATTTAAATCTGGTTTCTCTGCCTCATATGAACTACAGATGGTCCCCAGCTTGCAAGGGTTTGATTTAGGAATTTTCAGCTTTTAGATGATGTGAAAGCTATTTGCATTCAGTAGAACCCATATTTCAAATTTTTAATTTGGATGTTTCCCTGAGGTAATGATGTGGTTCAATCCTTTCTGGTGAGGCTGGACAGCCAGCCGCAACTCCAGGCCATCCTGCAATCACAGGATAATGACCGATTCTCCACAGGGGACAGCGTTGCTCTGCTAGGATGTTCAGAGTTTGGGTGTACTCAGTGCATTTCAACATGATATTTCCAACTTGCAAACAGTTTGTCAGGAGGTGACCCCATCATTGATAAGGTGTGTCTGTACTTATGCCCACCTGGGGTTCCATAGATGCTTCAGAGCCGTGCTGAGCATGAAGCTGGCACCCAAGGCCACAGGGAAGAGGGCACATCATGGGAATCCTAGTAGGACCCCACCCTCCCTCACACTGTCCCTGTCCAATGTGGGTGACTCAAAGGGACAGCTGGAGGAACAGAAAGCCAGGCAGATGGCAAGGGGCCCATAGAACCCCCATCCATCCAAGGTGGGGTCACCCCTCCCTCCTTTCCCTGACACCAGCCTCAGTTTGCCTCTTGGAGACTCCCCACCCCCCTTCAGCTCCTGAGTACATTTGGACCAACTGCACTTTCATTTTTTAATTTTTAATTGAGACACAGTAAGTATTCATTTTTATGAGGTACAAGGTCCACTGGTCATTTCTCCCTGTGATCCTGGGGTTGCCTGGGAGCTGTGGTCTGTACTGTATCTACACATGTATTCAGTGTGTAATGATCATATTTGAGAAATCAGCACATCCATCACTTCACCCATTCTGTAAAACTGGCTTGGGGGAAGGGGGGAGGTGTGCCAGGGTCCCAGGGTGCCCCAGTGAGGTGCCCGGAGTCTCTCCTTCCCTTTCTCAATCTGCACCAGGGATGCCAAGCCCCGCCCGGCTGAGCAGAAGGTCCCTGGCTCCTCCCGGAAGCTCTAACCACAGGAAAAGTTTTGCGATTCTCCAGCCTCATTAGCACTGAGAACGTCACGATTTGCAGAAGTTTCCCAGCTGCCTCTGACTTTTCAAGCTGCACAATGGATTCCCACCCTCCAAATCCTCGAGTTGCGTTTTTCAAGTTTAGTACAGTCGTGCACGTTCTCCGATGGAAGCCTCTCACTTGTAAAGGTTTAGAGGAAAGATTCTCAAAAAGGAAAGTGGGCTTTGGAGCCCATTTCCTCCTGCCCCCGTGGAGGCTGGAGACCTCCTTTGTGCAGAAGGCTTGGCTGATAGAGAGGCAGTACAGGAGGGGAGGGGGGGAACTGGGAGTGTGCCCCATTGCCACCCAGGGCTCCCAGCACCCCAGCTCTGGATTTCTGTTGTCATTCACAGCACCCTGTTGTTGTTGTTTGTTTTTGTTTTTTTAAGGAAGAAAGAAAAAAAGAAAAAATATCTTCATGCTTGGACCAGGATTGTAGCTCAGTGGTAGAACACTTGCCTAGCACGTGTGAGGCAGTGGGTTCCACCCTCAGCACCACATAAAAATAAATAAAATTAAATGAAGGGAGTGTGTCCATCTATAACTAAAAAAAAAAAAAATTAAAAAAAAATCTTCATGCTTGACCATAAGGATTTTCAGCACAGCATATATTAAGATATTGTTACTATCTTTTCCACGGATTACTTTTCTTTTTTTCTTCTCTTTTAGTCGCTGCTGACATGTTTTATAAGACTTTGCTTTAAAGCAAACTAGTTGGAGCCTGCTGTGGTAAAAACAGTTCCTCTCTGGTTTCCTGTTGGCCCTGCAGGGTGAGTCTCCTGCCGACTCTGCCCCCTCCCCCTGGCCCTCGTGCCCTGCTGGGGACCAGCCTGAAGCCTCCTCTGCCCGTGGGTTCTCTGGTCCAGTGTAATGAGGTCTCTTTCCTGCCCCACCTGCCTCTTGTTTGTCTAAGCTGCCCTCCCGGCAAACACAGATGGTCAGGGCCAGAACAAGAGTGTCCTGGGGCAGAGGGGTGCAGACGAAGAGTGGGAACCCTGCAAGGTGGAACCCAGAATGGGCGGGGACAGACTTACCAGAAGGTAGAAGTTCATGCTGCCAACCTGAGACTAGAAACCTCAGGAAACTTAGGTTTGGCACCCTTTTCATTCGGGGTCATTCCGGAATGCCCATGTTTGTCACGGGAGGCTGCCACCAGCCCTTCCCAGTCTCCCCAAGAGAGGAGAGACTGGGACTGAGGTGTCTTCTGTCCCTAAACTTCCAGGAAACGTGAGCTGATGGGAAACACCTGGGCTTCTAGATGCGTCGGGGAAGGAGTGACTTGATTTAAATGTTCTCTTTGGTTCTTCTGCAGCGATGAAGAAGAAATGTTGAAGGTGGGAAAGAAGTCAAGCACATGGGTGTGAGGCCCAGAAGGGATTTGGGAAAAGGGTGGGGTCAACCCTGGGATCTCATCTCCCTAACAGGTCAAGGGTCTGGATTTCTTTGAGGCTTGCTTTATGTTGTGTGGCACTAATTTGAGTATCAAGTTGTTGTGTATAACTGTTTGAGTGGGGTTTTTTTTGCAATTATTAAATGAAAAGCATGTGACATATGTCCATGGTAATGCTCCCCAAAGGAACCAAGCCATTGAAACCACAGACAACTCTGGGGACAGTATCAGGAAAGAGACTTCTGTAGCTTCAGGACTTCAAACTTGTAGGATGGAAGGAAGTCAGTGCCACACACTTGCTACCTTAAATCTTTGACCTTAAATTTAAGCCAATTCCTTTGGATTTAGTGCAGCAATACCCAGGCTATTGAAAGCAGAGTGACTTTAAAATACAAAAACATAGGGTTTATTTACAGTAAAAGTAATTGACACTCATCAAGTGATCACTATGTGCAAGGCGTGGCCTCCAAGCTTTACAGAAGTTACCTCCCAGTAATCCCATGGGTAGCTATTGCTGTTGTCCCCTTTCTGCAGAGTGAGAAATGGAGGCAATAAAGACTTTAAGTGACTTGCCAAGGTCATCTAGTTACTAAATGTTAAAGCAATCTTTGAACCCCGTGGCTCAGGATCCAAAGCCAACCTCTCTTACCCATGATAGTGTTGCTAGTTATATGAGAATGTGAGTATATAAAAAAATAATTACCCCGTGTGACCATAGGTCAGGTAGCCCACATCACTGAATGCTTGCTAGGTCTCAGGCAAGCACTTGACCCTGCACATGCACCTCTTTATTCAACCCTGTTAGTAACCAACAGGAAAGGTGCTTCAGGGATCCTGGTTTCTGGATGAGACCACCCAGACTCAGGAAGGCTGAGGGACTTGCCTAAGGTGGAAGAGCAAGTTAGTGCTGGAAATGGCGTGCACACCCAGAGTCTCACCCTGGAGTCCCAGGGTCTGGTGAAGAAGCTAATCTCATATCAACCACAGCCTTCCTGCTCAGCCCGTGTGTGAACTAATATGCATTTCTAAGATAGTCAACTTGCAGTGAATGAATTAAATTCCATGTCTTGGGTTCCAGGAAACCAAATGGCCCGTGTGAAGGCTGAATTCATTGCTTTGGCCCATACATAGCTTATTACTTATAGGGGCTCTTTTTCTTCGGCAGGGGGAACAAAAAAGTATTATTTTTAATTTTTAATTTTATTTCTTCTTTTTGAAATATTACACATACATGGAGTATAACTTATTCTAATTAGGGTCCTAGTTTGGTTGTATATTCAGGTATAAGGCTAGGAAAGTTATGTCTGATTAATTCTATTGTCCATTATATTCTCCTCTCCCACCTTTCCTTCCATCCCCCTTTGTCTAATGCAATGAACTTCTATTCTTTCCGTCTCTACTCCCTTGTTGTGCATTAGCATCCACATATCAGAGAGATCATCTGGCCTTTGGTTTTGGGGGGACTGGCTTATTTTACTTAGCATGTTATTCTCCAGTTCCATCCATTTACCAGCAAATGCTATGATTTCATTTTTCTTTATGGCTCAGTAATATACCGTTGTGTATATATAACATATTTTCTTTACCCATTCATCTGCTGAAGGACACCCGGTTTGGTTCCATAGCTTAGCTATTATGAATTGAGCTGCTATAAACATTGATGTTGTGGTGTTACTGTAGTTTGCTGATTTTAAGTCCTTTGAGTGTATACTGAGAAATGGGATAACTGGGTCAAATGGTGGTTCTATTCCAAGTTTTCTAAGGAATCTCCATACTGCTTTCCATAGTGGTTGCACCAATTTGCAGCCCCACCAGCAATATATGAGATTACCTATCTCCCATATCCTCATCAACATTTATTGATAGTTGTGTTCTTGATAATTGCCATTCGGACTGGAGTGAGATGGAATCTCAATATAATTTTAATTTGTATTTCTCTAACTGCTGGAGGTGTTAAACATTTTTTTTTTCATTTTTGTTGACCACTCATACTTCTTCTTCCGTGGAGTGTCTGTTTAGTTCCTTTGCCCATTTATTGATTGGGTTATTTGTTATTTTGGTGTTATGCTTTTTAAGTTCTTTGTATAACCTGGAGATTAATGCTCTGAGGTATAGGTGGTAAAGGTTTTCTCCCATTCTGTAGGCTCTCCATGTTCTTGATTATTTCCTTTGCTGTGAGGAAGCTTCTTATTTTGACTAGAGAGACTCTTAATATATGAAACTGGATCAAGAATATACAGATTGTTCATGAACTTTCTAGTTGCCCTTCCTTGCTGAAGGCATTAGCTGAATTACATCTGCCTCCATCCCAGCTACCCTGGATTGGCATTTTATTTAGATCACTAAGCAGTACCTTGCTCCCTAAAGAAAAGGACTCTTTTTGTTTACCTTAGTTTTGGTTAATACAGCCTCAGTTTCTTTGTGTGCAAAATGAGATTAGATCGTTCACAATCAAGGTGTCTGGTGATAGATCGTTCACAATCAAGGTGTCTGGTGATAGATCGTTGACAATCAAGGTGTCTGGTGAGTCTCTGCAAACCAAACTCCTTCTGGATGTAACAGAACCATGGGACAAGGCTCATAGTGCTATGAGCCTCTGGTCTGCCTCCTAGAGAGTTTCTTCAGGCAGTGGTGACAATTACTCCTGCTGCCTAAGGTATTGCCTCAAACTCGGTAATTTCAAATGATCAACATTTCATTATGTCCATGCATTTTGTAAGCCAGGAATTTGAAAAGAGCACAACAGAGGTGTCATTGTTTGTTCCACAATGTCTGAGGCCTCAGCCTAGAAGACTCCAAGGCTGGGGGTAACTTGATAGCTGGAGACTTACATCATCTCGAGGTATGTCTTAGCCCCTTCGTGCTGCTACAACAAAATGCCTTAGGTGGGGTAAGTTGTTAACAATATAAATTTATTGCCTACAGTTCTGGAAGCTGGGAAATCCAAGACTAAGGCAACTGTAGATTCAGTATCTGGTGAGGTCCCACTTTCTACCTCAGAGGTAAAGCCTTCTTGCTGTGTCCTCCTATGGCAGAAAGGCAAAAAGGCTCCCAGTGGCCTCTTTTGTAAGGGCACTAATCCCAATCATGGGGACTCTGCCTTTCATGACTAGTCACCTCTGAATGGCTCCACCTTTTAAGACAATCACCGGAGGGATCAGGTTCCAATATATGATTTAGACGGAGACCCAGAAATTAGGATCCTAGGGGCTGGGGATGTGGCTCAAGCGGTAGCGCGCTCGCCTGGCATGCATGCGGCCCGGGTTCGATCCTCAGCACCACATACCAACAAAGATGTTGTGTCTGCCGAGAACTAAAAAATAAATATTAAAAATTCTCTCTCTATTAAAAAAAAGAAAGAAAGAAATTCGGATCCTAGCAAGGTATCTTCACTGTCCCATCTGGTGCATGGCAAGGACTGCAGGGACTCAAAGGTTAAGACCTGCAGACAGAGATCTCACATGGGACCCCTCTAAGGAAGGCCTCCTCCCAGCACGGTGACTGCGGGCTAGTCAGGCTTCTTGCAGGCTGGCTCCGCAATCCAAGTCTGAGTGTTCGGGAAACAAGAAGGAAGCTGTGTCATCTTTTATGGAAGTCACAGAAGTCTGATGGCATCATTTCCTCAGTACTATGTATATTGTCAACATAGTCATTTCACTTCTTTTTTAAATTCTATTTTTAAAGTTTTTAAAAAAGTCAATGGACAGAATGTCTTTATTTTATTTGTTTATTTTCATATGGTGCTGAGGATCGAACCCAGTGTCTCACTTGTGCTAGGCAAGCCCTCTGCCACTGAGCTACAGCCCCAGTCCCATCATACCACTTTTTAAAAAAAATTTTTTTAGATGTTGATGAGCCTTTATTTTACTCATTTATTTATATGCAGTGCTGAAAATTGAACCCAGTGCCTCACACATGCTAGCAAGTGCTCTACCACTGAGCCACAAACCAGCCCCCTTACCACTTCTTAATGGGGGATATCGTAGTCCATTTTATGTTGCTATATCAAAATACCCGAGGCTGTGTATTTTATAAAAAAGAGAGTTTCTCAGCTCTTAGTTTTGGACAGTGAAGGTCTCATCTCTCCAGCCTCTGGTAAGGGCCTCATGGTGGATGGCATTACATTGGCAGGAAAATGTGAAAGTGATCACATAGTGAGATGCAAAGCCAGAGAAGGATCCAGGGGTCAATCCACTCTTGTGGGAGCTAACCAGGGTCCGGTGGGAGCTCACTGAGGTCCCAGAGGAGCCACATTAATCCCTTCAGGGGATGAGGCCCCAGTGACCGAACTTCTTCCCAGGAAGCCTTAGTTCTTAAATGTCCCACCACCTCAGCACCCCCACACTGAGGACCAGGCTTCCAACACATGGTCCCCAGGGACCAGTCCAAGCACAGAAGGGGATGGCCAGGTGGCATCATGAGCAGCAGTGGCACAGGAGTCATGTTGAGGCCACCCGGAACTCCGCCATAATGAATCCAGGAAGATCAAGGGGAAATCAGACTCGTTGCCTATAAAGCAGCCTCAATGCCAAAGGACAAAGAGAAGAGCAGTCACTGCAGCCTCGGAGGGAAAGCTGAGTTTCCGACACGGTGCTGTTTGCCTGGTTCTTTGTGAAAGCTCATAGGAAGGGGCAGAGCGAGAGTTCCAGAAGTTCCGTTTGTGAGGCCCTGAAGTAAGACCTGGCACACAGAGAAACCGAGAGGTCTCAGGGAGCAGTCTCCGTAGCAAAGAGCCCAGTACCGTGGCCTGGAATGTGACCTTAGGGGAACGACTGGAGAATTAGCAAATGCTACACAATCAGGACACAGGACAGGGGCTGGATCCCGGCTCTGGATGCACTGTTCCCTGATAAGGTCAGGACTCCTTCCTTGGAGAACAGCGCGTGTGATGTGCTCAAGTCGTAATTACACTTAGGTTATGCTTTTAGGAATCCACTGATTTCTGTAGTTTGTGTCTGCCCACGATTCCTACCCACCTCTCCTGGTAACAGACTGGAACTGTTGACCCCCGCTCCTGGGGCTGTTAACACAGGGTCTGTGACTCTCATCCTTGGGGCTCATGATTCAGACTGGCTTCATGCAACAACATATGCGATAATTGGTTCTGAAAATGTGCATGTGTGCATGCATGTATGCATGTGTGTGTGTGTGTGTGTGTGTATGTGTGTGTGTGTGTGTGTGTGTGGTGTTTAACGTGGGACCAGAACTCATTCTTGCCATAGCTTCTGGGAAAGAGAATCTTCTGGTTTTGAGGTGATGTGTGCTAAGGATCCCATGAGCCTGGGGCCGAGACAGAGATACAGACAGAGATACTGACAGAGAGACAGAGACTGAGAGACACGGCATCGTCTGAACCGTTGGCAGCTACGCGTGGAGCCAGGTTACCCACTGGATACCCCAATCCATTTAATCAATGGATTCCCTTTTTAAGGTAGGACAGTTCCACCTGGGATTCGGTCACTTGTGACCATGAGGTCTTAGTGTATGAGCAACACTCCACAGCAGATCCTGCTCATCACATCCACGTCTCTTGCCCTCATTATGGTCACCTAGATGGAAGGGCCACTCCGAGTGTTGATGCTGGTCTCGACCAGGGATTCCCCAAATCTTAACCCCGCAGCTTCTGGAGTTCACTCTGAGCAGAGAGGTGAACAACATTCCTCTTTGGTGATTCATGCAACTTAAAAGATATGTGAGAGACATTTGGTGGCAACAAATGTCCCTCACATTCCTAACAGGATTTTGGAAGGCAGGGATCATAGAGGAAAGTTTACTGGTTGCAAGGAAAGAAAACTCAAGAATAAAAATATTATCTTAAAATTTTTCTTAAAAAGTAGAAACTTCTTTTTCCTCCAGTGCAGATTCACATATCCACATCCGCAGCCTCATTTCTTAAAATTTCATGTACTGAAGTCTTAGCCCTGCCCTTGAACCTGGCTCCTGCCAGCCCACAGGCTGCTTCCCCATCAGCTGGAGATTCCAGTTACCACTGTGATCAAGACTTCTCCTTGCATTTCTAGGCCCCTTTGCTGTAAAGAGGTTGGTTTTAGTTTTAAATTCTTTTTCCTTTTCTTCTGTATCATTAAATTTCACTGTATTTGAAGAGATTTGTGTTTCAGGGAGGTATATGTACTTTTGTTCTTGTACTTATTTGCTGACTTATTTTTAATGGAATAAGATATTGATTTAATCTTAGAATCATGGACACAACTTCCATCTATGGCTTCTCTGGGAAGCCATATGGATTATCTGTTATATTTTTTGAAAATACATACTTTTAAAAATTCACATATACATAAAAATATATCTGTACAGTGCTGTGTACTTTTTATATATAAATCCTTGCATAGAAAATAATACATAATAAATATTTATTTATAAAATCATAGCAGCTATGATCTTTAGAATGGGATAGTTTTTAAAAAGCTTGTCACAACAAAACCCCTAAGCCTCCTGCTGTAAAAAGTTGACTCTGTTAACTGAGACCTTATGGCATTTCTTTTCATATTTCTAGATAGTACGCTCTTTCTACTCTTTATCGTTTTAGATGTTATCTTTTGACTTCCTGTTATCTTAGAGTCTATGTCTCTCTGCTATTCTTCCCCTCCTGCATTTTATCTCTGCCCATCCTACCTATATAGTGTGTCACAATTTTTTAACCTTATTGTGACCACATCAATACTGCTCCCTGTTTAGCCTAAAAGTGAAATGTAATGCATGTTTCCCTCTAGTACAACTGTTTGTTCACGGTCTCATTTTGTCCCCTGGCTGGGTTTTCTATGTACCATATTTAATTTTTTCCCAAGTGCACCATCAATTCTACCAGGTACTTAAAATATTATTTCCCAAATGCTTAAATAGATTAATAAATACTCGATTCCATTTTTCTCTATGTACTCTCCCTTCCACAGCCCTGGTCCCTCCTGTCCCAATCCATTGACTGCTTGCTGGGCTTGTGGCACAGCTGTCTCTGTGCCGTGGTCTGTGGCGTTACCAAGGTTTCCTATCTCTCCTGCGATGCCTGGGTTTGCTGGGTATCACGATACAGTGAGATGACTGAGGCCATTCTGGCCAAAGATCCAAACTAACTGGAAACTCTAGCAAAAAGTGACTTCTCTCTTCTAACGTCTGTACAGGAACCTCAGGGAGGGCTCCAGTTGACTCTGTGTGGTCCCCTGGCCACACCTGCCTGGGAGAGATGGGAGTGCTCAGAGAACCCCTGTGTCTGCACTCCCTTTCTGAAGACATGGAACCAGGGAAGGGTGGGTACTCTCTGAAAGAAGGGGTCTGGCTGGATTCACTCCCCATGTCTACTGCTGGAGCGAACAAAGAAGCGACAGATAGAATGGCATTAACTGGGGAACCACAGGATTGGGGTTCTGATCTTGGTTGCACCTACTAGTAGTTGCATGAAAATTGACCTCTCTACACCTCAATGTCCCATCTAGATTTGAGCTTCTAGTATTATCCAAGACTCCCAGATCTTCCTTCTGTCCAATAAGAGCTTGTGATACAAGGGATACGCTGACATGGACCTAGGTTCAACCACAAAACAATAATGGAAGATAAAATAGAACCAGACGATCAATGTCTAAATCAATAACCAGCATGGACTAAGCTTGGCTAGGCATTGCTGAATGCTTATTTGGATGATCACATCTGTAATTTCCATGAACTCTTTGAAGTTCTTGGGCTGATTCATCTCAGAGCATTATGTTTTAATCATCCCATGCCTCAGTTTTATCTGTAAAGGGGGGATCATAACCTTATCTGCTGCTGGAGGGTTAAGTGAAATGACTCATGTGAAGAAGCACTGAGAAGTGCCGGAAGACAAGAACCATCAAGGTTATGAGTTATTTTTCTTGATGGTTTTCTCCATCAGGGGCACCTTACGGAGAACATTCTCCTCTGCTCAGTTACCCTTTCTCCTTCTACCTTTCCTCATACAAAACTGTGTTGCAATATTTTGCTACTAGCACTCCTTCTGCGTCCTTTTTAAATGACTCTGATCATTTTAGGGTAGAAAGGTGATGAATATACTCAATCTGCCGCTGGTAATCACTATGTATCAGCTTTAAACTTTTAGTAATTAAGTTTTATTAATTTTTATCTGGTTTTATCTAACCCATGAAATTCCTGAAAGGATCCTAATCGTGCAAGCTTTCTCTTCCTTATCAGTAAAGTGTGAATAATAATCTCCATGGATTTATATAGTAGTGTCAGGTTTTTTCATGTTGATCTCTAATTCCATTCCATTATGATCTGATAAAATTCAGGGAATTGTATTTTTTTTTTTTTTGTATTTTCTAAGAGATGTTTTGTGGCCCAAAATATGGCCTGTCTTCGAGAAAGTTCCATGAGCCACTGAGAGGAAAATGTATTCATCTGTTATTGGATGAAATATACTATAGATATCTGCTAAGTCATTTTGATTTATAATATTTTTCATGTCCAAAAAGTCTTTACTGAGGGTCTGTCTGGGTGACCTATCAGTGAGACAGGTGTGTTGAAACACCTAGTATTGTTATACTGAGGCCTATCTGAGGCTTAAATTCATGTAGTGTGTCTTTTATGTAATTAGGTGCACCAGTGTTTGGGGCATAAACATTTACTATTATTTTATCTACTTGCAATAATAAATAAAACTAGGTAAATAGTCACACACTAATCTCCAGCCTGGTGACAGGGACCTAGGAAGGCTGCATGAACATTTGTGGTGCTCCACTCCCATCTTCTTTATCTCAACACACCTCAAGATGTCTGGCTCCAGTTAGCCACTGCAGAGGCTTCCCTCTGAGCTGGGCCAGCTGGTGCAAGTAGTGCATTTCCTCTCCTGTGCCAAGAAAGACATCAGTGAGTGGGTTCAATTTCTGTGGGGTAAATCACAGGCAGTCAGCTGGCGGGCCATTCTGTCATATGGTACAGCACTGAGTCACTCAGTGGCAGGGAGATGAGTGTACTCAAGAGTTCTTTGCTGGCATGTGGTCTAAGAAGGTAGCTCGCGCTCTGACCTGGCAACTTCCAACAGGAAGATCCCGAGAGCGCTTGCTGTTGGCTCACTCATTTATTCTGCAAATGTTAATCGAGTGATTGCAGTATACCAGGGGCTAGAAGCTTCCGGGGACAAGACAGATGAGGTCTGTGCTGCCCTGAGTGCCCCATCCCACTGGGGTGGGGTCAGACAGACTGAAAATTTGAATTCCAGGATCCCTAAATGAAGTTTGATTGGCACACAGCCATGCTCATTCATTTACAGCTGTCTGTGCCACAGTAGTGGAATTGAGAGATGACCACAGAGAGCATATGGCCTGCAAAGCCTCAAATATTGACCATTAGCCCTTCACAAAGCGTTTACTGCCCCGTTGTAGAATTTAGAGCTGAACGATAACCCTTCACAGGATCCATCAGCAGTGGATTCAAATCCCAACTCTTTCTCAGAGGAGTCAGGATTTTCTATGACTCGGCAAAGCCACTACGGTTTCTTAGGGGATAGTGTATTAAAATGTTAAAAATAGGCCAATTGTAAGTAATTTTAGGTAGTTTGGAAAATACTGAAGAGTAGAATAAAAATAGAATAAAATAAAAGTAGAATAAAAATAGCCTTTATTTCCATCACTTGTAGGTATGAATTATTAATATTTGGGTTTATTCTACCAGTTCTTTCTCTTCTTGTAAATTCTTTTGTGAGTAATTTGTCTGCACACACTAAATGCAGAGTTTGAATAGGACTTGAGTGTGTTTCCAAGGGTCTTTGTGATTAGATCACTAGGGGCATCTCCCTTTGGAGAGAGTCATGTAGTTCTTGTGGGATTCAGGTTAGTGCCCTCGAGAGTTAGTTATGGCTGGAGATGTAGCTCAATTGGGAGAGTGCTTGCCTTGCATGCACAAGGCCCTGGGTTCAATCCCCAGCACCACTCACACACAGTTACAGAAGAGGGAGCCTAGCTTTCCCATTCTGGTTTCCTGTCTTGCCGTGTGATCACTTACTCTCACATGTCCTTCCTCCATGATATCAACTGCCATAATGTCCTCACCAGAGCCAGCACAACGCTATTTGTACTTTCAGTCTTCAAAATGTGAACTGATCAATCTCTCCTCTTTATAGAGTACTCTGCCTCAGGTATTTGTTACAGTAGTGAAAATAGATGATATATAATATATTAATATAATATAAAAACTTATCAGAAATCTATTTCATGATAAAAGAAACTAGAGGGGAGTGGGTTTGGGGGACTTAATATAACTATGACATAGAGGTATTACTGCTTCAGGCATGACTGGATCCAGGAGCTCAACATACCAGAGCCCTTACTCGATCTCTTGAATCTCCTTCCTCCAATGCATCATCTGGCTGCTCCCTTCTTCATGGTGACCAAAGGCTGCAGAAGTTCCCATTGCACAGTTGCCATTGCCCCTTTTCTTCACCCAACAATCCTAATGGGAGAAAAGAAAGCATTTGTTCCCCAAAGGAAACACATAAACTGAGCCTTTGCAGTGTGCCTGTTCAGGCTTGCTATAGTAAAATACCTGAGGCAGGGTGATTATAAATAATATAGATTTATTGCCCACAATTCTGGAGTCTGGGAAGTCCAAGATCAAGGTGCCAGCGAATTTGGTGTCTAGTGGAACCTCATGCTGCGTCATGACTTGTGCTTTCTTGCTGGGATCTCACGAAGGTGAGCACTCCCTTCTACCTCTTTTAAAGGGTCAAATTTCAGCCACAAGAGCATATCCCTTATGGCCTGCTCACTTCCCAGAGGCCCTACTTCATAATACTATTGCACCTGAGGTTACAATACAATCTAGTGGTTGGGGGACATTCAGGGCACAGTTCTGTGTTTTTCAAAGTATTTTTGAACAGTGAGTTTTCATGCTGCCTGGTTCACTTTACTGTGCCACAAGTGTTTAAACGGAGCCATCTGAGGAAATATTTTATCTCAGAGTTATAATCATTGGAGAGATGGGTCTGAGAAATTATCCAGTCTATTCTATCTTTTTACTGTGCTCAGTTAAGCTTTGCAGTCATCATCAGCTTCACAGATTGACCTCTAAGGAACTGAAGGTACATAAAGGAAAAGTCATCTCCATGTCATTCAAGTAGTTGATGGTGGGGAGACAGAGCTAAAGATTCCAAGATGTTCCCGCTCCTCTCTCTTAAATATCATCCCAAGGCAAAATGTCAGGCCAGCAAAGCACTCAACCAGTTGTCTGTGTCAGCCCCAGAGATTCTCAAAAAGAAATGAGAGAAGAACAATCTGGTTTTCTTTCCCACTTCTGGATTTACTGTTTAAAAAAAGGGTGTGGGGCAGGATAGACAAGCCACAGCGGCTGCTATTTGTTTGTTCCTCTTTGACAAAATATTTAAAAATATGCCTTTTGGCTAATCAGAGCTCGAGCTCAGTAAAGTTTCTGAAAGATTCTAGAGATTGCTGCTCTTCAAACGTTTCTCCTGCATCATCAGATTACTTGGCAACACTGTCTGCTCAGTGTTGTGGCAAGCGGTCCACTGTCCCTGGAGCCTTCACAAGCTGACCAGGCACGAAAGAGGAAGTATCATCCATCTGAAGGCGAATCTGTTGACAAGGACATGTGAGCCTGAGCCTGCTGGAAGGGAAGGGACAGATCTGCAGACCAGAGCATGGCCCTGAGGAGGATGTGGGTCTAATTCTCACACTGAGCAAGTGCTGCTCCTGGAACGGCCACCAAACTCTGTGCAAGAGACCCGGGGAGACAGATCTTTGTCCTGGCCCCCCCGGGAGCTCAAAGTCAAGCATGGAGAGAGATCAGGACTTGGACAATACCGGGCAGGGGACTAAGTGTGGTGGGAAGAGTGGGATGACCTGGGAACCCGTCAGCAGTGGTCCCCAGCAGAGACTGTGAGGACCAGCGGAGTCAGCCAGATGAGGGGAGAAGGAGGCAGAACCCAGGTGGTGTAAACACCAAAGTCAAAGCAAACTGCTGGCAGGATGGGGGCCAGGAATTTAGGGAACAGCAAAATCATCTAAAAAAAAAAAATTAAGGAACTACTCTGTTCTTGTCTGGAGCTCCACAAAGCCACGCAGTTCTGTGCACACACCACCCCCGCACGGTTGGGTTCCCTTTAGGACTCTAAGCTGACCTTCTTTTTCCCCTCTAGCCAGCTCTTAAACTCTTCCTGCCGGCAACATTGGCTCAACTAAAGCTTGTTGATGCTAAGGTGTCAATGACTAGTAGGAGAGTGCTATGATTTAGTTGAAAGATTATTTTACACATCTAAAACATATTTCATGATCATTATTAAAAATACTCAAAACATATATTATTACTTTATTATTAATAACTTTTTCTTAGGGCCCTATTAGCATAGCTTGATGCTCCTGCTATGGAAGTTTCTGCCAGTGCCTGCTGGGCAGTTTCTGTGCCTGCTCTGTTGGCCCCTCTCTCAAGTACTCTCTGGGTTTCCCAGCCTCCGCGGGCTTCACACATGGCCTGCCTATTCCTCTTTCGTCCGGCAGGGTTTCTCAGTCTTGTTTGTGAACTGTTGACTTGGATTGTGGCCTCCCACCACTTGTGGCATGTATGCACCTGCGCGCCCGTGATATTGGAGGAGGGGCATGTCACCCGTGGCCTGGACTGGTATGTCGCAGGGTGGCTCAGGCTTCTCCAAGTCACCGCTTATCCAGGAAAAAGTTCATATGTGGCTTTGGGAGAATTGTTGAGTTCCTGGGCAGTGATTTCTTTGTTGGGGAAAGCTTTCCATATGGCACCGGAGCCTGGGTTCAAATCCTAGAATGGCATTTACTAGCTGGATGACCTGGAGCAAGATATTTAAGTTGTCTGTGCTTCTGCTTCTTTACCTATTACTGGGAATACTAGTAGTAGCTACCTAAAGTGGGGGGTTGTACAATTAAATGAATTAATACAGAGCTAGCACTTCATACGTGCTCAGTTAAGCTCTGCAGTCATCATCAGCGTAACCTATTGACATCTTCACACTGTCCTCTATTACAAAAATTGACCCTGACCAATTTTGGTATAAAAGTTTTTGTAGTTGTTTAGGGACTTCATATAAATAATGGGCAACATATAATCAGATATAATGTAGAATGGAAGTAGAAAAAGAAGCCTTTCTCAAATTCTGATTTTTTGAGATATCAACAGTGATGGCATAGTGTTTTGAAGACAATGACTGGTCAAAAGACCTGCATAGGTATTTCTCCCAAAGATTATATAAATGATTAATAAGCAGATATAAAGATACTCAACACTACTAATCATCAGAGAAATGCAAGTCCAAACTAGAATGAGATTCCACTTTATACACATTGGTTGACTATTAAAAAAAAAAAAAAAAACACCAGCCAGGTGTGGTGGCATACACCTGTAATCCCAGCAGCTCCGGAGGGTGAAGCAGGAGGAGTGTGAGTTCAAAGCCAGCCTCAACAAAAGTGAGGTGCTAAGCAACTCAGTGAGACTCTGTCTCTAAATCAAATACAAATTAGGGCTGGGGATGTGATTCAGTGATCAGGTGCCCCTAAGTTAAATCTCCAGTGCCCCCCACAAAAAAAATACCAGAAAGTAGTAAGTATAGACTGGGGGTATATCTCATTGGTAGACATTTTTCCATATATGTGTGAGGTCCTGGATTCAATTCCCAGCAGTGCAAATACTAATAAATGTAGGAGAGGACATGGAACAGTTGAAATTCTCAGATGTTGCGGGAGGGAATCTTTTCCACTCTGGAAAATAGTATAATTGTTCCTCAGAAAGTTAACAGAATTACCATGTGATCTGACAACCCCATTTGTGGTGTATACTTGAAAGAAGTGAAAGCCTAGATTCAAACAGATATTTGTACACCTATGTTCATAGAAGCATTATTCAAAATAGCCACAGAGTGAAAGCAATCTAAATGTCCATTGATAGATGAATAAATGGATAAAATGTGGCACATATGTACGATGGAATATTATTCAGCCTTAAAAGGAAGAAAATTCTGACATGTGCTGCGACATGGATGAACTTTGGAAACATTATGCTAAGAGAAATAAGCCAGTCACAGAAGTACAAATAGCATATGATTTCACTCACCTGAGGTGTCTAGAACAGTCAGACTCACAGAACAGTGGTTGCCAGAGGCTGGAAGGAGAGAGTGATAGAAACTTAGCATGTATTGGGTGTGGAGTTTTCATTTGGGAAAGAACAAAGTTCTGGAAACAGATGGTTGGTGATAGTTGCACAACAATGTGAACCTACTTAACAGTACAAATAGTTACCAAATAATACACCTAAAAGTAGCTAAAGTGGTAAACTTTGTATATTCCCCCTCCCACATACAAAGACAATGAATTTGGATCAAGACAGTCAGAAGTGAGTATGGCCTAGAAAATGTCACTGATTCTCCGTAGGAAGTCAGCTCGTTGCCACCACGCATTCATCCATGGGGTCATTCAGGGAATACTGGATAACTGCATTCCACTTGCCAGGCATCATTCTTGTATGCAAATTACAGCAAGTGGTCCACCTTCTCCCTTGGCAATCTTCCTGGGGGAGGAGGACATTTAACTGGACATCAGTCTACCAGCATGCTCTGCAAGGGAGTGAAGATTTCAATTATGCAAACAAAGGCCACTGTTTTCATAACCACTGTCAACTTGTCCTAGCCTGAGGCTGGCCGGGATATGAATGAATGACCCCTGAGTGAAATGAAGGGTTTGACAAAGCAATGGAAAATTTATCTTGCTAAGTCTTTAATGGTTCTGGATATTCCACATTCCATTTCAAAGTTCAAATGGTCAAGAAAACCTTATGAAAACAAAAATTCTAATTAAATACTTGCTAGGAACTATTGACCAGATTTTTTCTTTCTTCTGATGTGATCACAACCCTCCATGCAACCAACCAATTAGAGGTTTAGCTGTTGCCCTGGCCATTCATTCTGAACTCTCCGGGGTCATTACCTGCCAAGGCCAATGTCTCGGCTTGGCACCAGAATCACGAGGCACTCACAGCTTTGTAGGTTCAAACAGCAATTCTTTATTCCAGCTCTCACACAGGTCCAGGGGCAAACACGTTCTGCCGTCTCCCGCACCAACAACCTACTCCACGAGGCTATCTCCAAATCCCATTTTAATCTCACGAGAACTCAACGGGAACAAGCAGCAGGGGGAACAAGCAGCAGGAACACCCTAATCCCAGCAATAATCTTCAACCGCCAACTTCCCTAAAACCCATTATCTTAAACTGGCAACGCCTTAAACTCAAGGAGCCGGTTACTTCCTCAAACCTGATCAGCTCTAAACCCAGATCCGCCTTGGTCCTTGAGCAAGGTCACCTTATTAAAGCATGCATGCAATGTTCCATCAAATGTCCTCTAAGCAGCATGGGGTACGCTTGGCAAGGAAATTTCGATGCGTCATTCCTACTTGGTAATGGCCCTCAGCATCTACCAGTGGCTTTTGAGCACCGTGCTAGGCGCTGCCTATGGTTTTGGTTGTTCTTAGGTGGATATTTTGGTGTGATTTGTGTAAACATTTCAGATAAGTCTCTTTCTACTGAAGTTTTTGCTGAACTCAATCTTTTTTTAAAAATCTTCTTTAAAAATTTTTGTTCTTTTTAGATATACATGACAGTAGAATGTATTTTGACATATTATACATACGTGGAGTATAACTTATTCTAATTAGGACCCCATCTTGTGGTTGAACATGATGTGGAGTTACACTGGTCATGCATTCATATATAACATAGGAAAGTTAGGCCTTATTCATTCTACTGTCTTTTCTGAACTCAGTCTTTAACTACCCATTTGTTATGGTTTGATATGGGGTATCCCCAAAAGCTCACATGTGAGACAATATAAGAAAATTTAGAGGTGAAATGATTGGGTTATTAAAGCTTTAACCTAATCAGTGGGTTAATCTAACTGAATGGATTAACTGGGTGTTAACTGTATGCAGATAGGGTGGGGGTGGAGCAGCTTGGTCACTGAATGAGGGGTCATGCCTCTGGGGTACATATTTTGTCTTTAGTGAGCAGAGCTCTCTCTGCTTTCTATTGTCCTGAGCTGGTTTCCTCCACCACACCCACCTCTGGCTTAGAGCAAATTGGCCATCTATGAACTGAGACCTCTGACAGTGAGAGTCCCAGTAAATTTTTCCTCCTCTAAAACCGTGCTTGTCAGGTCTTTTGGTCACAGCAGCAAAAAAAAAAAAAAAAAAAAAAAAGATGATTAAAATACCATAAAAACTCAAGCTCTGAGTGAGGTACTAGGGATTCTAGGTCAGATACTAGGGTACTAGGTTCTACCCCACAAAGTGCTCCCGATCTCTTAAAACAATCAATAGCTTCATGATTGTTCAGACATGTGGTGAATCATACAAGGGCAGTCCCAAAAGCCCACAGGAAATCTTTACATGTGTTCATGTTTTCTTTTTCTTCAAAGTAATTTTTAATGAAGCATTTTTTAACAAGATACAATTAGCTTTATCATTTATAGACGCCGTAATTGTTAACCTGGACAGAAAAAGATGAACTTTACTGAGCAACTAAGGACGATATTTAGAAAATTTAGTTAGTTGGCTCAGTATTAGATTGAGATGCAGAAATTAGGATCCTTTATGTATATAAATGACCTCATTTATATATTTGTATATTTGACCTCATTTGTATAGGCCCAACAATTAGGCTCAACAATTTTAATTTTATATTAATTTGTATATTGACCTCATTTGTATATAATTAGGCTCAACAACTTTAAGTCATTTATTGCTTTATAGTAACATTGCTCTATACACACAAGATCTTACAGAAGATTATAGGAAAAGATACAAAACATTTAGCAATAATACTGGGAGAAAACTTCCAGGATCTATATTGTGTCTTTTATTCAATTAATATTTATATGATGTTTATAGGTCAAGCACTATTCTAAAGGTTTTATACATAAAACCCTTAATCTCCATTTACAAAAACCATCAATTAGAGGATCTCAAAGACCCATTTCATAGACTAGGACAAAGGGACACAGAAATCACTAAGTAACTCATGGAAGACCATGTGGCTGATGTGCTGGCAAGCTAGGCAGTCTGGTTCCAAGGTTTAAGTCCTTAAGTACCACACTAAAAGACCTTGAACTCAGCTTTTGGAGTAACAATGAACATTATAGTCAACCACAAAACCTAATGTGTATTAATTGAAGGGATTTTAGGCCAAATCCAAACAGCAGTGTTCATAAATATTGTGGGAGGGAGGAAAACTGGCTCATTTGTTTTGTGGTTAAAGGACTTAAGTAAATTTTATTTTATTATACCAAGAGAAATCAGTTCTGGTATTTTTAGTTTCTAGAATGGACAATTTGTCCTTGCCACTGCTCATAACCTTGTTTTGGTTTAATTAGGCTCAACAATTTTAAGTCATTTATTTGGTACAAGTAACATTGCTCTATACACACAAGTGCTGGCTTATGGCTGTTAGAGAACTACCCCTCAAAGTTAAATATCTGATTTGGATTAAAAAGTACTTTGTTTTTGTTTTTTTCCCCGCTAAACAAACTGCAGAGTTTGGGAACATTTTTATTATCTTCTGTAAATCATGGGTGGCAGAATGGTTGGATGGTTGAGAAGTGACACCTCATTCAAACTGCACTATTACTTAATGGGACTCAGTTTCCTCTTCTGTGACAGTACCTACCTCATGGGTGAGTGTGAGGACTAATGAAGTAGTACATGTAAAGGGCATGTCTATGCACACGGTCTGATACCTGCTGTCCTAAATGTCTGGCATTATGTCAACTGATTTTGCTCCAATGTGGATTTTACGGGAATTACCTAAGATTTATGATCCTCTAATACTTTATTCTGAGACTCAAGGAGAAAAGAGATTTAGTGACTTTTAGATGTTGCCTCAAGGATATTCTGAAGCTACATAAACTTCCAGACTGTTTTTCACATCTTTCTTTAGTTATGGAACTTTTCTTTAGGAAAGCGGCCAGAACATTTCACATTGCATTTCACATGCAAATCTGTTTGTCTCTGGGAATTGCATATTTTGGAGAAAAGGGTTGGGCTTATCAGGATTTTCATTTTCTTCCTTTTTCTTTTGAAAAAAGGGTCCATCGGATTAGGAAATCAGGAGCAAAGAGCCTTGTGTCTTTTTATTGTTGCATGGTTTATTTTTACTGCTTGCTACTCCCATATTTTTTTTTCCGTTCCATAAACCATTTAATAAGAGGGACCAGTTTGGTCAACAACGTACTTACTCTGCTCCTAAAGTAAACTGTGAGTTCTAAGTAAGCTTAAGCCTGGTCTGCTGACCCAAGGGGAAAGAAAACTATTTTCTTTCCCCTTAGATTTGCCTATCTAGTGGAACATCCCTGTGCAGGCAGCTACGTCTGGATTCCAGTCTCGGGAGGGCCGTGGCTGACAGGCTTTAATACACGGGCGAAGGAAAGGGACTCACTCGCTATTCTGCCCTGGTCCCTCTACCCCATCAGCCACCCTCCCCCACCCCGGGGTTTACTTGCTTCCCACTCCATGGACTTTTGAAATAAAGTGTCAGGGAGACTGTGAAACTGCCAGAGTGCTGCCCCAAGAGCAGCCTCGAGAGCCTCGCCTGGACGCCACAAGGAGCCTCCGGACCCATCGCAGAGCATTAGACGCCCCTGCGCAGCCCAGGCCCGCGACCCCGACGGCGCGCGGAGGCCCCGCCCCCAGCCCGCTCCTCGGCCTCTGATTGGCACCCCGGCGCGTCACTCAGTGACCAGGGCGGGAGCGCAGACGGCCGCCAGCGCCCCCCGCCTCTCGCGCCGCTGGCGGCGGGGACCGAGCCTGGGCGCCCGTGGGCGGCCCCGTGTCTGACGGACCCACGGGCTGACGCCGCGCGCCGGTCCGCAGCGCGCGGCCGGCATGGCAGCGCCGAGAAACCCCTCGCGGGTGCGGGAGCGGGTGCGGGAGCGGGCGCGGGTTCGTGCCCCCGCCGCAGGTGGGCGCCGGGCCTGGCGGGGCGGGGGGCGCGGCGCGGGCGGGGCTGTCGGGCCGGGCGGGTCCCGGGCAGCCTCCGCCGACCTGGCGCCGCCCGAGAGGTGCCCCGGCCCCGCGGGGAGGGCAGGCGCCACGGCGCGGGCGGGGGCGGCCGTCGGGGCGGGCTCGCGTGCGGGTGAGGAGCGGACCCCTCGGGCCTGGAGGGGATGGCGGGCTCCTGGAAGGAGACAGCCAGCGTCACTGCTGGGAGGGGGCCCGTAGCGGCGGGGACCGAGCACCACGGGAGCAGCCCCGGGCGCCTGGACCCCGGGCCCGGGTCCTCTCTGAGCACTCGGTTGCTGTGGGAGGGAAGTCGCCTGGTTTCGCGCCTTTCTGGCAGAGGATGTGGCCCACACCTTCGCAGCAGTCAAGACTTGCTAAACAACCGAGAAAACTCGGGCTTAAAAAAAAAATCATCAAGGACCAGGGCAGCAATGCAGTATAGCAGCAGGTCGCGCCTGCAGGTCTGGTCCCGGTGACTGCGACTCCCCCCCCTGGTTTGGCAGCTGGACCCTGTCAGAGGTGGAGGGCACCTTCCATCCTGTCCCTCAGCTGTGACCTGTATTTGATTGCCAACTCCAGGGAAGATGGTCAGTGCTGCTTCTCGGTTCTGTATTTTCCTGGAGGCCGTGCCAGGAGTGTGAGCTCACTAGTGAATTTGGGGAGCCTGCTCGTTCACAGTCTGGGTTTCAGGTACTGCAGCGTTTAATGGCAAGTTGGCAGGTGCTGGTATCCTTATTAATTGCTGTTTAGTCTCAGCAGGAGCTTTTAATTCACACAGTCAGCTGTTGGTTGTAGTGGAAACAGCACCTTTCAGGGAATCAGGACATGAAGTCTACACATCATTTTGATCAAGAGTGTCTGGGTAGAAGTCACGACCACTGAGGACTTTCATGTCCTCATCCATAAAATGAGAGTGTTGTGCTAGCTGAGGGTCCATAACCCTCCCAGTCTAGAATTCTGTGATTGATTTACCTCCCACTTTCCAAAGTTTGAAGAATGAACTCATTTTTTTTAACCTTTCTGCAACTTGGGTTATTATAGAATTAGCCAAATATTTCCTGTGGGTGTATTCATTTGAACTTTTTATTATGTTATTTTCTTCCCTTCTCCTGTCTTAGTTTGGCAGAGAAAGAAACTTTGGAAGTGCAGGTAGGGGCACAGCTGGAAAAAGCTGTTTGGGAGGTGGAAAAATGCCTACTCTGGGCTTAACATATTGCCAAGAATTTTTCTTTTCTCTGCACCAAGTTTAAGGTGTCCCAGTGTGGTGAGCTTAGGGAGAGAGTCTTTCCTTTGCACCAGCACAGGGGGTCTGCAGTTGGTGTGGAGCAGAGGAAGAATGTGATTGAAGGATTAGATCATGGGAAACTTCTCTAAAGCAATGTGATTCAAGGATCAGATTATGGGATTTTTTTCCTCCCTAAGTGCTCTCTGAGGACTTGGAAGTATAGTTTATCTTCTTTGCTGGTACACTGACAAAAAAAAAAAAAAAACAAAACCCAACAGTTTTAACATCTATTGCTCAAGCTAGGATGGAGATAGCTTTTTATTTTTTTTAATCTACCCCTAAACATTTTTGTGTGAGAGAGGTATAGATTAGCTTTTAAGATAACAGCAAGTGATACCAAGTAACACATGACAATAAAAAAACACAAAACAGAAAACAAAAACACAAAAGAAAACCCATAGAGCAAGTAGAGATAGAAAGAGGTTCATTGGTTGTCATTCTTATTCTTGTTAAAAAGTGTTTTGATATTGAGAACCATGGACTAATAACATTTGTGTACCATATTACTGGGAAGGCACTGTCATAATATTAGACAAATAAGAGGCCAAAGGTCGGTTAGTGCAATGCCTCAAAGCTCAGAGAAGATACCATCAGCTGTCAGGAAGGTGGTAGATTCTGGAATAAACTTATTGTTCTCAGCACCCTTGGCAGACCTGTGTGTTTGAAAAGGGAATGTGAGCACCCCACACTCCATCCTCAGTCTTCTTGCTTCAGGGTCATTAACGGTCTTGAGTGGTTCAGGCCTTGCTATTGTTCTTTCCACCACTGTTCCTCTTAGTGGCAGTGGTCATATTTTCAAACACTTTATAAGGAACTACTAGACTCCTTGATGGTCCTTAGAGGTTGGGGTTTAGAGACATGAATGCCTTGGATGGAATGCGGGACCCATCTACCCGGTTCCCCCACTCCACCTGTTTACAGAACAGCTCTGCTTTTTGTTAGTTTTGTTTTTGTTCTAGGTGAGATTTTGGTTGGGTACAAGGGCCTAATGATAAATTGTTTTAAAATAAAGGTAATAATGGCTAATTTTTTTAGTGCTTATGCTTTAGTTCACTTATTACATGTGAAATTGTTCTGATTGTTCTTGACCCATAGAAAGCATTCTAGTGTTAGCTGCTGCTGTTATAATTATTGTCATTTCCTTGTACTATGTGATTGCTACTTTGTTATCCCCATTTTAAGAAACCGAGTTATGCTGGAGCATGACTGAAATCCCAGTGACTTGGAAGGCTGAGACAGGAGGATTGCAAGATCAAGACTAGCCTCAGCAACTTCTGCCCTAAGCAATTTAACAAGACCCTGTCTCAAAAAACAAACAAACAAAACCCAGCTGGGGTAAAACTCAGTAGAAATTTAACCCAGCTGGGTTAAATCCCCAGTTCCAAAAAAGAAAGAAAAAAAAAAAAACCTGAGTTATGCACAAACTTGTACAAGGTTACTCACCTCCTTCCTAAGCTTGCCTGCCAGTTAAAAGGTCTGTTCCTCATTATCATGGGTTCCCTTATTCCAGAGTCCTTCAAGGATGACTGACTTTATGAAGCAGATGTTTCTGGCCCACCATAAGCAGTCTCTGGCCTGTTCCCATGGGTAATCACAGGTAGTCGCTAGGCAGGCAGGTGAGTTTACCTGGTGAGCACTTCTGTGTTCACAGGAAGAGTAGGCAAATGGGAAGTTATTGACCAAGCAGCCAGCTGGGCATGAGGAGGGAGTGTGGGGCACACACACTTTTACTTCAACTTGGGCTGCCAAAGGTGTGCAGAGACTTGGGAACTTGTCCTCAAACAAGTGCCAGGAAGGCCTTTGCTCTCAAGGAACTGAACAATGAGTGTGTGTATGTGAGGTGGGGGGGTGGGGGAGTGTGCTACCAGTGGTCAGTGTGTGCCACAGAGGAGTGAACAGACGTGCTGTGATTCTCCTCTGTTCTAGTTGTGACCCAGAGGGGAGTATCTTCCTTCTTTAAAAGTGATTTGAGGGGGAAAATGCTAATTAAACATACTCATGTGCACATGCACACTCATACATGGACTGCTTAAATCAAAGGGTTTCTAGTTGAATTTTTTTTGCTACCCATTTGTCCTACTTTTGTATGTCTAGTCTTACATTTCTGTGAGTTGAATAAATATCAAATAAAATGTATCCTTTGAGTACCATGTGTCTTTCTAGGTAGAAGTTCTTGATTGGTACATTTCTTAACTTGAAAAGACCTTTTACCTGGTTTACAACCCAAGACAGACCTAGGTTCTTCAGGGAAGCTTTCTCTGGCTCCCTGAGGTGGCATGAGCACCTCCCTAAACACCAGCCTGTTGCACACAGTGCTTGTCCCTGTTGCAGTAACAGTGGGCATTTGAGTTTTCTTTATGGTACGGAGCACAGAGACACTGATCATTGATAATCTTATCTAATCTTTGTAACCATCACTCCATGACACTCAGAACTGTTGTGGAAGGAACTCAGGGTTTCCAGCTTATAAGTAGTGGCCAGGATTTAGACCCCTGGTCTGGGCCTCCACTGATGACAGATCTTTAACCAACCACCTGCCTGCTCCTGTCTCCTGAAACAGTTATGGTTTCTACCTCAGAGCACTCCATAATTCCCAAAGTTACTTCTGCACATTTAAGATGCTCTGAATAAAAGTTGGGTTATCACTTTTATACCATTGTTGTTTGAGGTAACTCTAACAGGCTTGAAGTATAGGAGAAGGGAGATTATGAAAAAGTTCTCATTGCCAGGTAAAGTTTACTGTATTCTTGTGATTCTTATACGTAACTTCTAAAGTCTCTGCTTAACTTTTAGAGGCGTCATTGCACTAGTTAGTATGTTTGACCAGCAAATCCTTCCTTTCTCGCCTGTTTTGTTTGATGAATGTTGTTACTTAGTAAGACAGTCCGTTTTCAGAATTGAGGTCACGTGCACATTGATTTGATTTGTAATTAATTTAATGGAAGAACATTTAAATGTTTCTTCACAAGAATTCAACAAAGAAGTTTTGTTTGTGTTCTCACTTTTCCAATAACCTTTTTTGTTCTAGCCATACTCCATTTTTTATCTTTCCCATTTATTGGAGCCAGAATGGACAGGTGGCATCATGTTTAAATTATGATGATGATAAAATGTTTATGTTCATTTCTAGGAGACGATGGACTATTGTCTGTTAGTGCTGTTGCTGGTTCCTAGGAAATAAAAATATCAGCAACTGTAGCACATAAAATGCTGTGCTTGATAAATCTCTAAATTCAGAATTTTATAGCACATCTTTTGTTGTTGCCTCAACCTTGTAACTGTGACACTGAGTCTGTGGAATTGTTGGATGAATACACATAGTAATTTAAAATACCTCATTAGTTCTGTCTCCTTTTGCTCAGTTACTGGTTTTTAACAGATGCTAGTGTTAGTCTATCAGAGGGAGTAATCTGTAATTGGAAGTCAGTTTCTCAAGAGAGCCTCCTCAATTCAGGGAGAAGTAGAATCTCATTCAAAGTTGAGGGTTGACTGTTAAAAGAAAGAAGCATCCCACCCTCTTGTTCCCATCATGACGGAGATAAGTTCCTGTCCTCTCTAGGCTGGGGACAGTCTCAGTGGTTGCAAACTAGTTCTCAAATAGCACAGGCATGGACATGGTTTGGAGCTGGTGGTGGCAGTTCTTTGGAGGGCTTTGAATAGTTTGTGTTTTTCTTCTAAGCCAGGGTATAGAGTCTACCTTACAGCACTTAGTCTCCCAAGTTGAAGAAAAGTGAACTAACTTCCTTCTTGCTTGGTAATGAGAGACTCGACCCCCCTGGGTGTTAGAATAATGTCTAGTACATTGGGGCTGGGCTGTTTTTTGATCTGTCACAAGACCTCAACTTGGTATTAACTGTCTAAAATTAAAGGAAAAACAAATGCTTCCAAATCACCCCTTGGACGGGGTGCTATGTGAGCAGGATGGCTGACAGGAAAGGGGAAGTGGAAGAGATGACGAGCTAGTTCCAGTGCAGGCTGAACAGATACGCAGCCCCCATCTAGATATGAAGTGCTAGAAGCACTGATGTCAGTGACAAGATTAGCTGTTTGGCATTTTACTTGGCATTTGCAGAATGAACTGAGAATTCAGTTTGTAGATGAGGAGTAGATTGGTCCTCCACTTGTCTGCTTGAAATGGAAACATAGTAGACTTATTAATGTAAATGTTGATTTGTACCCTGGAAGAATAAGACTTGGGCTTATGAATCCCTCTGAAGTCTGAAGATAAAAATCACTTGAAGAGAGAATGTACTTGATTAGTTTTCCATGGTCTGTTCATTCATTTTGTTTTTAAAATATCTGTTCAACTAAATTTGGGGTTCTTAGCTCATGGTCACACTGGAGGATTTCGCATAGACTGTGCTTGTCTTGGTCTTCATGTTTTCCCATTCCAGTGTTTTCTCCATATGTACCTCACTGATTCATTCATTCAAAATTTGGAGCCTGTAACATGGAGGTTCAGTTTGTCCTCTCCCTCATCCTCCCTCCCATCTTCCCAGCCTTCTTTTTCTTCTTTTCCTCTTGCTTCCTTTTAGAAACTGGTCACTTTCTATGTTTTCAGGCCAATAGGTTTAATAGCTCTTTAGAACCATCTTCAACGACTAAGGGTATTTGTCAAGCTCTTATGTGTCTTTGTGTGTAGGCCATCTTTCCTGGTTGCTAGCTTCAAGTAATGTTTTGAGTTTAGTTTGAACATCAGTTTTTTCTCACAGTTATTCAAAGTCCTGTGCCATGTGCTCCAACGTGACTATTCCTCCGACATAACTCTGAAGCATATTAAAATAAAGAGACCTGTAGAGAAGTAAAGGAGGTGGTGGCTAATGGCCTGGCCTCCTTATGTTTTCTCATAGTGGAGGAAGCTAACGTCCAGAGTCACTCAGCTCCCTAGGTCTAGACCTTGAGTTCCCTCCTCATTCCACTACCTTGAAACCATCCTACTAGGTGGCCACTTCACATTCTCACTTCCTGCTTTGTGTTTATGTGGTGTAATTAAGGGAAGAGAAAACACTCTGATGGTTCACTGTTTCTGACATGCACATTAAAAACTGGAAGGGCCCACCAACATAGAAGCTCAGGTATGGTGGAATGACAGAATAACCTCCAATGAGAGAATAAGTTTACTTTTCTCACATCAGAGCTCAGAGGTCCCCAGGGCTGGGACAGGTTCCATGGTGTCAGGGGCCCAGGCTTCTTCTACAGCCTCTATGCCCATAGTCACTTTTTGGTCCAGGATGGCTGCTGGAGCATCAGTCATCATGCTTAAAATCCAACTAGCAGGTAGGAGCAAAGGTGAAGGATTTGCCCCTCTTGATGAGCACTTCTGAAAATTACATACCTACTCTTGGCCAGAATTTACTCCCATTGCCATATGTAGCATCCAAGGAGAATGGAATGACCCTTTTTTCTCAGTAGCCTTGTGCCTGACTGAAATTCAGAGTTTTTTTCTGTATAGAAGGAGGAGAGAACAGACCCTGGTGCAAGCTGACGATGTCTGCCACAGAGACACGAGGATTGGATCCTGACTACATGGATTCATTCCACTCATTCAAGTAACATTTATTAACGGTCTTCTCTGTGCCTAGGCATGGAGAAAGCAGAGAGAAACCAGACACAGTCCCAGTCCTTAAGACATTTGCCGTCTATGGAGGGAAACAGTCACTAATCAAACACACACATAATTGTGTAAATTGAGATGAGTACTGAAGAAGAATAGTGTGTGCTAGGAAAGAGGAAAATAGGGATCTGCTCAAGCCAGGGGGTTTGGGGGTGGTTCAGAGAAGGAGGAGTGAACTAGATCATGAGTGGAAGTCATAATGTTCCCGACGGAGGGAATAGCACAGACAAAGCCTTGTGGGAGGTGAGAGTGAGCTCTGGGGGGCACTGAAGGTGGAGCAAGAGGGAGGGAGGCATCAGACTGAAGGGGGTTGGGGATGGGTGACACTTTCCTGGCTTATCTGGTCCTGAGGATGTTCCTGGGCTGTGGGACTCTCAGTGCTAAAACTGGGAGGGTCCTAGGCAAACCAAGGTGAATTGGCCACACTCCTTGGAGGCCACTTAAGTGATCAGGTTTCTTTCTTTATAACTACTTTCAGGAAAGTTCCATCTTAGATAGGCATAGCTCCTTGCCAGAGGAAACTATTGATGAGTAAAAGTAGCCCCTCGCATGGGCAAAGGGAAATGGGCACAAAACAGAAGTAGCACTTCATTGTAGTTGGGTTACTTTATCAGTGAGATAGATTTTTCTTTACCTGGTTTTATTTCTTCTAAGGATACCTTTGGAAATTAATTGGCATCTGATGATATATTTAAGATAACAGAAAAGGTCAGTGATAGGGGAAGCCCTTGCTTTCCCTATACCAGTTTCTCATTACTGGTAATACATTGAAATCACCTGGGAACTTAAGAGACAGATGCTTGGGCTTAGCCCTTTAATAAATCAGGAAACTCATGGGGGAAGCTAGTGGGATTCTCTGTCCCATCACAGTGTCTCTCAGACCTCAGTGTGCATGCATATCATCTAGGGTCCTGATAGAATGCAGATTTGCCTACAGAGAGGCCTGAGAATCTGTATTTCTAAAACGTCCTGAGGTGATGTTGATGAGCTGCTCCACAAACTTTGAGTAACAGTGCTCTGTAATGTTCAGTGAGTTTCTAAAAAAATATTAGTTGTTGATGAATCTTTATTTTATTTACTTATTTATTTATATGTGGTGCTGAGAATCGAACCCAGGGCCTCACACATGCTAGGCAAGAGCTCTACCTCTGAGCCACAACCCCAGCCCCAGTGAGTTTATTTTTTAATGTTCACTGGTTTCTTTTTAGGTAAGCATATCTGTAGGTCTGCCTAGAGTTAGATGGTCCCATGAGAGGACAGAGAGGTATAAACGTGGGAGGCGTCTATGTGTAGTACCAACAGAAACATCACACTGAACTCTTATTGGGGCAGATCTCAACTGCTCCATTGGTCCCAGAGAGTATTTTGTGAGGGGTTTCAGGGTGAAGCTTGGTTTGTAGCACCAAGTGGCATTGGTATTGGTCACAGAAGAACTAACTCCCAAGGCTTCTGGCTCGGATGGTAAGATAGATGATGTACCATTCTTTACCCTTCTCATATCTTGTCTAGCGGCCCTTTCAGTTCACTTGATTGGCTGCCAGGATGTGGGTCTTTCCTACAAATAAGAAAAGCTGTGGAGGGCTGGGGATATAGCTCAGTTGGTAGAGTCTTGACTTTCATGCACAAGGCCCTGGGTCAATCCCCAGCACCACACACACACACACACACACACACACACACAAAATAAATTAAAAATAAATAAAAGCAATGGAAAGATTTTTTTCAATAGGAGGTGACACATTCATTGAATGTTTAAAAAAATGCCAGGGGCTGAATTTGTATCTCAGTAGTAGAGTGTTTGCCTTGCACATGGGAGGCACTGGGTTTGATCCTCAGCACCACAAAAATAAACAAAGGTATTGTGTCCATCTACAACTAAAAAAATTTATTAAAAAAATAAAAATACTAAACCACACTAAAGAAGAAAATAGAATTAGGGAAAACAGTCCAATTAGAAGGATTAGTAACCATTAGGAACAGCATCCTAATGATTCTAATTAATGTGCAAATTACTACCAGGACAAAAGTGACATGTAGCTTTTGTCAACATGTTCATAAATTATTTGTGTTAGAACGTAGAAGTCTAATGTTAAAGATCAGATTTGTGTGAGAGGATGCCACAAAAGCCCTTGCAAGTCAAAGCAGTGAGCCTGTCTGGGGATAGATGCCAGGCCCTACCTGAGTCTTTAGACTCACAGAACTTACACGTGTGATCTGGGTAACACTTGCTTCCCTTCCCGTGTGCTCAGGAAAGGTGGGCACAGGAGTTGGCGATTAAACAAATTTTGATTAGTCAGCTCAATGAGAGAGAATCCACACATCTTGGTCCTGTGGCCAGACAGGCTTGTTGGCATACTTAAGCTGAACTCACCCCTGGAATGCCATGTCTCCCTCCCAAGGAGAGAGCAGGCCCCAGCATTCTATTTTTGCAGGTAGGTTCAGGGAGGAGAGAAGGGGCAGAGCTGAGCAGTCCCAGGATATTGTTCTAGACCTGCCAGTCACATAGGTCTCTGACCCTTAGGAAGGAGTGAAATGAGAAAGGGAGGGGATGCAGAGGCCACTACCTGACCTCCAGGAAAGTCCCTCTACTGGGAAACTTGAGGACGATGAGGTAAAAGCTCTGATCCCTGTTTCCCCTTCAGGAGATGGGACTCCAGCCCAGCCCCACAGGGATTTAGGTTGACAGCAAGCATAATGTGAGTGGATAGCCTCTTGTTTTTTTGGTTTGCTGCTGTGTAATACTAATCCCAGACGACAGCAATTTGAATGTGTCATCTAGAACTGGGTTCAGCAAGTTAATAGGCCAAATCTGACCTGATGTTTGTTTTTATATGGCCTCTGACCTAAGAATGTGTCTTGTATTTTTAAATGACTGAGAAGAAAATCCAAAGAGGAATACCATTTTCTGACACAGTAATAAAGGAAATTCAAATTTCAGTCTCCATTAATGAAGGTGTTTGGGGATGTGTAATGTAGCTCTACACTGTATTGTCTTGGCTGCTTCCCTGCTGTAAGGGCAGAATTGAATGGTTGGATAGAGACTATATGACTGACTCTTTACAGAAAACCTGCTGACCCCTGATCTACTACTGTGATAATGGTTACCTTGTTTTCACCCAGGGCCTTACTTTAAGAATGGAATGAAGGGCTAGGGGGTTGCTCAGTGGCACAGTGCTTACCTAGCACTTGTAAGGCACTGAGTTTGATCCTTAGCACCACATAACAAATAAAATAAAGACATTCTGTCCATCTACAGCTACAAAAAAAAAAATTGAAGAAAAAAATGAGTTCAGACAAAAGTGACCAGGACAATGAAGAGATCTCCAAATCATATAATGTGGGGGAATTGGTTGAATAAACAGGCCATCTAACCTAGAAAATAAAAAATTGCAGAGTGGAAATGATAGATCTTCAAGGTTGTGTTCTCAATTGTTTTAATTCTTGGAAAAGGAATATCAAGGGAAAGTAGCAATGTTGGTAGTTAGAGAGCACTGCCCTTCAGTCAGAACATGGGTTCAAGTTCAAACTTCTATTTGTTTTCTCTGGACTTCAGTGTGTTCACTTCAAAAATAAAGCTTGCATGTGACAGCTCATCAGATGCCCAGATCCACCATGATTTAAGATTCTCTCTGGTTTCTTGTCTAGAATTGAGCTCTTCCTCTTGCACAAGCTCCTGCCTTCCTCCAGGGGAGGCACTGGAGTTGAACCAGTGCTGGTTCTCTTCCTCATTGATCTTGCAGTTATTTTAATACTTTATTGAACGGAAGTATTGCCCTTCTTAATTGAACAGAATTAATATCTGAAATACAAAAGTTATAGAAAGTCTTTTGACCTCACCATTTTAAACATTAGGTTTTTTTTTTTCCTAACCATAAATCTCCAAAACTGTGATAAAATTCTTGCCTTTATAGAGTTCAAAAAAGTTTAAAGATTGAACATTTGCCTTAAAGGTATTTGTGGGCTCATTGGGAAACAGACATGAATAAGAGGAACAGACCTGTAGTGTGGACGAAGAGCAGAGGGTGCATTGGGGGAAGATCAGGTCTGCCCAAGGGGCTGGTTGGAATCAAACCTTGGAAATCCAACAAAATTCCAGCTTCATCATCCCAAAGCAGCCTGTCATTCTGTGAAAGATATAAAAGGTTTTCCTATGGAAAAGGAATCAGACTTGTTCTTCATAACCCCAAGCAATAATGATTCAGGTTGTGCTTACAGTTTTGATCATACTGTCCTTTCACTGAAAAGCCTCAGGGGTATTTACGTCTCATCAGTGAAGCATCAGCACCCTGACTGGGAATGACAGGCCTGCTCATCAAGGCCTGGCACCTCTAGCCTGCCTTTGCTTTCCTTGCCTTGCAGGCTCCTGTCCATCCTCAGATCTCAGCCCAGCCTCGTGTTCTAGGGAATCCTTCTTTAAACTGACCTAGGTCAGGTCCCCCGCTATGTCGCCTGTCAAACTGCATTCATTTCCCTGGAGGTCACTTTAGTGAGGCTCTTTTTCCTTGAGAAAGGTCCATGCCAGAGTCCAGTCTATTTTGTTCATAAATGTAGCATCAACTTAACTATGTCCATAGAATAAAGGTAGATTTTGATCAATAAAGAGAAATATTCTGGAAAAGGAAATGGACTCCTCCCCCAAAGGGAGTTCCCCGCTGACAGTACCTAAGTACTGGTTGGAGGACAGATGGTGGGAAGACTGTAGCAGGAACCTAGACAAATAAATAGTGTGCATTTGAATAGTGCTTTTTCCATTTAATTTTGTTTCAATTCTGTTTTATCACTATGTTGTTGGCCATTGGGGTGACTTCTTATCATAGAGGCTAAGTGATTTCTCTGGCCCTGAAACCTGAAAGTGGCAGAATGAAAAAGAGTTTTTTTTTTTTTTAATATTTTGTGTTGTAGATGAACACAATACCTTTATTTATTTTTATGTGGTGCTGAGGATTGAATCCGGTGCCTCACTTGTGCTAAGCAAGCACTCTACCACTGAGCCACAACCTCAGCCCCTAAAACTGAATTTCTTGCACATTCTATAAAATCAGTTGTCTCTCCACAGCCAGGGAGGCCTGCATGGTTGGATAAAGTGGTCTTGTATTTCACCGAGAAGGAATGACAACTCACACTTTGATAGTAACATGCCTCACCTGCAACTTTTGCATTTTTATCATTGGGTGGGCCTTAAAAACCCCACACACAATTAGAAAATTAAACTTACCTTTAAAATAATGGGTGGTCTTTAACACTCCTACAAGGTGTGCTCAGTAAAATGAAGACAACTCTGACCTATATGTTATTGAAAGCATACAAACAAGATCCTGTCTGTGTCAGGCAGGGAGCAGTTTCCTGCTGTACTGTAAGAGCCCTGAGTGAGATGTGCACCATCTCTGAAGATTGTGCTCACAGCTTGAGTAGGTCACATGGCAGGCTAGAGTTGAATGCCTTACTGGTCACGACAGTGAAGATAAAAACCTTCCGCTTGGTGGTTCTCTTCCTCATTGATATTGATCTTGTAGTTGTTGGTTTAATACTTTAATGAGTGGAAGGACTGCCCTTCTTAATTGAACAGAATTGATTACTGAAATATTAAAGTTACAGAAAATCTTTTGACCTCACCATTTCAAACATTAGGAGGGTTTTTCCCTCTCCTAACTATATTATGGCATTGAAGCAGATAGCAATATCTTTTGTTTATTAAATATAGTGTTTTTACCTGAAAAATTTTAAACAAGGAGATTTTACTGTATGTCTGTCTCTTTACTTCCTCTGCTACCTCTAACATCTATGTGAAGTTGCCTTTTCCACCCTTCTTGCTCAGGTTTGATGTCCTCCTTCCTGGCCCACTTAGGAGCAAGTCACTGGGCTGGAAGCAGTTGATGTGTTGACATATGTAGGGAGGAAGCTCCATTGTACTGCATGTTGGGCCATGAGTTGGATTGGAAGGGGAAGTAGATGAGGTTGAAGACTGTGGCAGCCTATGAGGAAGTAGAGAGTAAAGAATTAGCAGTCCTGGGCTGGAGCAGCCTTGGGAGTTTCAGAGGCAAATCCAGTGCTGCTGAGTTTCCCTGAGCAAGACTGTGACATCCACGCCACTGGGAGCCCACAGCCCTGGGTAGAACTGCTGATCACTTCTTTTTTGGCTCTTCAGCATCTTTTAGTTTTGTTTTCAGGGTTTAGTTCTTTTTTCTTTTAACTGGTTTCCTGTTGTAATGTTTGGATCACTTCAACTGTATTACGTTGTGGCAAATTGAAAAAAGTCAGGTAGAATTTTACCACAAAAAGCAGTGCCTTCTTAAAGTTCTACTCAATGATCTTATAGTTAGAGTGATCAGAGATTGGGTTTTAGTTTGAGATAGTCACACTGATGCTTTTAGGAGGTCCTGGTATAATTCCTCCAGCACACCTTAACTACCAAAGCGTTGATTCTTCTGATTATTTGCTTTGGGGTCTTGGCCTGCTTTGATGCTGGTGGCTAGGGGATGCATAAGATGTGATTAAGCTGTTTTCAATGAAACAGAAATAAATTCATTGTATTTTAGACTTATTTATATGTAGATGTGTTTCAGCTACCACCCAAGTGGTTCAGCCCAAAAGGATTAAAAAGGAATTTCATTTTTCTGTGTCTCTTGATAGACGCTAATAATATCAATCTATAATTCCTGGCAACATCTCTCTTTTCTGCCTCCTCTTGCAACCTACACTTTGTAGAGATTCTTCTTTGCCCAGACTTGCTCTACCCACACTCCCTTTTGTTCTTTCCATTACCTAGGATGACTGAACATGCAGAGGTGGGACTTTCCCTCTCTTTGTACTTCATCAAGCACAGGGACCCTCTCAGATGGGTGCGCACTTCTCCTGGGTCAGGGTTTAGGTAGCTGGGCTAGTGACAGCAGAATTCTCCTTAGCAGAAAAGGGGACTGTCTGAACCTTCTCATGTCCAAAATGTTACTCTCTCTCAGCTGTATTTGGAAAAATGAGATTCCACTCAGGAGATCACCTGAATTGTTATCAAGATACTGTTTTGCAAGATGTCTGTAGGATGTTTCTTTCTCTTTTATGAATTTTTAAAAACTTTAAAATTTTCTTTTAAAGAGTCTTAATTCTCTTTGCTGTAGCAAACTTGCCTTGAAGATTTACTCAGCTCCATAATTCATAGTACAGCAAAGTCTAAAGCAGGTAGCTTCTCTCATTGCATCTGTCCTGTCTTTGGAGTCTAGTTCCACCACTTACTGGCTGATTCTTCTAGGCAATTATTCAATCTTTTTTTCCCTAACACTTTTCTTTCCTGTAAAATAAAGGTGATTCAGGTAATAAGTAAAAATAATAATTAGTGCTTATTGGGTACTTAATAATGTGAGAGATGTTGAGCTAAGCACTTTGCCTGATGTCTCCTTTGAGCCCTAATGCAGTTCTGAGAGTCAGGTACTCTGTGCCCCCAGCATTGTGATGTAGTGATGGTAACAAGAGTCAACCTGTGGGGGCTAGGGAGGAATTGGGGTACTTTGGATTAGGTAGAAGGGAGTAAAGGGAGGGAAGGGGGTATGGGGGGTAGGAATGATAGTAGAATGAATCAGACATTATTACCCTGTGTGCGTATATGATTGCACAATGAGTGTAATTCTACATTGTATACAACCACAAGAATGAGAAGTTATACTCCATTTATGTATGATGTGTCAAAATGCATTCTACTGTCATATATAACTAATTAGAACAAATTAAGAAAAAGAGTTACCCTGCATTGAACACTTCCTATATACCATGCTCTGTTATGTACTATCTTCATTTCTGGGTTTAGAGATTAAAATGGAGGGAGAGGAAGTTGTTTGTCTCATGCTTCTGTGAGCAGGACCAACTTGGTAACCATTGTATCAGACTCCAAGTCCTCCTTACTATAAGATGCACAGCATGGCTCATAGGAATATGAGATAATCTCTGTAAAATGCTTAGCACAGGGCTGACACATAGCAGTTTAAATTGTAACCATTTTAATTATTAGTGAAGTTATACTTTTTCTTGCTAAAACATGGCTCTTCCTCTCCTTAGAAGCCCCATTCCTGGTACCATTAGCACATAGCTCGTTCCGATCCTATACATGATTATAATGGCCATGGCCCACTCACCCATGACTACAAAGTCCCCTTCCTGCGACCTCCAGATAGTTCCCTGATACCCATACCAGTATCCCCAGGGTACCTTCTCTGGCCTTTCTTGGCTTGAGTTATTTGACCAAAAAAATATGAGAATATACATTTTTGTATATATGTGCATATACAAAATATACACACATATTTTGTGTATACACAAAGTACAGGCTTATATTCTAGGGTTGTTTTCTGGTAAGTTGATCATCTCACATATTTCTGTCCTGGGTATGTAGGTAGGGTTTATTTGGAGGATAAGGGTGAAGGGTTGGGAAATGTGTGTGTGTGTGTGTGTGTGTGTGTGTGTGTGTGTGTGTGAGAGAGAGAGAGAGAGAGAGAGAGAGAGAGAGAGAGAGAGAGAGAGAGAGAGACATTGAAAGCATTTGGGTGCAAGCAGGGAGAGCCATCTTCTATGATAGGTCCCCATGGAGGCCTGGGTAGCTGCAGGAGAGACCTATGTTTAGGGGACGTGCCCTGAGGAGTTAGGTGGTACTTGAATGAATGCAGCAGGTCTGTGACAAATGAGAGTACATGCCCACAAGACAGCAGCCAATCCCTTCATGGCTGCAAGCCCTCCGTGTCCACACACTCAGGAGCACTACTCTGTGGCTAATGGCAGTTGCTCTGAAAATGCCCTTTAGGGAAGAAGAAAGGTGAATAGTCAGAACACACAGGAGAATCCCAATCTCGTGAGTTTACAGAAACACAGCCTGAATAGGAAATTCTAAGGAGGCCGAGGGGGCGTGGTGCTTTCATACACGTGGTGGGAGTGCTGGTAACTGGCAGAGTTGTTTTTGAAGGCAGCTTCTGTGAAAGCCAACAATGTGCACACCCTTTGACCTGGCATTTCCTCTTCTTGAAATTATATTTAAAAAAAAAAGCAAACATGACTCCTCAAGGACTGTTGAAAAGAATGTTTGCCACAGCATTGTTTGTAAAAGTGAGAAGTGGGAAACAGTCCAGACGTTTGTCAGTAAGGCCGCAACTTCCATACAGGACAATCTCTGCTAGAGTACTGTGCATTCACTGGGAAAGTGACATTGACAGGAAAAGTGCCTGGCTTTAGAGTGAGAAAATAAGTTATGTGAATGTTCCACTTAAGAGATATTTACAGCCACAGTTGAAGAATTATGTATTACATAGACCCCATTCTAGTTCTCCATAGATTTAAGGATTTACTAAAAGTGTTTGTGTTAGAATTTTCAAAGTTTAGAAGACTGTCTCAGTTAATAAAAATCTAAATTATAGATGTAAAGGCACTACAGCCTTATGTTTTTAAACAAAATGTTTGACTAAATTTCTAGGTGGTAGTAAATATAACAGTGATTTGAAAAGCTAATTAACTCTTCTAAGTAGATACTTGTTTGAAAAAGTCATTTTAAGTAACTAGAAATATATAATTTTTCATTTGCTGGTAAATTATTTATTGAGAGTACAAATGTATATCAAATGTCCAGATGATCAAAAATGCCAGAATTGTAGATTCCATATTGACAAGTGTTTCACTATAGTTGATCACTGGAATTTTACTAAATTGTGTACTGTGGAGGAAATTATTTTGCAACAAACCCCAGGAGGTTTGGCCCTTATTCAGATGACCTCTTTCTCATCCGTACTCAGCATTTTACATTCTCACACAAATATAACTAGGAATCTTCAATATTGAACAGCAAAATGTTGCATGTGTACCATTTGAGTCTCCAGGCCTGTTTTTCCCCTTGTCAAATCAGAAATTGTAGTGTTATGTCACAAGCAGCATGTTTGGAGCCATTTCATGGCTCTTATTGTACAAAGTTCACTTTCTGGAAATGATGTCTGTGTTCCTGTTATTTTGTGTTACTAAGGTGATGCCATATATTATAACCCATAATGATTAAGAAATATAGCATTAGGCAGACATGGATCCCAAAAGGCCAATTGGATTGATTGTCTGCAGTACACCTGGTGCTGAACTGAATTCCTAAAATTGTTTATGAATTCAGCTATTCAACAAGAGCCAAGTCTTTGTCAAGCATTGTGCTGGTGCTTAAGTATTTCATTTCACTGTTTCCCAGCAGGGTCAGTATTTTCACCCTCATTTATAATCAATTAAATTAGGATAGGATGGGTTAGGTTGCTGTAGTCATATGGCTAAGTAAAACTGTAACATGGCTAAGCAAGTTTTGAGTTAGAAATTGTAAAATCCATGCTCTTAATGCTCAATTTCCTTCTTTAATTTTTTTGGTGGACACAACATCTTTATTTTTATGTGGTGCTGAGGATCGAACCCAGCACCCTGCGCATGCCAGGCGAGCGCGCAACCGCTTGAGCCACATCCCCAGCCCAACGAATATGTTCTTATATATGACACTGATTATGAGAGAACTAGATGTTTCTTTAACTTTTGGATTGAATTTTTAAATAAAAATAGTTATGTAAATTGAGGATAGACACTTTGCAGCAAAATTACTATGTGTGTGTAAATGTGTGTGTTTTACTTAAAGCTGATGTTTAATTGTGATGTACTTTTTTTTTAATTGTAGAAAGTGACCAAGTTCACTCCTGGACACTAGTTCAAAGCCAGGTCCTAGATACTGCCTGGAGAATAGCAAAGGGCTCTGTGATGTTGGCAGTTTCACTGTTGGTGGCCATCCTCTGCTATTTCAGAAGGCTGCATTTATATTTAGAGCACTGGCTGAAATGGTAGGTCATTGTGTCATATTTAAATTTCAAAAATATTTCACTATCCGAAGCATAATTTTGACATTATTATTCCCTTTTATTTTTCAGGTGGATTGGATATCTCCAGAGAAAATTCAAAAGTAAATATTTTATGCAGATTTTTATTTTTTAAAGTGCAGAGAAGGCTCATAAAGGGAGGAGAATGGGAAAATTAACTGCCTTTTATTTTGATTTGGTCCAGGGAACCTCAGTGTGGAGGCGGAAGTTGATTTACTCAGTTATTGTGCAAGAGAATGGAAAGGAGAAACACCCCGTGCCAAACTGATGAGGAAGGTGTGTCTGTTTACAGAGGTTATGGAAGACATAGACTGTCAAAATCAGGAAATATTCCATTCTGCTTTACTGAATCCGGAGATCAACCAATACCAGTGGGATGCAAGTAACAATTGTGGCTGTAATTCAGAAGTCACACAGATGCTAGATGTTGGCATTAGGTCTTTAACCTAAAAATCTGTGCCTTTAAGGAGTTTGGTAAACCAGGTTGTAATGTCAGAAAACCCCTGAGCATTGTTCCATTCTCAGGTCTCTCCTGGCCCGCCTACTAAACGTTTTCATGTGCAACACAGGGTCTTCTTGAAGGAATCAAGTACCCTCACATCAATATTTTGAGGAGTTTTAGAATTTTCCATTGAATTAATCTTGGCAAATATTCCCAACAATGCTGTCCAATCTTGTCACCAGCAAAAGCAAAAGGAGGGAGGGGTACATTTAAAGTACATTTAGCATGCTCTTAAAAGCATGCAGTAGTTTTGTGATTAGGTTTGTCCAAAATGACCTGCCCTAGACTTCCAGGATTTGTCATCTAGAACAGACTCTAACACATGAGAGTCATTTTAAAATTAAATTACATGCAGTCGTAATCAGAATTTTATCATTGTTTCTGCTGTCCACTTTAACTGGGAGGAATATCTCACTGAAAATAATATTTTCTCAGTATGTCCACTGAATTAACTTTTTTTCTCTTTTTTCTTTTTGGTACTTGCTATTGAACCAGAGGGCACTTTACCATTGAGCCGTATCTTCAGCCCTTTTTTATTGTTTATTTTTATTTTTTTGGTACCAGGGATTGAACTCAAGGGCGCTCAACCACTGAGTCATATCCACAGCCCTATTTTATATTTTATTTAGAGACAGAGTCTCACTGTGTTGCTTAGTTCCTTGCTGTTGCTGAGGCTGGCTTTGAACTCAAAATCCTCCTGTCTTAGTCTCCTGAGCTACTGGGATTATAGGTGTTGCCACTGTGCCTGGTTTTATTTTTTATTTTGAGACAGGGTCTTTCTAAGTTTTGGTGGCTGGCTTCAAACTTGTGATCATCCCATCTCAGCCTCCTGAGTCTCAGAGATTATAGGTGTGGCCCCTGTAGCCAGCTAAATTCACTTTCTTCATTCTGTTATCCAGTGTAATTAATGAAACATTTTTCTTTCTATGCTAATAGGCTTATGAGGAGCTCTTTTGGAGACACCATATTAAATGTGTTCGACAAGTAAAGAGAGATAACTATGATGCTCTAAGATCAGTGTTATTTCAGATATTTAGCCAAGGCCTCTCTTTTCCATCCTGGATGAAAGAAAAAGATATTGTTAAGGTATGTCTTCACACTGGGGACCTGGGAATGTTATGTGGACAGTAACCACAACTCAGAAGCTCATAGTCTTCTCAGCATGGCTTTGTACTCAGAGCATCATGATATTGAAGGAACTTTGAAAGGCCATTTAATCTAATCCTCTAAGTCAGTTTGAAAATTAACTGTTTCAGAAAGCTAGTCATACTCAATTTTGTTCATCTGTTTCTGGTTTTTTTTTTGTTTTTGTTTTTGTTTTTGGTAGATGGACACAATACCTTCATTTTATTTATTTATTTTTATGTGGTGCTGAAGATTGAACCCAGTGCCTCACATGTGCTAAGCAAGTGCTCTACCACTGAGATACAACCCCAGCCCCTGTTCATTTGTTTTCATTACCCTCGTCTTTTCTTGAGTGAATTTGTCCCTCATAAGTAAGGTGATCTAGTAAAATTCACTTTTTTACTCTGCATTAAATGAGTTTTAACAAATGCATGTAGTGTGTAGTCACCACCCCACAGATTCTCTTGTATACCTTTGAAGTCACTTTTCTTTCCCACTCTAGCACCTGGCAACCTTGATCTGTTTTCTGTCCTTATAATTTTGTCTTTTCCAGCTTGTCATCTGATTGGAGCCATTAGTATGCGTGTTTTGAATCTGACTTCTTTCCCTTAGCAAAATGCATTTGTAGTTCATCCATGTTGTTCTGTAAATTTGTGGTTCCTCTCTTGTCATTGTGGAGTGGTGTTCCTTCTTGTGAATGTTACACAGTTTATCCATTCACCTATTGGAAGACATCTGGGTTGTTTCCAGTGCTTGACAACTATTTTAAATATTCTTATACAGATCTTTATATTTCCTTGGGCAAGCATCTAGGAATTAGATTGCAAGATGGTTTGGTAAGTATATGTTTAAGTTTATAAGAAATTGCAAAACTATTTTCCAAAGCGACTTGGTTATTTTTCACTCCCACCAGCACTACATGAGTTCCAGTTGCTCCACATTTTCACCAGCATTTGGTATTGTGAGATTTTTGTTTGGTTGGTTTAGTCATTCTAATAGGTATGTACTGGTACCATTGTACTTTTAGTTTGCATTTCCTAGTGAGTAGTAGTGATAGTGGCCATCTTTTAATGTCCCTAATTGCTGTTCATATTATCATCTTGGAAAATCATCTTGTCTATTTAAATCTTTGGGTCATTTTTAATTGGGTTGTTTATTTTCTTATTGTTGAGTTTTGAGAATTCTTTATATTTTATGAGTAGACACACTTTTTGAGCTGTGTAATTTGCAGATATTTTCTCCTATTCTGTGGCTTGTTTTATTGTTTTCTTTTTTTTTAATTTTTTATTTTTTATTGGTTGTTCACAACATTACAAAGCTCTTGACATATCATATTTCATACATTAGATTGAAGTGGGTTATGAACTCCCAATTTTACCCCAAATGCAGATTGCAGAATCACGTCGGTTATACATCCACAATTTTACATAATGCCCAATTAGTAATTGTTGTATTCTGCTATTTTTCCTATCCCCTACTATCCCCCCTCCCTTCCCCTCCCTTCTTCTCTCTCTACCCCATCTATTGTAATTCATTACTCTCCTTGTTTATTTTCCCATTCCCCTCACAACATCTTATATGTAATTTTGTATAGCAATGAGGGTCTCCCTTCATTTCCATGCAATTTCCCTTTTCTCTCCCTTTCCCTCCCATCTCATGACTCTGTTAAATGTTAGACTTTTCTTCCTGCTCTTCCTCCTTACTCTGTTCATAGTTGCTCTCATTATATCAAAGAAGACATTTGGTATTTGTTTTTTAGGGATTGACTAGCTTCACTAAGCATAATCTGCTCTAGTGCCATCCATTTCCCTGCAAATTCTATGATTTTGTCATTTTTTATTGCTGCATAGTGCTCCATTGTGTATAGATGCCACATTTTTTTTTATCCATTCATCTATTGAAGGGCATCTGGGTTGGTTCCACAGTCTAGCTATTGTGAATTGTGCTGCTATGAACATCGATATGGCAGCATCCCTGTAGCATGCTCTTTTAAGGTCTTCAGGGAATAGTCCGAGAAGGGCAATAGCAGGGTCAAATGGTGGTTCCATTCCCAGCTTTCCCAGGAATCTCCAAACTGCTTTCCAAATTGGCCTGTTTTATTGTTTTCTTAAGGATTATGGCAGTACATTCTTAATGAACAACCTGAATTTTTATTTTGAATCTGGTATGCCTAATCTAGAATGGAGAAGTAAAGAAACATGAAGCGTGTGATGTAGAGATCTAGCTGTCTAGGTATCTATATAGGCACCTATCTAGATACCTAGATAGCTCTCTCCTTCTCTTTCTCTTTCTCCCTCTCTTACACACACACACACACACACACACACACACACACACACATACACACATACGTGTGCGCGTGATCTTTATTTAACATCTTTTATCTGAACTTCTTTTTTAATTTCTGTTTTATCTAGCAGATATTTGTTGGGTATGTATTGTGCTGGCCTTGCTGCTAGTTGCTGAGGACAAGGAATATGTCAGGGACCCTAGGTTCAACAAGTGGAATCAGCTGGAAAAATGTATTGGATGGCTATGATGGGCTAGATTCTTACATACATCGTGGTCTTATTTAATCCTATCAAGAGCTTGTAAAATGGACATGTTATCTTTAATTTATAGTGGAGGATGAAGCTAAGAGGTGAAATAATCCTAGTTAAGTCATCTCTTAACTGCTAAATGATAGCCTGGTTTGCAGAATGCGTCCTGATATAATTCATCTGTTTCCTGATGTATGTGTCTAACTTCATTTGGTTAAAAATAGTTTCTTTCCTCCTCCTCCTCCTCCTCCTCCTCCTTCCTCCTTCCTCCTTTCTCTTCCTTTCCCCTTCCTTCTTCTTTCTTTCCTCCTCCTCCTCCTCCTCCTCCTCCTCCTCCTCCTCCTCCTCCTCCTCCTCCTCCTCCTCCCCCCCCCCTTAACCCAGGGATTCTCTGCCACTAAGGTACATCCCCAGCGCTCTTTATTTATTTATTTATTTTTGGACACAGGGTCTTGCTAAGTTGCTGAGGCACACCGTGAACTTGTGATCCTTCTGCCTCAGCCTTCCGAGTCACTGGGATGAGAGGTGTTTACCACTGCACCCAGCTAAAAAATAGTTTCTAAAGTAGTTTCCAACATCTAGGAAGTATGATATTTTATCTAAAAATTTTGTTTCTATGGACATAATCCTATATTTAGGTTGTTATCCATTGTGAAGTGATGAAGTAAAAATATAATCTAAAAAAATCATTTAACCCACAAAATTTTTAAAAAGATGACTGTATGCTTTTTACTTTACTGTTGTTTCAGTCTTTTAAACTGAAGATGATGCTAAATGAGATAAAATCATGTGCTGTGACATGTTCCAAATTATGTATAATAAATATTGGGGTACTGATAATTGTTGGTATCTTCTTCCTTTTCAAGCTTCCTGAAAAACTGCTGTTTTCACAAGGTTGTAATTGGATCCAGCAGTATAGTTTTGGTCCTGAGAAGTATACAGGTTCAAATGTGTTTGGAAAATTACGTAAATGTGTGGAATTATTGAAAATGCAGGTGAGCATTTAGGGACATATGTCCCGGGCTGAGGTTGTGGCTCATAGGTACAGCACTCGCCTAGCATGTGTGAGGCACTGAATTCAATCCTCATTACCACATAAAGTAAAACAAAGACATTGTACCCACCTATAACTAAAAAAATATTAATAAAATATGTCCCAAATGTAGCCATATTTTTCTAATGTCAGGCATATTACTTTATATTAGGGAAGTAATACATGCAAATAGTAATGTTCCGTTTAGTAACTGATGAATTTCCTTTCCAGCTCTTCTTTCTCCTTTCAATAAACAAGAGAAATGTTCTGCATAATAATCAGGCCCTTTATACTACTGTGGTCTGGAAACCTGACCAATCATGTACCTCTGTTTACCTAGAATAATGCAGTACAAGTTCCAGACAAGGTTCTCTGAGTGCCCCTCTGAAATGCACCCTAATAAAACTTGGGTGTGGTGCAGATGCAGTACTTATAACTAAGAGTTCTTTCTGCCTTTTAATAATGACACAAGTTTTGGATGATTAGAATGAATCATTAGCCTCCACTTTCTAACAAGGTTATTTTCAGAAATACCTTAGACTTTCTGAGCCAGTTTTTTTATCTGTATGAAAGAGAAATATGAATAGTTTATGCCCTATAGGTTATTATGAGGATTTAGTTGATATTAGAAGAGTGCTTTGAGCTGTGCCGGGTGCATAGTAAGTGTGAAGGAATGCTAGCACTGTTCTTGGCTGAAATATTTTTTGGATAATCCAGCAATCTGGAGCAGTTTTAGAGAACTGACTTGCTTAGTACTTCAGTAAGTGGTGTTTTTTAAAAAATATGTGGACTAGTTTATTATTATAAGATTTTGTGTGTGTGTGTGTGAGGGAGGGAGGGAGGGAGGGAGGGAGAGAGAGAGAGAGAGAGAGAGAGAGAGAGAGAGACAGACAGACAGACACTCCTCAAGCTGCTGTAACAAAATACCATAAACTGGGGGAGTTAAACAACAAGCATTTATTTTTTGCAGTTCTGGAGGTAGAAGTCAGATCAGGGTGCTAGCAGGGGGCATAGCCCTCTTCCTTTTTTATAGATATCTTCTTGCATGTCCTCACATGGCAAGAGAACTACCTAGTTTTCTGGCCTCTTATCAGGGCACAAACCCCATTCGTGAGGGCTCCCACCATGTGAACTAATTGCCATCCCAAGGTCTCACCTCCTAATGTTATCACAAGGTTAGGCTTCAGTGTATGGATTTGGGAGAGTAGACACATTCAGTCCATTGTAGCATGCTTACAGTTAAAACAAATCAGCACCAAAAAATATAAAGTGATAAGTTAAAGTTCTACTTTCATTTCTTAATCTTTGGCTTATTTTATCAATACTTAGAAAATTATGTAATGGTGCATGCATTCACTTTTACCCTTCTAAATTTTGTTTTGCATCTAAATTTTAGTGGACCGAATTTAGTGGAATTAAAGATTATCACAAGAGAGGAAGTATGTGTAACATCCTTTTTTCTGATGTCATTCTGGAACATAAACTTTATGAAGCTTTAAAGTTCATCATGCTATATCAAGTCACTGAAGTTTATGAACAAATGAAGACTAACAAGATCATTCCCAGTCTTTTTAGACTCCTGTTTTCCAGGGAGACATCATCAGATCCTTTGAGCTTTATGATGAATCACCTGAATGCTGTAGGTGACACATGTGGATTAGAGCAGGTAAATGGGGAAGTAGAACCATGTGTGTTTGGTTAAGGGTGAGAGGGCAGTACTCAAAACACGTAGGTCTGTGGGGCTCACTTTTGATAAAACCAGCTACACAGAGGTGGTTTGTGGATATTATTGGCCCCAGATGAGGAAAAGATGAGTAAAAAGTTTGCTTGTTGCCCCTGTGTCTGCAGACCCTTGGCTGGTGAGTGCCAGTTCTGGTCTTGCTGACTTCTCACACTGGCAACAGGTTCTCCCACACACACGGGAGAAGAGGTCCAGTTGGAAAATGAGGTCGCTTCAGGAAAGCATTTGGTTACCTATTGCAGATGAATAGAAATTATTGAAACGTTTAAATCCATAATTTTTTTCCTTGTGGAAAAGGGTTTCTGTTTTCTTTGGATTTGCTTTCCTAGAAGGTGAATCAAGTTATCTGACATTTTTACACAAATTGATTTGGAATGAGGTCAAGCTGGTTGGAAAACAGTGTAATTTCTAATTGTGAGCATTCCTTTCTTTTTCAAGTTTTTTTCTTTTTTTATTTATTTTTTTTATTGGTTGTTCACAACATTACAAAGCTCTTGACATATCATATTTCATACATTAGATTGAAGTGGGTTATGAACTCCAATTTTTACCCCAAATGCAGATTGCAGAATCACATTGGTTTTCAAGTTTTTTTCTAAACAGCTTTTTCCTATGATTTCTTCATACTAGTCTAGAGGGATGTTCCTACGCTTGTCCCCTTCCTTGTGCACAATGGACATTTTTTCCTAAGTCTGCCCACTCACTGGCTTATGGGTGGGTCTGTAGAAAAGTAGGTTATTTTATAAGTTGCAGAAAAACACTCCCCCCACTATGGTGGGAGGTAGGAATTTGAAAATTTGTGTTTGTGACCTCTTTTTTTTTAATCTTATCCCCAGATTGATATGTTTATACTTGGATACTCCCTTGAAGTAAAGATAAAAGTGTTCCGACTTTTCAAGTTTAACTCCAGAGACTTTGCAGTCTGGTATCCAGAGGAGCCTCTCAGGGAGTGGCCAGAGATCTCCCTGCTGACTGAGAATGACCGTCACTATCACATTCCTGTCTTTTAAGTCTGCTGTGGGCGGGGCGCTGGCTCTTGTCAAAGACAGCGGTCATACTTACAAGTAAAGTATTTCTCGGAAACCAAAGCTAGTGTTTCAGCTACGGAGGGAATCAGGACCTTTTTCTCTGGAGTTCAGGTACACTGGCTGCAGGATGATTTTCCTGTATTTTTCAGTGATTTCCCCTGGAACAGCTGCACTGATTTATTTGGTGGTTGGTGGTTTGACCTTGTTTGTAAGAGGTTCGGCAACTTCACTTAATGGCAGGCCTTTAAGCCACAAGGAAATTTAGTATGGACAACAGAAAAAAAACAAGAAGAAAAAAATGTATGGAAAAATTGCTAACCTGGAAAGAGTTTCTTCATCTCTGACCTTTATGTTATTAAGACTCTCATCTTGGGCTGGTTCAAGATCGTCATAAACATGCCATATGTTTTAAGCATCACCTTCATGGGAATCTTTGTTATATATTAATTTTCTAGAACCATTTGATTAACATTAAAATTATGTGTGTATGTATATATAAATGTAAACATTTATATATACATATATGCACATTTGGCACACACCCACAAGTAATCACTACTTTGTAAAATTGTATAATTTGTTTTATGTATTGCTTTTTTTGTTACTGTTATATCTGGCCAGCTTAATTGGTTTTATTTAGATAAAAATGGTAAATTCTGTAGATTAAGGCAACTGAATGGTAATTACTGAACTGTCACAAAAATATTAAACTGTAGTATATTTAGCTTATATTTACATGTGTATGTAATGACTGGAAACTCATTGTGATAGGCTGAATAATATGCCCAAACACAAAGGTATCTTCATCTTAATCCCAGAACCTGGGATTATGTTGGGTTAAATGGCAAAGGAGAATTAAGGTTGTAATTGGAACTGAGATACTAACCATTGACTTTGAAAGGGGCAATTATTCTGGATTCTCCAGGTGGGCCTGGTGTCATTGAAAGGGTCCTTAAGAGTGGAAGAGGGAATCTGAAAAGTGTCAGTCAGAGGAGAATGTGAAGAGGAGTCAGAGAGATGCACATTGCTGATTTGGGAAGAGGAAGGGGATATGAGCCAAGGAATGCAGGGCCTTTGGGAGCTGGGAAAGACCAGGGACAGACTCTTTCCTAGAACTTCCAGAAGGAGCACAGCCCTGCCAGCACCTTGATTTCAACCCAGCAAGACCCAGGTCAGATGAAATCTGCAGAACTCTAAGGTAATAGCTTCAATGGTTAAACCACTTGAGTATGATGTAATATGTTACAGGAGCAACAGAAGCCTAGTATTCTCAGATTGACTAATTTTTATTTTATTTGGAAATACTTTTTTAGTCATTTTGGAAATCTTTATTTTGGAGATGCCTTGCTCATCTCTTGAATTTCAATAAATTCAAAATAATTTAAAAAATCTTGTAATGACATTTCACTTCAAAATTACAACTTCCTTTATGACAAATAAGTGACTTACTTAACAACATGCGTGGCACTAACATTATCCCATGATTGTATTGTTTCTTGAATAAATAAAAAGGTATATTAAATGCTGAAGCATATGAAATTAATATTCACATTTTGCAATGGAGATGATCAATTGTATGTATTACAAAACCAAGATGTCCAACAGTGCCCCCTGTCATTTTGTTTTCTGGTTGAAAGTTAATAAACTCAGATCAAGGGGCTTTGTGTTACCTTGTTAGCAACTCAAAACAAGAGTTCTGACTTAACTTCCACAGCCCCTTCCGGCTTGGACATGTCCATGGTTTTGCATAACCCCAACCATATAATTGACAGTGTCAGAAATGCCCCCCTTGCTATATTACTGTGACCACGAACTTCACTATTCTTTTCACAAGTAGACATGGTGACAACCTGCTGTAGGTGGCTGTGACTAATATTTATGGAATTGCTGCTCTGAATTTTTGGCTCCAATGGAACTGTTAGGTGCCTATCTGGCTTTTGCATATTACCATTCACTTTGGATCTCCTTAACCAGTGTAATCATTTCCATATCCGTCCAGGACTGAAAGGAAAATCTTTTCCCCTAGGATTGGCAGCCTATAACTGTGTGACATCAATCAACCCAGTACACTTATCCTGATTGTGTGTTGTGGGGGCAGGGGGGCATGGGGCAAGAATTCTTTAAATAGGGGGTCAAGACCAAATTGTGAAAAAGCACTTTTCAATACAGTGAAAATAAGGATGACATTTAAATAGTGGCAATGTTTTGGGAAGGTACCCAAGCAGAAGGCTTTCAGGGTGGAGGTATTGAGTGCTTTGTTTTTGTTGTTGTTGTTGTTGTTCTTGTTATTCCTTTTTTTTTAATTTAATGAGTGTAACAAACTGAGTAGCCAGAAAGAACTGCATATAAAGTAGCACCACTTTGGAGGGTCTCATGTGCTACTGACTGGGCTAGCTGGGCAACCATCGGCACCACTTTTAAATGCCAACAATAAACTATCTGTGTGGTGCCAACATTTAAATGCATTTCATAACCTAAATGGTGATAAACCTATGGAAAAAATTAAAACATAATGCCCTTGTCTTTTTCTGATTTTAGAATAAATTTCTTAAATCTTGGCTGTGTGGCCATACTGATGAGGAGTTATGGATATTAGTTCAAGAATGAATTTTTTGTTGTTAAAATATGCATAGCATAACATTTTCCATTTGAACCATCTTCAAGTATACAGTCAGTGACATTATTGTGCAGCTATCACAACAGTGCATTTAACCCTCCCCAATGCATTTTTTCATCTTTAAGATGACTTTAGGAGGCAAGTTTAATTCCACACTTGACACTGGGATTTCTTTTACTTTTGCATACTTTTATCACATCTGAGAATATTCTCTGAGCTCAAAAGATCCTCAGTGGAGAAGTCCAATATGAGGGAGGTTTAGATGACCAAATGTCTCTGGAATATCATGGTTATTTTTGTAAAACAGTAACTGTAGGTGACTTCCAGGTCCAACTTAGGAACACTATCATTTGGAAGGTACCCATGAAATTATTAATTCAGGGCCATCAGGGTGACCATGAGGGTCTTCATAATATTGAACCAAAAGTCTTTTCCACTGCAGATAGTCAAGTGAAAGCCCAGGGCATTCTAATATATGGGAAATCCAGCTGAGATGGTAAAGCCTGGCCTGCAGGAGAGAGGAGCAGCTGAATCAGGGCTAATTTCCCTTGGATTTTACTGCAGATAAATTTTAGATGGAAATGTTTGCTATTATTCTTACTTACTAGTTTAGTAAGATCAAAGAAAAATAACTTCAATTCTGTCCAAGCTGGTCTTGGGGAAGAAAAAAAATCTAAAACTTTTCTGAATACTCTGCAAATGTTGAGAATTTCACATCAAAGAAGGTAATTTTTTTTTCTTTTTTGGTATGGAGGAACCACCAAGCTATGGCTCTAGTACTTTTTTTTTGAGACAGGGTCTCATTAAGTTGCTGAGGGTCTTGCTTAGTTCCCAAGGTTGATCTCAAACTTGTAATCCTTCTACCTCAGCCTCCCAAGTCACTGAGATTGCAGGCATGTGAGACCGTGCCCAGTGAAGGTAAATATGTTTTAATTGATAACTAACCCTTCAAAATCTGTATATGTATGAATAAGTAGGTGACTAATTCCAGAATCAGCAATAGTTTTATCTTAAAAAGTAAGTACCTAACGCTGTATTATTTTCAAGATATATTTCATGCTGTTTAACACAGTCAGTTATTGTTTAAAAATATATATATATAATAATGTCTATTTTCATGGATTTAAAATTGTCTATAGGTTTTTTATCACCGTTGAGTATTGCTTATCATAATTAAATATTTAGATATACTTTATAGCCATTCACTTTGGTTTTTAAAATTTTTATTTTAATTGACAAATAATATTCACTTTCCTTCAAATCCTATTTTTAATCACAATTTTTTTAAATAGCTAGACATAAAATTGAGTGAGTTCAGAGGCTGGAGATGTAGCTTGGTGATATGATGGTTTCCTAGCATGTGTGAGGCCTTGGATTCAATCCCCAGATGCACAAAAAAATTAAAAATTAAGTGAGTTTAAGTACTATAGCAAATTCTATGTTATTTTCCCAAAATAATTGGTTAATTCACTTTTGCTTCACTCTTGTCATACTTCTTTAGGCCAAGAAAATGAAAGCTCATCTGGATTATATTTATGCTTAATTGCAACATAGTTTATAAGTGAATGGAAAACCACTTACACATATTCTCAGTTACCCCTGTACTAAAGTGTTCTGTAGAGCAGCCAGGAGTGTACCTACTGTCTCTGCACTTGAAGCTCATGAAATGTGTTGGCAGACACTTGCTGCTGAGTGGAAATGGTGAGGCTCAGGAGCCAGTATGGATGAGCACAGGACAGGTGGGCAACGTGTGGAATGGTAAGGTTATTTTCCTAACTGGTATTGTGGAAAATACCACTCTCTGTTTAAAAAATTAAATTTCTGTGTCTAATCAATTTGTCAATCCTTATAATTAATATCATCAGGTCTTAGGAGGTTTTTAAGTCATTTTGCTGTCACCAGTGACTGTCACTGACTCATTTGTAATGATTCCTGGGAATTTTGGTAAAGAGAATTTTCTTAAATAAAAAAGTGCTTGCTCTAAATGCTTTCATCTTACTCTAGATGGCTTTAAAGTCCATTTCTGCATAAGTAGTTTTTTTTTTTTTAAATAGGAACATGGGTCTGGGGATGTGGCTCAAGCGGTAATGTACTCACCTGGCATGCGCAGGGCACTGGGTTCGATCCTCAGCATCACATAAAAATAAAATAAAGATGTTGTGTCCACTGAAAACTGAAAAATAAATATTAAAAAAATAAAAAATTCTCTCTCTCTCTCTCTCTCTCTCTCTCTCTCTCTCTCTCTCTCTCTCTTTAAAAAAAAATAGGAACATGTTCTAAGAAGCATTGCTGAAGTATAGAAATATTTTTCCCATCAAAACATCTTATTTGTACACCAGGACTATTTTCTTGTCCCTAACTTATGAAACTTCAAGGAGAATATCAAATTGCAGGTGGTGATTATAGGTGAAGTATCAGATAGTGTCTTATATGTTGCTCACCACGACTTTGAGATGGTGGAATGAGGTACAAGTAAGTGACCCTAGAATGCTTTATGGACAGTGTATGACTCACTCCAAGGCACCTTGCCATATTTCAACAGTTATTAGGATAGACACAGCCTGAGATTCTGGTGGTTCTCTTTTTTTTTTTTTTTTTTTTTTTTTTTTTTTTTTTTGCCACTGTATCCCTGTAAGCAAAATCTGGGAAACAGCTTGGGAACTACTCCAGGAACATGTGGCGTCTCAGCTATGTCTGCTGCTGGGCACATACAGGTACTTCTTTCAGGTGCCAGTTTTTCTGTTGGACTGAGCTTCTTAGAAGGACCTCAAGAGATGATGAGAATCATCCAGTACAAACTGACTTGTGAGGAGGGGGAAGAAAACTACTTGTGTGTTCTGGAAGTTTTAGTATGACATGGTTCCAAGCAGATACATTTATGACTCCCTTATGTAAAAAAGGATCAGAGATGAGGGGATGTTGTTATAAAACATTGGTATCTTCATGGACAAATAGGAAAGACAAATATTTACATCTCTCTTATCACAAACTCCCTTTAGCTATAGTTAAACATGCTGGGTAGGTTAAAAGCTCATCACTGGAGTATATTTAATCAGCAAATGGTAAATGAATAAAATTCATTTTCCACTTGGTTTATATTTCACAAGGGAATGCTTCTACCAGCTTGTGAGACCATTTACATTGGTAGTTGTATTTTTTGGTTGCCCCTCCTCTGTGTGTTCATAAGTGTAAGCACTTTGAAAAGGTACTTGGTACATGGAACTGTACAAGAAGAGGAAACACCCCAGGATTCTCTTTCTAAAACAGGAGGTGGCTTTTTTCTTTTGAAAATTGTGATAAGGTAGTGCTTTTTAAACTAAAGGATGAATTTTTTAATTTTACAATTCTTTGCAGACTGGCATTTTATAAATATAATAAAAGGGATTCCACCTCTTGGGTCCCCTTCTTCCTCCAGGAGAAGTCTTTTCTGCTGTCCTTTAATTAACTTCTAATTTCTACTCTGACCTTGCCTCGGCGTGCTTCTTCCTCAACATTGGGGAAGCAAGGACTGTCACTGGTCAACAGCTGTAACATATTGGAGGTCCCATACCGAGATTCTACACCGAGGTAAGTGCACGCACCCCATGTCTGTTTGAGGTGCATCTTTCTCTTTCTTTCTGGAGGATAAGGTGGGCACCCGACGGCTACTTAAACGCAATTAGCAGCCACCACTCTTCAAGACTCGGGTGAGAGGTTTCCGGGCCTAGGCAGCTCTCAATCACCTGTTCAATACAGAGCAGGCATGTTGGGTTCTGTCAAAGCCGCTTCCAACTTTTCTGTCTGGGCCCGGAGAGCAATTGGCGTGAGTACACAGTGTCCCGAAACCCGATCTGCCTCGGATGCGTGGAGGTGGAGGAAGGAGTTTGGAACAACTGCGGAATTCCGGTCTGGCTACACTCAGACGCATTCCTAAGGTTCCTTTCTCTTGAGCCCCCTCCCGACAGCCCTCAGGGGTATCTAGGGTGATCGGTAGATGAATGGCACTGAGGGAAAGCCCCAATCACATTTGCCTCCGTATGGGCTACGCAACACTCCCAACCCCACATCCATTCCTCCTGGATGCTCCCCTTCCTTTGCAGGTCAGAAATGTTAGCAATTCAGGTTGCGGGACTGAGAAAGGCATGAGATAATTAGTAAAATCTGCCCAGGTTCTCTAAGATGCATAGGTAAATTTCACTAGTCTGTTTTATCGCCCCAATGTTTAAAATGTGCTGTGGCGATTCCTTTAGTCTACAGAGCAAAGACAACAAAAGAGCACATGATTCTCTTTTGCAATGGGTTTTTAGTGGCCGGGAGGGTAAGCAGTAAGGCCCTTAAGTCTGAATCCTCCCAGGGTCTCTGGCACAGGGCAAACTGAGACCCTAGCACTTTGCTAAAGGGGACCAGAAACCGCTTGGCAAAGCAAGGTGAGAGACGGGTTTTCTGAAACGTTTAGGAAGCTCAAGCTTAGGGAGACGTCCCTAATGAGAACAGTTTTCTCTGGCGCAGTGTGGGTGCCTGAATCCTGTTTTCTTCTCACTCAGACGGGAGCTTCTCTTTCTCCAATACGCCAGGTGCACCACTAGCCTGCGTATTGAAAAATTGGGATAAATTTGGACCTCAGACACTCAAGAAAAAGCGCCTCATTTTCTTGGCCTGGCCTCAATACAAACTTTCTGATGGAGAAACTTGGCCACCAGAGGAAAATATCAATTTTAATATAATTTTACAGTTTGATAAAATTTACAAAAAAGGAAATGGTGTGAGGTGCTGTATGTTCAAATTTTCTTTGCTCTAAGGGAAAATCCTAAATTATGCCAACAGTGTAAAGTAGACTTAGCTATGATATCTGCCATGAAGAGAAAAAATCTTGGACTCACTGAGGAAAAAGAATCGAGAAAATTTGGGCCGATCAAAGTACATACCCCCTTCCCCCTTCAAGACCTAAGGCAGATAAAAACTGACTCTATTGGAAAGTTAGGAGATATGCCAGATTGCCTGGGATTGGATCTATCCAAAGGAGCTAATCCTGCAAGTGAAAGGGAAACTGAGGGACTCCTAGCAACTGCCAGAGCCATTTTCGCTTTGGGGAAATTCCTCATTCTTTCCCTGCACTGTAAGGATTACTCCACCTGAATGCAGTAAAGCACACTGAGACCCTTGATTTTACACCTATAGTTGCCCCTATGTGAAAACATCTGGTCTACTCATGGGGAAATCTATGGTGCCACTGATAGGAGTCATAATTAAATGGAAGTTCAAAACCTGGAGAGATTTTTCTCTTATCTGGTCTGTCTGTTTTGATTTTTTATTGTAACAATCTGGTATCTAAATGAGTTTGAAGCATTGCATAATCTTGTAGTTAAAAGTTGGGATTAGGTAATTGTTTAGTTTATGATTTCAGATAATTCATGCCAGAGAACTTAAACACTTAGGATAGAAAATTAAAAGAACTCCACTTCCAAGTTGACAAGTAACTCCCAGTCATTTATTTTTATTTTTTTTTTCATCAATTTTTGAACTGGGTAGCCTGAGAAGATTTCACTAGGTATACCAGTGCATTAACTTGGGCAAGGATAGTAAATTATGATATGGTATCTGTTCCCCTCAGTATGTAGGATTTAGAAAAAATTGCTAAATTGGAACGTTGGCCTGGCTTATTAAAATGACATTAAATAGCAACAGTCTTGGAAATTTTTAAAGCTTAATTTTAGATATACATGGTAGTGTGTGGTTCTTTTTAAAATTTTTTCAGGTGATTTAATGTAACTTAACACTACTTTAGGAACTTCAGAACAAAGAAAGTGGCTTAATGATCCTGAAGAAATTTCTTCTGTGGTAGCTTTTTTATTATTAAGATCCTATTTTCAGTTTTGTATGAGCAAGTTTTTCTAGTGTAGGAAAATGTAAAGGTATGAAATTTTGTAAATTGTATCTTAAACTTGTATCATAATTTTCAATATCCAAACCTGAAAATTGTGACTTATGGTTAAAATGCCGTAGGCATGAGGTTTCTGCTCAGAATTCCAGTTTTCCCAGTTCCTTCCAGACCTCAGCCAGGACTTAAGTTGATATGCAAATAGAAGAAGCCTGGAGCACTCAGTAGGAGACAGATCTGAGGCCCAAGGAAAAAAAAGAGTAAAAGTGTCTTTTTATGGGAACTCAAACTAGATTAAACAAAAGAGTAAATTGTATGGCATTTACTAATTACTGGCTGGTCAATTTTTTCTAGGACTTTTGCTTTTTTCTTAGATTCTGTATTTTTTTTGAGCTCATGATTTTGATCCTACAGACAAGTTAATGTTTTTCTGATTAAGTTCTGTTTTTGATCAACTGGAGTTTTTTTTTTTAAACATTGCAATGAGATTTCACCTGAAACACTACAAGGCCTTTACTATTGTGTTATGTGTTACACTTGTGTTACGTGTTGTATGTCGGTATGTCTGTATGTGTGTATGTCCATATATCATGCAGTGATATGACAATTGATAGATATATGAGGAGCGCTCATGAAAAAATTTTAAAAATGGATCCAAATATCTTTGATTCACGTGATTCAAATGGCTCAATTTAAATTTGGTAGATAGATTAAAAAAAAGAGGTCTTAAATTAAGTTTATAAGTTTTTATAGGTGTTCAAAAATAAAACCTAAAAATGTTAAATCTGCTTAAATTCAAAAATTTACAAGTATTGTTTCAAAATGTGAACAGAAGGAGGTTAACAGATAAAAAAGAGAAACTAGAAGGTTCTAGGTATGGATTTAATAGAGGGAAAATGTGTTTCTGGATAAGAGTCTATATGAGCAAGTAATCTTAAAGAAATTAAACAGCTGGTTAAACAGTACTGTTTTTAGAGAATTGTGCCATGTAATTTCTTTAAAAAGCTAAACTTGGTTAATATAAAAACATCAATGTAATTGGTGCTATTAATGTGTTCATATCTTCCAGGTATACAAGTCTGTAAGGTAGAAGCTTTAGAAAGAGCATTATATCAAGCTGTGATCTAAAATTGTATGGTAATTTTAGGCTTAAAAGAAAAACATGTTGGAAATTTATTTATATCATTTGTGTTCTATAACTGTTCTTATTATCAATAAGTTATGTAAAGTTCCATGTTACTTTTTACACTGAGATACAATTTAAATGTATTTTTAGTTAATGAGAGCCTAATCTATGTAAAGGTTTTATTGCAAAATGCGAAAGTACTCTGCTACTTTTCTACAAAAGGTTAAAAGCTTTCACCCTTTCTTTAATTCATGTTTTAGATGTGATATTATGTTGTGTTAGCTAATATTCATGTGAACTTGAGCAACAATTTATGTAGACTTTGTAAAATGATGTCTAAAAAGCAAAGATCAGCTTCAGGACTATAGTATTTAAGATTTATGAAGAGCCCCGCCTTACTTGAGATAAGGCTCTATGTCCCATCTCACTACATGTGAAAGTGACTATGAAAGAAGTAGGCCAGATTTCCGTACATTTAAAGTTGTGTCCAAAAGTTGGTTTTTGTCACAATTGCCAGGATCTCAAACAGGGGATATACTCCATCAAAATTCAAGGTAGCTATTATATGAACTACATGTTTTTACTCTTGATAATTTTATTTTGTAGTTTTCTTATAAATGATTTAAGATCGCCTGTTAGTAACACACAACCTGGGTTAATTTAAGATAATGAGTTATCACCTACAGGATAGAGAGATAGACATTAAAGCCCAGTACTCTTAATATAAGGCTGTTAACTTATTTGCTGGATGTTTAAGATTAAGTTTTAAAATTAAAGTTAAATTAAAAGGGCCAAGAAAATCAATATTTGGCTCTTGCCCTCTGAGTCAGTCTGAATCAGGGAATAGGGAACTTCTCCAAAGAGCTTTGCAACTCTAGGCCACATAACTTCCTGATTAGGGAGATTAATGAGACCAGAGGAGGACAGAAAGCCAATCAGTGCATTTGCTGTGAAAAGGAGGGTCATCAAAAAAGGGAGACATCCCTGATGCTTCCGAGGGAAGCCACATGGTCAAGCAAGGCCTGGACCCATCCTAGCGTAAATGGCACTAGCAGTGCAAATGGCACTAGCGGAACTGAGAAGCTGCTGTAAGTTCCCCGAGGACTCCCAGGGAAACTCAGCTGACTGTTAACAATAGATAGAAACAAAAGTCAGTTTGACTTGCTTCATCTTAAACACTTAGCAAAGACAGTCAAAGCCAAAACACAGCTATTTCTGGACATTTTAAATAATAATAACAGTTAAATGTAACTTCCAAAAATTAGTAAACTGGAGGCTACAAAAGAGATTCTCAGACAGGAATGCCTGATAACTATCAAAAGGAACTGCCAGAGTAGTTTAGGCCTTTATTTCTAACCTACACAGGTAGGCTTAATGTTTGCTAGTATGGTTATCCAGCCCTAAGTAACAGAATTAAAGATTTCTCTATTAGACATAGAGGTCATACTAATAAAAGTATTTTGCAAGATCAGATGACATTAAATTATTAAACTGTATCTTAAGGAAAAGGACATATGTAACCCTAAAAGTTAAATGTTGTGTTTACATCCCTGACAATTCTGGCAATGTGACAAATATCCTTAAAGATTTACATGCTCAGATAGAAGCCATGTCCTCAGCAACTTTGTCATGGAAACAATATCTTAGCTCCTGGTTCTTGGTACTTCCTGGTGGAAAACATTGTTAGTCTCTATCTTTGCCATCATACTCATTGGCATATTCCTGTGCTATGGGATTTATTGCTGCATCAATATGGTTCCAGTACTAATGAATTCTTGTTTCTCTTATAGACCACCAATCACTCAAATGGCCTTCCAGTCTATTACTTCTCAATCCGACTTCTATCATGGACCACTCGATAGACCCGATTTTTAAAGGGGGACTCCAAACTGCTTGCCCCACATCGTCACTTTTCAGCCTGAAGAAGCCAGAAAGATCTTCTTCGCCCCCCTTCCTTACAGCAGTAAGGAGTTCCCAAATTAGAGGGGGGAATGAAGCCAAATTTAAAGTTAGATAGTCAGTGTAGTTAGATAAATCGGGTCTAATACCAAGTGAAATCTAAAATGGAGGCCATGATGAGAATGATTCCAGGAAATGCAGGACAACTCATGGAATGTTAATGAAGTCCAGGAAAAAGCCCAAGGCCAGAGCCCATCTCAAAGAAGTGTTAATGAACAGCCACCAGCAAACTTGAAGGTGCTGACTCAGAAGTCCTTCCTGACCAGATTACTTCTTTGGCCCACCTGTGTCCCACCCCTCGGGCCTTCCAACCTACATTCCATCACCAAAACTATAAAAAGGGGAAACAACCGCACTTCCACGGATTCCACCTCTTGGGTCCCCTTCTTCCTCCGGGAGAAGACTTTTCTGCTGTCCTTTAATAAACTTCTAATTTCTACTCTGAAAAAAAATTTAAAAATAAATAAATATAATAAAAATGTTGCACTGAGATTGAATCGCTTTAAAAGTTTCTTTATATTCTCAATTTCTATACTTAATCTTGCAGACTGGTAACAAAGACTTCATAAGATAACACTGGTCTACAGACCACCCTTAGAAGCACTGAAATATGCATTTTAGGCAATAATCAACAGATTCTGATATTTTTACCTGTGTGAGTGAGATCTTGTCAAGAGTGGAAGGGAAGTGCTGTTTTTGCTGGGGTTATTACTTTTTTGTTCTGTCCTGTGCCAGTTAGGGCATCTTCTCCCAATTTTCACAAAGGTCTGTTTGGCAGGAAGTCCTAGGGTCAGGCTTCTGGATAGTCTCATTACAAAGGTAATACTTTTTTGAGAAGATAGCCTTCTCCAGTCCCTCAGAAGAAATCAGCAAGAATCTGTTTGATTTCACAATTTTCTGCCTAAGGAAAATCATCATCACGTTTTACTTCTTTACCAGATTTTAAGCTCCTGTGGGAAGGGACAAGGACCTCACATCGTCATGATTAGAACATGGTGATTAGTGCTCATAGAAATACCAAAGGAATTTTGAATTGAAAGTTGATAATGATAGCCAAGCTCAGTTACTCTTTAAAGAGGCAAAGAATCTAACTAGTTATTTTTCCCTGAAATTTCTTTTTCTCAGTCTAGGACTTGAAGAGCAAATTTTTAGATATAGTCCTAGGAGGAGTTTCCCAAAGCTAATGATACTCGGACATGTTCATCAGATTAATGTTGCTTAGAGATTAGCCACCAGAAGTCGATCCAAGTTTTGCTAACACTGAATCCCTAGTGAGGTTAAAATTAACCAGTACTATTGAATGCACCCAGAAATAGGTTGTTCAACAAATATGGCTCATGAACGAGTGTGTGTTAGTGGAGTCACAAGTGCCTAAGAATGAGTGGGACCTTAAGTCGTCCTAAGAATACACATGCTATGTTCCAGTGCCTGTGGAAGGGTTCTGTCTACCTGCCTGCTACCCTTCCTGGGCTTTACATAGCACCATGCAAGTCCGAGTTTGGAAGTGTAGTATTCATCCAGGCTGGCGTAGCAAACCAGCAGCAAAGGCAAGGTCATGGACAGCCTGAATCCACGGAAGGAACACAAGTCCATTCAGATGATTATCAAACCCAGAGGACAGTGGCACATAGCCAAGGTACACATCTGAAATCAGGAAAAGTGAGTGTCCTAGAAGCTTATCACCAGTACTAAGGAAAATCCCTTTTGGTGGCAAGTGTGATAGGAGGGAGTTCTTGAACATTAGGAGACATCAAACATTCTTCTCCACCAGGCTCTATTAACCTGCATACATACATCTGTCCTTCATTTCCTGACATCTCTGACACTCAGTGAAAGATAAGCTGCTTAGTTGGCCTTTGCAGTCCTCAAAGATGGTGGCTAAAGAGGAGGCCCAGGCTAAATGTCTGAACTAAGAACTTTGAGCAAATTGATGAAATCCAGTTCTGTATTTTTATTGTGAATGACAAATATTCCTGAGCTTAAATTTTTGTTTTATGCTTAGTAGGAAATATTGTCTGAGCCTACGTTAGTACTACCAGAAATGCAAGAAATATGAGCTTCTCACATAGTTTGTGTTCTGCTCAAGCACTTTAGATTGTAAAGGCAGATAAGTGTGTAAGTGAGCTGGACAGGGAGACTCCCACAGGCCGCCAGGGCAGGAATTAGAGCCAGTCTCTGCAAATTGTCCGAGATCTATAATAAAATCAAGAACTAAGGTAACCAGCTTTGTTCCTTTCACACAGTCCATGAGCTGCCCCAAGATTGCTCTGCTTCGCTTTATACGTGTTCTCTCTCTCCCCTCCTCTTGTGGTTTTCTGCGTGCATCCCTACTCCTCACTGCTACCACTGAAAGGAACTGCATCTGAGTTCCTGTGTTCAAATTCCTGAGATTAGAACATGAATGGCTCAGCTTGCCTGTGATCCTTGACCCTTGTGCACATCTGTGTCCAATCATTTGTGGCCAGTGCATGGGAAGGAGGACCCTGCAGTGCAGATTCAAAGTTTCTAGAATGTGGTTGTGAGGCAATCACACCTCAAATTATATGCAATACCCATTAGGCTTTTTTTTAAAAAAATTATTTGTTCTAATTAATTATACATAGAATGCATTTTGACACAAAATACATAAATTGAGAATAACTTCTCATTCTTCTATTTGTATGTGATGTAGAGTTACACAAGTCGTGTAATTGTATATGCACATAGGGTAATAATGTCCAGTTCATACAAGGATACATATAAATAACCTTTGCTGATGGCAAAAGAATCTAGTTCAGATCAGGATGTAATTAAAATTTGTAAACATCTTAATTAGTATCCTCACTGATATTGATGTTTATCGGTTAGTTTGAGAGGAACAAAAACAAGTGTCTGGTGACACTAAAGACTTAGGGTAGTTTGTCATGCACAAACATTACTTTTGTGAAGTAATTTCAACGGTCAAGGTAGAAGATGGAAAGAAAAAATGTTACAGTTGCCCAGAGTAATTCACTTCCTGGGCAGGTTGTTATTGATCTAAGTAGCTGAAAAGACACTCACATTGCTTTAAAATGCAGACAATAGCTGTATGTGCTTCACTGCAAGTGTTTTGATGGAAAAGACATTACAGTTCTCTTTTGTCCTCTTAACCTCATCTAGGCACGTTTTCAGTCACACTTTTAGCCCACAGCTGGATAGCTCTGTTTGCAAAGCATTCTGGCTCCAGTACTTGAACTTCATGTTACAAGTGTTGGATCTGCCATTGTTAGCTTCCTCCTGGTTCCGTGACAACTTCCTTAATTTGTTGTTCTCTCCGTACCATGGGTAGTAAGTTCATCCTGGCAGTGAAATATTGGCTCCATTCTTAAGCATAAGCGTGAAGGCCAAATCTGATCATCTGAAATTTCACACACAGAATTCCCAACAGCTCTATCATAGGCTAGTTTTATGTTTCCTCTAATGAGATAGCCCTTCCCCCACTGCCCTAAACCTATTATTATTTCTAAGAAATTTTATATTGTTAAGGTACATCCTGGGGCCAAGGAATAGAGCAGTAATTTCCAGCTCCTTAGAAAAATAAACCTGATGGCTATGCTAGTTGGTTAGAATTACATTGGTGATTTTGTAGACATTGAAGGAAAACCAGTGGGAAATTTTTGGAAGACTTGATTGTACATATCATAAAAGATATTTTGGAGCTGGGCACAGTAGTGCATGCCTTTAATCCTGGCTACTCTGGAAGTAGAGGCAGGAGGATCTCAGGTTGAAGGCCAGTCTAGGCAACTTAATGAGACACTGTCTTGAAATAAATAGAGCTGGACTGTGTCTCAGTGATAGAGTGCTTGCCTAGCATGAGCAAGGCTCTGAGCTCAATCCTCAACACTGCAAAATGGAAAAAAAAAAGAAAGAAAGAAAAGAAAAGGTAATTTAGTATTGTAAATGGATATTCCGATGTAGATCCCTTTCTAGATCAACCTGTGATGGAGGCATTAAACTTATATGCATTTCAAAGTTTAACTATGAAACTAAGCTAAGCCAAGAGTAGAATTCTGTTTTTTGTTTTGCCTTGTTTTTTAAATGACTAGAGAGAAGAGGAAATATTTCCTATGAACTAAAGATCAGCAATGCCCAATGTTGAACAACACTACCGAAATGACCAAAAGCAGCCAGACTTACAGCCTCATTCTGATAACTCCAGTCACCAAGTTGAATATCTATGCAGGAAGAAGCAAGTATTTTATACCCATAGTTACTCATATTCAGGAAAAGCAAGTAAATGTAAGGAAATGGCTCTGGAACCATTTGAAATTATCTCATCATACTTATTTACTTCCTTTTTCTGAGATTTTTGGTCTCAGGCTTTACCTGGAGATAGGATTTTATGAATCTCTGTCCAAAGAACTTCTATGTTATCCTTTCAAGAGACTGAAAAGCTCTCTGCTGAAAGCTCGGTCCTTGTTCCTGGTGCCAATCCAATAATGAAGACAAGGTTTTGAGAAAAAGGTAAAAGATTTATTGCTTTGCTAGCAAAGGAAAAACACAGGCTACTCCTGTCCCAAAGACTGTGATTCTGCCCATCATCAGGAGGCTTTTAAAGAGGTGATTCAAATGCTGCCTACATTCCACATGTTCACTTATTAATTTGTGAGATAGTCATGTCTGAGGTCTTCTGGTACTATCCCCAAAGTCTGGATTACTTCCTTCCCAAGGTGAGGATGTACTCAGGGACAGATAACTCTGCCTAGGATGGGGGAGAAAGGTAATCCTGTTTACCCTGTGATTAGAGAGGGGGAGAGTTTAGGGAGGAACCCGGCAAGAGGAAAAGAAAGAAACTTGTTCATTTTAAAAAATAAGTGGCAGAGCAGCAAGAGTTACATTCAAAGCATAAAGTGGACCCCTCTTACAAAACCATGAAAAAGAGTCAAACTAATCTGATTTTCCAGTAATAAATGTCCCAGAACAAAGCTGCACTTCAAGGAAGGATAGCAAAGTTTAGATACTCAAAAAAAAAAAAACAACTCAATGTTTTGCAGCCAATAAAAAATTATTAGACATGCTGAGAAGTATGAAAATGTAACCTATAAAGAGGAGAAGAAAATCAGTCAATAGAAAATAATCTATCAATGGCAGAGATGATGGAATTATTAAACAAAACTTTGAAATAGCTCTTATAACCGTGGTCCAGTTTATTCTTTGAATATAGCCCTTGCTGCTCTGCCTCTGCAGTTTATTTTTTAAACAGACATTTTCTTTCTCTTCCTTCCTCCCTGTTCCCCACTAATCTCTCCCCCTCTCTAATCCAGGGGAAATAGGGTTATCTTTCTTTCCCATTTTAGGCAGATTTATCTGTCTTTGAGCGCACATACCCACTGTAGGAGTGAAGTAAATCAGACTTTGGGTATGGTATCAGAAGTTCTCAGAAATGACTGTCTCCCAAATTAACAAGTGAAATATAACTCCAACAGAGGACAGAGGAATGTAGCCTTTGAACAACCTCTTTAACAGTTCCCTGTTCCTGCTGATGGGCAAAATCACAGCATCTGGGACAGGAGTTTGCTGTGCTCCTTTGCTAGCCAAGCAATACATTTTCTTCTTCCTTTTTCTCAAAACCGTATCTTGTTATTGGATTGGCCTCAGGGACAAGGACTGAGCTTTCAGCAGTACTCTAACAAATATGCTCAGTGTGTTCAAGGATCTTTAAACAATATGAGTATAACTGTAAGCAAAAATAACCAAAATGGGAGCAGACCTCAGTGGATCACCACATAGACTTTACGAAGCAGTGGTGGAACGGCACATTTTTAGGAGAGAAAATGGCAACTGGTTACAAAGGGTCTGTTTTTTATAGAGTTTAATGAGAGTGAATCATGGCAGAATGTTTAGTGTGTTAATCATTAGAGACTTGGGCAGTCAGGTAACTAGTTGTGCAGGGTTCAAAGTCTAAATCTGGACAGCAGATGCAAAAAGCTTGAAACCCACTTATCAGAGAAAACATATGACCTTTGGTTTTACAACCAGAGAAATAAAATATTGTGCTCCATTTATGTACAATGAGTCAAAATGCATTCTGCTGTTATGTATAACTAATTAGAACAACAACAACCAAAAAAAGCTTGAAACCATTGTTACTGGGATGAAAGTCCAGAACCCAGAGTCCATTGTTTGCCTTCTCCATCCAGGATCCATTCTTTCTCCCTGGGGGTTGTTATTTCATATCCTTCAATAATCAGTAGAGATATTGAAGAGATAAAAAGAATGAAACAGAACTTTTAGAAATGAAAAAAAACAGTATCTGAAATGAAAAATACACTGGATAGAATTAACTGCATCTTAAAAATGAAAAAATAAAAGATGAGTAAACTTGTAGCAACAGAAATGTTTCAAACTGAAACACTGAAAAAGAATAAATGGGGCCTCAGTAACTTGTAGGTAATATTCAGTGGTTTATTATATGTATAATTGGAGTCCCAGAAAAATGTTGGGGTTGGGGGCGGTGTGAGTGGACAAGAGATACAGAAATGTTTAAGAAATAATGGCTGAAAATATTCAAATATGAACAAAACTATGAACCACAGATGCAAGAGCCTTAATGAACCCCAAGTAGGAGAAATATATACATTGAAGAACATCAAAACCAAATTGCTGAAAACAGAGATAAAGAGATAATCTTAAAAATCAGCCAGTGAAAAGGGGCATATGATGTATAGCAGAACCAAATAAGAATGAGAGCAGAGATATTTCCAGTGACAATGAAAGTCCCAAGACAGTGGTACAACATCTTCACATTTCAAAATGAAAAAATATGTTATCAACATAGGATTCTATAGCCAGAAAAAATGTCCTTTAAAAATCTCACCTTAGGATGAAATAAAGATTTCTAAGACAAACATAAGCTGCAGGTAATATGAAAGTATTTGTTTTATAAGAGATAGTGTCTTGCTTTGTTGCCCACAGTAGCCTCGAACTCGAGATCTTGCTGTCTCAACCTCTAAGTACCTGGGACTATAGGTGTGTACCATTGTGAATCATGTAAAAGTATTTTATGGTTATTTAAAATTTTATTTTAAAAGTACTTAGGGAAAGTAAAAATATCAATGAATTTGAAGTTCAAAGAAAGTGTACAGAAATAAAGTGTGTGACAGTCGAAGGATGAGATAGGAAAATGGAAGTATGCTGTTATAAGGTAACATTCAAATATTATTATTTAAAGTGACCTTGATGCTGGGCACAGTGGTGCATGCCTGTGATCCCAGCAGCTCGGGAGGCTGAGACAGGAGGATCCAGAGTTCAAAGTCAGCCTCAGCAAAAAAGTGAGGCACTAAGCAACTCAGTGAGACCCTGTCTCTAAGTAAAATATAAAACAGGGCTGGGGTTGTGGCTCAGTGGTCAAGTGCCCCTGAGTTCAATACCCAGTATCCCCAAAAATAAATAAAGTGGCCTTGATAAGAATGTATATTGTAAATATTCACACAACCACTAAAAACTAAAGTGCTAAGGCATAGCTAACAAACCAGTCGCAAGAAATAAGGAAAAAATGAACAGAGAAGAAAAGTGATGAATAGAGAACAAGTATCAAAATGGTAGATTTAATCCAATCCCAACATCTCATTAAATACGAATATTATAAATCCTTCAATTAAAAAGAATAAATTTAATCCATCTGACTAGAGAGAAATTTTGATGTATTGTGAAGTGGAAAAAGCTGTTTTGAAATAGAGTATGGTTCATTTTTTTCCCTATGTCTAAGAAGTAGTGACTCAAACTTCACCATACAGAGATGTAGACGTAGCTCAGTGGCAGATCACCTGCCCAGCATGTGTGAGACCCTGGCTGTATGCTCAGTACTGCAAACACAAAACATACTCTTCATACTTATATGTATCCCTCTCTCTCTCTCTCTCTCTCTCTCTCTCTCTCTCTCTCTCTCTCTCTCTCTGTATGTATTATGTATGTAATCAGTCCATCAGTGGATTTAAGCAACTTCATGTTAAAAACATTTTTAGAAAAATTGCATTTGTACTGAATATGTACAGACTTTTATTCATGCCATTATTTTCTACAAATATAGTATAATAACTTTATATGGCATTTACGTTGTATTAGGTATTATAAGTAATCTAGAGGTGAGATACAAGAGGATGTACATGGATCACATGCCAATACTATGCCATTTTATAAAGGGACTTGAGCATCCACAGATTTCAGTATCTGCTGGGGGAGGGTCTTAGAACCAAACCTGTATATGCTGAGGATTGAATACCTATGCCTGTACATACACCCAGACAAATCCACATATGCACACATGATAGTTTTAAAATGGACAAATTATAGAAGAATAAATATAGGACTGGTAGCATCATTTATCTATGGGTTGTAGGAGGGGATGGGAGGAAAAATAAAAGAATACTGAAAAAATATGCATGACAAAATGTTCACAAAAAGTATTGAATGTAAAAAAATGAGTTCTGAACATGGGCAGGACTAGAAGCTGGCATGAACAAATGGAAATGTGGAATTGACTCAGGATGGGATTAGGGTTAATTTTATTCTTAAATCTTAGAACTTTAATGTAGTTTCTCTAACAGTATTAAACCTAAATATATGAGGTTTGAAGATACAGGAAATAATGACATTAGTCCCTTTATGTGGGTTTTTTTTTTAGAGAGAGAGAGAGAGGGAGAGAGAGAATGTTTTAATATTTATTTTTCAGTGGACACAACATCTTTATTTTATCTTTATGTGGTGCTGAAGATCGAACCCAGTGTCCCGCACATGCCAGGCGAGTGTGTAGCTTGAGCTACATCCCCAGCCCCTATGTCGTGTTTTATGTCATTCTTTCAAGCTCTAATTCTGTGGAGGGAAAGAGAAGACTCTTTGTAACAATTCTCCCAAGATGGAGTCCAGAACTGTTAACAGTAAGCCCTTTATTGGTATTGGCACAAAACACCAGCTATTGTTGTTAAGTGGCCATTAAACATGGCAAGAGGCTCATTGAAGTAAGCAATCAATTGGTCAGAGTTCTTCAAGGGGGAAGCTGGAACTCCTGAGATGGTCAGGGTGCTTCCGTGGGCATGAATGAATCTTGCCTTTACTTCCACACATACAAAATTAACTCAAATGTCAGAGTTCTGAAAGAGAACACCGGACTCATTGTATGCCCCTTCCCTGGATATACCAAGACCTCTTGGGAGGTAGTTTCATAGGACCCCTTAGGTTCTCAGTTGCAGAAGAACGGCTACCTGTAAATACAGTTCCACCAAGATTACATGCACACAGTGGGGGGATCTTTTTTCCCAAGAAGAGATCAGGGTGTTTTTAGAAAAGGTTTATGGATATTGGGAGCCCTTTCTTGGTACAGCCCACAGAGAAACTTGCATGATCAAGTGTCATACCCAGGATGCAGAGATGTAAACCAGCATCTAAACCAGTTACATTGTTCAGCCTTGGGTAAACTGAGGAAGGCAAGGCTTATGAATACTTTCATGAGGCTGTGGGAATTGAATTTATGAATACTTTCATGAGGCTGTGGGAATTGTATTTATGGTCCTAAATCCAATATAACAAGTGTGTTATGGTTTGCCTTAGCTTGAAGAAATTTGATGTTATAGTTTGTGTTGATGGCATATATGCCTTTATTTAAGTAGTGATGAAATTTTTCAGTAAATTTAGTTTTGGGTTTCAGTTTCTTATTTGAACTGTTCCTATAATACATATTGTTTTCTGATGGGACCTTAAAACTAACTATTAAGAACATGCATTAATAAAATTGGAAAAGAAGATGTCCTAAATATCATATATATTGCTCAGTGATGTGATATGATGTCATGTTTGACCCTCAGAGAAGAATATAGCTGGATAGACAAGTTGGAAAAATTATTAAAGAAAAGAAGCATATTACTTGAGATTTTGAGCACAGCCAAAAGAAAGTAACTCAGATAGGCTTAGAGTTGGAGAAAACAGTAGTCATGGGACAAAGGATAAGGATTGAAGAGTTGTTAGGATTGATGAAATGCAAGTGTAAAGACTTTCTTTCTGAAGCATTTGAACTAAAGATCCATTTCTCAACTTCTTCTTTTTTTATTTTTATTTTTTTTAGTTGTAGTTGGACACAATACTTTTATTTTATTTATTCGGTGCTGAGGATCAAACCTAGTGCCTTGCATGTGCCTGGCGAGCACTCTCCTGCTCAGCCAAAACCTCAGCCTCTCTCAACTCTTTTTAAAAATATTTTTAGCTGTAAATGGACATGATAACTTTATTTATTTACTTTTATGTGGCATTGAAGATCAAATCCAGTGCCTCACATATGCTTGGTAAGCACTGCACCACAGAGCCACAACCCCAGCCCTCAACTTCTTAAAATGTAAGGGCTCCTAATTGTACCTGTTCAGATTTTTCTTTTTCAATAAGAAAAGTACTGTTTACCATGTGATACTGAACCGGAACCTTCATGCAAATGCATTCTGACGGCTTACACAGCATTCTTACTCAAACTAAAGGAAAACAGTGGACACTGGGAGATCCAGTGCAACCCTTCCATCCCATTTCCTTTACTACTGCTGTGACAATGATGATGATAACTATGACGATGATGACAATGATGACGATGATGATGACGATGACGAAGAAGAAGAAGAAGAATAGGAAGAAGAGGAAGAAGAGGAATAATAATAATAATATTAATGATGCTGTGGATTGAACTCAGGCCCCCACAGAGGGGTCAAGTGCTCTATCACTGAGCTGCACTCCTAGCTCCCAGCCCTTTTCCCTTTAAATATTAGCAATTATTTTGATGTTTCTTACCCAATCCCAAGGAAATAGCATCTGGCTTTATGGAATTTGGCAGAAGTAATGACTCTATACTAATTTTGATATTTAAATATGAGCAAGATTGGCAAATGGCAACTGAAGTTGAGTCTTTTTTTTTTTTTTTTTGTACCGGGGATTGAACCCAGAGGTGCCTAACAACTGAGCCACTCTCCAGCCCTTTTTAAATATTTTATTTAGAGAAAGGAGCCCGCTGAGTGTCTTAGGGCCTCACTAATTTGCTGAGTTTATCTTTAAACGTGGGATCCTCCTGCCTCAGCCTCCCAAGCCTCTGGGATTACAGGTGTGCACCACTGAGCCCAGCTTGATTTGACAGTTTTGTTGTTCAAATGTCTGTGGAACTTTTCTATATATATTTTTTCCTTTGGACTTGTGGATCTTAGAATTCTTTTGTAACTGTTATGAAAGAATTGAACACAGTGATATGTGTAGGGGACATGTATTTGCAATTTTGTGCTGAAGTTCATTATTGAACAAAATGTAGGAAAGAGAAAGGATTAGATACCTAGTTTGTATCTAGGTACCTAGCTTTTCTCAAACCTAGAAATTGGCCCATTTCCTGGCCAGATCCAGGTTTCTGTCTTGGGACTTGGTGCTCATCTGCAGCACGTTCAAGAATGTCATTCTTGCTGTGAAGACACTTTTAATTGAGTTAATCTTATGCCTGAATATATCCAGAACACTAATCTGGGTTTTTGCTATCATGGAGTAGTCTATGCTCCCAGAATAAAACAAATTGCCTTGTTAAAGAATTCAGGAATAAAAATACCTTTTGTGAATGTAAATGATATGAATTGTTTTTAAAATATTGTCTTAGTTTATCATTGCATGTGTCATTATTTCAGAGTTTTGAGTAAGGAAATGAAGTTAATAGAGGCAAGTGTCCCATCTAAGCAAGCCTCTGGCATATTTTGTAACATCATGGATTAATTAGTGAGGTAGTGGAGCAGATCCTTTGTTTCCTACTCAGGAGCTCAGAAAATGTATAGGTAAGGGCAACAAGGGTGCCTAACATATGATAGTGCTAAAAAGAAGAAAAGTGTAATAGAAATGCCACTTTTAGAAAACATTAGCAGGCTCTGGTTGGCCTTTCACAGTCTGTCTTTGAAAGCATGGCAGGTTGAGGATCTGTCCACGGTGCTGAACCTGGCACTGTGCAAACAGGTTAAAAAGGACAGCCCTCTTTTTGGCGGGTACAGATTTTCTTCCCGCCAAAATTATTATTTCTCAAACACTTCTCTTTTTTAAGAATCTAAAGGAATTATTAAATAACAGCTTTATTAGGTTATTTGCATACCATTGAATTCACCTCTTAAAGTATACAATGCAGTAAACTTTAGTGTATTCACAAAGTTCTGGAACCATCACTACTGTATAATGTTTGAACATTTTTATTGCCACAAAAAAGTTATCCTATACCTACTATCAGTCACTTTCTATTCCCACCCCTCCCCCAGCCTCTAGCAACCACAGACTTTTCTGTATATAAATTTGTGTATTCTGGACATTTTACATAATGAGAGTCATTCAATATGTGGCTTTTGTGATCAGCTTTTTTCACATAACATGTTTTCATGAATTGTTTGTGTATTAATTTGAATCTGTACTTGATTACTTTTATTGTTAACTAATAGTCTATTTCATGAATATACCACATTTTATCCATCTATTTAACAGTCAATGGACATTTGAATTGGCTCCACTTTTTGTTATAATGCTGACATGAACACCTATGTATACATGTTTTTTTTTTCCTGTGGATACATTTTCAATTTTCTTGGATATATAGATAGGAGTAGAATTACGGGGTTATATTACCTGTTTTCTAATGTCTTGAGGAAATGCTCAATACCTGTCCAAGGCAGCTGGACTAGTGCATATTCCCAGCAGCAATGTGTGAGGGTTTCCTCACATCCTCACTAACATGTTGTCCTGTCTTCTTAATTTTAGTCATCCTAGGGGGTAGAATTTCATTGTGGTTCTGCTATGACATTCATTTCTCTAATGACTAATGATGTCGAACATTTTTCACATATTTATTGGCGATTTATTGTTTTCTCCAGAGAAATGTCTATTCAAATGCTTTGTCCATTTTTTAAAAATTTGGGTTGTTCTTTGTGTTATTGAGGTGAAATATGTCTTTACATAGTCTAGATATTGATCCCTTACTGGATATGTGATTTTCATATTTTTTATCCAAATAATTTCTTTGTAGATTTATTTTTTTAAAGTCATAGCAAGAATCAGAGACTGATTTTGATGTCACTGTGACATCTAGAGGATATTAATCTGCTACTTTTATTTTCCATCTCTTGATATTTTCTCCCAATTTAGGATTGTCTTTTTACTTTCTTGATGGCATAAAAGACTGTATTCAACATAACTATCTTCTGATGCTCCCAATCTTTTTTTTTTCAATCAACAGTCCAAGGATTTGTTAACAAAATATAAAAAGAATTACAATATCTATGTTCTGAGTAGATCATTATGAAGCAGAAATCTCATTTCATAGTACGGTTATTGGGTGATACCAAATGAAAGAAAACTTGGTGGGTCTTTGGAAAATACTTGTATATGAAGTTGGATGGTAAATCTGTACCCTGTGGGAGAAGAGATATGCCTCAAATACTATACTTTGTTGTTTATTATACTGAGATTGCTCCCCTTTCAACCAGGAGAAAAGTAAATGGAAGCATAACTGTTTTATATTTCAAACAATTATAAAGTGCCTCTTTTCAAACTCTTTGGTAAGAAGATATATTCCTTTTACACACACACACACACACACACACACACACACACATCACTGAGAGAGGAAATGATGTTTTAATTAGAAAACACTACCTCCTGAAAGATTTGTTTATTTTTTATCAAAGGAATGAATGCACTTTATTTATTTTTTTAAGAGAGAGTGAGAGAGGAGAGAGAGAGAGAGAGAGAATTTTTAATATTTATTTTTTAGTTCTCGGCGGACACAACATCTTTGTTGGTATGTGGTGCTGAGGATCGAACCCGGGTCTCATGCATGCCAGGCGAGCGCACTACCGCTTAAGCCACATCCCCAGCCCCTGAAAGATTTATTATCCACTTATTGCAGTCAGGAGAAGAGAGTAAATCTAGTGAATCTAGTGAGACAAGATTGGTGATTTCCCCTTGCAAGTTCTAAATATAGTATTTATGTAAAACCTACATCAAGTTGAGAAAATATCTTCCAGCTCATAGCCCTAAACTGAAAAGAACTTTCCCCTGTATTTTCAGTTTTCTTCCAAGTGCTTAAAGCTAAAGGAACTCTTTTCCTCCTGTTAAGAACAAAAAGTTCTATTAATATAATTGAAAAATGATTTAAACATTTAAAATTTAATTTGTCCATAAAGGCAAATGATGTTAATATTTATTTTTCAATACTTATTTTATTGACAGCGAGAGACATATAATAGTCATGAACTCTTTCATTTACAAATATTGGACAACTTTCACTTAATTTATGAAGTGTTAAATGTTTTTCTTCCTAGTACCTTACAGCCATAACAAGCATCATGTGAAGTATTTCATATTTTTATCCAAATAATTTCTTTGTAGATTTATTTTTTAAAGTCATAGCAAGAATCAGAGACTGATTTTGATGTCACTGTGACATCTAGAGGATATTAATCTGCTACTTTTATTTTCCATCTCTTGAAGATGCTCCCTGAATAAGTAAAACTAGCCTTGACCTTTCTCTAGTGGTATTACTAGAATTATATATTTTACTTTTTATTTTTGCTTTATGTGTTTTTCCTTGTTTTATAACCATTGTTATACAATTGGATTATAAAGAATTCAGTCTTCAAGCCAAGACCATGATATAACTTGGGGTCAAAAAAGGCAGGTACAATGTTCCCTTAGTCAAGTTACCACTTGGTTGTTATAGGTTCTGTCACATAGAACCTCAGAGGGATGAGAGCTTCCACCTCCTCTTGTTAGCCAAACATTTCAGAGCAAGGAGACAACTAACCAGGTTTGCCTAGAGCTCTTAAAACTTTTGGGGAGGACTAACTGGGACTTATTATGCTACTCCAGGGACAAATTTCCCATCCCTGGTGATGTGGATTGTGCCACACTGTGGGAATGTCTATGAGGATAGTAGGCAGAAAGACACTCCAAAATTCTGCTATGGCTAACAGCCATGCAAGGAAAGAGAAAAAGGTAAATTGTGATACCTTTTTATTGATTTCAAATGAACTAAGCAAATATTGGCCTGTTACTTCATGCCAGGAACTGGGCTAGATGTGCAGCCCAAGAGGAATGATATGGTCCTAAACCAAGAGGAAATCACATTGTAAAGGGGAAACTAGTGGAAAACAAATACTGAAACAGAAGTTTTATACCTATCTGTGTTTCCAAACGAGGAAATAAAGAAATTCTCAAAGGCAACTAGATAGAAGTTATAGTTTAAAAGGTGGAATGGACCAAATTGTGAAGAGCCCCTAATAGTCCATGGAGAATAGCACTGGAATTTTAAAAGAATGACTCAGATTGGAGTATAAATGGTAGAATTAGAGCAGAAACAACAAGGGTAGGGAGTTCCATCAAAGAACAGTGGCCAGTTGGACATAGGAGGCAAAGAAGCAGAAGGAATTCAACTCTGAAATGTTTGAGGCCTTCTCTGATAACCCAAGTAAAATGGAATGTCTATTATTACCCCTTTGTTTTATTTTTTTTCCATAGAACTTGCCACCAACACAAAAGCACACACACGTTATTTATTGTTGATTTCAGTAGGATATGAGACCCATGATGGAAGGGACTTTACTGTGTTTGCTATTGTATCTCCAGGGATTACCACAAAAATAGTTTTGAAAGAAAGAATAAAATAGCTAACTTGAAAGAATAAGTGGATTGTAATACTGATGAAGACAGAAAATAAAATAAATAAAATAAAAAGGAAAGGCACATTTGCAAGAATAGGTGATGGAATCTCTTTGGGGTGATTCTGAGATACCACTGTGTACAGGGCCTGGAACTTGGTAGAGAGGATGGGTGTGAAGACTGACACTTGGGAGTCATGGGTGCTCTGGTATTGGCAAAAGAATGAATTTCTAATCACAGAGACATGATACACAGAGGGATTTAAGATGTCCCACATTTTGGTATTTAAGACTTAGGTTTAGCCATGATGTCATGTTGGCACTTATTATCAAGTGTCAACTAATAGAGCTCATATATTGTTCTTCAAAGCAATAAGGGCAAAATGGCCTCATAATCAGCAATGACCCACACCAGTTCCCTTCTCAAGGCATTTTCCAATGTACCTTTAGTGTGATATTACCTGAAAGAGATAAGATTTCTCCCAATGGACTGCTGTTATGAATGTATTATAAATTCTCACACTTTCTACAGTGATGTAATAGGTTGCACTATGGTATAATTCTCTATATTGGTTTTTAAGCAAATTGGAGTCTGAATGATACAGAATATAAAATAAATTCATCTCTAAATATATTGAGAGTTGAACATTGAATATCAAACATACTATTTGTAGTAGGCTTTAAAATTATTTTTATAACTAAGATGCATCTGTCAAGGGAATTATGTTGCTCAGGTATTAATTATGTTCACAAAATGTCATTTAAAAGGTGACTATTTTGTGTATGACTATTAAGTTATACTATCCCAATGACTTTCAGAGATTATGTTGCCTATTTAGGAGGGCCACCCCTTCTACTTAGGAAAGATGTCAGTTACTTATTACATGTCATCTGACTGCCCCCACCGCCTTCCTTCTGGAGGTACCTCCCGGCTGTGTCCCCTTCACCATCTTTGTTGAGCATTTCAGCCTGGCTGACATCAGAGCTGAAGACCTGGGCCTGACCGTGTGCACATGCGCATGCATCCTTCTCCACTCTGGGCTTGGATGAAAGGCACCACCAGGCAGAATGGAGTCCCTGCTGAGTGCTTCCCACAGGGCTTACTGACACCGCCCAGATATGTGGGTGAGTTAGCTTTGGATAGTGTGAATCTTGATTAATTGGAAATAAGAGATAGAGTGAGACAGGCATCTCACTCAGGTCTCTAGGAAAAAGTAATTGATGATAATTCAGCAAATTCTTGCATCCATGAAATATGCTGAAGAAGGTAGGAAGAATCTCTGGGTTTTTGTTTATTTTGTTTTGATTGAACCCAGGGGCACTTAACCACTCACTTACATCCCCGTCCCCTTTTTTATATTTTATTTAGAGACAGGGCCTCACTGAGTTGCTTAGTTGCTAAGTTACTGAGGCTGGATTTGAACTTGGGGTCCTCCTCCCTTAGCCTTCAAGCCTCTGGGATTCCAGGCGTGTGCCACCGTGCCCACCATGAATCTCAGTTTTTATTTGTACACTTGACCGTCCTCATACATGACTGCATTTGGTCCTCCCCAAAGTCTGATGAGATGCATACAGGACAGGAAATAAAACTTTCTCAGAAACCCCAGCTGCTAAGTGGCAGCATTGGAACTCAGATTGATCTCCTGACTTGAATACTGTTGGCTATTGTTTGCCAAGAGAGCCTTGTTCCTCTACATGATATTCGCATTAGCAAATCAAACCCCTAGAAAAGAACTTATTTATAGGCTCTTTCTATGTACAAAAGGACTATGATTTGTGTACTTCACCCTAGACTATAAAAAGCTTTAGGCTGGAAGGGGAGAGAGCTGCTGGGCTGTCAGGAACTGGTCCATAAGAGGTTCTTATGGCGCCACCTAGTGTTGGTCATTGGACTTAGCCAAATGCTTTGGCTGTAAATCTAGGGGGGAAAAAACCACAAAAAACGTATTTAAGAAAATCGCAATGACCTTGGAAGTTGAAGGTTATCTTAAAGTTAACAAATTCTGTAAAGCCTTAGATCACCTGTATAATGGAAAGATCACTACACCTGGTGCCAGAAGTGTCTGACAAGTTCAGGTCGGAACTCAGTGGATAGTGCATTAAAGATGCTTCATAAAGAGCTAGGCAAGGGTTAGATAGCTATAATTTCACAAGCACTGTTCCAGAAACCTCCTTTCCAATCCTCCTAACATACTTATAGGATTTACCATCCAGATTCCACATCTGAAGAAGTAGGCTCAGAGTGGTTAAATAACCTGCCCGAGGTCACATAGTTCGTTCCTCTAGGCTATACTACATGGCATTATAATACTGATGTAACAAATTAATATGAAAAAATTAAGCAAAAAAATAATTAAGGAGTACTGTGCACCATTCATTGGTTTAGGAATAAGTTATGTAACAATTGATGAATATTATAGACTGAACATTTGTACCCCACATCCCAAATTCATGTCAAAGCCCTACCCCCAATGTGACTGAATTTGGAGATAAGGTCTCTAGGGGAAAGTAATTGATGTTAAATGGGATCGTAAGGATAAGGGTCTGATCCAATAGGATTATTATCTTTACACGAAGAGAAAGAGATGAAGCTCTTTCTCTGCTCTCCCACACTAAGAAAAGACCCTGTGAGTACACAGAGAAAAGGTGGGTGTCTGCGAGTCAGGAAGAGCCCTCTCCAGACCTGAGCAGCACCCTGATCTCAGTCTTCCAGCCTCCGGAGCGAAACAATCAATGTCTGTTGTTTACACCACCCAGCCTGTCACGTTGCACTATGGTGGCCCAAGATGACTGATAGAGTGACTATTTACTTTCTTCAAGGTGCTTCCAGCTTGGTAAGGGAGATCAATGATTCCACAAATTACAATCCAGCCTGCTAAGAGAGATGTATAAACAAAGCACAGTATAATCCCAGGTGGTGGCTGTAGCTCAGCATGCCAAAGGTGTGCAAGGTTGGCTTCCATGGATTCTGGACAGCTGCTCAAATACATGTGACAAAGGCAACCTCAGGTGCCTCCTCACTGAGCATCGTAGCTTCCTCAGAGACCTGCATGCTGCCATCTCCAGAGTGGATGACGAGAAGAGGTGCAGAGCCCCCGACTTCTGGCTTTTTCTGCCACACCTATCACAAAGAGCTTTGGGCATTTAAAGCAGATATCAGGAAAGTTCTGTTTATCTTCTCCCATGAAAGAATCTTGGAAAACTGTGAGCTGCTCCACATTTAAAAGTTGCCATCTCTATGTTCTAGTAGAAACTTAAGGTTTTAAAAAATAAACGTACAATTTTGTCAATTATGCACCAATAAGGCAGTGGGAAGAAAAAGAAAAACCAGGGCTGGGGCTGTAGCTCAGTGGTAGAGCACTTGCCTCGCATGTGTGAGTCCCTGGGTTGGATCCTCAGCATCACATTAAAAAATAAATAAATAAAGATATTGTGTCCATCTACAACTAAAAAATTGTTAAAAAGAAAAACCAGACAGGTGAAAGAACCACATCATATGATTATATTGATCAATAAAGTGGTAGCATCAGAAATTAGGAAAGACGGGGCTGGGGATGTGGCTCAAGCGGTAGCGCGCTCGCCTGGCATGCGTGCGGCCCGGGTTCGATCCTCAGCACCACATACCAACAAAGATGTTGTGTCTGCCGAGAACTAAAAAATAAATATTAAAAATTCTCTCTCTCTCTCTCTCTCTCTCTCTCTCTCCTCTCACTCTCTCTTTAAAAAAAAAAAAAAAGAAATTAGGAAAGAGGTTCGTGTTCCCTCCATGTGTGCACGAAAGGGGTCTCTAGTCTCTTGCATATGGAAAATGCTCAATAAATGTTCACTTTATGAATAAATTTTATAAATGTGTGGAAGAGTTGACTGCCTACAAAAAATTCAGTTCTATGGATATTTCTAGAAACCTAGTTTTAAAGGATGTAACTTCTGTTGTATTATCAGTAAATTTTAAATAAAACAATCAAATGACTCTTAAATTTCCAATAGAATCTAAATAACATTTATCAAAAATTTACTATTATTTATTAAAAAACAATTTTACATCAGTCTTTTTTTCTTACTGAATTCTACTCTCTTTTCAGTCTTCATTTCCAGAATTTTAAGTAATGCAATACATCTTTAAGTTTGAAAGTCTTTTGCTATTTAGAATTACTAGAAAGTTATGTTCATTATGACAGTTGTTAGCAAAACACTTGATCAAAACCATGTTAAATTTTTGATAGTTATTTTATATACATAGTACATTTTTCTTGGGTAGAGCTCTTTCAAAATCTATTGGTGAACACTATCTATTGTTAGAAAAAGAATTTATTTTCAAGTCTATTCCTATTTGGGGGTTTTATAGATGTAAGCACCAAGAAACACTGTTCTTATAAATAGACAGAAATGGAAGTTTATTGTAACGATTTCTGAATTGTGTAAATGTCATAGTAACCTCTCATTAAATATTGTTTTAACCACTTTAGCTTCTCCAAATTCATTGAAAGCAAAGAATTAGAAATCCCATGAATTGCAAAGAAATGATTATCCAGTTTACAGTGGACCACCTCCATTTCTGGGAAATGCCATAAAATGACGATTTCACCTTAAATCCTCATTCTAAGGTGAGTGCTAGGTTAGGCAGAGAGCATTGCCATGAGTCTGTCACCAAAATGACATCAGATACCAACAATATTTTTTTCTTCTCTTTTTTGTTTTACCAAGGGTTGAGCCCAGGGCTTCATGCCAGGGAAATACTCTAGGCCTGAGCTGCATCCCCAGCTCTTTTTAAAATTGTTTTTATTTTGAGACAGGATCTCACCAAGTTGTCCAACCTGTGCTTAAACTTGCAATCCTCCTGCCTTAGCCTCCCAAATAGCTGGGATTACACATGTGCACCACCCCACCCAGCTGCCACCAATATTTCTTACCTATACTCTAGTCTCCAGAAATTCTCCCTCAGGTGCAAGGATCATTGAGTGAAATTAAAGGCTGAAGTGTTGAAGGTCAGAGAAATTAAATGGCTTGCTTAATTTTATCTCTGCTACACTACCTCATCCTTATCTCCCCATTCCAGAATACATCTGAATAAACATATTGGCCCAAACATTCTATTTAAATACCCAAATACCCATGCTTAAGGGAAGAAAAGGAGAGCCATGAAGTCCGGCTGCAAGTTCTTGGTGCCTTACACTGAGGCCTGTGGGAGAGCATTTCTTCAGTTGTCCCTTCCTTTTGAAGCTTAGAACAACACCATAGTAGAAATATGATGTGAGCCACATAATACATTACTTAAGATTTTTTAGTCACCATAATAAAAAAGTGGAAGCAACTGGTTATATTAACATTTTACAGGTCTGGGGATGTGGCTCAAGCAGTAGCACGCTCGCCTGGCATGTGTGCAGCCCGGGTTCGATCCTCAGCACCACATACAAAGAAAGATGTTGTGTCCACCGATAACTAAAAAATAAATATTAAAAACATTCTCTCTCTCCCTCTCACTCTCTCTTTAAAAAAATTTACATAGTGCAATATTTCCAAATTTTACCATTTCAACATGTTATCAATACAAAAAATAATAAGTGTTAAAAAATATGTAATGATAAAATTTAGGAAAATATTAGCACTACTGTAAATTTTTTTAAAGAGAGAGTGAGAGGGAGAGAAGATGAGAATCCTGTTTCTTAAAATCTTATTTTTAGTTATCGGTGGACACAAATCTTTCTTTGTATGTGGTGCTGAGGTCAACCCGGGCTGAATCATGCCAGGCCCCCAGACCTATTTTGTATTTTATTTAGACACAAGGTCTCACTGAGTTGCTTAGCACCTTGCCATTGCTGAGGCTGGTTTTGAACGCATGATCCTCCTATCTCAGCCTTCCGAGCTGCTGGGATTATAGGCATGTGTCACCATGCCCAGCTAGTAGCAGCTCTTGAGGCATACATTGTAGGAAGATTTCGGATGGCTGAGAAGTAGGAATATAGGGAACACAAGAAAGAAGTGTTTGGAAAGGAGATGAGGCCTATCCAAGCCCTCTTGCATTTGTGAAGGGTATCTTTTCCTCCAGGCCTCTCTGTACAATGGTTTGAAGCAGCCTTGCTATACCCCAGGAGCTAGAAGTGCCCCAGTTTGAAGACCACTATTTTCATTCTTTTTTTTTTTTTACATTGCTTATATAATCTTTCTTGTTTTAATTTTTTATTTGTTCTCTTTAGTTATACTGTATTTTGACATATCATATATACACAGATAATAACTTCCCATTTTTGTGGTTGTACATGATATGGAGTTAAACTGGTTATGTATTCATATATGAACACATGTATGTTGATTCATTCTACTGTCTTTCCCATTCCCATGCCTCCTTTCTTCCCCCACTCCCTGCTGTTCAGTCTGGTGACACTCCCTCCATTGTGAGTCAGCAACTGCATATCAGAGACAACATTCAGCCTTTAGTTTGGGTGGATTGGCTTATTTCACTTAGCATGATAGTCTCCAGTTCCATCCATTTACTAGCAAATGGTATAATTTCATTCTTCTTTAAAGCTGAGTAATATTTCATTGTGTGTGTGTGTATATATATATATATATATATATATATATATATATATATATATATCACATTTTCTTTACCCATTCATCTGTTGAAGGGCACCTAGGGTGCTTAGCTATTGTGAATTGAGCTACTCTAAACATTGATGTGACCACATCACTACTGTATGCTGATTGTAAGTCTTTGGGGTATATGCCAAGGAGTGGGATAACTGGGTTAAATGGTAGTTCCATTCCAGTTTTTCTAAGCAATTGAAAGGTTAATAAAATAGGTACTTGTCACTCTGTTTTTCTGTATGCTTAACAAAACACTGTTAAAATCTTGTTCCCAGGATGTGTTGTCCCCAACTGTGAACTCTTTGCTAATCTTGTTCCCAGAATGTGCTGTCCCCAACTGCCAAACTGCAGGATGCACTCCCTCACTCAGTTGCAGGCAAACTGCCCACTCACCCTGACCCATCAATGAACTTCCCTCCATGCCCTCTCCAAGAAAAGTATATAAGCTCTGCTCAAGCGGTTCTCAGGGCTCTCTCTCTCTTTGCTATAGAGGGAGCCCCAGCATGCTGGTCTCCAAATAAACCCACCCTTCTGCTTTTGCATAAGAGAGTCTCTTGTGGTCTCTACTCCGACGTTTCGCCATACCCTTACACAATCTCCATACTGCTTTCCAGAGGGGTTGCACCAATTTTCATTCCCACCAAGCAATGTATGAGTGTACCTTTTCTCCACATCCTCACCAACACTTATTGTTACTTGTGTTCTTAATAAGGAGCCTTTCTGACTGGCATGAGATGGAATCTCACTGTGGTTCTGATCTGCATTTTGAAGACCATGTTTTGACATGCATTCTAGCTGCCATAATCTTTGAGAATGATGACACAATGATGAAACCAACATCCTAACCTTCCAAAGTAGATCAGCTAACTGTTCTAAAAATCTGGACTGAAACACATGAGACAAATTAGAAGACCCCAAAAGTCCTTGTTACTTTGCCAGAAATATCCTCATATGAGTTTTTAAGGTAAGATTGATAATTTAGTCACAAATAGAGATTTTGGAGTACTTTCCCTCTGACTGCAATGGAGATAAGATTGGGTTAGATGAGGATCATCAACCTAAATCAACTATTTGAGGAGATGACGATGTCACATAAGTGACACAGGATGTCTTTCATACCTTGATTTTATTAAGAAATTTCTATGATTTGCACCTCTAGCTCTAATGTGCATTATGTTTGTCCTGAAAAGTGGGAATGAGGAAGTGTTTCATGACACTCTCCATCTGCTCAGGTTGCCATAACAGCGTACCATGGGCTGGACAGCTAAGCAACAGCTATTTATCGTCTCACAGTTCTCACAGCTGATTTCGTTTCTGGTGAGGGCTTTCTTCCGAATGGCTGCCTTGCTGTGTGCTCATGTGGCAGGGTATGAACAAGCTCTGCTGATTTCTTCTCTTTTTGTAAGAATGCCAGTCCCATTTTATTGGGGCTCCACTTTTGTAGCCTCATTTAACTTCCTCACCTCCTCCTCACAGGCCCTGATCTCCAAATATAGTCACATTGGGGTTTGGGCTTCAACATGAATTTGAGTAGGGAGACACACAATTCAGTCTATAGCAGACACTTAGATAAAATTCCATTTTAGAAGATCTTCAAATCATTCAGACTATTATCTGCCTGAATAATTTCTTTAGGATGAAATTCTGTTTAACTGGAGGCAAATGACTAGTTTAATATCTTCCAGAACTTCCAAATATATGAATTATAATTGCATCATTCTCTCATCTCCTGTGTATGAAATGGTTTCATTTTCATGATAAAAATAAATTTCATTATGACCTATACTCCTCCCAATAAAAACTCTTGGGGAAAGTTTTTGGGGGTTTCCAGGTAAATTAATACTACCACAAGTGCATAATTTTTTTTCTTTCTGTTTTAAAATCCTGGGAATTGAATCTAAGGGCACTTAACCACTAAGCCACATTCCCAGCCCTTTTTTATTTTTATTTTTAGAGACGGGGTCTTGCTAAGTTGCTTTGGGCCTTACTAAGTTGTTGAGGGTGGCTTTGAAGTTGGGATCCTCCTGCTTTAGCCTACCAAGCCACTGGGTTTATAGGCATGAACTACCCTACAAGGTATTTTCTTATTGTACTATTTCACCTCTTTTTGTTCCCCTAGGATTTCTTTTGGCCTCAGAAGAGTAAAGGCACAGTTTTTTTTTTTTTTCTACTTCTAATTGTTTGGTTGATTGTTTGTGGCAGGGTATGAACAAGCTCTGCTGATTTCTTCTCTTTTTGTAAGAATGCCAGTCCCATTTTATTGGGGCTCCACCTTTATAGCCTCATTTAACTTCCTCACCTCCTCCTCACAGGCCCTGATCTCCAAATATAGTCACATTGGGGTTTGGGCTTCAACATGAATTTGAGTAGGGAGACACACAATTCAGTCTATAGCTGACACTTAGGTACTAGCGGCATGAAATTCCATTTTAGAAGATGGTTACAGATATCTGATCCTTGATAAAGGTAGCAAAACCATACATTGGAGAAAGGATAGGCTTCTTAGCAAATGGTGCTAAGCTTGAGCACAGTACATGAACCTATGAAACTAGAATTAATAAACTAAAAAGTACCTTTCTCTGAATACTTTAGAAATTGATGTGTGAAATACCCTTGAAATCTATTTTTTATTGCTGTGGCATTGGGAAATTCCATCAGGTATAAATATAGGGTATTTGACTTTACTGTGAAATACAAGTTTATGGTATTGAAAGAGAGGGGCTGTGCATCCTACTTGTATTAAGTTCCTTAGAGAGAATTTAAAAAATGAGAACACTGCAATGGTTCAGCAGGTTTGTTTTTGAACAGTTACTACAAATGTTCAACAAAAAGGAACTTAGAGTCTTTCCTACATTAACTATTCTAGGCAATGGTGTGGAAGTAGATATACTAGTTCAAGGTGATTACAAATATGTTACCAAGTATTTACACATTACGATGCCATCATATTACCTTTAGATCTAATATTTGATTCAAGGAGGAAGCTGTGAACTAATTGGAACTGTCTGTAGTGGTGTTTTTATATAGACTTTTATGTAAGCTTGTAATTTTTTACGTTTTTATTTATTCATCTTGACATAAGAATAAGCCCAATTAGGGTTTTTTTTTGTTTTATTTTTTGCTTATGTGTATTTAAAAAATTTTTAAATTTGTTCTAATTAGTTATACATGACAGTACAAAGAATTTTGACACATCATATATAAATGGAGTATAACTTCTCTTTCTTCTGGCTGTAGAATTATATAGGTTGTGTAATCATTTATACACATAGGACAATAATGTCCGATTCATTGTACTGTCATTCTTACCTCCCCCATTAAGGTTTTGACTTCCTAAGTTACATAGCTGCTAGGAGTACCAAGCCATCACTGGTTCTGCTCAGCAGCAGACACAGGCTTTGAATCTCTAGCACTTTTGTCTTTTTTTTTTTTGAGCAATTACTCTTTTGACTTGTCAGTTAAACTGAAAGGACAAGAGGCATATGTACACTTTTCCCAAAAGTAGACTGGAATCTGCAGCTGCTGTCAGGCCACCCACTGTGTGGCTCTTCCTTCCCAGGGTGGAGGGACTTTGAGAAACCAAATAATCTGGCTGTTACTGCCCACCCTTGGCTTTTAAGGGTAGAAAATTCACATTAGGAACTGTTCAGAGAGAGTGCTTGGAACTAGGTTAACAAGAAAGGATGTAAAATTTATATACCTGTAGCTAGAGGAAAATGACAGCTTTGTGTCCAAAGGCTGAGGCACCATGTCCTTTGAAAACGTCATCTCACAGTCTCTACTTCCAGGCCCTGTGGCAGCAGAGCTGGCTGCCAAGTTGGGGAAGAAATGAAAAGACTGAGCTGGAAGTACAGATGGGAGAAAAGCAGAAGAGAGACAGAGAGCCCCCCTGCAGGGATGCAGGCTTGGGGCCGAGGTATTGGAGAGGCTGCTTGCCAGCCTCTGAAGAGTCAAGGCCAAAGCCACTGCTTTGTATGTGACAGCAACACTGCACTGCTCAAACACAAGGCACTGGGGATATATTTTTTAATTTTAATTATTCCCCATTAAGGATAACTTTGGGAATTTTAAAGAATCAGTTTCAAATGGTACCACTGTCAATCTTTTGGTGTTAAATGCTCCTCTAGACAGTTCTGTGCATAGGTTTTTGGTGTGTTTACATAATTGTTATTTTACTGCATATACAATTTTATGTCTCTTTTTTATTTTTTTATGACTCTTTTGTACTTAACATATATTCATTCTTTTTCCATGTTAACAGTCTTAAAATGATAAAGAATAGGCTAGTTGTTACATGGAATTTCTACTCATGACTGACTTTAAGAAACTCTAGTTTTTGACTCTGGTTTAACACACACAGCTCTCTAATAGTTTAGTTTTCTAATGTCAGTGAAATGAGCATATTAAGTATGTTAAAAACTCACACCTCTATATTTATCTATAAAACACACAGTACAAATTTGATAAGAATATTCATAAGAGTATTATGTATATATAAACATACCCACAGTAAGATAGTTGAAAGATGAAATAACATTTAATTTTTAACTCAAGTACAGATAAGAATAATATGGGTGAATATTGTTTGGTTTCCAAGAATTTTGGAAATTCTTGGTTTAACTATTTTTGAAATGGCAATTTGACTTTGATTTTTAAATGTAAAAGGCTTTTTAAAGTATATTTTAGTGGTTCTAATTAGTTATACATGACAGTAGAATGCATTTTGACATATGGTGCATAAATGGAATATAACTTCTCATTCATCTGATTCTATTTTTAAATTGTTTTAGGAGAAAAAGTTTATTTGGGGGCTCATGGTTTCAGAGGTCTCAATCCACAGACAGCAGGCTCCATTCCGTGTGGCTCAAGGTGAGGCAGGACATCATGGCTCACATGATATCAGAGGGAGAGGGAGAGGGAGAGGGAGAGGGAGAGGGAGAGGGAGAGGGAGAGGGAGAGGGAGAGGGAGAGGGAGAGGGAGAGGGAGAGGGAGAGGGAGAGGGAGAGGGAGAGGGAGAGGGAGAGGGAGAGGGAGAGGGAGAGGGAGAGGGAGAGGGAGAGGGAGAGGGAGAGGGAGAGGGAGAGGGAGAGGGAGAGGGAGAGGGAGAGGGAGAGGGAGAGGGAGAGGGAGAGGGAGAGGGAGAGGGAGAGGGAGAGGGAGAGGGAGAGGGAGAGGGAGAGGGAGAGGGAGAGGGAGAGGGAGAGGGAGAGGGAGAGGGAGAGGGACTGACTCCACTGGCCAGATACAAAATATATACCCCAAAGCCACACCCCCAGTGTCTACCTCCTCCAGCCACACAGTATTAGCCTTCACTTACCACTCAGTTAATCCATTCAGGGGATTAATTCACTGATTGGGTTAAAACTCAAATCCAATAATTTCTCCTCTGAACCTTGCATTATCTCCATATGTGAGTTTTTGGGGGATTTACATAAAAAAAGAGAAGACCATACAAAGTTTCCATATGTTTTGTATCCAATTTCTTCAATTACATCTTTTTTGTTTGTTTGTTTTTACTGGGGAATTATCTCAGGAATTTTTAACGGCTGAACCACATCCCCAGTCCTTTTAGTTTTTATTTTGAGACAGGGTCTCAGTAAGTTGCTTAGGGCCTTCCTTGCTAAGTTGCTGGCCTCCAACTTGGGATCTTCTGCCTCAGCCTCAGTCATTGGGGTTACAGGAATGGGCTACCATGCCCAGCTCTCGATGATATCTTAATTAGTACGGCACATTTGTTACAATTAATGAACCAGTATCCACACATTATGTTACATTAGTTGTGATAGTAGGAGCAAATGTGACTCCATTTTGTTTTATGACTTCATCCTGTAAAGCAACCATGCCAAGAAGAAGAGTCATGACTGGAGCAAGATGTTCTTAACCTTTTGCTATAGAAACCTTTAAGAACATGGAACTACCTAATGGGGTATTGTTTCTGTAACTAGGGTAACGGGGCTCTGTTTCTGTAACTGGGGTGACTGGACTAACTGTGATTGGTTAGGCTTCCCTCCACTTGACTGCACTGTCCCGATTCTGTATCCTGGCTTGCTTGCATTGGCTAGACCCTCTGAACATCCCTTTTGCGGTTTTCAGGCTTATAAGGAGTGCCCTTGCAATTGTTCGGGGCTGATCAGGGGAACAGCTTTATGTTCTGGTCAGCCGCCACCGGTGGGTGTGCTTCAATAAAGGCTTGATTTGATTATACGTGAGTGGTCTGGAAGTCAGTTTATGAAACCCTGGGACAAAGTTTAACTATAACAAGTTATAATAATAATTAAAATCTATGGTTTATTCAGATTTCCTTTGTTTAACATAATGTCCTTTTCTGTTCAGGATACTACTGAACAGAAATATAATATAACAACATCATGTTATATTAGTTGTCAGGTCTCTTTAGGCTTCTCTTGACTGAGGCAGTTTCTCAGACTTTGTTGTTGATGATCTTGACAATTTTGGAGAGTACTGGTCAGGTATATTACAGGATGTCCTGCTAGTGGAATTGTCTGGTTGTTTTCCTCCATAATTTGTCTGGGTTTAATGGGTTTTGGAAGAAAAAAGCACAGAAGTACAGTCCTATTTTCATCAGATCACTTCATGATTCATCACTGACGTCAGGCCTCATGGTGGCTTGGTGCCTGTAGTTAAGCATCCAATCTTTACCAAAAGCAGAGTAGTTTTCCACAGAGGATGGTGGGGCTTATTTCACTGAGAGAGAAGTCTTCTGAAATTCTGAAGATTTTCCACACTCTGACAAGTAAATATATTACCCAAAATTCCAGAGTGGTTGCTACTTTCTGCTTACCAGGACTAATCAGCATATCAATGTAACAGACTAATGTGAGGTTCTTTCTAAAGGGAAGGTGAATGAGGCTGCTGTGAGCTAAATTAGGGACCCAGAGTTGAGGGCCTGGGGCTGGGTTGTAGCTAGCGGTAGAGTGCTCACCTAGCACATGTGAGACCCTGGGTTCAATCCTCTGCACCACATAAAAATAAATAAAATAAAGGGTTTAAAAAACAAAACAAAACAACAACGAAAACAAACCTTGGCTATGTTCCAGGTAGACATGAACTGGGGGGAAGTGTCACTCTTCAACCCACTACAAAATCATACTCTTAGGCTGGTGTTGTGGCTCAGCATTAGAGTGCTCGCCTTGCACGTGTGAGGCGCTAGGTTCAATCCTCAGCATCACATAAAAATAAATAAATAAAATAAAGGTATTGTGCCCAACTACAACTAAAAACAAAACAACAATAACAAAATCACTCTTAAAATCTGAAAGAAATATGTGTAGCATATATATAGACAAAATACTTTTATTTTTATGTGGGGCTGAGGGTTGTGCCTCACGTGTCCTAGGTAAGTGCTCTACCATTGAGCCACAACCCCAGCCCAGTTTTTTGCATTCTTGCCAGTTGGAAGTTCATTCCTTCTGGTTGTTTTTTCCAACAGATATCGAGGAAAAAAAAAAACAACAAACATCTAACAGATAAATAGCTGCATACTCAGTACCAGGAGATGTATTGATTTGCTCTAGCAATAAAATCACGTTTTCAATAAAGTAGTGCACCTGTAGCAATGAGATTGAAATATGAGACTCCAGTGTCATTTTTCCAGGACTTATGTTCCAAATAGACAAATTGTAAAGGAATGTGGCATCATCATCTCTTCAAGTCTTTGACAATCCAAGAATGTGATATTGCTTTTGGTTTACATATCACCCAATAAGAATTTATAGTGCTGATATATTTTTTTCCTAGGGACACAATAATCTATTAGCCAATGACCTCACTCATCCATCTCTATGAGTAAGATGACACTGTTTTGGCTCTGCTGGCCATTACAGTAACCATGCCTACTTTTTGGCAACTAAGTGCCACTCCTTGGTTGCTCCCACTCTGGGGCCCCATTATCCCCACCACATTTAGGAATCCCAGTTTGATGGCTACAGTGGCAAATGCAAGATATCATTACAGAGAAAAGTAATCTTAGATATTTTCAAGGATTCTGGGGCTTCCCGAACAAATTTATTTCTCAAAATCAAGGGGAAGTAGGTCCTACATAATAACCAAACACACCCCACCTCCCTAAGCCTTTGGATACTTTCATGTAGTCTTCCTAGGCAGTTCTGGCACTTCTACTTTGTCGTGAAGGCACTTCTGGATGGATGGAGGTCACATGAACAATGGGGTTTTCATTCAGATCCTTTTCACAGTGGGCCCAGTGGGTCCCCAAGCCCATCCCATGGTTATTTTCCCAGTTTGTCAAGCATAATAGGAGAAGACACACTCAGCATATAAATACACTGTTAACACTTTTTCTAACCCTTTGAGATGAAACCTCAAACCCGGAATCTCTGCTTGGTGGATCCACATAAATTAACTTGGACTAATACAATTTTATTACCTTTCTACCTTGAGCCTTACATGTTTCCTGGGGTTGCCACAAAAAAAGTACAACAAACTGGGTGGCTGACACAACAGAAATTTATTCTCCCACAGTTTGAGGCTGGAAGTCTAAAATCATATTATTAGGAGGTCCAAGCTTCTTCAGAAGGCTCTTTGGAATAAACCTTCCTTGCCTCTTAGCTTCTAGTGGTTCCCAGCATTCCTTGATTTATAGCTGCATCACTCTATTTTCTGCTCCCTTCTCTACCTGGTCTTAATTCCCTCATTCTGTCTACATCATATGACTATGAGGCCTCTAAAGACACTAGTCATTAGATTTAGGGCCCATTCTAATCGAGTTTGACCTTAAGTACATCTGCAAAGACCTTATTTCCAAGGAAAATCACATTGTGAGGTTCCAGATAGCCATGAATGGTGTGTGTGTGGGGAGGTGTCACTCTTCAACCCAATACAAAATCACACCCTTAAAATTTGAAAGAAATATATGTAACATTCTTTTATATGTTCTGAATTTTCTAGCATGCATATTTGTCATTTTTTCAAGTAAAAAGTAAAGGAGAAACAACACCCCAGAGTTCTCTGCCCCCAAATGCAAATATTCTTTCCACATAATTTTATCCTGTGCCCAACATCTCCCTAAAGTTGTCTCCCAGTCTTGATCGTCTCTGATGATGTCAGGATCAAACTCCTTAATTAAGGTAACATGGCTTTTCATGATTTGGTCTTCAGCATCCTTCTCCCTGTTACATAGTCCAATAAAATTCCCTGCGACTACCGGTTCCGCCCCAGCCTCCGGCAGGTGTCTGAGCTGCCTCTGCCACACCATCCCTCCATGCTCTGGTCCTGGGTTGTTGGAATGCCCAACAACGGAAACTGCTACTCTGTTTCTATACTACCTCTCCAGAGATGAAACACTTCACATTTTCACTTCATCTCTGAGATCTGACCTTTGCTTTTATTCTTCTTAAATGAAAATTTCCATATGAAAGAACATAACCCACGAACACATAGTGCTACCCTTGAGCAACCGTGTCCAGATGAACCACTTCTCCCTCCCGGGAACCAGCCAGCCACCAGCCTGCCCCCACAGCTCAGGCCAAAGCCCGCGGGAGGCCAGGGCGAGCCGCAGCACCACCCGGTCAGCCCGCAGCTCAGGTCCAGATTCTTCCTCTTCACCCATCACAGGCGCTTCCCTTTTGGACCTAGTGCTCGCAGCCATCGGGAAAATGAACAGCAGCGACTGCAGCGTGCGGGGTCAGAGCATGCGCAGCGGACCAGCGGGGCTGCAGCTCAGCTCTCGAATGCGCACGCGCAGAGGCCGCTTCCCCCCCCCCAGGACGCCCCGCCTCCGGCCGCGCCCCTTCACTGGGGGTCAAAGATCGCGGGGCGGGCCGCCGTGACGCGCGCGGAAGCGAGCCGGGACCTTCGGAAGCGGCTGCGGCGGTGGCTGCCACGGAGGGGCGCCCCGGCAGCTGGGGCTCGGGATCGCTCCGAGCGGCTGAACCCCGTCCGCACCGCCTCCTCCTCCGTCGCTGCGGACGGCCGCATGCGTCGAGGGACCATGCCCCAGCCCGGAGCGTGGTCGGGCGCGAGCTGCGGCGAGACGCCGGCGCGGGAGGGCGGGAAGGCGGCGGCCGGCGGGCAGCCCCGGCCCGCGATGCGGTGCCCGGCCGAGCCGTGAGTGCGCGGGGCGAGGGCCGGGCGGCGGCGGCGGGCCGGGTCCCCTGCGGAGGGCTGGTCTGGGCTCCTTCGGCGTCCTCACCGAGGAGGACACTCAGCCCGTGTCCGAGGACAGCCGTTTCCCGAGGGCCCTTCTCACAACCCTGGGCACCATCGTCTCCCTCCCCGCGCCCGGCCGTGGCATCTGCTCGTCTCTAAAGTTGAGGAAACTCCAGAAATTTGGGGAAACGACCCCAAGAAGCGTCTCATTACCAATTCCCCGTAGCCCTTTCCTCCAGCCCGGCGTGGGGAGGAAGTAAGGTCGCCCCTGTCCCAGTCGCAGGAAGACGGCAGCGCGACACGTTTGCTCTTGGGAGGCAAGTCGCCGCTTGTCCCACCTGTTGGACAGCCTTTGGACGCGGTCTGACCCCTTGTCGTCTTACCCTGAACGGCCTGACTAGTTCTCCTAGCCAACTGTGAGAAAAATGGCAGGGGTATGAACTCGAGGCGCACTTTCTACACTGTAGAGAAGAAGGCCCACTTAAATGCCTTTGAACTTCAAAAATTGACGAAAGCACAGACAGCCAATTTGATAGATATTTTTTAATTGGCTGGGGAATTAAGTTGTAAAGCATGTTTAAATGCACCTTTAGAGCTCCTGTCTTAATCGCCTACAGAGGGGTTCTTTAGAAGCCTGCCATGTAGATAATGGTATTATAGTAACTCATTTGCATAGTGTTTTACAACGTGCTTTGGAGTATCTTGTTGAGCACTCAAGTGTGACGGTAATTATTCATTTAATGGGTTAATGGTCACTGGGAAAGACTTAGGGCAAGAGGTCTCAAACTCCAGAAGTAGGCAAGTAACTTAAGTTAGTACAATTGGCCAGGAGTTGTTCTTGGGGACCTGGATAGCTTATGTCTGCTTTGGGGGCTCCAGCCTATGTAGTGTTAGATCTTCTGTATCTGAAGAATCCAGATATATTGGCTTTTGCGTGAAATATCCTCATTTTTAAAAGGAGGCACTTTCTGTTTTTTCCTTTTAAACTTCAAACCACTGTAGAGACCCTTGTGGTGAGTTGATGTGGTCTGTAATTATAAGTATTCTGTTTGGGATAAAGTCCTACTCCAGACACTGCAGAGGCTTAAGTAGGGGCTCTCTCACCTCTGCCCCTTGCCTTGTTGCAGCAGCTGCTCACCACTAGGCTACCACCACCCTGCTTTCACTTTCTGGCTTCCCTGGGGACTCGCCCCCCCCCCCTTTGATGCCTTGCCTCTCAGGTGTTGTACCTCTCAGTCTTCAACTGAGCAGTGTCACACTCCCTTAGAGATGCAGAAACTTGAAACCAGACTCCTGTTTCCAAAAGTACCCATACTTATTTGGCAGGTTTTCTGATGGATGTGGTTCTCAGAGTTAGCACCTGGGGAAATGGGCCACAGTGGGAAGGAGCTCTTCTCTGAGGAAAAGGTTAGGACACAGATGCCCTTTTCATTTCTCAGTAGACTTAAAGCTGAAAGGAATAATAATAATAAAAAAAACCTAGCATAGGTTTGTCATTATACACATTAAGAAGCAGTTATAGACTCCTTAGGTGCAGCTTGGCATTGTCAGGGCCATGGATCCCTGATGCTTTGGCAGGCATCTACCCCACCTCTTCCTGACTTCCTTAGCAAAATCAGGCAGAGGTAAATAATTATAATGACAGCAAGCTTCGGCTCCCATTCCCCCAGAGTAGATGTTCTGGTTTGTGTTTTCATTAGCATCTTAATATCTTTTTTTCTCTTTGCTTTTTGTTGCCTTTTATTATCTCATTCCCGTTTAACTCATCAATGGGAGAAATAGGGAGGTGAGTATAACTTTCAGATGTCAACTTTTGAACATCTTAAGTTTTGGACTTTCTATACTGTTTCATCTTTCTGAATCAGCAGTATGTAGACTTGCATGTAAATTCCTACTTGATTAGTAGTTCCAGTGTAAACTTAGGGTAGGGCCCTTTTAAAATCTTTTGGGTCATTGGAACCAAGCCTTTTCTTTCCACTCAGATAAGTCAAAGTGTTTGCACTGGGAACTATTAAATATAATAAACTTGCAAATGTTTTGAGATATTCCATGGAGTTATTTTTGGCATATTTAGTGAGAAGTAGTTATGAATACAATTCATGACCCACCATCTACAGCTGATTTATATATTTAGGATATGACTCTTTGGAGGGTGTGAGGGATGGCTCATTTCCTAGCAGCATAGGTGACTTTTCCAATAAGCTCACTGCATTTCTCAAGGGTGAGAGGTGGGCATGTAAACCACATGAATAAGCTGCTTTTAAAATGTCATTGCAGTTTTTCTTTTTCTTTTTTCCTTTTTGAAAATTGACTCATTTGAGAGCTGATGGTTGGCATCTCCTGGACAACCCCCAAGATGGCTCAGAGGGTACTTTAGGGTTCCATTTGAAGAGGTCTTCAACAGTCCCTTAGACCATTAATGGACTTTCTGGAAGTTCCTGTTGCTCTCATTAGCCAGGTCTCTGTTCTTTTTTCTGCTTATCCCACCACCAACATTTGACTCTTGTGTCTGCCTCTTGCTCTTAACTCAGCTAAGCCACACTGTGGTTCTTGAGAACATGGTTGATATCCAGACCAGAAATGTTTAGGGAATTGAGAACAGAGACTACTCCATGTCCCTTCTTATGTTTTGTGAGGGCGGGACAGGGTTCGAATCAGGGATTCATGGGCTGGCTATGTTGAGAAGCATACTATTTGTGAAGCCCTAAGAAATTGAAGGCAAAATTTGTGAATGTTTCTGGCCCAAGGTTTCAGTTAAAACTAGATTCTTAAAGGAACTGTGAGCTCTGCTTCCCCACCACCAAGCATTAAATTGTTGGTCTGTTTTCTTCTTTCACCTTGTGTGGGTGGAATGAGGTAAGTGTGGTAGGGTAACAACTATCACCTCTCACTCCCTCCACCTAATGAAGAGTCTGCTTTAGGGATCAGAGCTAGGATACCTCTAAGAATCAAAACTCATTGTTGAGGGTGGCTGCTTTGTCCTCATATGCCTCTGGAAGTCACACAGGACAGCTTGAGCCTATCATGGGAAGTCCACTTGCAGAAGAGGGGTGGAATTTTGACCTGGGTGTTGGTACTTCCCTGCATTTTCTGCAACCACTAAGTGGTGGAAAAAGGTTGGTTTAAGTGGTCTTTGCTTCTCCTGTGCCTGTGTGGGAAGGTATGTCACATTGGTTAGCTATGTTTCACTACCTGACCCTTTAGTCTAAGACAGGCCAAGTTAATGCAGGACTGGAATTCAGAGGGCTGAAAAAGCTAAACTCAATTCTTTTAGATAACCAAGGCATCTTGGTGCAAAGGTTCATACTGGTGAGTGATTAGGATGCTGTCTTAGTAGCTTTGTGTAGACTTTAGAGTTGTTTTTCATGTTACATGTTTACTTGAATCAAATTGAAAAATTGGCTTCACAGGATTGTCTTTTGCTTCACTGAGCTCTGCTTTTAATTTGCAGGTTTTCTTGGAAATAGTATAATTTTGTCTTTATAATACTGAGCATTATAAAATAAGTCTTCAAAAGTTTGTGTGGTGGTCTTTGAACAGAGCAAGAGCAGTTATAATTTAGTATGCATTGCCATGTAGCTTACTCAATTTGGTATATTGCCTTAATAGTAAGAATAAGATATTTAGCTTACTAGAAAATTTGCAAATTCTGTTTAATGGGAACTTTAAAAAATATAATGTCATCATGCTATACTCAGAATTTTCTAACTAGGAATTATTAGCATTTGGTTTTAAAATTTAATCTAACAATGTAATTGTGACTTGCAAGCCAGGAAATTGGGTCATCTAAGACTTTTATCTTACTTTCCTCTACCACTTTTCCAACTATGTTTTCTAAAAGAAAACTTTTTGTTGTGGTGATCATCTGAATCTTTAGGCTTCATTGGCCTCTTTTCTGCCATGGTGGATACCTCCCCACCCCCCACCCCAATACTTATGCAAAAAACAAAACAAAACAAAACCTGCCAGATTTCTGAAACTGTTCAGCATTTATGAATTTATCTTATCTTGTTGTATCCCTTTTCCTTTCATTGCTTCACTCTTTCCTTCCTATAACACAAATTCAAACTAAACCTCTATTTCAGATTTCCAGCTTTAAATATTATAATTTTATTTTGTAATTATTTTCAGCTTTAATATTTTGATACTTAAACTAAAGCAAAAGTTTGAATTAAGTATTTTTAAAATTAATTTTATCTTCCATTCTTGTTAGCCTTATATTAGATGGATAATTACTTCATTATGGCTGTTGAGTTTCTTCCTTTCTGTTGATTGGATTTTTTACTTGAATTTAAAAGTTATCCTTTTTTGCTGGGCATGATAGGGCACACCTGTAATCCCAGTGGCTTGGGAGCCTGAGGCAGGAAGATCACAAGTTCAAAGCCAGCCTCAGCAATTTAGTGAGGCCCCAAGCAACTTAGTGAAACCCTGAATCAAAATGAAACATGAAAAGGGCTGGGGATGTGATTCAGTGGTTAGGCATCCCTGTATTCAATCCCTGATACCAAAAACAACAATAACAAAAAAACCTTATTCTTTCTCCAAGGAGATAAAACTTGGGGATAATTTTTTAAAGATCATATTACAATTTCCATACTGTTTGGTGACCAAGGAAGTTAGCTATATTCTTACACAGGATCTGAGTTAAATCCAGTTGTGGCTAAAATAATTTGCATATACTCTGGACCTTGTTTTCATCAGTTTTTGATTTGCTTCTTTTGAATACTGTGTCCCCAATCACTGCTTTTTGTTTCCAAAAATCTCCCTTTCTGTTCTGTCTTCTCTTTGCATTTAGTTATCCTGTTCTGTTTCCTTTTATTTTCTTCCTGTTGGCCTTTGTAGGAATTGTTTGGGTGTACAGTAAGGTGCTTGTTTAGAAAATCTCCTTTGGGCACTGATGTTGTGATTGCATTTTTTGTTATTTTGTAGATTAAAAAGGAGGAGGACCAAAGCGGAGCCAGATGTGCGTGCAGATTAGCCACAGAACTTGTTTGAAGTCTGTAGAAGGAAGACCTAGAAGAGGAATCATGTTGATTTTATAGCTCTCCTCTAGTCTTTCATTTTGAAGATGAGAAAACTAGGGCAAGATTGGGGAAGTGCCTTCCCCTAAGACATATTTCTGATAATGATATTTAGAAAGTGATTCACTTAAATGATTCTTCCAGAGGATCAGAGCAAGGAGGCAGAAAAATGTTAAATATTCAAGAAAAGAATGAACACGTTTGGTCATTTTTTTGTTTTAGATCTTGTGAATCAGGTTTCTGTTTGCTTTTAACTCTGGCATAGGCTCCGGGAGTGATGTTACATTTTTCTCTTGAAATCTCACTGGAGTCAGAATACAAGGAAAGTACCCTTTCCATAATATTTGTTCCTTCACCCTCAAAACCTTAAACAACACACATACCACATTTATTTGGAGAGGAAAAAAATGGAATAAAAAATGATCATTGGGCAAATTGCTTATTAATATTCTGCACCAGTGAATGTATGAGAATTAATAAGAATAGCTAACTTTTTTTGAGTACTAATTATTTTACATGTTTTTACTTCTCACAACAGTCCTTTGAAGTGAATTCTCTTACTATCCTTTTTTATAGGAGGTTAAACTTGGACACTAAGAGGTGAAGTTGCCCCAGTAATCACTGTACATACAGATGGAGTGAAGGGCGATTAAACTTGTGACAGTCTGATTCCTAGGTCCTCACTCCATCCTTTGCTCTCTGCAGAAGGTTGACATGGCTAAGAGGCAGGTCAGGAGTATGAACTGTTCAAGAAGAGAGAACCCCTGGAGCAGATCATAGGTTTAAAAGTGCAGGGTGCAGGCTGAGGTTGTGGCTCAGTGGCAGAGTGCTTGCCTAGATTGTCTGAGGCACTGGGTTTGCTTCTCAGCACCACATACAAATAAATAAAAAATAAAGGACCATCAACAACTATTAAAAAAAAAAGTACAGGGTAGTGTTGGTCAAGTGTTTGGAGTGAAGGGAGCATAGTGCTTAGTGGGGTAATGGAGTCCAGGCTAGAATAGAGTGGAGGATGAAGTGCAAATTTTGACATTGTCCCCCCAGTGTTTGAGAACCATTGAATGATTTCAGCAGAGGCAGGTTAGACTCCCACTTCTTTCCACCTCTCCTAGCATCTCTTCTGTCCCTCTTTTCCCCTCCGCTGTACTAGGTGGTTGGGGCATCTTAGTCATTCATTTACATTTTTTAGCTTGCTGCTCCTTCCTGCCTTTCATTGTGCCTGGAGTGCCGCCTGCCACTGGCTTGTGTGGGGATGGCATGTGCTAAGGTTGTGAGGAAGTTGGGGGTCTGAGTGTTCCTTATGTGGGTGTCAGCCAGTCTCCTTGTTTTTAGCTTAGTGTGTTCTCCATACCCTCAGAAGGACTTTAGGGAATCCAGTTTCAGAGTTTTTCTGGGGTTCTGTCCTGTTTACTAGCTTGCTTTCCACAGATATTCCTCCACCAGCCTTGGGCTTCCTTTCCAGGGTCATTTACCAATCTGCTTTCAGCAAAGATGGAGTTGGTGTTTCTATATCCTTTGTCATTTTGGGTGTTCAGCTAAAAATCTTGAGGGAGATGGCGGGTCTTCAGGGGTCTTCATTTTTTCTATTATGTTCTTCATTTTTTCTAGTACCTAGTGGAATTATGTCCCTTTCTAGTACTTAGTAGATTCTTTTAGTTTATCAGAGAGACTAGAGACACTTCAGGAAGCTGTTATGTGAATAAAAAGTCCATAGTAGTACTAGTAAAGTGAAAGCATGTGGAACACTACAGAACATAGGTGGCTGGTTGAATGTGGAAGTTAGGGAGCAGGAGGAACCTCAAGGGGGATTGTTAGCTTTGAAGACTTGTAATTGATGTTCTCCTGTCACTAGTTTTAGAGTAGCTATTGTTATATTTGCTTGTGACATGTTACAAAGGTTGGTAATTCGCCTGCATGCTTGTATTAGCACTCTTCCCATCCTAAGAACTTGAGAGAATCATTTTGAAAGCTTCACTGATAAGATGCATGCTAAGATGCCTAGATGTACATCTGAGACATTAATAGACATTAATTGAAATGGCCTTAGGACCATGTTGCTGGTGAGTGATGTACATTATAAGATATTCTGAAGTAGAAGACAGTGGTGTGATAGAAACATGAACATCTAAGATATAGAACCCATATTTGATCAGATTGCTACTATGTAATGTGAGAAGAGTTAAGCTTTTAGTGTCCCATGCATTTTGTAAGCAGCTGTAGGTTGTGATACATCAGAATATATCAGAGCAACAAGTGTTTTGAAAATGTCTACTTTGGTGTGATTTCAGCGAGGAGGACATGTACCGTGCTGCAGATGAAATAGAGAAGGAGAAAGAATTGCTTATACATGAAAGAGGGGCATCAGGTATGTTTGGAATTGTTTTATTTATTAGAGTCCTTACTGTTTATACTAGAACATGCAGTTAAATTGGTATAGCCATATTCATAAAATCTGTACATGCACTTCCTAGGAAGTATTCTTACAAGTACGGTCTTACATACACTGATTATTGTTGAGGTATGTATGTTTAGGGAAGACTGTTTCCTGAGGTTTCAAAAGTTCAATGCACATATTCTCAATGCATTCTTTACATTCATGTCATTTTTTTTGTTCCTGTAGAGGATTATTTTAATCTCCTGAAACTACCTTCTCTTTTTTATTTCATTACATTCCTAGGAGAGTTTGACTTTGAAATGGATTTTTCATTTCTAGTTGAAGCTAGCTGTGCACATCTTTGCATGCAGATAGCCATGTAAATCTGACTGACTAAAAAGAATGGTTACTGAATAAATAGTGCTAACTCTCTTGTTTTGTGATTTCACATCATCCATACTTCTTATCTGTCAGGCCTGCTCTTTTTACCTTCACTAGGGCCCTTTCCAAGGGAGAGATGCTCCTCCTAGCCCCTTTCACTGGTCCATGGAGACTTGGCCTGCAGGGCTGTAAGTGAAGTAGATCCTGTGCCAGCAGGCCTCATACAAAGCCAAGTGGGGATACTCCCCAGATAATTCACAAGTGGCATTTTCTCTTTCATTACCTGTGCAATTCAGGTGTTCTATTGGTTTGTTTTGAGAACTGGCTTCTGCTTATTTTATGGTTAACAAAGCATTATCATTGTAATTAGGAACACATGATACACAGTAGGGTTATTTTAAAATTGTTGCATTATAATTATCCATAATGGGATTTGATGTTACATATTTGTACATTCACTCAATATAATTTGGTCATATGGTTCCCTAGTATCTCTTTTTTCCCTCTCTTTCTCCTCTTCCCTGGTTCTTTTCCCTACTATACTGGTTTCCCTTCTGTTTTCATGAGAACCCCTCCCCCCTTTTCGTATTTGTTTCTAAAACACTCTAGCTTCCAAATATGAGAGAAAACATGGATTCTTGACTTTCTGAGTTTGGCTTAGTTTGGTCTCAAGTTTGCATTTTCCTGAAAATGACATAATTTCATTCTTCTTTATGGCTGAGTAAAATTCCATTGTGTATATATACCACATTTTCTTTATTCATTCATCTGTTAATGGACACCTAAGATGGTTCCATAATTTGCCTATTGTGAATTGTGCGTCTATAAACATGAGTATACATGTATCGTTCTAATATGCTGATTTTCATTTTTTTTTTTTTTTAAGGATAAATATCAAGGAGTGGTACAGCTGAGTCATGGTGGTTTCATGATTCCAGTCCTAGTCTTTTGAGAACCTCCATGCTGATTTCCATGGTGGCTATACTTATTTATAATCTTACCAATAATATAAAAGTGTTCCTTTTCCATTACATTCTCCCCAGCACTTATTGCTTGTATTATTTGTGTGTGTGTGTTTGTGTTTTGTGGTGCTGGGGATTGAATCCAGGGGTCCTGTACCTCTGAGCTACATTTTTCCCTTTTTAAAAATTATATATTTAGGACAGGGTTTTGCTAAGTTGCTGAGGTTGGCCTCTAATTTGCATCCTTATCCCTCAGCCCCCGTAGTCACTGATCTGTGCCTATCTGTTGTTTCTGTTCTTTGTGACTACAATTCCAACTGGAAAGAGATGATATGTCAGTGTACTTTTGATTTGCATTTTCCTAATGGCTAAAGGTGTTGAACATTTTTTTCATGTATTTGTTGACTGTGTTTCTTCTTTTAAGAAGTATGTAGTTAGTTAATTTGCCCACCTATTGATTGGATTTTTTTTTTTAAAATGATGCTATTTGAGTTCATTATATATTCTGGATAAAATCCTCAGAAGAATAGCTGGCAAAGACCTTCTCACATTCTGTAGGTTCTCTGTTGACTCTTTTTTTTTTTTTTTTTAACATTTTTTTTGGTTGTTAATAGACCTTTATTTTATTTATTTATATGTGGGCAGAGAATTGAACCCAGTGCCTCACACATGCCAGGCGAATGCGCTACCGCTGAGCCCCAGCCCCTCCGTTGGTACTCTTAATTGTTCCTTTTACTGTGCAGAAGCTTTAATTTGATGCCATCCCATATATTAATTCTTGGTATTATTTTCTGAGCTTTAGAAGTTTTATTGAAGAAGTCATTGCCTGTACCTGTATGTTGTAGTGTTGACCCTGCATTTTCTTCTAGCGGTTGCATAGTTTCTGTTCTAATTAGGCATTTGACCCATTTTGAGTTGACTTTTGTGCAGGGTGAGAGATGGGGATCACGTCTCATTCTTCTATATGTGGATAACCAATTTTCCCAGCATCATTTGTTAAAAAGGCTGTCTTTTTTATTGACATATGCTTTTGGTGCCTTTGTCAAGCATTCTGTGACTCTATCTGTGTGGGTTTGTCTCTGTGTCTTCTATTCTGTACCATTGGTCTGTATATCTGTTTTTAATGTCAGTATCATGCAGTTTCTGTTACTATAGCTCTGTAGTATAATTTGAATTTGGGGATTGTGATGCCTTCAGCAATTTTTTTTTTCTTCTTAGAATTGCTTTGACTGTTTCGGGTCTTTTATTCTTCCAAATGAATTTTAGGACTGTTTTTTATAGTTCAGTGAAGAACATCGTTGGTATTTTGATGGGGATTGCACTGAATCTAAATATTGCTTTTGGTAATATGACCATTTAAATTGTATTTATTCTGCCTATCCATGAACATGGGAGGTTTTCCCATCTCCCAGTGTTTTCTTCACTTTCTTTCTATAGAGTTCTGTAATTTTTATTGTAAAGATATTTTACCTCCTTGGTTAGATTTATTTTTAAGTATTTCATTTTGTTTTGAGTCTGTACACAGTAGGGTTTTTGATAATTTCTGAGTCTTCCTTCTAAGAAGTTGGTGACTCTTCCCTGTAGTCAAAGGAGATGTTTTTTGAAGTGGTCCTGGCTTGTTCTTGGTACTCATAAGACTTCAGAGGATGGATGCAGAGTCCTTTTAGCCATATTTTTAAGGAAGATGCATATTCAGCTAGTGTTTTCTCTTCCCCTTTCCAGGTTCTTTCTGTTATTGTTCTCCACACAGTCATTCAAGCTTTTTAGTGGGTCTTGTAACTTCCAGCTTTAGTCTGGGAGTAAAATGGATCCCTTTATACTCCTTGCATTTCAGTTCTTCGGAGTTCATTGCTCTTCCTGAAATAACATCCTTCTGTAGTGCTTTCTCTCTTGAAGCAAAGCCCAGACTGAGCCAGAAAGTTTTCTTATCCTCTCCTTTTCTTGTTGAAAACTCTTCACCTGGTATAGGGTTCAGCAAATTGTGGCTCACAGCTCAAACCTGACCTGCTATATGGTTTTTATTTTATTTTATTTTTTTTTACTATCTGGTTTTATAATTAAATTTTATTGAAAGTTTTTAGTGAACCTATTGCTTTTGTGTCTTTCATGCATGGTGAAGTTGTGTTGTACTGACAGAGACCTTATGGCCCTTAAAGCCTGGGTTACTTCCTTTCAGACCCATTCCAGAAAAACTTGGATATTCCTGTCCTAGTTCATGCTAAGAGTCCCAGCTGCTTGGAGGGTTTCAGTATTAATTTCTTAACTTCTGAGTGTCTGAGTCTTATATTCGTCACTCATTTGGTAGTTGAGGAGCACACTTGCCACTCTGGTTTTCAGCTTTCCTTGTTTTTATTTGTTGCCATTAGAAATGTTCTTTCCTAGAAACAACAATCATAGTCTGTACAGTTTGCAGGTAAAGAAGGGGAGTATGGTACTTAGTGAGCTGCTTGAGGTCTGGCATTGCCTTGTCCTTACCTCCAGCTCCTGGCCTAGTACATGGCATGAAGCAGCAGTTAGAGTCTCTCCCCCCCACACATACACCAGAGAACAATAGCCAAATGGGAATTCAGGTAACATTTTGGTGCTGCCAACTGTGCAGGTACCCCATTTTCCCAACCCTCACTCCCCATGAAGTCCTGTATTGACATCAGATGGCTTGGTCTGCTCGCTTCAGTCCTGAGGTAGGCCTGCCCCACTTGCCCAGAGGGACAGGTCTTGTCTTTGTGTGGGATTGAGGACAGCAATGGGGAGAGCAGGAAGGGAGACTGCCTAGGAGTGTGCACTCTGTTCAGGCTAATAACCCTGCCAGGTGGGAGCATAAGGCCTAGAAAGTACCCCGGCTCTATATTTATAGTTCTTGTTTTTTGGGAAGGTGAGTGGAAAGACAGATGCATGAATTTAAAAGATGAAGCATCTTTGCTAAGGATTGACTGTGCAGCACTGGTGTTGGTTGTCTACGGATATTATAACTAAGGGGTCTGTTTCACTTTTGAGCTAATCCTGGCATGTGCCACAGTTAACCATATCTGTTTATGTGAATAAATATAATTTCCCTTTTTATGTAAAATCATTTTCTTTATAGAAGGATTCACAATGAGATTTTAAAAATAGACAGTTTTTAAAGTTTACTTAAAAAAAATTGTTTTACTTAAACTGTAGGGGGGATGCTCCTTGATCATGTTGGCACCATCACACTCTGGCTTGTAAATGCCTGTGGTCTTTTCTTCTTCAGTAGTCTATAAGTCTGTTCAGGGTAGAACCTCTGTCTTTATTGCCTTTATATAGACAGTTCCTAGCTTGGTGCTTGGCACATGCTAGACACCTAGTGAATTGAGTTGAATGAAACAATGTTAATTTTTATGTAAAACTTCCTCAGGAGTAAATATGTTTTGAGGTACTTGTGGGTTTATGTCCTAAAATCATCATTAATATCTTCAATGATTTAAAAAGGAAGTCAAGATGTACCTGAGAATTCCTCTCATTTTCTTCCTGAAAAATACATGTTAACATATGCATACTCATACACCACAAACTCAAACCTCAAACCTTTTATGTTAAGGAAAATCTAAAGACTTTTTTTTTAAACTTTTAACATTTGTATGATCATGAATTATATTTTTAATTTTGGGGAATTTGTATTTAGTCAAATGAGGTCTATGAATCAACTAATGGTTAGAGTTCCATTGTCTGGTTTATTGTCAACAAATAATAACCTTTTGGGATCAGGGCAGGGTATAAATAAATACAGATAATTAAGTGATATTTTGTTGTAGTATGTTATCTTTTTGCATAATGGATATAAAAAACTGAATCAGGGCTGTGGCTCAGTGGTAGAGCACTTGCCTCGTGTGAGTGAGGCACTGGGTTTGATCCTCAGCACCACATAAAAATAAACAAAGATATTGTGTTCATCTACAGCTAAAAAAATATTTTAAAAAAGATGGAATCAAGGGCTGGGGTTGTGGCTCAGTGGTAGAGCATTTGCCTAGCAAGGCCCTGGGTTCGATCCTCAGCACCACATAAAAATAAACAAATAATTTTTTAAAAGAACCTTAAAAAATGGAATCAGTAAAATTATTTTTTTATAGTTCAGACTGTTGTCTTTGATTAGAAAAGTATTCACAGACCCCTGTGGGTCAGTGCAGTTTCAGGTGCTGAGGACACAGCTGGGAAGCAAAACAAAGCTCCTGCCCTCAAGGAGCTCATGTTTTACTGTGGATAGGTGTATGTGGGGACAACAGAAAAGAAATATGTCAGGGGTTAATATTTCTAAGAAGAAAACCAAAATGATTTTAGAGAATATAGAGCAGAGGGCTTTGATATTCTGATACAGGGCATCAGGTAACCCTGGATGCCTGCATAGAAAGGAGTGGGCAGCCCTGAGGGATAGGGCACAGCTTTCTGGAAGAGTATTAGGGGAGGTTGTAGGGTGAGGCAGGAGCAGAGTCGGTTGGGGGAGTGGAGGAAGCTGAGGCCAGAAAGGCAGTCAGGAGGGTGACTCCTTACTTAAGTGAGGAGTGAGATGGGGCCCCTGGAGCTCTTGAGCTCGAGTGAGGTCATCTCCCCATAAGTGGAGAGTGGTCCAGAGTTGTGGTGACAAGGGAGAACCATGGAGAGACCTCCATGGCTAACTAGGGGTGAGGTGATGGTGGTCTGGACTAGGTGGGTAGGCACTGGTAGAATTCTGGATTTTGAAAATGAAGTGAGAAAGTGAGCAAGGAAAGGTGACCCCCAAGTAATTCAGTATTTGAATTATGCTTTGGTTTGCTTTTTTTTCTTTTCTTTTTTTTTTTTTTTTAACAGAACCCAGATTAAGTGTGGCTCCTGAAATGGATATTATGGACTACTGCAAAAAAGAATGGAGGGGAAATACACAGAAAGCAACCTGTATGAAAAAGGTACAGCAGAGGTGCCCATATTTCAGGTCTTTTAAATAGTCTCTCATAACTTATGTCATTTTATATTTTTAGACATTCATTAAGACAACTGCTATTAGACTTGGTAAATACTGGTGTTCTAATTTTAGAAATGAGGAACCAGACTCCATGGATAGCACCTTGTTTGGAGTCACAATATTATTATAGAACATGCATCATTTATTCAGTAACTTAATTTCTTTGAAAAACTCTTAAATGACTGTGTTACTCAGATTTGGGTGAGTTTTAGGGCCATTTGAGAATGCCCTTATTAGCCTGGTGTTGTAAAAGCCTTAAGGATAAGGGCAGGCTAATTCCATATCCTTTGGGTCTGGTCAGATGCTCTCTAATCCTAGGGGCCTAGAAACCTCTTGTATACCTTGAAATAGAGGCATTTGGAGTAGTTTCCTTCATTAGTGTTTCCCAGGAGCTGCCCCTTCTTAGTTCTGTTGCATAAACTGGCAACCCTAATGTATTCTTCAAGACTATGGGGCTGATCTTGGGGACTCTAACATTCTTTATTAGGTCAAACCATGTGGAATTATTACTGCTATTTGACTATGAGCTACAAAAACAGCAGTGTCAGCCAGGTGCCTTGGTGCATGCTTGTAATTCCAGCGGTTCAGGAGGCTGAGGTAGGAGGATTGTTGCCTCAGCAACAGCAAGGTACTAAGCAACTCAGTGAGACCCTGTCTCTAAATAAAATATAAAAATAGGGCTGGCAATGTGGCTCAGTGATTGAGTGCCCGAGTTCAATCTCTGGTACCACCTAAAATTGGGATTTAGATGTCCACCTAAAATTGGGATTGTTTACATTATAAATTCAAATGTACTTCTTGTGTATTAGGGATATGGATCTGTCTTATTTGATAGAAATGTCTTAATTTTTTTGTTCAGAACTTCCTTGTTTAGAATTTAAATTTTTAAGCATATAAATACATTTATTCTTTTCCTTATAGCTTGTTTTTCTAGAAATATTGCTCATCTTTAAGTATGCCCCCTGTTGCTTAGGGGCTTTTATTCAAATGTGGCTGCCACTCGGAAACCTCTGAGAGCAAATGGTGAGCCCTGCTTCTTTCAAGTCTGGTACAGACTCTGGTGTTTTAGATACTTATTAGTGTCCTCAATCACAAAATATTCAGAGCTCTCAATTCATGCCCAGGTTAAAAATATGTATACTTGGGGGGCTATTTGCCCTGTACCAGACTAGATAACCAAAAAAACTAGATATCTAAACTATATTTTCTCATCTTTCCCAGAAATGCTTTCTCTGACTTATAATTTTATTTTGTGACTTCATTCTCTCCATAGGGTCTCTTTAAATAGTTATCATCTTAAAGTCCATTATTAAAGATGTTCGAGTTACCCAAATATTCCATATTTTGGAACTTGTACTAAAATTATTTCTCTATGGAATTAATTCTAGGGAAAGAAAAGATTTGATTTCTGACCTCGTTTGAGGAACATCTCATCAGGACTTGTGGCTTAATTAGAGCATGGTAACTAGGGTGCCTGGCAATACTTTGGTCTCAATTTTATTATAGTTCTTATTTGCTTAATTTTCTAACTTTTCGTTTGGATACTCTTGGACATAAATGTGTATAAATCTAAATTTAATTTTAAAAGTTTAATTCTTCTCCTAAATACTGCGATTTTTCTATGCTTTTGGGAAGGTTCGGTTGCAATTGCATCTGCCATGGTAAATATTCCTGGGATAATTAGGGGTCTGTCAGAGGGAACTGGTGCATATTGGTAGATGTGAGTCGGCCTGATGGTTTTTATATGTTGTACTGGTTGGATCACTAAGTACAAATGCAACTTTCAAATTTTCATTGTTGGAAAGAAGTCCTTTAATTTTCACGTAGAATGGCATCCTAAAACACAAACTTTGAAAACAACTACTAGAAAGGTTCTAGTTCTTAGCACCCAAAATGAGGGATCTGCATTATGCCTACTCCAGTGTGATACCTCTTTCTTTGTGTAAATGCAGGGTAGCAAGTAGAGTTTCAAGTGACTGTCAAGAACAGGACAAGTGAAGGGGCTGACTGGACTTGGGGTCAGCAGAGTCAGTCCTGGTGATAACAGTGTTCAGCTGAAGAAATCAGGACCTCATGTAAGCCTATGGACCCAGTCACCAGGACTTTTTTGAAATATGCTTCAAAATGGTTTATTTGGATAGCTGTTTTTGAATGCCCAAGCATGGCACTGAACATTTTCATTTCCTTGTTTTATTTTCAGATGGAGCAAGAGTGACTTCAGTTTACTTGGAAAAAAAAAAAAAAAAAGGGTCTCGGGCTGGGGTTGTAGCTCAGTGGTAGAGCACTTGCCTTGTATGTGTGAGGCACTGGGTTCGATCCTCAGCACCACATAAAAATAAATAATAAAATAAAGATATTGTGTCCAGAATAAAAAAGGTCTATCAGATTATTCAGACATTTCCTAGCATGTAGATTTTTACACACACATTCATACACAGTCATGCACCCCATAACAATGTATTGATCAACAACAGACCACATATATAATTATGATCCTGCAGGATTATAAAAGAGAAGAAATTAATATGAAGGAAAAATTCACCTCACCCATTGATGTATCTGTTGTATATGGCGATACACTGCATTACTCAGATGTTTCGTGATGCTGGTATCAACTAACCTAGTGTGCTGCCAGCCATATGAAAGTATTACACATACATTTGGGTATACTACAAAATACTTGATAATGGTAATATGTGACAGTTACTGTTTGACATATTTATTATTTTTTGCTATACTTTTGATCATTAGAGTGTTTACTATAAAACAGTTTGCCATGTTATGACAAAAGCAGCCTCATATTTTTCATGTTTACTGACTCTACATTGCCTCATTTCCTCCTGTGCTTAATTTAATCTCATCATGGCTTTTAAACATACAGAATCCACTGCTAATGTTGCCAGTAAGAGGCCGTATAGCCTAGATGTGTAGTGTATGTCTAGGTTTGTGCAAGTATATGATGCCTGCATAGGGATAAAGTTGCCTAGTGGTGCATTTCTCAGAACATCTTCCCATCATTAAGTGACAGTAATAAGAAGGAATTTTAATGTCTCACAAAGGATTTAGCCAGTCTTGTTTTCATTTTTCCAGTGATCTGGAATAGGATAATTTTTTTCCCCACAGGAATGGAACTCTTCATGCTCTCTGAAGCCAGTGACCACCATTTAAAATTCTTTGATACTTTCTCCCAGGGCTACGAGGAGGTTTCTCAGAAATTCACCTCCATAAGGCGAGTCCGTGGCGATAATTACTGTGCACTGAGGGCCACACTGTTCCAGGCAATGAGCCAGCTGGCTGCGCTTCCCCTCTGGCTTCAGGATCCGGAGCTCACGCTGGTACGCTGCTGCTACAGGTTTGAATCCGCAGTGTTTCAGAGAGTTTTTGGGAGACTTCCCTTTGTTGCTCCTGCTATCTGCCGGTGTCTGCAGGATGGCATCAGCATGTGGGTTTATTCAAGTTTTTGTGTCGGGTATGATTTCACATAGTAAAATAAGCAGAAATAATTAGTATCTCCCAGAAGAGAAAATGATAAAAGTTAATTTAAACAATTCAGCTGAATTAGAAAACAACTGTTTAGATTGCATAAAAATCACTTAGGAACAGTTTAATTTCAGTATTGATGTTTATATTACATGGGCTGTATATTTTAGTAATTGAGAACCTGCCAGGGTTTTAGAATACGTATTTCTTTCATTTTAGCTGCAGTTCAAGGAATAGTACTCTCTGCATGGTGATATGGTTAATATCACATGGGGAGAAGCTCCCAGGCCTGATCATCTTTAGTATTTTAAATCTTCTACACGATAGAGATATACGGGGATCCAAGGGTTCGTGTGTCTTGACACAAATAAGATCACATAATAGGAATGATTGGTCAGAACAGACTGACATTAATTGGAAGAAGATCTAAAGTTCTATGTTTAAAAAAAAAAAAAATCACCCCAAACCCTGAAGGGCTCTCTGTGGGAGACCTGCCTAAAAGCAGTTTATGAAGGGGAAAGAAAGATATTGGGATGTTAATGAATCGTAAGCCCACTGTGCACCCACATGAAGTGTGTTGGCCAGCAGTGATAATAAAGCCCTGGCTGCACTTTAAAAGGAATGCTTCTAAAAATCAAGTGGTAACAGCTCAGCTGTGAACTGGGCTGGTCCATGCCTATTGTGTGGATGGGGTTGAGTTGTGCCTGTATCTTCAGTAGGAGATGAGAATGTGACCAAGATTGACTCATCTCATTCTGGGAATAGAAGAAGATTAGAATAAAGTATACTTGTTTAGAATAAAAATAACTTTAAAAGAAACTTGTTGGTGGCTAAGCTAATAAGAACTGTTTTTGGTGGATAAGGGATCATATGACTCTACAGGACAAAACCAGGACTGGTGGGTGGAGGATACCAGCTATCTGCTTCATGATGATCTATTTTATAAACCAATATACAATCATCACACCTATTGAAACAGGCAAACTGACATCTGGGAAAGATATTTATTTCTAAGCAAAGACGTCACCTTAAGCAGATTTTTTGGTATTAGCTTATTATGTCTTTGTGAAGATTCCCAAACAAATTGATACACTAAGCTATTTTTTTCCTTTGCACATGATGACATTTATTAGTAGTGAACTGAGTTCACTTTCTGTGGGGTGTATTTTAACTTATGTGCTCTATGGTCATAGCTTAATTTATATATTACAACAAAATCCTCATTCATGTTACGTATGTTTCTTGTTGAACCTTTAACCTTTAAGAGACCTTTACATTTATGGTTTTTGTTGGCATTGAATTTGAATTCTTATACTTTTTCAGGAATCTCTGGCACAAATATTGTGCTAAGTAATTAAACATATGAAGTATACCCTAAAAAAAAGTAAAGCACAATGCCCTGACAGGCTATACTTGGATAATACCACTTGCCATATTAAAAATAGGATACGTAGATGGTGTTCTGTCTGTGATTGGTATTAGAATATGATGCGTGTGTTGTTTTTCTGACTTAATTTGAATACTGTGAAAGAGCTTTAAAATTCCTAGATTCTCTTTCTAATTTCTTCCATTTTCTCTCTGTATAAGCCAGTATATTTTCCCCTTGGGAACACAGTCTAATTTTTTGTTCATAGGGGTGGTATTTCTTCATCTAAGCTTTGTTGAATGCTGAGAAGCCTGTGTCAAAAAGAGAAAAGGTTCATTCTACCTGCTTGTGAGTTCAGTATTTACATTTATTGAACTTTGGTTCTGCTGACTGTGCACTGAAAAAATCATTTAACTCTTTTTTTGCTCTCATTCACCTAGACGACTTGCCCCTGTGTTGATGTTCTAGCCTCCTAGAACTTAACATGGTTTGAATACTTTCTTGACAGGTTCTGTTTTGTTATTTTCCTCCTGAGGCCTGATGGGTGACCACCAGGTTTGTATTTGAGGTGCCAGTCAGGGAAGGAAAGGATATGTAGACTTAGTCTGGTTGTGCTTGACCAACACTGCTTTTAACCTCCTCTTGGTCATCCCTTGGATCATCTCTCGGACCTCCTATATGTGCTTTCCCATTCCTCTTCTCTCTCTGGCTCCTCCACCAGCTCTTCCCTGAGACAGTCCACTCTTGAGTCCAGCTTCCTTAGTGAACAAGTATGTAAGGCCTGAAACCTTTAGCTAGCTGTATATTGCTTTCGTTTGTACTGAGAGGTGTTTTCTCAGTACAAACGAAAGGTTTTTGGATTTTGCCATCTTCCTTCTCTTGTAGACCATCATTTGGTTTCAGGAAACAGGAGAGCTTGACCGAGCAACCGTCCCCTGAATCTGGGCTCAGAGGAAGAGACCCTGGACTGAGCTGGTGCTCAGCTTCACTGGCCTTGCTCTGTTCCCTGCCTATGAATTGAGCTTTGTCCTTCCTGCCCCTCCTGACAATTCAGTTGCCTCCTTATCTCCTGTCACTGCCTGGGCTTGTTGTTCCTGTTTCTGTCCAAATCTCAATCTGCACGTTTGACTATAGTCTAATCATCTGACCTTGACCCCAACCTTGGAGATGGCTAGGTCTGGCTATTCTGAAACTTGGGATAGCACTTTGATCCCTGAGCAGGGGATGTTCTTTATAACAGGGACTCTCTTGTTTCTAAGTTTGCTGTGTTTTAGAATGTCTCTGAATAAGTGGGTCTTGTCACAGTGTTTGCTAGGGCAAGATACCAAAGCTTTTTTTTTATAAGTTCATTTTGGGTACGACATATTTTTGTTATTGCCTTTCTATCATGATGTCAAGAATTATAGGCATGTGCTAGAGAAAAGCTGGCTGTTAAACAGCCATAAATGAAGTGAAGCCTAATTCATGTATTCACTGTTCAAATATTTGTTTGAGTATTTACAATCACTGTTTCTTATTCGGTTCTTGTTTCTTGCTTAAGTTTCCTTTATTCTTACAAAAGTCCTGTCTCTGTGTAGTATAAAAGGATGGCTATTTTTGTGTTGCATGAGTTTTGACTCCTGAGAGCATTTAAAGTTATATTTACTTTTTTTCTTCTGAATAAGTAATTCTAACACCTCTATTCTTTTCTTTAGTTTTCAGGTCTAAATTTTAACAATTTCTTCAGTCCACATGTTGCTGAGATACAGGACAGCTGGCCCCGTGTATATGGAAATAACCCTAAGGAGGATTATCATTTTAGCAACAGGTTGCCCAATGAGTGAAAGAAATGAGGAACTTTGTTCTTTTGTGTGGTTGGTTAGATCTTTGCGGTCTTTACATTTTAGTTGATTCTTGTACTTGCCTTTTAGATAACTGTATGGTGTCAGGATGCTCAGCTGTCTTTTTTGACTGCATTTTACCTCTCATTTTCCTCTCACATCTGTGGAGCCAATAATTTCTGCTTAGATGTTTTAAATCCCAAATTTTCAATTCTTCAAGTATTTCAATGAAGTGACACAAATGCATTAAGATAGGTTGGAGAAAATAACCCAGAGCTTATATATTATATTAATAATGTAAATCAATATTATAATTATAATACTATGATTATATTGCTTTTATAGATCATATGATTATGTATTATATACTACATTTAATTTTCTTTTATATGTTCCACATCATGGAACAAAATAGTTCTCTGTGCTGAGTTGTGATTTCATCTTGTTGCCACTTGAGGGCACATTAGACGCTGGTAAATACTCTGAGGCTGAATTGAAGGTTTGGCAGAAGGGTCCCCATGTTGCTGAGGTACAGGACATGCTGTTAGAGTTTCTAGGTGGGTCATTGGTCATAAGATGATGGCTCCTCTGCTTAGCTAGTGGTGTAGGTCGCCATCATTGTAACAGTGGAGTCATTTACATCCCTATTGTGCTTCTGTTTTTTGCAGAAATGAAACCACTTTGGTTTCACATGATTGCTGTAGTCTGAGAAGGTGCAACCAGAATTACCATACATGAAAAGGTCTTTTAAGTCTTAGATAGGAACACACGGCTTCCTGTATGACTGTATTTATAACTGTTAAACAAGTTCAACGTAGGATGCTGGAGGATTCAGTTATTTTTTAATGAACTTTTGACCAAAAAGTGAACTTTTTTTTTCTAAATTTTTGTAGCAGTGAAGTGACATGTCTATGCCCAGCCTAATTATATGATTTTTCTCCCGACACACCCAGGGATGTTGGGAGAGTCTAATTTCCCATGGTCACCAGTTACCAGTGTGTCTCAGCTTGCCTTTCAAACTGCAGATTTTATTGATAAGTAGAGGGAAACCAAATAAATACTCCAGGAACCAAGGAAAAAGAAAGAAATCATCATGATAGTAGTTTAGAGGTCATTCTTTCAAAAATAAGGTAGTCAAAATGAAAAAGAATAAAGCAGCCCCAGCTGCTTTAGCCCCTGCTATTTATTCCTGTTGTCTTTTTTGTTTCTTTAAATCTTACTGAATTCATTAGGCAGTTAAACTAAATACTGTTGTTTCTTTGCTTGTTAAAATTTTGAGTGTATGTGTTAATTTTGTTTTAACAAAAATATTTTTCCACTTTTTTAGTGAATTTTTTCAGGAATTAGAAATTAGGCTTTATTTTCCTAGTAGGAAAGGAGCAGGTTTTGATTTTACCCAAGACTACCTCCCTTGCCTGGGAGTGCCTTCCTGAGCAGTGTACTAGGGAGTGATGGGAAAGGCTGCCAGTGAGCCCAGGTTTCAGGAAAGATGAAGTATGGGTGCTGTCTTAGCTCATCCTTACAGTTGCTGAGGAATATGCCTGGCTGTGGTTGGTGTCATGCAGGCAGGACTCTGCCTGTGTGTGTCAGCCAAAAGCACTGTTCTCTTTGGTAGACGGCTGCATGGTAGTACTTCTTAAGTTCCTGACTTAAATATTTAGGTCCTCCAGCCTACACCCACATGACAGACTTGCAGGAATTAATTCTGGAAATGAAGGTTTTATAGGCTTCATGATTTCTTCCAGCTTGAATCAAGTGATGGATTTTTCTTGGAAGATTAACACCTGTTTATCTCTCTTGTTTCTTATTATTCTAGTTACCTGAAAAACTGATACACAAATACAGCTGGATCAAGCAGTGGAAACTTGGGCTGAAATTTGATGGGAAGAACGAGGACCTGGTTGAAAAAATTAAGGAATCCCTCACCTTGCTAAGGAAGAAGGTTTGGACAGTGTGATTTCCTGCCTCTGACTAGTGCAGAGCTCTTACTCCTGATTTCCCCAGCATACTAGTTCTTAGTCTTTATTCAGTGGGTTATCAGATGCTCTTGGCTGAGCAGGTTACACTGGTGCACACCTGTAGTCTTAGCTACTCAGAAGGCCAAGGCAGGAGGATTGCTTGAACCTAAGAGCTGGAGCCCAGTCAGGACAGCATAGCAAGACTCTTGTCTCAAGCAACGCTTGGCCGATTTATTTATTTTTATTTTAGTTTATAAAGAAAATAATTTTATTTTGGAAAGAAAAGAATTTTATTTTGGCTTAAGACTAGAGGCTGGAATTGGCTAGTTTTTAGATGAATTTTTTTTTTTTTAAGAACAAAAGATTTTTGGAACAATATATAATAAAAAAGATGCAGTACATAGAACATGACACCACTCATTTGTATTTTAAAATGCATTTTAAAACCACAATGATACCATATGATATATCCAAATATACATTACTTTTTTAGCTCTTTATGAATTGAATATATACATTTTAAATTTTGATGTCAACTACTCTTTCAAAAAGGCCCTCTAATTAATTAACATGCCTTTGAAGATGGTGCCCATTTCCACACACACTTTACTCTTTACAAATATTGTTCCAGAAACTTGTCTTTATTGTTGCATGAACAGCTGTCTTTCGCTTTTACATTTTATTCATGATAAGAATAAACTAATCCAATGGGGAAAAAAAAGAATAAACGATTTTTTATTCTATCAATATGCTTTTCTACAATTCATATTTTGATATATAGAGACATTATTATCTATATAACTACTTAGAATTTTTTAAAAATTTATTCTTTTAGATAAACATGACAGAGTGTGTTTTGACTTTATACATACATGGAGTATGACTTATTCTCATTAGGATCCTATTCTTGCAGTTGTACTTGGGATGGAGTTTTACTGGTTGTGTATTCATATATGAACATAGGAAAGTTATGTCTGATTCATTCTACTGTCTTTCCTATCCTGTTCTCCCTCCCTTCTCTTCATTCCCCTTTGTTTAACCCAAAGGACTTCTATTCTTCCCTCCTATATCCTTAGTGTGTGTTAGCATCCATATTTCATATAGAACATTTGGTCTTTGGTTTTTTGTGATTGGCTTATTTCACTTAGCATAAAGTCTCCATCCATTTCCTGGCAAATTCCATCATTTCATTCTTATTTATGGCTGAGTAATATTCCATTGTGTATATATATATCTCATTTTCTGTTATATCCATTCATATATACCTCCTTTCATCTGTTGAAGATCACCCAGGTTGGTTCCATAGCTTAGCTATTGTGAATTGAGTTTCTATGAACATTGATGTGGCTCCATCACTGTAATATGCTGATTTTAAGTCTTTTGGATATATATTGAGGAGTGAGATAACTGAGTGAAATGGTGGTTCTATTTCAGATTTTCTAAGGAATCTCCATGCTGCTTTCCGTAGTGGTTGCACCAATTTGCAGTCCCACCAGCAATGTATGATTGGATCTTTTTCCACATATTCTTGCCAACATTTATTGTTACTTGTATTCTTGATAATTGCCATTCTGACTGGAGTAAGATGGAATCTCAAATTTTTAAGTGAATGCAAACTGTTCCCATGAGGTCTTTGGTAAAATGGAGGAATATCACCATTATCTATTCTTGGTTGAGATGTTGTATGCTAGTGTATCTATAACAATATATTTAACTTTCTTAAAGGTAAACTTTAACAAATGTAATCTTTGTTCTAATTCATATTTATAAGTTTCAGAGATACGATTTAGTTCATATTTCTTATATAGCAATAAAACTAACTCAGGTTTATTAAGTTCTTCCCAGTTATGGTTTAATATTCTATCCCTGTATCTTAAATACTTACTTTGTTTCCAGTGACTTCTCATTAAGTAGATTTAGTAACTTATTGTTTGAAAAGTGTCCTAAGAATTTGTCTGAGACAATTCAGGGAGAACTTGGTCTGTGCTTCCTGGTGTTTTAAACTTTGTGTTTAAAATTCTCCCTGTGATTTTGCTCTCTCCTCTGAGTTAGGTGTCCTGCTTGTACGTGGGCCTGCATTGACTTCTCAGTTGCTTGCTCTGAGCAACTTGGAGTTCCCTTTCTAGGTACAGTGAGCTTAGGGCCCATCAGTTGTTCCAGGCTTTGTTGGTGGAAGAGGGGTCAGGTAAAGGGAAGTTAGACAAGAGGTCCTTCCTAGCATCACCTCAAGTGGTGATCTGTTCACTCAAATTTAGTCTCTCTGCCCTTGTTCAACTTTGAAATCCCTGAGAGACACCCTATTTCTTCCTTTGCACCTAGTCCTTTAGCAGCAAGCCTGATACATAATAGACATTTGGTGAATGCTTTGTTGATGAATAAACTGGGGCCCTGACTTTCTCAAACTTAGTTTTTAATACAAAGATAAGAAATGTTTACTGGAAAGTACACTGTCAAAAGAAGTTTCATCTTCCACTGTAAAGAAGTGGGAGAGAGAAAGGAAGAGGGGGTCTGTTCTCATTACCTGTTGGAGTGGAACTTAGGATTTTGAGGGACTGGATGCCTGTGCCTTCTCACTCCTGGGTCAGTGGAAGGTTGAGGGCAGGGCTGTGGCCTTGTGTGAGTGAGTGGGAGAGTGCTTAGCAGAGCTATAGGTAATAAGAAGGATCTGGCAAAATGCTAATTTTGCTTTATTGGGTATGACCACTATAATTAAAGTCTCATATTTGGGACTGTTTAAGTGAGTCCAGTTTGTAATCACATTAAACTTATTCATTAATTATCTCAGCCAGTATTACTAACTGTCCTCTGTGCCATGATGTACACTTAAGTTTCACATGTTGTTTTATTGCTACAATCATGACATTGGTGTTGTTATGATCAGTCTTGTTTTATAGATGAAGAAACCAAGGCCCAGAGTTTGGTTAAACACTCTGCAAAAGCCATCAGTTGCTTGGTGGTGAGGCCTTGTTTCCATCCTGACTTTCTGACTCTAGATCCATGCTCTGGACTGTCAACTTGGTCTACTTTTAGAAAATATGAAATGTGGACAACATGTTCTAGCTTTTAGCCTAAATATTTGGGGGGTTCTGTTTAGTCATTACCATTAAAAATTATTGAATTTAAAATCTCTGATGGCTTTTGAAAGGTACACAAATTATTGATTATTCAAAAGGACTGTTATTTATATTGTCATCTATTTACTCATTCACTGTAACTTAAAAGCACATATATTTATAGGGTTTTCTTGTTCACTTAAGAAGTCTACCTATACTAACTGAATACCTGATACTCTGCTTTTTTAGGAGTCAGAATGGATTTATTTATATGAAGCTCATGTATATTTTTAATAGGTTAGAGGGTAAGTTTAATAAGCTAAAGATCCCATAGTGTTCTTTGCCATCTTCCATTTTAGATGGTAGGTTTTGTTTCTGAGTGGTCACTGTTTGTGAAAACCCCTCAAAGGGTAGTTTTAGCTCCCTGCTACATACAGCTCCACACACAGGCCTCACATAAACACGGTAATTTTTCATTAGTATCTCTGCCTGCCTAGCTCAGTCTCATCCCCTGGGAAGTTAGAGGAGTCAGAAGTTCATACCATGGCCCAGGGCTTCTCCTTATCGCATTGTGCTTCTGTTTTAGATTAATGGGGGAAAGGCTGAACTAGGAGTTGTGTGATCTTAAGAGTACCATTGATTGTTCTGAAACTTAAAAACATTGTGGCTACATTAGGATGATTTATAGTCCCTACTTTTGAACATAATTCTGTGTTCATAGTATGGAAGTATACCAGGGATTTTTAGAACAAAAATTCTAACTATTACATAACTTCCTTATTGTAGTGGGCAAGCCTGGCTGAAATGAGAACTGCTGAAGCAAGGCAAATGGCTTGTGATGAACTGTTCACAAATGAAGAAGAGGAATACTGCCTCTATGAAGCTGTAAAATTTCTAATGCTAAACAGAGCCATTGAACTATATGATGATAAAGAGAAGGGAAAGGAAGTGCCATTTTTCTCTGTGCTCCTGTTTGCTCGGGACACATCGAATGACCCTGGACAGCTACTGAGGAACCACTTAAACCAGGTGGGACACACTGGTGGCCTTGAACAGGTGAGTTGTGTCTTTGGAGTGCATTATCTCAAAACACAGCAGTGTTAACTGTCAAACATCTCACAGTGTTTGTAGGTCAGGAATTCAAGAGCAGCTTAGGTGGTTGTGGCTGAGGGTTACATAAGATTTAATCATGTTATTTGGGACTACAGTCTTCCTTGGGGTTGAAGGATCTACTTCCATGGCCTATTGACATGGCTCTTGACCAAGGTCCTTAGTTCCTTACAGTTAATAGGAGGGCATGGTTCCTTACCATAGGGCTTCTTGGGTGTCCTCATGACATGGCAGCTGACTTTTCTGAGTGGTCCACGTAGAGAGCAGGGAAGTCGCACACAGGCACTTATACCATATTCTGTTTGTTAGAAGCCAGTCACTAAATCCATTCAACTCTCGAGGGGAATTGAGCTCTACCCTTTCAATGAGGTTTGTCGAAGATGTATAGTCCTGTTTTATAATCATTAACAATATTATCCTGGACTTTCTTCTGGGGGTGATGGATATAATTAGTACCCTTGGCTCTGGAAGGGTAGACATAAATAAAGCATGTGGAGGAGCCATTTGAAGGTCTTGTTTAATCTTGGCAGCTCAGGCTCTTGGATCTTATATAGATGCCCATAACAATCTTGTTCTTAAAGCAATAGTTGAGTCACCACACCTTGAATAGCCAACCCTTGAGGCTACCCCATTCTCCTTACATGGCAGACTCTCATACCACTTTTTCCCAAAAGGCCCGAGTGCCAGGACAGATATTGCAAGGAGTAGAGAGCTGAGTTGAGTTCCCGCTGAGTCATCCTGGTGGGTGGAAAGCTGTTCCATTGTTTTTCTCAGTGTGTCACTGCTGGGCCAGGCAGGATGATTAATATAAAAAAATTATCTGTATGCATAATGTGGGTTGCTCACATCTCCTGAACCATTGCTAATACTTTGTAATAAAAAGCCTAGGAGAGTGTGGTTTGCATGTTAGACTGAAGTTAGTCCTTTATGAGATCCTACAAGGTCTGCTACAGTAGTGTCCATTCTTCTTTTAATAGCAGCTTTCTTGAAATGTAATTTACATACCAACAAGTTCACCCTTTTAAAATTTTGAAACTACCACTTGCAGTCTCATTTTAGACCAATTTACCACCCCCAAAAGACACCTCAAACCCATTAGCAGTTACTCTCCCTTCTGTGTAGCCCTGGGAAACCACAAAGCTACTTTCTGTCTCTAGTTTGCCTATTCTGGGCATTTCATATAAATGGAGTCATATACTGTGTGGTATTTTGTGACTGGCTTCCTTTGTTTAGCATAATGTTTTTAAGATTCATCCACATACTATTGCATGGATCAGTACTTCATTCCTTTTTATTGAAAAGCAACATCTCATTGTATGAAAGTACTGTATTTATTCATTTGTTAGTTTGACAGGTATTCGGGTTGCCTCCACCTTCTAGCTACTAGGAATAATCCTGCGGTGGATATTCGGGGATGATTTTTTGTGTGGACATATGTTCTTGATTGTATGCCTAGGAGTAGAATTGCTGTGGCAGATGGTGATCCTTTGTTGAACATTTTGAGGAATAGCCATACTGCATTTTAAAATAGTTTGTGCCAGTTTACACTCCCACCAGCCATGAATTAGTGTCCCATTTCTCCACATCTTTATCATCATTTTTACTCTTTTTTAAAAAATTGGGATGAAGTTCACCATAACATAAATAATCATTTAAAGTATGCAACTCACTGACATTTAGTACATTTATGGTGCTATGGGATCAGCAGCTCTATGAAGTCCAAAATATTTTCATCACTCCCAAAGAAAACCCTGTATTCTTTAAGGAGTCACTCCCCATTGTCATCTGGCTTTTTAAAATATTTTATTACTTTTTAAGTTGTAGGTGAACACATACCTTTATTTATTTTATATTTTGTGATGCTGAGGATCAAACCTCTCACATGCTAGGCAAGTGCTCCACCACTGAGCTACAACCCAAGCCCCTGGCTTTTTTATTATAGCCATTCTAGTGGGTGTGAAGTGGTATCTCATTGTGGTTTTTGATTTACTTTTCTCTAATTAAGTAGGATGTTGAATATCTTTTCTTGTGCTAATTTGGCTACTTGCATGTCTTCTTTGGAGACGTGTCTTTGCAATCCTTTGCCCAGTATTTTTTTTTTATATATTATTATGAAATATTCACCTTTATTTATTTTTATTTTTTTGAGAGAGTGGGAGAAAGAGAGAATTTTTTTTTTAATATTTTTCAGTTCTCGGCAGACACAACATCTTTCTTTGTATGTAGTGCTGAGGATCGAACCCGGGCCGCACGCATGCTAGACGAGCGCGCTACCGCTTGAGCCACATCCCCAGCCCTTTGCCTAGTATTTAAGCTAGGGATATATATGGTTTTTAATATCTTTGTTTTATTTATTTATTTATTATTTTTTTATGTGTTGTTGAGGATTGAACCCAGTGCCTCTCACACGTGAGGCAAGTGCTTAACCAGTTAGCTACAACCCCAGCCTCTGGTTATATTTTTTTAATTGTTGAGTTGTAAGTATTCTTTATATATTCTGGTATGGGTACCTTACCAAATGTATGCTCCATTCTTGACTGTCTCTCTCTCTTTTTTTTTTTTTTTAATAACAATTGGGACTGGGTCCAAAGGAGAGGAGGAAAAAGGTCGCAGTGTAAGCCACTGCTGTGTGTGTGGTCAGGGTAATAGATGGGACATGGTGTAGACCCTATCTTTTGGTGTGGCTTCCTTAAGAATCCCATTTGCTCCTTCTCCACAGGTTGAAATGTTCCTTCTTGCCTATGCTGTGCGTCATACCATCCAGGTGTACCGGCTCTCCAAGTACAACACTGAGGAGTTCATTACAGTCTATCCCACTGACCCACCCAAGGACTGGCCGGTGGTGACCCTCATCGCTGAGGATGATCGGCACTATAATATCCCTGTCAGAGTATGTGAGGAGACAAGTCTGTGAGAGACTCACCTGCCTGGACAGTCTGAGGACATGGCAAAAGTGCATAGGCAGCTCCTCAGCATGGGCTCAGGCCTCTGCTGGTCTCTAAGAGCAGTCTGTGAGAACTCTTGGGCCCCTGGGAGCCAAGTTGGACTGGGGTATTCTGAAGACTAACTTTTCATAATAAGAACAACTGTTTTCCCTTATCTGGGACCCAGTGTGTTTCATTGGGACCTTCAGAGCATACCTTTGGAAAGTGCATACTGCATTTCCGTAAAGCAAATACTTTGTTTTAGAGGAAACTCATTTTGAAGAATATGTTCATGGTCTCAAGTCAAAATTCTCTCTACTGGTAAACTGGCTTTTAAGTTTTAAGATGGTAATTTTTCTTTGGTGGAAATGGGTCTCTGTAGTGATCATTCTATGCAGTCTGCTTAAGTGGTACAATTCTGGGAGATTTGTTAATGGCACAGTCATCATCCTCGGATATTCTATCTTATGGAGGGATGAGCAGTGATTCAGACTTACATATTAAGTAATGCTATTTTAAGCAGATGGTCTCATAGAAGATGAAGAATTGGGCCCCAGAGTGGGTTGTTTGGAGGCTTTTTTCAAGTTTGGAGGAGATACAGTGGAATCTAGTGATTGTTACAGGTGTCTACTGTCCCCAATGTTCCAGAGTCTGGGACATGGTACAGGTCCCTATTAGCATATGAATGTTTCTTGTAGTTGTACTCCAGTGTCAGGGGCTGTTAATTATTCTAAAGTTCCAAAGAGTCACAGTTTTATAGTTAAAACAGAGTTTATATCCACCCATGTGTTTAGAGGAGGAATCTAAGGCCATATGATTTCAGTCACTGCTCAGAGTTCAGAGGTGGGGACAAGCTGGGCTCCTGATCTTCTCTTGCCCTTTTCATGCTGTGTTTAAGGTAGCATCATTGCCAGATCCATGTAATGGGCTGATATCCTGTTTGCTGGCAGGGGATAAATAACAGCAACCAACCTGAGATTTTTCCTGAGCAAGCTAAAGCAACAGTGTGCAGAAGGGTGGCTGAGCCGTATGTGTCCTTGCTTTGGCTTGGGCAGCCTGAGAAAAGCAGTGATGACCTGCTGGGCACAGGCGAGGTGTTTACTGGAGCTGCTAAAGGGGACAGTGCTGCTGAGCTGGTCTGCAAGGGATGTGCACTGTGGTCATTGTTCATGTGAACCAGACACATCACTCTTCAGTATTCTGTTGGCGGCACCTGAATTGGCTCAACATTTGTGGAGTTGATGTTTCCCTCAAGTACTGAGCTTATTTTATAATAATTAAAATCTATTTGATCTAATTTAATATGATTAATAAGTTTTCTACACTTTTTGAAAATCTGTGTCTGTTAATAAAGAATTAAGTCTTAGTTAAGAAAGCTCAGCCTGCACAAAGTATTCAGACTGTTACATTAGTACTTTTCCTAGTACCTACTTGGTGATATTCACCACATTTTACTAGACATTTATCAAGTAGCATTTTGAATCAGATTCTATAAATGTATGTGAATACTTTAGAGAGGCTTTGTGCTTTTCACAGTGAAATACATTGGTATCTTAAATAAGGAGGTACCTAGAAGCCCAATTAAAGTAACAATAATGACTTCTTGGCTTTGACAAGTTTAGTATTTGTAACTATATGATAGGAAATGTTTACCATTCATTTATGAGCATTCTTTTAGAGCATAGCTTGAAATATTTAGATTATACTTGGCAATAGAGATTTATGCCCTTGGGATATATTGAATCTGACCATTGGTTCATATACATTATTGAATGTGAATAATAGGATATTAAAAATCATGATTAATGCATTTTGAAAATGCTCTAATCTTAGTGAACTTGAACTGGACTTCTGGGCAATTTGCTTACATTTTAAATTTAAGTCTACAGAAATTGTAGTTTTAGCCACCACATTGGTAAAAATTTGAAAGGGGGTGTTTATTTTATGTTGCTTATTGTTCAAAGACCTTCTCACACTGTGCTATCAGACTGTCATCCAGGTTTAGCAGAATAACATCAGAAAAGAAAGCTTTCAAAGAAATAGTACTTAATGAAATAGAAATGATTAGTTCATTTAAAAATTCTTTTTTTTTTTTGGTTGCAGTATTCAATTTTAGTTGCTCAGAGTCTTAATTTCATTTTTCATTTTTGGTCTTGAGCTGGTGAGTGACATCAATAGTATAGAAATTGAATTAAGATAAAAATGGATTCAAGAGAATAATCTACTTAGAGGGATCTTTAAAATGGTATGGTGTTCTAGAAGGGGGCAAGGTAGTGAGAACTACACTATGCTTACTTTCTAAGAGTTTATATTGCAAGAGTTCAGAAGTTTAGAGATATTGGCAGAACTTAAACCTTTGAGCTCCTTTAGGGCACATTTAAACCTAAAAGCATTTCTCTGTGTCGTGTCCCATGGAATGAACATTGCTTTTCCAGAACATTTTCAGATTCTCCTCTTTGCCTGAACTTCTGGATGTTCAGCATCCACTCTGCACTAGGATCAGTGATGGCAGTATCAGGGAACAAGCAGCATCTATGGTCTCCAGCTTGTGATATGGGAATATGTGGGGTTTGGTCTGCAGTATTACCATTCCTTCTCTCTAGAATATCGCATATGAAAATGTTTTAAGTGCAAAGAGCAGGATTAATCCTGTTTTCTTTATATAGCCACTTACACTTTTATTACACTATAATATATTCTCTTAATGTCTACTAAGATGTTTTCCTTGGTTAAGGTGAGCAAATATTGGTTTTGAATCCTTTTGTTCTACTCCCCTCTAGTTTTAGAGTTTATCAGGTAAAATCTCATAGCTTGGGACCCAGTAGTATTCTGAGAGGGTGGATGTGAGCTGTCCCATGTGATTATTTTTTTTTTCTAAACAATAAATTGAAATTTATAATTGGGAATGGTAAAATGAATTGGTATGTATATTGAAGATGTGGCGGCCATTAAGTCTGGAAACATGTTAATCATATTGAAACATCATATCAGTAGACCATTTATTATGTCTCTCTTCCCAGGCCTCCTTATAGCATTTTGAATGCCCAGAGGCTTCAGTAGCATTAATGGAGGAGGACACTGATTGGAGTTTAATTTTAGTTAAGCCCACTGATTTCTTAGGTGTAAGTTTGGGTCAGGAATGAAATTGCCAAATATGGGTCAATACAAAGAAAGAACACTGGATTCAAAATATCCAGTCTTGGTAATTATATTCCTAGTAACCAAGGGTGCTTGAGCTTAATTATAACTTCAAAATAATTTTTATACTCAGTTTTAGGAACTTTCACTTATATATTGAAAAATGCCTTGATTTGTATTCACATAAGTGGTGCTAAAAATACAGTATCTTTTAGAAGAACCTCAGGAATCCATGACTTGGGAGTATTTCAGTGTGGGAACACAACCAGAATTAACGTATTTAGGGATATCTCTTCTCATTTTTATTGTGTTTGTAATACTCTTTTGGTGGTGTTACCTTGCTTTTGGCAGTTTCTAACTTTCTATATTATGGATTTGAGGAGGATAACAGCCCAATGTTGTAACTTCTGCCAGAGTTGATGGTGTTTTTCTTCCATGGGGGAGTCTGCCGTGAAGGGAGAGCACTCGTGGGAACCCAACCCTGCTAGCTCGGCTTGTTTAACATCATCTCCTCTGTTTACACTATAAGATGTTTGAACTTGCCAAAAATTTCTCCTGTTTTGAAAAACATGCCCCTGAGGTTCTGGACAGTTTGAGGCCTTACTTCCCATTGGCAAACTCATCCAGATTCCTGGTTCAGAGGGCAAGAGTTTCCTGTCACCTGTTGAGTCTCTCGTCTTCACTGTAGGGGCCACTCCTACTCTTGGATTTTGCTGTTGATCCCCTTTAGCAAACCTGGATGCTGAGGATTGTAAAAATAAATAACTAAAAATAAACTCAAGAAGCCTGGCTGTGTCACTGTAGTTAAATGCCTGCTTTTGAGGACTTTGGCAGACTGTGATCCAATGCTTTAACTTTCCAGCGCCCCAGGGCAGGCCTGTGGTGTCCAGGTCAGTGACTGTTGACCTCACTCCTGCGCTTTGGAGTGCGGGAATCAATTCTGGGGAGGCCTTGTTGGGCAGAGATAGAGTTAGATGAGGTGAAGTGATTAGCACATACCTTCAAAAACGGTGCACAGTTTTGGACTTAGACCTGGATTAATGAGCATTCCCACTACTGGATTCTAACAGGGTTGAGTGAGGGTGAGTTACTGAACCTCCTTAAATCTCAATGTCTTCAACTCTACCTTGCATAGTCCTCTTATCTTGGATGCTGGTGTGGATTAAGTGAGATGCCAGCATGTAACAGATTTAGAGGAAGATCTCAGCCTGCAAGAGCGGGGCTGCAGCCCAATCCTGACCCAGCCTTGCTTATGTTTGCTGAGCGAGGCCAGCTTTAACCATTTCAGCTACTGGAAATGTGATAGCAAGAACTTGTATGTGTTGATATGAGTTAGGATGTCATTGAAAGAAGTTAATAATCTAAAAATGGGGCAGGATGTTCACAGGCATTGCAAGAGCAGAGAATGAAGGATGAGCCTGCAGAGTTGTGCCTTCCTCATAGTCAAAGAAATGCTGAGGGGCTGGGGGTGGGGCTCAGTGGCGGAGCACCTGCCTAGCATGTGTGAGGCACTGGGTTCGATTCTTAGCACCACATATAAATAAATGTATACAATAAAATCCATCAACAATGAAAAAATGTATTAAAAAAAAACCAGAACTGCTGAGCCTGAAGTATTGCAAAATGGTGCTGGACTTCTGAAGGACCTACTGGCTAGGGATTGGGCATCCCCTAGAAAACAGTGTTAAGCTGGTGGTGGGCAGCAGCAACAAACCATTCTCCTTCACTGTCCCATTCATGTGGGTTCATCAGCTTTTTCAGTGTTGCATATAAACACACTTTCTCCCTCTACTTGTCTGAGTTATGGTGCTCAGCTCAACTTTGAGGCCAGTGCTTCTAGCACTTCCTCCTCCTTGACCTTCTTTCACCCTGGGAGTGGAGAGAAAAACTCTGGTCCTGACAGTGGGTCTTCTGGAAGCCCTTCTGAAGGTTTTACAACCTCCAAATGGTAAAGAGAAGCCCAGCTGCTTAGCTGCTTTATTGTGGTTAAACAAGCAGGTATTTATCCAGTATGTTTCTGTTCACCCCCCCCCCCCCCCCCCGCCTTGCCCAAACCTTGGACATTCTGCATTTTCTCTGTTTTCTTCTCTTTTTGTCTGGGTTCTGTTGCCTATTTATACTCTTTGCCTGTTACATTGCTCTCCTTCCCTAATTTGAGTGTGTGCCTGAAACCTCTTGTCAAACTACCCTGTAGAGTGGTCCTGTTGATTTATAGGTCCTAGTCAACACCAAGCTTTATCAAACTTTCTGATCTTTGCTGGGCTGCAAGTTGGAAATTCAGTTTGTGTTTCTTTACTTTTGAGTAAAGTAGGACATACGTTCATTTGTCTAAGCCATTTGCAGGTCATTTTCTGGGAGCCAACTGTTCATGTTCCTTGCCCAACAGTTGTATGTTCTAACAACCTTTGGCTTTTATACTTGTATTTAACAGAAGAGGGATTTTGTAGGGATAGGAGCAGTGAGAAGGGAAGACAGACTGAGGGGGCAATTGGGGGTTCTTATTGAGCTCTTTGGTTGAAAGAAACAAGAACTCAGCTTAGCTTAGTTCTTGGAGGGCTTGTCCTTCTTTGGAGATAAGAAAAGAACCTTAAAGATGTAGACTGTGGGGTTGTGGCTGCGGCTCAGTGGTAGTGCACTTGCCTGGCATGTGTGAGGCACTGGGTTTGATTCTCAGCACCACATATAAATAAATAAAATAAAGGTCTATCAACAACGAAAAACATTAAAAAAAAAAAAAGATGTAGACTGTGGGGGGAGGGCTGTTGTGTAGGTGTCCTGGGGTCAGAGCACATTCAGGGGAGAAAGGTGGAACTACCTTTGTCCTTTCACTAGAGTGCCTTCTCTGGGCTTGGTTTGCTTTCAAATTCAGGGAAATCAGAATCATCCAGCTGAGGCTCACCCCTCTCAACTCCCTTCTGACCACCAACACTCCCTCACGGTCACCACCCTTCACTTGTGCATCCCTAACAAGTGAGCTGAACTATGCATGACTCCAGGGATGAAATCACAGAGTAACTTTTTTTTTTTTTATCTTTCCATCCTTCAAGATGTATTCCGTGGGAAAACTTCCCCTGTATCCTGTGACTTTGCTGAGTACTCTGTTAATAGAGCTTATAGTCATATTAATTTGCCAAATGCTATTTGTATTAGTCAGCTCTCTACAACTATAACAAATAACTTAGATAATCGACTTACAAAGAAAATGTTTTGGCTCAGTTTTTAAGGTTCCAGCTCATGACAGGAAAGACCCATTGTGTTTAACCCTGTGTTGAGGCAGAAGCATGTGGCGGAACAAAACCACTTGCCTCATGGCCAGGAAACAAAAGGGAAGAAGAAATGAGGATTCTCTAATCCCTTTCAAGGGCATGGCCTCCATGACCTAAAGACCTCCCACTAGTCACCTCCTCCTAGTGGCCCTGCCCTGGGGACCAAGCCTTTAGTACATGGACATTTAGGAGCATTCAAGAGCAAACTCATATTCCTTTTCTACTTAAGAAGTTGGAATATCCCAACTGTGTTAGAGCCACAACTGATGGCTGGCCGCCCTGTCTGGCCCTCCAGAGTTGAAACGGGAGGAGGGAGGCGAGGTGAGGGAGAGAGCAAGGTCTTAACAGTTGTCCTAAACTGGCCTCCCTGCCTGGGGCTGAGTAGGGCTTAGCTCATGTTCTTTCTTCCTCTCTTGGGGTACTTTCAGGAATCTTTGGAGACCCTTCTATCCCCCACCTCTGGTCCCCAGTTCAGAGCCTCTCATTGACAGCTGCCTCGTTGTGCCAGTGCTCTGTACTCTGACCTACTTCTTCCTTGGCAGCTTCTCAGAATCCAGTGACAACCCAGCTTCTTTCTGCTGAGCCTTGCTAATACCCCTTCCCCAATGTAGTACTGTTGGACAGGCCTGAAGATGACCCCAGGCCCACCTGGTGATCACTGTGGCCAGGTCTCATCAAGAGAAAGGCATTTGTACCCCTTCCTGTCAGCCTTGGCTTATTCAAGGCAGCCTCAGTACACCTCTTCCCTCAGATTCAATGGGTGAGTCAGACACCAACCCCCTGAGTCCCGGCACTGTTGGGGCCAGTTCAAGTTCTCTGAATGGCTCCTGAAAAGCCCTGTCACTCAGTTGTTTAAGAGGTCCCTTCCAACCTAAGACACACACCCTTGAGTGGAGTGGGACCCAGTACAGATCTTTGCAAAGAAACCATCTCTGCAAATTCTCTTTTTAAAAAAATCCCTTAGTCCTTTGCCCTCATTGTGGATGGGGGTGATAGAGAGTTAAGACTCTGGAACAGGAAGCTGGTCCATCAGGAGTCCCTGTTTTGTTCTTGCTTCTCAGTAGCTGTTAATCCTGAATGCTGACTAGGTTCTTGTTTTCTGTACAGAGCCTGGATAGGCTGATGTACTTCGGTGGAAGTGCCAGGCTGGCCTCACAACCATCCATGCTCAGAGCAAGAATGGCCAGCCTAGAAAAGCAGGCTGGGTGCCTTAGAACTATCTGCAGTGGAGGAAGGGGACAGGGGAATCAGGGGACTTCTGGGAATGGGTGTGTAGGTGGGGTGCGGCACAATTCTGGGAGGTGTTATTTATATCCTATCCTGGGGACAAACAAGCCTGGAGAAGAAAGACCAGTCTGGAGGCTTCTGTAACCGCCAGGCCCAAGGAGTATCTGAGATAAACTGTGGGACTGCAGAGGGAAGCTGGAAATGGGAGAGGCTAGGAGGCAGCACTGGAGGGATTAGGGTCCGGTTCGATCTGGAGTAGGTTTCTGGGCTGCTGCTGATGTGGTTCCTCTGATAAGTCAGGAGACAGTGGGAGGGGTGGGCAAGAAGTGTGCAGGGAGGGGCTATGAGACCAAGGCCTCTCTGGAACCTCCAGAGGAGATGTTGGGAGGTGACTTAGTACTGGATCTGAAGCTTGTGAACAAGTCAGGGCTGGAAAACAGACTTTGGGATCGATCACTAGGGTGTGTTTAGTAATGGAAACAGGTCCGGGTTTAAGGCACTGGAAGCCTGTAGAACTGGATTCCCAACTAAGGTGGGAGGGGTCTGTAGACCATTTTTATTCTTTTCCACAGAGCTGAATTAAATAGCATTGGGAGGCATAGTTGCAGGCTGAGGAAGAGTGCTGTTTTCTGGTGTCTGAAGCATCTGGGGCAGAGGTGGTAGAACTAGCTGGGTAAGGAAGTCCTCTTTATCACCATGAACTTGCAAGGTCTGTCCACAGATGACCAGTTCTCCTTGGCTATTAGACCCAGAGGACTTTCTCCATAAGACAGGTGAAAAGTCTGACAGGAGTCTTTAGGTGTACAGCGTAATGTAAATTTGAAAATAGTTACTCCATCTGTTTATTCTATTTTGGTCTTGAGGTTCAAGGGTTTCTGAACCTGAGATAAGGTTACACTTTGTTTCATGAAAGTTCTAGTTTTTTTTTTCTTTGTTAAAGGAAACCAAACCATTCACAGATTCATTGACTGAAGTGCTTTCCTGTGACTTGAAAGATTAGTAGAGGAGCTACCTGTCTTCCTGAATTGCCACCTGTCACACTGCAAATCTTGATATCCCATAGATCATAAAAGCTGTAGGAGGCTGATTCAGGGGCACTAGTCACTTACCTGATGCATGGCTATTAAGCAGGGGGACAGAGCAAGGATGCATACATAGTTCATGATTTTGTTCCTTTTGTTTGAACACCAGTGTGCTGAACTGTGAAGTTGACATGGCATTTTCTGGCTTGCATTGTTTAGATAAGTGGGCAGAAAGATACAAGGAAGACGAATTTCCCCTCCACCCCAGCACTGCTTTTGATAGTGTCAAAAAGGAAAGCTTGGTCTGAGCAAAACTCCACGGTTAGGCCAGTGAGAGCACACAGGGTACTCAGGAAGGGCTGCAGGGGAGAGTGACGAGGAGATAGTTATGGCTATGGCATTGGTAGAACTCTGCTGGTGGGCATGGGTTGTGCAGGAGGTGATACTTATGACTCATCTAGACAGAGAAGACGGGGGAAAGTCTGGGGTAGGGTGGGGTGGGTGTTACATACTTGCCCCTTATGGTAGTGCTGCTCCCCACAGAACAATTAATGCCGCTTGGGTTGGTACAGCTCCAAGCTGTCTTTAAGGCCGCCAAGAACATACCCTGACATTGCTGAGCACGAAGAGAGGCATAACTGTGCGTGGACACAAAATTGGCACCTTAAGACTTCCAAGGCATGGCCAATGTAAGAGAAGCACTGAGAGCTGGGATTTTAACTATAAGATGTAAAGAAGAAAATTTTCAATCTTGAGCAAGTCAATGGGATGCTTTTAATCTTAGGGAGTGTAGATCTATAATAAAACACTTCATATACTATGAGTTGGCTAAAAAAATAAGAGACATCTTTGAGATGAAGATGTTGTATTTCAAAAAAAGAATAATGCTGGGCACAGTGGCACATGCCTATAATCCCTGTGACTTGAGAAGCTGAGACAGGAGGATTGCAAGTTCAAGGCAACTTGGTGAAGCCTTGACTCCCAAAATAAAAAGAGCTAGGGACATAGTTCAGTGGTAAAGTGCCCCTGGAGTCTATCTCCAGTACCAAAAAACAAACAAACTTTTTAAAATAAAGACTGATAGGAGCAAGCCTCTTAGATGTGAGCTGGAGGGTTTCAGTTTCTGCTTTTCTCACACTCAACTGATTTTGGGATTCCCACTATAAGAGGAGTGTGGAGAAGTTGGGGCTCAGAGAAGTACTTTCAGTATTATTGAAATTATGGGAAGTAAAAATCATTTTAATACAGAATAAAATCTGAAGGAATATGTTATATTTTAATAAGGTAGGGAGTAATAGAACTACCTCAATGCTCAGAAGTTTTAGTTACCAAAGCAAAGGGTCAAATTTTAATGTCATGTAAATTTGAAAGAGGAAAATTGTCAGGATTAGGAATTAAGTAACTCGTGAGTGAACAGGCTAATGATTTGAATAAGAAAATCAAGAAACTGAAAGCAATCTCAATATTATCTGCCAACTGTTTAATAAGCTTTATTTAAAGTAAAATTAGAATATAAAAACTAATTGAAATATATGGGTACAAATTAAAAAAACCTGAAAAACAAAATTATATAAATGTTCTTAACAATGAAAAATTTCCAATTAAATATATAAACAATGCTTGTTTAAATGAAGCATATAGTCACACTGACCTGCAGTCAGTTTTAATCAAAGGCTATACAAAAATTTTAATGCAATTGATTTCAACAGTTTAAATTAAACCCATAGTTTTGATATGGCTGACAGCCACCTTAGGTAGAGGAATGACTCCCTGTGGACTTAATTTTATTAAAAGGAAAAAGAAAAATATAGATTGCTGCTAATGTTCAGATCTGAAATGAAGACTGAGGTAATTTCTTTTTTCCTTATTGGATCTCATATGGAGTTCTGAAACAAGATCACATGTAGGATGTTAGACCAGGAAGAGGCCTTACAATAGTGGCTCAAGCCTCTCCTTGGATGGATGGATGGGCCAGTAAGGCTGAGAGGTGCAAGTGCTATGGAAGGCCATGCTGTGGGCCTGAGGCCTCCAGCTTGGAAGCTCTCCTATAGTGTATGAACATGGGCTTTTTGGTACTGGACAGAATCTTGAGTTTGACTCTGTCCAGTTTTGTGAAGCTATTTGGCTCTTTGGTCATACCAGCCTTAGAGATTTACCCTATCAAGACAAAATATATCACTGAATCCAAGAAACAAGTATTTGCTACCAAAAGCCTTGAGGATAAAGCAACCCTGGGGTAATGGGCCTGCTTTGTGGGATGCAGCCAATGCTGTAGAGTGCTGGGTGATTGGTGATGATGTCTGCTTTGTGTCTGCTTTGTGAGATGAGGATGGTATGAACTTGAACTTTGAGAACTGGTTCTTTGAATCTGTAGGGCCTTGCAGTTTATGGCCTCACCTTCAGGGAACTGGAGTCTACCCAACTCCAAAGCCACCATGCCCAGGGCTCATAGTTGGGAACATCTGTCTTTAAATCTTATAGTAATGACCAGTCTCCATATGACGGAATTTTCATGAAGTTATACAGTTAATGGTCCAACCATTTTTAGCTGGTCTGCTCTCATCTTTGCCTTTCTTTAACCTATAGAAACCTCATATTTCTGAAGAGAAAGGATTCCTAGTTTTTGTGTGCTTTTGTTTAAATGTCCATATTATAGAAGCTGATAACAAGTCTTGTTAGTAAAGTGCACTTGAAATTACATAGCTTAACTTAAAAAGGATACCATATAAAAAACACTTGCTGACCTTGTGTATAGCCCACAGCCACCTATGAAAGTACTTGTATGCATATATGAAGTCTTTGAGACCCTCATTGATTGCAAAGGAGGTAGAGAAAAAAATTATCAGTAAGATTAAATATTTTTGAAGGTACAGGTATACTTTTTCTGAAACCACTTGAACCTGTTGAAGATAATTTTTTTCTTTTGATGTAGGCATTCTTCCTAGCAGAAAGTTACAACAGATAGATCACAGACCTTAACCTCCCTTGCAGAGAAAAGGAAGTTTAAACTTAAAGCAAGTTTTCTTCATCTCATTATTTTTCTCCTTTTGAAATCAGATAGTAAAGTATATAATTTGTTACCTTTTCTGACTCCTGAGTGACATTTAGGTTATTTTGATTGCACAATGTAGTTTCTCTCATGCTGAACATTATGTAGTAATTTTGGATGTTTGGCCTCTGAAAGAGCAGGCAACAGGGCCTTTTCTTATGTTTTCCTTCAGGTTTTCTCTACATCCTGTTTTACGTGTGGTTAGATCAGCTGATGAGTCACCTGATGTTTTGCTGCTTCAAATGACAGAAATAGAGATTCAAAATAACCACACAGAGGAGTATCTCGGATGTTTACCAAACACATTGCGCAAAAACTTGCTTTTCTGCTGTTCAAATACTTTTTATAAAGTGTGAGGGCCGTGTGAAGTTGGTGGTGTGGAGAATGTAGGCAGGAGCTGCTGGCTGAATGTGCAGTGTGCACATCAACACTGAGGCCCCCACAGCTTTCCTACAGTGCAACTGTAGTGCACCTTTAGTTGCTAAGTTTAGCGAGCAGCTTACCTGCAGAACCAGGGGCCAGAAACCATGGCTGGTTGGTACAGACCAGCACATGATATTTTTTCTGGATGCTGGTATATTCAGATTTACTGAATTAGATTTCTATTTATTTATTTATTTTTGCCATGTTGGGGATTAGTCCCAGGGCATTGACATCCCCCTTGAGACATGCATGTCTTAAGGGAACAATTGAATTGCAACAATATACTTTCTACTTTGCAACACATATTGTCATTCTCCACTTTAGTTTGAGTGGGGGAGAGGAAATTGAGTCAAGGGCCATTGACAAAGTTTTAGAAAGGAGTATTACAAAAAAGTTCTTCCCATGCTCCACCCCTTCAGAAGAAGAGATCCCCAAGCAGAATAATTAGCAGGGTGGGAGCAGCTGACTCTTCTCACTTCCTCCTCTAAAGATAAATTGAATAACTTTTCTCATTATTGGGATATGTCACAACTGTTCCAATCCTGCCAGATCCAGAAAGGGCTGCAAGTGAAGCTACCCCTGGAGTCTGAAGACCTACCCCAGCTTCGTCACTCCCTAGTGAGCCCCAGGTGCCTTTCCTCCTGGGCGTCTGGTTTCCTGCACCTCCAAGGTTGTTTGAAGAAGGAAGTGCTGCAACTGCTGCATCCAGATTTCACTGAGCCTCCTCTGATGGATCTTTTCTCATAGGAAGTGTCTCATTTCTGAGCAAAACTATCTGTTAATGCTGAAAACCCAAATCAAAACCAGAGGAGTAACTTTGGCACAAAACAGGCCCAATGCAGGAAGCAAGTAGGGTGACTGACTTTTACTCAGCAATATAAACGAGTGGCCTTGAGTGTCAAAGAAGACTCCTCAATGGATGAGGGTTTTCTGCCAATGTGCAAATCTCAGCGCTCCCTGAGCCTGTGGCCAGCAAGTCCAATCTTTTCATGACTTTCTTGGAGCAGCCTCATCTAGTTCTATTTGCTCAGTTCTCTGAAGTCTTACAGATGCAGTGTGTTCAGGAAATCCTTACCTAAGGCTATGCTTTGAGTGGCCCAAACTCATTTCTCAGCCTTTAAATGAAAATCTGCTTTGTGCTCTTGTAGTTTGAGATTGGTCCTTCCATAGTCCTTGACATGTGACTCTCACAGGCACAGCACTCTTCTAAATCTGTCAGCTAAGTGATCTGTGCAAAAATTAACATGTTGGAACATTGCTTGGGTTAGCAGACTTGAAGGGTTGCCCCTTGTGACTGTGGAGTGGGGAAAGCGTCCCTTCTCCCCTTTCCCTATCTGGATGATGAAATTCTTGGTGCAAACAGGAGAACATGCCAGCTCAGGGTTCTGTCTTCAGAGTTCAGATGCTTCTTTGGCTATGTCGCAGCAGCCAAGGTAAAGAAAATGTGTGAAGAAGCACTACAGAATCCCAGCTCCTGAGCTGTGGCATGGGACTGCACTGCTTCTCAGATTCTTGGGAACTCCAAAATAACATGATGGCCCATTAATCTTTATCACTAAAGGTATCTCTGAAGTTAAAATTGCATGTCCTAATTGCACAATAAGGAGTTGTGCTAGCTGATTTACACTGGATTGAATGAGAAAGGATTTGCTTTTTCATTTTGCTTTTTAACCCCAGAAGCATGAAATAGTCACACATGTTAAAAAATACTGCTGTTTAATTTTCTAGTCATGTACTTTTTAAAAGCCAATACAATTAGATTTTTTTTTTCTTCATCTTTTCAGATCTGCCCCTGAAACCACCCCCAAAGCAGCTACGCATCTGAATGTTCAGCACTCATACATATAAATGGAGGAAAAGCCGCTCTGAGGAAGCATGTAAGGACTTGTCCCTGTGCGGGGCACATCTGAGGGGCACCAGGTGCCCCAAAGCGGGAATGCAGCCCTGTGAGGTTCACAGCCACCTTTATGTCCTTACAGCCTTTTTTCTCTGAGGAACAGTATGGGTACACAGCACTGAAAACAATAAACACAACAGGACCGCCTTCTCCTTTGCCTCTTTTGCCCTTCCAGCTCACACTCGCATTCCCACAGTTGTCCACACAACAATTTATTCCTGGGTTACCCGTGACCCAGAATAGTTCTCTGGTCATTTATGGACCCTTACATTCATATGCAAACAAGGGATTTTGTAAAAACTGCTGCAAATAAGATACAATGGTCAGTGATACAATACCATTCAACTGCAGGTATGTGGAACACGCAATCACTGCATCGTATTAGAGACATTTTATTGAAAATGCGAAAATAGGAAATGTATTATAGCCTAAAATAAATTACATAACATATACAGCATATATTTATATCTTTAAAATATTTTGTTTAGGTTCTTTCAGTCTAGTTATTTTGACTAAAACAAGAATTTAGAGAACTGTGTCCATAATTTTTTTAAAGGAAAAAACCCGCTCTCCAAAACTTAGAAAAATATACTGCACTAAATGGATTTCCAATGCATTATTTCAGGGAATATCACATAGTGACTTTGATAATTGTTTATAAAATGTCTTGCTTTATGGTGTATGTGAGAGGGAAGTACCGTAGTACACTTGGAATTACCTGTACCGCAGAGTCATGACTTGGAACGGCAGAACCAGGTAATAAACCTACTTTAAAAGTTATGAGACAGCAACCTGGCATTAGAATGCTAGATTATGACTTAAAGCTTCAGTTCATTGTAAAACTCAATGGAAAGTGAGAAGGCTCCTTTTAACTCGCTCTAGTGCCATCTTCAGGAAAGGGGTGAAAAGCCTCAGGGAAAGTCATGCGGAGGGATGCTGATGCTGGGAGATGCGCTTTTGTGTCAGCTGTGAAAAGGTGGCTCGTGTGTACACACGGTGGGGTATGACAGCTCGCTCTGATCTAGGAAAACGAAAAGTGAGATGCCATTGACCACGTCAATTTGCTACTCTGATGGCATTGCAAACATTTCTACAGCAAATTTCCATACATCGGCCCAGTGTGGTCACAAATCTGTTCCTCAGTGTGCATGGCGACTCTGGGCTGCAGCTTGTCGCTCACCTTCTGCATATATTTGGTAGGCAGTTCATGACTCCATGGTGGAAGGGAGAAGAAACTGGCCACCAGGTGACATCTCTGTGTACAGCCATGTTACTGGGAAGCAAGTCAAAGGAGGCCAAACTTTAACCTGTTGATTCTTAAGAGAGACAAAATGGGACAGGAAAGAGTCTGTGGCCAGCTGGGCAGTGGTGGCCTGAGAGGCGATGGCACAGCCGCAGTCCTTTGGTTCAAAGTAAAGATTGTCCGAGGGAGGAGTAGAGACTTTTGACTACGAGGCAGCTATGTCTTTTGGGTTTTCATGAAGCAGGGGCACAAAGTCATCGGTTTTGTCTGTTTACAAAGCGGAAGGAAAGACCTTTCTTTAGGTCCCCACATGAGTGTGAGCATACCCAGTATGCTAGAGAATTGACATGAAACCTTTAAATCAAGGCCTCTTTCATTACCAAAAACAAAACAAAAAACAAAAAAACACATGGGAAAGAGATGATGCTGAAGTGCCATCCCAACTGTCCCTGCAGTGCCCGTGGAGTCCTGTGCCTTAGTCATTCTCCTCTCTCATTTCTACGATGTCCGTCACCTCCTCTGTTGGAGGCATGTCAGTCATGGCAGAGTCTTCCCCCTCAGTGGCTGACTCGTTCTCCATCTTCTTTTTCTAAACCAAAGAAGACTCGTTAGTGTGGGGCCGTGGACAGGGCACCCGGCAATAGAACCATGAGCAGGGAGAGGCTGCCAGGACCTCTGGCTGCAGACTTGGGTCTCGCCTGTGGTTGGGGGGTGAGCTCATCAGGCTGCATCTTGTTCAGCACACTCCTCTCACCTGCAGTGTGCCTGTCACTGTGCTAGGCACTTCGAGGGACCATTTCTCACCTCCCTGCAGCCCTTTGGAGTGGAGGCTGTTCTTTGCAGTTCTGTCACCATTGTTCCCCACTACCCTTATGGCCATGTGCAAACTATTAGCCTCCTCCCTAAAGCCTGAAGCTTTGAATCTCATGTTCTAGAACACTCCTCCCTGTTCTGTCATCACTTGGTCTCTCTGGGATAGCTTTGAGTCTTGCTTATTACCTGAAACAGAAAAAGAAATACCCCTCACAGGGCGTGGTGACCCTGCCTGCAAGGTAGACCAGCTGTATGCCAGCAGGTAGAACATGTGACAGTGTGGGAGAGTGCTGAGGTGGGGTGGGGTGAGGTCTAGCACAGTCAGGAAAGGCTTTCTGGAGGAGGGCTGAAGAGGGGAAAGGCTCTGTGGAGGCAAGAGAGGGAGAGTGGCCTAATCACCCCACATTTTCTAAATTAGCCACACCTTAGTGATCCAGTCTGGGCTTACAATGACTTAGGGGAGGAATCAGGTTGCAAGAAGAGTCACTTTTTTTTTTTTTTTTTTTTTTTTGTGGTGCTGGGGATTGAACCCAGGGCCTTGTGCATGGGAGGCAAGCATGCTTCCAACTGAGCTATATCCCCAGCCCAGAGTCACCTTTTTTAGGATTTTTTAAGGTCAAAATTGTTATTTAGTTTCTACAATTTTTTTTGGTCTCCAAAGGTTAACAGCAGGATGTAGGACTGTACACATCCATCCTGAGAGGTATGACTGTCTTTTGAAACACGGTGGGATATAAGGAAGAAACTATTATAGAAGAAAGGCTTCCCTGCCGTTACTAAAAGCTGACCAAGGTGAGGTGACACTGGCTGTGAGGGTACAGACCCTGGAAGGTCAAGATAAAGCTAAAGTGCCTATCATGGCTGTCCCTGCACATGTGTGGCACAAACTCAGAACACCTGGGAGGGGGCTTTGCAGTTCTGGAGCCAGTGTCTCTCACCTGTTTCCGATAGACGTAGCACGCTGCAATGGCGACCATGGTAGATTCTCCCACGAACCCTGCTAGGAGGGAGCCCACACCCAGGGTAGCTCCATGTACCCTGGAGATGAGAACACAAAGGTGGTTTGTCTGTTAAAGCCAAATTGAGCCACAACACAGAGTTTATGCCAAAACCCAACTGATGTTACTGAAACCCAGGAAAGGTGTAGCCTAGAGAGGGGCAAGTGAAACACATTCCTTTTAAAATTTTTTTTTAATGGACACAATACCTTTATTATTTTTATGTGGTGCTGAGGATGGAGCCCAGTGCCTCACACGTGTTAGACAAGCGCTCTACCACTGAGTTACAGTCCCAGCCCTGTGAACCTCACCCTTGATTAACTGGGTTCAGAAAGGGTCGCCCCCTAACAACCACCCATGCTGGGAGGAGGGACCTGGAACCCAGGGCTGAGCTGTCTTCCTTTGGGGACCAACAGGGCAGGATCCTCCCAGCCTCGGCTCAGCTCTGCAGCCCCGCCCAAGTCTCTTTCTTTTGTGATCCTGCACCTGGCACGAATCTCAAGAGCCTCCACCTGCTGCCAGGCAGAACTCCCTGCTAAAGATCTGGCTCCAGTATGCTCAGGGGGTTCACCTGAAAGTCCAGAGCATAAGGCTCTGGACAGAGTACTTAAGCAGCAGAAGGCCTTGGCAGCAAATTCCCTAATACCATACCCTAAGTAGGGCAGGACCACGAGGCTGGTGATGAGGACGATGATCCGCAGGACGGAGCTAGGCGCCAGGACAAAGGTTTTCTTCAGTGTCATCAGCCACCCTGTGAGATGGGCCCTCACTGTGACTGTGGAGAGAGCAAAGGGTTTGTCAGCTGTGTCTTCCATCAGCCCTGCTTCTCTCTCGTCACCTCTGGCCCAGAGACTGCCTGGCCTGGCCTTCCTGCTGCTTCTGAGTCAGGCTGGGCTCAGTCCCTGTTCCTACCCAGGCTTCCCGCCTCAGGTGGCTGGATGTAGGCGGGTCCCTTAGTAATCATCCAGGAAAGGTGGTAGCCTAGAGAGGCTACACCGGTGCACCACCTGTGATACAGTCTTCCCAGCCTTACCCTAGTCCTGACCATCCACTTCTAAAAGGCAACCACCCTCCCCCACAAAAAGCAACTTTTATGCTGGGTGAGCTCTTGTTGGCCCCAGAGCTGTATCCCATCACCAGAGAGGTGAGGGGATGAGAGAGTGGGGAACTGTTGTTGCTCCCACTTGCCATTACGTCCCTAGAGCAAGCCCTGTCCACTCCAACCGTGGGCACTGCCCTGTCTCCTCCCCATCATGGTGCAGCCACAAGTTCCATCTGTTGCTATTTCACAATGGACTATGCACAAATTCCCTGCACCTCTCTCCCCACCCAGATTGCAGGAGGCAGGGCTGCCAGCCTGAGTGTGGAGGAGGGTGCAGGAGGCCAGCACATGAATAACTGAACGGCATTGCTATGTTGGGCACAGACGCTTCCCCTTGCCAGGGAGAAGCCCTGAATGTCCAGATTCTATCTGGAACTGGAAGGGGCTTGAGGGAGTGTAGGGCCAGGGCCTGGAAGGGAGGGGACCCTCAGCCCCAGGCAGACAGCTCCAGCAAAGGCTCTTGGAGGAGGACGTGCTTGCTGCTGTGTAACATTAGCTTCCAGGATTGGTCTGTCTGGAAAGCAGAGCCTGCTGCACCATCCCCCAACCCTTCTCCCACCAAGCCCTCAAGAAGTGGGGGATTGAACCCAGGGCTAGGCAAGCCCTCTACCTCTACCACTGAGCTACACCCCTGTCCCTGCTGTTGTCTTGGTCTCAAACTGTGTCCTGCCTTCCCAAGTGGTGGAAGTGTTATATCAATGAGGCTCATTTCCTTTTTCAGGCACAGACCCACTTAAATTTGGCCAAGGGAGAGGGTAAGGGTCAGAGGCTAATCTGGTGGTGCAAACCCAAGATTGTCACGAGCAGAGATGGGGCCTGACAGCTATCTGGAAGGCCTTCTGACAGAAAGGAAGTGGAGTCAAGAAGAGATTAAAGGTGACTCGAACATCCAGCTGGAGCTTCCAGACTCCTTGGCCCCGCCTCAGGTCACAAGTGTGGGCAATGAACTTCAAGTGCAGCCTCCCCCAAGTGACATCACCTTCCAAACTCGACTTAGCCAGTGTCGACCCAACAAAGACCAGACACCATCCCACTGTGGTGGTCTGTGTCATTTCCTTCATTCCAGCCACAACCCTAAAAGTGACCCAAGGCTGGACCTCTGAGAAGACTTGGCACCTAAGAGTGAGAGCTACCTGTTGCCTAACTTGGGAACCACAAAAGACTGCTAGATGTTCTGGACTAACTCCATAACTCAGATCTTAGTTTAACATAGCCTTGTAGAATCTGGGTTTCCTCATTTAGGTGGAATTTTTTGGTAGTTAATTTTTCTTTTTTATTTCTGGGAATGAAACCAAGATCTCGTTCATGCTAAGCACATACTCTACCACTGAGCTACACCTCCAGCCCTGGAAATTTAGTTTTGACTAATATACACGTACTACAGGATTTAAAAGGTACAAAAGGATACAGTAGGAGATCTTCCTGCTACATATGACTTGTCCTGCTTCCCACATGCAACCAGTTACTGACTGGGTAAATTACTTCTAGAAATACAATATAGATATGCAAGCACTCAGATGGAAATTAGAATATAGTTATATATGTGCTGTACATTTGTCATAGCAATGGTCACATACTAACCAACCATTCCATAACCTATTATTCTCATTTTATGTAGAACTACCTCATTTTGTATAATATACCTAATGTTACTAAATCAACTTGGTCATTTTCAAACTGGCTTATGTTTTCTCTATGGGCATGTCCTGACCATATGCAATCTGGCCTCAACTTGCCCCTGGAATCTATTCTCTAAGAATAGTTCTCTTTATTTATATAGCTCCAAATTTTAGCAGTAATCTCACTCTATTTTCCTGTTTAAAATTTTTTTTTACTTTTTACTCAGGCATGGTGGTGCACACCTTTAATCCCAGTGGCTTGGGAAACTGAGGCAGGAAGATCAAGAGTTCAAGCCAGCCTCAGTAAAAGTGAGGTGCCAGGCAACTCAGTGAGATCCTGTCTCTAAGTTAAATACAAAATAGGGCTGGGGATGTGGCTCAGAGATCAAGTGTCCCTGAGTTCAATCTATGGTGTCCCAACCCCCCAATTTTTTACTTTTTAAGTTATCATACTGTAAAATTGGTATTTTTGTGTGTGTGTATGTAAAATTCTAAGAGTTGTAATTCATGAATTAACATAAGTAACCACCACCACAATCAAGACAGATGGCAGTTCTCTTGTTGGCCCAAAATTCCACATGCTACCCTTTTTGGTCTGCTTTCTTATTTTCTTTGCAACTTAAAAAAATATACTATGCCTATTGGATTCATTTCTTGAACTCTCTACCTCCTGGCTAATATCTTTGCATCTTTTTAATCCACTGTGAAATTTTACATTTCCAAAGAAAGATCTCACTGGGCGTGGGGGCCCATGGGAATGCTCATTCATTCTCTGTTCCTTACCTGGCACTGGGAAGAAGGAGAAGATGCGCAGAGGAACGACGCAGAGTTCTGCGAAGGCAAAGTCCACGCCTATGATGTCTATCAAAATTTTCTCGGAGACATTGGGAGTCCAGAACATCACAAAACAGAGCTGAGGGGAAATAATGTTGAGCAGGGTTATGAGGAAAGGCATAAATGGGTGAAATAACAGAATCTGGTGTGCCCTGATCCCTGAGGAGGTCTGGAAGACGGTGGAACTGTGCCATCAGGTGGCCACCACAACAGGCATGGCCCGGCCTTGCTCCCTGCCACAGGAGGTGCTCATCCCCCTGCTAACCCCAAAGGGACCCTGTGGTGGAACAGATGTGGATGTGGCGCATCCACTAACCACCAGTGAAGACCAGCGTGCTCTTGTGGAGGCTTAGCCAGGGCACAGCTCAGTTCTGGGTGGACATGTCCACTAATTTCTATAGCCTTAACAAAAACAGGGGAAAGTCACCTGAAAGCAATTGGGCATGGATAGAACCATGCTAAATGAGCACACATAATAATAAAGGAAATGCTAATATTTAAAACAACTATCTGTCTATAAACTTTGCAATGTCTAGTTGAGAGAGTAAGGGAAGAGACAATAGCCAAAAATCTGGAATTTTGGAAAGAAGATGGGCAAGTGGAAAACAGATTTAAACAGGTTCAAGAGAATGGAATCCTAAGCTGATGGGGAAAGGCAGAGTTCTCTCTCTACTTCCCCTCCCCACAGATGAGGAAGTAGAGGTAAAGGCGCTGGCCCATGAAAATCTAGTGGTCAGCAATTCAGGCACAGTTCCCCTTGCATGGCTGTTGACTGTGCCTCCCAAACTCGGCAGGACACAGGAGATTTAACTGCTGGATAAAACACAAGGATTCCGGCATGATCGAAGGCAGAACAGGGACTAAGGGAAAGGGGACATATTAAATATCCTTGCCTTCTTTTACTTGGCTCCCAGGACACAAGAAACCAGTTGAGTTTTACAAACAAGAGACCCAGAGTAGTTTCCAAGGAATCTAATTAGACCAAGAAGGAAGACCTAAAGGTCCTGGAAATTCAAGGCTCCAAAAAAGTAGCCCCACTGGACCAGCCATCAGTGAGAGACCCATGTGGGTGATAAAGCTCACACAGCATCCACAGCTTCTTAGAGCTTTATAAATGCTCCACGTACACAGCAGACAACCAAGGGCTCCCGAGGAGGTCAAAACCAATGAAAGAAAAGAGAGGGCTGTAGGGGTGGGGGTGGGGGTGAGGAGAGAACCACATAGAGGAAGAAAGAAAATCTTTCCATGTTGACATTCTCAGAAAGGTGGAGAACTGCATCCATGAAACAAAAAACAGAATGGAAATGTTAAACTTAAAGGACCAAAAAGAACTGGGGATTAAGAAAGCAGAAATGAAAAGCCATTACCAACAGTAAGATGAAGCTGGGGAAGCTTACCACTTAGAGGTAAAGATGTGAGAAGTACAGGAGAGTAGATTACAATAACATAAAGGTCCAATATCCCGGGAATTCCAGAAAGAGGAAAGAGTGAACCTCTCAGAGCTGAAAGACACGAGTCTCCAGACAGAAAGGGCCACCATGTGATGGTAGCGCAGAAGATGGAAGACCCATTAGGGCACACCATTGAAAAATGGTGGAACACCTTTAGGTTTCTGAACAGCATGGAAAACAAGAAGACACAGAGCAAAAATTTGGAGGGAAAATGATTTTTTAGAACTCTAAATCAAGATGTCAATCGAGGATTCCCCCCACCCTCCACCGTGCTGGGGAGTGAATCCAGGGTCTTCAGCAAGCACTCCACCACTAGGCTACAGCCCCAGATGAAAGCTATTTAAAAGTAGGATATTTCTACTAATCAAGACCTCAAGGGGCTGGATTGTGGCTCAGTGGTAGAGGGCTGGCCTAGCATGTGTGAAGCACTGAGTTTGATTCTCAGCATCACATAAAAATAAATTAATTTTAGTGAGACCCTCTAAAAATGAAATCCTGTATCAAGAATAAAAATGACTAGGGATGTGGCTCAGTGGTAAAGTGCCCTTGGGTTCAATCCCTAGTACCCCTTCCCCCCACCCCCAAAAAAAGGAAATAAAGGAAAAAGAGGAAGTTGCTACTGGAAGTATGCTCTGCCAAGGAGGGGAGTCACAGGGGAAGAAAAGGAAGAAACCCAAGCTCAATTACAAGAAAAAAAGCAAGAGGAACCTCTGGGGTGAGGTGAGGGGCAATCCCAGGAAGTCTGCAACAGGTGTGCAAGTCAGCAGGCCTACACGGGAGCCAGAAGCAAGGCTCAGAGACACACTCAGAGGGTGAGGCATACAGGAAGTCTAACGTTTCTATGTGACAGTGGATTTACCCAAACAAGGAAAAAACTTAATGTTAAGTACATGAAGAACTAAGAAAAAATGATCATTCAGTTCAGGAAAAACTAAAGATGTTTAAGAAAGGAAGGGAATCAGGACTCAGCTGTCATGGTCTAGCTAAATAATTTCCCATCTTATCCCAAAGTGACATAGTCAGAATCCATCCAAAGACTTGAAGGAGTCACAGAGGAAATAGGACCAGGAGGAAAAGTCTCTGGAGGAGTTAGGCTGGGGCAGGGCTATTAGTAACAATCCTTAGCAGAATCTTTAAAACTTTGTGCTGATTTTAAAAACCTGAATTTTTAAAAAATGTAGTAATTTTAGAAGATATTGTTAAAAACATGCCAGTTCCATCAAATACTTATATTCTTTTCCTAAAATGCCAGTGATTCTTCTCTAAAACAGAATATATTATAAAGTAAATCAGTCATGTATGAAAATAGAATACTGAGATTTTAGAATATAATATCCTTTATGCTTTGGGTAAATTAAATTTCAAGGAATAAGGCTGGGACTATTTACTATGTCATGTTTAAACATTTAAAAAATACTTTGGAGGATCTATTATAAGTGAATCACTATAAATGCAATAGAATTTTCTGTTTGTATTTTCAGCATCTAGGAAGTATATCCCACTGGTTTTCAAAATGGCAGATGTGCTTCCGTTAACCCTATTGCTTGTTACCAGCAATCACCCCCATTTTGACATGATGGGAAAAATACTCCCTCAGATCTAGCAACTTTGCAGCTCAGGGACTTTATTACTTGAGAGTCTTGGACAAGTGGCCTGTCATCTTTTCCCACTGCAGAGCTGCTGACCTAAAATAATGAGATATCACTTATGGCCACTGTGTCATGTTTAAACATTTTAAAAAAATACCTTACTTTTTGTTGTTGTATGTATTCTATCTAGAATCCACCTGTGCCAGGCATACCCTCCAAATTGTGTGTACATACAAAAAATAGCCCAGGCATGGCAATAATTTCATATAACAATTCCAAAGCATGGTGTGGGGATACAATTTATTCTCTATACCCATCCTCCAAAACAGAAGGATCAAACCCTACTTCTAGCTTTACATTAGGCCCCATTTTTTCCCACAGCAGTAAAGCGCTAAACAATTGAGATAAAGGAGCATTGTCCTTTATCTCAATTGTGTGGAATCAATCAGTGCCTTAGGACCTATGAAGACAGCCCTTCTCTGTTCCTCTGGTGGTTAGAGTGACAGACTGAGGCCATATTCTGCTCAAAACTTAAGCTTCCAGGAGACTCATTAGCATGCTTTACCTTGTAGCCACCGATAATCTGAATGTGAGATAATGCCTCAAACACATGTTGCAATCTCCCTGGGCTTTGCAAAATCACTGTAAAGTGGCTTTTAAATTACAACAAACTAAGCGGAGAGGAGGGTTCAACTGCTTGTCAGAGAAGGATGGTGCGCGTGCTTCTGTAGCAAACAGCCAGGTAATGCCTCCCTCTGGCTTCCCCTCATGGGTAATGTTCACCTGGAGGCTTTCTGCTGTCAGGTAGGAAGTGATCAGCTATCCTTTGGAGGAGGGGGTTTAATAAGAGGACACAATGGTGGTGTGCATGCCCACATCATTTGACACACTTACATCAACGTCAGCAAACCTGGGTAGTGAATACAGACTGACACTTTGATACAACCACAATGCTAAGGATTGATGGACCTTTATAGGAGCTTTCTGAGATGGCAACTCAGTGTTCCATGTCTAGAGTTCCACCACGAGACTCTGACTACTACCTCACTGTTTCCTATCTAGTATCCACCTATGCCAGGCATACCCAAAAAGCCTCTTATCAAGGTCACATGCCAGAGTTTTCAACCACGAACACACAAAGGGCCCAGATTGGATCTTCCAGGAACATTGACATGAAATCCATCAGGGGCTTGAACAATCATTAGTTAAAGGGAAGGAATGCCCTATATCAAAGCTCTCTCTGTATCTGCCCCTGCAGTCTCTGAAGCCTTTGCCATGCCTCTACTATGAAAATCCCACCTTCCAGCAAGTTCAACAAGTGAATATTTCCTGCAATGTCCTGAAAGGAATACACACCATACCTGCTTTTCAGTTGTGTGTATTCCTTTTTGCTAAAAGCTAAAAGCTGTCCTATCTGCAGGTCAGCTTTCCCTGAACAATACACTGACTCCTGCATAAAAACCAGGCCTAATTTAAGCAATATGTTTCAGAAAACAAGTAGCTTTATAAAAGTTAACCTGTCAAAAAATATTTCAGAAAAAGTGTCATTCTAACTGAGTTCAGCCACTGTAGAGCTGCCTTAGAACATGTCCTCCCAGTTGACCAGGACACGCTGTGTTCTTCAAATATTTGCAGAACCCAGTGACACCAACTTTTCCAAACAAGAACACAAACCTAATGACCTATTGACAACAAACATGGTTCGTTTCTCCGAGCAGCCTACAGAACAGAACAGCACCCACCATGCCCAGGTCTTGGTTTTTCTATTTATTTCCCAATCAAAGGAAACCAAACTCCTTGGAGAAATGACTTATTCTAGGACTCAGGCTGGGAATGTGCAAGAGAATCAACTGAGTGTCTATAGTGCCAGGAAGCAAGGAAGTGCACAAAAGACAAATGGGACACATCAAGGGGACAAAGGAGCCAGCCAAAAGGAGTTCCAAACTGCCAAAGCGGGAATGATTTGAGCAACAAAATAAATAACAGTACTAAATTGTAACCCGAAGTATACAATAAATATCTACGGGTCCGTGTTGCCATATACAGATGGGGGAGATGAGACAAATCTCCAAAGAATTCTAAATAATCCATTAGATATTCCTCTATGAGGTGGCTGGGGCATTCTTTTTCACTCTCCTTCCAAAGAGCACAGAGGCAAAGAGAAGAAAAAAGTAACTCAATAGTGCAGAAGCCTGGGTCAGATGATCAAGGTCAAGATGAACTTGACTTATGTTGAGAGCAACAGGGGCTGAGATTGGGAGAAGCCGGTTGTCTTCATCAGCATGTGAACTCAGAGAACATAGAACCCAGCCACAGCGGGCAGCCCCTTCCTTGCTCCACATCCTCAGGGAACTCCATTCTGCTGGAAATGCAGCTGGTGCTCTGGTTTTGACTTGATTTCCAAAGGCTGATGGCCATACTTTTAAGGAACTCACCAGGCTTTCCTCATTGCCCTGAATAATCAGGATTTAGGAGTAAATGAGATTCTTATCCTCTGCAGTGAGAACAAGTAAACCATGTGCAGCTGTTTTGAATTAAAATAGTTGGTCCTGGACATCATTTTTATTTGGAGCCTTAACTTAGGAAGGTTCAACAGACGTTTAATCAGGTTTAAATCTCCACTGGGCAAGCTGGTGGTTAACCCTCAACAAGACAGGGCATGAGGAGGTGCTGCTGATCCTGGCTCTGCAGTCTGATTGCTAGGTTCAGTTACGACCCCGGGCTCCTCCGCAGTTCGCCTCCCAGAGCTTCTCAGCATTCTGGGCCTCAGTGCCCTCACCTCTGAAATCGTGCCTCCTCACAGGGTGCCCTCCAGAGAGGAGCCAGTCTGCCACTGTTTGGACTTTCTTTCTTGACTCCATGAAGTAAACCAATGTCCTCCTTCCTTCATCAAGAAAGTCTTGCCATGCACACAGCACACGGCATTTCTCCTGGAGCAGGCACACTGTGCACAATCCCTCAATGTCCACCATTAATACTGTAAAAGGTTTACTTGGATTGCAATTAAATGTTGACAGTGGAGTCATATGTAGGTGGTGAGAATAGCAATGACTTCATTTTCCTCTTCGTACTTCCCCATTATTTGTACAAGGGTGTACACGTGTGTGCATACACACATATACTTGTTAACCACGTATATATTTTGGCAGAAAAAAGTTTTAAATAAAATAGACCCCTGCAGATGTCTTCAGGGATCAAGCAGATCATTATATGTGCTTTGGCAGGGATATGAGAAGTCCCGATTCAAAGGGAAGGGAAGCTTCAGAAGGTGGCACACTGATTCACTATCTATAGGACTTATTAGATAAGCTCAGGCAGGCAGAATTTTAGCAGACCAAGTAAAATACAGTAAACTAATATATTACTGAGAGAATCCAATAAAGTAGAAGATATGTTTTCTATGTTAGGAATCTTGGAAACGCATATGAAAAAGTATTTGTGTATCCAGAATTCTGCTTCTGGCTTGTGATAATCATAATTATTATCCATCTACATTGAATACTTCCATAGGGAGTAGGATACAACCGTCACCTTTAAACCATGTTCATGGTTAAAAAAAAAAAAAAAAAAAAGGCATTTAAGAGGTGGCACAAAGTACTGGTTGGAAGAAATTAATAAACAGCAGGGGGCGCCATGCACCAAGCCATATAGTACACCCACACAATGTTGGATTCTTTCATATTCTTACTCAGCCTGAAGAATATTTAGAAAGTTCTACACTCCAGCTTCTGTTAGCTTTTCCTTTTCCTTGACTGTTAACAATCAACTTGGATTTTGCCTGGGGGGCGAGGCAGGTAGAGTATCAGTTTTGCAAGATAAAGATGAAGAGTCCTCCCCCACACACACATACCCTTTTCTTTCTTTTTTTGGTGGTACTAGGGATTGATCCCAAGGATGCTTTACTGCTGAGCTACACTGTGCCCCCACCTTTAAAAAATTTTTTTGAGACAGAGGCTCACTAAGTTGCTGAGGCTAGCCTTGAACCTGCAGTCCTCCTGCTCAGTCTCTGGAGTAGTTGTGATTTATAGGCATGTGCCATGGTGTCCTGCAAGGTGGAAGGAGTTCTGTGGCTGGATGGTGGTTACTGCACCATGACTTGATCAGTATATTTAAATGTACAGTCAAAAAAGGTTAAGATTGGGAATTGTATGTTATGTGCATTTAAGTAAAATGGAAAAAAAAAAACTAAGGAAAAATTTTGGAACCTGTTCATAACAGTACAGCATGATTATTCATCTATTAATTTTTTTAAAACACACATGTGGATTTGCACTGACATTTTGTTCACAGGGTTTAGGTAGTCTTTAGGCACTAGTATTAATTATTTTAATCTGTCCTGAGACCTGAGGACCAATCCCTCTCCCCCACCTGCCAATGAATAAATCAACCCCTCAAATCTACAGTATGCTGGCTTAAAAAGCGAATGTTGGAGCTGGGTGCCATGATGCACACCTGTAATCCCAGTGAGGCAGGAGGTCCATGAGTTCAAAGCCAGCCTCAGCAACAGTGAGGCACTGACCAACTTGGTGAGTCTATAAATAAAATACAAAAAGTAGGGCTGGGAATATGGCTCAGTAGTCGAGTGTCCCTGAGTTCAATCCTCTGGTACCACCCCCACCCCCAAAAAATAAATAAATAAAAAAAGTGAATGTTGGACTATGTGAGCTTCTAGAAAGAAATATGAAGAAATTTTAACCAATGACTTCTAACAGGCCAAGAGTTTTCCATGTTCTCTCATTTGGTCTCCCTACAATCCCAGGATAGTTAAATCATTATTTGCTTCTCTATGATGAGGTCACAGGGCAACCTGCCCCAGGTCACTTTTGGGGCCAAGAGTTTAACCCAGGCCTGGGGGACTCCCACATCTTAGTGGCTCCCTATCTCCTGGAGGTCCCAAGGTGCTGCAGTGTTCCTGCCATTGGGACGCAGTACACTGGTGTGAGAAAGCTGTGAACTCTGCTCATTTACCTTTGCTCCTTTTTTATCCCCCATGCACAAGAGAGCCATTTTCTTCGGCTGGATAATGGGAACAATGAGGCAGCAGTCTCCACCTCCTGGCATGGGGGTGGGGCATCCAGCAGAAACAAAGCCTGGAACAGGCCCCCTTTGTTCTAGACCAATGGCCAGCATGGTGCATGGCTGGAACAGGCCCCAGCATGGCCCAGGGTAGCTGAATGAAGCTATGCTGGAGGGTAAGTTTAGGGACAGGAAGGTGAGGCTAGGTCATTCTCAGGAATTCAACTTTTAACTTGGAAAACAGGGCCACCAGGACAAGGTCCTGTGGGACAGTAGGTTCTTAGCCTTCGAGCACACCAAGGACTCAGAACCAGCTGTTTTGTTTGAGTACTGGGATGCAACCAGGAGTGACCCAAGGACTTGACCCTACCTGTGAAACATGGAGAGTGGGCAAAGATGGGAGCTGAGGAGCCCAGGCTGAGCTGCAAAGGGAACTTCAGCCCGACGATATGGAAAAGCCTTCTAACTGTGGAAACTGAGGCTCGAGAGGCTGGGCCAGACTCTAGGTGCTGAATTCCAGGCAGGGTGTTTCAGTCCCAGTGCCTCTGCCTTTATCTGCCAACAGCTCCTTAGACACCTGCTCAGACCCCAGAGGAGCCGAGGATTAGAGTGGTCTGGCTCTGCTGAGGATTAGGGCACTATAAATACTGGCATTGTCCTGACTTTGCTGCCTTGCAAAGGTGGTGGCAGGGTGGGGTGGGGCAGAGCTGGAGTTCTTTTTGGCATCTTCAGAATGCTGCTGCTTCCTGAGGCTCTGCCCGGCAGGAGCAGCACAAACACTGTTGGAGTGTGCTGTGCCTCCCTGAAAGGAGTTGTCTGTCCCAGGGAGGACGCCACCCAGCAGACTTTTTTTTTTTTTTTTTTTTCTGACTGCTACCTTTCCTGAAGCTTCTGCCCCTTCCTGGCTGGGTTTCTCTGGGACCTGAAGTCCTGAAGCTTTAGGAGTAAGATGTTCTAAACACCAAACACTCTTCAGTTCTGTGGGGACTGCACTCCTGGATGGCACCTCTGGGCCTCCTGGCCTGGGGCAGGCGGTAAAGCCAGACAGAGACAGCCAGCTGAGGCAGAATTCCAGGCCTGGATTTCCATGGAGAGAAGGAAACGGGGATCTCGGCAGATCTGGAGGCCACCCACTCCTTATTCCAGCAGCTCAGCCTCATCCTTTCCAGACAGATTGATCTGGCGAAGCTAGGACCAGTCAGGGAATGGCCTCACTGGACTAACTCTGACAGGCAAGAAGAAGCCTGCTGCCTTGAGAGAGGCTGACCGTAACCTCTTTGAATTCACAGAACTGGGGTTTGGGGGGGACACTAAAGAAAGCATTTCAAAATTGGTGCATAAAAGACAAGTGTGATCTGATAGTGCCAGAGAACCTACAAGGAGACTAAAAAGCTCTCAAAAGATAAATTTTCTCCACACAACCAGCACAGGCCAGTGAGGAGGGAGACGCGCATCTGAAGGACCACAGGTACCAGAGTGGAAGGAGAGACAGATGCAGCCAGCGAACATGCACCCCCGGGTCATCTGCTCACCACAGGCTCTCTCTACCCAGCTCCTGGCAGCCAGACCAAGTATAGGAACTGTGGCCTTCAAGGTTTCTGGTCTCCTGCACCAGGCCAGCTGCTAATGTGCCAGTGTCCTGGAAGGCAAGACCCTGGTGCTGGGAGCACAGGTGAGGGGCACCTGTCTGCACCTGGGAGAGGTTGGTAAGGAGGCACCTGTCAGCCAAAAAGCATTTGAGACAGAGGCATAAACAATGACAGCAAAGCACAGAGTGAGGGGCCACCTTTGCCTGAGAAGCGAATGTGGGAGGTGGCTCCAATGGAGGTTGGGAGACCATGTTGCCCTACAGCAGCAGCGGCCAGAGGTGGACCATCTGGGAGAGTGCTGTGGGGGCCGGCATTGAAGGGCGTCATTTCCTGAGGACCTCGGTCATTTCTGAGTTGGCTCTTATAAAAGGACAAGTTCAGCCCCTGTTTGCCTCTTTTTCTCTCTCGCTGTGCCCTTCTGCCATGGGATGACATGGGCAAGATGCTGGCCCTCCACCTTGGACTTCTCAGATTCTGGAACCAGAAGCAATAAATCTCTGTTCTTTGTAAATTACCCAGTCTGAGATACTCTGTTAGGTGGCACAAAGCAGACTCAGACGGGCCACCTTAAAACCAGGAAGGGTAAGCAAACACTAAGAGGATCTGAAAAGAGATGAGAGGGATGCTGGGCTTTTTGCATGATTTTAAAAGCACAGAGGCTCAGATCACAAACACCCATGTGGTGAGAGCACTCATGGATGTGACCAGGAAGCACAGACTTGGGGAGATGCCAGGAGGGCCCAGCCTGGCAAATATCCAAAAGATGGGCTCCAGATGGGACCAGTCCTGGACTGTCACAAGAGTACAATCAATTGATCTTACCAGGTGTCATGATAATCCTGGCAACAGTGCCATGTGGCTAATTAAAGAAAAAAGAAATAACAATGTAGCCATGTGGCTAATTAAAGAAAAAAGAAATAACAATGTAACCATGTGGCTAATTAAAGAAAAAAGAAATAACAATGTGTAGCCTTATAACTCTAGTCCATGAGACCTGATCAGGTCAGACCTGATTTGTACTAGGGAGACACAAGGTAAAAAAGAAAAGGACAGGACAGGAACTGTCTTCCATAGACCTAGGGAGGAGATGCAGTGATCCCCAGGCCTCTTGCCTTAGTAACCCTCTCCCTCAGGGCCACCTTGCTGGTGCACACCTTCTCCACACCCCTTCTAAACAATGCAAGGGGGAGCGCAGGGCTGCAGGGCCCTGTGGCTCCGGGGCCATCTCCATAAGCATTGTGCTCTGCAGCCCTGGACTCAAGCTCGGGCTAAATGCTGTGGCTGCCCCCCCACCCCCTTGTGACATGGGGGATTGAACTCAGGGGCACTTGACCACTGAGCCACATCCCTAGGCCTACTTTGTATTTGGTGTTTTATTTAGAAACAGGGTCTCACTGAGTTGCTTAGTGCCTCTCCATGCTGAGATTACAGGAGTGTGCCACCCTGCCCACCTGGTCTGTCCCTTCTCTTCAATCAACAGAGAGGCAGAGTGTCAGGAGAGCCCCCCAGCTGCACAGTGGGATGAGCAGCCTGGCACCTGAACCAGTTCCAAGGCCAGGGACATGTGAGAGGAGATGAGAGAAGTTGGCTCCCGTGAGTGCACCTGACCCTCTGGAAATTTCTTTTTGGTAGGGTCAATTCATTTTTCAAGAGCATCAGTTAGGAGTCCTCTCTGGGGAGTATCAGTGGCACTTGATAAATGGTGAGCAGGTTTTTGAGGCAGGCACTATTATTTGCCACATATGCAGTTTCTCAGCAGCACACTGTGGTCCTTTTGGGCTTGCAATGGGCTTGGGACGAACAAAAAGACCCCCTGAATACCATCATGGTGCCGTGAAAACCTTGACCAAGGTGACCTAGAGCCGCCAGTGCAGAGGCATGCCTTGAAGAGGAAATGAACGCTGGGAGCAAGGGCTTTCCTGAGTTGAAAGTGACTGAGTTTCCCAGGCGGCAGGGCTAAGTATAGCCTGCACACCCTGGACACACCCAGGCCCTGGCAAAGCCCTCTGCCCCCTGCACCACCAGAGTGGTTTCTCATCATTTTCTTCTGCCCAGAGTCATATGACCTCTTACTTCAGTAAACAGACACAGGGCCATTTCGGATTCTAATCTGGTGGTCCTTCCTCTGCTCATTTCACAGCTGCTTGATGGAGCCATACCGAAATCACTCCAGAGTTTCAGGCTGCTAGGAAGCCATCCCAGGTGGAGCCCAAAGTGACCCTGAGCCCCAAGCCAGCGCAGCTCTCCAGCGGCCATCCACCACATCCTGTGTTCTCCTCCACATTTCCCGTGATTGTCAGCCTGAGCCAGGGGGATCTGAGGTCTGCTGGCCACACCGTCACTCCTGCCACGTGCCCCAGACTGCTTTTGTTTTTCTGTGTTTGAGCTAAGCTAATGAAAACAAATTTTTGAACGGCCCTTGTGAGTCCTAGGCCTTCTTCCTGGAAGTCCAGTCCTCAGGCCTTCCCGAGGCCTTTCACCACTGTGTGGAGCAATGGCTCAGGAGAGCCAACCTTGCACTACACGAATCTGCTCTGGCACCAGAGAAACATGGAGGGTGGAGCCGCTGAAGTGGTGGGACTTGGGGAGGGCAGTGCCAGGCCTCATGCAGGGAGGTCCCGGCCAGACTTAACCTCCCAGGGTGCTGAAGGGGCTGGGAGCAGTGTGACTCAGCAGCTGCAGGATAAACCCATTGTCTTATTAAAAATAAGTCATTTTTACAACTTGGTGTCCAATCAGATTCCACTCAGGCTATGGTCTGGACATGGTGTGGCTGTGCCTCCAACCATTCATGTGTTGAAAGCTTCACCCCTTTGTGAGTCCTGAGAGGGTGGGGACTTAATCTGACCATAGGCCTTTGGGAGGTGATTGATTAGATAAGGTCATCAGGATGGAGCCTGGCAATCAACCCTGGTGCTTCTTAAGAAGTGGGAGAGACCTCTGGTCACACAGATGCATGGACTCCTACTTCTCCCCTGTGACCCCTGTACCACCTTGAGGCTCATCAGTAAGAAGATCATCATCAGCATTGGTCTGGGGCTGTAGCTCAGTGGCAAAGCACTTGCCTAGCATGCCTGAGGCACTGGGTTCGATCCTCAGCATCACATAACAATTAACAAAAATAAATAAATAAAGAAAGAAAGAAAGAAAGAAAGAAAGGAAGGGAGAAAGGCATTCTGTCCATCTACAACTATAAAAAAAAAAAGAAGAAGAAGCTCATCATCAAATGTTGGCCCTTGACCTCAGGCCTCCTGAACCATGAGCCAAACTAAATCTATTTTCATCAAAACTTCCCAGATTTGTGGCATTCTGTCATTGGCAGCAGAACATGCAGAGATACAATTTGTAAGATTTAAATGAGAAACAGTGAAAGGGATCAAGATTGAGACAATTTGGAAAGATAAATCCAATTGAGTAAAATACTTGCAACTTACTTTGTTTTCTAAAAATGGGAAAAATAGCTTAGCTTTTCAGTTAGTAGTGGTACAAGTTAGTCCTGGGCTCTGCAAGGGTCCAGTTGAAATGTGCTGGATTATCCAATCAATAAGAAGAAGAATAAAAACAAGCCAAGTAACCTAAATCTAATATTGGTACTTACTTATATCAGAAGCTATGATGCCTATAACCCTCTGTCCCCAAAAAACCATCAGCAAAGATACAACTAAACACATGAATGCAGGCACAGCACCGCTCTGCACAGTATTTCTTAGCAAATCCTCTACTCATGAGAATCTGGAAATAAAATAATAGATGTCTTATATAAACTAAAGGGATGGAGAATTTAGAAACAAAAGTCAGTTGAACAGTTACAAGTCTGGTTGATCAGTCCTTCTGATCTCAGTGATGACAAGATTCCTTTGTCTTGGAAACATCAGTGTATTAGTTCATCAGGGCTGCTGTAACAAATACAACTGGGTGGCTCAGAACAACGGGAAGTTAGTGTCTTACAGTTCTGGAGTGGGAAATCACTGTGGACAGGCCCTAGGGAAAGTCCAGGCCTCCCCAGCATCTGGAGTTCTGCTGTGGTCACTGAACTCCAGCCTTTGCACGACATGCCCCCTGCACCTGTGCCCAAACCTATGCCCTTGAGAGAATGTGAGATAGCAGTTAGACATGAGCAGTGGGTGAGAACTTAAAAAAACGCGCAGTACAGAGCAAATCGGTTAGTGCACAGTGGTGCCTCAAGGTCTGACAAGATAGCTGCTTCAGGACCCCCGTCCGCCTCTCAGCTCTATAAACTATTCTTCTTGCAACAAGAGGACGATAGATAAATTCAGGGGAGGACAAAGATTGTTTGCTCACAAGGGCCTAACTGCTAAGATGTCTTAAATTTAAGACCCCACATGAACACAGACCAGAGATCCCCAGAGAGGAAAGCAAGATGATTAAGATAGAGCTCACCCACCATAAATAAAAACCTGTTCCAGCCAGGACCTGTCAGCCAGGCCAAGATGGTCAAGAGTTGCCCTTGGGTTGCTAGCTAACCTAGAGCCCAGAGGTGACAGTTGGGAGGGAGGGACGGACCTTCTAACCATCTCCCTCCTACCTCAGTAAAAGCTGAGACACAAAGAAGTGAGTTGTGGCTCTCCTCTCTGGGTGGACCCACCCTCTCCTGGGGATGTTCCCCTCTTCCTCCTTCTCTTCTAATAAACTTTGCTATACTTTTACTAAGTCTTGCTTGAAATCCTTTCATGCAAGAACACAAGCCAACAACACAGTGCAACCTTTGTAAGATCATATCTCTGGTATCATCTTAGCTCCTTATCAGGAGTGTCAGTCATGCTGGGTCGGGAGGCCCCTCATCTGTCAGAACTTCATCTCTCCACCCCCTCCCCAGTACTGGGGATTGAACCTGCTCTACCCTGAGCTACATCCCCAGTCCTTTCATTTGTGATTTTTGAGACAGGGTCTTGCTAAGATGTTGAGGCTGGCCTTGAACTTGCAATCCCCCTGCCTCAGCCTCTTGAGTAGCTGGGATTAGAAGCATGAAACACTGCTCCCAGTCTCAGAACCTCATCAAAACCTTAGTTTCCAAACTAAGATCACATTTGAGGTAGTGGGGATTAGCACCTCAATGCATGAATATTTGTCATAATGTGATACAACCCACAATAATCACATAATGCAAGGAAACCCATAAAAATCAGAATAGAAGGTTCTAGGTTGGTTCATGGTCTCCCTTTTATTCCTTACTGGCTGCAAAAGGCAAGAGTCAGAAAGATCGAGAATGAAAATCTATTTTAACTTTCTTTCAAGAATCAGATCCTTCAAGGACCTAAGATTAAGACCAGAATCTGCAACTGCTAGAAGAAAACTTGTAGGGTCAACACTGCCATATACAGTAGGACTCTGATAGCTTAGGAAAGAACTCCAAGAATCAGTAAATAGGATGGCATCAAATTTTCACACAGTAAAGGAAACAGTGTGAAGAGAGAACTACAGGATGGGAGAAATTGCCAGCTACTCTCCCACAGAGAAGGAAGATCCAGAATATATAGAGAACTCCAAAAACTCCACACAAAAAACCCCAAATGACTCATTCAATAAATGGGCAACAGAACGAAATAGATACTTCTGGAAAGAAGTAGTACAAAGGGCCAAAAAATACATGAAAAAAGTTCAACTTATCTAACAATCAGGAAAGTGAAAATCAAAATACACTGAGAGTCCATCTCACTCCAGTGAGAATGGCAATTATCAAGAATACAAACTACAATAAGTGCTGAAAAAGATGTGGGAAAAAGGGACACTTTTACACTGTTGATGAGAACGTCAATTAGCATAGCTACTGGGGAAATCAGTAAGGAGGTTCCTCAAAAAGCTAATAATGGAACCATCCTATGACCCAGCTACACCACGGCGTGCTATTTATCCTAAAGAATTAAAGACAGCAAGCCCAGAGCGCTGGGGGCACTCCTGTAATCCCTGCAGCTCAGGAGGCTGAGGCAGGAGGACTGCATGTTCAAAGGCAGCCTTAGCGACACTGAGGCGCTAAGCAACTCAGTGAGACTCTGTCTCTAGATAAAATACACAATACGGCTGGGGATGTGGCCCAGTGGTCAAGTACCCCTGAGTTCAATCTCCAGAACCCCCCCCCAAAAAAAGAAAAAAACCTCAAAACCCCCCAAAACGAATCAGATCCTTAGATCCTGGCTGCCACTGACCTCAGATGCCCTTGCAGCCAGCTGTGAGAGGCACTGTGGTTTGCTGGCATCTGGCAGCCTTCCCTCTGCAGCCACACCTCACCCCCGCCACCTCATCACCACTGCCACCTCCACTGTTGAAGTGGAGGGAGGCCAGTTCCTAGGTGGCCAACAAGAAGCCATCTGGGATTCTGGCCAGCCCCACAACATGGGCGTAATCTGAATGCGCGTGCACAGAGCCTGCTGGGAGTTGCATTCCACACATGCACTTGTTTTGTTCAGTCTTGGGGACTGAACCCAGGGCCTCACACACACAGGGCAGACACTCTACCACAGAGCCCTTTTCACTTTTTATATTGAGACAGGGTCTCAAAATAAGTTGCTGAGGCTGGCCTTAAACTTGAGATTCTCCTGCCTCAGCCTCCCCCTAGTAGCCAGGATTACAAGCATGTACCACCATTGCCTGGCCCTGGCCCTGGCCCACCTTCTTGAAACAGGTCAGTTTGCCAAAAATCAACCTGTGGAGTAACTTAAAAAAAATTAACAATTTGTCAAATTCATTGATTTCTTAAAAAATACACCTTTCTTAAATTCCTATAAGTTTACAGCAACTTGTACTGAAAGGATAGGCAGAGCTGCAGAGGACTGTGAGAACCCCAGGGCCTCCGGCTCTGCATTCTCCCTGCCTTTGCCCCCCTCTGCCATCCTGCCCATCTTTCTGCAGCAGGCTCTCTTCTCTTTCTGTGAACAGTCTCTCCCTCTTTTCCTGATCTTCAGCCCACTCAGTTTCTTTCCCTCTCCTGATCCTGGCTTTCCCTCTCCTCTGACTTTCTCTGGGGTTGGCATGCAGGGGGTGCTGGGTATGGCTGTGTAGGCTGTCCACTGCACAAAAGTGGCCTGCCGGCTCTGCCTGCCAGGATCCATCTGGACGGACGCCCATGTCCATTGTGTACAAAGGGGCTGGGGAGGCCTCGGCAGCAGCAGCAGCCTGTGCTTTGCATGGATTCTTCTCCACATCCTGAAACAGAGGGGCCCCCGCTCTTGGCTCCAGCTCCCCAAAGCTAAACCAGCAGGGAGCTTGAGAGGAGAGAAACACCAAATGCTCTTAGAATGCCGTCTGTGAAGTCACAATGAAAACTGGTCAGCTGTAAGCCACCAAAAGTGTTCAAGCTGACCCACCTAGCATGAACTTCAGAAAGAGTTAAAAAAAAAAAAAAAAGACATGTTTTGGGTAAACTGGCAAATTTGGTCATTTTAGCAGCCTGATCTGTTGACTTCCACCAAACTGGCCCGAGATCCAGGAACTGGGTGCTCTGTTACCCTATTGGGGTGCTTCTCCCCACCAGCAGTATTGCTGGAGAGATGCACCCCACCCTGGTCGGCAGCTTGTAGTTTCCCCCTCCAGTCGCACCTCGCAGGCATACAGAGGCGGGTTCCTATAAGCTTAGTGTGACTGGCGTCTTCCCTGAGCTCAGCTCTGGGCAGTTCATCCCTGACGCTCTCCTCAGCTCACCATCCCCCAACTGACTACACACAGCTGTTTTTTTGGGGGGTGGGGGGAGGGAAGTGGGAACTGGGTACTCGACCTCTGAGCCACGTCTCCAGCCCTGTTTTGTTTGTATTTAGACACAGGGTCTCACTGAGTTGCTTAGCACCTTGTGGTTGCTGAGGCTAGCTTTGGAATCACGATCCTCCTGCCTCAGCCTCCCGAGCCGATGGGATTACAGGCTCGTACCTTGTGCCTGGCAACACACACACAGCTCCTTAGGACACATTGTCACTGTGTTTACAGTCAGAACACTGGCCACAGGGACCACACCTCTACAGACAGGTTCAGTGCTCCAGCAGCCTCTGCTCCCTGGGGTGCCTTCTCCTTTGTGTCTGGATGGCCTGTCTGTAATCGAGTCTCCCGTGTGCCTACGACTGGCTTGCTTCCTAGAGCAAGCACACCCTTTGAAGCTCTTCTTCCAAATGGCTTTACTCTGGATATATTTTTGGATCGTGATGTCCTTCACCTCAAACAGCAGCTTGCCGGTCTGCGGTCCCCTTGCTAATCTCAGTCTGCACCATGCCCGCTCCCTCGTTGCTCTTGAGGGGGTTCATTTTTAGATGACAGTCTGCCGTTTTGAAGCAGCAAATCTTTTGAACTTTCTAAAGATGCCCCTTTCCCCATCCTCACTCTCTTCAGATGGTGAGATCAGTCAGCACTACCCGTGGAGCATGCTTTGAAGGACTGAAAGCAGGATGCTAACAGGAACAGAAACCCACTCCTGTTTCTCTGCTCTACGCTCCTCCTGAATTCACCTGGTTTTCCAACTGGGCAGAGGACATTAGCTGCTTTTCTTGAAACCTAGTGATTAAAAAAGCCTTTTAGGGTAAGAGTGTGAGGGCAGAAGCAGCTTGTGGAGTAGGTAGATACTTCAAACTTAAATTGAAAATCTATAATAGGAAATACATGTCATCGTAACACACTGTAATATCAGTCTCCTACTGTCCAAAGTGACAGTAGTATTTTTCAACGGTCAAGTCAGGCATTGCACCCAAATTGTCATGGCCTGAAAAGGAGCCCTTTCTGATGAAAAGAGATGAATTTTGTTCTGGGTAGTGTAAATCTCTCTTCAAAATGCAGGTAGTGCTGAGCTTGGTGGTGCACATCTGTAATCCTAGCGAATAAGGAGGCTGATGCAGGAGGATTGCAAGTTTAAGGTTAGCCTCAGCAACTTAGCAAGACCCTGTCTCAAAATACATAAAGGGCTAGGGATGTGACTCAGTGATTAAGTACCCCCTGGGTTCAACCCCCAGTGCCAAAACAAAACAAAACTAACCTCCAAGTGCAGTTAGTATCACTGCATCATTGAGTGTCTGTAGGACCCATGGGATCGGCCTTCTCTAAGACTCAGGGACAAGAGTTAACTTCCCCAAAGAGCTACGCACAGGAAATCATACTACTGCTGGGTGGTGCACAGGAAGCTGTAGAGTCATAAGGAAGCTCACACTTTATACATAAAATCATCTACTGGAATACAGAGGGAGCCCACGGCTGTTGAGTTGTCTCAATGACCTCTGCTACATTCATTTCCACACATTAAGATGTTTTAAAAGTCAAACAATAAAAATAGACTCAAGAGTAAAGGGCCTCTTAAGAACTTTAAAAATAGAATAAACTGAGCATAGTGAAAAAAACGTGGCTCAGGAAGGCAGCTGGTGTGTGTGGGGGGGTGTCTTCCGGATCCTCACCCCAGCGAAGAGCTAGCTGATTGCCCATTTACTGCGCCCCTCTGTCGGGCAAGACGGCAGACCCTACGGACCACATCTCAGGCCTGCCTGATGCGGCTCCGAGCCCTGGCGCAGCAGTGATGTGCAAGAACAGCTATGGCAAGTGGAAGAAAAGGCTCGTGCATCTCAGAGAGGCAGCTTCATGTGGAATTCAGAAAAACGCGGCTTCACATTTTTCTGCGTGTTTTTTTGATGGCAATTTCTCTAGCCAAGACATTGGATTGCCTTGATTTAGTCATGATAAGGATGATGAATGTGAGAATATCATGAGCTAACTCAAATACCATGGTTTCTAATGTTAAAGAAGCCACCATTTCTTCAAGCATGATGTCAAGTGCTCCGGTCTGGAAGCCCAAGGACCAATATTTGTTCTTATTCTTTGGAAACAGCACAGTTCACAGGACAGGGCCCCAAAGGGCTGAGTCCTGGCCTGTTCTGCTGGGTACTTGGACAAGCTGCTTGTTCTGAGTCATTTCCTCTTCTGAAAATTATAGGTTTTGACTAGTTCATCTCCAAGTTCTGTTCCAAAAAAGAATTCTGAGTCTTTTATTTCTCAGGTGCGTATTTACTGAGATACTTCTAGTTATAGATGTTTTTTCAATCTGGGAGTAGAATCATTAAATACATAATACCTCTACCTGAGAGACGCAAGCCTTTGTCCAGATCCGAGTCATTATCACTTCCAAATAAACTTGCTACAGAATATTTTTTTTTCTTTTTTCTCTCTTTCTTTTTCTTTTTTGATACAGAATCTAGCAATGTTGCCCAAGCCGGCCTTGAATTTGCGATCCTCCCACCTCAGCCTCCTGAGTAGCTGGGGTTACAGGTGTGTACCACAGCAGCCAGCACTATAATTTTGTACACGTACAAATTATTGCCCAGGAACCACAAGAGAGGACTGTCCTTATACCCAATGCAGTCAAGTTCCCCGTCACACGCCGTTCCAGCTGTGGGAAGATGTTTATATGGGGGAAGAAGGCGGAGGCAGACCTCCGGTGGCAAGTCCGGCACAGCCCAGAGCTGCTGGCTTTCTGTGTGAATGACGTCCAAGTCACAGAGCCTGGTGCGGACTCAATTCACTTTCGACTCCCAGTCATTTAACAAAGTCTCCAAAAGCTGAGGTGTTTTCCTAGAATAGAAACTTCTCTGTTTTTTCCTAAAATACTCTTTTAAACAGTTTCAAAGTTGTTCAGTGTTTTGCTAATATTTTAGGGAACTATGGAAAAACTTGCACACTACAGAAGGAAGGAATGCCAACGGAAAGGCAGGTCGCCTGGGGTCACCAGCGCCACCCCAGCAGGCCACACTATCAGAGCTCCTCCCACTGAGGTGGCGCGGGGGAGAGGTTTCGGACGTGCCCGCTTCACAAGGGACAGAAGGGTGTGAGGGGCACTGTTAGTGGGGATGAGCATTGAGGACATGAGGCTACGTCTCAGAGAGGTCAGAGGCCTTCTGTGACGGGCCACTGTCTGGAGTTATCCCTGTCACAACCTACTCAGGTGTGGGAGCGATGCATCAAATATTAAGTTGTAGCCTGCAAAGCAACGTCTGTTCAAGGTTTCAAACGTATGGTGACTTGGTTTTAAAGGCCCACTAACAGGTCTTATCAAGTTAAATGGTCCTTATGGTCACCGAGGGCACTTACTGTGCTCCTGTTCTCAGCATAACCCAGTGCCTTAAATAACCTTTGGTCCTTATTGGTTGCTTATTGGACCACTGCACATCCCCAGGCACTTCTGTAACATACTTACATAGAAAGGGAAATAGTCTATAGGACTTCATGGGGAAGGTATAGCCACAACAACGAACAAGAAAAACTGAACTGAATTCAAAAGACTCCTATTTTGGGGGAGGTGGGTGGGTACTGGGGATTGAACTCAGGGGCACCTAACTACTGAGCCATATTCCCAGCCCTTTTTTGGTATTTTAGTTATAGACAGAGTCTCACTGAGTTGCTTAGTGCTTCACTTTTGCTGAGGCTGACTTTGAACTTGCGATCCTCCCGCCTTAGCTTCCTGAGCCTCTGGGATCATAGGTGTGCACCACCACACCCGGCCCCAATTTTGTTTTATCCTCATTTCATCTCTATCTTTCCAACTCCAATGGCACAGTTTACCCGGTAAGGCCGCTTATACATGTTTCTTTGCTACTGTTGATAGACATTATGAACCACCTGAAATTACACACCAAGTCCTTTGGGTTATAAAACACATACAAATTTTCTCTATTTTTTTGGACTTTATGTCACACATTTGAATTTCCCATGGGGTGGTGATAAGCGAAGGGTGTGTTGTTTATTTAAGAACATGCACCTGGACATCCACAGACTTATAATCAGCTGTCACCCACAGTTGTTCACAGTTCTATCTTCAGCAGACAGGGCTTGGGATCCAGTAGCAGCTCAATAAAGAGGGGCAAATTATGGCTACATCAGCATAATGTAATAGGAAAGGAACTTTTACAACAGAAATAGAAAAAAAAAGGCCAATTAAATTTGGGAAAGGGACAGGAAATGGTCATAAAGCTGGTTTTGGATGTTTAAAAACTAGGCTGGAAATTGTTTAGCAAGACGAGAGCATTATTTAAATTAAAGGCAAAGTCTGACTTTCCTGATCCGTTAAGAGTCCTGAGAAATGGCCTCCACTGAATAACCATCATTCGCATTTAGGAAAGAAACGTTTTGAAGAGGGTGTTGATTGAGTTAGCATGGCATCACGTTATGGAACACACGACTTCTTCCTTTAAAATGGCAATTTCCCTCTTTACAAAACACAGAGGGAGGGTGGGGGGGGGAGAAGGGGGTACGCACACCGTCTTCCCTTACCGTCAGAGACAAGGCCATGCAGACGAACGTGAACTTCTTGATGTGGGCGGCAGTGACCGTGTTGCTTGTGCTCACCAGTTTATTGCTGGGGTTATTCTGGGGAAAGAGAACGGCAGTGGTGACTGGGCCCAGAGTTATCCTTGGCTGACCCCCCCAACCCCCAGGGATCTCAAAGAGCATCCTGTTCTCCTTGATGATCCTGAAGTGCCAATTTCAAGTGACAGCGTGGAAGATGGCTGTCACATTGGGTCTCCCAGACAGCTGTCATGTTCCCGCAACACTAACCAGAGCCAATGCTGGACTGATTCAGTCCTTTTCCCGTCGCGCTGGGCTGCTCACCTCACCCTGTTCAGAGTGGCTCTGAGCTGCCCCTCGCAGCCCAGCGATGCCTTTCTAAATGCCACAGCCCTGCTCAGTGATTCTGGGCTCCTCTCCTTCCTACCGAATGGACTGAGATTCCCTTGGGCACTCAAGGGCCTGCTCAGCACGATCCAAACTCACTTTCCCACTGTTTCTCCTCCTGCATCCCGAATGGGGCTCCCTGCTCTGGCCCCGCACACCAGCGCTTTTCTTCATCTACCTCCTGATTCGCAAACCGCCTCTCTTCAAGGCCATCATCTTCACAGCCCACCTCCCCAAAGCCTTTCTGACCTTTGGCCTCCTGGCCATCCTTTGGGCCTTGCCTTCTGAACTGCTGACCATGGGGCTCTCTTAGGGTGGACCCTGTCCTGGAACACGTTCAGTCCCCATGAGGCGGTGTGCCTCCGAGGTCAAGCACTCTGCGTCTTGCCCTCTGTGGCTCTGAGGTGAGTAAAGAAGGTCTCAAAGAGCATTTGCTGCACTGAATGTCCAGCCAGAACTGCAGTGGCTCAGATGTCCTCTCATGGCGTCCCACTGCCAAGCATGATCCTCACCCCATCAAGCCAGTACCTGGCCCCGTGGCCAGGAAAATCAACAGAGAGAAAAGATCCCCTGCCTCGTTATGCATCCAATTAGTCCCAGAGCTGACAAACAAAAACAATCTCCAGCACCTGGCTCCACGTCCTGCCTAATGAGACACACGCACAAGAGCCTCGTGGAAAATGCCTTTGATTTCTGTCACCGCGGAAGCTAAGGTAATCTCCCTTCCCCTTGTGGATGCACCAGCGCAAACCTCTCCGTGAGTGTGCACTTTAAATTCTACCCTCTAGAGCATGTCTGCTTTTCTGAATAACAGACTGCACACATCCCACCATGCTGGCGGTCTCTCATCCACCCCAGGGTCTGCAAGAGGGATGCCCTGGTGGTGGAGTGAGAGGGGGCCACACTGAGGGAACCACGCGACCTCACAGCACACGCTCCGCCTGTGCCGATGGCAATATGTGAGGGCTCCTGCAGGGGCACTTTTATTGGTGAAAGAGCAAATATTTTATTTGCAGAATAGCAAATATTTCTGCAAATGTGGCTGAACTGAACTCACATGCATCATTAAATTAGCATGGTTATTTCATTTGGTTGGCCTGATGTGCCCAGGAGCATATTCTTCCATGGATGATAATTAAACATTAGAGAAAATTTAAACTTCCTAATCTGACCTCACAAATCTCTTATTCCTGACTTTAACAGTCAAGGCAATAAATTTGGGAAGTCCACCCAGAGGGTCCAAGATGTTGGCGCTACAGTAGTGGCTTCGTGTCCTCACTGGAATGCATGGAAACAGTGGGCGAGATTTTAAAGGGGTTCTGAGTAACTCAAGTTTCCAGCCAGAGGTGCACTCATTAAAGGGATTAAAGGGATATTTTTGTAGTTCCTAACCCTTGTGATTAAGAACAAAGCAATGTTTTTCTTGGATGCTCGTACTAAACCATACAGTGTGATATTGTTCAGCTTTATTATTTCAAGATGGCCCCAAACTAGTTTCAGATGGGACTTTCCTTGGCAGGAGGCTCTGCCATTTCAGCACCTGCCCATGTCATCAAATTGCAGTACATAATCTTATTCCAAGCAAGAACTGAAAATGGCAAGAAGACTTACATCCATTTTGTTTTTTCTCTATATGCCCGTTCCTTGAAATGAAAAAAGTAATTTCCATCCGTAGACTGCATCCAACCCACTCAACACAGTGTCCCCCCTGTCTGCAAGTGACTCAGGCCTCATCCAACCCAGCCTCCGTGGGGGGCAGTAATCAAGAGCATTTCTCAGCAGCAGCTGTGCACCTGGATGCTGCCTGTGACTGTCTGCAGCAGGTTGTGGGTGCTCTAACACACTGCTGAGGAGGTTCCACACCAAGAGAGTCCTGCACTGATGGCCTAGCTAGCTCCTGCTGGGTTGCCTGGTGGGATCCCCACCGCATGGAGGCGAGTTAGTGTTTGAGGGTAAGCGTGGGTCCACCGGGATAGAGAGAAGGGACTGGAACACAGAAGACTGTAGGGTGCTGCAAAACATGGAGGGACGTAAGGGCGGGAGGTGAGAGAAGAGGGGCTCATGTGTGTATTCACATAAGCATGGACTAACATGGACTAAATTCTGCCTGTGGACTGTAGGCGCAGAAGAAGAGGGGGATGGATAGTGAGTGGCCCATCTCCACCTCATCCCCTGAGATGCTCTGTAAGGTGGGGGTAGGGTGTGGCATCTGCCCTAGGCCCCCACTCTACCTGTCTTGGTCCCTCTAAGAAGCTCATGTACCATTTCAGGGGGGCATTTTAGAAGTTGGTGGCTATGCAAAGGAAAGGGGAGGCTGTAGCCTCCAGCCCGGCCTTGCTTGTGTGGCTTCCCAGGGCTCCTGTGCCTGCAGGAATCGGGGTGGAGGTGGTGAGGGCAGGAAGGAGAGGCTCCAGTGTTAGCCAGACTCAGAGCCCCAAAAGCCCAGGGCTGGCCTGCAGCAGACCCGGGTCAAGGGCTTTCCTCCCTTCACAGAGCTGTTGTGGGGCTGAGATAAGAAGGTGTTAGCAATGGCTCTGAGCTAGGACTATGGAAATCAAAGACAAAACAAGGACTATCAATGGCCGGTACAAGTGGCAGGCTACTTTGCTTCTTTTCACTTTTCCTTTTAAAAGATTGCATGTTATTGCCAGTATGTTTGGCTGGCCATTGGGAGAGGCCTAGAGATCCAAATAATGTAGATGTCAGGAAACAGATATTTATTGAGTGACAAGCAGGAGGGTTCTGACAACAGGTCAGAAGGGTTAGGTGCTTCCTGTGGTGGGGCCAGCAGCTGGGGAAGGACAGGGCTGCTGCCACAGAGGTTTTCAGCAGGAGTAAGTGTGTTGCATCAGAACCAAACTGGACACGAGTCTTGCTGTCCAGGCAGTGTGCGTCACATGCACCCCAGCCCAGAGAGACAGCCGTCTGCCTATGAGCTTAGAGTCCCAGCCTCATGTCTGCACCTTAGCCACTAGTATGAGGTCGGCAAGGTACTAATTTAAAGAAACAAAGCACAGAAACAAAATACAACATGTTAACTTTTTTTGAGAGTTTGTTTTCCCTTTTGCAAACAAATAATTTCTCAATAGGAATAACCTGAAAGTGGCCATAGGAATATCAATTTGGAAGAGCATCAATGTGAGCCTAATGTGCCCTGCTATTTTCACAGGGAAATACCCCACAGTTACCTTCAACAGTCCCCAACACCAAGTGAACCCTACAAAGGAACATGGGGTTGGGAAAAAGCCGTGCTCCTCCTCCGAGATCCCTGTCTATCAAACGGTTATGTTAAAAGCCTGCTTCTGACACCATGCCCCCCAGGCCTCACCTTGTCAAAAGCAGGATAGACGGCACGGATCTCCGTCAACCAACCATATGGCATGTGACCCACAGGGTATGTCGCTGTCAAAATTGCCACTGCCTACAGGAGGAAGAAGGGGCAGCGTTAGCGTGGGTGTCCACCAAGCTCTCTAGTAGCTGCAGCGCCATGTGACAAGGCCAGCAGCAGATCCCTCCACACTGGGTGACCAGCATCCGCCAGCCACAGGACAGCCCCGAATGGAGCAGAGGTGACTCCAGGAGGAAGTGACCCTGCACAAATCCAGTGAGAAATTGGCTTGGAGCTCCAGCTTGAGAAGCCACGATTTCAGCCAGGGTTCCTCCCCTTGGGCCCAAAAATTCTCTCTAGCCTAGGCCAATTCTTGAGGCTCAGTGTGGAATTGGGAGCCCTCTTGGCACTCTGCAGAGTCTGCTCAGCACCCCCCTCCACACCCCCATTCTGTCTTTCGAGGGGACTGACACCATGGGTGCAGCTCTGAGCTACTTTCCACCTGAGCTCATTCCAGGCTACTCGGCCAGCACGGACCAGTTTAAAATTTTAATTTAGCAAAATTCAATAAATGTTCATATAGGAAGAGCGATCGATGTAATTCCACACACAAAAAAAAAAGTTTCTTTTCTTATGTGACTGAAAAGAAGAAAAACTAGAACACGGCACCTAAAGCGCCATCTGGCAGAGCTCCACTGTCACTCACTGGGAGGAAGAAGCCGGTGCTTTCCTAAGAGACAGAGCAGCAGTGCCCTGTGTGCCGGGAGCTGCGGTGCAGGGTGTCGTGGCCCGGCGAGGTGTGGGGAACAGCTCAGCGCCGTGAAGAGGCGCACCTCGCCAGCCTTCACCTCTGCTCACCAGCTGTGTGACGTGAGCCCTCCAGGGACTCCCTCTCTGTTCCTCCGGCAGAACAGTGAGAACATTAACACCCATCGCACAGGGTTGGTGGAGTAGTGAAGTGCACACCGATGCCTGCCACATAAGCAGCCATCATGCCACTGCCAGCAATTTTCAAATGGCTCTCGTATAGAATTTGCTATTTACTTTTGTTTATTTGTTTTAAGGAGACAATGGGGTGCCCACACACAGGTCATGGGGGGTCTCATACTTTTTACTGGAAAACTTGAAGCATTCAAGTAAAAAAGCTCCTGTGACAGAAGCCACCCAAAAGGACATCCATGACTCAGAAAACAAGGTCCAGTAGCAAACCGAGGGGAGGGAAAGCGTTCTGCTTTTGATTTACGGGCTTCTCCCTGCCGGCCAATGTGAGCAGCTCCCAAGACGTGGAAACTGGCAGGATGCTCCAGGCTGGAGCCCTGCTGGCAGGGCAGGCCTGGGCTCCGGGCTCCTGCAAAAGCCACTCACATAAACAGGAGGCCCTAATGAGTGGCCACCAGCCTTCCTCGAGGATCCGCGGTGCCAGAGAGGGAATTAATTCTCCAGAGGGCCGCGGAGGAGGAAGCAAGTGAAGTCATTCTATTTGTTCATACCCAGCTTGAAAGAGGGAAGAAATGAGTCAACTCCTTCTTTGGAGAAGCTGCCAGTTTCCAGATAAACTTCTTGAGTTGTGAGGGAGTAAATACAGGAGATCCTCATTTGAGGAAGGCAGACTGCCAGGGAGCACCTGATGGGTGGGTGCCGTGTGCTGCAGGGGGTGACATGCAGGTGAGGGTAGGCAGGGTCAAAGTGGAGGTACTGTCCCTTCGGCTACCACCTGACAGATGCCATCATTCCCGCAACTACAGGGAAGAGGCCACGGGCCGCCGCCATGGAGGAACGGAAAGGCCACTGTGTGGGGGGCGGAAGACCTATTTCTAACACCAGCCCAGCTGCTAGCTACTCCTGTCCCTTCACCTTTCCTTCCTGGGCCTCCTTTCTGGGAAATGAGGATGAAGCAGATGTTTTCTTCCATAATTATAAGAATTTAAAATCACATGTCCATAAGTCACAGAATGAGCTTCTCACGGCCTTCCCGTATGGCTTCCATAATTGAATACTGTAGAACCTTTAGAGCTCTTGAGAGGAACTGGAAATAAGTTTTAATTCTCGTTTCCCCAAAACAAGGCGTTTGCAACTCCCGGCCCCCTGTCCCCAGCCACGTGCCTACCTCTGTAGCTGCAGAACTGCCACCAAGGTCCCGGGAAACAAAGAGGTTGACGATGGGCCTACTGATTCTCTGTGTGGCCAAAATCAGAGCCAAAGGCCACCAGAAGCTCAGCATCTTTCTTATTGTTGCATCTCCCTGCGTTAAGAAATGGAATTAAAGTCTGTTAAGCTCTACAAGTAGAACAGGAAAAACAACTTAGAATGGAAGCTTTTTCTTCTTAGGCCAATCATGAGTCAATTCACTGTACTTAACAGTTATATAAGGAAATGCCTCTCTGGATAAGCCAGGTTGAATTAAAATAAAACATACAGTTATTAGAAATTAATTCAGACAGTTGGCAAGCCAAGGTGAGATCAACACAGGCACCGAAGCTTGATGGTTCCCAGCCACAATCTTCCATCCAGGGAATCCCTATCCAGGGTGTAACCCAGGCCCACGGCCTGAAAAACAGGTTTGAAATTAGTCTTTGCTTGTGTCACCACACTGACCGGCTAGAAGACATGTCAGGAGGAGGCTGCTCTTAGAAATAGAAAATTGTTGTAATCTATTTTGGAATCACTCAGCAAATTAATATGCCTAATTATTTCTGCACTCTGAGAATTGACCGCAGGGTTCTTACTCTCAAAGCTTTCACAGAAGGCACATAAACTACTCAGAAATATAAGCAAAGTAAAAGAAAGAAAAAGGATTTGCTGAGACCTCTGCAGCTAAGGTGTGTACTGTTGGCAAAGCCTTGCTTTCAATGTGCAATTTTGGTTTTGATTCTTTGAAAGGGTAAGAGTTACATCACACAACCATCTCAGCCACTTTGATTTATTTCCCTTTGCTGGTGGCTGGATGTTAAGAGATGGATTGTTACTGTAAAGACCAATTTGATGTGGTTGGCCCAGTGGTGGAAATAAGTAGGGAGGATTCCACTGATGGTCTGACCTCAGGTAGAGGTAAGTGGTCAACGTGATTACTGTTTTGACATGACAAAAGTGATGTGTGGTCAAGGGGGGGCAGGTGGTGGAGTGTGGTGATATATTCAGGGCTACACATGAGCATTCTTATCTGCCTTACAGCTAAATGGAAACAAACCCGACGATGCCCAACACCTGTGGGTGGAACTCCTAGCATTAAGTAAATCAGACGTTGGGATGAACAGAATGGCCACTGGGAGAGGATCTGTATCTTACTCTTGCTTGTTTCTTATTCAACTTCCAAGGCAAATCAGACTCCTCCGAGGAGGCTCCCTAGACCAATCCCAGGCCCCTTCTCTGATTTTGGAAGCTCTCAGATTCTCATTAAAGTTCATGTGCTGTCGGGGGCTCACGCCCAATGCCTGCTTCTGTGTTGGTGTTCCCTGCCATGTGGGCTACAAAGCTGCTGGAAGGTAGAGACCGTATCTCAGCATTTCTGTCACCCCAAGGTACCAAAGGCTCTGTTTGGTCTCTAGGAAGTAGGTTCATGAATAAGAGACTGGCACTGGCTACAGAAATTATGAGCACAGTCCGGATGCCTGCTGTGCAACTAGAAATCATAAAACGCGGACTCAGAGCTGCCAGGGGTCCTAAAGCTTTCTTGACTGCAGAATAACTCACCATAGAGAGAAAAGGAGGCACAAGTGTGGTACCCATCCATGGCCTGACACCGTGTGCTATGTCTCGGTCTCCTCCCGGGGCCATGGGGAGGCTGGACAGTGACCTCTGAGATCCCTTCCACCCCCAGAGTTCATTCACCATCTTTCCCTTGAGGACACCCGGCACCAGGCCTTTGGGAACAACATCATGAGGAGGAGCTCGTGGCACCGAGTGCTTGTGGTGGTGCACAGGGGTGAAATGCAAGCTTCCACTCTGCTGCAGAGACCTACCCCCAGCTCTGGTCCGCTTCGGTCAGGGATGATGTCGTGGATGTTCTTGTAGTAGCCCAGGCACAGGGTGGTGCAGCGCACGAGCGCGCCCATGTACAGGGAGAGGATGGGGATGAGCAGGGGCTCCCGGCATTCCAGGTGGCTGTGAAGCAAAATGGCTACGAAAACGACCTGGGAGAGAGGAGGAGGGGCGGTCAGTGGGAGGAGAGGGAGGGAGGCGGGCGGCAAGGTGCAGGCCCACCCTCCCCAGGGAGGACCTTGATTTTGATGGAGAGGGCAGAAACGTGAGCTGTGGCTCCACATGGCTCTCCTACGACTCCCATGAAGGTATCGGGGTTCACTGGAGGAACTCACCCTGGTTTTGTTAGATGCCCTCCCAGGAATTACTATAAAACCACCTAAATTAAAACCTAAAGTACTAACTTACTTCTACCAGTGGAAGAGGCTGAAATTACCAGAGCTGTAAGAGCTTAAAATCATAATAAAGCACCAATCTCTATTGATGGTACAGTCTCCAAAGCAAATCTGATAACTTATTAACCTCCCCATCCTGCAGAAATCAGAGAATCAGTCCAGCCTCTGCCCAGAGACCACCTGGGACCCATGCTCAGAAGGTTCTGGAAGCATACTGAGTGAAAAAGTAGGTAATTGGGCAGGAGGCTTATTCCTGACCAACAACTCCAATGGCCAAGTATCCATGGGTTGCGAAATTATCGGCAGCCAGGCCAGGATCTGCGATCTCAGGACCTTGATCCCCTCTGCCGCAGGGAGCTCAGAGCAGCAGCAATGGAGAGATCTCCTCTGAACGAAATCAAAGTCTTAGATGCCAGGGTGGTTTGCTCTCAGCACAGACGGACATGTGTGCCCAGGCTGTCATTCTGAAGTGCAGTGAAGCTGACCTTGTCACTGAGTCCTCAGGGTAGCTCAGAGTGCAGAGGTGCCATGTGAACCTCACCAGGCTGCCTGGAGCACAGGCCATGTGAGTGGACACACATCCAGGAAGCCCTCACACTGTGCCAGGGACACAGTGACACTGTGACACTGATGGAAACAGGATGCCCACGACTCTCCCCGTGATTGCTGCTTCCAAGTGGACCACTGCAGTGTGTTAAGGGAAGGACGCCTTGCTGGGATGCACGGGTGGGGCAGGAGACTGGAGCTTTGTGGTGTGCACATAAGACCTGAGGATTCATCTGATTGAAATCCCCTAAGGTGCCCTCACACCCTGCAGACTCAGGGTGAGTATATCCACAGCAAGCTTCACATTCTGCAAAACCCACAGCCTAAACCACGATGGGAATGTTTAGTGGCTGAAAACTGTGAAAAACGAATTCATGAAGATCAACACCTCCTCTGCCCAGTCCAGGAAACTCCCGGGCTGTCAGGAGGCTCTGCAAGACAGAAGCCCGCGGAGCAAGCAGGGCCAAGGAGAAGGACCTGGATGACAGGCAAAGGGAAGACACGACAGCGTCCCCGAGTGCAGAGGGGACCAGTGCATGACTAAGCCAGTGGAGCTCCCAAGGCCAAGGTGAAGATGTCGCCAGCCTCCCCAGCTTTCTAATAGACTGATGCCATGTGGCCCTGCATTTTGCCACAGAACTGACATCTTCATGGCAGAATGTATCATTTATCACCTCAAAATATCATGTGCACCCTTTGCATTTCAACCTGGAATTACAATTCTGAACCTGAGAGAGCCATCAAAAACATGTCAGATTATTTTCTGCGGGAACCAACGGTTTCAGTGGAGAGCATTTTCCCGTGAGAGCTGGCATCCGCTGGTCCAGTGCCAGGTGCTGGGATTCAGTGATAACAGACGGCCCCTGAATCTGTTCTGGGGCCGACAGTCTAAGGGAGGAGGCAGACACGCTCATCATACAGTGATCCCGTGAGTGTGCCCTGCCAGCCCGAGTGAGGCAGATGGGTGGAGAAGGACAGAGTGTGGGGCAGCAGGGGAGGAGGGCATCTCTGCTGGGAGCTGTCAGCCAGGAGTGAGCAGGGCTCAGGTGGGAGGGAGGTGGGGCAATGAGGCAGAGCACTCTCCTGGGCAGAAGGAGCAGACCCGCAAAGACCCCGGGGAGACGGCTCATCCATGGCCAGGCCCTGCAAGGAGGAGCTGTGACTGGCTGACTGCAGAACAGAGAGCCAGTGGGGAGAGCAGAGTGCGGGGCTGCAGAGGCCTGTCCACCTTCAGACCCTCCGTAGGCCAAGATCAGGGTTGGGATTTTTATCAAGAACACCAGGAGGCCAGAGCTCCAGAGGCACAGTCAGACAGCATGCAGTCCTCACAAGACTACCAGGAGGCTGCTTTTTAAGCAGGTGGTGAGACAGTCAGAATTTCACTGGGAAAAGACCACTATGGCCCTGGGGAGAAGAGTGGAGGGAGCTGGACAGAGATGAGTGAGGAAGCTTCTCAGCACTCAGCTGGCAGGGGTGACCCCTCAGACCAGGCAGAGCAGCAGAGATCGCACTCTAAGGAAGCTCTAGGGTTCACATCTCAGTCTTGGTGCTAAGGGGACACCTTTCAAGGGTGGCTCCTGGGTTTCTGACCAGATGATGATGCCACAGATTTACTCCACCAAACAGTTCATACAGAAGATCTCTAATCCAGGCTGAAGACATCACTGAAGGATCTGAAATGCCACAGAGGCTTTTGGATAGCCTTGCTTAGGGCTCTGAGGAGAGGGAGAGGATGCAGATATTTAATAGGGGGGCATATGCATATGATAAATGATATTGACCTAGGGCATCATCAAAAACAATATCAATCTGTTTTTGTTGTTCTAACAAAACACCTGAGGCAGGCTAACTTTATAAGTATAAAGTATAAAGAGGTTTACTTAGCTCACAGTTCTGGAGGCTGAAGGTCCAGACAGCATGGTGTGGGCTCCAGCAAGGACACAAGCCTTCTGGGCTGTGTCATATCATGGCTGGTGGCAACCAAGGGAACATGGGGAAATGACCACAGCTTGAAAGCAGGAAACCAGGCCCTGGATCCCCACAATCCCTTCTGAGGGCGTTCCCCCAATGACCTAAGCCCCACTAAGCCTCCTGCCACACTGAGGGCCAGGCTTCCAACACAGGAACCTCGGGGGCACACAGCACACCTGCACCACACAGGGCTTGAATGAGGTTCAGTTTTCTCTGTGAAGCAGGATGGAGGTCATGGCTGGAGGTGAGCAGCAGGTGGAGACCCTCTGAAACAGGTCCTAGGACACAGCTGAGGGGGGTGAGGAGGTTTGGAGCATGTTTCCTGGGGCAGGTGACAGCCCACAACATGGATTCCATTCAGGGCTTTTGTCAGGAGATAAAAAGAGACAAAAGAGTAGCAAAGAGACCTTAAAATAATGCAGGGAGAGTCTGATCTGATCATCAGGGGTCTTGCTGACCTCAGGGCAAGAAGGTAGAGGACAGGAGGTCCCAAGGAGAGCAAATGTCCTCAAGAGAATTCTCACTTCGACACTCAAGAAGCTAAAAAAATCAAGATGAACATGAAACACAGCAAAACAGAAACATTTCTCATAGACCCCTTGGCAATATCCAGCCTAACAACTGGAACCGTATGACAGCAATGGTGACCCCCAAAGTGATCACATGTTTGAACCAAACCAAGAGCTTTTTTTGTATTAGCTTAGGAAAGTAGTTGTTATTATTATTTTTTAAAGAGAGTTGCCACTGAAATTCAAGGCATTATTAACAAATTTCATTTTATCATTGGCAGTTGCTCACTATGCCAGGGCTGCATAGGATCTATTTACATATGACCAAATTACTAACTACCAGAGGCTTTCAGGTAATGCGAGAGATGAAGCTTGGCAAGGCGGGAGGGAGACTTAGGAACAAAAATGGAATTTATTCCCCCAACCAAGTTGTGGTAGGAACCCAAACTTCGAGGTTTAAAATAAACTGCTCCACCAGGAACCGCCCGAGGCCAGATGGCATCTGCACCCAGGTCCCTTGCTGCTTCGAACCAGATCTGTTTACTCCCCAGGCCGGGGCCAAGAGCAGGTCTGAAACCAGCAGGGGAAAGGCTGTGGGCTACTGGCAAAGGTGCTTTCACGACTAAGCTTTTTCTTCTGCCCTTGGATGCCCACTGTATTTATCTTGGGCAAAGTTACGCGCTTTCTTCTGTTTTCTTTTTTGTCTTTATGATAATGCACCTGTGCAGGTGCTCATGGGTTGCTGAGGCCGACATGTGAAACGGGAGGAGCTTCCTTCGATTCAATTAAGGAGTGAACAAAGCAGCTGTCTCTCAGCGGATGCTGAAGGCAAGAGTGGGAGGGAACTCGAAGAGCCCCACCAGAACACCCACCAGCCTGTATCAAAGAGCCACGCCAGCTGTGTCCAGGCGCGCGCACAGCATTAGCAGGAACTTATTCAAATTGCTTTAATAGTGATCCACGGAGGAAATACAATTGATTTGGAAGTTTAATTCTTGGTCTTAAGGGAGGTCAATGTAACAGCTCAACAGATTATTTCAAAGAGGTGGTTTAGAGACGAGGGAGCGTGAAAGGGGCAATGCGTGGGGACGTTCCTAGAATGAGAATTTGGAAGGGCGCTTAGAGATCATGGTCTAACCTCCTCCATGAAACAATCATTCCACCAAGTCCCTGCTTGCAGGAACTCAGCCTAATTGATAAATCAGAGGAATTAAATCTAATTTTCCATTGAAGTTTTTGTGTGTGGCATTCTCAGTGGGAGAAGAAGGGAAGAGGAGAAAATCAGGAATGGGTGTGGCCGTTAGATGTGGACCCAGCAGAAGGTGAGGGGCAGCCCCCTCAAACACTCAGGAAGAGAGAGTGGGGCCATCCCCTGGCTCTTTTTAAACGTGGGAAAATGATGCGTGAATGGCGGCTCTCCCTGGAAACCCGCATAAGAAACGCCATTTAAGAATAATTCGCGGCTGGGCCCGGTGGTGCACACCCGTGATCCCAGAGGCTGGGGAGGCTGAGGCAGGAGGATCGTGAGTTCAAAGCCAGCCTCTGCAATGGAAAGGCACTCAACGACCCAGTTAGACCCTGTTTCTAATAAAATACAAAATAGGGCTGGGAATGTGGTTCAGGGGTTGAGTGCCCCTGAGTTTAATCCCTGCTACCCCATCCCCAGAAAAGAATAATCTCGAAGTGCTCACTTTCGAACTGAGTGACAGGCTGTGTATGGCTCAACTACGCCGAGGGCACCCGGCCAAGTGCACAACAACCCTGTGATCACTGTTCAGTGGACCAGGTGTGACCCTGAAGTCTTTTACACACACACACACACACTTTCTTTGGAAATCATGGTCAAGATGGAATGTGGTGCCGAGGCAGGGGGATCACAAGTTCAAGGTCAGCCTCCTCGGCAACCCAGCAAGGCCCTATCTCAAGATAAAAATGGAAAGGACTCGGCATGCAGTGCAGTGGTAGAGTGCCCTCAGTTCACAGGAGGTTTCCTCTTCTTAGCCATTTGTCCTTTGTGGAAGTCCCTATTGGATGAACCAGTGCTGCAGAGCAGTGCATGAAGGCACCCCCTCCCACAGGCCGCAGCACTGGGGATGGAACCCAGGGCCTGGTGCATGCCAGACAAGCGCTCGACCACTGAGCCACGCCCCCAGCCCTGTGCCCCAACGTAAATATGGCATCAGTTGTCAGCTCTATCACCTCCAGTGGGTCATTCACCAGGTGACCCGAGGACCTCCGATGGACACAAAGACCACAGTTACCTGAGCTATGACATCTGAGATTGAGGCACATCCCACCAGGAAGCTGTATTTGTGTTTTAAGAGAATGCCAGCATGGGTCCATGCCTGCCAGAAAGAAAAGACATCGCCATGAGATACACGGTGGGGATGGTACTGTTTCTCATTACAGTTCACTGGGTATTCCTGAAATGTGTTTTACACACACCAATGTCTTCGCAGCACAGGCACGATGAATGTTTGGTTGGTGAAATTACTGTCACTTGGTCTGGTGGCTGAATCCACGTTAGATTTTTTTAAGTGGAAGAGTGAGGACATTTAATTATATGCAGACTAGTGGGGTCATCCTGTTTGCGTGCCTGGCAGATTTTGGAATATGATCAGTTAGCAAGAGCAGAGGAAACCCAGTCACCCGTGGGGCAGGGTGAATCTCAGAATCACCCCTCCTTCCAGGAAGCAGGTGACAACCAGGGCACTGACTTGGTTCTGCGGGTTACAGTCGTGACCCTTCTCACTAGCTGACTCGGGTTCTACCGTTTTACTGTCTTCGGGTTTGGGCAGGACCTGATATGACCTTTTGTGTCTTCAAGGGAAGTTAAGATGGAAAGAAGTACCACAGCAGGCAACCCAGAGCCTGAACAGCCGGGTTGGAGAAGGCCGGATGCTCTCGATGGGATCTGCTAATGGACTGATTTTCCTTCTTTCCTTTGGACTGGTTTAAAATAAAATTTCACCTGAGATGGACACAATCCGACAAGTCTGATCTATTCCCCAGGTCTGTGTCGAGACTTCCTACAGCAGCTGTTGTGCCTGTGACCTCAGCTCAGAGGCTCAGGATGCCAAATGTTAAAAGAAATACAACCGCAGATGACATTCACAAACATCACCGGTGGGCTGTCCGTGATTGGGAGCCATCTGGATAACAAGCTTCATGGCTTCCAAATATTCTCTCTCCAACCCACTACTGGGTGTGGAGGTGTGTGGAGGTGGGAGAGGACAGAAAGGACCTGCTCATTATAAATGCTCATTATTTAAGGTTTTATTAGCAGTTCTCTTACTGTTATATTAAGGTCTTTGTGGGGACTTAAAAACATGGAAGAAAAGTTAGCAATCAACAATGTTCTGGTGCTATGCAGACAGACTATCCCTCACCAAGATGCTTAAGACTGGAAGTATTTCTGATTTTGAACTTTTTTAGATTTTGGAATATGATCATATATTATAATGAGGTATCTTGAGGGTCAAACCTAAGTCTGAACATGAAATTCATTTATACACACCTTATATACATATAGCCTAAAAGTAGTTTTATGCAACATTTTTAAAAAATTGCGCATGAAACATAGTTTCACCTGAGATGGGTTGTAGAATAATCCAGATGGGGTGTCACATTGGTGCTCAAGAAATTTTGGAGCATTTAGGATTTGGATTTTGGATTAGGTATGCTCCACCTGTACTAAGTTTTTGAAACTATTTCTCATGGCAAATAAATAGAACTGAAGGACAGTGGAAGGCAGGGTATTTTAAGAGTCCATGAGTCGCTAACAGTCTCCAGTTCCTGGAATTCACTGTATAATTACAGTTCTCAGTGGTTAGGTTCCCACTTCCAGCTCAGGAGGAGGACAGACATTTCAGTGGCACGGTGGCCTCATCCGGGGGTCAGGCCTTAACTCTTTTAGAAATGTGAAGAAGGTCACTGCATTCAGTTCTCTAATGAGGTGACTGAAAGTCCTGTGCTCCCTGGAAGGGGGGATGGGCTGCAGAGAGGGTCCCCACCACACACATGTACCCCTGCATCATCAACCAGGGAAAACATACTTGGCAACAAGAAGAAAGTACAGGGGCACGTGTTCAGATGGCCCAATTCTCTCACCTACACTGACATCCCCACAACTGAGGACCAGACCTTCATGTTACAACTGGTTTAATATTTAAGGTTTCCTTGCAGACCAGAAGAGAGCCCTCAGAGCCACTGAGGCCATGCAATAACGGACCACCGACCACTTAAGATTTCTGAAGACCTTTCAGCAGGTGCATTTTACCCACCTCCCTGCTCTCCCTGCTCCAGGGCTTGGGACTGTGGCCTTACCTCGACACAGAGGTCCATCTACTCCTGTGCCTAACACATGTGCAACTTGAGGTAGGGGACGATAAAAAGTAATTTAAAGCAGAGCCAAAGAAAGGGCTTATTTTCCAGCATCAGACATCACTGTAAATTCCTGTGCGCTAAGTCTCTCTATATCTGTACCAGATGGAAAGAAAAACAGTACTGTTCTGGGCATCATGATGAACTAGAGACACGAACAGTCCTTAGCTAATGTAGCAGAGCTGGTATCAAGTAAGGAAATCTTATTGGTGTGTACAGGAGATTCTTATTCTACAACTTTAGCAGCGTAGGCTCCACAAGTGGTAAATTATCAGTGAACTATTCTGATGGCTTGATCTGAATATGTCAGAAAAGAACTTCATATTTTGAATCAAAATTTTCAAATGGGCTTTCTTTCCACCTGGCACAACTTGTGGCAAATACATAAAATTCATAAAATAAATTGAGAAGATGGACTGCGTAAAACTCAAGGAAATCAGTATGATGTTTCCTCAAAAATTAAAAATCAGATTGGGATGTAGTTTAGTGGTAGTGCATGTGTTTATTAGCACATATAAGGCCCTGGGTCAATCTGTAGCACTAAAAAGTCAAAAAATACCAAATGATCAATTCTATTTCTAATTATATATCCAAAAGAATTGAATGTAGGGACTCAAAGAGGTACTTGTACAACCATGTTCATAGCAGTATTAGTCACAACAGCCAACACAAACATGTAAAAGCAATGCAAATGAATGAATAGGCAAAATGTGCCAGACCCACAGAATGGAGTATTATTCAATCCTAAGGAAGAAAATTCCGACATACACTACAACATGGATGAACCCTGAGGATATCATACATAGTGAAATAAACCAGTCACAGAAGAAAAAATACTATGTGATTTCACTCATATGAGGTATCTAAAATTGTCGAATTTGTGGAGGCAGAAAGTAGATTGGTTGTTTCTGGGAAAAATTATAATTATTGTTTAATGGGTATAGAGTTTTGGTCTTGGAAAAGGAAGAGAGCTCTCAAGACAGATTGTCTAAAAACATGACTGTTCTTCATGCCACCGAGCTCCACACATAACAGTTAAAATGGTCCATTTCATGTCATGCATATTTTGTCATTTAAAAGAGAAAGGCGAATAGTCCCCTACTTACCATAGCATCCATAAAAGGGAAGGCAGCGAGATACAGGAAGGCCCTTCTGGTTTTACTCCCCACCGACTCATCCACATGGTGCAGTTTGTTGATGATGTAGTAGCCTAAATCGCTATAAGCTGCAAAGGGTCAAAAGACATATGAGAATATCTTTAAAAAGGTATTTTCCCATGCTTTTGACTTTGAGAACTTCAAAATCATTTTAAATGAAACATTTGTCTGCTGTAGAAAAAATAGAAGAAGATCATCTGTAATCTCCTCCCTGTAGCCAGAGAAGGTCACATCACAGCTAACATTCTGGGCTTTATTTACTGGGTCAATCTGTAGCACTAAAAAGTCAAAAAATTCCAGACGATCAATTCTATTTCTGGTTACATATCCAAAAGAATTGGATGTAGGGACTCAAAGAGGTATTTGTATAACCATGTTCATAGCAGTATTAGCAGTTCTTTTACGGCTGTGTGGAGTAAGTGTGTGCTTTAACGTAATAAGGGGCGCATACTACATATGCTCTTTTGAAAACCAGGACCACCTTTCTGTGATCTGCTTCTGCATTCTAACTCACTGAATTCCTCTCCATGAACTGATTTTCTTCAATCTCCTACTGTTGCACATTTGTATTATTTTGATATTATAAAAGGATGAATGATGAACTGATCTGCAGTTAAATGCTTACACACATTAGGTATTAACAGAGGAAGTTTCCAGAAGCTAACATGCCTTTTCAATACAAGTTCTAAAGCAAACTTTTCGCACTTGTCAGTCCGTCTATTTTGTTTCTTGGCAGGAGGGTGGCAACTCTGGGTAAAGTCTTGCATGGTGGAAAATGACGTGCAAGAGGTGTTTTGGAAGTCTCTCCTGTGTCAAGATTTGTCCCACTGTGAGACTGGAACCTGTGGGCTGGATGAATGTATATATGCCCAAGAGATAAAGGGAGAAAGGCACTGGTCATCCCAGTGCATTAGCTCAGCATCCTAATTAGCAAAGGTTTAATGAAACACGGAGCTATTTTCAACTCCACTGATACAGCCAACGCTGGACACAAAAATACTAATCTATATGCTTTTCCGTGTTTTATAAGGGCTCCAACACTAAGTGTTCCTGCTGTTCTCTGTCATAACTATGGATATGAATGTGCCCTTGAAATCAGGTAGAGCTAGAGGGCAGAGTCTTACTTTCTGTGAAATAAGAATCCTCCCACATCTCAGAGTCTGTAGGGCAACTTATTACCACCTTAACTGGCAAAGTGAAGTAAAGCTCTAATCTTTATCGGGATCAGTCTTGAATTACAGGAATTCTGGAGTAAGTGAGGTCATGGGATGCTATCCAGGATGCTGAAGTGCACCGATGGGAGTCCTGGAGGTTGCAGGGGACAAGTAGGTGACTTCAAGCTCGTAGGCTGGGGTGGCTATGACTTGCGTGCGTAGAGCAAGGTGGAGCTGGGGTGGGGGAAGGCAGGCAAGGGCTGCAGGAATGCTCCCCGTCCTCCAAGGAGGGGCAGAAGTGAAAAACCAAAGGCCGGTAGGTCAGGTGAGCCAAGTGCCAGGTGAGGAGGGTAGTGGGGCCATGGTGGGGGAGCAAGAAGAGAAAGCTGGAACAGCGGGCATCACGAGGCAGAAAGAAGAGATGTGGGAAGGTGGGCTGAGGTACGGCCAGGGACAGGAAGGAAGGAGGCAGCTGTGATGTCCCGTCATTTGGATCAGAGTCCTACCAAGTGGACAAGCAGACAGAGGAGGCTTGAGCGGACCGGGAAGGCAGCACGGGAGAGCTGCAGTCTGCTTGCAGGAGGTCAGAGCTTCCTCCCCACAGTGCTCTGCAGACTGAAGCACAAAGCCAGAATGAGATGCTGCTGAGCCACCCAGGTCTACTCTGGCTGCTGAGCTGTGGAAAGTTTGTCGCAAAGTGTGCCATTGCTGCTGTTTATCGTGGAGTTGTTTTCATTCAGTCAATAAATGTCCACTGTGCAGGAACCTGCAAGGGACGGTTTTGACATACCACACCACACCACCGTGCCCATTCAGGCCGGGGTGACGAGAAAGGTGGCGTGCTGGGGGAGAGAGCAGCACGTGAGGCTGGCTATGAGTAGCTCGTGAGTCGGTTTCCTGGGAAGGTTACAGTCAACACAAAATCCCAGCTGAGTAGACTTGACTGCAGTGACCAAAGCAGGGGACCACGGGACTGGGGCCAGGCTGAGACCAAGAACGGCAACGTTGTGGGTTCAGCCAAGTCTCCTCAAAATCCAGATGCCTAAGTCCTCACCCCTAGACCTCAGAATGTGACCTTATGTAACAAGAGGGTGGAATTAGATGAGATCACACTGGAGTGGCGTGGCCTCCCAATCCAATGCGATGGCGTCCTTATACAAAGGGGAAATCTGGATGCACACGGGGGAACCACACCAGGATGAAGGCAGAGCTGGGGTGATGTCCTTACATGCCGAAGACTGCCAGCAATCCCCAGAAGTCAGGGGAGAGGCATGGGACAGAGTCTCCTTCACAGTCCTGAGGAGGAGACAGCCCTGCTGACACCTTGATCCTGGGACTTCCAGTCTCCAGGATTCTTAGACAGTCAATGTCTGTTGTTTAAGTCTCTCAGTTGGTGTGTTTGTTCCAGCAGGCCGGACAAATGAAGACAGCACTTCTGACGCAGGGAGGGAGAATGATTTCCATGTTAGGTCCTTGGGTGGTGGTCAGGGAAGAGGGACATGTGGACTTGAGTGGAGAACAGGGCCTGGGGTTTGCCGGTGCTGCCCAGGACTAGTGACCAACAGAAGTGAGCCTCTGCCCTCCCTGTAAATGCAGCTACTTCCTTGGATATTTGACTAAAACATGAGAATGATACCTTTATGCAGCATATCTGCAAGAAAGACACAGGGGACTGGGGATTGGAGGACCACAGGGTTCCCAACCCGGTCTCCTTGGGGGGAGCCAGTGGGCTTTCTGCTCCTGGGAAACATGTGAGCCCTTCCCTCCCTCTTCTCAGCCCAAGGCCTGCATGCAGGCTTCTCCCCACCCCAGGTTCCAGCACGGTGGCACTTATGGGCTCCAGGTTGCTTTTGCTTCTTTCCATTTTGGTCTCTTTTGGTTACATGGGAGAAATCTGGAGGCCAAAGACAGAAGCTTATCCTCCTTTTCACAGTAGAAGACGACTTCTTCTCAGCCTTGCCCCAGCCCCGTGGTCCCCTGCTTTGGCTGTTTCCACCCTGGGAGCTGTGAGTGTAAAATCCCAGCACCTGTTTTCATGTCTCTTCTGCCCCTCCAATCCCTCCTTGCAGTGCCAGCCCCTGGCTATTTCCAGTGAGAGCAGTTGGCTGGGGTGATCTGCTTGCAGTGCTCTGCGTGGACTCCATAGTTACCAGGCCAGCTGCCTTAGCAAAACTAAGTGACCTTCAACTTCCATGGCTGCCCTGCCGTGTCCTGAAACGACTTGTGTGTTCCTCATGAAGGGCAGAAAGTTATAAAACAAAATTAAATGAGGGTTCTGAACACAGGTAAGCAGGTTTTACGATGCTGTAACCCCAAGAGGACGGTGACTTGACCTGTTTATAGGGAGATGGCTTCGACCCTGCCCAAACAAGGAGAGACAGAAGGGCCCTTCAAGTCTACAGCTCTTCTGACCTCAGCCAACCAGGATGACAGCCCTTTCTGGAAGCAGTGGTTTCCAAACTGGCTCATCCAGTGGTTACTAGCACTTTTGTAAACCACAAAATACGAACACCGGTGACAAGGGTCTATCTACATGTATTTTCCCAAAGGGACTGAGAAAAGGTCCTCCCCCTCATTGCAGAAACAGGATAATATGTGCATTTCCAACACACAGGATTGACCGCCCTTCTTCAAACTCAAATTTCCCAAGTTGTCAATGCTTAAAAGTCTCACCAGTACTGTTTACGGACCCCCCCGAGGCTGTTCATGGGAACAGGCAACTTTACCCCCAGGTTTCTAAAGTATCATTTTCAAAGTGAGTGTATTTATATGGGCAATAGCCGTATTTAAATCACTTTGCGAATACATGTTGAATGACTGGTAGTATCAGGTACTGGGCTGACTAGCCCAGCTGTGAAGGTGATGATTTCCTACGTGGGACGTTGACATGGAACTCAACTAGAATCTGTACCAGGAAAACCTGGGGATGGGAGATGTGAACGTGGTCCAGGCCTGGGAGTGATGCTATAAACTCATGCCTGATAGAAGTAAAGTGAATGTGGAATTTTACCACAAGAACAAAAATCCTACCTCATTAGTATTAAGACTTGATAGAGCGGGGTCATATTCTATCATTGATAACTGCTTCTCTCTAGAGAACATGTCTTATTCATGCCTGAACACCCGGGATTTAGCTCAGTTTTTATCAAACACATAGTAGGTGTTTGATAAATGTTAATTGAATGAATGTACAAATCCATCATCCCCAAAAGGACTGACTATAAAAATGTCCCCAATTCTTTTCTTCTCCTATATCTCCACCTTTGTGATTTTTCAACTCCTGTCAAAAGCTGGAATTTATGTCCCCACCCTGGACCTGGGCTGGCCTGTCCTGTGCTCGGGTGGGTGGTATGCACTGGGGGTGATGGAGTGCTGCCTGCTTCTTGGCTTCAGGACACCTCGTGAGCCTCTATTCCCTGCTTAGAGTCCAGACATGGCATCTCCAAAAGTCCAGGCTGTGCCACTGGACCACGAGACACTGGTGTGCAAGAAAGCTCAGCTGTGCAGCAGAGGTCACCTGGGCCAGCTTGCAACCAGCTGACCACACCCAGAAGGCCCCCCACAAGATCAGCTCAGCCACCTCCTGATCCTCAGCTGACCACAAAGGCAGCAGCCCAGCCAAGCCCAAAAGAACCACCCAGCCTACCCATGGTCTGGTGAGCAAAAATAAATACCTGTGCTTATAGCCTTTGAGTAGGGGGAAGGTTTTTAAGATAACAACAAATTGTGATCTTCTACTGAAACTGGTCATCCCTAGCACCTGTTTTTCAATTCTGTCAAACTGGACCCATTTGGCCTTTACAGGACTTGTTTATAACACATGAACAAGGAAAAAGTTCAAAAAGAGAAGACTGGCAGACGGAGCCAGGGTGGCGATGACTTCCACTGCCCTGTGTGGGAGCCTACGTGTGTGGCTGCCAGAGTCCTGCTGACTGCCCAGGCTGCTTCAGAACGTGGGCAAGGCCCGGGAGGTCACTGTTGAGAATAAAGAAGTGTAACGAGGTCTGAAATCCACAGCCCTGGTTCCTGTAGCTCTGTGACGGAGGCGGTCAGGAAATAGTCATTTCCTTACAGGTAGAATGATTGTGGACCCAAATGAAACAAATGCAGGTTCATCCAGCTCCTCTTCCACAGACTCACCAGAGTGAGAAAGAGGGTCTCTATCACCTGCACTGTGACCAGTGTCCTGAATCACAGTGCGTGGGTGGCACACCCTGTGCTCTGCAGTCGTTATAAATGGAGTCTCATGGATGATCCATGAACACTAACTGGAGGCGCCCAACAGGCAAGAAACACTCCCAAGGCCCCTGCTATCTGGTGGCCAGAGCCAGGCTATGGGTGTGCACAGAATGGACAAGAGCTCTGGGGCTAGTGACTCTCCTAGACTTCCGGTCTGTCAAACTCAGCACAGCCTCAGTGTCTGCTCTTTGTCCCACAGCACACCCTGTGGTGGCAGGTGCTGCCGAGTGCAGCCCTCTTCCCTTGTAAGCTCTACAGGCATTCCTGGGGACAGCTGTGTGGCCGGCGGAATCTGCTCCCTGTCTGGGGAAACCCACACATATGTGCCAATGCCTCCAAGATGGGAGAGGGCTATGCTTATCTGTGGGGTCCAGAAAGAAAAGTAATCAGAAAAAAAAAAATGAAACACAACAAAAAAGAATTCCTTAACTACAGCAAATGTAATGAAAAGGGCCCGGCAAAGGTCCTTTCCTCTATTGGGCAAACACAATTAATAACGGATGACACTACAGAGAAGCTTTTAGTGCCCTTTGACCTGACCTTCACTTGTTCTTCCGTGACCCATTAGCTGATGAACACAGAGGACGTCTCTGTGAAAGGGAGGAGCTACATCTGCTAGGGATGGTCACATTAGAAATTGCGTCTAAGTGAAGAAGATCCCCCAGGGGCGGGTAGATTATTAGTAAATACCGGGGTACTAAGTGCTCACGTTCCTCCAGGCTGGGGAAAATCTAAGCTAGAGAAGATCACACTTGGAACGAGGATTTTTCAGATGCCTGGAAGAATCACAGGAACAAACAGTCCTTGAGAGAGATCACAGAGAACCTAACCAGGGCACTAGTCCACAGCCATGGAGATGAGCAGAATTACAGATATTCTAATTCTTTCTACAAAGAGACCAGGAAGTTATAAAGATGCACTTAAGAAGATACTGAGGGCTGGGTTGCCGCTCAGTGGTAGAGTGCTTGCCTAACATGTGCGAGGCCCTGGGTTCAATCCTCAGCACCACATATAAATAAATAAAATAAGGGTAATGTGTCCATCTCCAACTAAAAAAATGTTAAACAAACAAACAATCAAAAAACCAAAGAAACAAAGCCCACAGTTGCACCATAATACCCTCCTGATGGGCTTCCTCTCTATACTGCACCTCCCTCTGCCCCTCCTTTGGCTTTCCATGGAGTCAGCAGAGCCTTTCCTAGTTCAGTTTCCACGTCTCCTTTACCTGGTTACGGTCTCCTGCCTGAGCACACGGCCCTGCACTCTCTCTTGTGTTACTTCCCTCTGAGTCATGAGTGCCTGGCTACTGCCTGCCTTCCCATCATTTTCTCACCAGAGCTCCCTCTGTTTTCCCACTCCCCGAGTCACCCTGCTCTCTCAGGTCCAGGAGAGCATTTTAACTCCCAGACCTTGGCTTTCATTTACTTCTGCTTTTTCTCAAAGTTCTCACTGGGTGAAGACGGCATTTGTCAGTGTTCAGAAATCACACCCACATCCCACCAGCCACATCTACTCGGGGAAAGGGTATGTCTGGCCACCATATCTTTTGTTCCCATTTCACTTCTAGTCCCAACTTTTGATCAATAGGCTCTGGAATGATATGCACAACTATGTGTGGTTGAGCCACTGTACAGGACAGCGGAGGACTGGATCAAAGGGCAATCCCTCTCTTACTCTTCTGTACTCAGGGGTGGGTAATTTCTGAAATACAACCCCTAACGTTCGGAGTCGGCTGATGAGCTCTAGCAATACTAATGATGTCATCTTTGTAGTTAAAATGGCTCAGGTGATATTTAACAGCATCATATGGAGAAATGGATGAATTTACCAGTTTGAGAACATCTAAGAAGAGAAATATTCATCAAAAGTCAGGAGGCATTATGCTGGGGAAAGCAACTAATACCTAAAGGGTGAAAATAAAGGGTAAAGTAAAAAAGCAAAACAAAAAAGAAAGAAGATTAAACTGAAAAAAATGCAAATGGCCATAAATCATCTTGAACCAAATCTGAACCAAGTTTGACTCTAGACAGAAACTGACGAGAAATAGACAGAAAGGGTGATCACTGGGAATTTCATGTGGATGTAGCAAAACATTAATTTTGAGTATAGGGTCAAATTCATGACTCCATTTTGCATCAAAGATAAGGAAAAAATTAGAAAGGATTGTGCTGAAATCCAACTCATCCTCTCAGAGCTAATCTACAAGGCCTTGAGCCCCAGCCCCAAGAGAACCTCCCCCCTCTTTGTTCCCTTAAGTGTCCATACATATGTGCCACTGACAGATTAGAAGAACTTTAGAAAAGGAGATAAAGTCATTAAAGAGACAGGGAAATAGCTTCTCAAGAAGTGTCTAAGACAATCAGACTAGTTTTGTCTTAAAAAAATAATAGAAAAATTAAGTTTAAAGCTAGATCTTTCCAATGCATATTTCCACTCTGTGAATCCAACATGATGAATCTGTAACATGTGACTTTTTGCTAACTGCAGGTCCCATTCAGGGACTGTTCATGCAGAGAACAAATGCTCATTTCACTATGAATCCAGGCGGAGGGGACTAGGAAGACAGCCTGAGATGATGCTTCTCAAGCCACACGTGTTTGGAGTACATGTGTTTTTGTTTTATCTAGGTCAATATTCCCCCGTCATAAGAGCTGACTGTCAAGAAGAAATGTAAGCAGCTGTTCACAGTAGTACTAAGAAGTAAAAATTGGACTAAGTGACTTACAGTAGGTGGCACATAAAGTAGAAACTGACACTTCACTGATATAGGGAATGGTAAAAGAAAAAGGTGGGGGATGGAGAAAGAGCAATGTCCCATCAGGGATCTGTGGTCCTGCCTATGGAAAACAAAGAATGGGCCAGATCTTACAGACCATTAAAAAAGGAAGCAGGAGGAAGATGAGCAAAGATAGGAAAACAAGAGCAACTGAATAATTGGTTGGAAAACTGAAATGAGGCTGGTGAATTAGGAGAGAGAAGCTCCTTAAAATTTAAGCTGTAGGAGTTGAAAAGAAACCGATATGTACTTTTTCATAACTCAAGAAATCGTCTGTTTGATGCAAGGAATAAAAGTTTTATCTGTAAAAAAAATGTGATAAAAATGATTATTAAATATAACTGGAATGTAGAACCCTTTTGGTTTAAATTTAGTACTTTACGATCCAACTTTAAAAGTGAAAAACTTAGATTCGAGTTGGAAAGTGATGTTGACTTTTATTTCAATGACTACAATTTCCTCAACCGGTTTCAATAACACAGTATGCTCAGCTTTTTTCTTCCCCAGTTATTGACAGCTAGTAATTTGCTATTTCTCCCAAAGACTCATTCAACCAAACCTAAAATAGGGAATGGATGGGTTTATTTAGAGATGGAAGTAAAATGGGAACTAAATTACTTATTTAGATAAGCCCCTTATTTTAAAAATGTATGGAGTTTTCTCAATACATATACCATCTTTGAAAATGGCCCAGATCAAATCTAGCACAGAAATTTTCTTCAAATACTCATGGTTAGCAGTTAGGGCAAAAACTGAGAAAAGAAGGGAGACATACCCCACCTGCCCACACCTGGAGGCTCTGAGCCCAGATGAAGAGATCCGTATCAACGCTGGCTAGGTAAGGGGCCCATCAGCAGACTCACTTTCCTCCACACTGCCCTTGGAATAGAATTCTATGCCATATTAAAAAGGAAAACCACAAATGGCTTAACCTATTTACTTTGAGATTCACAATTAAGTGAGCAAACATTAGCTCCTGCAAATACACTGTAAGTAGTCTGGGTTAACCTCCCAGCCTCCCTATTCACCATCCAAATCCATGCTTCTCATACGACCAGCTACATTTTAAAGGTACTCAATGGGTTTATGAAACCAGTTTATGTGACTAGCTTCAACAAATGCTATGCCCAGGGAGCAAGGCTGAAATCACAATCTTGGGGTTCTATGACCAAGAAGGCAATGGAATGAAAAGGGATGAGTTTTTCCCTGTCTTGGTGAAACTGTTAAGTATGATCCAATTTTCTTATTTCATGGAAAGAATGTTAGGCTTTAGTCTCATCTTTGACTAAAACAGCATAAAAGAGTCCTAAGATGAACTAATTATAATAAATGAAACAATCTGTCATTTGTTGTCACTACTGATAAGTATTAATATTGAATAACACCATTCCACTTTTACGTTCAAGATTAAGTTGGTACGATTACACACACACACACATCTCTAACAAAAGCCCAGGGATTTTGTGCACCTTACTAGGTACAATCACCTATTGATGACATCTTCATCTCTGACTTTGAGAGTCAGGGACACAAAACTATAGCTTTCTAGGGGGAAAAAAAAAAGTTATTTTCTTGAGCTGGAAATACAGACTCTTATCTTTTCATCCCCTGAGAATTTCAAGAGAAATATTTGATAATTGCTGAAGAAATCATTCATTTCAGGATATATATATATAATCCAGGAAGAGGAGTAAGAAATGACCAAGGCTAGGTGCCTGTCTCGGTCAGAGCCTTACCGATCAGGGTGTGAAAGACGGCGGCCACGGCGCCGGCCACCACCATACACAGGACGGCTTTGGTCCTGTCTCGCTTGCTGTTCACAAACACCAGGCCCACGTTTTTAAAGTCACTCATGGGGCCTGTGAAGAACTTCATCAGGGAGTAGGCCAGCCCGTAGCTGGCCAGCATTTCGACGGCATCTTCCTTGACAGCAGCAATGCCCCGGTTCAAGGCCTGAGAAGGTGAAAAAAAAAAAAAATTAGAAATGGAGTCTCATCTCTGGGGAATCACACTCCAAAACAACACTCCGTAGACCGTGTTCCTATAGAAACGCTAAGCAGCTTCTAGGGTAAATCTCACTGTAATTTGATAAAGGTTATTGGTCTTCATTTTCATCCAGATTGGCTTCAGTTTGAGAATCTTTTTGTGGGGGAGATACTTGTTTATTGGGGTTAAAGAAATAGGAAAAAAAACCCAGTAAGTATTTTGTTAAATTAGAAAATAATTCTATAAAATTTTGGTAAAAAACTAATTAAAAAAAAAACCATAACATGTTGAATTTTATTGGTAAGCTGAATGTAAATAACAGCCACAGGCATTCTGGAAGTGAACCAACCTGTTTATGTGGGGCAGGTAATGACTTTTTCTTAAAGAAGGCAGGCGTGTGCATGTTCGAGTGCGCTTGAGTCAACTTATATGCTGTGAAAGTGGCCTTCCTAGCAGAATATGCTCTATGCTATGAAAAAATCATTATATGGACTCATCTGGTTCTTGCTGTGCTTTAACTTGAAATGCATTTCTGGGCTCTGTGCAGACAAATAAGTATAAAAAGAACCCGTTTTAGATGAAATGCGATGACCACTCAGGAAGATGCGGTCATTGAATGTTCTAACCACTTGATGGTCCAGATCCCCTTTGGAAACTAACCCACCCACCTAGCAGATAAATAGATAACTCGGATGATGTTGGGAACAGGGGTCCAGGCGGACCGAACTTGATGCCTAAAACCCCTCTAGAACATCACCTCTGTCCTTAGGACCATGCGACTGAGCAGAAAAGTTAGCTTCCAGTCAAGTACGTATTTTTTAAAACAGACTTTATTTTTAAGAGAAGTTTTATATTCATGGTAAAACTGGGTGGAAATTATAGAGTTCCCATTTACCTTCTAACCCCAGATCGCCTCCCCACTTTTGCTATCCCACACCCAAGTGCTGGGTTTTTACAATTGATGAACCCTTGACACATCATTATCACTCAAAGTTCATAGTTTACATCAGGCCTCACTCACAGTATTGTACATTCTGTGGATTTTAACAAATAGGATGATACATGTCTATCATCAATGATATGCTCAAGTCTTTGCCCACCATTTTCATTCTTCCAGAGAAGACACAATGACATTCATAAATCCCATATTCAAACTCAAAGTAGAAGAAATGAAAGAAATGCATTTTTTTCCTGTCTGCTTCCTATTTGTATTAAGTAGATAGCAGTTCATAATTTCCCCTGTGAACGTATTGTTATGGGACAGTACAAATGCTATCTTGCTATTCTTACTTGCTAAAGTTTATTTGCACAACACTAAGTGAGCCAATGGGAGCTTGAAGGAGTGATGGCTGAATACAACAAAGAATTCAAGAACAAATCTTCAAATGCACATAATATTTAAGAATCATACTATACTATCTTCAAATGCACATATATTAAGAATCATACTATATTATAGTATGATTCTTAAATATCATAATATTTAAGAATCATACTATATTAATATAGTATGATTCTTAATCATACTTAATATAGTATGATTAAGAATCATACTATATTAAGAATCATACTATATTGCATATATATTAAAAATAAATGCAATCCATTGTGTTTCATTGATTCTAAGACACTAAAAATCATAAGGTACCTAACTAATTTGTATACCACCAAGAAAGAAAAAAGGCTCCCAACTGTAAGATGCATCCAGATTGCAGAGATACTAAAATGCGTGTGTGGTGGTGGTGGGGGGTACTCAGGATCTATAAAAGGAGGTATTTCATGTACTCTGAAAGCATTCCTCAACGTCAAAGGCTGATCTAGGTTTTGGTCTTCATTCACTATACTCCAGCAGACACTGAGCACAAGCACAGGTGGAGTGAGCCAGCAAAACTCAAGGGCTCAGTCTCTGCCTGTTCTGTGTTCCATTCACTTTCCCAGGAGACACGGCTGACTGATACCTTGAACACTTACGGAGCTGACGGTCTTTGCAAAGCTTATTAGGGAAAAATAGTCACAGGAAAATACCAAAATGTAAAAATGGTTTTGGAAAAGAGTAGAGCAAAAATGTACCCTAGCAGTAGGAAGTCATTGTCATCCTCTCGATTAAGCTGGCATTACATAAGCTAGTTCCTGATAATTGTTTCCAATTATGTCTCTAATTCTCTTTCTCCTTTTCTAGTAATAGCCTAAAAACTTTCATGAGCACCTTTTTAGCCTCTGCAGAGCACCCCTGCTGTGATGCCTCTCTTAGAAACAAATTTTCCCTTCTATCACAGTTGATTAAATCTCTTAACACCCTAGAGCAACATAAAAGCAAGAAATTCCCTGACAATAAATTCTGTGTTCAACAGGCACATCTACTCAGAGGGCTCCTGCTATGTGTCAACACTTACCGCTTGATCATCTACCAAATTAATTCCTTTTGGACTTGGTAGTGGATGCTATTGACACCCTGCCCAGATACCCAATACCGGGTGGTGCACCCATCACCAGCTGCTGGGAGTTGTGGTTCACAGATGCTTCCTTCTCAGGAAGAAGTACCCAGCCCCTTTGTGTGGGTTAAACACACCTGATCCCCACTGGACCCCCTGACAGCAGGAAGGGAATGTCACAGGGTTTAGAAGATGAGCTCCCTGCCTCCATGGAAGCCACTCTGGTTGGGTTCACAACCTGGCGTTCCCATGTGACATGGGAAGCAGTCTCCAGTGGAGACTAATCTTTGCTTAACTTCTCTCCAGCTTCCCATTCTGATGGCTTCTCGTCCCCCTCAAAGCACTTGCTCATTAAATCACAATGCACAAGAGGCCACACATACCGATTTTGCTTTTGGAGAACTCTATTTAGGACAACTTCTAATTACTTGTCTCACAGGCTGGAGAACTCTGTCTAGTTGTGTCTTTGTCTTTCCCATCTTTCCCCAAATCTGTGATTGTGGATTGTTTACTTGTTTTTACCTCTCAAATGTATGTTAAAATTTAAACAATATATATTATTCAACACAAGTTTCAATCGCACCTAGTAGTGCTCCTAAATAATGTAGGACTAGATTGTTTACGTGTCTTCTTGGCAAAACTTCATGTTTTGCTTTAAAAAGAAAAAAAAAAATCAGCCCTGGCTGGGGCCTCTGTTACGATGCTTTCTATTTCCACCAACAGTTCCTTGATTTAAGTCCTAAACCTAGGGCTGAAGGGTGCAAGGAGGAGGGAGGGCACAGGTAATGATAGCTCAGCCTGCAAGCCAAGTGAGAAAGTTTCATTTAGCTCAACAATTATGGCAATTTGAGGAAAGAGCACAGGGTTCAGAGGCATGCAGGCTTGAGCTGGAATCTGCTTCCATCGCTTAACTGCTGAGTGGTCAAGGAACTTCCTCTCCCTGAAATAACCCTGCTGATCTTAAATGGGATATAGGCAGGTGGTGTAGGCACCAAGCAGTGACTGGCCTAGACCAGACATCTGAAAGCAGGGACTTTTGTCTATTTTCTTCATCACTCTAAGTGAAGGGCTTGGTAAGCCCTCCAATTGATCTACTGAATAAACAAATGAATCGGCTGTTATCTACCAAGAATGTAAACGTTCATACTAATTTTTTAAACTTTAAAAAAAAATCACCTTTTATTATGAGATGGTATTGCTCAGAAGATATACCACTGATTTAATTTTTTTATGATCACATTAAATGTGTACATAATTTGAAAAACTGCTTCTGATTTCAAGAAATATTAAAATGCAAGAAAAAAATTTCAGAATTGAGGACAAGTAATACATTAATGTTATTAGCCCTTTTAAATTCCCACTTATAAAGCAAGCATTTCCCCCAATTTGTTCACCTATAATGTCGTGATTTTATTTTGATACCAGGGATAATAATATGGAGTCTCTCATCACTTTATAAAGTAAGTTTCCATATTTTTAGCCTTTGTAGTTCTTATCCATCCATATCTAAAATAGTTTCACTCTAGTTTATGGCTTCATTTGCACCCTTCACTTCTTATTATTTTTTTGGTATTAAACTCAGGGGCACCTAGCCACTGAGCCACACCCCAATAGAGAACATTACTTATTTATTTATTCATTTTTAATTAATTAATTTATTCTAATTAGGTATATGTGACAGCAGGATGCATTTTGATTCATCGTATACAACTGCCGCAGAACTTTTCATTTCTCTGGTTGTACATGATGTAGTGTTGCACCATAAGTGCAGTCACACATGAACCCAGGGTAATGATGTCCATCTCTGTCCCATCCCGATGCCCCCTCCCCTCAATTTTGAGACGAAGTCTTGCTGATTTGCTGAGGGCCTCAACCTTTCAATCTTCCTGCCGAAGCCTCCTGAGTTTCAGGGATAACAGGCGTGCACCACTGTGCCTGGCCTTGCACATCTAACTTTTAATTTCAGTGAACTTAGGATGTGAGATAAGATCAAAATTAATTTCCTTAAAACAGTTCATGTTTCTTCAAAACCACTTTCCAAGTCAACCATCCACCACCCATTTATTGAGATGGTTTCTCACAGTCATCGGGTCCTACCTGCCCTTCAGGTACCTACTGTCTGCATCTTTTGTCTCTGTTACTCACTCTGCCTTTCTTCACAGCCTGTTCACTGCCTGACTTATCATGTGTTTATCTGTCATTTGTCTTGGTGTCCATCTCCTCTACCTGAATGTTGGCTCCAGGGAGCTGAGAGCTGTGATCTCACAATATCCCAGACCTATCATATGACAGGACATCCCATGATCCATAAATATTTGAAAGGATACAATAACATGCATACAAGCAGTATAATCATTTACTGTGATGTGTTCTGGAAAACCAAAATAAATATGCCAATGAGCTGGATATTCCTTGGTGAGCTTACTAACATAGATAGGGCCACCCCTCTATAGAGGTGATATTCAAGCTGAGATCCAAAGACAAAGAATGAGCCAGTCGGGTGAGGGGCTGGAGGAGAGCAGAGACCTGCAGGAGGTTTGGTGTTGGAGGAACAGAAAGAGGCCAGAGAGAGAAGTGAGGGGGGAGAAGGCGAGTTTGGAAAAGCAGATGATGTTGAGATCATTCCAGGTCAGGTGAGAAATGGGTCAGGTGAGGATTCATAAAAGGCTGTGGGCAGAAGCAGGATAGAGGCACTTGCCAGCTGCAGTGACAAGAGTGGTCTGGAGAGGCAAGGGCAGAGGGTGGCAGTTGAGAGCTCTGTAGGACTTTAGGCCAGAGGAGGAGGAGACTTGGGTAAGGTAGAGCAGAGATGAGAGAAGTAGACTCATGGGAGAGGTTTGGAAAGTAATCAGATGTGGAGATGGGCTGTGTGGTGGGCACGAGGACCAGGGAGAGATTGTGGGTGCATGTTGAATTTTTTTAGCTTGAGTGAATTTTTTTAGCTTGGACCAGTGGTGCAGCTCCTTACTGAGAAGGGGAGATGGGTGTGGGGGGTGGGGGTGAGAAAAGGCCAGGGTGCCACTGGGAGGCCGATTCTACCTTTGAGATGCTCATTAGAATTCAAATATAGAGAAGTCAAGTAGGAGAGCTGGCTGTGTGGGTTTGGAGCACAGGGTGTAATACAGATGGTATTTAAAGCCAGAGAACTAAGTGAAGTCATCTGAAAAGGATACAGAGGGAGAGAGAAACAACCTAAGACTCAGCCCCGATGCTCTCTGGGAATGTCAAGCATGCGTAAGGGTTCTGTGTGAGGCGGTGTGACGGGCTGTCATTGGTGGTCAAGGGCCACCCCAGCACAGCCGCATCTCTAGCCAGATTAGGAAGAACAGGCGCTGTGGCTGGTAGCCAGGACTAGCCATGGTCTTGAAATTGAGCTCAAAAGGGTCTGGGATGCCTTTGGAATGAATGAGCCCTTGAGGCAGAGTTGCAGCCCGAGACATTCATAAACACAGAAGTTCACTTGCTGTTTCAGGGCAAGTTCCTAAATGTCCTTGGGCTTTTACAAAGTAAAGACATGTGACTCCAGATTAGGGCCAGATCTACCAGTACTCCAAAATCCTAAATATGAAACGGCCGGGTTCTGATCCCACAAGGTACATCCTGGGCCCTTCCTGACACTTCAGACCCCCAAGCCCTGGGTGTGCAGGATGGGGGAACGTTTGGCTGTAAAACACAGGTGCCTCTAGGAAGCTCCGAGGGGGTCACATATTCCTTCATATCTTATCTGCCAGGTCCTCGGTGTTCTGTTGCCTGATCTTTTCCCCCACAGTAAGATTGCAAAACCACAGGATATTAAAAAGTGAAAGCTCCACCCTTCAGGGAAATGGCCACCAAATCCCACAGGTACGAACTGATCTCCCTGGTATGAGTTGTCTAGAACAGGAAAGAGTTCCTGACATTTTAAATTTGGAATCTGGAGACGGGCGAAATCTTTATACTACAGACTGAGATTCTTTGGGACAAGTCACCGGCTCCTGCCAGTCATTTTAGGCCAATGTCAGTGCAAACATCTCTTCAAGTGGGAAAGAAGGTTGTTGTACTTCTGGGGCCAGGGCCAGGTGGAGGCTCCTCCCAGAGCAGGTCTGGTGCACACGGGAAGACTGCGAGGTGCTGATGTGTAGACGGGTAACTTTTGTGAACTGGGTACAAAATTTGAGCCAATGCGCGGTCACCATGGCCACAATAACAAAGGAGCATGCTAGTCTGGACCACAGCCTGGGGCTGCCGTTCTCCCTGGGGTTTCAATTGTGGTTATAAGACCCAGGTGGGATCCTTGAGGTCTGCGTGGGTCATGCTCATCAAGAGTGGCCCTGCACAGCCTTTGCTCCACCCACCAGATGAAATTCCTGAAGGGGTCTGAAGAGCTCACCAGGGCTGAGCAAAAGAGGGGGAGAGGGTGAGGGAAAGGGCCTCGCAGCTGCGTTGGACTCCTGTTCTCTAGGGGTGAACAGTTCTAGTTCCCTGTGTGGGCTTCCAATCATTCCTTCTCCACTCTTTCATAAACTCCCTGTTTCTTAGAGACTCACCCCCCGCCCAGCCTTATTCCCATCTAATTCCAACTACCCATGGAGATGCTCTCTAGAACTTCACATAGAGAAAGCAAGCCCCGTACGTAGGGTCCCCTGACCTTCACTGGGCATTCTGCCACTCAGCTCACCACCGCCTTTGTGCCTCCACCCTGTAGGGAGAGTTTCAAAGCTGACAGTCAACCCAGCTGATAGCCTGTCGGTTCCACGCCAATGTCCTGCTCTGCTCTGCTTTAGCCACCTCTCTTAGGTGACACTGTTGACTTCTTCGATTAGAGTTGTTCCACCACTCAAATTTCGATGAAAATTGAACCCTCTGGCTGCAATCTTCTGCCACCTCCTTGATGTAAAGTTCATTAAACTTGCCACACTCTTTACTCCTCCACCTTCTCTCTTGGGTCCTCCTGTCGTCCCTGCCCTATTACTCTGGCCTACATTTCATGGTCAGCACTTAGCCACACCTCTCCAACACCCACACTCACCGTCAGCGGACCTGGGAATCGCTAACCTGGGATTTGTTTGATTTCCCCCCATTCCACTCTCGCCTTGCAGACTTGGGCTTTGGGAGCTGCTGGCGTGACTGCATGGCACAATGCCACTACGCACACCCGGCCTCAGACTCGGTGGAGCAGATGGCTGCTTGGCTGGCCCCTGGTCGTCCCCACTCCCTTCTCTCAGTGTCCCTAGGTCATGCCATTCCCTCATAGCAGATAGCCTCAGCTCTTATACCATCTGCAATAAGGAATTCATCAGGTAGACTCAGTTTCTTATTATTCTTTCTCCTAGAACAAAAGAAACCACCAACAACAACCTCAACAAAACCTATCTATCCTAAACCCTTCATGTTATGGTGGAGAGGCTGTCTGTCCAGGCGGGCGCGTAGGCTACCCATCTGGGGCTTAGCACATACGTCCCACTGACCTTTCATCTCCCTCTCCTGTTGGATCTTTTAGAGTTGGTGGCTCTTTCCTGTCAAGGTTTCACTGCGTACATCTCTTCCATCTCAAAATCTCAAAAAGAAAACTAATCTCAACTCCAAACCTCAGATCCCATTGCCGTGTGCACCAGGGTGAGCTGTGGTCGTCTGTCCACTTTCCAGGCTGCTAATTCCTTGAGGCAGGGACTGGGTTGATTTGCCACCAGTTTTCCTGCATCTGTTCAGCAGGATGAAGATTAGAACTCAATACATGAACGAATGCACATGTTCCCTGCTCCATGACTGACATTGGGTTATCCATAAACAGAATCCTCCAACTGAAGGTTTAGTTTTCAAAAACCAAACAAATGATTTTTGGTAGAATCTGTGTACTTAGATTATGCAAAGTGATGGCAGTAGCACTGTACATGTGCCTGTAATTCTGGAAATTTCTCAATAGAAAGACAGGGGCTTCCCCTGCTGTTTCTAGCTGGGTACCCAGTAGGCTGCTTAATGGCAGACACAAACAAAAACGGAATGCAACCCAGGGTCACACTGTTAGTCTCCTAAATATAAAGCTTAAGTAAAGATATTTTACAACTCCATTTCTCCCCCTTTCTTTAGACATCAGTTGGGATACAGGACGAATCATTCTCTATGGAGTCTAACTTTGTAGCAGAAGTTAACTACTATAAAAAGAAAAATCTGGTTTAGATTCGAAGGACAAGACAATCTTTTCTGACGGGACCCTGGAAATCCAAGAGCACCCTGCCCAGGGTTGAGTGTGGGGTGGGTGTGGCTCAGGGGTAGACCACTCACCTGGCACATGTGAGGCCCCGAGTTTCATCCCCAGCACAGATGACTAAATAAACAAGAGCAGAGGTCTGGGTGGACCACTGACTGATGATACCAGGGTGGTGATCTCCAAATCCTGAAAAGGTGGGTATGTGTGAGGGCCACCAAGCAGGATGGCTGTGCCACTGAGGAGATGCCAAGGGCCTGGGGCCTGATCCTGTATCTGACATTCATGGTCATGTGAGGAAATGATCATGTGGCTCATATGGAAATGCTTTTCACATTCTTCTACAACAAGGAATCCAGCTGGAAATTGGTATGGTTCCTAAATACCAACAGGTTAGCATAGGAAACACTAAAAGTTCCCTTTCACGATTTTCAGTAAGATGACTATTTCCTTTGCTGGCCTCATCCTGGAAGCAATCATTTTGTTCTGCCAGGAAATAGCCCACACTGTCCTCTAATCCCTTTGATAAAAGATGACTCCCCCGTCCACAGCTTCCATCTGTCTGTCACACCTGTTAGGGCATGAAGTCAAGCGACCACTGGAGAAGGTAAATACAGTTTAAGAATCTTCCTCTCACCCATGGTCATCAGAGCATTTACATTTGTGGAAGTGTGGGAGATCCAGAAGTCCACATCTAACTGCAGCCACCTGTAGAAACAGCTTCTTCCCAGGACGTGGGGAGTCAGCCATTTTGGACTGCAATCTTCTCCAGAGTTGGGTTCCTGTAATTTTCCACTGTTATTGTTCTGTTGGTCTGTATTTTAAAAAGTGGTTTGGGTTAAATTAGATCATTTGTCTTCCCGGTAGTTTTCCAGCTATGTTTTATTTTCTCAAGGATCTATACTGCTCCAACGAGACAGCCTTGCTCTGTTTAGCTGGAGCTCCAGCACCGACCTGACACCCACACACCAGGCTGTGGTTGGAGGGCCACAGAGGGGGGCGTAAAGCTACTGCCCTGGGCAGTGCTGTCCAGTTCAGTGCTTCCTGAAAACCCCAAGATGACCCTGCCAAAATATGACACTGGTGTTTTCTATCACTTCCCAAACCCAAAGAAGAATTTCTTCAAAGGATGGAGACAAACTATTGAACAGGATCTGATGAAGTACGGCTAACCCAGCTTTCTCCTGCTGGTCTCTTCAATGTGGCTGGGTACAAAACAGCTTCTCTACATTAAAGGGTATATTTTGGGGTCACGGTATCCTCCCCAAATTCAAGTTCATATAAACATGAACCTATTCACCCTGACCAAGTTCAATTTAATTGGAGATGGTGGAAGGCTTAACAAAGAAGGGATATTACTATGACAATTCTAGTGTCCTTTTAAAGACCAAACACTTCTGTGCCATTTAAAAACTTACTTATTTTTCACCTTGAGCTCACATCTTTACTGTTACTGAAATTCCTACATACCCTGCTAATTTTTTTTAAAATTTTTATTAAGATACATGGTCCCCAAATGATATTTCTTGGTTGATATTTCAAGATTATGCCAATTCACTTCAGAACTGAGTTTAAATGTTTTTATAGTTAACAACAACTCTATAAAAACAGCCTGGAATAAAGATTAACTATGATCTTGGGAGTCTATCATTCTTCTTTTATATATATAAATATAAATATTTTTTGGTGGACACCATGCCTTTATTTTATTTACTTATTTTTATGTGGTGCTGAGGATGGAACCCAGGGCCTCACATGTGCTAGGTGAGTGCTCTACCGCTGAGCCACAACCCCAGCCCCGAGTCTATCATTCTCCATACTTACACTTTCCCTACTTGGTGACAGATTATTTTCCTTGATTACTCTATAACCTTGACCTTGGCTAGGGATCTCTGAGCAGCTCAGAATCTCTACTCCTTTTTCTGACTTAATTGCAACATTGAGGTGTTATCTGTAGCCTTCCATTGATTTTTATAAATGCATGCGTACCAGGTGAAGAAAAAGGGCGCACCCGTTTGCATTTGGACCCCACGAAATTCAATGAGCCCAGTAATGATGATGCTCGCTCACACTCCCTGAGACTGAGCAGATACCGTTCTAAGAGCTTCTCTTCTCCTGATGACTCTGTTAGGGAGCTATTATTATTTCTTGGCTTGCTGGTGATGATCTGGAGCCAGGTCACTTGCCCAGGTGGACATGAAGCTGAGAGCAGACTCCAGAGAGCTTTCTCTTCTGCTATATGAAGACCAAATCCTCCTTTCACTTTGATTAATACTGCAGGTACTACCGAACTCTGCCTCACACCCATACTTTAAACAGAGATGTCTAGCTATCACATTGCAGAGAACTTTTGGAGAAAGACAGTTTTTATTAAAAAAAATAATCCCAAAGATCCTAAAGTAAAGATTATTTTTTAAAAACAGTACTATGTGACAATATGACAGTGTAACTGTGAAGGATGAGCCAAGTGTGGCTGAAGACATCATGTATCTGAGTCACAGGAAAAAGAACAAAAGAAACTAGGTCAGTGATGTTCTGCAATCGGTAAGTACTGTGCAGCTCAAAAGAACTCGGAACCCGTGAATGCAGCCCTGTGCAGGGTGACCAGCCGAGCTCAGCCCTGGCCAGCCGTCAGCAGTGTGGGGGGAATGCTAAGAGCTCTCTACAGAGGCCTGGGAGAGATGTGGACCATAATGCTATGGGCTCCTTGCTACAAGGGTTAATGCATCATCCTATCATCCTAATGGCTTTAACTTGTTCAGTGTTTTTTGTTTGTTTGTTTGTTTGTTTTGGTACTGGGGATTTAAAAGTCCAGGGGTGCTTTATCACTGAAGCTTCATATCCTGACCTCTTAATTTTTTTTATTTTGAGATGGTTCACTAAGTTGCTAAGGGTCTTACTCTGTTGCTGAGGCTGGCCTTGAACTTAAGATCCTCTTGCCTCAGCCTCCCAAGTTGCTGGTTTTACAGGGATGTGCCACCAGGCCCATCTTTAATGTTTAATGTTTTTATTTGCTTCTCAGCTACAGGATTCATTTACTTCTGCACGGGGGTCCATTTAAACTCACTGTTGGAATTTAATACACTGGCACACACCAAGTTTTGTGAATGAATTCCGAGGATCTGGGGCTTTTGACATGATTGTTTTCAGGAGATGAGTAAGAGAAAGCTGCAAGCGGTTATTGAACAAGCTTGTCCCTCCATCCCATGATGAGCCCCACTAAGCCTCGTCTGTTAGGAATAGAACATTGCAACGTAAGGGTCCCGTCTCTTCTATGCACACGCACCTGCATACACAGAGAGGCCCATGCTGGATGGAGTCCCAGTGAGCTTCAGATAGCATTTAACTGTGTGGAAGCTGCTGCAGTTCTCTCTGCAGTGGGCCTGTCATCCCCTCACACCCCTGTGTTTCTGCCTCCCCACCTCCTCTGCTGTTATTGGTTTAAATGACTGATTTATGGAATTCAAGGCAAAGTAAAATTATCTTGCTGAATTAAGCACATTACAGGAAAGGATGAAGGACACTGTCATGCACAGACTGAGCAGCAAAGCATCCAACAGCCTCATTAGCTGCAGCTGAGATTTGAGAGTTGCCTAGCCTAAATGTATGTTGTCTTTAAAGCAATAGCCATGGTTTATGCTTCACATTTTTCATGGAGAAAAACCCTGATATGATAACGTAATAAGCTCAATAACAATGTAGATTAATTAAGTCCTTTGCACATATCTAGAGACAGGCAAATGAACACATGATTACCAGTTACTAGTCCATACACATAGTGTGTGAGGTAGCAAACGGACCTGCGGAGCGTCATGCTGTCAATGCAAACCCTACAACTGAGAACTTGTATCTTTGAAACTCAGTTGCCTAAAATGGTACAAAGCCCTCTTGCTTTAGCCCTTGCACTTACATGGGTGAGGGGATAAAGGAAACGCCTTCCAACCTTGTCGCTCAGCCCACCTGGAAGGATGCTGCTACATCAGAGGGTAAATCTGCTGGTGGAGAGCAGTGACCCCTCCCAGGAGCACTCCGGGACCACAGGAAGAATGACAACTTCTACCGTAGCAGTGCTACAAGACTAAACATGATTTCACGCACGCTCTCACTGGTCTCGTCTAAAAATACAACAACAGGGCAGGAACTGAAAATTCCCAAGCTGTAGACAAGGAAAGTAAGGCTCAGAGACTCCAGGCCTTGCCCAAGTCAGGACCAATGAGCCTGTCAGTCTGGAGTCCCGCCCCCTCCAACGCCAAGGGGAGATGGGGGGGGGGGACGACAGTGCAGGACAAAAAGGCACAGGATCTAGTGACAGAAGCCAGGTCTTGTCCCTACCCTACATCTTAGCAAAGAAGAATTAACAGGACCAGCAGCTCCATAAAGCTCATTGGACTGAAGCTTCCAGGTTGGTCTCCAAAGAAGAGAAAAAGAACTCAACTTTATGTTCCTCTTCTCTGCCTTCTAATTCTCACTTAAAGGAGCAAGTAGGTACCTGGAAAAGACCCTGCCAAAGTCGGTACAGCCCCAGCCAAGCCTCTACTGCCTCCATATGGTGCATGATGATGAAGTTGCCCCCAAGATGCAGGCCAGAGGCCCAGCACTGCCTGACTAGAGAAGGCGTGTGGCCATCCCCAGAGCTCCTGCAGTGGCCCCAACCCAGTGCTGAATCTTCCACGCAAGCTGGGTTCTATTTTTCCTTAGTTTCTGTCCATCTTTTCAATATCTGAAGCTTCCAAGAACGTGAAATTCCCAAGAAACTACCCACTGCCAAAGGAGTTACTGATGCCTTTGTGAGTGCTGTGAGGTTTCTTTTCAGAGAGTCCGAAGTGAAGCACACTAATGTATGAGCTCTAGATCTTCCCAGTTGAAATGGAAACTATCTTTTTTTTTTTTTGGTGGTGCTGGGGATTGAACCCAGGGATTTGTGCATGAGAGGCAAGCACTCTACCAACGGAACTATATCCATAGCCCTGAAATTGAGACTATTTTAAAGCATCATTTAGGAAAACATTAATATAAATGTGTGTTGGGAGAAGAGCATTCTTGATCCTCCAGTAAAACTCCTTACTGTAAGTTTACTATTTAAAAGCGATCAGTGTCAAGCAAAAAAAAAAAAAAAAAAACTAGAAGCCTTTCTCCATCTCAGATGGACACACATTCTACGTTTCATTAGACCAATAAACTGATTAGAACAACATCAGACTAAATAAGCAGCCTCTTTCCCATTACAAGAGAGACAAAACCCTAAATTTCTCTGGAATAATTCAACCAGTATTTTTAAATGGTAAAAAAAAAATAATAATAATAACATTTTGTTGGAATACACAAAACAAGATCCCAATAAATGGAGAAGCACCCAACTGTATTTCCTGAGGAGCAGACAATGTCCTGAATATGTCAAGGGATCGTTCTGAATTCACCTGTAAATCTAATGGAGTTTCAGTCAGAATTCCAACAATGTAGACTTTCTTCGGGACCTAGGCCAAATGATTTTTAACTTCATACAAGAGAAAAGCCAAGAAAGACATGCAGTCCAGTGGGGGCAGAGGGGGCTGGTCTTACAGGATGGTGAGTGGTGGAGAGGGCAGCTCGTGGGACATGCCCCACCTCAACAGCAGAGGAGACTGCCAGCCCCCGTGAAAAATTAAACAACCGATAGAACCTGGTGCTAGCCCAGATTAGGTGTGACAGCAAATTTGTATTATTGGCAGGTGTGTAAACTGCTGTGACTTTTGAGGAAAAAGAACATGTCAAGAGGTATTAAAGTGTAGCGACTCCCTGATCCGGTAATCCCTTCAGAAATCTATCTAAACAAAAGCCCTGGGACACGATGACATGCATACCACGACATCATTAAAGCACTCTGTAATGTCAGACGGCTGACAACCCTCAACTGTCCATCAAGGTGGGAAAGGTAAGTGATCATGGCGGATCCACACAGTGGAGTGTTACACAAGAAGCATGAAGTGGGGCTAAATGTACTGAGCCAGCAGGACGCCCACCACACAGGGACCAGCTGAAGAAGTCACCCTCAGGCAACGTAAGGCATTCTGTGAGGAAAATGAAAAGCCTCCAGAATGTGGAAATACATTTGTGTGATCTAAGCAGAGGGAGAGGGAGACATCCACACCAAGCTGCTAATACCGGCTAACTTAGCTGGGAGTAAGAGGGGCAGGAAGGGGGAAATCATTAACTTTACACACATCTGCACTATTTTACTTATTACAGAGGGAAGATGTTACTTTTATTGTTTACAATGACGAAAATAAAAGCACCTTTTTTGAGGCACATAAAAACAAATAAAATACCTAAGTTTCTAGGGTGCAAAGCCAAATAACTACTTCTCATAGAAAATGTTGGCGTATTGCTTCAGGCAGGCTTTAGTGATCACCAGGGAGGATAGCTCTAAGCAGAGGCCTCCCTGCTCATCTCCTTGAACAAAGGCCATGATTTTCAGTGCTAGGAGCTAGGCACTGGCCAGAGGTCAGCAGTGAGGGTCCAAAGCCTACACCTCAGGCCTGAGAAAATGCAAGGATCTTCTCTATGCTTAACTCCGCTTCCTACAGCCACTTTGTTTAAACTCTTCATGGCCTGTTTCCACATTTCTTGATGCCGCACTTAAGTCAAGATTTGTTTACAAATAGGCAAAACCATCGCGACACACGCTTTGGAGCACAGAGTCATTTAACCCAGTCTGCACGTCCGCCAAGGCTTCGTGGAGTCCTAGGAACTTAACAGGACTATCGGTCCTGCCTTGTTAAACCTCTCGTTTTTGAAGCCCAGTCTTTGAATCTCCTTGCTGTCATCTTCACCCGGTTGAAATGCCAGCTGAAGGTCTTCCTCTCACCTTCTGCAGAACCTCCCAGAGCAGGGTCATGCCACTGCTCTCCCAGGAGGCCTCCTCTAACTAATCTGAGCACCATGACCGCTCTCCGTGCAGGTACTAATGTCGTCATTTAATTATGCACAGAATTCCTTTATTCAAATACACTCAGCCAGTGTGTGTGTCTGCCTGACCCCACCCTCACGCCTGATCAATGCCCATGTTGACTTTCTGTGGCCACTACCTCGTGTACAGGGACAGCAGAGAGCACAGTCTCAGGCAGACACAATGTGCTCACAAACCTTAGAATTGGGGATTGGCATGTAACAGTGACTGGCTGATAATTATCATAAGGATCAGGGTGTGTTGGTATGAGAAGAGGGAGAACAGATTCACAGAGCACAGGATGCAGAAGATGGGGGCGGGGAGGGGGGGAGAAGTCGGGAAAGATAGGGAGAAACACTCATGGGGCTATCACTGAACACATACCCAGATGTAGGAGGTAAGTAGACGACCCACAAGATGGGATGATAGTTCTAACTGACCAACATAAGTGGGAAAGGGACTTCAGAACTAAGGTTTATGAGCTGGGTGCAGTAGGGGAGGCCTGTAATCTGAGCAACACAGGAAGCTGAGGCAGGAGGATACAAGCTCAAAGCCAGCCTCAACAACTTAGCAAGGCCTGAAGCAACTTAAAAAGACCCCGTCTCAAAATATAAAGGACTGGGGATGTAGGTAAGGTGCCTCTGGGCTCAATCTCCAGTAAAGGACAGATTTAAGGAATGTGCTGTAAGTAACCACGTAAAGAGGGGGAAAGCATGTTTCCCAGGTCCCAAGGTTACCTGGGGCTCTTTAGGTATAACTACAACTCAACCCACTTGGTATTATATACGACAACCTTTCTTGAGGATTTTGAGCATCATTCCGACATTACTGTTAAAACTGTTTAACCAAATCTCACTCTGAGGCTTTCTTTGGCTTAAAAGCACTTTTTGAAAGCAAATTTAGTAGTCCTGAATCTCATCTGGGTCCAATGCAGTTCCTCCAAACCCATGATGTGCTTCCAGATTGGCAGGGATGAAAAAGCTAAGCCCCCTTTCCAAGCTGTGTCTCTTCGGAAATTTTCTGAAGTGTTCAGTATTTTGGCTTGGCAACTGCTCCTGAACACCAAGAAATACATCAGAGCAAACATTCCTTCTTATTTTACTCAGAAAAATCTCCCAGGGTCATTTGTTAAACTTCAAGATGACCAAATGCAGATTTTTAAAACTGCACTTTAAGGATTAACAACAACAATAATTCTGGACCTTGAGTAGGACACAGATCTTCTCATTGTGTAAAATTAATAACTCTGATGATATATGTGCTTCAAAGGAAGCTTTTGGGTGCCTTTCAATTCCACAATATAGAATATGGTGCTTTCTCACATGTTAAAACACATTAAGATTCTCCCCTGATTTTTTTTATAACAAAAATGTTTCCCTATAGTTATTTACTTCTGGTGAAGAGGAAAGTAAACAAATAAAATGACAAGCTATTTTATCACCTGGCTTTTAATCCTCTCAAGCACACGTGGAACCCCAGATTAGTCCTAGGTGACTGTGTTACATGTTTTTGGCTGATGCAAAAATTGAAGAATTCAAAGAGAAAAACACTGATGAGGAAAAACAGGAAGTCCTAACTTTGAAAAACACTCAAGTCACCTTCTATGCAGGCCACAAAAAGATTAGACAAACTAAGAATTTGTTGACATTGGCTTGTAGATTTTGAAGCAGGGTAGAACCTTAAAAATATATCTGGAATGAGGCCAAATCACTTATTTACTGCTTCTTTTCTTTTTCTCTTTTTGTCAAATACATTTAAACACAAAAACTGCTAACCAGAACTATAAAATTATTTTCCCATTCATCCCTGAAAAGATTAAAAGAATTGTTTTCAAGTACCCTCTGATGTGAGTACAGGGGTCTGTGCTGGACATTATTCTCTTGAGTTATCACATCTTATTTGATCTGAAAACCCAGCAAGTGTGGGGTCTTAGTTGTTGTGAAAGATGAGGAGATGGGGCTTATGGGGTTCTGGTGTCTAAATCCAAACAAGGAGGTGAAAAGCCAGTAAATTCCAAGGTTTGTATCTGAGTTTCTGCATATACCCGCTGTGCTATCTTAGGCATATGACAACCTCTCTGAGATTCAGTATCCTCAGTAAAATCGGAATGCTTCCCCAAATCTGTCACCCTTGGAGCAGGGTTTAGGGTTAATTAATTAATATGATGTAGCAGCGGAGGCAAATCTTCAACACTCTCAGCCTCCCTGAACAAGGACAGTGGTAAAGCCATGGTTTGGAGACGTGAGTCCTAAATCAGAAACTCTGGCATGTGCAGGCTCCCAGCAGACCTCGAGGTGCAATTCTGGCTCAGAGAAGACTGGACACAAGGCATGAAGGTCTCTGGCATTTTTGAGAGTCTTCTGGAAGTTACTGACTGTTTAGAATAGCCACAGCCTATGGATCGGTTCAGACCAAACATGACTTCCCCATCACTCTGGTCACACTTGCATGACCCCTCAGTGTGGTCTGAAGTGGGATGGCAAGACCCCTAACTTTGGGATGGAAGGCTCAACTGAGTGACCAGCAGTGACCATGCTGACCCAGACTGCTTGAGATGTAATGATTCTGCTCAGTGGGAAGGAGAGGGATAGCAAGAAGAGGAATGGCAGAAACTGCTTGGCTATTTCCCTAACAATACAAAATTACAGCTTGGACGAAGTCAGTTTAAAAGTGCCTTCTCTACCCAACCCCTCTGCAGCATAGCCAGGGTCCTCCAGCTTTCCTAAGGCTTTTCATATTCTTTTTTAAAACATGGTTCCCTTACTTTACAAAATGAGTAAACATCAGTTTTGAATAAATGCAGCCACCCAGACAGAAGTTAAGCAAAATCAAGCAAACTTCTCATCACTCAATGTTTTGCCTCATGAATCTGACAGCTTTAGAAGGAGATGTGCAGGAGGTGTGCAACGAGGCACTGGTTTTACATTTGCAAAAGCAGCTTCCGACCATACCTCCCCAAGTCAAGTCTCCCCCAGGGCCTCTGCGTGGCACCCACCCAACTCTTCCCTTACATGCCAACAAATCTCTGCCACACGGGTGCCACAGTGAAATTGGCCCTCATTGCAATCACTAAAGGAACAAGAGGTTGTTTAGAATCTATCGTGTGTTTGGTGCTGTCCAAAGCAAGGAGCATGGCTCAGGATCCTCTAAAAGGGAGTCTGTGCTTCCAGAGAGGTCACAACTCTGAACGCAACATACAAAGGACATTGAGGTGCTAAGAGCAAACCGAGTGCTTGGGGAGGACAGGGAAGGGTCCTGATCTGCAGAGGAGGCTGAGGGCTTTGAGGGGGTGGTGGGAATGACCAGGCTCAGCCTGCTCTGGTCTCACAGAGGGGCGAAGGGCAGACTGGTATCTAGACAAGAGACCGGTGCACCAGGCTGGGAGTTCAGGTTTATGTGATGGGCAACAGGAAACCACGGACCTGAGTGTACAGTGTCTGAAGACCGACCCGGTGGGACGTGTACAAGGGACTAGAGAGGTAAGTCAACAGAATCAGAAGCCAACTCCTGTCGTGGCACGCAGGCGAGAGATGCTCCACCGGGACCCATGGGGATACTGGGAAAGGGAAATGTGACAATGTATATTTTTATGTGAGATATGAATCTGCCACCTGTCACGAGTCGCCCATGGGCTGTGTGTGGACTATGTTGCACATAGTAGCCTAACGAGGGGATAAGTGTGGCATTGGGAACCCCCCGTGGCACCCCCACAGGGACTGTTCACCTAATGCAGGTGACCTTCCCCCTCAAGCTCTGCCTGAGATCCCACACAGCACCTGAGATGGGTGTGACCTGCCAAGATGTCAATCAACCTGACAGCAAGACACACGAAGCAAGACTCTGCCCTTAAAACCTCTCCCCTGCCTTTGATGTCGTCCCCCCCACCCCCATGTAAATAAAGCAAGTCAAGTGCAGGCTCCATTTTGCAAGTATAGAAGCTCCGACCATATGATTGGCTTGCTTGTCCCACCCCTGCTTTTGAAAATACTTTCTGTGTCCTGTGGTTCTTTTGCAGTTTTATTTTTCTTAGCTTTTATTTCTTGGCCAGCCCATTCCACTGAGGGCAACCCCATTTCCATCACCTGCGTGGGAGTGGGCGAGAGCCACCAGCATCCTCCTTCCCTGTGCTCATCTCCCGGAGGGAGGACTGTCACAGGCTCCTTCCTCCTGTACCGAGGTGGTCGATGGACACCGACTAAAGGGAAGACATTTCAGGACGGCTGGCAGAGGCAGCGCAGGGCATCACCACCTGAGACTGGGTGCCGGAGACTGCAAGCTGGAAACACTCCCTGGGCCGACCACCCATTCTTGCAAGATAAAGGCAAAGCAATACTTAGTTACCACAAAGCCTAAAATAAAGGAGAGGTGGATGTTCTTATCCAAGTTTGAAGGGTGAAGAACAGGTTGGCGGAGTCAGGATGTCTCAGATTCAGTCTGCCTTGACCTTGACGTAAATCCGGGGACTCTAGGCTTGAAAGAAGCTTGGAGGGATGCTATGAGATGGTGAAGACCCAACAGGGACCCACCTCTGTCACTCGTTCAACCCACATCAACTCTGCCTACGTGCACGATAGTTCACACGATTCCGTGTATCCTAGACCCCAAGCAGGGCCAATCCCATGATCCTGAAAAACCCTCTGTCTCTGGTGACTTTGCCCAGTAGCTCATGGGAATTTCCCAAATTTCCAGGGTGTAGGGCCTGTGCAGAACTGGCGGCAAGGTGGGTGGTAGGGGATCAGAGGCCACTGAGACCTCTGGACATGGAGCGCAAGAGTTCTGCAGAGGTACAACAGGGTAAGAGGTAAGAAAGATGTCTGGGGGGACGAGGAGGCAAAGGTCAAGCAGCCAGCACCAGATTTTCAGGGATAGTTGCTACAAGTCTCAGTGGCTGTTCCACCTCCACTGACTCAGCTCCTCTGCCCTGGGAAAACTCAGTCCCACATAAGGTCTGATGAGAGAAGTTTGCAAGCGATGACTAGGGGGCTGGCCAGCCAGTGGCCTTGGGAGGCAGCAAGCAAGGCCCTGGCAGGAGCAATCTCCTGTCCCTTGGCTTCTTCCTGGGGCAGTGAGGCCTCTCCCTCGACATCTGCTATCATTGCATTTTTGTATTGCTGACTGTTGAACAATGAATGGAGCCACCGCCCACAGGGTGAAAAATATTTTTCTCTAAGTGGAAGAAGTAATGCTAACCAATGATCCATTCCGGCCTGCAAAGCAAATGTGTTTGCTAAGCTAACACTTATCTGATAGCAGACTTGTGTTGGGATAAACAGAAATATCATTAGGATCTGTTTACACTGGTGAGAACCAACTCTCCCAGGCTGCTGGGCGGGGGAGTCAATGCCACTGACTGCAGGGCTCCCTTCTCTTAGGCTGTGGATAACTGGTTTGCAAACTCCCAGGAATCCTCATGATTTGGGCAGGAAATCTCTGTAGGGGAGTATCTGGAGAATACCAACCCATCCTAGGGCAGCAGAACATATTTTCCAAGGACACCATTTTAGCCACAGTGGAGACTTGAGTTACTCAAGCTGGAGCTGAATGTGGCAGTTTCTTGTGTGCCCAGCGCTGGTGATGGATCCAAGGTGTGGCACACTGGGACACACAGATCAGGGAAGGGGGGTAGAGAGCAGCCCTGACCAGGAACACGAATGTGGGGGCTCTGGGGTGCCTGATGAAATGCCGCTTCTCTCCCTCTCCTTTCTTCTTTCTCACACTAATTACCTAACAGATCTCCTACCATAAGAATTCCTTTGTTTACTGTTAGATCACAGTCTAAAGATAAATGTCCCCAGATTTATTAACTGCTGCAATTTGGAAATATGCGTGGTTAAAAGTTGGCTCCCATAGGCAGATCGCTTCTTAAGGTACAGTTAATTATCTTGCCCATGGAGCTGTTAAGCATAATAAGCACATGAGAGAGCCTGCTACAATAATGAGCTTGCTTTTTTAACAGATACGGCCTTCTAATTTCCATCCAAGGCTTGGAAGCAACCCGTTTTCTTTTCTGGGAATTATGTTAAGGCTGCATTTAGCATTACATTGTCCAAGGACTTCAAAGAAATATATGTATGTGTGTGTGTGTATATATATATATATCGCAATTGCTTCTGTATAAGGTGAGGCAACAGAAATGGAATTCCTTCTGTGCTGTGAAAGGCAGACTCCTGTGTTCCCTTTGCTGTCCTGTGCATTTTCTGAGATAATGAAACTAGAAGGTGGTGCAAAGAAACAGTGTGTGTCTCAGACAAAAAATGCCTGACCCAGGCCTGGTCCATTGTGTGTCCACCCACTGCATCTCTCTCACCACACACCAGGGCAAACAGCTGCCCTTTTTCTTTTTCTTTTTTTTGGAACTGAGTCCTTCATGTTTGTGCACAAAAATATTTTCCATTTTCTTTGTGGCATGCTAATGACAATATAAAGTTTGGTCACCAACTTGGAGTCATTACTGTCAAGTATGAAAATGTAGCTAGCAACAAGAGTAGGAAAAATGCTCCTTCAACAAAGGTAGTGAAATTCAACCATGACTGTGAAACACTGCTGCCCACTGATTGATTAGGCAGTATTTTTTGCATTTGAAAAAATAAATACAGCTTTTATCCTGACTTAAAGAAACCCCTGTTACAATACTTTGTGGTCCTTAAACTCATTTTAAGTGAAAATAATATCAAAATCATGAAATTGATTAATAGAAAAATTTAAAACCAAGAAAGAAATGCTGAAAAAAAATATATATATATTTTGTACCAGGGATTGAACCCAGGGGCACTTAATCACTGAGCTACATCCCCACCCCTTTTATTTATTTATTTATTTTTTGAGACAGGGTCTCCCTAAATTGTTTAGGGCCTTGCTAAGTTGATGAGGCTCACTTTGAACTTGCAATCCTCCTGTCTCAACCTCCCAAATTGCGGGATTACAGGTGTGTGCCACTATGCCTGTGAAAATGCTGAATTCCTTCAGCAAACACTCTCCATTTTCAAAATGGGGAATATACAAAAGACACTGCAAAAGCAGATTACAGTTGAAAATGTAGAAAAGCAAATATTTTGATCTGAACTCAGAGAATGAAGGGTTGAGTAATTATTCATTATACCCTGATACCTTACTAGTGTCCTGTTCCATAGAGCATTTTATAATTAAAATCATTTGGGACACATTTTTCCTTCTAGATTGTTAGAGTCGACCTCAGCTGAAAAAAAAAATCCAATGTTTTGATTTGGTATTTTATAAAGAAATTTATATCTATGCCTCCTTATGTATATATATTCAGATAGATATGTAAGTGTATATATGTACAAATAAATACACATTATATAAAACACACACGCACACACATACACATAATATTTAACTGAATCACTGGACTAAATATTTATCTACCAGGTTGCTCCATTTCTCTCTTATCTTTTTTTAGGACCTTATTTGATTTTTATCTTTTTCTAGGACCTTATTAGATGCCTTCTTTAACTTTATGTTCTTAAAGTTCTCTAAGACCTCTAGGACATCAATTCTACTGCTCTGTCCCCTCCCTACCCTAAGAGTCAGAGGTCTGGAGAGGTGTTACCAGTTCCCATTCTGAAACTCCCTGGATCTGGAAGCTGACTTGATAACACTGTGCTTCTGACAGCACTTTCCCGGCTGGGAATGTAGCTCAGTTGGTAGAGTGCTGGCCTCACATACACAAGGCCCTGGGTTCAATCCTCAGCACCACACACACAACACACACACACACTCTCGATCTTCACTACTTTCTAAGGAAAACTATTGTCCAGATGCAAACAGGTGCTATGTACAAAAAAGGCTTTAGAGTTGAAGTTACTGTAGAAAGCTGTTTTTCTTAAGCTACAGAATTTCTCAAAGACTTTAATTGGCCAATGTGTGCTTTAAATCTCCAAAGGGCCAATGGAATTATTAGTTTCCCATGTTTTTGCCTTTAGAACCCTATTTTTGAGATCACATCACATAATCATCCCTGGGACATTGGGATGCTGCCCTGGCCTCAGCTCCAACACTGTGAATCTAGGCAGGGTAGGGTCAGTAGATCCAACCAGAAGGCCAGGAAACAGGGTGTCTACAGCAGCCCTCCAAAGCCCAGGTCTCAACCTTCATCACTCTTCTCAGTCTACATGGAATCCACTTGACGGGTCCCTTCCAGCACTCACATACTGTTTAGCTGTGTGATGTGTATACTGAGTGGCAAGGTAAGATTTGTTATTGTGTCAGGTGGCCAACAGTGTAAAAGCCCCATCTAGGATGGAGCTGCAGAAGGCAGGGGCTGAAAGTCAAGGACTTGAAGCTCTTTCAGGTCTTTAGTGTCAGCGTCCCAGTGTATTATATTTTCTCTTTAGCCTAATTATCATATTTTATACCTCTTCTTCTCTGTGCTCTCTTGATCTTAGGGAAATCAAGGTTTCTGGTTCTCCTATGACCATGGTGATGTTCACATCTGTTCCCTCTCCAGCCAAGTGCTGCTTCCGGAGCTCCTCCTCTGACACCTCTCCAGACCCCTCTGACTCCACACTCTTTAAAGATGACAGCAGCGGCAGAGGCAACAGCAATGACCACCACTCGTCATCAGCAGGGAATGTGTGGCGAGCGTCATCACTTGGTCCTACAGAAATCTTAAGGTAGGGATAGAGCTCAGTGGTCAAGTGCTGCATCTACAAGTTCATGTACAAGTTCAAGTGGCAAAGTGCTGCAGGTACTGGGTTCAATACCCAGCACTGTCCAAAGAAAAAAGAAAAAACAAAACATATGAAGCAGATCCTATTATTTCCCTGATTCCATATGCCAAAGAAACAGAGGTCAGACTCTACACCCCAGATTGCAAAGCACAGCTAGGATCAAGAAAGCCAGTCTGAATCCTGCCTGTAATAGACACTCCTCTACATGCCCCCCCTCGACCATTCTCAAGCCATTCTCTCATGGTTTGCTTGTCGCAGCCCCAGGTGGCTCCAAGTTCCAGGCATGCAGAGCTGTGTCCTCTATTTGTCAAATGGCAGAATGAAGAGATGTTTTTAGTCTCTGACTGAGGGGCAGGCAGGAAGCAGGGAAGGAGGAGGCCGGAGTGTGTGTGTGCCCACTCTGACTGTTTTGTTTCTTCAGCAAAAGTAAAGTGATTGTCAGGCATGGACTAGAAATGTGGTTGGAGCCTCATTGGGTTTGAAGACTGAACAATTTTATAAAATGACTGGGGACTTTTCTAAGCAAAATATACCTTTGCTAGGTGTGTACACAGCAGAGGAAATGGATAACTTTATATTATTTTGAGTAGGGGAATAGACTCACTATCAGTGCTCACTGATGGTTTAACCAGGGGACGGATGCTGGGTGGCAAATCAGCAGGCCCAGGATCTAGTTCTTTCTCTGGTACAACTGGCTTTGGGATATTGGGGAAGTGACTGGGTCCACCTCAAGTGACTCTGATGTCCTTTGAGGTTCTCCATGTGATTCTTAGTATGTGTAGGCGAGCCTGAGGCTGCTGGAGATGACCAAGGATTGACTTTTCAGTCTTTTTTGCTCTGGGTATTGATACTCAGGCATCTAGCTTCCATGGAATTGGCCTGACGTTCCTTAATGACCCTGGTGTTTTCTATGGACTCAATGTATACATTTTCCCCACAATCAGATAGACTGACTAATTGGCACGTTATCAAAGCTGGATATATAATAACTCTGTAGATGGTTCCAAACAACTGGAAAATATTCACCGTCCCTTGCCTCGGAAGTTAAAATAACACTGCCACTGGATGGCATGGGCTACTGCTTGCTTAAGTACAGCCAAACTCCCTGTCTCACCAGGGGTGGCTCAACCAGCTGTTCTGACTCTTCTAGATCCCAAAGTTTGTGTTTCTAAGTACTCACATTATCACTTAGTTGGGTGTTTTGAGAAGATACATGTAACATTAAGAGGTAATTTCTGACTTGTTCACAATTTATGTAAATATATAAAATTTAAATTATATAAAGTAGATACATAGTTTAAATATATAATAGATACATAGTTAATATGATACATAGTTAATATAAGTACACTGTACAAAGTAGATACATAGTTAATACAAGTAGCTACATAGTTACATTCAACTTCAAAGCAGCTTTGTAATCATGAAATAGGATTCTTCCACTCTTCTGCTATTTCAACGTTCTTGGTTTGAAAACTCTTAGGATACAACCAGCCTAATTCAACAATAATCGAATAAAAGTAAAACACTGGTCAGTTAAAGGGGATCATCTCTACTGTAAAATCTCCTCCCCCTTCCCACAAAGTACTCTGAACACACTTCCCCATGTGCGTGGATGTGGCATGGTGGATCCCGGCATCGGGTGGATCCACAGGACACTACAATTTAAAAAAAAGTGGACTGTAACTGGATTGAAGAGAGGTTGGTGGAGTGGAGGGAGGGAGAGCGGGGGGCAGGGGGAAGTGCTGGGGACTGAACCGGAGTGGGTTGGGTTCCATGCTTTTGTGATTTTGTCAAGGTGTATCCTGGTATTGTATCATAACTTAAAAAGAATAATAATTTTTTAAAAAAAACATATTTGGGTGGGTGAGGGGAGTCAGTCCACATAAGCCTACTGTTTATTCAGGATTAAAACTAGATACTTGAGTGCTTAAATGGAATATTCACCCCAAATTTAATAATAATTACTCAATAGTTACCTGGGGGTTCAACAGGACCCCCGTAGGGTGGTCTCTGAGGAATGTTTGCCTCCTTCTCATTGTCATGCTACAAACCCTCTTCTTAGGAGGTTGGGGAGGCCTGACTGTGGCTGTGGAAAGAGGTTGCCTCCCTCTGCTAGGAGGGCAGGAAAGACTCTGAACCACTAAGAACGGTGCAGGGTGAGTTCCTGTGTGTGTTCCCCTTGGCGGTCCCTCTAATGGGAATGGGTCACGGCAGCTCTTCTATTAGATGTGATCCCTCCCAGGGCATCGTTAGTTTTAACTGTCCTCTTGTGACCTTTTGTAAGTAGAAAAAGGAAATTCTGGATAAGAGAGTAACTCCCTGAACTGATTCCTAATAAAGTAACAAGAGGAAGAAACATGTCCTGCAGTATCTTTGTACTGGAGAATTTTCTCCCTCAAGAAATCCATATGATGTTTTAAGCTTTTTAAAAAATTGGTGCATTTATAACCATACATGATAGTAGGATTCATTATGGCATATCCATACATTCACACAACATAATGTGATCAGTCTCACCCCAGCATCTTCCTTTTCCCTCCCCGGATCCACTTTTTTCCTACTATAAAGATCCCCCTTCTATTATTATTAATCATTGAACTATATGTTATTATAAACATTATGTAATTAAATACATGGGGTCACCCCTCTAGATGGTGGCACATTTGTCCATGGACATAACACACTTGGGTAGACTTCATTCCTAGGACTTCCCCTGGCCTCCCCTCCTCCTGCTGTCTTGATTCCCTCTCTCTACTGGTCTTTCTTCCTTGTGATTTTAGATATAAGGTGAATTTTCCACATTCTGAATAACAATGGTTGTCATGAATTTGGGAAATGTAGTTTCAATTCAAACAAAAAGAAGTTAGGCACAGTAGTACACACCTGTAATCCCAGTGACTCAAGAAACGGAGGCAGGAGGATCACAAGTTTGAGGCCAGCCTGGGCAACTTAGCCAGACCTGGTCTCAAAATAAAAGTCTGAAAGACAGGGATCCACAGCACTCTGTGGTAGGGTGCTTGACCAGCATGGGTGAGGTCCTAGGTCCAATCCTAACATTATAAACCATCAACCAATTCTTGTTTTTAACTTTCATTATAAATGAGAAAATGTTTCTTGTGTCTCTTTCATCCCAGGCACTAAACCGACTATCAGCAAGCTATGGCTTCTCAGTTACACCTACATGGCTGTCTGTGTGGTCTGCCACGATGCTCCCCATCATGTGGTTACATCAACACAATGAATTTATGAAGGTTTAAGGATTATACTATCACCCGAGCATTGTTCCCTTGGGTACCAATCAATAATCTGAACAGCTGAGGGAAAGGTAAACCTAATGAAGTAGGTTCCATTTTTGTAGGCTGTGTTTACGTGCACCTGCAGAAGGACCCCTGTGTAGATGATAAAGCTCTAGAAGACGAGAATGGTATCTCCCTACAGAAAGCCTGTATGCCCACACAGTGGCACATTCAGGGGGGAAGGGGCAGAAGTGTAAATGCATACCTCATAACAGAAAGCTCTAGTATTTTCCCCTCCACCAATCTCTATTCCTCCTTAATATAAAGTGTTCATGAAATGAAAAGATGCCTTTCTGTAGGTTTGAGATGCGGAGGTAAAGGGGACCTGCAAACATAGGATTCTCCTCTTCCTGGGTTCCCCAGATCTTCTAGGCTAAGTCCAGGAACCACTTGAATGGGACTCAATAGGAGGGATCCCTCCTCTGAGTCAGTCTGGTCTCAGTGTGACCCTGGAGTGGGCACTGGCCTTCTGAACCCCAAACAGAATGAAGATCTGAAACCAAGATTTTGCTCACAAAGGAACCTAAACAGGAAGTTAGTTTTTGGATGCCGACTGAATTCAAGCCACAGACATGGATTCTGAATGAAGTTGCAAGTCTGAATTTTGTGAGAAAGGAGAATAACAATTATGAAAGCTTAGGGGTTATGAACTTTTTAAAACGTCAAGTGGAATAACAATGAGCACGCTTGCCCATGGTTGCCATGATAAGTTCAGAATTAACTTTCATTGATGTGGAATTTAAAGTACCCAAGGGACATGACTTACATTAACCATGAATTTAGTGCCTGGCTATTTATCCTAGTAATTTCCGGTTTTGGGAATTTTTTTTTTTTTTTTGCAGCCCTGAGAAACCAAACAGACAGCTACACGTTTCACGTCTACTTTCTGTCCCCTCAGAAGCCATTACTTGTCTGGATCCCTGACTTATTATTCCAGGATGGACTTTTCATTTCTAAATATAAAAATCTGCAAAAGGAAAAGAGACGTCGGGAGAAATCAAACCTTGCAAATCACTGTCAAGGTCATGCTTTCCCTCTTATTCACCCAGCCCACAGGATGGGACGGGGCACTCCTAAAATTCCAGATTCAATGCTATCATTTACATGGTGACAAAACACCATTTTACAGAGAGTTATGATTTCATGAGCGCACTGTGGGGTGAAGAAGGTGGGTGAGAAGCAAATAGACTATAAAAAGTAAAAGATAAATCATGTTGTGCAAGTACAGATCATGATCCCTCCTCCGGTGCAGCCAACGCAGCCTCCTAAGTGGATTAACGCATTGCCCTGAGCGTATGCTGCAGTCCCAACACCTGACTGCGCTGTCAACAAAACAGGAACTGGGCTTTCAGAGGTCTCCACTCTGCTGGAGACACAAGCTCAGTCACTCACGCCCAGGAGAAAAGTCAGGGCTGACCTAACCGCAGCACAGAGATGGGGAGGGGAGGACAGGAGCCCCGTGGTCCTGATAGGACTAGGCCTCTTCTCGGACAAAGGCACCCACACTCACCCACCACACTGCCCAGAGGAAGCCTCCAAGGATGGTGTTGGTGGGAGGCAGGACTGCTGGTTTGGGGTCATAAAAGTCCCTGTATACTGTGGCTCCTTTTGATTTACCTTGTGGGTGCGTACTGTTGGAACTAACAGCTAAAGAGCATTCTGATTGTGTTACATACTGACCTTCAGTACAAGCAAAGAATTAACCTTGTGTAGAGAAACAACGGCAAACAGAATAACTGAGACTTTGATCTGCAATCTGTGAAAATTTTAGTTTTCTAATATTTTAACACACGTCCATTTCAGGTGAAACTTCAAAACTTCTTTCCTTGTGTCCCTGTGTTTAACACAAGGAGGAACTTTATCACCTTTTCTCCTAACAAATGACTGCACACGATTAATCTTTTCCCAACCAAATCATCCAAACAGCAGCCCGGCCCCAGAGTTGGGGTATCACCTTCATTGTTTCCTGAAGAGCCCTTGCTCCATATAACCCATCTTAATTCTATTTCGTCTTCTATTCCCAATTCTCCAAGATGGCAGGACAAATAATTGGTACCACTGTGGCTCATCAGAAGTACTTTTCCAATTCTGACTATAGAAAACACTACATGGTCCTCGTTCACTTCACAGTACTATTTCTCATGGTTCATTCTTCCCCATTTCCCTCTATAAAATTTTTTGCCTAGATACTTTCCATCATTTGATCCTGAAGGTAGTTGCTTCTGTGTATTTTCCCTTTAAAAGAAAATACAAAGGACTTAGAAAGTTGGAAAAATTATCAAGGGAAAACAGATCTCTCTTTAAGTGTTAATGTTTCCTTAGGTTAAAATAAAAACTCTAAGATTTATTATTATTATTATTATTATTATTATTTTGCCAAAATGTAATAAAATGAGTCATGAAACTTGGGCAAGTATTTCTGATGGGGACCGTGCTCTCAGACCTCTTCCTCTGCCCATGTTGACACCCTGACACATGCTTCACAGAAGCCACTGGAATGTCATTACACAAAGTCTAATGACACATCCGGTCTGGAAATAGTGCCTGGGCAATAAGGAGCCTCTGAAAACACACAACAAGCGGCCCCAGGGGTTGTGGTTCCAAGGGCTCGCTCCATGATGGAACTTTAGTCAGACTCCCCTGAGCCCTGTCTTTGCCTTGTCCTGGGCTCAGGCTTCCCCCTACTCAGTCCAGTGGTAGCGAGAATTCTGCGGGGTCTATTTAGTGAAAACACCCCAACTTTAATACCTGAACACCTTCGATATCTGGTGAGTTCCTCATCCCCTATTCTTGATGCACCAGCCCTTCATTAGGTTGGTTTAGCAAGAATCATCCCACGGTTGATGTCTGCTCTTTGAAATCTTCCATCCACGGACACCTCCCTCTGCTCACTACCTACCAATCTCTACTTCTTGTATTTGGGGTTAGGATCCTCTTGACACCTCTGTCAATGGTCCTTACTATTTAATATGGGCCCGAATTAACTTTTTCCCCTTAATATGAGGAAATAGTTTTTTCTTTAAGTAAAATATGCAAAAAGCACTGACTAGTAACTGACAGTCCACGTATCGGACATGAACAAGCAAAGGAAAGCTGAAATGAGTGCTGCTCTGGTAGGAAAGCAGGCAGAGCACTGTGCTTTTGTTTTATCCAGCGTAACCACCCAGTCAGATTTCTACAGGGCTGAGTAGGGTCTTGTTAGCATAATCCACTTCTCAGTACATGTAAAGTGTTTAGGATGATACAGGACGGTTCAAAATTAGGTCCACAAATAAAACAGATCCCATAGATAAAGAGTTAGGTATTTCAGCAAAAGCATTGCGCAGATTACTAACATAAATCGTCACCTGAATTTCTTAGGAAAATATTAAGTTCAGGTGGTTATTAAAGAGTTTTTTGTTTTGTTTTGGCCAAAATATGCATTCAGATGATGTAAAATAAAGAAAGGAGAAAAACAAATTAAAATATGTAACAGCCAGACCCAGCTTCTCAGAGGCTGAAGCAACAGGATCACTGGAACCCAGGAGTTAATGGACAGCAGCCCTGGTAACAGAGCGAGACCTCAACAACAGCAAAAGTGTAAGTGTAACAGTGTCCTCAGCTTTGTTCTGTTGAGGTGAAACCCCCAACGTGAAGAGGACAAGAAATGTACTGACGTGCACCAGGATGGCCACCAATGGCTGGATCTTCCCTGGGACCCCTGCAGGGCTGCACTTCAGGAAGATGTAGCCCCTCTTCTGTGTCTCGGCCACAGCCTCTCAGCTCTCCAACTGCTTCAAACCACTGCAGCATCACCTTCCCCAAACATGGACAGGATCCTGCCACTTCCATCTCCAAAATCCACAAGACCTCCTGCTGCCAACAGCATAAACCTAACTCACGCCCGTGGGTGATTTGTGCCGTGTTCTCTCAGCTTGCTCTATACTCTGTCCCTGTCTCTGTCCCTGCTCTCCCTACTCCCCAGCCACTACCTGTCTCTGGACTCAGATCCCTTCCTCAGGCCAACTCTCCTCCTCCAATTTCCTGCTTCATCCCAGCCCCGCTTACATTTACAGTCCCTCACACCACAACCAACGATGCTTTCTCAATGTCTTCACAGACAACTGTTAGACTCTGCAAGACTTTTTGACATTTATTTCATTCCCATATCAGCTTTAAAAAGTTAATTCTGTTTGTCTCCTTCACTAGATCATAAATGACAGGAGGACAGGCGTGTGTGCGTGCGCGTGTGTGTGTGCGTGTGTGTGTGTGTGTGCGTGTGCGTGTGTGTGTGTGTGTGTGTGTATGTGTGTATAAGAGAGACAGAGAGAGAGAAGTCTGGCAAATATCAGGTGACTAAAAATATCAATGAATGGACCCCAAAGTGGATGGTTTAAGTCACATCCTATTTTATTTCCAGCTTCATATTGTCTTGTTTCGGACACCAAGATGCTTCTCACAGCATTCCCAGACTCTAATTCAAGGATATGCCTTGGATCCACACCCATCTAAGAATCTACCTGCACACCTACACACCTCCTGGAGCCACTGAGTTCACTAATGGTAGCCCAGTCCGGTTTTCCCTCCCTCCCCTCTCTAAAGAAACGTGTACTTCCTTCAAATTTTATGGGGAGGTTTTTCCTCACCTCAGAGTGCCAATATTTACCAAATAAGGCCTTTTTACCCTGCTCATACTTACAGACAGAAATGGAGTGTCTGACAGAGTTCTAGCATTTCTACACTAAAGATTCCTAACCTTTGAAGCCTATTTTTATTCACCAGCATCTCATTTCTATCCTTCTGAATGTGTCACTTGGCCATCTGGAGTTTCTATAATTCTACAAGGACAAACGATGCGCAATATTCTAGCTCTATGACTTTCTGGAACAGTATGTGAGCACTGTTTCACTTTAACGTCTTCTACATAATGACACCTACTGGGCTGGAGCAGGACTGGGCTGCTGCCTTCCAGAGAGACAGTATGACTCCCAGGCTGAACAGCATCCAAACACGTAATGCTGTCTTAAGGGGAGTTCATCCCACCTGGCCATCAGTGAGCCAAAGTTCAGCTGTATGTATGCATGTGAATGAGCAGGTGCCCACAGCCACTGCCTTGAATCTGGCCATTGAGAGTGACGCTTGTCATCTGCAATCTTAGCTGTTTCAACCGTACTTTCTCCCATTGATTACTATAAAAACATAAAGGTCTGCAAAAATTTCCAGGCAAACTCATGGTTTCTACATTTCCTGACAAATATGCCAATTTTTTGCTTGTCATGCCTGAGTCAGTTTTATGAAGGACAAAACACTCATGAGTTCCTACCCAAGGGTAATCTTTATATCAGATAAATACCATAGTCAGGCTTTTTCTACACCAACCAAAAAAGGAATGACAAGTGAATCCACAGACACAGAGGCCACAAGGCAGAGAACACAACAACCACAAGTGCCCAAGAGCCCAGAGGCCCCAGCAAAGGCAGACCAAATGCAAGCCATCCCTTGGATCGGCTGCAAGGCCCTGCTTGGGCTCTGAATCCATAAGCTCACGTTCCTTATGTAAAATGGCTTCATATTTTCATGTGACCTCTGTGTATCCTCTTGTACACTTTAAATCATCTCTAAATAACTAATAACACCCATACAATTAAGTGCTCTGTAAAGCTAAACACTATACTGGTTAGAAAATAATGGTGAGATAAAGAAGTCTGTACATGTTCAACACAGATAGCATTTTTTTTCCCTGGATATTTTTTTTATTGGAAGGTTGATTGAATCTGCAGATGCAGAACCTGTGGACAGGAGAGCTGACTTCACCACTAAACCCTGATCAGAAAGGATCCCAAATCTTACCTGGATGGGTCCAGTCACTCTTAAGGCAAAGATTAGGGGCTCTGGCCAAAAAGCCAGTCACGAGGCCCAAGGTAGACAGATTCATTGTTGGGAATGTCAATTCTGAGCTCCAGCCCCTGTGTTTTTCTTCATTTACAGGGGCTGCCCAACCCTGGTTTCTGGCTGTGGTACTTCTGGTATCAGTTTGAAAAGCTCTGAAGATAAACTGGTGAAAAGGTTCTTGACTTATGTATGAATTATCTCCACTTCTCACTCTCAGGAAAAGCAGGCTATGCTGAATTTCTTTTCTGCAAACTGAAAAACATTTTCCTTTACTTTGTTGACTTACACGGCTGGAGGAAGGCGGCTCGTGTCTTAGGAGAGGACATTTCACTGCTGGATCTGCCACGGTTGAGTGTTTCCTCTGCCAAGTCACTTGCCGGGCCTCAGTTTCCTCATTTCCAAAATAAGAGAGAGCTTGGCTTGTAAGTTTGAAGAAATGAGACAGAAGCTGCCTTAAGTGGGTCTGAGCCGAGTTCCTTCTAAACCTCAAAGAGCTGTGTTGATGATTCTTTTTTTTTGTCCCCACAATTGCTTTCACTCCCAAATTTGATTTAGCACCAGGGGGACTTGAGGCAGGAGAGGAACAGAACTCAGCATGAGAGGAGGAGAGTGGATCAGCTCAGCAACTGTCAAACTTAGAAGTGAGGATGAATCACGATCATCTTAAAAGAGTCTCGGGGCTGACCTGCGCCTCTGGCTCTACTCTATCACAAAAGGTTTTTATTTGAGCTGTCAATACTTTAAGGGGCCCAAGTGTTTCCATCATGTTTCTTGGAACATTCATGTCAAGTACACCTGACTATTCCGCAGCGGGGTCTGTCGCAGCCTGGTCTGTCTCCAAGAAAAGCTTGTCAGAAATTCTACCAACCAAGCAGCAGGACAGTCAGCACTGCAAGCCTTGCTTTGGCCCATACCCAATGTGACGTTGACAGCAAACAAACTGTCCCACTGGGGAAAGAAAAATACTCACTCAGAATGTGATGGGAAGAGGGCCACAGGCTGGGAGTGTGTGCTTTTACTAGATTCTACAGATACTTAATACACAGATGAATATTAAACCTGCTTTGATGATTCTGTAGTGAGATTTGTTTTCTAAATTCAAATATTTCACTGGATAAAATGCCTCAGTTCCTGTAGACATGAGCTCTCCTTTTTCTGTTGTTTTTGCCAAGCAGGCAGATGGAAAGGATGTATCGTGCGTGAGTCTAGGCTTGGACACTGCAGGGCAGAAAGGATGAATCCAAGCTGACTGACTCTGTTTGGTTTTCTGCGGTGCACTCTGGCAGCCTAGTGCTAGGTGTGTCAGAGGCTGTCTGACCGTGCAGGGTGCTCCTGATGGCGGCGGGTTTCTCCGTGGGATGCTCAAGTGATGGAAACTGTTAAACACGAGTGGAAATCAGCGAAATGGAAGGATCGAAAGAAGAGGAGCAAAAAAAGGGCCAAAAGAACAAAAAGCTGAAGTGAATTTAAGAAGGAATGTAGGTATTCCTGAACTGCTGTAAGAATGCATTGGTTGGGGCTGGGGATGTGGCTCAAGCGGTAGCGCGTTCGCCTGGCATGCGTGCGGCCCGGGTTCGGTCCTCAGCACCACATACAAAGATGTTGTATCTGCCGAAAACTAAAAATATTAAAATTCTCTCTCTCAAAAAAAAAAAAAAAGAATACATTGGTCATGTTAAATTGATCTCCCCCAGTTAGACGCGGCTTCCTGGAGACGGTTGAACCAGCTTTCTTCTTACTCTCTAACCTCCTCCTGTATTTATCCTCCACAGAGCCAGACAAGAAGACAGACTTGGCTCTACAAAGTGTGACACCTGCCACCATGTTATATGTTTGGGTTCACAAGTGTGAAGAATCAAAAGGCTGCTTATTTCCCCAGGGTATTGTTTCAAGAAAAGCATTTTCCAGAGGTGGCGATGTCGCAGACACGCCAGGCACCCGGTATCATCGGCGCTCAGCAGAGACAAGCTGCACGTGGACAGAGGTGTCAACGTGCCACTCCACCAGAGTCTGTTGTAACAGGAGCGTTAAGACCTAAAACGCAAGAGCTGCTGCAAAGGGAGCGAGATTTAAAGAAACCCCCTGCCAGGAACATCTTGTTCTTAGTCTGCAGCGACAGTTGTGATTCCTTCCACATCCTGACAAAACCTGCAGCTCATGTTTCTTTCCTGCTTTATTCGACATGGAAGTCCAGAGTTTGACCATCTCCATATTTAAGTCTTTATCACTCTCTAGCAAAACTGGCAGAGCAGACAGTAAGTCCCGCGCCTTCCCCACTTCTTCCTTATGGCACCATTTTATCCTTTTAAATTTTTTTTTAAAAGGGGCAGAAGGAGGAAAATAAAAGAGTCATGCATCCATGTACACTGGCTTCCACATGATCTCAGTTTCAAGTTGCCACTTTCCTAATGGAAGTGTAGCAATTCTGCCCTTGATTTTTTTTTCTTTTTACAAAGGTATAAAAAGCCTGAGTGAAACAGTATCATTCTGGTCTGGAACATTTTGAAATCTGCACACAATGAACACTTGGTAGAGAATACCTTGAACGAATGCCATAACCTACAGCTTACATTTAAGTCCTGCTTTTGGAAAGAGCTAGTTTCCTTGAATCTTGAAATACACTATTCTAAAAATAATTGCACAGAAATTTTCGGAGGTTTAAACATAGTGATTGAAAGTGGCCTCACCATGAGGCACTAATGGCTCAGCTCTGATCAGGGCATTACTGATCAGGCCGCCAGCGAGAGCAAACCCCTCCTCTGTCAGGAATGGGCACTGCGTCCTGCTCCCAGAAGGAACTAATGTAGACTTGAAAAATAACTCTCTGAGGAGTTTCCATAATTATCTTCAGAAAAAGAATATATACCAACACTACATTATTATTCTGCCCTCTCCACCTCTTTCTTTTGCATATCTTGGAAGATAACTATGCATCGAGACATTTGGGCAGGAAACTGGCTGATACACAAGTCTATGCAGCCATTTCTATCTGGGACTTTAATGCTGTCACATGGTCATGAAAATCAACAAGGGCATGAACTTTCCAATGAAATAAATGCTCCTAACATTTAATCAAGGAGGGTTTCTCTGCGGTAAAAGTGGTTCAGTGAGGTTACAACGTAGTTTGTACCACCTTCACTTCAGAGGGTGGGTTTCTAGAGTGAGCCATTCTGCAGGCTCCCTGGCTCCAGGTGATTTCCTACAAGTGGATTAACATTCACTAAGCCTAATCTAAAAGTCTCTGCCAACATCAGTGGGTGATACATGCTGAACACCATGGGGCAAATTAAGGACAATTCATAGAAATGTGCCATTTTCCCACTAGATCAAAACATCCTACAAGATTGACACTAGGCAAACTCAGCATTTTATAAATAAGAATTTTTATGATTTTTAAGCCAATTTTCACCCTTGCTTTGTAAGTATATTAAAATGCCTATATGAAAGGGTTGATAAAGAGTGAGTTTTCTAAGTATGGGCTTCATTTCTAACCAAAGAATTTACATTGGCCTGGCTACGGTCGTATTTTTTAGTTTCTTGAATGGGGTGAAAGAACTTACGGAGCATCTTTCTACAATAAAATCGCCCAGAAATTTTAATATGTGTGCTTTTTACGAAACTTCTGAGTTATTTTGTGAAAGAGAAAAGGTCTCCTGACATTTGTTAAAATGGTAAGGAAGATTCTATGCAGGACTGTTGCAATAAGGGTCAGCTCTATGGCAAGAGGACTGACTGAATAAACGGGGATTTATTGTCAACTGGAAGGGTGAAGGGGTCTGTGGATGGAAAATTACTAAGAGGACACGTGGGGACAGAGGAATTCTTCCTGAGGGCAATCCATGGCTGGGACTTTGATCAGATACCTAGGGTGACCAGATACCAAGGGTGGGAGGATTCTCACTAAAGCAATTCTTAGGATTCTTGCTAAAGGCAGGCCAGGCAAGGACAGACCCTGAAGGTCAAGGTTGAGAAAGCAGCTCAGAGAAGCTGCACTGCAGTGATTAAGGAATCATTATGTATTACTACCATATGTAAATTTAACTTATTAAGCTTAAAGAACATGCCAAGATGTTAGGAAAGCTCCGACATCATAAGGGAAACAGATTAGTGGTTCTGTAAATACATTTCAAGTTACTTCTGAGCAGAGACCTCTATTAATAATCTCTTGGGGGTAATAATCTAGCAAAACCTCCATCTCCCATCAATAGTCATGAACTCCAAAGTCACAGTTTCTGGTTGACAACAACCCTAGTAGTTGGCCAGGGAGTTGGGACTTGTTATCACCCCTCAGTTGGAATGACACTCTGAAGATGAATGGCATCAAATAGCCAGTGTTCCAGAGAAGCCCCAAGGAGGACAATGGGGTCAGATAAAACCTGTGACAAATTCTGGTATGAGTAAACCCTGATTGTTTTCAGTAAATTATGGTGTACACATATAAGTGAGGGCTTTGAAGCTTTCGAGAACCAATGAAAACAAAAACCTTAGTGGGGTGCATAAGCACATTCCTGTAATCCCAGGGGCTTGGAAGGTTGAGGCAGGAGGATCACAAGTTCAGAGCCAGCCTCAGCAACTTAGTGAGGCCCTAAGCCACTCAGCAAGACCCTGTCTCTAAATAAAAAATAAAAAAGGGCTGGGGATGTAGATTATTGGTCAAGCGCCCCTGGGTTTAATCCACCATGCAAAAGCAAAACAAAACAACAAAACAACACCATGAACCTTCTACAAATGTTTAAGCAAATTTTTTCTATTTTCATGAGAAAAAGCTTGATACAATAAAAACAGTCTGTAGTTGAAAAGTAATCTGATAATTAAAGAAAGCACTGCATCTATGACTCCTCTTCTGTCCCATTGAAGTGCCCATGGCAACAGCAGATCTGGATGAGTGAGTACAGAAAGAAGTCCTGTACATTGAGGCTCTCTGATGTGGATTTTTAATTCCTTGAGGAAATGACTAACATTAAATCAGAGGCTTCTTTTTCCTCTTCCCCGCCACCCTTGAAAATAAAGTCGACTCTGCTATGGAACAGCATTCAACCTGTGCAAACAAACACCAGGAATACTGTTCTATTTTCCAGAAAGTCCTGTCAACATCGTCCTTTTCAAGAAGTGACATTTAGTTTTCTGCAAATGGGTGGACATGTCACAGGCTCCCTTTCTTCCTCCTATCTGAAGCTGCCATCAAACCATCAATGACCTCACTTTCTGAGAACAGCAGACCAACGCAGTCCCTTGCAGCCAGCATGGCCCACAGGTGGCTCCTGAGCACTTGAAATGGGGGCGGTCTGAACCGAAATCCAGTGGATTTCAAAGACTTGTTTAAAAGAAGAAGGAATAAGTGTATAATATTTTTATTCCATGTTGAAATGATAGTATTTTTGGATATGTTGAGTTAAATATAATATTAAAATTAATTTCATCTGCTTATTGTTTTTTAAATGGGGCTTCTAGAGCATTTTAAGTTTCATGTGCGGTTCACATTATATTTCTGTTGGACAGTGCTGCATAAGACATTCCCGTGGGGAGGCAGTTTTCTCCTAGCCATCTGAACAGAATGAATATTTCACACTTCAGAAATAGCGCACCAGCAGAATCACATAATGACCCTACAATGGGACCATCTGCTTTGATAAGGATTCAATTCTGTTATATAATCTTTTTTACCATAAATAAAAAGGTAGTGGCCTTTGTTTATCGTGACATCCAGCATGCATCCAGAACCCATACTAACCACAGTAGCAAAGACTCTTCCAACAAACAACAGAAATTTCATGACCCCAAGTTTTCAAACCCAAGAAACCCATGAAAACCACTTTTGTCCTTTTCTTGTGTCCTATGTATCTGCCATTAAATACCACTAGTACTACAATTAATTTGAGGTTATCTGGGTTTGGTGATATTAATCACACATTTGACATTGACCATATTTGTCGTAAAGGCAAAGTATGAACTTCAGAGATGACTGGAACAGTCACCTAACTAATCAGACAGCTGAACCTACACCGTTTTCTCCCACTTTACTAGAAAATAAGTTTTGTTCATTTATTTTATTGCTTTGAATAAAAATAAGTGTCAGTGTAATAAAAATAAGTGTCAGTGTAACTATCACCCCAAATATCAAGAATAACAACAATAATTAAAGGTAATTTTAAAATGAGAGATTCTGTTTATAAAATGAATAATTTGCTGTGGAAAAGGATATATAGCAAGAAAGCAATACGGTATGGAGTTGAAATTGGGTGATCCTCCTACAGATAATTTAGTAATTGGGAGACAGAGAAAAAGTGGATATTTTCAAGCAAACTAGAGACTGAAATTCACAAACGACTTCCAAGTTCACAGCCTATGATGCACACATAGTCATTTCCACATTTAAACCTTCCTTTCTTCCTGTGGTGCTGCTGCCTAAATAAACAAGCAGCAGACAGAAGCCCACTGAACAAGTAGGTGGTGTGTAAGAATATCTCACACTGGCCAGGAGTCTGCAGAGCCCCAGACGGCTGGACTACAGGACAAAACCATCTCCATCACATTTGTCTCCACAGATACAACCCCCCCCCCCACCTCTATCAGCAGAAAAAGGGGAGGAAAATGGTTTCAATGAAATAAGAATAGAAAAAAAAAATTGAAATGATGGATTTTCCATCAGATTCCTCATTAGAAAAAAACATATACATGTGTGTGTGTGTGTGTGTGTGTGTGTGTATGGAATATATATATATCTATGAAATATATATATAAAAGAAAGGAATTAGAATTGAGCATACCTGGACTAGACATGATTTGTTTGCTGCACATAAATTATTCTTGCTTAAAAACCAAAACCAAAACCAGACTTGAAGTCTAAAGGGCAATAATGATTGGTTTATCCCCCTTCCCCAAGAATAATACAAGGATAGAGATACAAATGGTGGTTTCTTTTTTTCATGTTAAAATTAAGCTCCATTTGAATTAGGAATAATAATAATAATAATAATAATAATTAGGAAGAATAATGCAGGTCCAGGTTTGTGAAATCTAAAATACAGCAGCTCCTTATGCCAGAGAACCAAACAAGATTCTTAAGATCAGTTCATGGAAGGAGAACAGCTGTGTTAAAACAATGAAAACAGCAAACAATGTGGGTTAATAAATACAACGCAAAGTCCTGCAGCTTGGGAGGTTATTTAATGACTGATGTGAGTAATTGCTAACACACTGGTTTGCCACTGGGTTGTAAAAGGGTCCCTGACTCTAAGAATGAGGTCCCAAGTCCAAAGTCCCTACTAAATTACCACGACTTCAGCCCAAGGAGTTGCCCTGGATACTTCTATTTTCTGCCTGGCCTCTGACTTAAATGTGGCCTGTCAAATATACTATCAGTGCCTCATGGCTAGATTCCCTTTTCAACTTAATGAAAATGACTTCAAAAACAAATGTGATAAGGAATATAATATCACGGTGGAAAATGCTTTGATATATAGGAGCAAACAGGGCATGGGGTTACCTGCTGTTAGTCACGTAGAGATTGGACAGTCTCTAATTATTCCTCAGGTTTTTATAAAATCTAGACACAGCAGCATGTAAAGCAACAGCCACAGCCCACACGGCCAAGCACAAATAATGAGGAACAGGGGCTTTCTGCATTTGGCTGCCCTTGCAGAAGTTTTGAAAAAAAATACATGAGGCCGCAGACAATGGGGCAGCCCTCACCTGGCCTGTGACTTGGCCAGAAGTGTTGAAGTGGATACTCAGCGCCCAGAAACTCAAATCAGTCAGCTATTCCACAGCCTATCAAAACTCTTTGTACTAGTACACATCTGGGACTGCTTCCACCTGACATCTATTTAGAGATCCACTCCCAGAGCTTTTACAAACATCTCTTAGTTCCACAGGGGGACCTGAATCCCTGAGCTGCCTCATCCTAACCGATCTTGCAGAATCTTCAGAAATAAGCACCTAATTCGAGGATCAGTCTTAACACGGTCCATCTACAGGGGCTCATAGAATTGTGGCTTATTATTTTTTTTAATCTGTTGTGATACATTCAAAAAATTCAAGCTCAAATATCAGTGACATTAGGTCATCTAATCTCTATGGGTTAAAATACTGACTGCAGATCCAAATAAGGGACCTAACTGATTTTTGAAGGAAAGACTAAAGATCAGAGGTGAAGACCCTAGAGCCACTTTTTCAGATGAGTGCAATGTATGCATGGTTAATCTGAGAAGCAAATAAATCAAGGTAAACCCAATGACAAAGTACACACTGATGTGTGTTTTTCCATGCACATGAGCATTAGATCTTCTAGACAAACCATCCAGCTCATGACCAATTAATGGGAGCTGGACCAGGACAACTGGACGTTCTGTACTGAATCAAGTCCTTTATATACACGTTTGCAATATAGCTAGATTTGGCCTCCTCTAAATAGAAAATAGAGTAAACAACTAAAGTTCTCTCAGTATCAATTTTTTTTTTCAGGTTACGGATTAAAGGGACAACAAAGAAGATCAACTAGCAGCTTTGTTAATCCTGCCTGTGACTCTTCATTAACTCACATTCTGTCATGTGGATTAATGACTTCTCTGTGATTCAGTTTCTTCATCAAATGTAGGATAATTCTTATAGCCACCTCATAAGAGCTACAGTGGGAATTAAATCAGTTTAATCTTATTAAAAAAGATCAAACAAGTACATAAAGTACTTAGTATTTTGGTGCACAGTAAGTTCCCCGTAGATCTTATTTTATTCAAAATGTAGCTGGATTCCCACATGAACATTATAATTTGCATGTTGCCTGCCAGATAAGAGTGATTTTAATATGAGTTCTTAAAATTAAACTGAAAAATTTCCCATGCTTTTTAGTGAAACCATTAATAAAGTGAAAATCATCCATTGGCTATTGGTTTATCCAAGCTCTCCTCTGCTTCCTGGGTGCAGAGTTGAACCACATTTTCCATTTTCCTCTGTGGTTAGGTGAGGCTGGGGAAAGGTGAAGGAATTAATGCAGGAATGGAGCCAATGGAATGTGGGAGAGGTAGGAATGAGGATCTGGCCCCCAAGAGCCCCTGTGCAAACCTTCTTCCCCACTGCTGGCTGGATTTTTAAAATGAGTGCAGAACCCAGAGGCCCTAAAATACGGAACTATTGTATTCAAAGACTCAAGATCCCTGGGTGTCTATATGGAGACACATCACCCCATATATCTGGGCTGTTTCAAAAACAAGAAAGAAACTTTTTAATGCTGAGTACTTGAGATGTCAGCACTATAGGCTCTTGTAGTTAGCATAGTCAAATATATGGCTTTTCCTTCCTTTCCTCCCTTAGGCACAACTCAACTGCATTTCAGTAACAATAATAGGGAATAATTTTATTATGTGCCAAACGGCACTCTAACTGTCTTACACACAGCTATGCACCTCGTAGTACATTTTGGTTAACAATGGATTGACTGCACATAGGACAGTGGAGCAATAGGCTAACCCAAGTAGCCTAGGTATGTCTTAAGCTATACTGTCAGTTCTGTGCAAGTACATGCTAGGATGTTCATGAAATGATTGACAAAATTGGCTAAGGATGCATTTTTCAGAACATATGCTTGTAGCTGAAAGACACATGACTGTGTCTTTAAACTTTAGAATTTCGCCAGTTAGGAATTAAGAGTGTTGGCTTTGGTTTCTATGCAGTTTTTGCCCTTTCTTTTAGGGCTCTCTTTATCTCCACAGGTCTCCTGAGTTAGACACCACAATGGCAGTTCCATCTGTAGCCCAAATGGGGCACTCCACCACTGAGCCACACCCCCAGCCCTGTTCTGTATTTTATTTAGAGACAGGGTCTCACTGAGTTGCATAGCACCTCACTTTTGCTAAGGCTGGCTGTGAACTCTTGATCCTCCTGCCTCAGTCTCCCAAGCCACTGGGATTAAAGGCATGTGCCACAGCACCCAGTGGTCTTACACCATTCTTGATTTTGATCAACTCTAGAGGAAGTGCTTGGCACTGAAATTCAAGTGGGAACTCCATTTTGGAATTGAGACATTTTTAGAGATCGTTTTTTTTTTTTTTCCTTGAATGCCTAATCTTTACAAATTATTAGCATGTATTTAAACATCCACTGAAAAAGAATTCTGACTTCTCCCAAATCAGCAAATAATCAATAACAATACCAGGGCATCCCAGGGTCACAGAGGATGACAAGGGTGATCAGAGGCCTGGGGAAGTGGCCCTGGGCATTTTGCTGTAAATTTTTGGGCGAAATCATAGTAGTTCCAGGATGAGGAAGTCAATGCTGATCTTCCTGGAGTCCCCACTCTCTTGGAGTCTTTGTCATTGTGCATTCAACTCCTCCTTGAAAGCATGGGGGAAGCCACCAAGCTGGAGAAGCTGGCGTCTCGTGAAGGAAAATGGAGAGGGGATAGTTGCCAGTACTGAGAAAGGGAGCCTGGAGCCTGGAGCCTGGAGGTTATTCAAGGGCTGGTTTGTATCTCGTCAGAGTTCCACATGGGATGCTGCATCATGGGCCAGCATCCCTTCCAGAGCTTGCCACTATGCAAGGGTTCTCTGGAACCACAAATCGCAACACTGTGCAGGCTTGAATTGAAAGGAAATAGATTGTAAACATACCACTAACAGTCATTAAATAGTAAATCTTATTGTAAAAAAAAAAAAAAGTCCTGAGTTTCAACACAGTTTTTGAGATTTATCACCTTAGACATGGTTCAGCATATGGAATGAGCAAAGTCACAGTTTCCTTTGGGTTACATTGTCTTCACCAGAAGACAGTCTCTTCAGCACAAAGTGTGTCTCCACAAAAAATAAAAGGAACGCTTCATCCCCCACCTCTCCATTAAGCTATACTGCGGAAACAACTAGAAAGGGGTCACCTCGAGAGTGACTAGAGGACCAACTTTGAGGGTTTGCAGGGATGTGGAACTTTCAGTGCTAAAACCAAGCTAGTTTCAGGCAAACCAGGACAATTGGTGGCTTCTGAATGTCAAGCCGGCTAGAGGCTGGGGGTAAAGTGGTAATTCCATGCTATACCAGTGAGGGTCGACCTGATGCTTTCCTGAACAGGGATTGTGAAAATCATCAGTGGGAGACAGTTTGGGGGAGAGGCCAGCAGCCCCAAGATCCTTCCTCTTCTTGCCATCTTGGTTGGGTCTGTTATCGCGGTTCTCTTGGTTATGGCCAAACTAGTTTTCTAAGTTGCCTTTTATCACTATAGCTGCACACACACACACACACACACACACACACACACACACACACACACCACACACTCATTCCCAATCCACATTTAAATATCCTAACCCATCAGGGAATATCTTTCCAGCCACTTCCTTCCCCCACAGCCCAGAGGTATGTTTGATTTGGCCTCGTCCGGGGCACGGGGGCATGCTTTCCTTACTTCCTATTCATGTTGTCCCATCCTTGGGTTATTTGGGTCTGTGTGGGTGATTGTAAATGGCACATGGGAGCCAACACTGGGGGTAAGCCAAAAGCAATATATTCTCAAGTCTGATAGAGCACCGTGCTAGGAAAACAGGCTGCCCAGTGAGCCCAGGAATAAAAGAAAATCATTTTGAAGGGCAGCCTCAAATACACAGGAAAACTTCTACGTAACAATTTCCGCTTCCACACCCATTTAAAAATACATGCTTACGAGTCATCCTTCAGCGGTGCCCTGGGTCTGTCCCAGGACTGTGAGTGTATCATTCAAGGAGGTGCTTTCCAAGTTAAAACACTGGACTTCCCTCACGTTAACTTATCCCTCCATCTATCCTACAGGTCAAGAATAGATACGTGGTCTTCCCCCTCATCTGCAGAAATTGCCAAGCCAGAAGCAACCACGTGTGATAATTCTCTGATTTATACAAAACAGCCAACTTGCTACTATTGAGAACGATCACTTTAGAGGTGAGGCTGGTGTTTACTTGTCTGAAATCATTATTCAGTTATGAGATGATGGACTCCGATGAGAACACTCGGCTTATTTGTGAATTCTATCTTATTTATCCTGAGGATTAGCAGGACAACTTATGCTGTCTCAGGTCCCTGCCTACAGAAAACACAGGGAATGGGCAACCGCTCTTCCTCTTCAGTGAGACTCTGGGAGGAGGTTTTCTCGACACACACGATGTGTAATGGCTGGGCAGCAATAGCTTGGCAGCAGTGAATTCTAGCTCGCACGTCAGGCGTTCCTGTTGATCTGCGGCATGAGAACAGGCAACTCGCCCAAACACATCCTTCCTAAGCATTTGGCAGTTTATTTATAAAGTAGGGATTTGACACTTTTTTCCTTTCACGTCTCAGAGCCTGTACCTATTTGTACAACTTTGACATTTTCCAGTAGAAGCTGAATCTGAACTGCATGGTATATTCAGTTTTTGATGGTTTGATTGGATTATTTCTGGAAGCCTGACCACCGCGATTGAGAAAGAAAAACAGGAGATGCCTTGGCATCTCTTTATCAAAATAAGCTGTCTCTGGTTATCCACAGTATGATGGCAGCTAAAAATGAACCAACCTGAGTTCAAGTCCTGGCTTTACCACCTGCTAGCTATGTGAAGTCTCTCATTTCCACAGCCTGCTTCCTCCTCAGAACACTGAAGGTAAAGAGATAATAGTGAAACATATTTCATTGAATCATACTGAATTTTTTACTAGATCAAGCAAGAAGAATACTTACCTGGTAGCAAATAAGTCCTCCTGAATTCGGTTGTTCCCCTCTTTATAACAGATAAAGAGGAGTATCAGCTAACTAAAACTGCAGTCAAGGTCCACACTTTGAAACTGCTCCTTCTGAATGACTGTCACAGGAGGACCTCCTGCAAGTAACTCAGACCTTACAGACACAGACAGTGGACTTGGGCAATGCCATCTCTAGCTTATCCTTTTACTTTTGACTTGGATACGGTGGATCCCTTATTAACAACCAGCCTCCTCACCTGTGCCCAGATTAACCCCATATAACACCTGGGCAAGAAATCCAAAGGCGTATGTTTGATATCTTTACATTTACAATTAAAAGCCAGTCTAGACTAGTGGGTGAGAGTGTGAACTCTTTGCAGTCCGCACCTCCACCCTGGTTGCTCAACTTGAACTGACTGTGGACTTTAGATTCCTTAAACTCTTTGTGTTTTGCTTTCCTTACCTATTAAACAAAACAAAATAACAAACAAACAAACAAATAAAAACCTGCCTCAGCATTGTGGAGAGAAAGAAATGAGCCGAGATACACAGTCGGGATAGGTTCTGAGAGATGTGTCATTGGGAGAGTTTGCCATTACATGAATATCACAGAGTGTTTTTATGCAAACTCAAATGACTACAATGTCACCAGGCTACATAATTGCTAAGAGACCACCATCATATACATGTCATGATGCGACACCTATTTATAGCAGTGATGACCATGGCCTAAAGGTATATACAGTCCAGTGACCAAGGAGGGCATGCATGATGTCCTCTTGTGGGAATCCCACAGCAGGAGACCATCTGTGCTGCAGTCAACCAAACGCTGCCCAAACTCCACCACAGGTCGATTTTCACCTGAGACTTACTCTCTACAGCACGCACAAGGCCACGTACGCAACGAAGGTATTCGCAGAATTGAAAACAATCTTTCATCAACTAGAAAATGAATCTTGCTCATTGAGGGAAAGTAGTTACCAAACGATAGATTATTTCTCATTCATCACCAAATTAAACAGTTAACAAAGACAAGGAAAAAATTGAACAAGGATAACTTTAAAGAGTAAAGATTAATAATTTAGGAAAGATATATATATTTTAAAACATTTTCTAAAATTTTTTTCTGGGAATAAAAATCTTTGCCCGGTGAAATTTCCAATTCTCTGCGGTATTTCTCAACAGTTCATAACACCAACTGTGCCAGTTCTGCTCAAGATCACAGTAAAATTTCCTGGCAAACCCCTTCCAAGAAAAGGAATTTTTAGAGTAATAGTGTTATACCAAATAAATGTTTTAAAAAATATTTTCTGGTCTGAGAATCATACTAAGATTTCAGTCTTTAAGTAGTGACCTTTCCAAAATAATACATAATTCAAAAACTTTTTTAAAAAAGCAGAAACATTTAAAAGTGATTAAAAGGTTGTTGTCACGGACATAAATTTTATTGTCTCGGTGAAAATTTGACAGCTTTCCAATTGTAAATAAATATTATCTCCACTATTTTCATGTGTTATAAGCTCCAAAAACAAACTTAATGAAGAAAAAATATTCCTAGATTGTAAGCAAGCAGTAGCCTTTCTAAAAAATCCAATCACTAAAGTCAATTCTCCAATTGCCAGTTAACATTTCAAAGGGTAGTTACAGACAGGTGAAAGCAAAAACCAAACAGATTATATTTAGAAAAGAAGCTGATTTAGAGACCTGTTTCATCTAGAATTAATGGGATAATCTAATAGGTTTATTTAAAAGTGCTGAAGGAGGAGATAGAGTGGGTAAGCTTCCAACAAAGGTTAAACTAGGTTTTAATTACTATGCATGCTTCGTTTTCTTGCTTGTACCCAGTACTACCTGCATGGCTTGTTGGACTGTTGGAAATACAATCTTTACATATACCATCTGGAGCCAGGAGGCTGAATCAAGGTTCAAATGAGGATGTAAGGATAGCTGTTCCACTGCACAAGCTATGAAAAAGAACATAGCTATTATTGAGACACTGAAATACCTAATACCAAATACCTAATCTTTTTGAATAGGAGAAATTTAATCCACAAAAATTATTTCCAACCTGCCTTCCAACAGACAATTGAGACCTGACTAGCCATAGTGAACTGAGTGAGGATCTCTGGGGCCTACTGTTTCCATCCATCCAGGGGGTCCCAGTGCTGCTCTGCTGGGCGCTGAGCTTGGCCAGCCTGCTCTGTGGGACACTCCGTCAACGGGTGCTGTTATCCCTGTTGTCTCAGATGGACTGCTCAGCAGCACACAGACCATCACAAGGTAACGGTTCCCTCCTGCTGCAGTAAGGCCGGTGAGGGGTTGTATCTTCACATTCCCCAAGGCAGATGAAACACCGGCTCCACCCTTATGTCTCAGCATAGCCACATATTTTGGAATTTCTACCAGAGAACTAAAACTAAAGAGAATAGCGGGCTCAACAATGAGGTACCTGTCTCAGTAGAATAGTCTGACGCCTCTGCTCTGGAAAGCTCAGGTCTCCGGGTGGCTGTATTCACGCACAAGTTGTCGGCTACACGTGGTAACGAGGAGCAGACTAGCAGAAGCTCCCACCTGCCGCCCTGCAGAGCCTGTTGGGCTGTTAGAAAAGCCAGTCTCCGAAACCCTTGGAGCAAAGGACCCGGAAACAAGATTCCTGCTCACTCTTTCCCTAGTCTGGGTATAGGGTCCAGAATCAGTTCAGAATTAAGAAGGGGGAGGAATATGTTAGGCATTCACTGTTGCACAATATCCAAGGCAAGTGGAGATACATGCCAGAGCCCTTCCAAAATAGCCAAGATGTTTCCCTTCGTGGACGGGCCTGTGTTGGCTATGAGGGAACGGGAGCAGGCCGGCCTATGGGCTCTTCTTAGCTTGTACAATACCATGCAAAAGAGCAAACTACCTCATGCAAAACCACACCGCTTTATGGATCATTCCTTCATTCAGGTAAGATCAATACTGACGTGCAAAGGCACTGTGGGGGTTCTGAGTCCTCAGCACCACGCTGCCTTCTCTCTTTTCAGCTATCTCAGAGCCAGCAGCGTGAAGGAGTTGGGAAACCAAACAGAACAGCCTGGGGACCATGGGGTCACACTAACAGGCTTTCACTCTGCACCCATCTGGCCTACATTCAGAACGCACTCCCCTCCTACAAACGCACAGCCATCTGGAAACTACAGAGGCAGAATGGAGTGATTCTGTACAAAATTTGGAAGTACAATGAAAGGACCGATGTCACAGTACAGAACATGAGCACTACTGTCTGGGCACAGATAAGAGTTCTGCGGTCTAACCTTGGATAAGTTATCGAACCAATTAACCTTAGTTTCCTCGTCTGCAAAATGGAGATAGTCACGAGACCTGGATCACAGCCTTAAAATGCCCAGCCCAGGCACCGTCACAAGTGACCACGGCCATTATCATCACTGATGCCAGCAACAGGAAAGACAACCAGGCTCAAGGATGACAGGAGCAAAGGACACTGTTCTGATGGAGGAAAACCCCATATATCCTGGGGATTTTCTAGGAACTTAATCTTGAGATTTTAAAATAATAATAATAATAACAACAACCCATTGTGAAGTCTTAGGCAAGTTCACTTTCTGTGCCTTGGTGTCCTTATTTTGAGACAGGATGCCCACAGTAGTTGTCCCATGAGATTATTCAGAGGCTAAGTTGATACATTCCGGGCACTGGGAGAGGCTGGACCACAGTCAGGACTGGGTAACTGTTACCACTGTTATCATTGCTCTTAAGAAGGCAGCCAAAGTGGGAAAGAAGCTCTGTTTTTTTTTTTTTTCAATGTTACTAACATTAATAAATCATGCAGGATCATCATTATTTCTGAAACTGGTATAATTCATTTACATTTTTTACGGCGATACAGTATTTAACAAGTTTCCTTTAAAAAACATTCTGGATTTGTACAGAGCTTTTTAAATTTTAAAGTGCTTCCACATATATTTTTAATTCTGTTGAGACTAAAGGAGATGATGTTGCCAGACGAGATGAATGTGGCACCTCTGGTTAAGCATCAGAATAATTTGTCTGTTGACAGAGTCTGTCCCATTGCCGAAGGAACCCTTTGAAAGAACTGACAGTTCCTGCCCACAGCCAGCCTGGTTCAGGTTAAAATGCTTCCCCAATCCAGCATTATTGACTTGAAACCCATTTTTACAATCGGGCCATTAATCTTGCAGACGCCTTGGTGTGTTTGGTAGCAAATGGAGCACAAATCCTGCTTTCCATCAGAAATTCTGATACCATAGTACCACACATTTTGGGCTGCTAAGATCCTGGCAGATGCTTCTGCTGGCTACAAGTTACTTTTCCTGTTTGTCTTTCTGCTGAACTAGTAGCCCCCTGCCTTGTTTCCTGACAGAATCACGTTCCTCAGCAGCAGCAGTCTTCTCCAACCCCACCCCCCCCACACACACACACACACAAACCACACGTCTCTCTGACTCAAGAGCCATGCCCTTCTCAGGTGCAAGCTTGGAAATGGAAAGTCCTGTGGTGCCAACTGTGGGCCACAGCAGCCAGGGCCACACCCCTGCGTGGGTGACCACAGAGAAGACCGAGGGGACAAGCAGCCACAAGCAAGCAGGCCCTGGGGGCTTCCGGTCCATTCCAATGGGACTGTTTTATTTGGCAGTTGACTCTTTACACACTTTCTGATAGAGGAAAGTTTAGAAACAGTTTATTTTGTCAATAAATCTCTTAATGAGCATAACAAAACACTCTGCGGTGTGAATTTTTCTGCCAGTATATACAAACTGCAGGTGTGCCCAGGCAAACACCCCGCCAAGTCCCTTCTGGCCCCTGAGTTGTGTGTCTATTGGGCAAGGGACAAAATCACTATCCACAAGAAGGCAACGAACACTCAGGGCCTGAGCCTGGGAACCAGGGGTTTAACGACACCACACCCTCTTTCCCCAATAACCAAGTGAAAAGTGATTCATAAAAATCTGAGCCCTGACCCTTAAGGTGATTCTGACTCAGTTATCCTACTAGATCTTTACCTCACTTTTAGCAAATTGAGCCTCATGCTAGGTTAGCTCAGTGTGGCCAATATCTTAAAAGCAAACCAGGGCTGGATGAGGGAGTGATGTGTACGGAACCAGCACGGCCACCTTGCCTTCTCACCTCCTGAATTGACTCCTTAGGCTTAGGCCTGGGTGCTGAGTTCAGGAAAATGTGGACTGATGTTTCATTCCTGGAGAGGGAACAATTACAGTATTTTAATCCTCAATATCAAGAGTAGTGAAGACAGGTACAAAGAGCGCTAACATGGATAAATTGAAATTTTATAAGGTGAACACACACACACACACACACACACACTCACGGTTTTGGCTTTGGGTCTCACTGGGGCTTCTTGCAGCACAGGACTCACAGTCACTCATATCAGTGACTCTGACATGGCCAAGCCTCTGGCCTCATCTTACAGTTTTATCAGAACAACAACAAAAAAAAAAACCCAGATTCTTTTCCGCTCCTTCAGTATAATGAAGGACTTTTGTTTGGATTTGTTTCCAAAGCTGACTAGATTTTGATCAGTCTCCAAACTCATGTAACCTTCTGCTGAAATCAAGGCTACAAAGCGCCAAGCCCTAGATTCTCTTTTTTCCTAGAAGAAACTACAAGACACTGGATGACAGGATCAAACTCCTAATGACACTTGTCTTTTAGCCTTTCATCCTCAATATTCTAATTCCGCACCATGAATAAGATACTTTATGCATGTCAGGGATGCCCGTGGGACCCACAATTTGTTTTAACCCAGGAAGGAATGTAAAAATAGAAGACCATTTACTTCCCATCAGAGGTCGAAACTACCTTGACTGGCACTTAACCAACAGCAGAACCAACCACAGAAAGTCACCAGGATCTGTCTTTTCTGTGCTTGAACCTAATAAATGTCCTGGTGGTCTTCTCTAAGACGTTCAGCCACACCCCTCTCTGAACAGAGATCCTCAGGATGAGTAGGGAATATATGAGAAGCTCTTCATGTTTTAAGAGGGGACTCCTGCCCCCATGGGTGACAGGGGACTGCACGTTTTCCTCCTCATTGCACCTCCTACCAGCCATCAGGTTTGCTAATGAAGAGAGCCCAACACCTTTTATTCTCGACAAGTGGAGGGTCTGAGCAGTGCAAGGAATTTCCACATCTTTAAAAAAATATTAGCTTATTTTTTTCTCTTTCTTTATCCAAAATTAGGTTTAAAGATTTTAAGGAAGGAATGTAATATCATTGTCGCAGGATATATCTGTCTACCACTTTCCATTTTGCCGGAGAACAAACCACATTAAGAAAGTTGCTTCTAGAAAACAAAACTGCCTCTGCTATGGTTTTCTGGGAAGGAGACTGTAGAACATGGAAAAATCTCAAACAGATTCTCCTCTGGATTCAGAGCTCCACCAAATTTTGACTTTTCTAACTTGCTTTCTACCATATTAGATTTGGGATCCAAGGTAAATTGAGCTGTTTGTCTTGTTGATTTGTAACAGGTGTTCTAATGGTTTGTTAAGTTGCCCGTTTTAAGCAAAATCCAATGCTTAGGAATTTGCTTCATAAGATGGTTTCTAGAAAGGACAAACGACTTGATATAGCAAGTACTGCATTTTAAAAATTCTTTTAAAATTCTACTGATACATCAGGTTCAATGAGCTCCCCCAGATAACTAACGACACCCTGGTAGCCTTGCTCATCATCGGCCCAAGAAAAGGAGACACCTAAAGGTAGCCAAGGTGCTTCCTGGAAGGTGACTTCAAGGACACCTGCAGATGTGGACAATGACTGGGTAAACGGGGGATTTCTGAGGGAGTCACAGAAAAAGGACCCACACTGCTCCGCATCATGGGCTGTTTGCTGTTTTGTGGCCTTCCCTGTGACTGCTCTGCCTTCACCCCACACAACACATCTGGGAGCTTGGAGGGGGACGTATGTGACTAATACATAGGATCCCTCACATGCAATACCAACTGCCACTGTGGAGGGGACAGGCTTTACAGTCTTAAGTGACTCTGAGGAAAGAAGACGGTGAGAGGGATGGAAAGTCGACATACCAAGTTTTGTTAAAAAATGAAAGAAAAAACTTAGGTCTTTTCAATCTGGTCAGAAAGGGCTCCAAGGGAAAACAATTAATGCATGGAGTGTGTGATCATTTTTTTCTTTTTCAAACTTTGTTTTTCAATCACGAGGAAGCACACTTACCATCTTTTTTTTTTCCCAACATGCAGATAAACCTTCATGTATTTTTTTTATGTTTTTTTTTCATTTTTTTTTATTGTTGGTCGTTCAAAACATTACATCTTTCTTAATATATCATGTTTCACAATTTGATTCAGAAGGGTTACGAACTTCCATTACACACTTACCATCTTTAGTGTCAAGTCTGGTGACACTGAGCATATCACACTGCGGACAAGCACCACCCTGTGCACCTCCTGAACCTCTTCACTTGCACAACTGACACTCCACCCCTGAAACACCCCCAGCTCTGCCACCCACCATTCTGCTGTCTGTTCCTAGGAATTTGACTGCTCTAAGTACCATGTGTGAATGAAATCGTGGAATATGTCTTTGTGACTTATTTCACTTAGTACAGTATCTTCAAGGGTTATCTATGTTGTAGCATGTCATGTGTCAATATGTGATCATGTCATTCACCAAAATCCTTGTATTCCAGAATTCAGAGACAATTCCAAAGCTCTAAGGAATGAGTTAAAAAATAAATAAAAAGAATTTATGCCTTACAAAGGGATAATAAACCCTGACCAAGCACCACCCCAAGACACTGGCATGGAGGGTCTGAGCCAGTTCAGCAGCATCTGTGGATTCTAGGACAGTCCTTGTGGCTCAGTCCTGGCGAGCAGGTTAGGCTTATAGGACACACATCCCTTCTACAGTCTCCCCTAGGGACTGGCTATGTCTCCATCTGCACAAGACTTGGGGAAACAAAAAGAAATGGATGGTCCAGACCTACAGAGTGTGAAAGGCTTCAGTTCACAGCAACCTGAGAAAACACTCAGCTAAGTTGCTTAAGCTGGACTTGAAATGGGCCACGCTGCAGGGACAGAAGTGGGAAGTCTTCTGCCCAAGTCTGAAGGACAACGTGGAAGTCCCTTCTGTTCACTCAGTGCTTGTGAGCCTGGCAGGAGCATGGAGTCACACATGAATGGTGACCATCCACCCTTTCTCTTCTTGGTACAAGCCAGAGCAGAATGTTCTGAACATTACAAGCAGTGCACGTGAAGATTCCTAGATAGGAAACCTGTCCACCCAACCAGCTCTACATCGGCAGGCTCTGTTCCCTTCTTGGCTGTGCTGAAGGGCCACAAAGGCTGCTCTGAGAGCTTCAAGGTAAGGGGCCTGTGAGTTGAGTTGTGGCCAGATGCCGGGCAGTGACTGAGCTCCACAGACCCTGCCTCCCAAGTGTGTTAACTGCCTACAGCTCAGCAGCAGCAGATCTCCTGTGTGGGAGGCCCACTAGCACAGACTGCGTCTGTCTCCCCTTCTAAATGGTGTGGCATCCTCGGTCACTCTGTGATCTGGTTGCCTAGGTAACCCCAGACGGTAGCCCCAATTTTTAGGGTGCAAGCGACTGTGTCTTTGTGCCTGGGCGTGCCTTCCCACATTCCCATGGGTGGAGCTATGCTCACCTGTTCCTTTGTAATATTACCCCTTGCCCTGTTTTGGATAGACTGTTCCATGGAAGTGCCTTTTGCGTGTCCCCTTCTCTTACTGTGTCCTTGGGTGTGGCCTACCCAGATGTCAGTCAACCTGCTGACAGTGCACATCATGAAGCTAAGATTCAACCCCCTGAAACTTGACCCCTTACCTCATTTGAATGGCTTCTCCACAATAAAAGGGGTCAGCACGTGTTCTATCTCTCTCTTTCTACGGACCCTAAGGTCAGAGGAGCCGTCATAGCAACCCCAAAGAAAAAGGTATTTGTCTCTTGTGTGGTTATTTCGCACAGCCCGGTTAGCCCGGTCCCCCTGGAGTGACCCCTGAGTGTTTTAGTCGTGTGCAACCCGGCCCTCCTGGGCCACTCAGCTCCCTAAGAAGAACATCAGTAAGGATAGGTGGATAAGAACAGAGGACAATAATGAGGTTCCGACTCCAGCGGCAGAGCTGCCAGAGTACCCTTCACACAGCGGCACTCGTTGTGCACACAGGGAAGTGACCGTGAGCAGGAGCTGTTTCAGATGCCCAAATGTGATCTTTCTGTACCAGATACCACATTACGACAGCACCACGGTAGAGCAAATGGACTTCCGAACAGAATCACTTTGTAGGCTGGATGGCAGAGATCTGTCACACTCTGCCTCGGGCCGCAGCTTCCAGGAAATCAGATGCAACCTAAAGCCTACTTTTTAAAATATCCCGACAGGCAACCCTTATCTGGTGTACCTCTCTGATAGTCCATACTCTCTCTGCGCGATGAGCAAATAGCTTGTTCGTTTTCAAAAGGCACAGTTTTGCTCCACTTCTTACGTTTCTCTGAACTTACTGTTGACCTGAGGGGTTTCTACAGAAACACAGCATTTCAGAGCTTTTGCCAAATGTCCTGGCTACCAGTTTCAAAAGAAGCAGTCAAACTTCCATTCTTTCTCTTAAAGACATTAGGACATTTACTGGTATTTTTACCTAGATGGCAGTCTTGGAGTACTCTCCTTGCCCTTACTCTGTTAAGCCTTCAGTGGCTGCGAAGATTTCATTTCATCTTAGCTACAATTCAGAGATCTAGAGAAACAGCAGGGATCAAAGGTAGCCATGTATTTTCTCTCCTTCCAAATGCCCATGGAAGCTAGATGTGGGTGCTGCTTAAAGACAAGCCTCTTCCACCATTTCTAACCTGCTTCACAGTGGCACAAAAGCAGGTGCAGATTCAGGAGGTTGGTTGGCACTGTGCTCAGACCTTACAGATTTTTCATATTCATTTTGAGTCTGAGTTGTTTTTTTTCTGCCTTTCATGTTCCCCCACTTTTATATGTATATAACAATCTTTTTGCCTTGGCCTCCAGAGAACTCTAAGTTTCTGGGAGTCTTTCAGGAAAGATTGGAACCACAGGGTTGGTATCAATTTTCTACTTAAAAATGTTTCTTTGGGGAGGGGAAGAAATTACTACCAACCTATCATATTATCAGTTTCTTCCTGCAATTCTATTCCTGCTTACTTAAGCGAGCAAGGAAAAAAAAAAAAAAAGAAAAAAAGAAAAGAAAGCCCTTTCAAAGAAGACTTTTCTTAATAAGACACCTAACCATTTAACATCCAGATTAATGGTGTTGATAGGAGTATGCTTTCCAGTAGGACCCCCGTCCCTCAATTTTACTTTTGGAAAGAACAAAAATGAGTATTGTTTTACCTACTTAATTAGTAAAGGTGCAAAGAGTCTAGTCTGGATGAATAAATGAGCCCAGAGCTGTCTTTCTTCCCTCTATCCTCTGCCTGCCTGAAACCACAGTGTGGAGGTCCGAAGGTGTCACTATTGGCAGAAGAAAATCTGTTTTGTTTTGTTTTTAAACTATCTAGCTTCATTAAAAAAAAGACAAGAGAAGACAGCAGAAAGTAAATTAAACAAAAAGATTTGTGTGTGTTTAGTTGTGTTGGTGCAGGAAGAGCTGTGGTGGGAGTTCCTTGTAAGATTTTAGTGCCTCTTGCCCTCTCCATGTGGTCCCATAAGCTTGCAGGATCTTCTGAGCTCCCTCCATGAGGACTGGAAAAGAAGTTATTCTGGGTCCAGTCCTGGGAGGAGCAGCACAGAGCCGGTGTTTCTTTTGGTTTGCAACCTGCTGAGGGAGGCAGGCAGGCAGAGCCTCATTGGATTCTCCCCACACTGGCTCTCAGGTACATGAGAACCTTTAATGACGCAGGATACTGGCCAATGACCACAGGTGCAAGATGACTAGCTGGAGTCAAAGGTGATACATTTCTAAACCAGTTCTGCCAACATGGCCACAGAAAACCCCTGTCTAGGCTTTTCACTAACTCTGAACTTCTGGTAAACCTCCTATTTTGATGCTAGGAAGTGGTTATGATTTTTAAAAGTTTAAAGACTGGCAACTAAGTGTCTAAGAAAACTATTTCTACAAGTCAGGTTTTCTTCAAGGTAGCATTTCCATGAGTCTCCTTGAGTTTTCCCTGCAGCAGACAATGTCCGGACACTCCTCATGCACAGAGCAAAGTTAATGACTGCGTTTACAGGCATTCAGCCTAACAGCTAGTTGAGTTTGGACTATGACAAGACATGGACTACAAGATTTACTGAAGAACCCACTTTATGAGATGTTGAGTCACTTGGTTTTTTGTCTTTGAACTGTTTCCCATGTGGGCAGTGGAACGGTGGGAGCTCAAGAACAGATCGCAAGGTCAGGTAAGCAACTGACTGTCCCCTGAGCTGTCCTGAACAGAGGTCACTTTTATATCATCCAACACAAGTAACTTCTGAGAAAGTATGCACGTCTGACACACAGTGATAAGTCCTGCAGGTTGCCTTGTAAGGTGCAGGGCACCTCGTCACAAGCATGGGGTTGAGGAAGGGAGCTGAGAAACCTCTGTCAACACAGAGTTGTTGACAGAAGAACAAAGTGCACTGTCTTATTTTCAACCAAATTGGGGACAAAGTAGACACCTTGAAATGAATAATGAAGTGGCCAGTATAAAAAACAAAGAGGTCACTAAGGGAAAAAAGGGGCTGTTATTGGTTTTGAAGAAGTCTCCTTTGCCTCGGAGCTGAAGGGCTCTGCGATGCCTGACTGCAGAAGACCCGGTGGTCCTTTGGGACCCGCAGACTGCAGCAGGACCAGGGCAAGTTCACAGGGTTGCTAGGTGACCAGGGGCTGCAATCAAGGAGGGTGCATCAGGGAACAGCTCTGGCAGGGCTGGGCCTGGGTTTCCATAGTCCTTTGGATCATAACCGCTACTAGGGGCCACCTCAGCTGAATGACAATCTGCTGCTGAGGATTGGCAGAGCAAGAGTCAACTTATTCTGTACCTAGAGATCTGTACCCAGTCTCCCTGACAATAAAGAAACTTTCTCCTACTCAGTGAAGGAGAACCACAAACTTCCAAAGAACCCACTGCTCATTACATTAGGGCACTACGGGAACCACAACAGAAAATTCAGTCGATATTTTAATTTTATTTTTAAGACTTATTTTCAATGAAGTTGAAAAACTTTGTCACTAGTGTACCCTTCTGTGTTAAGCACTAATAATTATCAGGAAGAAAACAGTTTATTGTGAGGGAGAGGTAAGTTATAAATTATTTTTAGTGATCTGTTGAAAGATAACTAAATTTATTTATTCCTCTTTATTTTACCCCTTCATCCCACCCCCTACCACCCCTCAAATAGACAAAGTCCAACCAACAAACAAATCCCCCAAGCCCTCTAAATGGAGATAAGGGGAAAAAAAAAATGCTTTCATGCTTAGTTGCTGTCCAGCCCTGGAAAAAAACCAAAAGCACATGGATAAGTGTAATTTCTGCATTTTGGGGAGTCACAATGATGTCTACTGATTCTAAAGGGTGGAATCTGGAGTCCCTAAGAGGCTGCCTGTCCTCCAATCTTAGGGGAGCTTTATTTCCGAAGCACCACTGCTGCTTTTAGAAGATAAATCCATGTTATGTTTTCTAAAGTCTGATTTCTGCATTAAGAAAAGAAAAAAAACCTGAACTTTATCCCATTTTAAAAATAATCTGGATTATTTCAAACAGTCTGTAAGTATTTCATACCATGCTCAGGGAAACCTCAAACAACAGAAAACCATCAAAATGTGGCCAAGGTTATGTAACCAATAATTCAATAACTTTAGAAAGGAAACATTGGTTTTAAGAATAATCCCAAACAAGTAGGTATTACTGCTCTGGGTTGGGGGGAGGGGCGGGGTTTCGGTTTACAAAACAGTGCTGTGCTGTAAAAACACACCATGCGGATTTCTGCCCTTTCCCTCTGGGCTTGCCCCTCTGCCCAGGCGCTAAGGGATGGGCTCCTGGCTCCCGATAGGGATCAGCTTTCTTCTTTGCCAGACTTGTCCACAGGTAAGTCCCAGATAAGCTTTCTTTCATCATGCCACCGGGGCTTGGGGGAGGGAAAGTGTTCTGGTTCCGTTTCTGAGCATCCTCTTTCCCTTTGTGGAACCGTAAGTGAGGCAACAGAGTCAGAATCCCTTCATCAGAGGGCTCTTCCCTGTGCGATGGGAACTATGTACAGGTAGCCCAGAACCAGGGCTGTCTGCCTTGCCTGCATAGAAACTACCACAGGTTCCTCAGCTACGTGTTAGATGGGGGGCTCTGTAAGAAGTATGTATCTGCTGGATATCAGCTCACTGTGTCCTCAGTGTTATTCTATGTCCAGGTCCCATTGCTATGACGGATAATGGCGCACTGAAAGCTTCTAGGTCTGGCCACAGCCATCCTGATGACTTCAAGTACAAAGTGCAGCAAGAATGCTCCTTACCGGGAGACAGCGGTGACAACTCTTCTGTTTGCTCCTCACATCTGGTCTATTCAGTCTGTGGAACCACAGTGGCACAGGACAATCCCTCTGCCCCCGGAGAGAGATTGGTACCTGTCAGTCAAACAAGATTGCCCCCCAGGAAGATCCTGGTCTCATAGTCACCTGGATGTGCCTGCTCAGGAGAAGCTGGTTTTCCTTGTGGCCTCAAGGGCTGGGTGGTCCTGAGCCTTCTCTGTATCCCCGTCCCCTTTATATCTACCCTTCCCATGATAGACCCCCGGGGGCTAAGATCTTCTCCTGAAGCCCTTCTATAAGCCTCAAATCCCTCTGACTTTATTCTTTCAGGTAAAACCAAATCACATAAAAATCATGTTTCTTTTCACCAGAAAACAATTTCTCAGCCAGGCATGGTGGTGCATAGCCATGATCCCAGTGACTCAGGAGGCTGAGGCAAGAGGATCATAAGTTTGAGGCCAGACTCAGCAACTAATTTAAAAAGGTCTGGGATTATAGCTCAGTAGCATAGAGCTTACCTAGAATGTGTGAGGCCTTTCTACTACAGTAAAAAGAGGAAAAAAAAGAAAGGCAGAAAAAAGAATTCTATTTCTCACCAAACACAAGAATAACTGTTTTTCACAGGGACTGGTCTCATTGGCACCTACATCAGGACCAGCTAGCAAATGTGCATACCAAGTCCAGCCACCATCAACTCCCCATCTGGTTGCAGATTCACACTGAGGGGTGCTCCTTGCTGGTTGGGTGGGAAGGAGACATCCAACTTGCACAGTAAGGTGCCGTCAGCTGCCTGGCCACGTACCCTGTGCTTGTGCATGCCAAGGTATGCAGGGAGGAAAGCATCCAACAAACCCAGGCTGCTGTCCCTCCATTTAGACAGAAGCCAGGGACCTCTGCAGGAGCCGTGGCAAAATCACACTCGACGCCTCCTTTTTCAGGCAATGCTTCACTCGCGCTTTTATTCACTCAGCCCTTCTGACGTCCCCACGGCATGCCGAGTCCTACTGCAGAGGGAGTGGGAACAAGAGTGTAGGTGGGGTCCCATGGAGCTCTGTCCTTGGGCTCATGGGAAGATGGGGACAGAGCTGTCACATCCCGTGTAAGATGTGGGTACCATGGTCCTTCCTGGAAGGGTGGCACGGAGTGAATGCAATCACTGCCTCCTCTGGAGCCAGCTGCTGGGTCGAAGAAGGGATTCAACACAGTGGCCACGGTGGGGGGAGGGGGGAACTGGTCAGAAACCAGTGAGGGCTTGGGAGGGAGAAAATCTTCCAAACACCTGATTTATGAAGAGGTGCTGAAAAGCAGGGAAACCGCCATGTCTGCCAAAAGGCAGGAAATCAAAGCCCCAGAGAGCTCACATCAGGTTTACTACTCACCTGGGGATTCGATTTTCAGAAAACTCTGCTCTGAGCACAGAAAAGGGAAAGGGACTGTGCTCACGTTTGTTTAGGGGAGGGAAGGGGGCAGGACAGGCAAGACACAGCTGTGTCTGGAATGCTCAAGCAGACAGACCCCCGGGGAGCCAGGGCTGACCCCACAGGTGATCCTGAATCCTGCCGATGCTGAATCCTGCAGAGGCTGTGCAGGGACCAAAGGAGAGGGAGAGGAGGCTCAGGAGACCAGCACCCACAGAAAGAGAGGCTGGCTGTGGGCATGGGCCTGACTGCAGGCTATCAACAGCTCTCTGCTCTCCTTGTCAGTCTCTAGAACACCAAGGCTGCATTCCAGACCCCTCCACAATGCTCAGAGAGGAGCTCTGTTAAGAAGCACCATGCAGCTGGGTGCGATGACACACGCCTGTAATCCCAGCAGCTCAGGAGGCTGAGGCAGGAGAATCGAGAGTTCAAAGCCAGCCTCAGCAACAAACAGCAAGGCACTGAACAACTCAGTGAGACCCTGTCTCTAAATAAAATACAAAACAGGGCTGGGGATGTGGCTCAGTGATTGAGTGCCCCTGAGTTCAATCCCTGGTAGCCCACTCCCCCACCCCCACCCCCACCCCAAAAAAAGCAGAGCGGAAGGGAGAAGGTCCTCATCTTGAAGGAGGGAAATGAAGGTGGTCCGAGACCAGTGGACTTTCCAGACACACCCTCTATAGACATCCTCTGGGGATAGCTTGCCCTCTTTCTGGGCAGGCCATTAGATTGTGAAATAACTATTACATTTAATGAGAATATACTCCACAAACTGTGAAGTGCACTACAAATGTGCAGTATGTACCAGACAAGGAGGATAATGCTCATTTTGTGGCAACCTGAAATAAGAAATAAGATAAAAAGATTTAAAAAAAAAAAGATAAAACAATGGGTTGGGCTGGGGATGTGGCTCAAGCGGTAACGCGCTCGCCTGGCATGCGTGCAGCCAGGGTTTGATCCTCAGCACCACAAACAAACAAATATGTTGTGTCCGCAGAAAACTAAAAAATAAATAGTAAAAAAAAATGGGTTAAGTGATGGTTTTCCACACCCTCAGATCAAAATCATTTGTCTTATATTGGAGATAATATGATTGATTCTCAAAAAAAAAAAAAACAAAATTTTGGGCATAATATATATAACTAGATATTTCTTTTATAAAACGGATATGGTCCAATTATAAAAGAAATTTTCACTTACCAAATTCCCATTTAAATACTGAATTTGCTAGTATATTTTGGTTCTCTCACATTAAATGTTTCTTTGCCCTATTCTGAAACACACACACACACACACACACACACACACACAGATATCTATCTACCTGTATATTTATCTATATCTCATTGAACAGAGATAATGGGTAAGCCTAAACTGATGGAGACAGGTAGGTGTTTTAAATTTTACTCTCAGTAGAAAGCACAACAATAACACATACAGAACTGAAATGCCACTAAGGGGGTGACTAAGGAAAATTAAACACAATATGGAACTGGTAAAGTCTTGGAAATTTGCCAGGCACATACGATGCAATTAGGCCACAATGAATTACAGGGCAGGAACATGAATTTTAAAGTCCAAGTAGCAACTGATAGAGAAAATCAGAGCAAGCACTTCTCTAAGAAATGCGAGTTCTTCCCAATACTAAGATTTCTTCAGCTGCCTCACATGTGGCTCTAGCAGCAGAAGACTCACTGCTCCAATGCTTTAGACTGCAGCATGTTACTGGCAATGACAGGTGACCCCTCAAAAAGAACATTCTTCCATGCAAATGGCAGGAGGCACATCCTCTTTCTTATCCTACTTCTCATCCAGCAGACCCAAGCTGTCCTGGGTGCAAGATTAGCAGGAAAGTAGATGATACAACTATAGCAGAGATGATACAGAGATGATATAGATGATACAGAGGTGATATAGGGATGATATAGGGATGATACAACTATAGCAGAGTACTTTGGAAACCTAATCACAATGTATAACATTTTAATAGGAAAATGTATTCCAAATGAATTTTATGTCACTAATACTAAACTGTAGATAATACTAAAAGCAACAACAACAAAACCCTAAAACAAAACCCTAAAAGGAAATCCTCTAAGGTGAGTCCACTCCCTACTGTTTACACAGCAAACATTTAATATACAGAAAGACCAAGCAAACCAAGGAGATTGTAAATTTAATTCCAGATGGTGTCTCTCTGTTGTCACCAGGCACCTGGTCCAAATGTAGTATTATCCTTAGCAGAGCATGATGATGATGATGATGCAGATAAATTTGTTTTCTCCAGTGTCCTGGTATATCCCAATGCCAAATATTCACAGAGTTTTGAATTTTTTCGTATCATTATTTCATTAAGGCATTGTTTGCGAACTGACAGTATTATAATAAGGTATTCTTATGTCTTAAAGGAATGAATGAAGATTCCCAGCATTTGCATTAAGGTAAGAAGAAGATCTAGAAAAGCTTGCATTTACATGAAATGTACTGAAGTTGTTGCAGGGAGAAAGAGAAATCCACATACTGAGTATTCATTGTAATTGCCATTAACCACTCTTCCTAATTTGCAAGCAGTTTAAAACATTTCTCTAAACCTATTAACAAGTTAACAATGGCTGAAATAGGACTCTTCACTCTCACCCAGCATTTAAAACATTTGGTGTCGCCATCCTGTACCCCTTCCTCTCCCACGGATCCATGGGATTCCAGATTGGCTTTCCAGGCCACTGTCATTTCCCTGGTGGTTACCACATACCTCCTAATTGGTCTCACCTCCCTCTAACTCATTAACCACACTGAAACCAAAGTTACCTGCGACATGCAAATCTGAGGCACCGCACCCCACTGAGAACACTTTAGCATTCCACAGGGCTCCGGATCAAGTCCTCACTCTGCCCGGACTGGCCCTTCCCCATGCAGTGTCCTCTTCCCCAGCCCTCCTCACTTCCTGTGCCTCTCCTCCTCCTGGTCCTGCTCCAAGCACACAAAGCATCATTCATTCCTCAGCTGGGACACTTCTGCTTTCCAGGACGGGGCCACACTATTCCCTTCAGGCCTCAGCTTGAACACAACATGTCCCTAACCCTTAGGACAGGTAAGGACACCTCCAACAGGATTCCAGAGCAACCCACTGTCCTGTCCCTCTTGGCCCCTATTGTGTTTGCTGCTTATATGCCCTACAAGATAGACTTGATGGATGGCAATGGCTGCTCCTAACCTTTTCCCAAATAATTTTTTTAAAATTTTTGAGATAGTGTTTCAATATGTTGTCCAAACTGGCCTCAGATTCCTGGGCTCCAGTGATCAGCCTTATCATGAGCAGCCAGGACTACAGACATGCACCTCCACATCCAGCTCCCAAACTATCTTTAGTGATTAGTACTGTGCCTGGGACATTGTATAGTTGTCTAAGAAACTTCTGTTGAATGAATGAGTTCTTGAATGCACTCTTGCCTTCTGCGCTCCACATTTTCCATTCTTTAACAGTAGAAAAACCCCAAAATGTCTATCAAGTGCCTGGGAGACTGAGTTCCAACTTTCAGTTCACTAAACAGGCATCATATGTTGTTTCAAAACACCTTGGTTTTGAAAAAATTGTTGATTAAAATTGAGAAAGGTTTGGTCTTATTTGTGCATCTCGAAGAGATGAGGGGGGGTCCATGGAATATGTGAGCAACCCACTGCCATTTTTGTATCAAAAGCAACTATAATAAAAAGAAAATTTAACATTTCAAAAAGCAAGCTACTTAAATCCTAGTAACTCAATTAAGGAAGAACTCTTTTGAAAAAAATCTAGCCTTAAGTGTCTTTTCCTCAAAGTTGGTGGGGGGGGGGGCGGTGAGTGACAGACTGACATAGGCTACAAAATTCAAGTGTTCTAAGCATCTATCATTTGCATGGTTCTACTTGTCCTAACATGGCTAGCTCTAGGTTAACAAATCCCCTTAATGTGAATCACTGAATGAATTAAAAAAAAAAAAAAAAAGGGCTAGTGCAGAGTGTGTAAAAATAACCAGGTAAACAGGTGTGACAGCAGCAGGCCATGCTTAGCGGCTTAGCAACACTGCCTTCATTGCACAGCACTTTATATTTCGCAAAGCACTTCTGCATCCATTTGGTCTACACTCTAAAAAGTGGTTCGACCTTTCATCCCCACTATTTGACAGTTGGCAAAGGAGAAGCCCACAGAGGTCAAGTTCTTTGCTCAAGGTCACAGAGTCGGTGGGTGCAGGAACAGAGGTGGCATCCAAGAATCTGGGTTCTTTCTATACCCTGTGCTCTGATCGGCTTGCCCACTGCTACTGGAGCAGAGAAAAAGTCACAGAACACAGGTCACTTCTTCATTAGCAGGAACACTTTCCCCTCTCCCTCTTCTCATTCCCCTTTCTTCTAAGGTGGACTTTAAGGGGCAAGATCAGGGAAAATGGAAGCCAGGGTCAGCATGAAAGAAAAGAGAGAAAAAATTTATCTTCTTCCATTTCCTCTAAATACCACTAACTCCACTTCTCTAGAAAACTGTCAACACCAACATTCCCCTGGGAGATGCGGAGCGTAAGCCGTCTATCAAGCCAGGCTGGCTCCACATACCACAGCTATCTATCCATTCCTCTCCAAGGAAGGGAAGGTGACCGTCCACAGAGGATGCCCCATATCCAGGGCAGGGCCTGGCTCATTGAAGCGTTGTACGTTTTGCTTTGTTTCCCACCTGTATGTTCACAAGGAAGCAACCAGGAACTCATGGGAAGAAGGCCCACTTCTCTGCCTTGAAACCTGCAGATCTGACGTCTTCCCAGGTACAGGCAAGTAAACCTAACACAATCCCTGCCATCCTGCATTTGTGCCCCGGTCAAGCAGTACACGTTCATTACCAAACATGCCTACTGAAAAGAAGGAATGTGCAGGAAGAGTTCTAAGTTATTATGGTATGAAATAACCAATTGATCAGCATTTAAAAATGCTTTTAATAAAAGGATTTATATGAAGGAGTTCAACCTGATATGGCTTGGGAACTAAAATGCAGATTCTCCATGTGGAAGTCATGTGCCATCAAATAGATCCAGGGAGGGAACATTCACTGTGTGCCAGGGACAGGGACACATCCAACTTCAGTGTCTCCAAGGGATACCAGAGCAACAGGCAGTGTCGCTCAGCCTGTCTTGAAAAGGTACACGCCTGTGACCAGAACTTCTGGGTATTAATCCAAAGAAATAGACATGTGCAAAGAAGTCACTTAACGCCATGTACAAAAGACACAAAACAGAAACCACCATCTAACCCCAGAGGCTGGTTAAATGAATGATGGGATGCCAGGTGATAGAATGCCACCCTCCCCCACCATCACATTTCAAATGAATATTTCAATCAAGGGAAATTGCCTATGATATAAAGTAGAAAAAGGTGACAATTCTGTTCTAATGTATCTATATGCAAAGAAAAGAGTTGAGAAAACTATGCACCAAATACAGGTCTCCAGGCAGTGGGCTTGCCCAAGATGCCTATTTTCTTCTTGATAACCTATATTTTCCTTCTTCTTGTAATAAAAATATTCTAATTATTAATTAACTAGAATAAAATTAATAAATATAGTTTTTTTTTTTAAAGTGGACATCCTCTTCAACAGGAAGATAAAGGGAGACATTGCAGGTTATCCCAGTAGCTTACGGTTGTTACTTTAAGATTTTTTTTTCTATTTTTTTTTTTGAAAAAATACACATAAAATTTTATCATTTTAATAATTGTTAAGTGTATAGGTCAGTAGCATTGAATACATTCACATTTTTGTACAACAATCACCACCATCCCATCTCCAAAACTTTTATCATCTCAAATTTAAAAAATTCCCTCTTCCCCTTTCTCTGGCCTCTGTAAGCACCATTCTGTCTTCTCTGAACATAATCATTCTAGATATCTCACACAAGGAGAATCATACAACAGTTGTATATTGCATCTGGCTTAGTTCACTTAGCATATGTCTTAAAGGTTCTCCAATGTTGTAACACACATCACAATTTCATTCCTTTTTAAGCCTGAATAATAAATAGTCCATTTTATGTGTATGCCATGATTTGTTTTAGGCTAGCTTTTTTTAAAAAAAAAAATTAATTTTTAACCATGTCTGAACATGAAAATGGCCAGTAGTTCATAAAATCGAAGATGTTTATCACCAGGAGAATTTAAAATGTCAAATGGTGCAAATTAAGAGAAAAAGTTATTTCACACAGAAAGACAAACTCTCTGCCTAAATGCTATATTCACTATATAAATACATACTAAAAGCTATATTTTGGAATAGGGAGGAAAAACTGCTACACACCATAATAACAAGGAGCAGCCCCGACCTCAGGTATCCAAGGATTTAATGTCTATGTGCCATTTTGTACAAGCAATGACAAAGGCTGACACAGAAATCAGAATAGAAGGGAGATGGTCAAAAAGACCTTAAAGGGGTAGGGTGAGGTGGCAAGCGCCTGTGATTCAAGCCACCTAGGAGGCTGAGGCAGGAGGCTGGCAAGTTTGAGGCCAGCCTGGGCAACTTAACAAGACCCTGTCTCAAAATAAAAAATAAAAAAGGGCTGTGCATATACCTTGGTGGTAAAGTACCCACGGGTTCAATCCCCGGTACTGCAAAAGAAGAAGAAAAAATAAATAAACGACTGTCATGGGAAACCAGAAACCCTTCTGGGCTAATGGAAATGTTCTGTGTCCTGATGGGGTGTGGCTGTGCATGGCTGTGCATTTGGCACTTGTCAAAACTCACGGACTTATACACTTAAGAGCGACACATATCACTGTATGTAATTTATACTTCACTACTTGTTTTAAAAAAGAGAGAAAAACGGTGCCCCTCCCAGCCCCTCATATCAGAGTAAATAAGAATTTCAGGAAAACAAAGGATCCTGCAGTCCAGCTACCGATGCTCACTGCCACCAGTGGTGTCCGGCATATGGTAGGTTCTCTAGTGGCCCTAGAAGTAGGCCCAGGCCCTCTTCCATTCACCGCTGAAGCTCTGGTTTCCTGGGAAGGTCTGGTAGACATGTCGTGGGCTAACTACCCACAATGACGAGGCACCTGCCCACCCTGGGCAAACACTCCCATAGGTGTGAGCCCTGGGTGGCAAATGCCTCTGTGTGGGAGTAGAAATGAGGTGCGCCCTGTTGCAGGTCCGGCTCCAGGACAGGTGTCTCCCCAGGTGATGCAACATTGCATCCCAAACTGCCCCACCCCAAAGAAACAACAAGGTCTCAGGAAGGCGTGAGGGAGCCTGTGGCATCTGAATGTGTGGTATGAAGTTGAAGAGGGCAATACCCGGGCTCCCTTGTCAGGTCGGCCAGCTATCTTCTGGGTTACCGTGATACTGGACTTGGCTAGAACCATGAACCATGTACCTCTTTCCTATTAGGCATCGTTATTTGTTACTCTCCTTTGCACAGTTTGTCTTTACAAAATGTCAAGTTTAGGCCACACATTGTGGGAGGCCTCACATCCTAGCTATGGTGAATTTTCTGCCAAACTAAGAGATTTAGAGTTTTGTTGTTGCTGTTATTGGTGTGTGTGTGTGTGATCTGCTATTTCAGATTCTCCAAATTAAAATGCATGACCCAGTGGCCAACGTCTTGCTGGGTTGTTTATTAAAGAGCACAAACTCCTTATCATCTTAAACACAGTCTTAGAAACAAAACAGCCACACCTAGGCCAAGTGGCAAATTAGAACATGACAGGGACTCAAATACTTCCCTTGACTTAATGTTATATATTATAAAACAGAGCAGGGACTTTGAGAGGCTTGCCGACGTGGATTCACTACCATTTTAGTTGAAGAAAACAAACTGGAGTGACCAACCCTCAGCATAAATGCCTGCACAGAACTACAGCACCGAGCTTCCAGACAAAGGTACTCTTCTTTGGGTCACTCACAAAACACGCGGCCTTAGGAAACATTCTCGGAAACTGTAACCACAAAGCTCACTTCTGCCCTCCTCCTTCTAGTCTCATCTTGCTCCCTTGAAAAAGTCTCATTAACCTAGCAACAGCTTCTGTTTTCCAGTCATTTAATTCCAGTTAGATGTCTTGAGGTGTCTTGGCCTCATTTTTCCAGTCACCTGCCACTTCCTGTCCAGCATTCCCACTCCTTAACTCCCCCCACCCCCAGCCTCAGCCAAAGGTCCTCACTGCTGCTGTCTCTGTGCAGGTGGGAGGGGCCAGGAGGTGACAAAGGGCTAGGGGAAGAGGTACTCAGGCACTGCCCAGCCTCCAGTGCTGCAGGATAAGGAGCGCCACACCACCTTGCCCTGAGGCTGGGGACAGATGTCATCCAAGTTGGGAAGAAGATTGCAGATTCTTTTAAAGTTATTGATGAATCTTTATTTTACTTATTTATATGAGGTGCTGAGAATTGAACCCAGTGCCTCATACATGCCAGGCAAGTGCTCTTACCACTGAGCTACAACCCCAGCCCCAAAGACTGCAGATTCTTACAAAAAAAGTGACCTCTGTGCAGAAAAGCAGTCTTCTCACAGTGCCAAGGATGTCATAATCACCAAAGCCCCGCCAGACTAGTCCCATGAAAACACCCTTAAAAATCTAAAAATAGGCTGGGTGGGGTGGTGCACACCTGTTATCTCAGTTACTCTGGAGGCCAAGGTAGGAGGGTCGAAGGTTCAAGGCCAGCCTGGGCAATTTAGCAGGATCCTGTCTCAAAATAAAAAATTAAAAGGGCTGAGAATGAAGCTCAGTGGTGGAGTGTTCCTGGGCTCGATCCAATAAGATTGAGAACGTGCAAGCTGACTTAAAGCCAAAGGTACTCCCCAAGAGCTGGTTCTTTGTCTCTAAGGACCCCATGACATTTCCTGAACCAGATGTATAAGCTGTTTTTATCTACAGGAATAAATACCCTCGTTTGCTCAAAAACAAAGAACCAAGTCATCTTTAGAAACACGTTAGGCATAAAGAAGCAATCATATAAAGTTGTGGTGCAGACGCCTTCCAGTGGCCTGAGATAAAAGTCTCTGATGCTGTCTTGGTCACTTTAAGCTCATCTGTTCTCATAGTGTCAGAAGTGGTATTTGCTTGTTGGCCTGGAACCTGAATGAGTCCAAAGCCATGGAAATAGCAAAAGCAAGCAAACAAAAACAGAGCCTGTGTTTGTATGGCTTCATAGGAAGCTGCCGGTGGACGTGTCTTGTCACTCTCTTTATCAGCAGATCAGTGGTACCATTTTGATGAGCAGAGGGAAGAGGCAGGCTGCAGCCTGGACACCAGCCCACACTCAGCTGCAGGGGCTCAGCTCCCCGCGCCCCCTCCCCCCCCCACACACATGCTGCTCTTGTTGCCAAAAGCTCATCTTTGTCCAGGATGCCAATCTAATAATGCGGACATGGTTTTGAGAAAAAGGAAAAAGATGATTTATTGCTTTGCTAGCTAAGGAGAAACACTGGGAACTCCTGTCCCCATGGCCGTGATTCTGCCCATCCGCAAGAACAGGGGTTTTTTTAAAGAGGTGATTCAGAGAGAATGAAATTAGGGAGGAGAGATCAGGAAAGAGAAGATCAGGAAAAGATCAAGGAGGAGAAGGTTAGGGAAAAGATCAGGGACGAAAAGGTCAGGGAGAAGAAGGTCGGGGAAAATAGAAAAAAAAAAAAAACGTTTCAAAGCCACAAGGGGATAGCCAGAGAGCCAAAGCAAGATGTCTAACTGGACAGTGTGTAACAAGGGTTCACTTGATGCTTTGGCTATATCCCTTGTGGCTTTAAAACATTTTTTCCCCCTTGCTCTGGCTCTCTGACTGCAAAGCAAAGGTTTCATAAGTGTGGCTTTTGTTTGTTTTTGTTTTAATCTGGATCTAAGCAATCTGAGGGTAGGGGCTGTCAAATAGGGCAATGCTCCCTTCTCTTGTTCAAAAGATCATTCAGTGACATTAACTTCAGAATTTTTCATGAACAGAAGTAAAATTAGAGAAGGAAGACCTAGGAGGGGCTGCACACACACCTGTAATCCTTTTAAACCCAGAAACTTGGGAGGCTGGGGCAGGAGGATCTCGTTCAAGGCCAGTTTCAGCAACTTAGCAACTGAGCAAAACCTTGTCTGAAAAGTAAAAGGACTAGGGGATGTGGCTCAGTGGTACAGCAACCCTGGGTTCAATCTCTGGTATGCGCCCCCCCTAAAAAATAGTGAAGGAAAACAAGTGTCACAAAGTAGTACAAGATTTTCCCAAAGGAGGTCTCCAAAGTTCTTTACTCTTAATTTTTCCTGGAATCTAAGAGAATTTTAGTTTGCTGGCCTAGAGCCTCTTCTGCATCTGAAGCAGAAAATTTAAAAGCAAGAACTTAATGCAGATTGGCTATTTTTGTTCTACTTTTGTTGTTGTTATTGAAATGGTTAGGTGGGCACAACATGCAGCAAGAAGAGAAAACTGATAGTCAGCAACTGGTTAGTAGAAAAATGACAAAAGCAGATACAGGGGGCTGGGGATGTGGCTCAAGCGGTAGCGTGCTCGCCTAGCATGCGTGCGGCCCGGGTTCGATCCTCAGCAGCACCACATACCAACAAAGATGTTGTGTCCGCCGAGAACTAAGAAAAAATAAATAAATGTTAAAATTCTCTCTCTCTCTCTCTCTCTCTCTCTCTCTCTCTCTCTCTGTCTCACTCTCTCTTAAAAAAAAAAAAAGCAGATACAGGACCTCAAAATATTCTTTAAAAAATCCCCACCACATACTCAGTGGTCTCACAATGCCCACCAAAGTAATGGCCACACAGAGCTCAAGACTGACCAAAGTCAGTTCCCACAAGCTGGTGTCAAACTCTGCTATTTTGCATGTCAAATGTCAGGGGATATCCCTGACCACCCGGGCATTCACAGGCCTCCCAAAACATACATTGTTTTACACTAATTTACTAAGTTAGAGAAATATGCAATATAGGTTAGATGCTCAACATCACTAGTTCTCATATTTAAAACAAAGAAGAAAAGTCAATCATTTGCACTAAAAAGAGTCAACTTCAGTAATCAAGAAAATTCACTCATGTGGCTAGCTCATATCCAGAAAAGGCTGCCGAAAATAGCGTTTTCTCCACTGCAACTATAGAGTCACAGGTGCTCAAAAATACCTGATTTATCTTTTTTTAAAAAGTATCCAACCCAAGTTACTCTAGTATGTTATGCCAGGAGTTTTAGTGATTTCTATTTATCCAAACTCACACAGGACACTCCAGGGTCTCCTTCCCACTCCAACATGACCTGGCTTATCATTCCAAATCAAACGAGGAAAGTGGGGTGCAGTGGCACATGCCTGTAGTCCCCACTCCCCAGGAGGCCCAGCTCTTCAGCAACTTACAAGGCCCTATGCAACTGAGCAAAACTGTCTCAAAAGTAAAAGGAGTTTGAGGCCAACCTGGATACCCATTTCAAACCCAAAACAGCTGGGCTGGGGATGCAGCTAGTGGTAGAGTGCTTACCTCGTGGGCCTGAGGCCCTGGGACCAACCCCTGGCAGAAGGGGAGGGGAGTGTGTGGGGGGGTCATGCACACCAGGAAAGCGAAAAGAAATGGAAACCAAATGAGTGACCACTAATGTAAAGCTAGGCTTGTCACGTCTAACAAGTGCCGCAGCACGGGAATGACATTGTACCACACGCTTCAAAACCGCCTTTTAAGAATTTGACCTGTTGTTAGAAAGACATGTAGACCTTGTCTGCAGGTGTGATGGACACTCCTGGAAGGAAGCATTCGGAGAAAGCAGTATTTAGGCTAGTCATCAAACCACCTCAACTGATCAACAATGAGTAAACCTACCAACCACAGGATTATACCTTTGTGTCTCTGGAAACAACCTACTTACCAAAGTCATCTAAAAAGCACTTTTAAAAGGAGATGAACATCCAAAGAGATTAGGGAAACACAGGGCGGGGTGGGTGGGTAGTGAAGGTCAAATGCACTGAGGAGGTCACAGTGTCCTTGATTAAATAGGAAGGTGTGACCTCATTTTCTATGAATGAATAAGATGATGAAATGGGGACCAAACCACCCCAGGCAAAAAAGTCCAAGGCAGGCAGAGAAAGCCCACACCCGATAGGCACTTGGATATCCTCTGAAACTTGACATTACCAAAGAACAAACCAGAAACAACAGGGCAACACCCAGCAAGAGGGATTGCAGCATGCTCAGGTAGTCAAAGATTCTGCTGCCTCTTAAAATCATACTTAAATATTTTCAAATGACTTGAGGAAAACGGCTTGTTTTTTGATACCACATACAAACACACCACATGCTTCCTCAATTTTGTTTTAAAAAAAAAAAACAGGTGGGTGGAAGAGACCCAAATTGTTATAGGAGTTTTTTCTTCAGAGAGTAATTAGAGGTATTCCCCCATCCCTTTTTAGAATTTTACCAACATTAAACAACAGGCATGTATTCCTTTTATAATGAGAAAAACAAAACAATTATTTTGAAATTTACTTCATTATTATAGAGTGGGCTGGGTGGAAGAAGAAAACAGAAGGAAGAGGTCTCCCCAAGGTTATTGAGAAAGAGCTTGAGATTCACATTTCTGTTTTTAAGCACCTTGGAAAGTGGGCCACAAAAGGATGCTTTGATTACTATTAATTACTGAAGACAAGGTCTGCCTGGCAGGGTCCCTTCCGTGGCTCGGTGACCCTGGATGAAGAGCCCTTCCCAGTAAGGGCTGGAGCTACATACATTCACCCTCTTAATTCCCAAACTTCATTTGTTTCTGGTGGGTTGTTTGTTTCTGGGTGTGTGTGGTTTCTTTACTCAGTAGATATTAAGAACGTGCTTTAATCTCTTTTTCTTGGACTTCTCTACCTGCCTCCTCCTCTTTCTTCTCTCTCCTCCTTCTTTCTCTCTTTCCCATTTTTTTATGACATTCATAATTTGAGACCCTCTTACACTCGGAAGACTAACACTAGATTTCCTAAATTTAAAAATGGTGGGCTGATGCATAACCCTCTTGTTATGCATCTCCAGTAACTGTAACAATCCATATGAAAAACTCTTCATTCACAGACAGACACCCTGGGTCTCAGAAGGATTATATTGGACCCTATCAAATTCTTTGACTCATTAGGAGTCATCTGAATACCTGATGTTACCAAGCGAGGCTGGAGAGTGGATTACGCCACACTCTGAAGGGTACTTTTCCCCTTAATTGAGAGCAATTGCAACTTTCTTTTCTTTTTCAAAGTCTTCACAGCAAAGGAGTCCTTAACATTTTAAGTGCTATTAAGTACCTTTCAAAAAAGTTCTAATTTATTCTACCATAATCTGGTGGTCTTGGCATTAAAGGAAATCAAGGATTTTGTTTAAAGTTTAATTTTAAACAAACAATAGTCCTTTTAACATTGTGAAATCAAACAGACTTTGTGGGTCTTTAATGAGAAATGTATAGTTTAAAATATTTAAAATATGCTTAGTTTAAAATCCTTCCTCTTTCCTTAACAAACTGTATCGATCTAATGAAAAATATCAACTTCAAACAATTTTATCTCGAGGTTATCTATCACTTGTTCATTTTTTCCCCTTGACCAAGGGCTATGACAACCTTATTAAAATAAGGTACGGTTTGATTTAATTATTTGAATAATGAACTTCTTGGTTATAATTTTCTGTTCTTAGGAGCCTTCTTTCTGATTGTCCTACATCTGTTGAGTCTTCAAAGTTCAAAATATGACAAGATTAAATTTAGACCTAGGCTGAGAATCTGAAAAACTAGAACTTATTTCTAAGTTTCTAGGAATCCTGGGCAAATTTAATTGTGTAAACCCAACTAGAGGAAGCCGACAGTGGATGGATAAGGGCCAGGTGGATGTGGACTGGAACTTCAGCTCTGCCATTTATAGCCTATGTGATCTTGGGCAAAAGAAATGACTTGCTATGTTTAAGCTTCTCATTCTTCCTTCAGACATAACATGTGCTGAAATATTATAAGCACATACTAGGTGCTCAATGAATGTAAGTGAATAATGCTTTAGATTTGCAATCTACAAAAGTGGAGACCAAAGGATAATTCTAGATGTGGTTATCATAAACTGTTTTACATAACCAGAAGATGCTGCAAACATCATTTTACTTTTAGTTTCTGCAATAATAGATATATTCTCATTCTTTCTTATGGTACTTATGTTTAGTATTAAAAAGCAGGTCTGGGCTGGAGTTGTAGCTCAGTGATCCTCAGCACTACATATAAACAAATGAATGAATGAATGAATGAATGAAAGAAATACAGGTCCATCAACAACATATTATATATATATATATATATATATATATTTATATATTTAAATATATATATATATATATTTATATATTTAAATATATATATATATTTAAAGCAGGTCATTCTATTCCATATAACATTTTTCTTAGGTATAGAATTCAAGTCCACCCTCAACCTCTCTATCAAAACCACACACACACAAAAGACAATATGTATTTCGAGAATAAATATTCCATAATATGGATTTCCTTTCTGATTGAGCTATGATAGAGAATCTACATTCATTATGATAATGTATATGCATCATCTGATTTGCATTATCATACAAATAAATGATGTTGGTGGAGAACATCAGGAGGCACTGCATAGAATGCTACAAGGCCTCTTGGTAGCCCCCCCACACACACTCTAAGAGCTCTGAGACTATGGGTGTGTAATTCCTTTAGGTGGCTACATATGTGGAGTTTATTCAACTTTCAGTGGAATCTTGCACATAGCAGAATTTCCGTTCTAAAAGTTCTGTCCACATTTTTGAAGGAATCACAGACTGGTGTTATAATCATTTAAAAAAACAAAATAAAACTCGTCCAAGTCCAAGAAACATCAAAATTATTTGCTGTCCTTTTGTTCCTTGACAAGTCACAGGCATGAAAGAGGCATGCTTTACTTTTTAATTTTGCATTTCTTAATCACTCCAAAGCATGCAAAACAGTCGTTGCATTGATCTTCGCACTCCCCAGTCACCTCACAAACTCAGGATTTGTATATTACTTATTAATCATCATTCACTACAGCAAAGCTTAATACACCTGCCCACTGGGTGGCTGGAAACCTACATGTGTCCATCTCTCTAAAACTACAATTAAAAAAAAAAAACTATACCAAATAAAAAAGCATTTTAGTCTAACTTCTTTGAAGCACAATAAAGAGGAGAAAAGAACCAATTAGCAAAAAGTAGCTGTATGTTAGGCTTCTGAAAATATGCAGGTCCCATCTCCAAATTCTCTTCCTGGGCCTTAGAATATAACTGCATCCCGCCAGAGGCCCTGTTAAAAAAAAAAAAAAAAAAAAAAAAAAAAAAAAAAAAAAAAAAAAAACGGTCCCCCAGGCAAAGCGCAGGGTACAGTACCCTGCCGCTTGAGAAAGCCTGCAGCGCTAGATATGCAATGACGCCACTTGGAGAAAGCATAAGAAACAAGGCAACAACAAACAAAAATGTGTTCCTCCTTTTTAGTGGTCCAACGCGTGGGGGCGTGTATTAAAACCCCCAAAGTACAGAGAAGATAGTCAGTGATCGACATAACAAGACTCGTTTGGGACACCCCTATAGGCTATAAAACAAAAATTTAAAAAATCAGAAGTACCTGGAAAATCAACTTGCACACGTTATAAGACAAAATCTCCCCACCATCCTCGTCCCCACCAACCGTGGATAAGCAAAACCCCAGTACTTAAGCTACTAGAAAGTACATTTGAGTTATGAACCCGAGGTTTACATAATCGCAAATTACATAATACTCCTCCTGTGCACTAAAAAACCCTTCTATAGGTGAAGTTCATACCCTCGGTCTTTGGTCTTTTACCATTTTTCCAGAGAGAGCTGGAAAAGTCCCCTGAAAAACTGGGAAGAATCGAGGGAATAGGGTGCTGGAAAAGTCATCCTTGTCAAGCTGCAAACCCAACCAAATGTTCCAGGATAAAGGGTCTCGGAGCAGGTGATTCCCCTCTGGTCCATCCCCTGGCGCCTGACATCTAAGGCCCAGGCAGAGCGAGCAGGCGCAGGGTGCAGGGCACAGGGTGCGGGGCGCGGGGCGGCGCTGCCCGGGCGGGCAAGGGGCGCGTCCGGGGCTTACCTGCTCCCCGAAGTCGATGGCTATGTTGGTGATGCCCAGGGGCACCAGGAACCGGATCAGGGGCCAGTAGTGCGTGAGCGCCGGGAATTTCACCATAGTCCCCACCGTGGGCTGACCCCACACACATCTGCCGCCGCGAGGGGACTCTGCAGGGAGGTGAGGGGCGAGCGGGGGCGCGGGCGGACGGAGGCCGCGTTCGGCGGGGCCTCGGGGCGGCGGCGGCGGCTCCTCCTCGCGGCTGCGGCGCCCTCTCCAAGCGCGGCTGCTCTAGCAGGAGATCCGCAAGCTCAAGTCCATCCCTGCTGCCCTCCCACACAACAAAGATCTGCCGGGAAAAAAAAGAGGAGGGACGGCGGCGGCGGCAGCAGCAGAAGGTTCTGCTGACAGCGGCTCCATTATAAGCGCTCTGGGGCCCGGAAATAAATAAATAACCGCGCGCACGAGGCGCCGCCGCTGCCGCCGCCGCCGCCGCGCGGAGGAAATCATGGGCGGGCGCGGAGGCGCGGACACCGCCGGCGACCCGGGCGGGGCTGGGGGGCACTCGGGAGGGGGCCGGGCCGGGCCGGGCGCGCCGGGGCCTCCTCCCCCGCCGCCTCCTGCGCTCGGCTCGGCCGCCGGGGGCGCTGCGCACGCAGAGGCCCCCGCAGCCGCGTCCGGGGCGCGCGGGGTGGGACTCGCTGCGGTGCCTCTGCCGACCCAGGGGCGGCGTTGCAGCCGGCCGGGGAGCGGGGCTGGGGCGCGGCGCGGAGGCCCGAGGGACGCGGCACGCGCCAAGGGCGGCAGGGAAGGGCAGGGGCTCTGGGCCGTCTCAAGGCCCCGGGCCGCCTTGGCTGGGCAGCCGGGCCCTCGTGTCCCCGCGTCATCCCGGGAGGGCCAGAACGTCGGCAAGACCTGGGAGCCCGGGCAGGCAACCAGAGCGCGGACGCGCGAGTTGGGATCTGGGCGAAGAGTCCATGGGCCGCGGGACTGGGGAGGTCCCTGGCCCCGCTGGCAGGCGCCACGCGAGCCCCATCCCAGGGCAGCTGGCCTGGATGGGGGCGGGTAGGTGCGGGGAGCCGCTCCCGGCCGACAGTGGAGGCTGCTTCGCGGAGCTGAGGGACCGGGAGAAATGGAGGTGCCGCGGGCCAGAGAGACCAAGGTCGCCGAGAAGAGAACCATTCTTTCAAGATTTCCAGGGGCGACCGTGATCCGCTTCCCTTTGGGGAAATACAGAGGGCAACAAGGACCCGTAGGCTCCCAAAGGCCGGGTGCCTACGGAGGAGCTCTGACTTGTCTTAGCAGTTTGCTAACATTTTGCAACTATTGTTTAAAAGAGCGATCGAGCCACCTAGTAAAGGCTTTCTTTAAAGGGAAAGAAAATTCTGTTTTATAATTCTGTGTCCACCGTGATTTTCAGATAATTAGCTGCCGTGCTGAGAGGCTTACTTAAAACTCAACAGTATGCCAAAGGCAGCATCCATCCCATGCCCCAGCCAACTACCACGAGAAGGTGCAACCTGGGGAATGAAAAGGGCCTCTTTGCTGCACTGGCTTCATGGGCACGTGACCTGTGCAGACAGACACCGAGGGCCTGGCACTTAGCGGGACTTGTCATTGGTGCAGCACTCTGCTCTTGTGCTCTTGAAGCTCTTTAATTTGAGCACAAGGGGCCTTGCGTTTTCATATAGGGCTGGGCAAGTTTTGTAGGCTGTCCTGCACTATTTTGTACCCCCTGACACATCATTTTTAGTTTATAAGCATAATGCGTTAAAGTAGCTTATTATTGAAAATAATAAAATATTTTATACTCGGGGAATCAATGAGCCTATTACCTCACATTTAGCTTTCTAAAGTTTATGTGAATAGTGAGCTTGAGACCTCAGTGTTTGGATGCAGATATTTCACAACTGTATTGAAAATATTAAATATTGCCATATTTTATGCCCTTTAAAAATACTCTTTAAATTCCACACAATCTGAACAAGAAAACCATATAACCTCAAATTATATCACCTATAATTAAAATGAAGCTCTAGTAATTATTTATTGTGTTAAATGTGTCAAACAACAACATTTAAAGGATTTTCCAGCAAAACAGGAAGTTCTTGTGCAGGGTACTCTTAATAGGAGCAAGTTCCTGAAAGGTGTGTGTCAATGTATTTGACTGACTTTAAGTATACAAAGGGTTATTTAAAGGAATTCTCTGGGAAAGAATTCTTTTTGCAAAGCAAATAGAGCCTCCTGATTGAACCATTCTTTTACTCTAGGTTTTCATAGGCTCATTTCACCTAAACCGGTCTAATTATCTGACCTTTGTCTGGAGTGCAGGATTGATGAGGTCCTAGATCCATCCTCATCAAGGCCAGTTTGCTTTCACTGGTCTCTGGACAGGGTCTGTCACTTCCCTACTGCTGCTAGTATAAAAGCACACTTTTTATCTTAAGGCAGAACTGTGAGAAATTTCTAGTGAATCAAAGGCTGTTATCCAGAGCTACAGATGTAGCTCAGTAGTAGAGTGCTTGCCTAGCTTGCAGAAGGCCCTGGGTTCCATTGCCAGTATCAGAACAATAAAAATGTCATCCTTGTTTGAGTATTTTAAAAGTATACTTTTAAATGAGTGATTGTGTCATCTTTAACTAAATCAAAGAGTACTTTGGAGATTTGTGAAAGTAAATGGGGCATCAAAGTCAAAATCAGATAACAGAATTTAAAGGGATTTTTGACCTCCTTCCCTTTAAACTGTGTAGTTGTTTGTAAAGATAACTCTAAAATACAAATAATAGCAATGAGTGAAAAGTTTTCCAAATTACCCCAAAGCCAAAAAGAGATCCCAAAGTTATTTAAATTATATTCAGAGGATGTTATCTTTTGGAAGATATAGCTTTGTCTTCTGTTTTAAAAATCGTATTTGATTGCTTTTAGCCAAATAACATTTCAAAACTTATAGATTCTACATTCAGCAATGCACATATGTACATAAAGGAAAAAATATGGAAGAAAACTGAAAATATGCTCAACACCTTGAAGTAGTTATGATAGCTGTGTGGAATGAATATGGGTAATCATTACTTTCTTTTTGTATTTTCCTGTGCTTAACATAATGAGAATATGTAAGTTAATAAAAAGAAGGCATTTAAAAAATATGTTTTTAGCCAGGGTTGGTGGTATATGCCTATAATCCCAGTGGTTGAGAAGGCTGAGTGAGGCAGGAGGATCATAAGTTCAAGCCTCAGCAATTTGGTGAGGTCCTAAGCAACTTAAAGAGATCTGTCTCAAAATAAAAGGGCTGGAGATGTGGAAAAAAAGAGAGAGAGAGAGAGAAATTCTAAAACACTGAAAAAGCAAATTAGCATTGATTTTGGAGCATGGAAAAGTTGCTTTTTGCCAAACAGCTTCATAAATGATCAGCAATATTTTATCATTTTTGTGCCTAAAATTATTGTTAAGTTAAATTTTTTTAAGAAGATCATGCAAAAAGAATAAACATTACAAAGGTTTGATTTCCCCACCCCTACTTTGCACCCAGTCCCGCACTTGCTCTTAAATGAATAAGTTCCAGTTACCCTCAAGGAACATCTGTTATCAAGGACAGAATCCAGTATTATGCATCTGACTCTCCAGTTGTAGAACTCTGTAACTCAGACCTTGACGCTGTAACGGGGGCTCACCCAGTGCTTTGACTATATCCCTTGTGGCTTTGAAACTTACATGTTTTCTTTTTTCCCAGTCTTCTTCTCCCTGTTCTTCTTTTCTCTAAGCATTTCCCTTATCTCCTCTGATCTCTTCTCTAAACTTGTCCTCCCTGATTTTCTTTTCCCTGATCCTTTCCTTCCTGATCTCTCCTCCCTAATCTCATTTTCTCTGAATCACTACTATAAAAGCCCCCTATTCCCCCTAATGGGAAGAATCACACTTTGGGACAGGAGTCTTCTGTGTTTCTCCTTTGCTGGCAAAGCAATAAACCATCTTTTTCCTTTTCCTCAAAACTGTGTCCTCGTTATTGGATTGGCATCATCGTGGACAAGGACCCAGCTTTCAGCAACAACAGGATACTGAAATGACATCATGTTAGGATTGAATCGATGAGTGTGGTTTGGAAGCAGATGCCAATGAGATCCGTATAAGCTTGATCTGATGGAATTATCTACATGGGGCACACATGATTACCTTATATTATGTATTTAGTATAACCCATGTATTTAAAGTTTTGATGGAAGACTTAATCCTGGAGATTGGTGTGAGATTTTCAAATGAGCCATGAGTTCCCCACATCGAGGGGACTAGGTATAAATCCAGGCCTTACAGCTCTACATTTGGGCCTGGTGCACTGTTGATCCATGGCAAGGGGAAGTCTTCATTTCATTTCTTTTTTTTTTTTTTTTTTCCAGTTGTAGATGGACACAACAAATTTATTTTCTTTGTTTATTTATATGTGGTGCTGAGGATTGAACCCAGGGGCTCATGTATGTGAGGCAAGTTTCTACCACTGAGTCACAACCCCAGTCCAGGGGAAGTCTTCATTTCTAACCTATTTGTGTTCATAAAACATCATCCTATGGATGAAGTCATGATTTCTGCCCAGACTTTAGCTTCCAGAGAGAGAAAGAGAGTCAAAAGAGAAGTTGTTTCCCTTTTTCCAGTTGTAAATTTGACTTTTGCTATCTCTGTCATTTCAGCCCAGATCCTAGTTGTAATTTGCCTGGGTGAATGATCAAAGTCAGTTTCTGTACTCCCAGCACATACCAACAGTTGGAGGCAGGAGGTGACTGGCATGGATAAATTATCCCCAAACTGAAATTTTTCTGTAGATAAGCTGGAAATAACTAAATTCTGCCAAGAGTTACAGTTCTTACTTTTATAGACCTCTCTCTCTCTCTTTCTCTGGTACTGGGAATTGAACACAGGATGTTTTTATCACATCCCAGTCTTTTTTTTTTTTTTAACTTTTTATTTTGTGGCAGGGTCTCACTGAGTTGCTTAGAGTCTTGCTGAATTGCTGAGGCTGGCCTTAAACTTGTAATCCTCCTGCCTTATCCTGCCCTGTTGCTGGGATTAAGGGGGATTGGGGGGGCCTACCACGCCCAGCTTAGTGACTTCTTTAATATTTCAAAGAGATCACACAGATGCTTCAAAAAGTACTTTAAAAAAAAATGGGGAAGTGCTGGGGTTATGGCTCAGTGGTAGAGCACTTGCCTAGCACATGCAAGGCCCTGGGTTCAATCCTCAGCACCATGTAAAAATAAATAAAGGTATTGTGTCCAACTACAACTAAAAAAAAATAATAATAAAAAATTGACATGGGGAAGATTTCTACATACTGATATGGAGTGATCTGCGTAATATTTCGTCAAGCTAGAAAGCAAGGTGCCAAACCATAAAATGGCATCCTATTTGGGGAGGGGGGAAAAAAAGAGAAATATGAATGTAGGTGAAAAAAGCATGGATGTGTGTGAATTTGCTTATATTTTAGAAAAGACACACTAGAGGATAAGCCCAACATTAATTAAACGTTTATCTTCAATGGAAGGAAAAGAACAGAGTGGAATAAGAGTGGAAGAAAGACTTCTCTGAATGTACCTTCTTATCTGATTTTGGCTTTGGAAACATTCACGTTTTACATGTTGAAATAACAAAATTAAATCCACAGAAAAATTGTGGATTGCAGATGAAAACATCATACTTTTTCCCCCCCTTTTATTCCAAGGAAAGGATTTTACACAGCTTCAATCAAATCACAGCTATTTGCCTTATGAACTTTTATGAATTTTTATTTCTCTGTAATTGCTAGACAATAAAACGTTTGGAAAGTTATGTTGTCCGGTCATTATGCAACCTGATGGCATTGTGTATTAGTAAACCATTAACTCACTCCTACAACTAAAAAGTGACCTAAAATCAGAAGTAAGTTTTGAGATGGATTCTGTCCGTGAAACACAGAAATGACACCACTCCCACCAGCTGACTTGGGATTTTGAAAGTAAGATGCTTTATACAGGTGAGTACTTGATAATTTAGTGCTTTGTATTTGGCTCATTATGGTAAAACATAAAAGGTAATTTTTATGATTAATTTTTATAATTCACCTTGGCTGTGCAAACCTTAGGTTTGGCAATTCTTCACCAACAGAATGGAACAGAGAGATGTAACTCAGATCAAAATATAATTGCTTTCCATGGGCTGGGGATGTGGCTCAAGCGGTATCGTGCTCGCCTGGCAAGCGTGTGGCCCGGGTTCAATCCTCAGCACCACATACAAACAAAGATGTTGTGTACGCCAAAAACTAAATATTGAAAAATTCTCTCTCTCTCTCTTTTAAAAAAAAAATATATATATAACTGCTTTCCACCTCAATTCACAATAGGTAAATTGTGGAACCAACCTAGATCTCCTTTAGCAGATGAACGGATAAAGAAACTGTGGTACATATACACATTGGAATATTACTGAGCGTTAAAAGAGAATGAAATTACGGCATTTTCAGATAAATGGATGGAGGTGGGGAATATCATGCTAAGTGAAGGAAGCCAACTTCCCAAACCAAAACCCAGATGTCCTGTCTGATTAAGTGGATGCTGATCCATAATGGGAGAGTGGGGCATGGGAAGAATGGAGGAACTTTGGGCAAAGGGGAGGTGGGGAGGGGGCATGGGATCAGGAAAGATGGTGGAATGAGATGGGCATCATTACTCTAGGTACATGTATGACTGCACATATGCTGCAACACTGCATCATGTACAACCAGAGAAATGAAAAGCTCTGCGGCAATTATGTACAATGAATCAAAATTCTGATGTCATATATACCTAATTAGAACAAATAAATAAATTATAAAAATATATAACAACTTTCCATTCTCCTTTTCCTGCTCTTCAACTTCTGCTTGTTTTATTTAAATAATCAGACTAACATAAAATAGCTGTATTAAAAAAATATGTAATAAAGCTTAATTTTTAAATTTTTGCTATACCCAAGGTCTGTTCATTTTTAAAAACTCTTTGAAATATTATGTCTTTCACAGAGATACCTTTAGCTTCACTTTGATCATTTGTTTTTCATTTTATATTTTGGCAAAAAGTAATAGCTGCATAAGTTTCTGTTTCTAGTGTGTAAATCTGCTTTCACCACAAAATATTAATCTTCTGAGGTGGGGCCTATTTAAAATGTTCCTGCAGCTTCTTTTTCACCTTCTCCTACTTCTCACTCCCACCCCCAATACAATAACAGATATGAAGTAATACATTCATGCTCAGTTTTCCATATGTGTGTATGTATGTGTGTATATATATATTATATATGTGTGTGTGTGTGTGTGTGTGTGTGTGTGTGTGTGTGTGTGTGTGTATAATTTTTTTTTTTTGTACTGGGTATTGAACTCTGGAGCATCAAACCACTGAGCCACATCCCCAGCCCTAATTTGTATTTTATTTCAAGACAGGTTCTCACTGAGTTGTTTAGTGCCTCACTTTTCCTGAGGCTGGCTTTGAACTCACGATCCTCCTATCTCAGCTTCCTGAGCCACTGGGATTACAAGGCATGTGCCACCGTGCCCAGCTTCCATAAGTGTTTATGTTTTTATCTTTAGTCTCTGGATGACAAATGTATTCTCTTTTTCACAGCACAGTTAACACTGACTAGGCCTCTTTAACATTTTGATAGTAAGTAGAGACCAGATTCTCCTGCTCCTCAGACTTTGGATCTCCAAAAAGAGGTAGACCAGCCACAGTTCTTTGGATTGTCACTGCGTTTTATTCAGAACTGTTTCTCCTTTTTAGGGTGACTAATTCAGAGTAGGTATCGATTCATCAGAGGAGCAAGAAGCATAGTATCACCACGTATTATCCCTAAATTCCTAAACCCCATTAAAGGATTTTTTTCCATTAGAGCATATTTACACTTGGAACTGTTCCTGATTTCAAGATGATATTCCTCTACTAATTATAGAATTTTATATATTGGTTTGATTACAATGACCAATGTTTTTTTTTCTTTTTTAAAAAATACTTATTTTTTAGTTATAAGTGGACACAATGTCTTTATTTTATATTTATGTAGTGCTGAGGATCAAATCCAGTGCCTCATGCATGCTAGGTGAGTGCTCTACCTCTGAGCCACAATCCCAGCCCATGTTGTTTTTATTTCTCTGTAGATCAGTTAACTTTTCTAATTTATTCAGCAACCTCTTTGGAGTTCCCACTGTGTGCCATGTGTTGTAAAAGATGCTGAGTGTATTATATCATTGAAAAAAATCAGATGTGATTCCCCCTAAAATGGGGGATGGGGCAGATGGGCTCTCTGAACACTCTCATCCAATACTGTAGTGGAGGTCCGAGCCAGCATAACCAGGCACATAAAACAAACAAAAGGCAAATACATTGGAAAGAAAAACTAAGTTTCTATTCATAGATGACATGATAATTTACATGGAAAATCCCAAAGATTCTACAAGAAAGCTACCAGAACTAATGAGCACTTAGCAAGGACACAGGGTATAGTCTTGTAATCTCATTTAATCCTCAAAGTAATCCTATGAATTTACTACTGTTTCTTTCTTTGAGTGTATGCATGTATATTTGTGTAAGCAGAAACATTGGTGACAAGGTTAATTATATTGTCTAAAGTCTCACAACAAAGAAGCAGCAAAGTTGATACTTCAATTCTGATGTTCATGACTTAAAAAAATATTAATTGCCATGCTAGGGCTTCTTAAACTTTGTAAACTTAATGTGCAGTCTCAGCCCTCACCTAGAGTCCGTGATTCAGACTCTAGGCCAGGGTAGGGGGTGGGGATAAGTTCATTTTCACAAGAAATCCAGGACATTCTGATGCAGGTCACACAAACAACCTCAACTGCATGGGCTATGTATTCTTTTTGCAGATAGACTATGTATTCTGTTTGCACATTCCAAGTCCCCAAGTGGAAGTCTAAAACCTTGGGTAGTACTAAGCCCTATGTGTACTATAATTTTTCCTATACATACATACATATACATACCCATAACAAAGTTTATCAGGAACAATAATAGATTAACAACAACGAATATTATTAAATATTTTAATAAAACAGAACAATTAAAACAATATATTGTATATTGCTCCATGAAAAGGACCTTGTGGAGAATTCTTCAGCTCACTGAAGGAGATGTGTTAGCTTTCATCACTGTGACAAAATACCCAAGAAAATCAACTTATAAAGAGGAAAAGTTAATTTTGGCTTATGGTTTCAGTCACATGGCCCTGTTGCGTTTGGGCCCATGATGAGGCCGTCCATCATAGCAGAATCATGTGGCAGAGGAAGGCTGCTCACCTCAGGGTGACTAGGAAGCAAAGACAGACAGAAGGGGCTGGGGTCCCAATATCTCCTTCCATGGCATGTCCCCAGGGACCCATCTTCCTCCCACATGACTTCACCTCTTAAAGGTGACCCAGCCTTCAACACATGGCCTTTGGGGGACTTTTAAAACCCAAACCATAACAAGAGGGTGTCACAGCATGAGCCAACACATGGGTGGGTCAGAGAGAAAGGGGCGCTGGGGAGTGAGTTCAGAGCTCACAAAGGTGCCCAGGGAATGCGCGGATGGAGCTGATGTTTAGCACACAGGTGGCCAGCAAAGGACCAGTGAGGATCAGGAGGGACTGGAATGGAAAGCTGTGTACTGCCATTTTACTGTTATTATCGACAACTCCTGGGCTGAGGGCTTTTTTTCCTGTGCCAGGATAAGTGCTCTGCATACCACATGCATTATTACATGCACTCCCTCCAACGCTCCCAGGTAGGGATTATTTATTACCACCCCCAGTTGGTTCATGATACAATAGAGGAACAGAGAGTTTAGACTGAAACTACCACATAATTCCTCCTCCTCGTCGTCTTCTTCTCCTTCTCCTCCTCTTCCTTCCTTTTTGGTACTTTTTGGTACCTTTTTGGTACCAGTGAGCAACATCCCCAGCCCTTTGATGGTCTGTTTGTTTTTGTTTTGAGACAGGGTCTCACTAAGTGGCTGAGGCTAGCCTTGAACTGGCTCTCACCCAGCCTCAACCTCCTGAGTTGCTGGGATTAGAGCTATGCACCATGGCATCCGGCTATCCTGCTTCTTGTCTGAAATCACTTTGTAAGGGGAACTAGACTCTGTGTTGCTAAGAAAGAAAGGATATACTTGAGAGGTTCCAGAACATGTTCAGGCTGGAAATAGTTGGGAAATGACTGATAGAGTGATAAGGACTATGAAAGAGATTCAGAATCACAAAATAGCAAGATTTCAAGGAATTTCATTTTATTTAAAAAATTTTTTTTTATTTTGTGCAATGCTGGGGGTAACATCTGGGGGGCCTTGCACATTCTAGGCAAGTGCTAGACTGAACTATGCCCCCAGCCCAACTTCAGGGAATTTTAGAGATGATTCAGTCCAATAGTGTAATCTGTGCTTTAGTTTAAAAGACACAGGAAAAAGCAAGGAGAAAGAGCAGCCATTGGGTGGTGTCTTAGAAATGAAGGAGACATGGATGGTTGGGGTTAAACCCTGGCCACAGGCATGGGGAAGAGACAGTGGGGAATCAGGGTTTCCCAGAACTGCAGGGTCAAGGGCTCCATTAGAGCAGTGATGAGCTGCCTTGACAGTACTCTGTACACCCAGCCTTTCCAGGGTATTCTTCCTATCAGTCATAGGCTGCAGATGTAGCTCAGGTAGAGCCCTGGCCTAACGAACATGTGCAAGGCCCTGGGTTCAATCCTTCGTCACACACACACACACACACACACACACACACACACACACAAACACACACACAAAAGAGTCACATTTACTTCTCATAAGTAACTCAGGGGGAAAATCTTTGTTGATTTTTTTGATAGAATGTAAGAGACATCAGCTAGTTTCAGCTTCTAATAAAGCCCAACTATCCCAGTTATACTTGGTTCAGCAGAATGATTCAAGGTCACATCCAGCCACCTTATGCATCACTGAGCTCCTGACGTCAGGTTCGTAGTCAATCTCAAATTTTTCCATAAAAGGAAATATTGACACTTTTCTCATACAAAGTGATATTCTCAGGTTCTGGGAATGATGTCATTATTTAACCTATTGCACCAGCTTCGCTTAAAACATGAAGTAAAAAGGGTGGAATTAAGTTTAGTATATTTTGTTTAACCAAATATTCCAAAACATTATTATAACATGTAATTAACATAAAAATCGTGGTGGGGATATTTTACATTCTATTTTTCCTAATTAATCTTCAAAATCCTGGGTGTACACACAGGCTCCCTGTTCTCTCTGCATCTTATGAGTTATTCTTAGGTTAGACAGAGCTGCACCTACCCTGGGGTCAAGTTCTAGTAGAGACTGCACACAGGATCTCTCTTTATAGAAGAAAGAGCAGCTAATGTATTTATTTTACCTCCGAACCTTCTTGCATTGTCTCACATTGTCTCACACATAAACTTTTGGGGTACACCTCACATCTAGACCATGAGATGCCATCTTTAGCCACCTGCCCAATGAGTGACTGTGGATACTTTTTTGCATTTCCATTTCCTGGTAATAAGGTAGTGGGATCTAATGACTGTACCCTGCAGGCTGTCCCCTACACACACACACACACACACACACACACACACACACACACATACACACACACACGACTTCCAGAGAAAGGGATGCACTGGATTCAACTCCGCAGCTTGCCTTTCCTCTACTTCCCCTGAACAGCTGGCACATAGCTTAGTGTCCCAGGTGACTCAGCCCAAGATGTTTGTTCCTCTGCTTCCCTTCTTCCATCATCAATGGCTTGGTCCTCTGATAGGGATTAACTCAGTGGTAACCGTAGGCAGGGAGCATGTGACTGGAGGAGGCAGGTCACTGGGGCATGCGTTGGAGGTTTATATTTTGTCCCTGGTGATAGGTGGTGCTTCCATCCACCCCCTCTTTACTGGCTTCCTGGTGCCAAGTCCTGAGCGGCTTTCCTCCATCACAATTTTCCACCATGAAGATCTTCCTCACTTTGGGCCCAGAGCAATGGAGTTGGCCAGGTGTGAACTGAGACCTCTGAAACTGTGAGCTCCAAATAAGTGTTTCCCTCTCTGTGTTGTTCTTTTCAAGTTTTTTTGGTCACAGCAGCAAAAAAGCTGGCTGAAACATGGTAGAAATGAGACGTCTGGTCTCCGATTCCAAAACCAGCTCTCTCAGCACCTAGACCCTTCTGCTCCTTTGACTGACCGTAGAGATCCCTGCTGGGTTTGGGCCATAGCCGAGGGTGGAAGGCAGCCCCAAACCAGACTGAGGTAGGATACCACACAGGCAGGGCCAGGGAGTCAGGGGCAGGCCAGAAGCTGGGACAAGCCAAGGTGTGGTCCGCATGGTCAAGGTAAAGATTGGATTTCAGGAAGAGCCTTCAGGTGTGGCCAGACCTGGGGTGGAGACAGTGGCTGCGCTGCTCCCAGGGAGACTTGTTTGGGATGGAGATGAACTGTGAAGTTGTTTGTTTTTCAGTGAAATGTCCAACCCCAAAATGTTCCAGTCATGCTTTAAAGGGCTCAGCCCCTCCAGAGGGTCTGGTTTCCCTGAGTCAGCGATTTCATCTCCTAAGAGCCCACTGCCAATTTTGTCTCCCAAGAGTGTTTTGCCCTTAGGGTGGATGAGAGCTCTTCTGGCTCTGGACTGAGACCCAGTCCTCCTGGCTCTTTGGTTTAGTAACTTTCCAGGTCCCTCCCCACACCGGGACCACAGATGGGCATTTGAACTTGATACTAGACCTGTTAGCTGCAGTCACCAGGGCTGTCTGCGCGTAACAGGTATCCAGGAATGTGCTGACCACAGTCCTTATCTTGGGGTGGTTTGGCTGCCAACCAGCTCAGAGGGACTGATGTCTGAGGGCCACATCTCAAAAGGAAAGAAAAGCATCTTGTCCCTGCTCCATTTCCCAAGGACTCTACCAAGCTCTTTTAAAGCAATGGTGTACAGAGGGTGTGCTGGCTTCTCTTGGATTCATTCATGCAGAGCAGGGAGCATCAAGCTCAAAAAAAAAAAAATGCATGGATCAATAATGAGTTAGATTTGTATCTCAGTTACCAATGCGCATACCCCTACAAGTTTATTTGGTTTGCTTTTCTCAGGGTTTGCCTAAGTTTATCCCATAAAATTCTATATATTTAAATTTATACAATCTCCAAAACAGCATAATGGTTATTAAAGGGAAGATTCAATGTGTTCTGAGCAAAAAATACCATTTTGGGCTACTTTTCAGCATTAGTCTGGGAGGTAACAAGGGAGGCAGAAATAATTAAGTTTTGGCTCATATATAAAAATCACAGAACACATTATTTATAGTGAGGCTGTCCAAAAACCACATTCAGGGCTGGGTGGGTGGTATACACCTGCAATCCCAACGACTTGGAAGGCCGAGGAAGGAAGGATTGCAAGTTTGAGGCCAGCCTCTGCAGCTCAATGGGAACCTGTCTCAAAACAAAAATGCAAAGGGCTGGGGATGTGGCTCAGTGCTATAGTGGCTCTGGGTTCAATCCCTAGTACTGTAAAACAAACAACCACAGAAGCCCACATTCAGAGTGTTTGATGGCACTACTTGAAGGCCATATAGTCCCACCATCCTCTTTCTGTGTCTATCTGGCAGAGTCAAGCCTGGTGACAAGAAAGGAGGGCTAGCCAGTGACATTCTTTCTTGCCATAGAAGTCTTTCTTTCTTTCTTTCTTTCTTTCTTTCTTCTTTTTAAATTTTTTTTTGTAGTTCTAGATGGACAGCATGCCTTTATTTTATTTGTTTATTTTTATGTGGTGCTGAGGATCGAACCCAGGGCTTCGCATGTGCTAGGCGAGTGCTCTACTGCTGAGTCACCACCCCAGCCCCTCTTGCTTTCTTCTTACCATTCTCAGCCTCCTGATGAGGAAGGCTGGGCATGAGAATGAGAGGGCTAAAAACATTTAGGGCCAGGAGAGAAGGCAAGACATGCAAAGTTCCTGGGTGCATAATCACTGCTCATAAAAAGAAGAAGCCCAGTAGCAGGTGCCATTTATCAATTATGAGCTGCATGCCAGACTTTACAGGCTTTACCTCACTCATGCATGCATGCCATTATTTAACAGTGAACAACATATCAAACAGCATTCCAGGACCAAGAACACAGCAACTGCTTGCTCTCATGGAGCTTGAGTTCTAGAGGGGAAAAACAAACAAACAAACAAAAAAACAGACAACAAACAAATACAAATGTGATACCAAGTAGGTGAGTTCTAAGAGGAAAAATCATCTGAGCAGGGGGTAGGCAGACAGGAGCTTTCAGGGAGGTGGTTCTGTGGGTGGGTGTCTTGTCACCTTTCAAGCGGAGTGGACAGCCCACCCCTGACTGTGGGGAGGCTTGGCCAGGGATAAGGTCCCTGGGGTGCTGGGGTCTGAGTGAAACGGGGAAGCCATTAGAGAGTGTTGATCAAGAACAGACAGTGACCCAGATTTTAAGGAATCACGCTGCCTGCTTGCTGGAGAAGAGGCAGGGATTGGCGGTAGGAGGCCAGTTAGGAGGCGACTGCAGTAGTCCAGGAGGGAGATGGCTGCGGCTTGAAGCCCTGAGCTAAAACTTCAGCAGAGGTGAGGAGTGGTGGGTTTTGCATATTCACCCAAGTTGAGGTGAGAGTCACGTGGACTGACCTTGGGACCAACAAAATGTGTTAAGATGGATTTGAATGTGATGTAGGAGCAACAGAAGAGGCACAGATGACATCGACATTTGGGCTTGAGCCCAAGCTAAGGGTATCATTTCTTGTCATGCTCAGCATGGGAGCAGGAGCTGAGCCAGCCTGGGGGTAGAAATCCAGAATTTGGAGCAGATGTGTCAATTTTGTGTGGTTTACTCCACAGCAGGTGGAGAGGTCACAGAGATGAAGGTATCTGGGACTCAGAGAGAGGCTGGTTTGCAGTACAGAAGTCTTCAGCATGGAGATGAAAGGGGAGGCCACTGGCTAGGAAGGCCATCTAGCAGAGAGAAGGAGAAGATGTGGGGTCCAAGGGCCAAAACCCTAAGTGCTCTCATCTCCACACAGAGGACGGCACAAATACCAAAGGACGTTCAAGGAGGTAGGAAAACCAGGAGAGCTCATTGTGATAGAAAATAAAGAAAGTGACCAAGAACACTAATAATCTAAGATGAGAACTGAGATTGACCACAGGGTTTAGCAACATGGATTTCAAAACTTTATGCGGCGGACACTATTATTATCTTTGTTTTACAAATGAGGAAGCCAGGACTTGGAGATGCTTGAGTAACCTGCCTGGTTGGAAAACAGCATGGAGGTTCCTCAAAAATTAAAAACAGAGCCACCACATGATCCAACGATCCCACTCTCGGTTATATATCCAAAACATATAAAATCAGTGGGATGAAGAGATATCTCTTCTCCCATCTGCATTGCAACATGATTCACAATAGCCAAGCTATAGGATCAATCTAAGTGTCCATCAACCAAAGAGTGGCTAAAGAAAATGTCATACACACACCATGGGATATTATTCGGTCTTTTTTAAAAAAAGAAGAAAATTATGCTATTTGCAACAATATGGACAACACTTGGACCTTATGTAAATAAAACGAGCCTCTCACAGGAAGACAAAATACCACATGATCTTACCTATATGGGGAGGATAAAAATGTCAAACTCATAGAATTAGGAAGTAAAATGGTGGTTACCAGAGGCTGGAGGGTTGGAGGACTGAGGCAATATTAGTCAAAAGGTGTAAAACCTGTTAGCCAGGAGGAATAAGTTCAAGAGATCTATGATACAGCATGGTGGCTACAGTTAATAACAACATATTGTATATTTGAAAATTGCTGGGAGCAGATTTGAAGTGCTGTCACTAAAATAATAAGAAGAATAAGAAGAATGTGATATAATGCATGTTATCTAGCTTGATTTAACATGCCACAACGTATGCATATATTAAACCTCGTGTTGTACACAGAAATATGTAATGTTAAATTATCAATTTAAAAAAAAAGGAAAATGCTGGGTGCAGTCATCCCAGCAACTTGGGAGGCTGAGGCGGCGGGAGGATCGCAAGGTCAATCCAGCCTCAGCAATTTAGCAAGGCTCTAAGCAATTTAACAAGACCCTTTCTCTAAATTAAAAAGAGCTGGGGAAGTGGCTCAGTGGTTAAGTGTCCCTTGATTCAATTCCTGGTACGAAAGGAAGGAAGGAAGGAAGGAAGGAAGGAAGGAAGGAAGGAAGGAAGGAAGGAAGGAAGGAAGGAAGGAAGGAAGGGAGGGAAAGAAAAAAAAAGAAAAAAACCTTGTCTAGACCACACTACTAAATGATGAAGACTATAGTCACACTTTGGCCATCTGACCCCTGAGTCCCTTGCTCTGTGACCAGTATGACCCAGTGACACACATTCCTCTTCCTACTTCCGGTTTGTGAGTCCTGGGACTTTGTAACAACTCCCAGGTAAACTGTAGCCATGCTCCAGTGAAGAAGCCTAGCTCAGCTCTGTTCGGAGGATGACAGATTATTGCAGAGTTTTCTGAGAATGTTCAAAATGAGGCCAGAGCGAGGATAATATAGAGCATTTAGGAAAAGCCTGCTTTACCACTTATCTTCCGTTTTAGCTCATGATTGCTTTAAAAATTTCTTATTAGCATGAGAAAAAAAGGCTCAAAATAAAATGTGTTTGTACCAAAAAAATGCAGCGGGGGCTTTGCAGGCTTTTCTGACAGATTGCAGGCTACAACACAGATTTGTGGGTGAAACCTAAGCTCTTTGTGTTGGTTTTGTTTCATTTTCTTTCTTTTATGCTTAGTGCACATTAAATAAAAGTTAATTAGGATACTATAGGAATAGCATAAATAATCCTCATCCCTAAATAACGTTATCTATGCACTATAAAATATTTTGCATGAAAAGGCACATTCTATCTCCTCATCTTGAGAACAAAGTAGCTAACAAACTGCCATACTTTAAATATATATATTATTTAAATTATTTATATTATAGATAGATATAAATTTTTTACTGTATATTCTCAATGCTTTGAACATAGATTTCCAAATCTGGATTTCCCAATCCAAAAATGAATGGATTTGGAGTGAGTTTTATAGGCTCTTGGTGCCAATATAGATTTTTAGATAATAGTTAAAAAAATGAACGATTGTTAATTTGGGTGTAAACGAGGTCCCCAGGGCTGCCATAATAAATCACTACAATTGGGTGGCTTAAAGCAATAGGGATTTATTCCCTCAGTTTTGGAGGTCAGAGTCCAAAATCAGTGTTAGCAGGGCCACACTCCCTCCCAGGACTTTCAGGGAGAATTAATTTTTCCCTGCCTCATCCAGTTTGCAGACATTCCCTGGTTTGGCTGCAGAAATCCAATCTCTGCCTCTGACTTCTTAAGTTTTCTTCCCTGTATCTCTGTTAAATCTCTCTCTCTCTCTGTCAAGGACACCGTGACAGAATTTAGGGCCCACCCTAAATCCAGGACCATCTCATCTGGAGATCATGAACTTAATCATCTGCAAACTTTCTTCTTCTAAATAAGGTCAGTTCACAAGTTCCAGGACTTAGGATTTGGGCATATATTTGAGGGGCCACCATTCAACCTATTATATACAATATTGTACTCCAAAATAACAGGAGCGGGGCATGGTGGCTCATGCCTGTAATCCTAGCTACCTGGGAGGCTGAGGCAGGAGAATCGCAAGTTGGAGGTGTGCCTGGGCAATTTAGTGAGCCTCTGTCTCAAAAATTGAAATAAAAAGAACTGGGATATAATTCCGTAGCAGAGTTCTTTATCATAAGCAAGGCCCTGGTATGAAGTGAGGGGAGGGAATTAAAGTTTATTCTGTAATCTTCTTCAAGATATTTGCTCTTTAAAGCATTTGCACAACACCCATTCAAGAGAGCATCTCCTATCCAGAATGCTTGAGGACAGAAGTGTTTCAGATTTGGGATTTTGGAATATTTGCGTAGACTTTCCTGGTTGACCCTTCCTGATCCCAAAATTGGAAATGCTCCAAATTTGAAACTTGGGTGCTGGAAATTGAACCCTTGATCATGCTAAGCACGTGATCTATCACTGAGCTACACTCAGCCCTACAAAATCTGAACTTTTTTGAGCATCATGTCATCATGTCAGAGATTCAAAAAGTTGTTTTGAACTTTCTTGATCTCTTTGTGATCCCTCCTTGCAGGTCTCTGAGCCCCATAGCAGAGCGGAATGTGGCCCCTGGGTAGAAACTGACTCTGCCAGTTGTGTGACTGGTTGTGTGACTTTGGCAATTTTCCTTGGTCCAGCCTCACTAGCCTCTTGTGACATGTGAGTCATAAAACTGATCTTGGATTGTCACAGGAAAGTCAAAGAGGTGCCAAATGTAAAACCCCTAGCACAATGCCTGGATAATTCTACCAACATTGAGGTCCTCCTTCTTCCTGTGAAGAGCCAGGGTGCCCGGATTCCCTTCCTGATGCTATTCAGCCTTTTTAAAAAACCCTTGGAGTCCGTGGTATGGCAGGAGGCAGGACACCCGGCTTGTTCCTCAAGTCCTACCTTTGTCAGACAGTCTGCTCAAGCCTCTGAATTTCAGGTTGTTTCAAAGTTTTGTTTTATTTTATTTTATTTGGTATAAGGAATTGAACCTGGGGGCGCACTTAAACACTAACCCAACCCTTTATTTATTTTTGATTTTGAGAAAGGGACTCACTGAGTTGCTTAGGACCTCACTAGGTTTCTGAGGCTGGGTTTGAACTTTCGATCCTCCTGCCTCAGCCTCCCTAGTTGCTGGGATTACAACCTTGTGCCACCATGCCTGGCTCAGGATGTTTACAATTCACTCAGTCCTTGCCCCTGCTGCTCCCCCCACCTCCCTGTGGAGGATGGAACCTAGGGTCTTGCACGTGCAGGATGAGCCCTCTGCCACTGAGCTAGACACCCAGCTCCAGTCTTGCCCTTTACTGCTTTTGCCTCTTGTCCAGAGATTGTTGCAGGTTTGTTCAGAAGGAGCCCCTGGTATTCATCAGTCTCAACCACTTGATTCAACCCCAGGAGGGATGATGTAGGCTTACGAGGAATAAAAAGAGGAATCCCCTAGGGGCCTTGCTGATAAGGGCCAAAGTCTCAGAGTTAGCCAAAGAGGCACCCCAGAGCTGGCTTCTGATGGTGTACATAAACAGGACTTAAAGGATGAAGAATTGGAAGTAGAGGAGAAGGCCTGCCAGAGAGTCTAGAACCCGCGGACTGAATGGTGCTGGTAATGAGACTCAGGGTCTGAAGACAGGAGCAGCAGGCTCTGACATTGACTGCACCTGGGCCCCATGGAGTCTGAGCCCCACACAATCCCACTCATAAGGGTGGAGCCCTCATGACCTTTAGGTGATGGGCTGCTTGGCTCAATGCTGGAGTCCTGAACTTGAACCTGAGGCCCCAAGTGATCTCAGCAAGCCACGTCATGTCTCTGAGCTTTGTTTTATAAAAGTAAGAACAAAAGACCCAGAAATTATAGGTGGTCTGGAGATATAAATAAGGTCATGGTGGTGTGTGGGGGTGAGTAGCATAGAGCCCTTCTCTGTGTGTCAGCCATGAACCTGTAACACACAGACAGCAATAAATACCATCAAGTTCAGGTTGGGTCAATCCAAGTCAGGATGAAGGGCTTTCACAATCGTCACTTTGAGATGATTTTTTTTTTTTTTTTTTTAATTCTCCAAGAATTGGGCACTGGTGGTGCTTCTGAACCCAGTGTGCTCTAGGGATCTTGTTAAAATGCAGGCTTTCGTCAGCACCGTTGGCTGGGCTGAGTTCCAGGGTGACGCACACTGCTCATCAGAGGCCCACCCTGAGCAGTGAGGGGCCAAGTACCCCTGGGACTCAGTCCTCTGAGAGCTGGCTTCCCAAACAGTTTTATGTTCAGGGTTTCCTAAAAGCCACCTGCTGCAACTTCTCTTTCCCTTTGAACCGAAAGCTCACTTCTTCACGTCAGAATTGCCAGGGAAGGATTTCCTCAAGCAACCAGAATAGAATGGCGGCTGGGAGGCCAGGGGAAATGACTGCTGTGGTAAAAGCCATCCCTTCGGTCAGTCAGCGGCTGAGCCCGGCTCACAGGAGGGCTGCCAGACCTGGGCATTTTAGGTGCAGCACATTCTCGTCCCAGAGCCTTATTGGTTATTATTGTTTTGTTTTGATCTTGTGTCCCTTGAGAGTGTGCTCAGTCCTCAGCCCCCAGAGGCTTTTCCTATTCTCTTTTCTTTATTCCCAACCCTCCAAAGCCCCCTTGGCTTCCACTGCAGCATCCGTCTCCATCCTAACGCTGGTTTGGCTGTCCCTGGCTGTCCTTTACAGGGGCCTCCTAGAGACCATGACCTCTTCCAAGGAGAAGGTGGAAACTTTTGAACTTTTGTATTTTAGGGGTCTTAGTAACGATTGTAGCTACAAAATATAGTTCTAGTAACCGTTTTCCAGACGGTTCTAGTTACAAATTACTGATTTGTTGAAACAGAGACCTTTTGCTAATCCTCATTTACTTATTTATTTTTTAGGTACTGAGCCTTGAACCCAGGCACAATTTACTACTGAGCCACATCCCCAGCCCTTTTTATTTTTTATTTTGAGATAGGATCTTGCTAAGTTGCTTAGGGCTTTGCTAAGTTGCTGAGGCTGGCTTCGAACGTGAGATCCTCTGGGATTATAGGTGTGCACCATGGCACTGGGGTACTGACCCTCATTTAATGCTAAAACAACCTGGTCTACTTTTGCCGTCTCTCCTTTTTTGTCGATGTGGCAACAGCAGCCCAGAGAGGTCCAGTGACTGGCCTGAGATCCCTCAGTCCTCAGGTGGGGGATTTGGGCCTCCCAAGCAGGTGTGTTTGTTTCTACTTTTGGAAACTTCCCAACCTCTTTGGGATGTCCAAATGAGTAAATGCACCCACAGTGGATTTTGTTCACCATTACCTGTAAAGTGGAGGTGGCTGACCTTATTTTTGGCCAAATGTGCTGATATCCTGAGTCATGGTTCCCAATTCCGGTCTGTGGGTCAGTGTCAGCTCAGGGCCAAGTATTCATCAGTCCTTGGTGTGAGGAAACTAACAACATAAAATTAAATTTCCTCAATTAAAGAACTACCTTAACATGGTGTAATGTGCATTCTCTGTTTCATAGTAAACCACCTTTCTTTTTTTTTTTTTTAAGAGAGAGAATTTTTAATATTTTATTTTTTTAGTTCTCGGCGGACACAACATCTTTGTTGGTATGTGGTGCTGAGGATCGAACCCGGGCCGCACGCATGCCAGGTGAGCGCGCTACCACTTGAGCCACATCCCCAGCCCAAACCACCTTTCTTTCATGAAGTAATGTTGATAATAATCGGCTCTGGTGGTTGTTTGAGGCTTCCTTTTCTTTCCTCTTCCCTCCCTCCCTCCCTCCCTCCCTCCCTTCCTCCCTCCCTCCCTTCCTTCCTTCCTTCCTTCCTTCCTTCTTTTTGTTACCGGAGATGAGCTACTTTATTAATGAGCTCCATCCCCAGCCAGCCCCTTTAATCTTTTATTTTTAACCAGGATCTCACTAAATTGCCCGGGCTGGCCTCTGGCTTGTGATCCTCCTGCCTTAGCCTCCGGAGTCACTGGGATTACAAGTTTGTGTCACCATGCCCAGCATTTCAAGCATTCTTACTTGGCAAACCAGACTGACCATCCTGACTTGGAATCCTATTGTTCTTTTTTTAAGACTCTATGAAATCCCAGTGTCTGGGAACGACTACACTGGAGAAGGCAGGAAGCCATAAACAGGTGAGGGCCTGTTTGAGAGTAAATGGGCAGGCACCTTTAGTGGATGGTTTTGAGAGGGCAGTAAAAATTCCTGCTCATAAATAGCCCTCTTCCCACCATACCCAGTTTATTCTGAGCAGCCTTTGTTTTATAAAGCCAAATCCACTAAAGGAACCCCCCGTTTTGATTTGAGCAAAATGGCCGAGAACTTTTTCTTTCAAGTGGGCCCCTTGTGAGTGTGGGCTGGATGGGAAAAGGACCCCGGGTGTCACGCTCCTTTCTTCCACCAGCAGTGTCTTAGTCTGTCTGGGTTTCTATAACAAAACGACTTAGACCAGGTTAATTATTGCTCACAGCTCTGGAGGCTGGAAAGTCCACGGTCAAGGTGCTTGTCGATTCAGTCTCTGATGAGAGCTCATCCATTCTCTAAAACAGTGCTTTCTTGCTCTGTCCTCACATTGTGGAAGGGACAAACTAGCTCTCTGGGGTCTCTGTTTTGAGGACACAATCCCATTTATAAGGGTGGAGCCCTCATGACCCAATCACCCCCCCTCAAAGGCTCTACCTCCAAATGTCATCATTTTGGGGTTCTAACATAAAAAATTGGATATTCACACCATAGCACAAAGACTATTTACCTTTCTTAGAAGCAATAGAAAATTCCTGCTTAAAGAGTCTCATTTATAGAAGTTTTGAGCAAGGCAGCAATAATTTCTGGACAGAGTGATGGGTAAGAGGTGAGGAGAGGGAGGAGAATAGAGTACTGCGTAGGCAGGCCAGGGTCTGTAGCTGAGGGAACAGGGCTGGCAAGAGTGTCATCAATAATGGGGACACCCAGATAGAGGATAAAAATACGGGGAAGGCAAATTTCACCTGTTGATCTACCTTGAAGCAAAAACCCAATCCAAAATAGACACAAAAACCACACACACACACACCACCACCACCACCACCACCATCAAACTCTCACGAGGTCATCACAAATGGGCCAGTTTCTACGTAGAAGTAGCAGATGAGCGGTCGGAATTCCTATAGTTTCTCTAACTCAGAAAGAGTGGTGTCACAGGGCTGCCTCTCTCGCTATCATCAGGTGATTGGAATGACAGATGGGACAGCTACAGGTCATCCCAAGTGTTCCCCTGCCCACACTTCACATCACCCAGCCCGAGAGAGCAAAATTAATCTGGTGCCACAGCTACAAAAAGAATATCATTGTGTAAGTGATAGCTCAGAAGATACACTAACCGTGACCCAGGGAGCCTCCATGTGGGCGGGGCTGACCTCATCTTTATTGTCCCCCAGGTGAGTCATGAATCATTGTACCCTGTAAACTTTTGACACATTTTATAGCCAAAAGCATTTGCTGCCATGATAGTAAAATTGCCCCTCGTTGCTAAGTAGCTCAGAAGTTAAAAGCCACCTTTATGCAGTAATGATCTTTAGTGCCGCATTGGAAAGATCGTATGTGATTGAAGTCTCTGGGACTATGTTGCAATGTAATGGTGTAATAGGTTTATTGTTTCTATTGTATACTGGCTTTTCTTTTTTTCCTGAACCGGTTACTGTGGAAATTAGTGACGGTCAAGTGTCAAATCTGGTAATGTTCACATCTATCTGTTTTTGATTAATGATAGGGTTCTGGTTGGCAAAAGAGATAATAGTCCAGGAATATCATTTCACTGTGTGAGAGATGTGATCCAAGGATAGACACCAAATTTATATTGTGTTCTTGACTTGTAGGGGAGAGGGGGATTGAAGCATCTGTAGATTTTGAATACAAGCAGGTCTCTTGAGTTCAAAACACCAAGAAGATGCCCTCAGGGTCTGCCTCCTCGGCGTGCACTTGAAGTCTGGCAATATGGTAACAAGTCAGAAGGAACTCCTGTTCTTTGTGGGTTCACAATCAAGAAGGGGTATGAGAGTCATTTGTGCATAACTCTAGGAAAAAGTAAAAAATGATGGAAGGCTGCAGAGATACAGAGGAAGCCGGAAGAGAGGTTTCTATCGGCTGGGAAGGGGAGGACAGCTTCGCAACATGAGGGTTTGCATTGAACTTTCAGGGATGGGGTCCAGAAATACTATCTAAAAGCATTTCTTAGGCATTAAGTAGGGCAGATGGAGACGTAGTGCATTTTTTTTCAGATGAAACAAAGTGTGTGTGAAAGCACAGGGCTTTTTCTGTGGGATCCTCTAGGGCAGATGAAACATGGGGTTTCCTGTGATGCCTATTGCAGTGTTTTGTTGGGAGACAGGATGGACTTAGACTCTGAGCAGCTTTGAAAATCAGACCCAAGAGTTTGGTTTTTATTCTTCACGTTATTGCTGCAGATGGACACTTTTGTTTGCCTATCCAACAAGTACTATGCCCTTTTTCCTTTGCTAACAGGGCCATAATGATCATGAACTTCACATTGTATAGTCCGGGAGGCTTTATAAAGTGTTTTTGCAGGTGTTTGGCTAGAAAAATGGGGCAGCAGGCTGATTAGTCCTTTATATAACCCCGGAGACAGAATGGAAAGATTTTTAGACATCTGAAAATCAAAAGGAAAGCTGTGAAGACGGGTAGAAGTAGGACACACCTGAAACCCTCCAGAATAAAAAGCATGCTCAGAAGCCACTGCACAAAGTCCCAGAAAGACAGCTGCATTCTGATTGTGATAAATGATACCAACACATTTATTTCAATTTGCATCGTTCTAATGGACAGCTTAACTCCACCGAAGAACTAAAAGGGTGGGTGTATGGCTTCTGTTCCCTTCATTGAGGAAATAAGAGGAAGGTTCTTCCTTGAGCCTTCCAAGGAAGCAAAGTCTGGCTGCCACCTTTTTTTTTTTTCTCCCTCTGTGAAAATAGTAAGTTTATTGGCTTAAAAATGAGTGCATTCTTCTTGTATTTTCAAATAATTTGCATACTTCATTTTATTCACCCACACAGCAGAATCATTGGAAATGAGAAGACAGAAGAATGTATGCCGTTTATACAGTCTACACTGCTGCACAGTCAGTGTAGACCAGCCTGGGACTCTGTCGGCCCTGGATAGGCAGATGAGCTGTTCGCTTGGAAGGCTTTAAATTCTAGTATCACTCCAACTCCTGGGGGACACTGGGCTTCTTGGTCATCTGAATCCTTAGGACAGGACAGGACTTCAATGAGAGAGCCTAAAATGTCTCAAATAACTGTAAGCATTCCATGGTGGATTCTCCATAAAGAAGGCTCAGAGGCAGGAAAGTAACCTGCTCCTAGATCTCTTTTTATACACCATTATGGTTTAAATACTTAAAATTTATTTTAGACAGGGTCTTGCATAGCTGCCTAGGGATTTTTATTTTTATTTTTTTAACAGCTAGGAGCCGGCATGGTGGTGCATGTCCATAATCCCAGCAACTAGGGAGGCTGAGGCAGGAGTGTGGCAAATTCAAGGCCAACTTCAGCAACTTAATGAGGTCCTGTCTCAAAATAAAAATTTAAAAGGGCTGGGAATGTGGCTCAGTGATTAAGCATTCCTGGGTTCAATCCCCAGTACAGAAAGAAAGAAGGAAGAAAGAAAGACAGCAGGAAGGTATCTGGTCAAATGAGTGTTTATTCTGGAGCAGCCTGGCCAGCTAGAAAGTTCCAGTTGGTCCAATCCTATTGCCACTGCATTGTCAACATGGGCCCCTATTTGGGAGGTCTTTAGAACCTGTGAGAAACGCTCTAGAAGCCCCCCTGGATGGCAAGCAATGCTTTTTAAAACAGGCTGAAGTTGGATAATCCAGTGAAGAGTTCCTCCTTGGGCACCAGCTGAGGGGTGGCATTAGCAAGGAGACTGGGCTCTAAGGCTAGGGGCCAACCTGGAGACATGGCAGCACCCCCTCCAGTTCTGAAGAGCAAGTGCCCACTGAAGTCCAAGGCGAAGCGCATTTGTGGGCGAAGAATTAGAATGCTCTCTCTCGGGTGGAAAATCTTTTACATGCTCTGGCTGCAGCCAAATGCCTCAAGGAAAAAAGTTTAAAAGAAAGGAGTTTCCACAGTCTCCTGCCTCGGGGTGTTTTTGAGGACAAACACATACAAAGACAATAGGTACTTACTAAATTCTGCTTTCCTTTTTCCTCTTCCCTTCTCATGAAATGGGAATGGAGTCTAACATTTCAGGTGCCACATCCCAGAACGCCTCTTCTGGTTTTCTTCCGAGGTCCCATAATGAAACCAGGACACAGGCAATCCAGCTGCAAGAAGACAGGCCCACAATGTATTTCTGGAGGCGGAGGGGCCTTAGAGTTCTGGTGAAATCCCATGTTCCAAGTCAAATATCACAGCATCTTGATTTTGGCCTTGCAGCACCCAGATCCCTGAAGAATAAACTCCTGTTGTCACTGAGTTTGTGGTAATTTGTTAAGGCAGCCCTAGGAAACTGGGACAGGGACCAAACACTGCAATTAAAAGATGGGGATTATTGTGCTGGAGGAGAAGCAACTGAAGGCTGTTTATATGACATATACTTTATTCTTTTGTTTTTTAAGAGAGAGAATTTTCAATATTTATTTTTTTAATTTTCGGCAGACACAACATCTTTGTTGGTATGTGGTGCTGAGGATGGAACTCGGGCTGCACGCATGCCAGGCGAGCGCACTACCGCTTGAGCCACATCCCCAGCCCTATTTTATTCTTTCTATGTTTTAAAAGAATGTTGAATGTAAAATAAAATGGAGAATAAAAAAGTGCGGAATAGCAGAATATGGAGTATGGATTCTCTGCCTTTGCAACTTATTTTTAAAATGTACGCGTTTCCTTTCTCTTCCCCTCTCCCTGCTCCTCCCTAATCTCTCCTTCTCCCTATCTCAGGCAGAGTTACCTGTCCTTGAGTACACACCCATCATACAAATTTTGGGTATGGTACCAGAAGATCTCAGAAATGTGTATCTCCCAAATTAACAAGTGAATCACAACTCCAACAGAGAATGTAGGCTTTGAATTGTCTCTTTAAAAGCCCCCTGTTCCCCCTGATGGGCTGGGACAGGGAGTCCCCTGTGTTTCTCCTTTGCTGGCAAAGCAATAAACCCACTCTTTGCTTTTTCTCCAAACCATGTCCTCCTTATTGGATTGGCATCAAGGACAAGGACCGAGCTTTCAGCAACAAAACCAACAGAGGCTGCTGTGGCTGTGAGTGTCAGATCAAGCTGAATTCAGGTACGGCCTGTCAAGAAAAAGGGACGTTTCTCATGGTGAAAGAACTGGTCAACAGAAACTCCCAAGAGTCCTGAAGTGTGCACAACTAAGTAAAGTAGCTTTAAGCCACACGAAGCTAAAGGGGTAAATAAACAGACCACATTGTTGCTGAAAAGCTCAGTAACAAGGACGTGGTTTTAAGAAAAAGGAAAAAGAAGACTTATTACTTTGCCAGTAAAGGAGAAACACAGGGGACTCCTGTTCCAAAGGCTGTGATTCTGCCCATCAGCAGGAACAGGTTTTTTTTTTTAAAGAGGTGATTCAGAGAAAATAAAATTAGGGAGAAAAGAGATCAGGGAGGAGAAGGTTGGGCAAAGAAAGAACCGTGTAGTTTCAAAGCCACAAGGGATATAGTCAGAGTATCAAGTGAACCCCTGACACCCCATCATAGCTACGATGTTCACAGCGCTCCTTTCTCAGTAACTGATAGAATAAGCAGGAAGAAACAGAATTCACTACACATAAAGGATTTTGAAAAAAATTTGAGCCACAGGACTGACCAACTTTGTCTTAATGACTGACATCAATATGTATCAGGGGTCCACTTTCTGCATTGAATACGGCCCTGGCTGTCTGCTGCTGCGACTGATTCTGAAAACCCACTAGTTTCTTTTCTCTTCCTCTCTCCCTGCTCCTCCCTAATCTCTCCCCATCCCTAATTTCAGGGGAAACAGGATTACCTTTCATCCCCATCCTGTCTTTAAGCACACGCCCAACCCCACAGGAACAAATTCAGACTTTGGGGATAGCAGATTATCTCAGGAATGTTTCTCTCTCAAATTAACAATGGAATGGCAACAATGGCAAAGAATGTGGAAGATAGACTTTGAAGCACTTCTTTAAACCACCCGCCTTTTCCCTGATGGGCAGAATCATGGGAGTCCCCTGTGCTTCTCCTTTGCTAGCAAAACAATAAAACTTGTTTTCCCTTTTCCTCAAAACTGGGTCCTCAATACTGGATCGGCATGGGGACAAGGACCGAGGTTTCAGCAACAAATTGAGCAATGAGATCAACCGCTGCAGAAACACTTCTCTAACCTCCAACAGTAAAGGGCCATGGCACCGTGTCTTCCCAAACACTGACAGATTTTTTTTTTTTTTAAGAGAGAGTGAGAGAGGAGAGAGAGAGATAGAGAGAATTTTTAATATTTATTTTTTAGTTCTCGGCGGACACAACATCTTTGTTGGTATGTGGTGCTGAGGATCCAACCCAGGTCGCACGCATGCCAGGCGAGCTCGCTACCGCCTGAGCCACATCCCCAGCCCACTGACAGATTTTTGATCTACTTTGCTGTCAAGGAGATGCCTCTTTGCTCTAGTGAAACAGACCGTCTATAAGGACCCAAGTTTCCCACTTTATTTCCTATTCCCCACTGTGATGGTGGCATGACATTAGCACCACACAGGAGGGAGAAAGAGACTAGGACACTCAGGAACTGAGAGGTGAAGAAATATATAAATTCTGCAAGATCAGAATTAAATATAAACATTGATTTGGGGGAGCAGTGGGGAATAGTGGTCAAGAGGACAAAGCAATTTGAGCAATGTAGCCAAAGAGATTGATAACCAAGGAGAGGAGTCAGAGTCCAGTCCAGGACGGCCTTGCTCCTCTCCCTGGAAGCAGGGCAGAGGGGAGGCTGTAAAACAGAAACTGAGATAAGGTTTGGGCCTGTGGAACGTTAAGGGCGGCAACACAGGGGTTGAGAATGTGGACTTCAGAGTCGCTGCCCGGGTTTGAGTCTAGCTCCACCCCTTACTGGTTGTATGACCTTGAAAAGGGTCGTAGTCTCTCTGAGCCTCATCCTCCAATGGAAAAGTTGAAATCACAATGGTACTAAGTCATGAGGTTGTTGTGAAGATCCAACAAGTTGGCCAGGGGGTTCTGCTTCAGTCTTCAACTGTTTACTACTTCTGGGAGGAAGCATGAGTGGGGGGGGGGGACTGCTCCAGATGCCCATGCCCAGCAGTGGAGGGTGTGGGTGCAAAGGTGAGAGCAGTTTAGAGGCTCCCTGGTCAGTGGACCTCTGGGCCATCTCCATAGTTTCAGAGAGCCCCAGGCATGTGGACTCTGGAGTGTCCATGATCCCCCCCCCCACAAAGAGTAAAAACCCACCCTGGGGAACCCTTCACGAGGCTTAGTAGGATCCTCTGTCACCTTCCCTTCAGTTGACACTGTTGGTGTTTTAAACCTAAAACTCTCCTCCCCAGATTATGAAGGCCCAGAATAATCGCAGCTTTATCTGTAATAGGTAAAAATTTTAAACAACTGTCGGTCAACAAGTGAATGGGTAAGTTCAGTATGGGATATTTGTTGATGAGTACTCTGCGACAGTTCACATAAATGAGCTGGTTTGACACAGAGCACACCGACAGGCTCACGGAAGCCTCATGGTTGGTGAAGGGTAAGCCAGAAAAAGGAGCACTCTTACACCACTGGCGGGATTGTGAATTATGGAAATCAGTGTGGACATCCCTCAAAAGACTAGGCATGGAACTGAAAAAACAGCCTCTACCTCAGAGCAAAGCCTGTCCCAGGAAAGGGGCGTGACCCTTGTCCTTGGAAAGACCTAAGAGCACTCCTAGGCACATACCCACCCTGCTGAGTTGTTTATCTGCTGCTCAGGTGTCCCTGACTCAGTCAGGCTAGGTGAGGACCCATGGCAATCCCCCATAGCAATCCCCTAGCAACCACCAATCAGCCTGAGACAGGGAAATACCTGGGATGCCAGATAACCCCCCAGTAGTTTATGGAGGTTGATAACTTGTTGGGAAACCATGTAGTTCAGCAAGTACACCCCTGTGGCTTAAACCAATCAGTTCAAAGGAATCCCCCTCTTGTACTAACCAATCACCCTTACCCATCTTGTTCCTGCCAGTGAATTGCTAATCATGTTTTATGATTTTCCTGCAGTGTGTGATGATTTGCTAAGAGATGCTATGATGTATGTGAAGTCCCTGCCTTCCCCAAAGAGTGTATAAAACTGCTGCAAACCCTGGGCTTGGGGCCTCTCAGCGTCACCAGTTGCTGTGTGCGCAGAGGACAGAGCTAGCTTGCAATAAACACCTCTTTGCTGCTTACTTTGATCTTGGTCTCTGGTGGTCTTTGGGGGTCCCGAATTCGAGCATAACAGAACCACCATATGTACCAGCTATACCACTTCTTGGTATTTATCCCAAAGAATTAGTCTTCATACTGCAGTGCGACATGCATACCAATATTTATAGCAGCGCAATTCATAATAACCAATGGAATTATTAACTATGGAATCAGCCTAGGTGCCCATCACAGATGAATGGACAAGGTTAATGTGGTATATAAACACAACAAAGTTTTATTCAACCCTGAATAAATTTTTTTTTTAATTTGTAGTTGTAGACGGATACAATACCTTTGTTTTATTTATTTATCTTTATGCGGTGCTGAGAATCAAACCCAGGGCTTCACACGTGCTAAGTAAGCACTCTACCACTGAGCTACAACCCCAGTCCCTACTTGTTCTTTCTTTATCCTTCTTTTTTTTTTTTTAAAGAGAAAGAGAGAGAGAGAGAGAGAGAGAGAGAGAGAGAGAGAGAGAGAGAGACAGAGAGAGAGAGAATTTTAATATTTAGTTTTTAGTTCTTGGCGGACACAACATCTTTGTGTGTGGTGCTGAGGATTGAACCCAGGCCGCACACATGCCAGGCGAGCGCGCTACCACTTGAGCCACATCCCCAGCCCAAGAAAAATTAAATTATGTTATTTGCAGGAAAATGGATAGAACTTGAGAACATCATGTTACAACAGGGGTTTCACTTGATGCTTTGACTATACCCTTGTGGCTCTGAAACTTACATGGTCTTTTCTTTTTCCCAATCTTCTTTTCCCTAAGCTTCTCCTCCCTGATCTTCTTTTCTCTAACCTTCTCCTTCCTGATCTCTCTTTTCCCTGATCTCATTTTTCTCTGAATCCCCTCTTTAAGAGCCCTTTGTTCCTGTAGATGGGCAGAATCGTAGCCTTTGGACAGCAGTCCCCTGTGTTTCTTCTTTGATCACAAAGCATTAAACCTTTTTCCTTTTTCTCAAGATCCGTGTTCTCATTATTGGATTGGCATCAGGGACAAGGATAAGGTTTCGGCAAAAACGTTAAGTGAAATACGCCAAATTCAAAAGGCAAGGGCTGTATGTCTTCTCTCCTGTGAAGCTAGAGAGGAAAAGGAAAAGAAAGGTGGGGGAATCTCATGAAAATGAAAGGAAAACCAGTAGAGGACAGGGATGGGAAAGGGAGGAAGGAATAGAAAGGAGAGATACTGGGGAGTGACACTGGCCAAGTTACACGGCTACAGTGTAACTATGTATGACTACGTAACAAAATCCCACCATTATGTACAATTCTTGTGCACCAATAAAAAACGTAGAAAAACAATCATAAAAGAAAAAAAAATAAGCCACAGTGTGAGAAAAAAAAAACTTACAAAAAATTTTGAAGTCCACAAAGAGCAAGCAGCATAAGGTTTTTTGGTTCGGTGCTGGGGACTGAACCCATGACCTTATATGTGATAGGTAGGTGCTCTGTCAATGAGCTTCGCCCCAGCCCTTTTCATTTTAGTTTGAGACAGATTCTTGCCCAGTTGCCCAGGTTGACCATGAACTTGGTGATCTTCCTTGTATCACCCTCTGAGTAGTGTATGAAAGAGGGAGCCTCTAGAGAAGATAGGAGCTCAGACTAGAGGGATGGGTACTCAGTAAGGCGGGTGGGACTGGGAACAGATGGGACTCAAGCCTCACCCAGGGCATTCCATTCCTTTCTTAAATGTCGGAAACAAAAACAACAGTTAATTGTTGGCCCGGGGGAGGGTCGTTATTTTCCTGTACTTTCCTCTTTTTAAAAAGAGAACTTTCACGGGGCTGGGGTGGTGGCTCAGTGGTAAAGCACTTGCCTGGCACGCAGGGGGCACTGGGTTCGATCCTCAGCACCACATTAAAAAAAGAAAATAAAAATAAAGTTTTATTTAAAAAAAAACTTTCATGCCCATTGTGGAAAATTCAGAAAGTAAAAAGAATTTTAAAAAGTAACTAGTATTCAGGTATGATCATGTAATCACTTTACCCCGCTCCAGTGTGTGTGTGTGAAATGGCACTGTATGCACCATCTTGTAAGGTGATTTTGAACGTCATGGGTTATTTTTTCTCATGTCATTAAGTGTTCTTCAAAGCCAAGGTTGTCAGCTTCTCTGCCCCATCCTCCACTCCCCAGAAGCTTGCTGCAGGCTCCTGCCAAGCCAGCACTGTCCTCCTCCAGCTGCCACTGTGGCCATCTGCCATCAACCACCATGAGATGTTCTTCTGCATTTACAGTGTTCAGGGGACCTTGGCCAAGCAGTGCCTAGAGGTGGAAGGGACGATGATCAGTAGGACAGAGGGTGATGCCCAGGACTCCCTCGTGGTGGAAATGCTGGGGCTCAAGTTCCCAAGAGTGAAGGTTCTCAAGCTCAGTGACCACTGCTACGGCAATGCTGAGCCACCGCTAGCAAGAAATCCGCTTCAGAGGACAGCCGACAAGAAGCATATGGAGGGAAGAGTACCTGAAATCAACCCAAGGTTTGGCTGAAGTCTAGAGACGAGACAGTGGGAAGACTCCTGATAGAGGCTGTGGAACAAAATAGGTGCATCCTCGTTAACTTCAAAACCACTTGATGGGCTGGCACAGTGGCACCTACCTATAGTTCTAGTGGCTTGGGAGGCTGAGGCAGGAGGATCGCGAGTTCCAAGTTAGCCTTCGCAATAGCCATGTGCTAAGCAACTCAGTGGGACCCTGTCTCTAAACAAAATATAAAATAGGGCTGGGGATGTGGCTCAGTGGTTGAGTACTCCTGAGTGCAATTCCTGGTACCCCACACCCCAAAAGACAAAAACAAAAACAAAAACACCATATGGTTGTTGGTGGAAGTGAGGATCCGGATGTCACGGCTATTCTCTGGGATGACTGGGACGATGGTGTGGCTCCATGTAGGCTTTTCTTTAAGGAAAAGGTTTAGAAATGGAAAGATGTGAGCAGATTTGGCAACTACTTTGGATCTGTCACCTGTCATTACTGGTGGCTGCTTGTCATCCACATGATGCCAGGCTCAAGACAAACGGGTCTCATCTAGCACTGAGCTCTTCCTTTATTTTGACCATGATCGATTTGCAGTGGTGGATGAATTGCTTTTAAATTAAAAAAAAAAAGTGTCATGTATGTTGTCTAAAAATAAAACACATTTAAACCCAAAAGATGATTATTGGTGCTTACAAAACAATTCCTCCTTGGCACATACTAAAATCTATTCTGTTATTTGTCCACAGCTGGACATAGACACTGTTCCCACCTTTTGGTCACTTCAAATAATGGGGCTGTGAATATTGTATATTTCTAATTATTTCCTAAGATAAGTTTCTAGGAAGAGAATTAGAGTTCAAATGCATGTTCCTCACTCGAGACTATTGACATATGTTGACAAACTGGTTTTCTAAAAGGTTAGAGCCCTTCATTCACTTGTCAGGAGTATATGAGATGCTTACTGATTTTAAGGTCCTTTAACTGGATGCGAGCACCCCTAAACTCACCCCTTCTCTGGGGCTAATTTGTCTTTCCTGGTCCTCTGGGCCTGTTTTCATTTGGATCTCCCCTAGCAGTAGCTCAAAACTCAGGAAGGGCGTGGCTTCCGGCTGCAGCACAGCCTCAGTGGGCGATTTCCCTAATATTTGCTCCTGTGGAAACCTCAGAGCCAGCCCCCTCTCTGTGAAGAATCCAGTCACTTCCAGTCACTAGGCTGAAGGCCCGTCTTGCCACCACTCACCACCTCCTACACTGTGGCTAACACACAGACTACAGTCTCCCTTCACAGAGGAAGGACAACCTGTTATTTTGTAGTTGTGGCTGTCTTGTATCAATAGGAAGCTGGGGACCATATTCTCGGCAAAATACATGTATTCCTCCCACGTGGCCATCTCTTTCTAAATGCAATAATACAGCTCTGATGTTCTCTGTAATTGTCCAGAGTCCCTTCTAAATGGGAGCACCTCCCCATGTCCAAAACTGATTCTAGATGAGAGGTTACTGATGAGTATTATATGGATGAGTGTGTGTGTGTGTGTGTGGGGGGGTGCTAATGGTTTAGTCCCAGTCTATTCATTTAGATATTAATTCCCAGGATATTTGTAGAAATATCTCCAAAGTATTTTAAGAGCATTTCATCTTGTGAGGCTGAATTGCTTTTAAACTTACACATATATAAAGCAGGCATTTGTACACCCAACTGTAACAAGATTTTCATCTATTCAACGTTTTAAAGTAAACAGGTAGCCGCATTTCCCTGTTCTCAGGATAAATCGCTACATTCCCACCAAGAGCCACAGGCCTGCTTGGTTTCGTTTCATGCGAATTCTCCCCTTCTGGCCTCCTTGCCCTTCTTCCTCAATCACAGCACCTTTCCCTGGTCTCAGGATATTTGCACATGCTGAAGCCTTGGTTTACAACAGTCTGCTTCCTCTTGGAGATGGCTCCTGACTGAGCAGATAGCACCCCATTTCTCTCCCTTATCCTGTCTCACTGGTATCGTCGAGAAGGACTAGAACTTCATGTCTTTGGAGCCTCTGACTGTGTCTGGACTCTGATGTATAGTATCAGAGCATCTTGCAGTTTTGCATGGGATGCTTTGTAGCTTGTGATTCTGTGTTTATCTGGGTCAGTGGTGTTGGATGTCTGTCTCTCCCTGGACGTGTGAGCATCGTGAGGGGAGAGACAGTCTTTCCACCTGGGCATGGCTGCCAGCACCGAGACAGGTGGGCACGAGCTTGTGTGACTATTAATATTGGCTTTTTACTTGAAGCTTGTGTTTAGCCTGTGGGTTGTGTCTCCTCGATGACCTTAATGAGCCCACGACTTCTTTTCTTTGCCCGCCAGTCTTCAGTGAGATCTGGTGAAGCATTAGTGGCCAACCACGTAGATGAACCCAGGAGTTCCGGCCACCGAGACCAGGGCTGGCTTGGGCCTGGCCTGCTGCAGGGGCGGGGTGGAGGGAAGGAGCCACAGCTGGGGATCTGGTCCTCTTCAGATCGTCTCTGGCTCCTTTGCTAAACAACTAAGGGAAGAAAGGCCCCTGTTTGGTGGGCCTGCCCTGGCTGAGTCTCTGTTGTGGGCAGGATGTTGTTATTGTCCTTTCTGTGTTCTCACTGAATGACATGGAGCCTGTTTATTCTAAGAGGCTGCCGTTGGGCGTTCCCAGCTCCACGGCCCCCACCTGGCCCAGGCCTTCATTACTCCTTGTCTTGCGCTGCCCAATTTAGTTCCCAGACTGCATCTGATCCCCCCCCCTCATTCCCCACAGTTGTCCCTTTTTAATTCAGAGCTGTCCCTGGAGTCTCCCATCCAAATCACAGTATATTCATCTCAGTCCTCTGGCCTTCTGCAGAGAGTGGCTAAGCCAAAGGTCAGGACCCAACTAAAAAAAAATTTTTTTTTTTGGTACCAGTACCAGGGATTGAACCCAGGGGTGCTTAACCACTGAGCCACATCCCCGGCCTTTTTAAAAATTTTATTTAGAGATGGTCTTGCTGATGTGCTTAGGGTCTTGCTAAGTTGCTGAGGCTGGCTTTGAACTCCTGTCTCAGCTTCCCAAGCCACTGGGATTGCAGGCTGTGCTACAGTGGCTGGCCTAGGTGCTATTCTTATTACCTCGTAGAGAATAAAGTCAATTCCCCTAGTTTGTCTGGTGCATGATGGATGGATGTCAGGTCTTTCTGCTCAGCCTTGGCTTAATCCTGACCTCAGTTTCAGTCAAGCCTCAGTCTCCTCCAATTTCTGGAAGAATCTCCCATCAGGACACTGTCTAGACATAGCCAACAGCATCCGATTCCATCTTCCTATTGTGCAACAGTCAGAGGTGCACGAAGTTGGTTTCCTCTCTAGACCATAAACTTCTTGAGAGCAGGGGCTCCATCTTATTCATCTCTAGACTGTGGTTTTTACAAATTGGGAACATACAGTGAGTAAATTGCCTTTAGGTTACACAACATCAAAAGGATTGTAAAGGATTTCAACTCAAAGCACTAAAAAGAATAACAAGGTATTTGTCACATAAGTCAAATCTGCAGACAAAATACAAGGTACACAGTGAAGGTACTTCTTCTTTTGTAGAAACAATTTCCTTTTTGTATATGGTATTCCTTTGAACTAGCTTGATGGTGTAAAGGGGCCTTTCCGTTTTCTTGAGGTTGGAGGAGGGATGTATGCTGTCAGGTTAGGTTAACGACATGCCCCTTCATGCACATCTCCAACGCTCAGAATGCACAGAGCTTCTATCTTTAGATGGACTTTGGTCATTTTCTGTTTGGAGGTTAGAATTCAGATGTGAGGTCCAGGAGCTGAAGATAGGATCGTCTCTGGAGTGGTGGCCTGGTTTTAGGTCTCTTTTGGGCAAGGGTCAAGACTTGTTGCCTTCTCAGTTGCAGTTTCTGGGCCACGGTGTGAGGACACTCAATTCCTCATGCTCAAGAACTGGGCTGACTCCACCATCTTTCACGAAGACAGGCTTCACAGGGATTTTTTTTTTTTAAGCCAATGCCCGTCATATCTGAAAGTAGAAACTCATGGTGTTTTAGGGAACCCTAACAAAATTATTTGGTAAGCTGCATGGCCAATTGAGGTTTCCACCTCATGTTTCTGGGATCCTTCAAGTTTTAGGTATTTTGTCGAAAATATTTTTTTTTTCACTTTAAAAATTAAGTTCTATACATTTATAATGTCCAAATCCAACTTCTTTCCTTTGCCAGTGGCCATCTTATAGTCATAACTTCATCTTGTAGTAGATGTTTCCAAGTTCAATCACCGAACAATATGCAATGTGGTTCTGCTGCTTCACAGATGACTTTCAAATTTCTTCTATCAAAAAGTCAAAACAGCACTAATATGCCATTATGTAAAAATGTGAGTATGTAACAGAAGTGAGTCTGTATTATGTATTTGGGGAGTTCAAAACCCAATTGAGTCGAATGTATGAAAGATGATATGTCTTGAGCTCTGTAATGTTTTGAACAATCAATAAAAAAAAAAAAAAGTCAAAACAGTGGGCTGGGGATTTGGCTCAAGTGGTAGCGCACTCGCCTGGCATGCGTGCAGCCTGGGTTCGATCCTCAGCACCACATACAAACAAAGATGTTGTGTCTGCCGAAAACTAAAAAAAAAATAAAAAAACATTAAAATACTCTCTCTCTCTCTCTCTCTCTCTCTCTCTCTCTCTCTCTCTCTCTTAAAAAAAAAAAAGTCAAAACAGCAATTTTGAATTCTAAAAAATCAGAAAAGTGTTGGAATAATAATAATAAAAAATAATGATAATAATGATAATAATAATTCTAAGTGTTTGAATAAGATCATGGATATGGGCTCCAACCTCAATGTGGAGTTCATTGAATTTGGTGAATTTGAGCAGGCTGTTTCCTCCTCTTGCTGTGTCTCTGTAGAGCTGAGACAAAGATGGGGGCCCCAACCCTCTCAGGGATGTGAAGTCGATAAAATAATGTATGGACACATTTTTAGAATAAAGGTCACTGTGTAAGTTTGAATTAAGTAGTGAACCTAAGTTGTCTTTTGGTGCTGTATCTTTTATGCAGATAGATCCCTTATAAAATATTTCTATCTCAGTGACAGGTGAGAAGTGGCTTATCTGTCAAAACCATTCTCTAAAACTCATTTATCTTTTCCTCCTTCCCTGCCTTATCTCCTTCACTTTTGGGTGCTGCAAAAATGGCCTCATTTTCCATGACAGATGCTGTGTTAAGTTGCTCTGCGTGTTCCATATCCACCCCGACCCTTGGTAGCTACGAGCAGGTCCCTGTGAGGTTGCTTCTCAGCAGGATTTTCCCTCCTTCTGGCTGGCCTCATGGTTAGTGGTAAACCTGGAACTGCTTCAGAGTAAGGTGACTCTTCTTATTGGTGCATATTAATTGTGAATGATGAGTCTTGTTGTAGGTACATGACTATAACATAATTGGAACAATTTCACTCCCAGCGCCTCTCATTACTCTCCTCTGCCCCCTCCTCTTGTCCCCTTCTTTTAATCTATGGTTCTTCCTTCCACTTTCATGACACCTTTATCTACCTCTTCCATCTTGTCCACCTTATCCCACTAAGTTCCACATATGAGAGAAAGCATACAGTTCTTGTCCTTCTGAGTCTGGTTAGTTTAACTTAACATGATGCTCTGTGGTTCTATCCAATTCCTGCATATCACATAATTTCTTCCTTCTTCATGACTAAAACTCCATTATGAAACAGAGCATGGTGGTACCCGTCTGTAATCCCAGCGTCTCGGGAAGCTGAAAGAGGACCACAAGTTCCAGGGAGGTCTGGGCAACTTAGGGAGACCCTAAGCAATTTTGTGAGACCTTTTCTCAAAAAAAAGTGGGGGCAGCTGGGGGGTGTTGCTCAGTGATAAAGCACCCCAGGGCTCAATTCCCAGTCGAAGCAAAAAAAAAAAAAAAAAAAAAACAAACAAAGCCTCCATTGTGTATATATGCATTTTCTTTATCCATTCATCTGTTGATGGCCACCTAGGCACATAGCAAACCTTGGCCATTGTGAATTGTGTCGTGAGGAACATGGGAATAAGTAAGCTGATAGGGCAAGATGTTCTTGAGTCCAGTTTTCCTTCATTATTTTAACCAGGTGCTAATAAAAATCAACATGTGGGTAACCTCTCATCAAGACTTAAGCAATTCTTGCCTGATTTCTTAGAAGTTATAGAGGGAAAAATGTCATTCTTGAGCTCTTTCTCAGGCTTGTGATTCTTGTCAAAATAGAGGTATTTGCCTTAAGGACTTTTCCAAACCCATTACTTTTCTATAAAAGACTCTCAATTGAAATAATACATTTCCTATTATGTAGTGACTCTCAATGCCGGAGACTCAAAATACTTGAAAAAATTTTTAAATTCCTATTCAAGGACCATTTTAACCATTGTAAAATTCACAAATGGTGATATACAGTGGCTACTTTAATACCCGTGCTGCCATATTAATAGAACCCAGATGTAAAAAGAAGAGAAAGGATCATATATCTTAATAATCATCCAGTGCTCTTTTGGAAATGCCGAGTAATCTCTGGCTGGAATCACAGCGACAAGGGCATTATTTGAAGAGCAGCGTATGATGCCTAAGGACCTAGAGAAACTATGACCAGGCTTTCCCTCTAAACTGAAGGTACGCCACCTTCATATGGCCTTTGTGGGGACGATGCTTCCCAAGGCCACATTGTCTCATTTGGGTTTTTCTTGTATTTAAGTAAAAGAACCTGGCTTTAGAGGTGTTCTCAAATAATCACTGGTGGAATATGGTATTTCACTGCCTCGTCCTCCCCGCCAAAGCCTGGAAAGCCCAACTTCAAAGTGTTCTAATCCAGTCTGCTCCCAGCTTTGCCTGATCCGTTGGAGCCACCAATCTCGGGGGAGAGCTGAAGGCCTATTTGCTTCAAATGTCACCCCTCACCTGGCTAAAATGCTACCGTCATTCAGAACACTATTTTGAGGAATTTTAGAAATTTGAAGTATTTAAAACTGTCTTGTAGTGGGTGATTTATTAGCATTACTTGTAAAGAGAAGGAATTGCATGAGTCTATGCAGGTATTAGCTGTGTAGTTGGAAAAGGGATCCCTATAAGGGCTTGCTCTAGAAAAATAGGGTTTTCTAAAGATGATTTTTTTTTTAACTTTAAAAATAGTTGATAAATAAATGTTTAATTTTCTCTCCCCCTTTGGGGGAAGGACTTCCTGGACATTAGGAATATTTTAGAATTATTTAGTTATTTTAGTCTCAGGATGTTTTTGACTGGAATAATACATTCCAATAGGGAAGGAATCTTCCTCTCCAGCTCTAGCAAAAAGGGGTTATGGCCTTTGCTCAAGATGGAAATGAAGGTAATGGTAATTGTATCACTGAAATACCTGATGCCCTTTGTAATTTTATTATGCATTTTAGCAAACGACTTGAATTTGTCCTAATATTGGTTGCTCAACTGGTATGTTTTGCCACAAGGACTAGGTTATTAGTGGCTAGTGGATAAGGAGGACAACTTAAAATTCCTCTGCAATCTGTCTTTCAGCACATGGAGAGGTGGGCGTGCAGTCTGTGCTTGCTGAATGAGTCATACCAGATCCCGGCACTGTCACAGAATATCTGTCAGCATTAAGGCGTCACAGACTGGGCTCTTACACTCCTGCAAACTAACACTCAAAGAGAAGCTGTCATGTGTGCATAATGGGACGTGGTGGTGCCAAACGAAAAAAAAAATCTTTTAAAAATTTCTGAGCTCGTACTTACACTTGTGTTACAATTTCATTATTTTTTTGAGATATGTAAGTGAATTAGCAACTATCGAGGGTATAAAAATTATCCTGAGAATGGCCTGGTGATAGTTAATCTTGGCAACCAGTGATGATAAATAATTGCTCTAGACTTCTTCACTGTTTTCCATATCCCCTTCTTACTGATACTCTGTGTTTGTGAAACAACACATCTTCTATTGGGCTTTGGTTTATGGTATATTTCCCTAAACAATTATTCTGTTTAGATCCCTAGTGTGTTACCAGATGTTACTAGTTGTTTCATGAAAAATACTTTGCTGTATTAGCCAGGGTTATTCTAGGGAACAAACCCATACGATGTTATGAAGAACTTGGTTAGATGGAGCTGGCCCATCTGATTATGGAGGCTCGAAGTCCAAAATCTGTGATTGGACCAGTAGGCTTGGAACCTGGGTTCCAAGGATATTGGAAGATAATTGCTGGAGAACCCCCTCTTGCTTGGGGAAGCTAGCCTCTTTCTCTGTTCAGATCATGGGGAAGAGGCCACCCACATTATGCAGGGCAAAGTTCTTCACTCACAGTCCACTGATTTAAATATTAATCTCAACCAAAAACACCATCCAAGTTGATATATAAAATTAACCATCATTATGAAGAAGGAGGTCAGTGGGCAGAGAAACAGTGAATATTACGGCTCCTTTATGGAGGGAGAATCATAGTACACATCAAAACTTATTTGCACATGGAAGCTTTCCCTACTCCCTCCATGTCTTTTTTCCCCCTGTAAAATTTACTACCATTTTTCTGGATTATCAGTGGTTAGAGGAACATAATCAGATAAAAAAAAAAGTGGTCTATGGAATGGTGTCTGTTCAGGCAATGGGAGATTTGGGGATTAAAGTACTGATATCAGCATCCTTACTGAAGCTGGGAGTCTTGATGGGTTTTTATCCATTTGATTGGCTGGGTGCTCGCCAGAAGCTGTGTCAGCTAATGCATGGGGCCAATGAGCGGGAAGTGGGGTGTAGAGATGGAGAGTGGATAGGCACAGGGATGTCTAAGGAGATTGGGGAGGCCCCCTTGTTGGTTATGCTTCATCCCCTGATAAAACCCAGTCAAGCAAAAGGCAGGGCAGAGGGGACATGATGACCACTACCCGATCTGTGTCTACAGAGGGTCCTGGGCTGGCATTCCATGCACAACTGGTAAGATGTGAAACACAGGTGCCGGTCCGGTCCTGAGTATCTCCAGCACTGGCCCAACATGAGCATCTGACAGAGAATCATAAGAAAACAACTTCACCCTTGCTGTGGTTTGGATGTAGCTTCTGAAATTTAATCTCTATTATGAGATATTCAGTGGAAAAAATTTTATCTGATCCCTGTGTTTAGTGATAAAGGCCTTTGGGTGGTGATTAAGATTAGATACAGGGCTGGGGATGTGGCTCGCCTGGCATGCGTAGGGCCCGGGTTCAATCCTCAGCACCACATACAAACAAAGATGTTGTGTCCGCCAATAACTAAAAAATAAATATTAAAAAAAAAAGAGATTAGATACAAAGTCATCAGGTGGAGCTCCCATGATCCGAGCCTGGTGACTTTATAAGAAAAGGAAAAGAGACCCACGTGTGTCCTCCCTATTTCTTGCTACGTGATGTCCTCTTTCACCTTGGGACTCTGCCACAAGAAAGCCATCACCTCAACCTTAGAGGTCCTCAACCTTGGACCTCTGAAAGTATGAACCAAAATAAGCCTCTGTTCTTCATAGCTCACTGAGCATTCAGATATTTCATTAGAGTAACAGAAAACAAACTAAGAGAAGTTGGTACTGAGTCGTTGGGCTATTGTTAATAACAAATAACTGAAAGTGGAAGTGGCTTTGGCATTGGGCAATGGGTAGAGGCTGAAAGTTTGGAGGAGGAGGCTAGAACAAACTTAGAATTCTGTACATTGACCATCACAAGTGATTCTGGTGAAGGTGGAAGCCAAGAAGACAGGGAACTCCTCTCAGATGGAAATGAGGGCTCTATTGGAAATTGCAAAGGCCATTCTGGTTATACCATGGCAAAGAACTTAGCTGCATTGTGTCCATGTCCTAAGACTTTATGAAAGGTCAAACCTGAAAATGATGAACTATTTGGCTGTTGGAGGAGATTTCAAGATAGGAAAGGATCCAGGCTATGGCAGGGGTAGTATTGACGGCTTTGGTCGGATTGCCAGTGAGACTCAGGAACAAAAGAAACATAGCAGAAAAGCTTGAAAAATTCCTAGCCTGGAGAAAAAGGAGTGTCCAGGAGAGGAGGGCATGGACAAGCACCTGCTTTCTAAGGAGATTAGCAGGGATTCTGGTCACAGGACAACTGGAAAAAGCCTCGGAGCATCTCAGAATTCTTTGAGGTTGCACTTCCCATCAGAGGCCCAGAGGTCTTCCAGGGCAGAAGTGTTTTATGGGCCAAGCCCAGGGCTCTCCATGGACTTGATGTCTCCCGCCCCTCCAGTCTCCTCAGTGGAAGACCATGATGTCTACGTGGTGCTGGTTTTATGAATGTGCAGAATGCAAGAGTTATGGAGTCAGGGTGGCTCCCACCAGGATTTCACAGGAGAGCCTAGGAAGCAGGGAAGAAGAGAGACCCTGATTGGGTGATGTCTACTGGAGCCACAGCAAGGTCCCCAGTCAGGTACACACACATGCACACACATGGTCCTTGTCTCTTTCCATGTGATACCCTGTGCCACAGTAGACCTCTGTCAACACGAAGGCCATCACCACACATGGATTTTTGATCCAGAACCAGAATTGTGCCAAAACAAACTTTTTTTAAAAAATATGTTACCCAGTCTCAGATATTTCATTAGAAAACAGAAAACAGTTTGACAGCCACTATTTTTCTCCATTTGTATATTCATAGGCTTATAATATATATTTTTAAAAAATATTTATTTTTTAGTTATAGTTAGACACAATATCTTTATTTCATTTATTTATTTTTATGTGGTGCTGAGGCTCAAACCCAGGGCTTCACATATGCTAGGCAAGCACTCTACCACTGAGCCACGACCCCATCCCCATGATATACATTTTAAAAAAATTTTAAAAATGTTTTTATTTTATTCATTTATTTTTATGTGGTGCTGAGGGTTGAACCCAGGGCCTTGCATGTGTTAGGTGAGCGCTCTACTGCTGAGCCACAACCCCAGCCCTGATGATACGCATGTTTAAGGCAAGAAAATAATGAATCATCTTTCATCCTGTCATTCTGGAAAATTTGATGAGGGAGCGAAGAAAGACATGGAAATATGTTATTTGATAAAAATTTCCTGAAGCCTACATTCAAGTGTGTGGCAATCCTAGGTGAATCATGGAAAACTCTCAAGCCGCATAATTTAATCTGAAAACAAATGCTCAGTCTGTACAGTTAATCCGTAGATAATGATCATGCTGAAATAGACAATCACCTCATCAGGAATGTGATTCTTGGCTTATCCCTTTCTCATCTCCTAACTGCAGTCCTTATCCCTGGTCCTTAATGGCACAGGTGGGCACTGGGAAGAGTCTAGAGGAACAGGGAAAGGAAAGAGGTGGGGAATAGATGATCAAGGGCCGGAGGGCTGTTGGGTTTGGTTTGGAAAAGATACCCTTGAAAAGGACATCTCTGAAAATGTGACTTGGGTGCTAAATTAGAGAGCACGGGTTTCATCCACCACCAAGGTCTGGAGGGGCACTGAAGGCCTTTGACCAGGAACGGTATGGACACATATGCATTAAAATCATTCTGCTGTCCACTGAAGTGTAGCTTGGTGGCAAGGGTGTGAGGATAGGTGGGATAGTCCTGGTAAGCTTTGTGGGTACCATCTCATACACTGAACAGGTACACTGAGGTCAGGTACACAGGCCACCTATTTTGCTGTAATATGGGCTTTTGAGATCTGGATTTCCTCACGCTCAATCTGTGATGAAGGGAATAATGTCTGTGCTAAACACAGTTTGTACTTTTCCAAATCTGCTCATCCCCTTTTTCCCCTTCCGACCAGGGAGGCCTAAGTGACAAACTGTGCTACTACTTGATCTTCAGACAGATAGCCGCTGTGTCAGCCTCCCCTGGGTGTGATGTGATGGTCAGGCATCAGGGGACGGGACAGCTGCAGCACTGTCTGCTCAGGGCACCCTTGGGGGCTCTGGTTTTGCAGCTGCCACCTGGGCTGGGGGCAGGGTTATGACACAGCTAGAGGGTAGCAGAATTGCTATACACTGAAGTAAATGTCACCAAGGTAGGCCAGGAGACAAGAAGGTAGCTGAGAGATGCCTGCCTCCCTCCCCTCCCCACCCATCTTTTCCGAGGTGCGTGGTTCCTGTGACCTTTCTGGATACAGCTCTCATGACCACCTCCCTCCCTGCCTCATTCCCCTTTCCCCTCACTCCTGCACACCTCAGTAACCTTTAAGCTTTGTCTTAGGGCTGTTTTCTCAGGAACTAATGCCAGTATAAGAATATAGGAGTCATTTTGGTTCCTTCATGACATTTCTACTCCAGGAGAGCCAGAGTAGACAATGGAGTGGAATTAACACCTTCATCAGGAAGGATAGAAGACGTAGGCTCATCCGCGTCCAAGCAGCAAGAGTCTTTTGGGCTGCATTGTAAGAATTAAAATAAGGGCCTGATTCTGCGGCATCCTTTTTGAGAAATGGGGCTCTGGGCCCATATACAGGGAGCCCACAGGCTCCCCCTCCTGCCTCCTCTGCGTGCCTCTGAACCCCACAACTCTGCTCTGCATAAGGTGTTGTGAACATTGGCACCCTGGTGTTTCCCTGCATTTTTAATAGACAGTGGTGTCTTCCAACCCGATTGAGCTGCCTGCCTATTCCCTTCAAGTTATCTTCCCAGAAGCCAGTTACTGCTTTGGTGAGGACTCTGGTTACAAAGTCTCATAGTTGTGGGGTGGTCCTCCCAGTCCTCTGTAATTTTCATGCCTTATCTTTTTGAAAACGTGCAGGGTACTCAGGAGCAGAGGTTGCAGTGCAGCGGAGATGCTGGTGTCCCAAGGAGACATGACATCAAGACTTACTGAATGAACAAAATGTAGTCCAAGTTGTTCTAGGGATTCAGAAAGTGACATCTACATGATTATATGGTTATTTTTTAAGCTGTTACATTGTAGCTAAGTCACGTTTCCTGCTTGGCATCAGTCTATTCCTGGATGGTGGGGTAAGATACTATGCTTCCCCTCTGAATCCACTCTTTTCCTTTTCCAGTGTGCCCTGCAGGTCTGGCTGTATCAGCGGTGACTCTTGCTGTAGGGCCTCCTGTTAGGTCCAGCCGGTAGGAGGGAAGAAAAGGAGATTGGAGGTGGCAGAGGGCCAAGGCAAGTGTCCAGTCTGTGGTTCTCCTGGTCTGTGTGTTCACTTACTTCCTGCTGGATCTTTGACTACAGAACAACTTTCTTTGAAGGTTTGTGTGTTTGCTAACCTTGAGCAGGTGAACCAGTGAGGCAGCTTCCTTACCTCTTGTTAGAATTAGAAATTAACGAGGAATGGGGTGGAGTGGGATGGAATTTTACTATGTCTTCAAATAACAGAAGGAGTATCCTTGGCAAACGTGTATTCCCCAAGCAACATAACATACATTTGAAAATGTGCCATCTAAAACATAATCCAATCTGTTTTTTTTTTTTTGAATGATTCAGAAGATAACTTCAGTAGACAGCAGTGTCTCAAGGGTCTTGGTCATGACTAACAGTTATAATTGTACTAAAGATGTGTGGACAGACTGTTTATCAGGACACTGGAGAGCAGCAGAATTTTCTATACTTTGGGTATAAAAATCCTTTATGCCTACTGTAAAAATCCCTTATGAACACTGCTAAATTGCAAATAAAACAGAGACCTGGAAAAATGGTCATATCAAAGGACTTGCACTTTTAAATAAAGTCAGAAATATTTGTTGAATGTCTCCCAGGCTCCAGACATTCTTATGATCTGGTCCCTGTATTTCCTTTCAATCTTGGGGCAATCCAACAAAGTGGTTTTGTTCTGGCTGTTTTGTAGTTGAGAAGTTCAATAACAGGATCACGGCCACACATCTGGTAGGGGACAGAACCCGGAGCAGAGGCCAGGCTTGTTAGATTCCAAAGTCCACCCTCCTTCATTAGACCAGTTGCTCCTGAAGGACTGTTGGGAGAGAATGAAGAACTCACAACTTGGCTCTTCTGAGCGTACATGGCTTGAACCGTCCTTGGAGAGGTTACTCCCAGCTGGCTGTGGTGGCCAGAGCTTCTCTTTTTGTTCTTGCTTCTGGGTGGAACTGGTTCTTATGGCTTAAGCATTGGTCTGTGCAAAGGCTCAATACCCAGATATTTGCCTGCAAGACCATCCTTTGCGGTAATGGCCGCCAGTCACCAGGCTGCCAGATCCCAGGGCTGAATTTTTCACCCCAGGGAAGGGATGGCAGCCACTTTTCTGCGGAGCACCTGCAGGACTGCAGGTTGACTCAGGGAGCCCCGGGGCTTCAGGGGAGCTGTGATAATGAAAGCAATGCTTTTTACTTACTCTTGAAGAGCTGCCTCAAAGTAGCAGACCATGCTCAGCAGGCAGAGGCACGCACGGCTCTTCAGGTCCCATAATGAGGCAACAAGCTGTTCTATGAGAAGGCAAAATAAAGGCTTATTTTTCAATATTTTATGTTCCTCAGATGCAGCCCAAGTGCAATTAAATCCTGAAGGGCAACCCAGACCTGGAAAGTCTATCCCAGCTCTTCTGGAGGTGGTGGGCAGTGGGGACAAGCAGTGGCTGGGGAAGAGGATCGCATCCAGGAATGAGGCACTGGGGGTCCCCACCAGCACCTCACTGGAGCCTGCAGTTGACAAACCAGCAAGGTGAGGTGGTGGAGTTTTTGAGAACTTGGGCTCTGGAGAGAGACTGCCCGTGTTCCTGTCCTGACCTTGGCACTTGCCTCTGTGCCTTAGTCTCACTCATGGCCTGTAGAATTGGAATAAAAAACACATGTCTCCAGAGGGTTGTTGGGAGCCTTATTTTGGGTAATGCTTGTGAAGCATAAAGTACAGGATAAACTGCGTGTTAGAGACCGTTCTTACAATTCTCAATTTTCAGAGTCTCAGAGATGTGAATCAGCTTGGGTGAGATCACACAGCTGTTGAGTGAATTAGGGTCGGAACTCAAGTCTGCCCAAATTTAAAGCTGTTTTCTCACTTTTATGCAGAAAAGAGTGACCCTGGGAGATCTGTTGTAAAAGTGAATGATGCCCAGCTAATGTCCCCTGGTGATATTTAGGCCCAAAGAGGGACAACTCTTGGGGTAACAACTTCTGATGCTGCCCAGGATAGGTGAGGGCAGCATCAATGTCCACATCCTGGCAGTGTCCCGGGGCCAGGAAGTTAGACCAGGAGAAAAGAGAGACACGTGGATGGTGCCAGATGCGAAAGCCAATATTGAAAACCAGTTCCAGGTGAGATTCCCCTGAGAGAATCCTTCAGACATGTGGCTTCAATGTAGGCCAGTTCCAAAATATTCTTCCCTTCTCGTTCTACCGTTCTGTATTGGAAGGGTTTGGGGATGGCTTTGCTGAGAAGGGTTGTGGGTCATGGACATGAGCCATCCAGAATCTAGGGAACCACAGTGCTATCAATACTTGTTCAGTGTGCTGTCTCCCAAACGGAGAATATTGGCTGCCATGGATTACGTGGCCACTGACATTTATTACGAGAATGAAAGGGTGAATGAAGGAAAGAGGGCAAACTTAATGAATTGAAGTTTTGCATGCCAGAGGAGAACAGAGAAGTGCTTCATGAATACCACCCGGGGTGGAGCCAAATATGGCACCCAGGCCGCTGGCTAGGAGACCAAAGCAGGGCAGGCGTGTGAATAGCAGGTATTTTGCAAAGACTGCACACTTCCCCTCCTCCCCTCCCTCAGGGTGGGCATTGCATGTCAGGAGAAAGGACCCACCTACCCAGGGCCAGGAAGGCTTTCAAAATACAGGAGAGGGAAGCCCTGGAATACCAGTTTGTTACTTCCACGGGGGCAGGGTAGCTGCTGGGCATCTCCAGAAGGCACACTGTGGGGGTGGAGGGGTGAGGCTGGTCTGGCAAGTTGGGAGGCTGTTTCAGTAATTCAGGTGAGAACTGAGGAGGGCTTGACTCAAAGGCAGGTGGCGCGAACATCCTGGAGGTGGTGTGTTCTGGAAATGTTTGTAGGGAGGACCGTCAGCACTTATTGGACTCATCACATCCTGCCCTGAGGCCTTAGATGTCCCCAAATAAAGTGAGTTTATAGTTTCCAGCTGAGAATGTTGGCCAGCCACCAGCAATTGCTAGGAACTGGCTTTTTTAGAATGACTGCTATATTCATTGTTTTTGAGTTTCTGAGCACCATCTGTTGGGTTCCACGGTGTCTTTCTTTTCATACTTATTACAGATCTATTGAAATGGCATTGAATCCCACAATTTTGCACCTGGAAACCATTGTACCTTTTTCACTGACCTGGTATTGCAGCTCCTCACTGTCCCTGTCTCTGTCTCTGTCTCTCTCTCTCCTTTGGCTATAAATGGCCACACATTTCAGAACCACACTGCCCTACAACTTTGATTCTAATGCAGGAAGGGAAAACTTTTGTGATTAGAGGTACCTTTAAATTGCATTAATGCCTCAGTTGGTCCTAATTCACGTGCTTGCAGGCGTCTGTGGCTCTGACAGACAGGGTGTGTGTGGTGCCAGGGATCCCCTTCATTCTACAGGTAGACTCTCACTTGCTCCTGAGCTCGTCCCATGAACCCCTTGGTTCTCTACTGGAACCAGGAAGTTTCCCCAGAGATTTGTTGCAAAGGCTGACAGTGTCAGGCCTGTCCCTCCTCTGGTGGTCACATTTACCTGCCAGCCACTATCTGCCCGTGCCATGAATGTCACTTGAAGTAAGTCAGAGGGCATACCATGGTTGGTCCCCTTCCAAGAAGTCACTTTGGGCCCTTCCTGTAGGTCTGCCTTCTTGCTGGTAGTGTCCTGTGCTCAGTCCCAGCCTCCTGCTTGCCTCTGACCTGGGCTTTCCTATTGTCCCAGGGTATTGGCCCTGACTTCTGGCCTTGGCTTTGCTCATGTTCTGACCTGCACCTGTGAGTGCCACGTTCTGACTCATCCACAAGGACCTGAAAACTCCTCCGTGCCCTCCAGTCCAGTCTGGGTACCAGGCCTCTGCTCTTGCCATGGCCCTTTCCTGTTGGTCCTGCTCTGTGGTGCTTCATGTCCCCCAGTGGCAATGGAGGCCATTTGGCTTGGCGGTCCCTAAATGTGCCTGTTTGGCTGAGGGAGAAGCTAGGGCCCAGTTCCTACGTCATTATGCAGGATGCTCCCTCTGGGCATCTTTCGATCATTCCACATCTGGACCTCAGAGTTTTGAGTTCTAATTCTCTTGCTATTCAACAAGTTTTGAAAACCCAACATTTTATTCTACATTTTAATTTTTTTGGATGAAACTAATTAACTTGATGACATCTTTTAAGCTGTGCTCATTGGCCCCTTTAAGGAGCGTGTGTGCTTTCTTGGGTACAATGGGAGTAAGGACATACTCCCCTAAATACGGCATCTGCCATTTGAGAAAACAGCAGAAGCAGGAAGCCACTTGCCTCTTCCCCTCCCCCCTCCTGGGAAATGTGTCTTCAGTCTCTGATTTTCCTGCTGTCCCTGGACCTGCAAGAAAAGAGCATTCATGTCGTGAAAGACGGAGGACACAGAAGAATTGGGTTTTATACATCCATCCAATTGTACTTCTCCACAACCACCTGTTTCTTCATCAAACCTAGCATAAACAAATACACATTTTTACTAGTCGTTTTACTTCTTAATTTCTGAAGTTTCCCATACCTCCTGAATAGTTAGAGTAAATAAGTTTGTGTGCTCTTCTCTTGCTAATCTATTTTCTGTTGAAGGAACCCCAATATGAACCTTAGTCATAGAAAAAAGGGATTTCTCATCCCTGACAGGTACACCATCTGATTTTAGTGTTTGTTTGTTTTCTGGAAGGTGGGGATTGCTTTTCTGCTTAACGTAACTAATGTGACTAATTATGTTTTAATGCAACCAGGAATAGGCTTGGACTAGGTTAATACTATTGATGATCATGATGAAGGTTTCTTTGTGAAACAGAACACTTTAGGAAAAAGTGCTCCCTATGTGCTCTTTTTGGTAGGTAACCCAACTCCTGGTCTGGCCAAGGTATCTGCTTCTAGTACGTAACTCTGAGATAAGTAAATGGTCAATTGGTGACCTAACAAAAATGTCCAAGGAAATTTAAATGATTATCAGCTTCTGACATCCAAAATAGGTTTTTGCTGCCAAATAATAGGCTTGAAACCCAAGTTCAACCCCAAGCAGCACATCACGATCTGAAACCTGCCTGTTCTGTTCAGGAGTGACTTGAGAGGGAGAGAAAGTCCCAGAAGGGGAAAGAAGAAGACATCTTGTGTGTTTCTGGAAGAGAATCCAGAGAAAGGACTATGTCCTTAAAGTTGAGAACACTGAGAGTTTGGGCTTTTTAAAAATTCTTTCTTTATTTAATCAATGTTTGGAGCTCCTGGAGGAGATGCTGGAAAGCTGGGGACAGCCCCATTGAAGTGATTTAGGAAACGGAGTGGGCCAGGATTTCATGTGCCCAATTTTCTTCTGCTTCTGGGGTGTGGATGGGATCTAAAGTTTCCTTCATGCTCCTGTGTGGGGCTGAGGAGGGAGAGATAGAACAGCAGGAAAGTGAAGAGAGAAGGAGGGGTGTTGGCGACTCCTGTGCTTATGAGAGAAGGGAGGCCAGGTCAGTGAAGAAGAAACACCTTGCGGACATGAATAATTCAGTTTGACTGGATACAGGGAGATTGTAGCAGAGTGTGTAGGAGCCCTTAACGAGATATCCTGGAAGGCTGTGCTTCGGGAACTCAATGATGGTCACCTTGGTTCTTGGAATAACAGAAAATCTTGCCTTCTTTTTCCTTCTGCTTCTATTTTTCTGATATTTTTTTTAAATGAGTAGTGTTCATTTTATAAAAAAGAAGGTACAAAGTGATCTTCAAAAATAAGAAAGGGGATTGGGGTTGTGGCTCAGTGGTAGAGTGCTTGCCTCACGTGTGTGAAGCACTGGGTTCAATTCCTAGCACCACATATAAGTAAATGATTAAAATAAAGGTCCATCAACAACTAAAAAAAGATATATACCCCTTTAATATATAATTAATACATTAAAAAAGGAAAGGCGATCATATTAGATGTTTTTCTGTAACATTTAAAAAATATTTCAAAGCCATCCTTATAATTTTATGGATATAAATCTATTCTTTCTTGTCTCTTTAATGCATACATACACTTTTACACAAATGGAATCATGCATTTTGGTTCAATCTCCTTTTCTATTTTTCCTCTACCCTTCTGCACCCCATCTACAGCCCCCACCCTCTAGCTCCCCAGGAAAAGTGTTAGCAATCTGGTGTGTGTCCTTTAGTACTATTTTCTACATAACCATATACGTATGACCATGCATGACCCTACATGTAGACTTGTACACATCATAGTCATATACATGTATATAAACATTTAGACACAGGCATGTTTAGATACACTATAAGCATTTTTTTTTAAGATAACAAAGGTGGGATCACACTCTGAATATGTCCCTACACCTCACTTTTTGTACTCACAACCACCTTCTGGAGATACTCAAGGCCACTGCTATAACTCCTATTCTCATTGCTTTGTGATTCTCCATGATGATGTTACATTATAATTCAATCATCCACAGGTGGGAGTTTTGAACATTTCCCCACCCGCCACACACACTTTTGATTGATGCATTTTGGTTGTACATACTGATAAGATTTGTTGCTACGCCTTCCTACTTGTACACAATATATAATATAATAATATAATTTGAACAATACTACGCCCCAACCCTTCCCACCTTCCTTTTTCTTGATTCTAGGAGATGGTGGCTATTTAGCCACTGTCATTTGAAAGTTTATATGCTCTGTATTTCAAATAAATTAAGTTTTATTGACCTGATTATGTTGGTATGCCTGGTTTTTATCCATGTATGTCTAATGACATTCAAACTAACTAAGAATAGTTTTTTTTAAGCATGAGACAATACTTTTTGGTTAATGTGAGTGTCATACAGTAACACTGTAGAATAATTAATCAATAAATATTTTGGAGTCTTTATTACATGACATCTAACTTCACTTGAATTGATGATTTGCCAGACTCTTAAATAGAACTTTCGCAATTTTCTGTAGAGGGATTAAAAATAATCAAAATCAAAAAGGTGGGGAATTCTATTTGAATTAATCAGTTATTGGAAAAATAGGCCTGATCTTCACAAGGCAATAAAGTTTTTATTGTTTTATTAAAATTTCCACTGCAAGGATTGCATTTAGTATTTTACAGTCAGGCGTAGCTCATATCTGAGTTTTAGAGGTTAGTAAAAATAACCTTAGCTTCTCATTGTCAAACTTTCCTCGTTCTCTCTAGCAATTAGCTTATGCCCTGAAGATTTGAGTTATAGGCAATCAACGCCAAATTGAGATGACTCCCAATTATACATGTAAGTCTGTATTTTTAAAAGGGTACATATAACATACCCCTTTAATATATAATTAATACATTATATTTAAATGCAAATTTTAAATATTATATATTATATATGCATACATATACACATCTAAATCCTCTTTTAATTTTTAAGACCCCTTTTTTAGAATTGTGAAATCTTTTTTAAAACAATAGATAAAAATTATACTTTTTATTTTAGTTTGCCAAGAGTTTTAGATCATGCTAACCAAGTACTAATGCAGCAAAAGGTGATTTGCCTAGCTGAGCTGACCCTGATGACAGATTATAATCACTTCCTATCGTTTTACCACAGGAAGGCGAGGGTGTTAGCTTGTTACCTTTGCTTAAATGTCTACCTGTGGCTTCCATTACAAACAAAAATTAGGAAACACACTCATCCACTGTCATAAACTTTGGACTATTGACAACAAGTACATAACAAAAACTTTTTACTCTTAAACCTAAATTTAAAACCAGGTGTGAGGGCAAAGAGGTTTGCTAATGTTGCACATGGGTTATTCAGGCTCAGGGACAAGGGGTAGTGTATGATGGATGAGATTGCTATCTAAAAAAAAACCCCACTTTCGGGGCTGGGGTTGTAGCTCAGTGGTAGAGCGCTTGCCTAGCATGTGTGAGGCACTGGTTTAGATCCTCAGTACCACATGTAAATAAACGAATAAAATAAAGATATTATATCCATCTACAACTAAAAAAAAAATTTAAAAAAATCCACTTTCTTTTTTTCAGGAAATAGAATTACCTGAGGATCTGTATCAGTCATTCACCTTTGGATGGAAGTCGTGGCATCTTTGACACACAGGCAAGAGATGTAAGATGTCCGGAAGCCCTGGTGAAGGTAGTGGCTTTACCCCTGGAGAGTGGCAGAGTCCCCTTTGTAATTATAAGGCTTAATCACCACCTTTTCCCTCTGAGTGTTTTTTTTTACTCATTGCTTCTCATCTCCAAGGATGGGCCAGGAAGGTGAAACACAGACAGCTGTGGTGAGAGATTTGGTATGAGAGAACAGTTCTCCTCCACCCACACATTCTTACCCAGTGTGGGCTGAGTTCCGGCTGGCCAGCCTCTCCTGACCTCTGGGCTGACTCACCCCGTGCTTACCACCTAGTCATCTCCTCTGTCTCTGCACTGTTTGTCCAGGGGCAGAGCTGGCCTCCGGCTCACCAGCCCTGGGAAGGCACCACTGTGCTCTGGGTGTCTTCAGGGGCTGGAATGGGAGAACTTGGTGACCATCCCTCTAGCCCCTTGCTTCGTAAAAAGACGATGGAATCAGGGAAGAATGTCTTGTGCCTTCCAGATGTGTACTTTCTACTCTACCAGGCTCACTCCACTGCTCACCTACAATTCTCTCTGTGAGAGGTCAATTCTTTTGGGAGTCAAATACCCTTTGGGAGAGGTGCTATCTTAGTCAACTTGAGAGCAAAATTGTTGGGCACCTTCTGCTGTGGTTTGAATATGGTTGTTTTTCCACTAAACTTATGAAGGAGTTTAAGCCTCAAAGTGTTTATCTTAATGGAACAACTTTATACAAACATTGCATTTAGAAGTGATTAGATTGGGCCCTTAGGATGGAGACCCCATGATTGAATTCTGGTGGTTCTAAAGAGAGAGGGAGAGGGACCACATAGACATATCCATGTGCTCCACCATGATGTAATGCAGCCGTGGGGGCCTGTGCCAGAGCCTGTGCCATGCTGTTTAGACCTCCATCCTTCGAAACTGTGAGCTAAACAAACCCCTTTTCCTAATAAAGTAGCCTGCTTCAAATTATATTATGACACTCTTTGTGTGTACAAACACGTAACAATGAATTCCACTATTATGTAAAACTATAATGCACCACCAATAAAAAAATAACAGCTCTTGCCTCAGGAATTTCATTATATTCAGTGAAAATGGGCTAATAACTTCTTAGGGAAGATGGCTTTAAATTAGGATGGGACTTTTGCTGAACTAGGTGACAAGATTTCTTCTGGGGCAGAGGCCCTTGCTTGGAGCTCTTGTGGACCAGGCTGAGAGCATGGGAGAGGAGCCAAGAAGAAAATGGAAGTTGTCCGATTGCCTACATCACTGTATTTTCTGTGTCCTTCTTCCTTCCAAACCTGCTCTACTACCAGTACCCACCATCACCACCCGAAGTCCTACTCTGGGCATCCAAAGAACATTTAGGTGACGGTTGTGTCTCTGACTATACCCAGCCATGTGCTTCTTGGCTGTAAGTTGCTCCATGGAGATAAAATATTATTAGTGGTACCTTTGGGTTGTTGAGACTTCCAGATGTTTTAGCTGCTCAACTCCTTCTAGCCTCCTCTGTCCCACAATATTTTTATTACCCCAGTGAAGGGAAGACTGACTTCCAATTCTGTATAATGTCAGGTTGTGATAACTTCAGCAGGATTGAGGAGAAATTACCTTTCTTTATAAATAGTTTAAATTCTGAATGGACTTAATTATTAGGGAATTATAAGCCCATAATAATTAGCCAATTTTTTCTTACTGTAATAAAATGCCTGAGGCAGGCTGGGTTTTGCTTCTTTTTTTAACGGGTGCATTATAATTTTACATAATAGTGAAATTCACTGTTACATGTTTATACACACATGTAACAATATAATTGGAGGCAGGCTTTTTTTTTTATAAAGGGTAAATTCTGAATGGGTCTATATTTCTTTATTTGCTTCAAAAAAGATCAGAAATTGAATTGCATTTTTACCTTCTTAGAGCTTTCCAACAAAACAAAACAAAACAAAACAAACAAAACAAGATGGGCGTGGTGGCGTACACCTGTAATCCCAGCAGCTTGGGAGGCGGAGGCAGGAGAATCGTGAGTTCAAAGCCAGCCTCAGCAATTTAGTGAGACCCTAAGTAACTCAGTGAGACCCTGTCTCTAAATAAGATACAAAATAGGGTTGGGGATGTGGCTAGGTGGTTGAGTGCCCCTGAGTTCAATCCCCAGTACCAAACAAACAAACAAAAACTATTTGTGGGGGATTTCAGGTACAGGTAATGAATGATAAAATAAACTTTGGGGAATATAGAGGGTACATAGTAAGAACAAATCACCCTGCTTTAAATGAAAAACGTGAGCAAACCCTAGCTGGAGACAGCATCCTCACTGCTGTCTTTTCATTCTAAAGGGGCTCACCATCAGAATTCTGCCTGAATCTTCACTCAAATGGTTTAAAAATTTCCGCTTGGTTCTATGAGATGCCATAAGCTATTCTGTAAAAAGGAAATGCTACCATGGATTTTTCCCCCTCCAAATTGTACTTAAAATTTGGATGTAAGAAGACTTAATATGCATGACATTCCATCCATCATTGACACCCTGACAGCCTTCCATTGGCTTACTGTCAAACTGATGTGAATATATATATATGTATCTCCCTACCCAGTGTGGTGCTGGGGGTTGAACCCAGAGCCTTGTGCGTGCCAGGCAAGTTCTCAACAACTGAGCTTATCCCTAGGCCCTGAATACCAACTTTGAAGACAGCCGATCTGAGCTATGTGTCATGTTCTTCATCTTCAATATATGTTAGACTTTTTACTTCATGGACTTAGGACACCAAACAGTGTATTACACAAACCTGCTTCCCAAGGTCTACAGCTGACAGAGGGAGACCAAACAGAGAAGTATGATGCTCTGATACACCAACTGTGTCTAACATAAATGAGCTAAAATAGGAATACTCCCAAGAGAATATTAATAATGTCTTCGGTTTTTATGAAAATTATTCAAAATGAATAATACATTTTAAAATAATTTCATTTATGATCACCCAAATACGATAACACCAGCAGTTTGCATCTATTCTTTTGCCCCAGTGCACCTGCAAGAAATAGGATTTTTCTACTTACACGGCAAATGAAGACAAACATGTGCACTTGGAGTTGTTGAGATCCTGGGATTTAGTATGACAAAATAAGTTCGAATCTAAATTCTAACTATTTACTCTCACTTTGAGCAAGTTACTTAACCTCACTATTTTTTTTCCTTCTTATTTATCGAGTGAAATAATCAGAACCAGAGACCTCAAAGGATTGTTTTGAAGGTGAAATGAATGGAAACCAGTACAGTGTCAGGTATGCAGCAAATGGTCAGTGCTGATTATCCACTTTTAACAGTTATTATTTATACTGCATCTTAGATCAAGATTGGACTTAGCAGTGTCATTCTTCCTTCAGATGTATATTAAACATTTAAACAAATAGTTCCCAATTTTTAAAAAATATTTTTAAAATTGTCAATGAACCTTTATTTTACTTATTTATATGCAGTGCTGAGAATCGAACCCAGTCCCACACACATTCTATCTCTGAGGTACAACCCAAGTCCCTAGTTCCCAATCTTTTTGCTTTATTAAAAAGTTTACAAAATGTCAATTAAATCTGAAGTCATTTTTTTGTAGCAACTCAATATGTATTTTACTTTAGCTCCTGCTAGGTCATGAAGGTGTTTCTTGGTCAAGTGAACTTAGCAAATGGTCAAAACAGCTATTATTTATCTATGCCCAAGATTAAAAGATTATTAAATACAGTAATAAAAAGACTGAAATGATTTATGCCATAATTTACCATTCTTGATTTAGACAAATAAACTTATATGAATATTTATTTCTTACTTTAGGCTATTTTAAATAGTGTAGAACATGCAACATTGGCAGAAAACAAAATTTAAAAAAGTCATACTGGTTGAAAACCCTTCTGAATGACTTTACAACGAACCCTAAAACTTGAGGACATAAAGAGTGTGACTCATATTGCTAGTGGGACTCTGAAATGGTTTAGCCACTGTGGAAAGCAGTTTGATAGTTCCTCAGTAAGTTAAACAGAATTACCATAAGACCCAGCAATTCCATTCCTAGATATGTATCCAAGAGAATCAAAAACAGATGTTGAAACAAAAACTCGTACATGAATGTTCATAGAAGCACAATAACCAAAAGTCAAGAGGTTGAATGGATAAACAGATCTTAGTAAATTCATATGACAAAGTATTATTTAGCCCATAAAATAATGAAATACAGACACATACCCCACCATAGATGAACCTTGAAAACATCATGCTAACTGAAAGAAGCCAGGCACAAAAGGCCACATCTTATAAAATACTCTTATAAGAAGTATCTAGGGAGGCTGAGACAAGAGGATTGTAAGTTTGAGACCAGCCTCAACAACTCTGTGATGCCCTCTCAATGGCCAAGTGCCCTGGGTTAAATCCTTGGCCTCCCCTCCACTTCCCCCGCCCCCCAAATTCCCAAATAGGTAAATCCACAGGGGCCAAAAGCTGATGAGTGGTCGCCTAGGCCTGCAGTTAGGCAGGACTTAAGGACTGCCTGGTGAGTCTGGGTTTCCTTTTAGGGTGATCAACTGCTTGGGAACTTGGTAGAGGTAATAGTCACATAGCATTGTGAATGTACCGAATGACACTGAATTGTACACTTTAGTAGGATGATTGGAAAGGTAGTATTTTATGTTATGTGTATTTTCCACAATAAAAATGAATGGATCCAGCTATACCACGCCTTGGTATATGTATCTGAGGGAACTAAAGTGCGCATACTTTAGTGATACTGCATGTGGTGTTTATCACGGAACAATTCATGATAACCAAATTATGGAATCAACCGAGGTGCTCTCCATAGATAAATGGACAAAGAAAATGTGTGTGTGTGTGTGTGCATATATATAGAGTGCTGTGTGTGTGTGTGTGTGTGTGTGTGTGTGTGTGTGTGAAATGGAATTTTATTAAGCTATAAAGAATAATGAAATCATGTCTTATAGGGAAATGGATGGAACTGGAGAACATCCACTAAGCAAAATAAGCCAGACACAGAAAGACAAGTTTTGTGTGTTTTCTCTCCTGTGTAATTTGGGGGCCGGGGCTGGGTAAAGAGGACACGAAACTAGATGGGAGGCTAGTAGAGAAGAGGAAGTGGGTTGGGGAGGGCAGGCGCCGGGGGATATAGAGGGGGTGGAAATGATCCAAGTATGTTACATGCATGTATGAAGACACCGCCTTGAAATCCGTTCTGTGTAACCGACGTTCACAGATAAACAAAGAAGAACAGAGAGCACTCCAGGGCACGCACCAAATACCAGTATATGACAAACCGAAGCTGGAGGTGTGTTTTAAGTAGCCCCCCTGGTCCAGAGGTCAGCTCATCCACATCATTCCCTTCTAAACTAGGAGGATTCTCTCTTCAAAAGTGGTGTTGGGCATTGTTGTCCCAGCCTCCTGGATAGTCTAGGTGAGATGCAGTCAAAGAATCCATTTTCCACCAGAGACTCTTGCTCACGTTTTCAACTCAGTCTTTTATTTTCCCTCCTCCTCCTCCCACTTTGCATTTCCTGCTGAACTGTTACTTAGATTAAGTCCTCTGAGGAACATGCCAGCACCTTCTCTTGGTGGCACTGAGAACTGGGGGTGGACTGTGTTCATACTTCTTTACCGATTAGAGGCAATTCAGCTGTTAAAAACACTTAACAGGCAAATTGGACTTTGATAAGGAATTTTCCACATTAGGATTCATATCAATATGTGTATTATGAACATAAATTTCTTTTTAAAATAACATTTGGAAAATGCTTTACTTGATATCTATTTTTGGTCAATTCTTTCTATAATTTACTGTCAGTTTTAAAAGTAACCCTCTCTTTTTAATTTTTTTTTATTTCTGAATGTGATGTTTTAAAAAAAGCCAGTGTGATTAATATTCACTGTGAGAGAATAGAAGAACCACTGAGTTGGAGTTAAGGAAATGTACTATTACCAACAAAGTAATGCATTTGTCTTTCACTGCAGTGGAGTCTACAATGAACCATTTAGCAGTGCACAACTGAGTGGTGCTTAGTGCATTTGTAATGTCCTGAACCCACCTCCTCTCTCTAGTTTGAAAACTTTTTCATCATCCCAGAAGAATAGACAATATCCAGTAAGTAGTACTCCCTGCCCTCCTCCTCCTCCATCCCCTGGGAACCACAAATCTGCTTTCCTTCCCTGTGGATTTGCTGCTTTGGATATTTCACCTAAAGGGAATCATACAGTATGAAACCATTTGGGCCCGGCTTCTTCACTCAGCCTAATGTTTTCAAGGTTCGTCTATGTTGTGGCATGTACCAGTATTTTGTTCTTATTTATGGTTGAATAATATTCCACTGTATGAATATATCAGTTTGTTCATCCATTCATTCTTTGATGTACAATTGGTTTGTTTCCACATTTTGGCTGTTGTAAAGAGTGCTTCCATGAACATTCACGGACAAGTTTTTGTTTGAACACCTGTTTTTAATTATTTTGGGTTGAAATTGCTGGGTCATAGGGCAATTATGTGTTTAACATGTAAGGAATCACTAGTTATCCACAGTGGCTCAACATTTTCAGTTTCAATCAGCAATGTATGAGGGTTCCTCTTCCTCCCTCCCTCCCTTCATACCTACCTACCTCCCTTCCATCCTTCCTTTTGTGCTGGTGATTGACCTCAGGGATATTCAACCACTGAGCCACATCCCCAGCCCTTTTTTGTATTTTATTTAGAGCAGGGTTTTACTGAGTTGCTTGTGGCTTGTACATGTTGCAGAATCACATTGGTCATGCAGTCACATGTATACATACAGTAATAATGTCTGTTTCATTCTACTATCTTTCCCATCCCCACATCCCCTACCCTACCCTACCATCACTTCCCTCTACCTAATCTAAGGTAACGCTATTCTTCCCTAGTGCACCCCCCCCACCCGCCTTATTGTGAATTAGCATCCGCATACTTGAGAAAACATTTGGCCTTTGGTTTTGTGGGATTGGCTTATTTTGCTTAGCATGATATTTTCCAACTGGCAAATTCCATAATTTTACTCTTCTTTAAAGCTGAGTAATATTCCATTGAGTATATATACCACATTTTCTTTATCTATTCATCAACTGAGGGACACCTAGGTGGGTTCCATAGTCTAGCTATTATGAATTGAGCTGCTATAAGCATTGATGTGGCTGTGTCACTATAGTATGATGATTTTAAGTCCTTTGGATATAAACCAAGGAGTGGGATAGCTGGGTCAAATAGTGGTTCCATTCCCAATTTTCTGAGGAATCTCCATATTGCACCAATTTGAAGTCCCACCAGCAAAGTATGAGTGTACCTTTTCCACCACATCCTCGCCAACATTTATTTGATAACCACCTTTTGATGCATAAAAGTGTTCTAATGCTTATGAAGTTCAACACATCTATATTTTTTTCTTTTATTGTTGATTATTTAGGTGTCAAATCTAAGTAATCATTGCCAAATCTAAAATCATGAAAATTCACCTCATGTTTTCTTCAATATATATCTTTATATTTTTAGCTCTTTAAGTCATTGATATTCTCTAAGTTAATTTTGGATCATGGAATGAGGTAGGGGTCCAGCTTCATTCTTTTATACCTAATAATATGTTTTTTTCAAAACTATTTGTTGAATAGAATGTTCTTTCCCTATTGAATGATCTTGGTACCCTTGTCAGAATAAGTGGCCACAAATATTATAACTCATGTCAGCCCTGTTAATCCTATACCATCGGTCTATGTGTGTACCTTTATTCTGCTACTGTGTGTATGTGTGTGTGTGTGTAAACATGTCATTAAATCCAGAGCCCTGATCATGTTAGGCACGCACTCTCCAATGAGATAAACTCCCAGTTCTATATTGTTTTGTAGCTTTGTAGAGGTTTCAAAATCAGAAAGTGTGAATCTACTGACTTTATTTTTCATTGTTTTGGCTATTCAGAGCCACTTATTACTCTATGTGGATTTGAGGATTGGCTTTTTAAAAATTTCTGTCAAAATTGCCATGGGAATTTTGATAGGGCTTGTGTTAAATGTGTAGACTTCTTTGGGGAGTACTGTCACCTTTACAATATCAAGTCTTCCTTTTATGAACACTGATGTCTTTTCATTTATTTAGTTCTTCTTTCATTTCTTTGAGTAATGATTCACAGTTTTCAGTGTACACCTCATAGGTCGGTTTTATTGCTAAGTTTCTGTTCTTTTGGATGCTCTTGTAAATGGAATTGTTTTCTTGATTTTCTTTTTGGATTGTTCATTTCTAATGTATAAAAATACAGCTTATTTTTCTGGGTTGGTTTTGTGCCCTGCAACTCTGCTGAGTTTATTAGCTCTCATATTTTTCAATAGTTTATCTGGGATTTTCTATATATAGAATCATGTCATTTGCAAGAAAATACAGTTTTACTCTCTCCTTTCCAATTTGGGTCACTTTTGATTGTTTTCTTGACAAATTGACCTGCTTATGGAAATCCTAAGATAGTGAACAGCAACGGCAAAGACAGGAGTGAGCTGAGAGTGTTAGTTTCCACCATTGCTCTGTACCTTTCTACTGAAGGTAATGGATTTTGCAGAAAAATTTCCATCGATGACAATTTGTGAACTGAAGTCAGTGATTCGACAATGTTCCATTTTTTTCCTGAGGTTAGACTTTTGGGTAAATTCACTGCATGCATAAATTCATACAGGGTTAAGGACATGGAAGTATTAGATTAGGCCTCCACAGGGGAGGCAACCTCATCTCAAGGGTCTGTCTGACTCTAAAAGAAGCGGATCTACTTTCTGATAGGAGCCCGTCGACTCAGAATCGTCTTTAAAATGAGGGCTACTGACTTAGTGAGGGTGCGATTTCCTCAGCCGCTTCTTGTTCTTTTTAGTTATGTTTAATGGATTTAAAAAGGGGATAGAATCTGGAACTGCCAATAGCTGCCAGGTGGAGACATGGCAGTGGGCAACAAGGGAGAAGACAGAAGAAAAGCAGAGTTGAAAGGATTCTGTGAAAACCTGAATGCCAGTCATTCCTTCAGCGGCATTCCACAATAGTCCACCATGCACTAATGCAATCCTTGACTTTCCTCCTCCTCCTCCTCCTCCTCCTCCTCCTCCTCCCACTCCTCCTCCTTTCCTCCCCCTCCTCCTCTTCTCCTCCCCCTCCTCCTCCCCTCCTCCCCCTCCTCCTCCTCCTCCTCCTCCTTCTTTAACAGAGTCTATTTCCTAACCCTACTCCTGGGTTTTCTGGGCCATCCTCCCCACGGCCCTCTGGCCACAGCAGGTGGGAATGATGGAGATTGGGACATTTGGGGCTGCTTGGAGCAGTACAATCAATAGGTTTTGATTATGACTTTGATTAGGATGAATGACAGAATATGTTTAGTATGTAGTATTTAGTACATATAAGAAGTCCTATAAACAAAAATTTCAAAGTTCTCAGAAGGGAAATTTTCAAGTTCATGGGTTTTACGTTTACATCGTATATTTCATTCCTTGTCAATGCTAAGGAAATTAGTCAGTACATGAAATAATAAAACAGTCTTTTAAAATAGAGAGTCCCACCCCCCCCCCAGTATTGGGTATCGAACCCAGGGGTGCATTACCCTTGAGCTACATCCCCAATCCTGTATTATTTTGAGGCAGGGCCTTACTAAGTGGCTTTTCCCCTACAAGAGCCTTCATGGGGGTGATATGAAGATAGCTCAACTGGTGAATACTTAGACCAGTGAACAGAAGGTCATTTCCTAAGCAACTCAATCTTGGGAGACCTCATACTTTATTATCCCAAATAAGAAACCTTTGAGGAAGGAGAGAAATATGATTAATTATACCAGGACAATAGGACAAGCCAGTACTGTTTTAGGCAACCTGAGAGGGGTGGCTGGGTCTTCTAACTAAAACCTTTAGGATCATTTGAATCTGTATCCTCACCATTATTACTGCTTTGTTATGAGGGAAAAAAAGCAGCAGGAGAAATATTCACTCTTCTGTGCTATAAGCCAAGTTTCCATTGCTGAGGAAAATGAGATCAAAGGCCATCATTAGGACAATTGTCCTTTCCAATTCCTCCATGAGCTCTTCTAGAGTGGCCTTTCCTGGTGTCCTGAGGCTGGACTGAGGCCAACCCTAATCTAGGGTGGCCAGCACCGAGCTGCCTGAGGGGTTTGGGTTCACACTCCCCAGGGTGAAGAGGAGCAGGTTTCAGCCCAGATCTTTTGAGCCATCCTGTGCCCCTCTCAGATGTCATGCCAACGAGGCCACTTGGGACCACCTCAGAGTCACCAGAACCCACAAGTGTGGGAAGGCCCTAAGGTCTGGCTGTAACTGGACTAGTTTCCAGGGACTAGCAGGAACTGAGCAGGACAAGTCTTCCCATGAGGAACAGTTTTACTCCTGGACACGTCCTTGATAAGTAAATTTCACAGCTAAGCAATCAATGAGATGATGAAAGCTCTTAATGAACATGCTTAATCATGTGAATGCCATTTATGACTGTGAGGGCTAAAGGTAAAGGTGGTTAAAAATCAGGCATGATTTAGTTGAGGCGAAGGTTCTAAAGGTTACTTATTTGATTTGAGCAGGACTTTACAGTTAATAATCTTTCACCCTTGTTTCCAGGCATCCCCTGTGGGTCTCGTAAAGTCCCCCTTACAGAAGGGGAAATTACTGTAATGACTGTCCTTTGTGAGCACCTATTATGCACTAGGTACCAGTAGTTAACCTAGAGTATGGTGGTCAGTCGGTAATGGTTGGGGCAGCACTAGAACCAAAGGTCATGCCATTTTCACTCTGTTACTGATCCTTAATCCACAGATGCTGTAGAAAATGGAAAAAACAAAAAAAAAAAAAACAAAAAAACAAAACATTGAGAGGCAAATCCGGGGACTAGGTTCTAGTGATAGTCTTCTCTAAATCACAGTTTATTTTTTTTTTTGTTAGTAGAAGTTTATATAGAACCTACCTGAATCTCAGGATGCTGGTGAAAAATACAGTGTGCTGCCATGAAAGCACTTGAAAATACTTTTCACAGCATAAAGAACTCTGAAAAGTGTTATTAAAGTATTTTTCAATCACACTTGCATTAAGCTTTTAAGAAAATTTATTTTAGCCTTTCAAATTTTTCTTCTTTTAGATGTGCAAAAGATAGAGAAAAGAGGTCTTTAACCCTTCACTCACTCCAGGCATTCCTCTGCCTCTGAAAGAGATTGTGCCACCCTGGCCTGTCCTCTCTCTCTGCCTCCTGGCCTGAGATAGGAGCAGCTTGTTCCAGCGTGCTCTCCCTGCCATCGCCATCTTTTGCCCTCTCCAGAGGCCCAAACCAGTGGGAATGCTGCACCTTGTACTTGAACTTCCAGAACATGAGCTAAATAAATGTTTTGCCTTTACATGTTCATTATCATAAACGTGAAGGTAACGTAACATGGCTACCCATTTGAGGTAGAATCTATTTTAGGGAGTCAGTCACCCCAAGACCACTGCATAAGGCAGTTTGGAAGGGAGGATTGGGCCATTGGACACTATATAGCTTCCATTTCAGCAGAGGAAACTCAATGGAAGTCTCTGGATTGATGGTGATGACAAAATATAGCTGCCATTTTGAACTTCTTTTCACCCAGGTGGATTACTGACCACTGTGAAGAAACTGACAGGATAGTCCCCGTTCTGTTGCTACACTTTGGCTTACTTTGAGATTCTTATGTAGATTTTTGGAGAGGAACATGAAGAATGGATTGTAGTTTCTACTTTTCCCAAGTGGGGGACTCACCCCAATAGAAACGCATTTATCACCATCAAGTGTCACACTTATTACAAGGCAGGCTCCTTAGGAAGTTATTTCTAGCTTGCAGAAATGCATGTGAATACGTTTCCAAGTTCTAGTATGAGCAATTTCTTATGGATGTTGGCATCCTGGAAACTCAAGGAACGTCGCTAATCATAAGGGATGCCTTGAGAATGGCATTTCATAGATTCCTCTTCCTTTTCATTTATTCGTTGGCTCAAAGTAATATGTCAGAACTGTCAGAAGTGGGGTGGTCGAGGGGTAGTCTTCTTAAGTTCAAATCCCCATCACTTACCAGCTGTGTGACCTTAAGTAAGTCACCTAGCTTCCCCCTGCCTCTGGTTCCTCTTTTGAGAAACAAGTATAATAGTAGCACCTGCTGCATGGGTTGTTTTTAGGATTCAATTGGATAGTGTCTGACAGGGTTTTAGCCCTGTGGTGGCATATAGAGAGCAGCCAGTTAGTGTTAATGACTATGATGACCACCCATTGCTCTTACCACCACTATCGTCACCGCTCTTCCTATGTACCAATGGGGACACAGTGTTGAACAAGAAAGGGGCACAGTGTCAGGCATTTCATATTGTGATGTGGGGGCGGGCAGAGTTTGGAGAGATACGGGATTGAGGATCTTCGTGTCACTATCAAACTTACCATTTCTTTGGGGGCAATCTGAGCCGAAAGTTTGGTGGAGCCAGGAAATGTCAGCCTTACTTTGTGTGTGAAAAGACCAAGTTCTGCCGTGATCCATTTTAAGCCCTGCACCTATTCTCTCAGTTTCTCAGTGAGACTGAGTCAGCAATTTAAATTGACAAACATTGAGATAAAAGAAAATGTCTACTCTTCTGGCCCCTGGAAGGAAAAACTATATCTGAAGTCTCCCAGGAAAGGATTAGTTGTACCTGATAGTGAAATTTTGCAATAAATAAAGGTTCTGAAGTTCTTGATAGGGAAGAAACGGCACCTCTGAAGTTGGGTTTCCTGATTCCGGGGCAATTTCCTTATTCCTGTTCAATGATTACAACTTTGTTTTAACTGGTTTTGCCAAGAAGCAGCAACAAACGCAGAGTTGATTAAAGAAAATGCAGAAAAAAATGCAAAAACAGAGCACACATAAAAGGTGGTGGCTGCTTCATAGATGTTGATACTGGAGACCATCCTTCCCATAAACGTGTTTTAGCTGCCACCTGTGTAGCCCGGCTGGGACACTATTACCCTGTGTTAAAGGTCAACTGAGAAGGAAAGGGCATTCCTAGCTCTTCCTTGATAAAGAAACAGTTATTACCTGATTTTTAAAAAAAAAGTGGTAGTCAGCGAGACGTTACGTATGTTTTGATGCAATGGAAAATGTTCTTCCTAATGGAAGCCTGATGGAATAGGACAAATCCTTGTTTATTTCACGTCTGCATCTATATACCTAGCTGTAGGAGAGATCAGCAGCTGTTTATGGTGATTGCCATTATGGCCACACCAGTATGAAGAACGATTTCTAGTGTTCAGTGAGTGCTCTGGAAGAAATATTTGAGAACCCAAAGCCACTCCCAATGTAGATAACCTGGTAAATTTCTGGTCTGGACAAGCTACTTAACCTGCTGTAATCTGCTTTCCCGGATGATTAGAATTTGGTTATAGTATCATGTGCGGCTCAGATCGAAAGTATTTGACCTTGACTGATTTCTGTCCCTTTTTACATTTGAGTGAACTTTTGATGTTGCAGCAAAAAACGACTCACTGTGCTTATGACAAAGCACAAAAACTCTCTAGGAAAACATTCATCCACTGATCATTTAACCGTGAACTATGACTAATAGCTATCTAAATGGAATGGAGGTTAATGATTCCAAGAGGTTACAGGAAAAAGTCTCCATGTTTCCTAGCAATAACACTTGAGTCTGTCTTATTTCTTTTGTAGAAGCTTTCATCCTGTAATCTCAAAATGCCCAGAAAGAATCCTTTTATATAACCTGGAACATGTCTTTTTGAAAAGCCCTGGAATGTTGTCCTTGGAAACATCATGGTATAGAGCTTCAACATGGCTTGCACAGTATGGCACTCGCTCTACTCTCTATCATGGGAAAGCAGTGAACTACAAGAGATTCAACTGTATCAGCCTCTATTTCCAACAGACTCACGCACAACTCTCGCTCACACACACATACAAAGCTGAGAAAATTTTATGAATCCTTTTTTAAAAAAAATTCAGTATAAAATTATAGCAAAAAAAAAAAAAAAAAAAGAGGAACGTGAACTTTAGTAACAGCTGGAACAATCCACGGTGGCGGCGGCAGAGGCCGGAGAAGATATTTAATTTAGTTGATTTTCTGCAGTTGTTGGTTAGTCACATCTCACAGTGATGGAAGTTGCACATTTTTTTTTTTTGAAGGGACCAAGAATCTGTTGGAGGTTTGGTGTCTCCTGGCTACAATCTGATGCAAACCAAGGGTCTGGGGTCTTTGTGCTATCCCAAGATCTGAGTGGGATGGACTTTTGAAGCATGTGACATGTTCAATTACAAAACTGCCAAGCAGAAAGCTTATGAATTCAGTGAGAATAGCATATTTGTCTCCAAGAGGCATTTCATTCTGAAGACCCGTGGTACCATCCTCCTGCTGAAAGTACCGGTTCTGCTGTTGAAGCTTGCCAGGGATTCCAGTGGGTTTGACTCAATTCAAAGCTTCTTTGATTCTTGTAAGAATCTCATGAAGCCTTATCAAGGATACCCATGCTGGAATTTCCAGGAAGAAACAGAATTTCTTAATGCAATTTTCCCAAGTGGAGCAGCATATTATAGGGGATGTATGAAGTCTGACTGTGGGTACTTGTATACTCTGCTTTTCCCAGAGAGTAAGGTCAGCCTCATCAAACCCTGGAAATTTTGATGAGTGAGCTCGACCCAGCAGTTATGGACCAGTTCTACATGACAGATGGTGTTCCTGGGAAGGACATCATTCGAGAGAGTGGAATTTGTGACCTGATACCAAGTTCTGTCATTGATGCCACACTGTTCAATCCTTGTGCGTATTCAGTGAGTGGAATGAAATCAGTTGGAACTTACTGGACTATTCACATCATGTCAGAACCAGAATTTCCTTACGTTAGTTTTGAAACAAACTTAAGTCAGATCTCTTCGGATGGCCTGATCAGGAAAGTTGTGGGAATCTTCAAGCCAGGAAAATTTGTGACTATCTTGTTTGTTTGTCAGAGTTCTGAATGTCACACAGTGCTTTCTTCACCCCAGAAGATTGAAGGTTTTAAACGTCTTGATTGCCAAAGTGCTATTTTCAATGATTACAATTTCGTTTTTACCAGTTTTGCCAAGCAGCAGCAACAACAGCAGAGTTGATTAAGGAAAATGAAAACAAAACAAAAATGCAAAAAGAGAACACATAGAAGGTGGTGGCTGCTGTATAGATGTGGGGACTGGGGGTCATGCTTTCCCTAACTACCACCTTGTACTTGCAAAAAGCCCTAGATGTAATAATAGTGTAATCATTTTGAAGTGTATCCATTGTTATATCAAGGAGTTAGATATCTTGCATGAATGCTCTTTTCTGTGTTTAGGTATTCTATGCCACCCTTGCTGTGAAATTAGAGTGCATGCAGAAAAAAAACTTTCACTATATATAGAAACGTCACAACACTTGTGGAAACAGTTCAATTTGATTTATGCCCTGTGTAATATTTCTGCAGGTATCTTTCAAAATTCCCCAGACAAGGCTTTCATCCTCATTGGGTGTTGACCTCATCCTAACCATCTGGGACTGTTCTGTTATACTGCTGCCAGAATTTTACATCCACTTACCTCCACTTTCTAGAACATATTCTCTACTAATGTTATTGAAACCAGTTTCTACTTCATACAGATTTTTTTTTTGCAACAACAATTAAATCTTTGTTTCACAAGTCCTTAAGAAAGTGATTCCAATTACTCACTTTGTGTATTAATATTTTAATAATTGTCTCTCCATTTGTAATCCTTTGATATCTTCCCTCAACCTCCAGCCCCACAAATGAAGCAATATACTTACACTGTGGGTTTATATACTAATCTTACACTCCAGGTTGGGGAATGGGGAAAAGTCTCCGGGTTTAATTTTCTTTTAAGTGCATGTTAATTTGGCCTCCTTTTAAATTGCATGGGCTCTTTGGGAAGGTAAGTGACAAAATTAAATATCTTCCACAAAAGAATTTTAAGCATCTCTAATATCGACTAGCAGGGAGGACATATAGAGTTATAGATTGAGATTAGGGTGTGCTGACTAAACTGTACACCCCATGCTATGCTGTGCTCTTTAATAACTGAGATTAGCTTCTAAAAAAAAAAAAAAAGCTTCAAAATAAGAAGCAGCTTGAGGTTGACCAGATTAATCAAAAGAGATTATTTTTAATGCTCCTAACTCAAGTCATTCATTACATTAACTTTTTCCCCTTTTTGGGAATAGCATTTTTTTTTATCATATGCTGCTATGAAAATCTTTTCTGAAAATTCAATTTCACGGCATGTTCCTTGCTTTTTTTTTTTTTTTAATATAGAGAAGGTAGAAGGTAGAGATCTCTGATAGACACTGTTCTTCCATTATGCTTTGGAATTAAAAGAAGATAAAAGTGGTAGATATTTATTTCATTGACTGCAGTCATACTTTTAGCATTATATTTAGCTTCAAGGGAATATTAATTCCTCCCAGAGCACATTATGGCTTCAAGGTACAAGGAAGTAAAGCACCTGGTGTAATATCCTGAAACAGGTACCCAGACACTCTGCTTCTCTCAGCATCTGTGCATAAACGAAGAGACCACATCTAGATGGAAATCTCCCTCCTCTGCTCACGGACCCAGGCGGCCTACCGTCATGGAGGGCTTTGTTTTGTTTCCATTTTCTGTGGATAACTATCCTATCCTATCAAATCAAACACACTTTTTATCTTAGACATTATTTTTCTGAGTTATCTTTTTCACTTCTCAGCATAAATGATAGCTCAGCAGTTTGGAAGGTTCAAAAACAACCTTCTGAATTCATCATCCCATTCCCATTGAACAGGCAGAGTTTGAGAATAAGGTCATTTGATATATTCTTAGTTCCATTAAACAAAAATAAGTAAAGAGTAGTTAAGGAGAGCCGAAAGTCTGAAGTTCATTTGACGGCACAAATCCCAAGTGTCCTCCTCATTCAAGAGTTTTTCCCTCCCAATTTCATGATCTTGAGAGCACTGCATGATCCATAGGTACAGGAGCTCAAGAATTACCTGACTTCAAACCCCCCAATCTGACAGCTCCTTACACAAGTCACATGAAATACAGTGTGGCTTCTTCACCTTACTCACCAAAGTGACATTTTCCAAATCCTCACACAAAGGCGTAGGTAGGAGAGATGACAAGATCACATTATCTAATGGCCTCCTAAAGTCACCTAGCAATGTTGAAGTTCGGATATGTTGTTGTTTAGGGTTCATATGAGTTTTCACCAGTATGCACATACCAATTGAGGGATTTATGCTCAGGAGAAGGGTTGTTATCTGGAGTGATTTGTACTTTGAAATATTGGTGTGAAACAGAACTGCATGGGCGTTCAACCTTTCATAGAAGTGAGACTCTCTTTAACCAACTGTGAACGTTGTACCTGGACAGAAACACTGTAGCCTTGAAAACACGTGCATTAATTGAACCCAAGGGCCCTGTAAACAATCAGACAAAGCTGCCTTTTTTAGAATTGCAGAGATTCATGCCTTGTTCAAATTCTCATCTTCTCCAGCTCTGCCTCACTTTCCTTGTAGCACACATTTAATGAACAAACCGATTCATCGGGAGCACAGAATTGGACTTTCTTGAGGAAACTTTCTCAGGTATCTGATTATTCAACCTGCCGCTCCGGGTAGCACTTACCTGATGTTATATAAAACGTACGTTATGCCTGGCAGGGTGGCATGCGTCTGAAATCCCAGTAACTTGGGAGGCTGAGGCAGGAGGATTACAAGTTTAAGGCCAGCTTAGGCAACTTGGTAAGACCCTGTCTAAAAATGAAAAATAAAAAGCTGGAGATGTAGCTCAGTGGTAGAACAACGTTGGGTTCAGTCCCTGGTACTGGAGGTAAAAAAGTTCTTTACATAGAATTTTTTATCTTCTGATCCCTTAAAAGGTAGTTGTTTCTACCAAAAGTCAACTTGTTTCTACCAAAAGTTGAATTCTGTTCAGGATAAATGATGGAGGACTTTCAGACACATAGTTCTGCAGGTGATCTTGTGTCTCATAGGCAAGGCTTTCTGTCCAGAGCAAAGAACAGCATTTATTTCTGGGTTGTATTTTTCTTTCTTTCTTTCTTCTTTTTTTTTTTTTTTTTGATTAGAGAAATGTATGAATTATGTCATGGGATTTGTTTTAAACAAACCATAACACACGTACCCATTCTCAAAGTGATCATTGTACTTGTTCAAATACTAGAACATTTTTGGAATTCCCTTCAGAGGGTTTGTTGCCCACACACACTGGGAATGAATCAGCACCTCACATGGAGAGTGCCAGTGTTGGGTTGTCTCCCTCCGGGCCCTCTGTCACTCACCTGGGCTTCACCCAGCCTCTCCTGCATTCTTGGCCACTTGAGTTGGCTGCTCATGGGCCCCAGAGCAGCTGACTCTCTCTGGACTCCTCCTCTAGGATCTACCAAAAAAAAAAAATTAAAAAAAGTAGAAGAGTTTTGTAGGAACTAAGTCAAATTTTTGCCCCAAACAAAGATCCGAAGGAACTATCCTTCTTCTCCACCAATCAAAACATCTTCTGGACTCCATCATCATAAATGTCTTAGATTTCTTAAATGTCACAGGTTTCTTCCCCATAGGCCCACCTCCCATGTTTTACTTGACCAAGAAGGTGACAAAGACTCCTGCTTCTGTTTGTATCTCTTGTTCTCTAGGAAAATATTATAATTCTTAAATCTTCATTGTCATTACTTAGTTAATAAGCCTAAAGTAGGAGTTCTTTACGAGTGATTTTTTTTTTGTTGCATATTGTGCTTTTCATTGATGTCCTCTAGATCTTATATGGTCGGCACTAATAACATATAGAAGTCACCCTTAATGATAAGACTACTTCCTCTTCTCAGCCTCCAAGTCCTCAATTAATGAGCTCTTTTCAAAACTGAAGATGTACAAAGGTATTCACCTAGTCCAGGGGAGCTTTGATGAGCCTCTACTTTTAAACCTCGTCCCGGAGGGTCATTCCCTTGAAGTTCAACACTTGTGTCTATTTTTGCGCCCTGGTGTGTATCCCGTGCTTAGAGGAGAGTTTGGCATTAGTAAGTTCTCAGTGACGGTGCAGTCTGCCCTTGGGCTATTTTGAGAAGCTCAAAGCTGTTGGTGGTGCTGGCTTGTGAAGTGTGAAGATTGGCGTGTGACTGGGGATGGCAAGGTAGGCATCTGTACCTGGTCCTGAGTAATCGGGAACTTGTAATCACACTGGACACGTCATGCTCACAACAGGTAAGGTCAGAGCCTGCCTCGTTTGTCCATACAGGGAGAAGGGAATAGACAAGATTTCCCATTTCTATAACAGGTTGATTGGATACAGGTTTTAAATTTTGCACAGAACAATTTAACATGCTTCTAATTGGAAACCACATTCTGTCCAAATATTTAGGAAAACAGAACAAAAAATTTCCTTCCTGTTTAATGATCAGGATTTAACCAGCTGGATTCAAAGAATTGTGCTGTTTTTTGGCTTCATTTAAGAATACTATTTGTTACTGTGGACTACTTAATTCTGTGCTGTGTGAAAAACAACAACAACAAAAAAACCAGAAGCCATTTGCTTCAATAGTACAAATGCCTGGTTGAGTCTCCAGCAGAGGGAACACCGTCTTAGGTTCTCAAAGCACAAGTTTCCTGGCAAGGAAAGTGAAGGATGTCAGCTTTTCAACATGCCCAGTTAATGTTCCAGTATGTGTGACACCATTGGAATATGCCATCACAAGGAGGTACCAGCATGTAGCTCTGCTCTAGAGCCCAAGGTGTCACAGTGTCAAGGCTGGGTTTAAGACCAAGCAAACGATCAAACACAAATGAAAGTCACTTTGAAGGCCTCCCCAGTGCACCAAAGAACCTTCACACTGGGAAGGGACCTGATGACCATGCAGGCAAAGATCCACATCACAGACCAAGACATTAAGTGCAGACGGGCTCCGTGAGCTGCCTGGTAGGAAACAACTAGCTAGAAACAGAGTCAGAATTTGAACTCAATAGCGCTTCCCCAGTACGTTACCCGTTTTCTTCTTTATGCTCTCCTCGGCAAACTGTTTATTCAGACTTCCACTAGAAAGAACTATATGGTGCAGCGGGTCAACATAGGCTATGCTGGAATGGCCGGGAGGAGGGCAAATTCTTCCTGCTGAGGGACGGTGCCTTGGAAGCCTGGTCCATGGCAATCCCCCCAGGAGCCTTTGAGGTGTCCCTCAGCACCATGGTCAAGACACAGGTTTCCATTTCCGGGCCATCTTGGTGCTTCTGGTGGCGCTGAGAGAGAGGAGGGAGATTTGGGTTTAAGAATTTAATTATTTTTGCTCAGGCCTTGATGTGATGTCAACCATCCACTGACCAAGAGCACCGTTTGTTTATTGTATTATGTCGATTTCTTAGGGCACTTAGGAAATTGAGTAGAGAGAATGGAATGAGAAATAAAGCAACAAAAGTTCACTGTAAATTCTCAAAGGAATTGTGTAGTGTCTTTGGAAGTAATTTGAGCATCTGTATAGTCCTCTAGCCCTCCGGAGTTCTCAATTCAAATCCCAGGAAAGACCAACACCTTCCATTGTCCTACATTTATGTATTTTTGAAAAAACTATTATCTTCCTTCCACATTTACTGTCATTTTTTTTTGGGGGGGGAGGGTACCAGGGATTGAACCCAGGGACACTTAACCACTGAGCAACAGCCCTTTTTTTTTTTTTTTTTGTATTTTATTTAAAGACCAGGTTGCACTTGTTTGCTTAGGGCCTCACTAAGTTGTTGACTTTGAACTCTTGATCCTCCTGCCTTAGCCTCTCAAGCCGCTGGGATTACAGGCGTGTACCACAGTGCCTGGCAAGAGTTTGCATTTTTGTTAGCATGAGTAAATGCTAAGTTTTACCAGATGCAATTTGTGCATTCATTACTAGGATCATATCACATTTCTTTCTTATTATATGATGAATTGCATTATTATTTTTTTTTATAAAGAACAAAAATTTATTTCTCACAGTTCTGGAGGCTGGGAAGTTCAAGACCAGGGTGACTGGTGAGGGCCTCATCCTGGAGCACCCTGTATAGTGCTCTATGGCACTGTGTCCTGGCAAGGTGGAAAAGGCTCAGGAGTTACCTGGGGCCTCTTTTCTAAAGGTATGTTGATTGACTTTTGAAGGTTAAGCTAACCTTGAATTCCATTCCTGACCACCCCCCCACCCATGTAACTTGGTTGTGATGTATTGTTATTTTTATGTGCTGATGGATTTGATATGTCAATGTTTGATAAATACTTTAGCATATGCCAATAACCTTCAGCCAAAGACCACCAGGAATGCACTTGAAGTCCAAGTTGGGTTTCTTGCTCATTGTCACAAGAGAGAATGCACATAACAGAAAACATGTTTCAGAAAGAGAGAGTGAGCAAGGCTTTATCACAGGATTTGGTGTTTTCAGGGAGAAGGTAAGGAAGGAGAGCTTTGCTCTAATCATACTGTCAGAAAGTGAGGAGTTCTATAATTGAGATCTTAATAAATCTTATCTGAATGACTGGGCGAGTAGATTGAAGTCACGCTTGTGATTGGTAAAGGGGCAGCAGATACGGCTGAACAGTGGTCTTGTCTTTGTACACAGCATGAATATGAACTGGGATTACTTTGTCTTAAACCATCATAGCTACAGAGTGCCCTGACATGCTGTTCTGGGTGGGCTTTTGTTCAGCGAGAGAACATGGAGCCTTCATATGGGTGTCAGGCCAGCTTCTAGCAAGAGCAAGGCCAGCCCCTAGTGCATCCATGTACTGCTCTTCTCTAGGGTTCTCTTCCTGATGAGAGAGATCCATGTGCGATTTTTCTTTCATTGTTTTGTGTGTGTGTGTGTGTGTATGTCTGTGTGATGTATTTTTCAGATTTTGGTATCCAGTTTATGCTGGCCTCATAAAACGTGTAAGGAACCGCTGCTTCTTTTTTACATTCTGTAGACAATTGTGTTAATGTTGGTATTATTTATTATTTCTCTTTCCTTTTTTTATGGTACTGGGGATTGAACGCAGGGCCTTGAACACACTACACAAGCACTCTTATCATCTGAGCTCTATCCCTAACCCCCAGCCCCCACTCCTGCCCAGTATCACTTCTTTAACTGTTTGGAGAAATCCCTTCCTGACGTCATCTGAGATGGACAAAGTTTCACTCCTTGCTCACACTTTCATTAGGCTCCACTGAATCCTCTTCTCCACCAGATCTTGACCTTCACCTTTGTCCTTGCTGGGTTTGCAGAGTTCAGCAGAGTTCAGCGGTGGCAGAATCTTGCTGAGCCAGTTTAGAGAGGATCCCCTCTAGCAAGTTAGAGAGGATCCTTTGATAGACAATCTGCCTCCTTATCTGATGGAATTGCTCATCTCTTACCCTTGGCATTTGACCTCCCTGGTCTGTCTTCAATTAGAACACATTTTTTTTTGTTTTGTTTTTTTGATTTTTAAATTTGTTTTAATTAGCTATATCTGACAGAAGAACGCAAATAAATATGCACTTTGATATATCATACATAGATGGGATATAATTTCTCATTTTTCTGAGTGTACATGTTGCAGAATCATATTGGTCATGTAGTCACATATGTAACATACAGTAGTAATGTCTGTTTCATTGTACTATCTTTCCTATCCAGTAAAGTGAGAAGCTTCCTACCCTGGACATCGCCTCTTCAGAATGCTCCATGTACTTAATCCGTCATCTTTCTCATTTATATATTTTCTCTTCTAAATGACTTAAATTTTTTTCAACTTCCCCTCTGATGATAACTTTTTTTTAAAATAAGAATTTTCTTACACTTTATTCCTATGCTCTTTTTTGGAAAGTTATCCTAGGGATTTAAAAGCTTGCTCTTATTCCAGTCTGACATGGGTTCTCTACCTCTTCTGTGCTAAAACTTTAAAGTACTTCAGCTCTGTGGACCATCTCTTTCATTTTGTTATTCTGTCATTACAGTTTAATTATCCACAAGGTCTTATTATTATTTTGTACGATTGCTATTCATTTATATTTTCATAAGGTAATCTCATTGATCCTATCTCTATTTTATGTCTTTCTGACACATTGGAGACAGCACTGCTGAGGGTAGGATTCATTCTTTTTGTTTTTTTTTTAGGTGTGGTGCTGGAGCTCAAACCCAGTGCTGTGTGCTAGGCAAACGCTCTCCCACTGAGCCACAATTCCAGCCCCTAAGATTCATTCTTGTCCTCTTCATCCCTTTAACATCTCAAAGCTACCTTGTAGTTCCCAATCTCATTTTTCTTCCTCGTCCTGTAAAATTGCTTGAAGTTCTGCTGGCTTCTCTGACAAGAGCACCTTCTGCCCGATTTCTCAGTTTCTAGCTCAGTACCAAGAATTGACATCTGTCCTGAAGGTGACCTTGAGATGCTGAAAGTGAAGTTCACTTCTAATGCTTCTCTTCTTTGGACTGGTGCTCAAATTCTGCCTGGTTGTCTTGGTAATTCTCCTATGCCTTTAAGCAGAAAAAAGATTTTATCTGTTATTTAAGTTTTCCTTTTAAAAGACGACTCCATCATATGTTAGTATAGGTAACAATTTCATAAATAGGACTCCAAAAGTCCAGAGTTGACAAGTAGGATTACATCCAATTAAAAAAGCTTCTGCTCAGCCAAGAAAACAAGCAACAGAATAAAGAGGTTGCCTACAGAATGGAAGAAAGTCTTTGCCAGCTATTACTCCAACAGGATTACTATTCAGAATATATAAAGAACTAAATAATTAAACACTCTTTTGGTAATACAGTCAATAAATAGGCAAATGAGATGAACGGAGACTTCTCAAAAGAAGTGAAAATTTCCAATAAATAAATGAAAAAAACATTCAACATTTGTAGCCATCGGGGAAATCCAAATCAAAACTGCTTTGAGATTCCATCTCACCCCAGATAGAATGGTTGTCCTCAAGAAAAAATATAATAAATGCTGGAGAGGATGTGGGAGAAAAGGAACACATATACATTGTTGGTAGGAATCTAAATTAGTACAGCACAATGGAAGACAATGTGGAGATTCCTCAAAAAACAAAAACAAAAAAACAAACAAAAAAAAAATCAAGAATAGAACTACCATAGGATCCAGCTATCAAAATTAGCATACAAAAGAGACACCTGCACACCCATGTTTATCATGGCAATATTCACATCAACCGAGTCATGGAATCAGCCTAGCTGCCCATCAACAGATGAATGCATAAAGAAAATACAGTATATATACACAGTGGAGTATTATTCAGCCTTAAGAAAGAACAAAATTGCCTCATTCACAGGAGGATGAATGGAACTGGACATCATGATAAGCAAAATAAACCAATCTTAGAGAGACAAGTATCATGTTTTCCTCTCATATGTGGAATCTAGGGGGAAAAAACAAGAGGGCATGACAGTAGAAAGGGGACTATCAGGGAAGGGAAGGAGATTGGGGAAGGTGAGGTAAGAGAGTAACAGAGTGTGTGGATACAATAAAAAACTACATTCTATGAATATTTGAAACATCACATAGAAACCTATTGCTTTGCACAATCAATACATGCTATTAGTTGTAATAAAATTATTTAAAAAAAAACAACTCCATTATAGCCAGAATCTAAAGTTTTGTAATGATGCTTTTCATACATATATTTTCTGATGTAGGGGAAGCTTTGGGTCATTTAAGAAACCAACTCGTATGTGTGGCTTAGAGTTCATATGTGGCCATTGCCTCTCCAGACACCCTTTCTTCCAAGCTGTCTCATGGGATGAGAAAGCATCTTATTCCTCTGCCATCTGCTACAGCTCCAAGTGACATGAATAATGCAGGGGTGACTCTCTGAGAGCTGTCTAGGAACATGGGAGGTCCTGTAACCATAAATTACCTTGTCACTCTTCCCCACCCCAGCCTCTACTGACACCAGCAGTCCATTCTGTAAAGAATGGATTCTACAGCCGAGAGCCCAGGGTAACCCATCGACTTCAATACATGACAGATACTAGATTATTCTTTAAGAGCAGGAATGAGCAGCTGGGAGAAGCACTATGTGACAGAGAGAAAGAAGCAAAAAAAGAGAAAAGCCATCTGCCAGGGTCAGGATTGTGCCTGGACAGTGTCCACAGTGCAGAGTGGGAGCCTTCCGTCGTTCCCATAACCTGACCACAGGTGCTCAGAGACGCCCACTGAAGCCTAGACAGGTCACTGATGGTGTTGGCCAACCCATTTTCTGACCACCTTTGGCTCTTTGCCACAGCCTTCTAGGCTGCAAGACTGGTCCAGGGGAAGTCAGGTGGCTGGAAAAGGACCTCATTTTATGCTCCTTTGATCTTTGGGGTTTTCTGCCACCGATGGCTTGTCAGGGGGCACAGGCCTTTTGACAAATCCACTAGTGCAGAAGCTTGGTGTGTTTTTTCGTGTATAAATATTCTTTCCCCATCTGTTGTGTGTTTGTGCATGGTATTCTATAAATACGTTAATTGGTGCCACTTTTCATTTAACTGTCACTGCTGCCTCTTTTCCTGACAAGCTTATATTAAACTCTCTTATGATGGAACAAAATAAAACCACGCAGTCCTAGGGGCCTATTTTGGCGAAAGAGGAATGCAGCAGAAGGGAAAGTTGTAGTTTTCGTGGTGAGCACAGGACCATGAGACTCATCAGTGATAGTTTGTGTGGAAGATTTAAGAGGACAACTTCCTTCTTCGATGTCGGGAGAAAACCCTCCAGGAAACTACCAAAATAAGGAAGGTTAGGAGGAATACTATTAGAGGCCCAGCTACAATTTGGGAAATGGGCTGAAACCAATCTCAACTTCATTTAAGCATTCGTAAAGTCAAACTTAGACGCCTTTGGTTTTGGTGGCATTTCAGAAACCATCTTCCATACGTGTTCCTTTCTGCCTTGAGAGACGGAAGCCATTTTACAATAATGGAAACCAACTGGAACAAGGACCCATTTCAAGTGTCCTTTAATCTGGGTAGAAACTGGGACCAACTAGCTGTGCAGAGTATATTCTTACTAGCTCTCAATGACATGGCTTTTTTTTTTTTTTTGATAGAAAGTTGTTGAATTTTTTTTTTTGGTTGTATACAAAGGATAATCACACCAATTCGTGTCTTCATACATGTACTTTGGATAATAATGACCATCACATTCCACCATCATTTCTAACCCCATGCCCCCTCCCTTCCCTTCCAACCCCTCTGTCCTATCTAGAGTTCGATGGCTTCTAACGACATAGTTGCAATTATTTTAAAGATCTGCTTCTTGGGGATTCTGCAGCTTAAAAATCAATGTTTTGGGGTTGGGGTTGTAGCTCAGTGGTAGAGCCCTTGCCTAGCATGTGTGAAGCACTGGGTTCGATTTTCATGACCGCATATAAATAAATAAAATCAAAGTCCATTGACAACTAAAAAAATATTTTTTTAAAAAAATCAGCGTTTCTGGGGTTGGCACCATCTAAAATTTAGGGCATAAGGAGAGAATTTATTTTTAGATGAATACAGATTGATAGCATCTAAGACTAGTAGACTGTTGTATCCAGTCAGGATTGTGCCAGAGAAACAGGACCAGCAACTGCAGGGCTGGCCCTTGTGCTTTGCCTAGGGCAGGCTTCAGGAAGAGCAGCTGAACTCTGCCAGGCCGGAGCTGGGGCTGTGGTTTACAGGTGGGATCTCTTCTTCCACCGGGAACCCTCGGTTTCAGTGGATTGGTGAGGCTCACTGAGGGTGTAGAGGATCATCTCCTTTTTTCTAAAGTCAACAGACTGCACATCTTAACCGTGTTTACAAAATAGCTTCCCACGGCACCTAAGACAGTGTTTGATCTAATCACTGGGTGCTGTATCCTTACCCTGTTGACACCTAAGTCTAACTGTCTTCTTTGATCATGGAAAACCCTCTTCGGGTTTGAATGGCATCACCTGGAGACACCTCTGAGTGTGTTCATAATGAGCTGCATCGTCCCGAGGGCTGTGGGCACTGTCCCCGTCCGACTTCTCAGTGGTAGAGTCCTCATGTGAGAGAAAGCCCAGGCCCCACTGAGCTTGTTATCATGGCCCTTATTCTTTGAGCTTCGGACACTAGTCCCCAGGGCAGACTTTCTTCTTTCTCATGCAAGCTGCACAGAACAGGGTCTGTCTTCTCCGCCCAGTCTTCTCCTTTCCTTTCTTCCTTTGCTTCGCCGCGCACAAGGAATGGCCTCGAGAATGTGGAATCTGTGTTAGTTGTGAAGAACCCCGGATTTTAAAGATGCCAAAATGAATAAAATTTCTGTGAGTATGCATTTGTTACTTCCAATAATTTTTTTTTTTTTTTTTAGAAAAAAGAGAATGGGGCTGGGGGGAGGACAGAGTGACAAAAGTATAAAATATTCATGTGGTCAGCCGACCTCTATTATGTGGGAACTTTTACTGTCCCCTCATTTCTTTTTCTTTTCATGAGAGCATTATAGTTATACATAGTAGCTGGGTTCATTTTGACGGAATCATACACACAAGGAATTTTATTCCACCCCCCACCTTGCTCTCCTCCCTCCCCCATTCTCCCTCCTCTACTCAACCAGTCTTTTGCTCCTTTGTCTATCTATCTATCTATCTATCTATCTATCTATCTATCTATCTATCTATCTATCTATCTATCTATTTTTGGCACTTTCTACAGATACATAAAGTTGAAATTCCCTTTGGTACCTTTATGTGTGCATATAACATGATTTTACTAAATTGGATCCGTATTTTTCCCCCTCCCCACCCCCTCCCTCCCTCTTGTTCTCTATCTCTGCTCCACTGATCTTCCTATATCTTTATGACATCCAGTCCTCCCCTTTCCACCTCGCTTGGCTCTAGCTTCCATGTGTGAGAGAAAACATTCACCCCTTGTCTTTCTGAGTCTGGGCTGATTCCATAATTTGGCTATTGTGAATAAAATTGCTATAAATATCAAGGTGGTTGGATAGCTGTAGAACACTGATTTTAGTTCTTTTTGACACAAAGGAATGGATTGCCTTATTTTCTAAATAAGCGGAATATTGTTCAATGTGACTTGATATAATTAGTAATTTTATAATCTTTACTGTATATTGTATTGGAATATACAAAATGAATACAATGGGAATGAATGTAACATGCTCTCAATAAGAAAGAAAATAAACATGAATTTAGGCTTAGATTCTATCCCATGGTCATTACGTACTGACTTAGCAAAAGTGCAACATGAAGGGGAGAAATTATTCCATTATTTGTTAAATGTACTTTGTGTGTATGCATTTCTTACTTCCAATAATGTTTCTTTTTAGAAAAAAGAGAATGGGGGTGAGGGGAGGACAGTGTGACAAAAGTATAAAGTATTCATGTGGTCAACCAACCTCTATCAAAACCTATTTTTCTGCTTCTAATTAGTTATACATAACAGTAGAATGCACTTTGACACATCATACATAAATGGAATACAACTTCTCATTTGTCTGGTTATACATGATGTAGAGTTATACAGGTCATGTAATCATATATGCACATAGGGTAATGATATCTGATTAATTCTACTGTCATTCCTACCCCCCATGTCCCCTCATCTCCCTTCATTCCCCTCTGTCTAATCCAAAATATCTTTGTTCTCCCCCCACCCCCATTGTGAATTAGTATCCACATAACAGAGAAAATATTTGGCCTTTGGTTCTTTGGAATTGGCTTATTTCACTTAGCATAATATTCTCCAATTAATGCTCTACCTGCATGTGTCAAAACCTATTTTGATCCTCTCTTCTCTTGTGTAGCTGCATTTTATCAAATGTAACTTTAAAGCCAAATTCTATTTTATAAAGCAGCAAATGCCATAATTTCATTCTTTTTAAAGGCTGAGTTATATTACAGTGTGGATGTGTTCCACACTTTCTTTATCCATTCATCTGTTGAAGGACACCCTCGCTGGTTCTATAGTTTAGCTATTATGAATTGAGCTGTTATGAACATTGATGTGGCTGTGTCACTGTAGTATGCTGATTTTAAGTCCTTTGGGTATAGACTGAGGAGTGGGATAGCTGGGTCAAATGGTGGTTCCATTCCAGGTTTTCTGAGGAATCTCCATACTGCTTTCCATAGTAGTTGCAGCAATTTGCAGTCCCATCAGCAATGTATGCGTGAAACTTTTTCCTCATATCCTCGCCAACATTTATAGTTACTTGTATTCTTGATAATTGTCATTCTGACTGGAGCAAGATGGAATCTCAGTATAGTTTTGTTTTGCATTTCTCTAATTGCTAGAGATGTGGGACTTTTTTTTTTTGGTATATTTGTTGATCAGTTAGTTGTATCTCTTCTTCTGTGAAGTGTCTGTTCAGTTCCTTTGCCCATTTATTGACTGGATTTTTGGTGTTTATTGGTTTATTTATTGTTTATTTGGTTTATTGATTGTTGTTTTAGTGTTAAGTGTTTTAAGTTCCTTATATATCCTGGAGATGGATGCTCTATCTGCTTGTGTCAAAACCTATTTTGATCGTCTCTTCTCTTGTGTAACTGCATTTTATCAAATGTAACTTTAAAGCCAAGTTCTATGTTATAACACAGTAAGCGTGGAAGACTGGAGATCACCAGGGATTTGATAGAAAAGTCTCACTACTGTGCTAAAACTCATTTCTATGATTACACTATTACCAAACTTTTTGATTATGAAAGATCCATTTTACATTGTGGCTTAGAACATAACCACATTTGTGAATCTATGCACACAACAAACCTATATAAAAGTTCCACCTCTCCCCTGTGTTACTCATGGTATCTTCTACCCTATTCTATCCAACCTCTCCTATGCCATCCAATCTATCCTCTCCAGTCCAATCTAAAGCATTTCCTCCCATCCAGTCCTATCAATTTTTACCTCTCCTATCCATTCTCTATCCCATCCAACCTGACCTATCTGATCCTATCTGATCCCATCTATCCTAGCTCTCTCTTTTTTGGGGGGTTGGATTAGTGTGGAGATATTGGGTAATGAAATCAGGGGCACTTGACCTCTGAGCCACATTCTCAATCTTATTTTGTATTTTATTTAGAGACAGGGTCTCATTGAATTTCTTAGCACCTTGCTTTTGCTGAGGCTGGCTTCAAACTTGCAATCCTCCTGCCTCAGCCTCCTGAGCTGCTGGGATTACAGGCGTGTGCCGTTTCACCTGGCTCCATCTATCCTCTTTTTCATCCTCTCTTCTTTCCTCTTCTATCCATCCTCTTCTATCCTCTTTTTCTTATTTTATCTATATCCAAAGTGCTAGTCGTGACTTAAACATTCATATTATGACATATTCATCTAACAGAAAACATTGGATTTTCTACTAGAAAAGAAAGCCATCACTGTTGCAACTTCGTTAGCATTGACAATGGAAGAAGCTCTGGTGCAAAACAATCAGCTACCTACAGATGCCCTAATTCCTGCTGGTGTGCTTAGTCTTCTCCCAAGGTGAGAGGAGTAAAGAGGAGGAGCGGTTAGGGTGCATTCTTTCACAGGATGCAGACAGCGTGGACTATACGTGTATATTTTCTTACTTTTTTACTTACTGATGTCACCCTGCATCATGCCCAGACTTGACTTTCCTTTCCTGAGAGTGGGATAGGAAAGAAATAAAAAGTTGAAACTAGACGGTGCATGAGTCGGTGCTGAGAATAGAGACTCTCTTCAGTTCTTGTACCTCATGGAGGCCAGTAGCAAGCCGATGTTACTGTCAGAGAGGACGTGGTGATCTGAATTAATTCCTGGATATGGCATTAAGCTGCAGTCTGCTCCACGCTCAATTCTGGGAGACATCTGAAAAGACCTTAGGAAGGAAATGAATTGCCTACTTTTCCTTCGATGGTAATGCTGCTCCCTTGGACTTTCAAAGCCAACTTTCAAAGGAGAATGTGATTTGGACTCTAGTTCTGTTTATTTTTTGGTTTTCCAGAGTCTGGACTTCTTTATTAAAGGCTGTCAACCTGGGGTTTTCACCACAGAGATTTAGCACCATGTTTTTAAGAAAAAGAAAGTCAAAATTGGGGTTAATGAAAGTTAAAAGTCTCTGAGTCTCCCTGTAGGTCTCCTGTACAGACACTTGTTTTGCAACCGTCTCTTGCCTGGGTGCGCCGGGTCTTTGCAGACCAGCTTGACCAGAGGAAAAACAAAATAAACATTAGCAATGGTGGCTGTCGTAACAGGCAGCCTCCTTTTTCCCTACCAGACAAACTTTTTTTTTTCCTCCATTAAAATTTTGTCTGGGGCTGGGGATGTGGCTCAAGCGGTGGCGCGCTCGCCTAGCATGCGTGCGGCCCGGGTTCGATCCTCAGCAGCACCACATACCAACAAAGATGTTGTGTCCGCTGAGAACTAAGAAAAAATAAACAAATGTTAAAATTCTCTCTCTCTCTCTCTCTCTGTCCCCCTCTCTCTCTCACTCTCTCTTTAAAAAAAAAAAATTTTTGTCTGTATTTGACATTTTAAATCACCCTAAAAGATGGAATTTTATTTTTGTTGAAGCCACTGGGTAAGTGTCTCCTTCCTACACTATCTGGAAAAAGCACTGGACATCTTCTCATTTGCACTTGGCCTAGAACGCCTCTCTTCCTGGCCTCTCTGCATCCTGCACTGCGACTCATGTGGGCTGAATTCCCAAGAGTGGAAACAAATACTCTACCCAAGGTACCTTAGTGCTCCCAATCGCCTGGAGGCCTGGTCTAGGAGAGCTATTGAGCTGCAGTGGGTCTGCCTCGGCTTCAAATGCTCCTAAATGCTCAGATATTAGTCTCACAGTAAATGAAAAGACAGAGATTCTTGGAGGAGGCATAGGGAGGCAGACTCATGGAAGCAAAAATATCTTGTCACCTCTGCTTTGCTGGTAGGTGCTGGCATTGGGACATAATTCTCAAGCTGCTCCTCTGTCTTTATATCTCAAAATGTCTTCATACCATGCAGTTTCTGGTTCTCCCAAGAGTTGGCTCTACCCCTGTCTTCTCTTTTCTATACATTCAGTCTCTTCTGTTCAAACACTGCTTCTTTTCCTCATAGCATGCCAGCATGTGAAAAATCTAAACCACTTTGGAAAACAAACCTTGCGTCAACCCTTCCTTCCTGTTGTGGCTCCTCCTTCTCTCCAGGTGAGAGCTAGATCTGTGTATCTCAGCCTTCAGTATGCACCAGAATACCCCCTTCCAAGAACTTGTAAAAGCACCAATTGCCGGGCCTCATTCTGATTCAGTATGTTTGGGGTAGAGTCTGAGAAAGTGCCTTTCTGCCAAGCTCCCGGGTGATGCTGAAGGTGGGAACCCACTTTGAGGACTCCCACTCTGAAGACAGCTTTTATATTCATTGGTCTCAGTTGTTCTTCTTTTTTCTCATACACCTCCCAACCTGCCCCTTGTCCATTGCACCTCTGGCCTCCATGTGTCAAATCCTTGGAACCGTGTGTCAAGTCCTCTGTTACACTGGCCACCTGATCACTGCCTCTTTTTCTTCCTTGTCTAACATGACAGCATTGTCTGCCGTGCGACCAGCACGCTAGCTTCATACTAGAGGTTCCAAGCATAGAAGTTAACTAGTGAGATCAAAATAAAGACCCATAACTCAATTTACCTTTTTCTTGCCCAGTTCAGAGATGGCCCTTCCTGGCTCCTGCCTCGAGCCACCTGGTGGGGTAGCGAGGTTTCCACAAGAGACCAGCAGGAGAGAGGAAGGAGCTCGCCAGAGAGTGGCCTTTTACTGGGGAACCAGAAATTCAGGGGAAAATTCCATGGAATGAAGGTCGAGGGGGACAGCATTCCAAGGTCAGAGTCAGTGATTGGTCTCAGGGTCAATGGTCAGTCACAGTTGGGCTCTTGAACCTAAAAAGGGTGGGGATACGTTCTGACACAGCTTGGCCGGAACGCCTCACCCCCAGTCAGGGAGGTGCCCAATCACGTGTGAGAATGGCTTCCCACAATGGTCACCTCAGTTGTGTTGTGGGTTTTGTGTTTTTTCCCCCTTTCTTTCTTTGTTGCACTTTCAGGAACCTCTTTCTGCTCATGATGGTGTCAGTCTCCCTGGCTCACTGCTTTCCATCCCAAATTCTCCCTGGGATGTCTCACCTGGGCCTACAGCGTCAACTGACTCCTCCAGTACCGGTCTCTCGTCTAGCTCCAGATCTGAATGCCTACAGACTCATGAAGTTAGACGTGTCTCCCAGATGGGTTTGTTGAATTTACTCTTAAATTGTCCCCTCTTGTTTTCCTTGTTTTTGTGAATGACACCCATTCTGCTGAGTTGGAAGTCTGTGTGTGATTCTTATTTTTCCTCCCTCATTCTCAACCATGATGTCCAGCTCACCTCAGATGGATCTGTATACACACTCCTTTCATCTGGCTTTGCTGATGCCTCGGTTTACCACTGTTTGTTACATGACTGAAGCAATGTTCTTAACAGTTTCCAGGCAGCAGAGTATTCTTTTACTCTTATTTTAGTCTGTAGGCACTTTTTAAATACTAGGCAATTATGGGCCTTTCAAATCTTGTACCATCTTGCCACTCCATAAATTTCCATCTTGCCACTTGGTGCTGTCCCATTTTATACCAGAAGAGTTTTTCAGATACCATTGCTCATCATTCTGACAGATCTGTTGTTCATTTGTGGTAAATCTATAATTTTTCCAGCACCACGATTCGTTTGCTGTTGGTGTCTGTGGGTTGTCTTTTCTTGTTCAGTGTGAGATGTTCCTGGTTCTGGGTGTGATGAGCAATTTTTGAATTTTATCCCAGACATGTTGGGTATTATGGTATGGGACTTTGGTTCTTCCTTAACGCCTCTTATTTAGCTGGGTGTCCATGGAGGCCTTATGGGGATCCTGGAGTTCCATTCCCACCCAGTGAGAATGAGTCACCCTCCTTCTCTCCACATGCATCTGAAGGTCTAGACCACTACCCCGTGGTAAGCACTCTCCCATACTGTTGGTGGAGGCCACATGGGAGCCATAGTCAGACATCCCTCTCCTTCCCAGTCAGGGTGGTGTCAGAGGAGACCTGCTAGCTGCCTGAAATTTCCCTTCACCCAGCAACCCGAGGATCCCCTGCACTGGGGGCAACTATGGGAACCAAGTGGGAAACCTGGGCTTTGTTTCCCACAGGGAGTGTCAGGGTGAACCCTTTCCCCCTACAGCAGTACATGTGTCACTCCATTTGTGAGGCTTTCCAGCATACTGTACTTCTATCACTGTGCTTGGTACTGTATTTTAGTTATTAAGTTTATATCTCTGCCTCTCCTGGAGACTAGGAATGCCCTTCTGACCATGTGGCTCACAGTGTAGTGCTTAAAACAAGGATGCTGGAGTCCTGGTCTCAGGTAAGTTAGTCAACCTCCTTGTATCCCAAGTGATTATATGTGAGCTGGGGCCTGTTGTGAAGGTCTCATGAGAGAATACATCTAAGTTTCATAGTGCAATTCCTAGCACAAAAACTCTTCATAAATTGTCAATTGTTAGGATGCAAATTTTCACTATGATTTATTAAACTATTCCCCCATTGCTAAGTATTTGAATTGGGTTTTTTTTCTTCCTCCTTTTTGGTTTTATAACTAAATCTGGCAGAAAATGTAAAAAAAAGAAATAACAATGAATGATTAGAATCAAGCTTGCTTTTTATACCTTTGTGTCTGAACTTGACAAAATCAAAATTAATTTTCCATCTAGGTTTGAAATAGTTGTTGAAAGACCTTGAGATTACTTTTGATCTTTTTTATACCACAAGGGACAGCGGAGCTTTTAAAATTAATTAAATGTTTCCCTCCTGCTGAACTCTTGGAGGAGAATAAACATCATGGGAAGAATCTGACAGATTCATCCTGTAAAGGGTGGGGTGAAAGCCTTGTAATTCTGTTTTTGAATTGGGATTGTTCTGTTCTTAGATGGCAGCACATGAGGTTTTGATGAACCTTTTGACCTTGTTTCTGCTGTACCTTTGTCTCTACCCCAAAGAACTGGGTTTATAAACACAGGTAAGTGAATAGCACCCCTTTCCTCGGAGTTAAGGAAAGCTCATTTGAGGAGTTGAGAATTCTTATCAGCATTGGGGTGATACTGGTTTTAGCATCACAAACACCATGATATCTCACAGTTCTGGAGGTCTAAGATCAAGCTGCTGGCCAAATCAATTTCTGATGAAGGCCTGATGAGGATCTAGATGCACTCCCATTTGGCAGAGAAGGATTTTCTCTCCCATGTCTCTTCTCATAAAGGCAGGAATCCCATTCACGAGGATTCTACTCTCAAGAATCACCTCCTTGGGGCTGGGGATATGGCTCAAGCAGTAGCGTGCTCACCTGGCTTACGTACGGCCCGGGTTCCATCCTCAGCACCACATACCAACAAAGATGTTGTGTCTGCCGAAAACTAGAAAAAAATTAAATAAATAAATATTTTAAAAATATAAGGATGTGTATGTTAAAAAAAAAAAAAGAATCACCTCCTCTAATCCTCACCTCTAAATATTGTTGTACGAGGGATTCAGGCTTCAAACTTGGGGAAGGAACACAAACATTCAGTCCATAGAAACCTCCTCCAAGAAGGGAAGGAGAGGAAGTTTTGTGAGAGAAGACCCTCTAGAGGCAACGGTAGTTTAAGGACTATACTAACTGAGCTCAGGTCACTGGAGCATGGTATACTTACAACTGGAGTTTAAAAGGACCCACCGTAGCTTGTTCTACTCTGCATGAAGGGTTCTTTTTAATCTGAGCTAAGGTGTTCTTATTATTGCCTGTGCTTATTAATGAATAAGCTTCCAAAGTCTTAATGCCTAACCAAAATCTATCCTATAATAATTTGGTTCTTTTGCTCCATACCCTTGTTAGGGTGGGATAGAATGATGATAAAGATAAATGATCCTCAGCTTTAGAAGTTCCCTTAGTAAACTCTTTATCCACATGAATTATTAAAAGGTCATTCTGTTTCCTCCAAAGTGTCTAAGCTCAGAATCGTTTTATCTGTTGTGAGATTTCAGTGTTAGAACTATTTAATGGTCTGTGACTCTCCTGTGAAGTTCATCCTTTGGTCTTTGGATCTCTCCTTTTATGAACCAGGTTTGAAAATCAGCTCGTTTCATGAATAGCCATTTTCAAACTATGCACTGTTGTAGTTTGTTACTTTTCTTTGCTGTGAATTTTAGTAGGAATTGATCTAGCTGTTTCCTCTGCTTGGAAAGATTTTTTTTTTTTCCCCAGAGTAAGGACCCAAAGACAGGTGTGTGCCTGGTGTTCAAATAACAACAGGAGGCCTGGGGTGAATTGTAAGAAGGAAGGAACCGTGTGGAGAAGATGTGGAAGGCCTTGGTAAGGGTGGGTGAGGTAGTTAGTATGTGTGTTTAAGTCATCAAAATCCAAACTACTTAACATCACTGGTGTGGAGATTGTGTCTTTACTCCTTATTAATTGTTAATTAAGGTTCTCTCACTTATTGAAAAATCCAAAATCTTTATTCACTTATGTTTTTGTCAATATCTAACTAAGCCTATAACCCTTTAACTGTCCCTGGTCTATGGTCTTTATTATATAATTTTATTGCCTTGAGTAAATAGGTAATGTTTATAGGTGAATCTTTCTTTAGATCCTCTGCTAAAGGTTTTCAGAGTTCCACATCTTGGTGTGAGGAGAAAGAAAGAAAAAAATGTATCGATTTAGACAACATGACTGTAGCACTTACTTATTTCTGTAAATTTTAACATAAGCAGATGTCACTGTTTTATGAGTGACTGATGACGAAGCAGCTGTGGTAGAGACACATTTCCCAGCTGCCTTTGCAGTTTGGTCTGATCATGTGACAGAGTTCAGCCAATAGAATTTTAGCAAAGGTGAGGGAATCACTTCTAGATGTGAGCCATAAAAAATTCCCAGGTCTTTCTCTTGTGAGGACCATCAAGAAACTGAGGCAGGCAGTGGCACCAGTTTACCTGAAAGAAGAGGCTCAGATCCCTGAATTAATGCTTGAAGGAGTGTCTTGTTGATCAGAAATACCCATTTCAGAATTTATATCAGTTCTATCAATCTGCTGAGATTTGGGGGTAATCTGCTCACCAGCTGGCAGTTCCTCAACCAATGTCAAAGGCCTTGGGTTTTGACTCAGACTTAGTTCTCATGTTTGGTTCTTGGACTAGTGTTGTTGCTGAGACTACGCGACATGGGATCAAAGTGGAGATGCAATCCTCTTACTAGCTTTATAACTAGTTCAATTTTCAGAAACTCAGTTCCTTCATCATTAAAGTGGGGATATAATATCTACTGCTTGGGATTATTGTGAGGATTAAATAGAAAATACTTTTCACAATGCCCCATTCATAATAAATAGCCAAGGATGGGAAGGTTATAGCATTTTATTTTTCTCCTTATTTTAATGGAGGAAGACTTAATAGTTTCCCTATGATCTTAATGTTATTTATGGACAGATAATATGCTATGCATTCCCACCTACATGGTTATTTTCTTCTTTTGTCAAAACATTCCTTCACCTGGAAAAGAATTTTTTTTTTTTTTTGTCCTTCAAGGCTTCATTCAAAAATTATCCCCTATGGTAGATTTTACTTTCTTTCAAATGGCCACACGAATTCTTCTAGAACCTTGCTATTTTTCCATTAGGTGGTTGCCAGATCTTTGTGACTGTGTGAATAGCATGTGGCAAATTGATGTTGTGTGACTTTTGAGGCTCGGTCATAAATGGCAGTATTGTTCTCTCTTCCTTCCCTCCCCTCTTTTTCTCCCCCTTACTCCCCAGCCATGTTGTAAGGGAACCCAGATAGCATGGAGGTGCTACACATAGGTGTTCTACCTAACAGTCCCAGGTAATGTTCCAGGCAACAAGCATCAGTCTCCAGAAATGTGATGAGTGAGGTGATGCCAGTTCCAGGGCTTTGATCAGTCTGAGCTGGTGCTGAGTGGAGCCGAGAGGAGCCATTCCGACTGAGCCCTGATTGAATTGCAGACTCAGGAGAAAAATGAGCATCATGAGTTTTTCAGCTACTGAGTTTTTGGGCCGTCTGTTAAATAGCAATAAATAGTGGAACAACTCCTCTGTGAAGTCACTCTCATGACCTCTTGGTTTTATTTCTTCCCCAGAATGAATTGGTTTTCTCTCTTCTCCTTTATCACTTAATTTATTTCACTAGCACTTAATAGTTTGCTAAAGTTTAGAAAACCCTCAGGTTCAACGATCAAAGCTGATCCTTTTGTGTTACTTGTAGCATCTAACACAGTCCCTGCTACAGTGTAGGTACTGAGTGAATGCTGGTTACATGACAGATAAGCTTATTTTTTTCCCTTTGTTGGAGCTTATGGGCTATGCACAAAAATTTCCACTCTGCATTAACTCTGGTGTGAAATGGCATCTGGAGCCTAAGCAAATCCATGAAGCTCAAGGATGGTGACGACCATGGTTTTTAACGAGATAGATGGGAGAGCCAAGAGAACCACATGAAAGAATGCCAAGCAGCCACTGAACAATATTCACTGTCATTTGAGGCACTCCGTAAAGCAATTTTAAAATGTGATCATGGCTGTCAGGGGGACTAAACATTAGGAAGCCCTCAATTACCCTTATCAGAGTTTCCTTTGTGAAAGAGGTCTTAAAATTTTTATAAGCTTGCAATGACTTTCAATGATGCTAACTGGATCACGAAACTGTGCTGCAAAATGTTGTGATATACAGAGAATCAAGGTTCTCATTTCACATCTGTTTTCCACCTCCTCTCTTTTAAAATATTTTTATTGATACATTACATACACAATAGTCCAAGATCCTTCATTAACACTTTGGTTCAAGGAAATATACACTTATTTCAAAATTTTCAAGGTTTTTTTTTTTTATTTCTTGTAAATGAGAGAGCACTCACTGTACATCCAGAGACTCAGCTTCACATTCCTGCTCTGCAATAGGCTGAGTATATGATCTTGGAAAAACGTGTTTTGGGTCGGACATGGTGGTGCACATCAGCAATCCCAGTGACTTGGGAGGCTAAGGCAGGAGGATTGTAAAATCAAGGGCAGCCTCAGTAATTTAGCAAGGCCCTAAGCAACTTAATGTTATGGTTTAGATGCGGTATCCCCCCAAAAGCTCACATGTGAGACAATGCAAGAGGGTTTGGAAGAGAAACGATCGGGTTATAACCTTAAACTAACCAATGAATTAATCCCTGGTGGGATCAACTGAGTGGCAAATGGAGGAAGGTGGGGTGCACCTGGAAAAAGTGGTTCATTGGGGGTGTGGCTATGTGGTATATATTTAGTGTCTGGAGAGTGGAGTCTCTCTCTGCTTTCTGATCATCGTGAGAGTTGGTTCCCTCTGCCACACTCTTCCGCCATGATGTCCTGCCTCACTTTGAACCCGGAGGAATGGAGCCAGCTGTCTATGGATTGAGACCTCTGAAACTGTGAGCCCTAAATAAACCTTTCCTCCTCTACAGTTGTGCTGGTCAGATCCTTTAGTCACTGCATCAAAAAAGCTGACTAAAACACTTAGTGAGACCCTGTCTCAAATAAAATAAGATGGAATTTTTTTTAAAAAAAGGGCTGGGATATAGCTCAGTGGTAAAACACCCTTGGGTTCAATCCCACTACAAAAATAAATAAATAGATAAACAAAAGTATTTTTAAAAATTTCAGATTTCCATTTCCACATTTGTGAAATGAGGATTGGTGGTTTCTGGGGTCTTTTTCAAGTCTAGCTGCATCATTCTATGAGAAAACTAGGAGCATAACTGACATATATATGGAAACTTAAAGTGCTTATCTACTTTTTGATATAGGGGAAACAAATTGGTGACATAGGAATATTAGGATTTTAAAATTTGGCCTCTCTTCTTGGCAGCTGCTCCAGATTAGGCTGCTCTTTATTTGTTAATTTCATGGATTGGAATAGTGCGTTTTAACCGCTGTGAAATGGTTACAAAATGGCACTGTCATGAAGAGGAAATCACAACAGGGGATTGGGGGCAGTCTTTGATCTGGCATATCATATTCCTCCAACTGTGCACATTCACTGTGCTATAAAGGAATGAAATTTCTATGACCCTTTTAAAGCTAAATCCATTTTCAGTTTGTCTTTAAGAGAGACCGAGTAAAAGCTAAAAGGTTAACCCAGGGTTCCATTTTGAGACAATAAGAATATTTAGCAATACAATGCAGATAACGAGTCATAAGAAAGATTATATTTTTTTCTGGTATGTTCTTTTGAGTAATCTTATAGCAAAAGAGAATATAACTTGTATACTTACAACTTTTCAAGGGTTTCTAAGCAGCCAGTAAAACATAACCATTGCCACAGCATTTTGTCCCTCTTGTTCTAGAAGAATTTTTCTTCTGGGCATTTTTAATGCTTCACTCATTATGAAAGTTTTCTCACCTTTTGCATTTACCAATAGTAGATAATGAGGGGTCAATTAGTGTACAAGCCACGCAGGGTACAAATGACTGAATGCATGACGGGTTGCGTGCCATACCTTTGTTTTCATGACGTTAGGTCACTTCAGGTCTCATTTTACACCTTCTAAATCAGGTCATCTTTGCCCCATTTCCTCATTGTTCCTTTTGTTCACCTGTCCATGGAATGTTTGCGTGTACTTTAGCAGGGACAGAGATTGAAATAGTTTGAGGCCTGGAGCTGCATCATTTTTTAGGCTGTAGGAACACAGCTCCATTCTCCAGGATGCAGAATGCCCACCCCATACTGAAAGCTCCTGTGTCCTGGGAATAGGGACAGCCTTAGTCTGCCTCTTCTCCCTGTTTTATGATCTTGTTAAGGTTGACCTCTACCTATCTGGTGGTGCTTTATCGACCAAAATAAAATTCTTAACTGGGCTCATTTTTATGGTTGACTGTAAAACCTTTCCTTTCAACCTCACTTGTTCACAAGGAGGAAGCCCTTTAGGCTCCTGCATACTTGGGATAAATGGGATAGCAAACAACAAACTAAATAGCTACCGGAATTATTGGACTAAGTGAAATATATTTGGGGAGTACTTAAGAATCTTACACAATTTAACACTAGATCAATACCTTTGACCTTTTTTTTTTTTTAAATAGTCTATTCTTTTTTTTTTTAAGAGAGAGTGAGAGAGGAGAGAGAGAGAGAGAGAGAATTTTTAATATTTATTTTTTAGTTCTTGGCAGACACAACATCTTTGTTGGTATGTGGTGCTGAGGATCGAACCCGGGCCGCACGCATGCCAGGTGAGCGCGATACCGCTTGAGCCACACCCCCAGCCCCAATACCTTTGACCTTTAATTACAAAAAAGCTATGTTTTTCTAAAACACTTTTTTTTCCTCTGCCACTTCCATCCCACCATTCTGGGATTCTCTACAATAGTGACCTTTCCCTGGTAGAATTGCCGTGGGATTAATTTTAGACACGTGTTATTTTGGGAACAATGGCAGATAAATTGATAGGTGGCTGGGGTAATCTTTATCATTAGTTTTATTATCCTTAAAAACCTGGTAGGTAATTGTCTGGATTTAACTTGTCTGTTAAACACAGTAACTTTGATAAATATTGTAAGATGATACAGTAATGCATTCCTAATTTAGAACTGTAATATTTCATTGGAGGGTTTCTTCAATCAATCAGGAGTAATTCAGACCTCAGGGATATCTGGGAAATTACCATTAATGTGTATGCAATTCTCATTCTCATGTTTTTTTTTTTTTTTGGTACTGGGGATTGAACTCAGAGGGTACTCCATCACTGAGCCACATCCTCAGCCCTATTTTGTATTTTATTTAGAGACAGGATCTCACTTAGTTGCTTATCATCTTGGCTGGCTTTGAACTTGCAATCCTCCTGTCAAAGCCTTCCGAGCCACTGGGATTACAGGCGTGCGCCACCATGCTCGCTCTCATGTATTTTTTTAGAGTGATGGGCGGTCGTTTAGTGTGGTTGTTTAAAAAGAAAGTCATGTTCTTGGGCTGGATATTTTATGTTGGAGAGAGATGTCTATAGGGCTGGGGATGTGGCTCAAGCGGTAGTGCACTCGCCTGGCATGTGTTCGATCCTCAGCACCACATACAAACATGTTGGGTCCGCTGAAAACTAAAAAATAAATATTAAAAAATTCTCTCTCTCTCTCTCTCTCTCTCTCTCTCTCTCTCTCTCTCAAAAAAAAGAAAAAAGAAATGAGAGATGACTATAATAGATAAAATTGGCCATGAAGGTCCTGATGCTTCCTCTCTGCCCAGATATCACTGAATGCTTGGCTTCTGTTTCCAGGCTGAAGAATTTCCCCCAGTGATTGTCCATCACATGCACTCTGGTGTCCCTGTATCCTGGACAGTTATATAATTTACTGTTGTAAACCTTTTGGTGAATTATTGTATGCTGGTGCTTCACACGCTGTCTGACACAGGAAAAGCACCATATAGATATTAGAAAGAGTTATCACTAGTCGTTCTAAGACCAGCTGAAGCATCAGTTCATCAACCAGGTAAGATATGGAAATAAAACGCATTAATTGATGTTTGCTGTGTAACATGGAAATCTCAAGTGTAGTGGTTTCAATAAAGCAAACATTGACTTAGCCCATGATTCTGCGGGTCATCAAGTTGGAGTGGGCTCAGGTTAGCAGGTGTTTTGTTTTTTGCTTTTGACTCTTGTCTCAAGCATCTGTGGTCAGCTGGTAGTTCATCTGGTGCCGGGCTAGTCTAGGATGGCCAGGTGGGATGGCTTGTCTTGGCTCCACAGGTTAGGGGGTTGTCTCCTGGTGAAGACAGAAGAAGTGAGAAGCAGTCACAGAGGCCATCTCCGGTTAGCCAAAGAAGACTACAAGTTCAGCCTAGATTCACTGGGTGGGGAAATAGACTCTGTGTCTTCAAGGCAGGAGTTGTCAAATCACAAGGAAAAAAAGAGACACACGGAGAGGAAGGGAAGCGCTCAGTTATGAGACGAGGGAAACATAAAGATGATTCCAGAGTCATAGCTGCAAGTGACTTAGAATGTGGTGGCACGACGTAGATTAGCAGAAAATAGAGCAGACGTGTTGGACTTTGAATGTAAGGAGTTGGATGAACCAATCACATGTTCAGACAAAGTGTCAGTTAAGGGGTCCAGAAACCCTCAGAGAAACCAGCCCTACAAATAAGAAACTTAGGACATGAACCGCTATGAAAACCATGTTGTCTTCCCCTCGCTCGATCGCATCCACTCCTCTTCCCTGATGGTCACAATTATGTGGTTTTTGTTTGAGTTTCCTAGTGGGGACTCTCCCTTTCCAACTGTTGGTTCGCATGACTGGATCAGCTCAATCCCAGCCACATGCCCTCCAGGCCTGGCCAATCACACATCCCACCCTCTGCCCACAGTGATTTCTTTAGGAATGTCACCTGACCCAATTGGGTCTAATAAAACCAAATCCCAGCGCCTTCGTTGGGACCATTAGAACTTCAACTTCCGCTGGAGCAACTGAGTCAGGAGGCAGTAGAGCTGTTGGAGACCATCTGACCAGAGACTGTGCCTAGGAGCGAAGCCAGCAGAAACACAAGTAGACTGTGTGTGTGTGTGTGTGTGTGTGTGAGAGAGAGAGAGAGAGAGAGAGAGAGAGAGAGAGGGAGGGAGGGAATGTAGACCCCTAAACTCAGCTTTTCCTAAAACCGTACATACCTATACCCTTCAAAGAAAACCATTAAGTTCCCTTTCTTTTTCACTTTATTTGAAGAGAGTTTCTATGCTGCGTTACTAATATGAAAAGAGAACAGAATCTAAAATTAGAAAACAATTACATTTTGGGCACCAAAGAAAAATTAAGGATTAAACAACAAAGGTTCATGGAGATGAAAAATCCAAGAAGAAGAGGGGAAAATAGGAGGGGTGAGTGTGTCTATTGTCCCCAGTCAGGGGGCAGGGGCTCTGTGCACGTGGCTGACCTGGAGGCCAGGACAACCTCCACGGGAGCTCTGGGCAGCAGGGTGGAGCAGAGGGGCATTGCCCGGAGCTCAGGAAAGAGTGGGCAACTTCCTTTGTCCATAAAAGGGCTTACAACCTTGGAATCGACTCTTCCGCCTCCCCTGCCACAGCCCACGCATCCAAACAGTCATCTTGTCCTGTAAACTTTCCCTCCACAGTTACTCTTGGACTCCTACCTTCCTCCGCATGTCCACTGCCAAGAGCGTGGTCCAGGGGCCCAGTATTCCTTTCCTGGAACCTGCCAAGGCCTCCCAGGCCCGGAGCCCTTTACCTCTGTCCTCCCCTCTATCCCGCTGCCAGATGATGTGTCCTAAGGCTCTGTTCTGTTGTGAAATAGGCACTCAGTGTTGTGAAAAGGCCCTGAACTGGGGACGAGAGCCAGCTCTGCCTTGCCGCTGGAGCTTGGGAAAGGCTCCTAACCCCAGTAGGTGTGGGGCTGTAATCTTTGAGTGAGGGATGGAACCAGGTGCTTTGACACTAATTGCTTCCTTATTACCTATAAAACAAATTCTATCTGCAATCTTTAACTCTCTTAGTTTCACCTCTTTTAACACAGACAAACTTGAGCCAAAATGAACTAATTCTTGTCCCTGAATGCACACACCTTGCACATTCCTACCTTTCCTGGAGTTCCTTGTCTTTCCACATAAAGATCCTATTCACCCTCCAAGTCCAACTTGGAATGTTACTTGTGATACTTGCCTGATCCCTCCTCCTCCCCTCCTGAGAGCTGTCTCACCCATGGGCTCTGGGAAGGGTGCCTTGCGCTGTTCTGTGGTTTAGAGACACGTTTTGCCTTCTGCCAAATTGCCCGTGACTTGAGGACTGAACCCCTACCCTGTTCATTGTGGTAGCCCTCGAGGCATCTAGCACAGTCGCTAGTTTTCAGGAAGTGGCTGAATGAATGAGAACACATATTTTGTTGCTGCAAGGCCCACTCGGCCATCTTGCAAAGCCCCCCTGAGCAGGGGGGTGTCTGCTGAATCAGGTCTTGTGATCATGAAGACACAGGGCTTTTGAGCTTCGTGGTAAGAATCTCTGGGCCAGGAAGGTGTTTGCCCAATCCATGGTGGGTGAAAGCCTCATGGGGTCCTTCTAGAGCTCCACATGGAGACCAATCCAGCAACCTCCTTCCTGCATGCAAGGTAACAGTGACCATGTCCTGGGCAGATCAGAGTGGTCTCCTGCTGCAGCTCCTGACCAGTGAGGCCCGTCTAGAGGAAAACAGCAGAGAGGGAGAGGAGGTATCGGAGGAGAAACCAGAGGTGAGAACTTGGGGAGCACGGAGATGACAGTGTTCCCCCATTATCCTTTTATAGCAAGAGGATCAACTCTGGATCAGTGAACTTGTTGCCCTGTTGTGGCAAAGCTGGGTATGGGCAAAGCCAGTGCCGTAGCCAGGATCCAGAATTATGTGGCTCTCTCCTACCTAAAACCTTGAACCTGGAGACCTTCCTCTGGCATGCTGGTTTTTCTATAAGCTTGAGGGGAAACAGACGGTTGTACTTGGGTGAACCTTTATTCCCTCCTTATTGGCTTCCCCTCTCCACCCACAGCAACTTAAATCATTAAAATCACGTATAATTAAAATTTCATCCAAGTTTCACCAGTTATGTTTGCTGGCCACAGAGGGGAGTATAAATATCTTAGAAAGGCCTAAAGACAGAGGCCGTTTCCTGCCTGTGGTTTCCCCTCGCGCAGGATGCTGTCTGCTACTGTGTGTGCCCTCCCCAGCCTGATGGGAGCTGAACTCTCAGCTCCCTAACTCTTCTCTGAATGGAACTTTGTTCTATAGGTTTATTTACAGGGCTCCTGCCAAAGTTTGGTGGATAGGTCCTCTCTGCTCATTAGAGAACTTTTTTCTCATTCTCTCTTTCTCACTCTCTTATTCTGTCTTTTGATTCCAAATATATTTGATTACATATCTAGATAAATGATTCATTCTCTTAGTTAACTGGAAAACAGGAGTTTATTCTCCCTTCCTGCCTAATCTGTATGCAAATGTCAGATTAACTTCCCGGAAGCACAATTCATATTGATATTTTCTGGCTCAAAAACCCACAGTGATTTTGCTCTTCTTACCACCTGAGACCAAAGGCCTACTGTATGTTCATGCACACCTCATGCATCAGGCCCCTCTGGAGCTCCCTTGCCAGAGATTCTTTAGCAGCTCCAGGGGATCATGAAGGGATTGGCTCAGATAGGCCCCTAATGTAAGCTTCTGGAGCCCTGTGAGTGGAACCATCTGTGTCTTGAGAAGTGCCTGTGTCCCTAAGCCATCTATCACTACACTTGGTTTGGATTATCATCACACTGGATTCTGTGGAACCATCCCTTGAGATGCTCCAAGAGCTGGGGTCACAGCTATTCCCCTTCTCGGTCTATTCCCTAAAGACCTAAAAAGAGCATGCTACAGGGACACTGCTACATTGATGTTCATAGCAGCACAATTCACAATAGCAAGACTGTGGAACCAACCTAGATGCCCTTCAATAGACGAATGGATTAAAAAAAAGGTGGCATTTATACACAATGGAGTATTACTCTGCATTAAAAAATGACAAAATCATAGAATTTGGAGGGAAATGGATGGCATTAGAGCAGATTATGCTAAGTGAAGCCAGCCAATCCCTAAAAAACAAATGCCAAATGTCTTCTTTGATATAAGGAGAGTAACTAAGAACAGACTAGGGAAGAAGAGCATGAGAAGAAGATTAACATTAAACAGGGATGAGAGGTGGGAGGGAAAGGGGGAGAGAAGGGAAATTGCATGGAAATGGAAGGAGACCCTCAGGGTTATACAAAATTACATACAAGAGGAAGTGAGGGGAAAGGGAAAAATAATACAAGGGGGGGGCAATGAATTACAGTAGAGGGGGTAGAGAGAGAAGAGGGGAAGGAAGGGGAGGGGAAGGGGGATAGTAGAGGATAGGAAAGGCAGCAGAATACAACAGACATGAGTATGTCAATATGTAAATCAATGGAAGTGTAACCGATGTGATTCTGCAATCTGTATACAGGGTAAAAATGGGAGTTCATAACCCACTTGAATCAAAGTGTGAAATATGATATATCAAGAACTATGTAATGTTTTGAACAACCAACAATAAAAAAAAAAAGGAGCTGGGGTCAGCAGGAAACATTTAGGATCTGAGCACAATGTATCTGGAAGACGGTCCTAGGAAAGTGGGTGAGGAAGTGAGAGGAAGGGAGTGAAGCCACTGCAGGGTGTTATAAACCGGTTGTCACTACGGGCAACTGTGGGTCAATTCCTGGGATGGGAAGGGTCCTTGGTGAAGCAGTGTACACACCTGTATTTTAGCTACTTGGAATTACTCAGTAATAACTGAAGCAGGAGGATGACAAGTTTGAATCCAGCCTGGGCAACTTGGAGAGATCTTGTAAGGAAAAAAAAAAAGAAACCCAAAACTAAACAACAAAGGAGGTTGGTTGAGTACAAGGATGCGAACTCCACAGATATGGAGGGCTTTGACTGGATGTCAGGTGCTGGCGAGAACAAAAGTCTTCACAGTCTCCCTTTGACTCCATCCACTACTGCTGAACTTGACCAGCTCTGCACAGGGCAATCTGATGGTGCCTTGCCTCACGGCCTTGTTCTTGTTTGTTTCCCTGGGTCGTCTCTGATGTTGAGCCTTTGGGAATCAGCTCTATCCTTAGCCAGGCACACCTAGGCGTGCAGGCAGGCAGTGCCTCTGGGTCCTCCTGGAATGGTAGGGGTCAGGAGGGGATCAGTTTCTTCAGAAGGTCTCTGGAAGTTTCAATCATTGCATGGAGGCAGCAGGCTGGATTGCATATACTTGCTGATCCTTCCCTCCTTTTATCTTTCACTTCTCTCTGGTTCTGCCTTTTTACAACTTGGAATGGAAAACTCATTTAACCCCCAGCTTTCAAATTCTTGCTCAGGGAGGCCCTAGACCAAGAAGAGGAATGCAGCAGTTGAGATGGCATTGCAAATACAAACAATATAAATATAAATAGATAAAGATGTTGTTGAGATGGTGCATTTGAATAAGGTCCTGCAGGAGGGAAATAATACATATGCAGATGACTCAGGGAGAGCTTTCCAGGTAGAGGGAACAGAGAAAGGGCAAAGGCCTTTGTATCCGTGGGGCTGAAATGGAGAGAGAGCAGGAGAAAAAGGAGATAAAGACAGAGAAGTGAGGAGGATTGACCTCCAAAACCCTGGGGCCATTGTTGAGACCTGATTTTCATTCCAAGTCAGGTAACTAATTTATTTTCAGAGATTTTGCAAATTTTGTCCACTTCGTATTTTACTTTAAAAAAAAAATATTTACAGGGTACAGTTGGATCTTGTTTATACACAGACAAGTTGAGTCTTCTAAAAATATTTACTTGATAACAGTTGCTTGTTGTCATTCTGAGCTTCCTAAGGTTGCTTATGAAGCTGGTTAGTTCTTTGTGGATTGTGTTATGAATATTGGTGTACTATGTTCATGGATACCAATCCTGGAGAATCATTCTTTTTTTTTTTTAAGAGAGAGAGAGGAGAGGGAGGGAGGGAGGGAGAGAGAGAGAATTTTTTTTTTTTAGAGAGAGGGGGGGGAGAGAGAGAGAGAGAGAGAGAGAGAGAATTTTTAATATTTATTTTTTAGTTCTCGGCGGACACAACATCTTTGTTGGTATGTGGTGCTGAGGATCAAACCCAGGCCACACGCATGCCAGACAAGCGCACTACCACTTGAGCCACATCCCCAGCCCAGAGAGAGAATTTTTAATATTTATTTTTTTTAGTTTTTCGGCAGAAACAACATCTTTGTTGGTATGTGCTGCTGAGGATTGAACCTGGGCCACATGCATGCCAGGCGAGCGTGCTACCGCTTGAGCCACATCCCCAGCCCGAGAATCATTCTTAACTTCATTTATTTAGAAAATATTTATTGAGTATTGCTAGGTGCATGGTATTGGAACAGGCATGGGATACTATGTATGCCTGATTTCATGTACCTGAGCATGTGGCAAGCCATGATATTTTTAAATTGCCAGAACACAATTCCTGGATGTTTTCTAATTCACTATCCATATTCAATTGGGCTTTTGTACATGGTTTCCTTTCTTTTAGCTTTTTTGAGAACTTACATACATCAAACCATATTCTTGCTTATGTCAAACCTAAAAATCCTAGTGCTATCTTTGGCTGCCTTGATAGCTCCTTCAATTTACCCCACCTGACTTCAAATTTAATTTGTCTTGGGAGTATTTGAGGGGGAGGAGAAGGAGATGGAGAGAGAGAGAGAGAGAGAGAGAGAGAGAGAGAGAGAGAGAGAGAGAAAAATACTAAATATAAGGTAAAAATTCTTCAGTGGAAATAAATGCTATGGTTTGTTGAACTAGAAATTTTAAAAATACTGTAAATTCATACTAATACTTTTTTTGAAAGCTTTTTTATTGTAGTGGTATATACATAACACAAATTTACCATTTTAACAAGATTTAAGCATACAATTGAGTGGCATTAAGAACATTAAAAATGTTGTGCAACCATCATCATCATCCATTTTCAGAGCTTTTCCATTGTCCCAAGCAGAAACTCTATGCCCATAACACACTAGCTGCCCTGTATTGGAACAGGCGTGGGATCTCACCCCTCCTGTAACGGAGACTCTCCTAGCCTGACTTAAGACGGGCTCTTTAAGTCATCTTCCTGACTGGACCTGAACTTTGGCCTCCACCTTGTCAGGCCTGCAGCATCCAGGTGTAACCAGAATCTCACTAAGTCAGGTCTATTTGATCCCTCTCAATATCTGATGAAATTCCTTACCAACCCTCTCCATCCTCCAGGTGCTATCTAATCACCCTACCTGCCCTTAGAAAGAATCCTGTTAGGTCAGTTTAGCAAGATTTCCTCCCTACTTTTTAGGTCTCTTCTTAATTGTCTATCCATTGGTCGCCCAACTTGCTCCTTGGCTGTAAATCCCTTTGGTGTATTTGGAATTGAGCTACAGTTCTATTCTGAAGTTTCTTTCTCCCTCTTGCAATAGTTCCTGAATAGAATCCATTTTTTATTGCTCATTACTATTGTCAACCTCTGATTTTTAAAAATATCCCCAGCCCCTGGAAACTTCTGTTCTACTCTCTGTGACTTTGCCTACTCATTATCTTAGCCCATTCTGGCTGCCATAACAAAGTACTATCAACTGGGTGACTTATACACAACAGAAACTTATTTATCACAAATCTGGTTGCTGAGAGTTAAGGATTCAACTTCTCTGTCTGGTGAGGGCCCTTGTCCTGGTTCCTATGTTGTGCTTTCTCTCTCTGTCTTGATGGAGTGGAAAAGGGCGAATGATCTCTCTGGTCTCTAAGAGCACTAACACCATTCATCGGCTTCCCTGTTTGCCCTGTCACCTCTCCAAGGCTCTTGGTAATACCGCCACACTGGTGGCTAGGTTTTAATGTGGATTTAGGGGGTTGCAAACATTCAGACCACGGCAGTCCTATAAAGGGAATCCAATAATACTTCCCTTTTGTTCCTGTCTTCTTTTGCTTAGCATGATATCCTCAGGGTTTATTCATGTTGTAGTATGTATCAGAATTTCATTCCATTCTAAGGCTGAATGATACTCCATTATACATAGAGAGCCCATGTTATTTATCCATGCATCTATTGGTGGGTACTTGGGTGGTTTCCACCTTTGGCTTTTGAGAATAATGCTGCTATGATATATAAAGTATCCCTTGGACACTCTGCTTTCAATTCTTTTGAGTATATACCTGGAGACTGAACTGCTAGAGCACATAATAATTCTATGTCTTACTTTTTGAGGAGCCAATACACATTTTCCACAGTGACTGTATAAGTTTACTCTCTTACTAGCAATGCATAAGGATTCCAATTTTTCCACATTGCAAATACTTGTTATTTTCCATTTTTTAAACAATAGTCATTCCAATGGATGTGAAGCCATCTCATTGTGGTTTTGATTTGCATTTCCTTAATGACTAGTGATGCGGAGCCTCTTTATACATGCTTACTGGGTATTTGTATATCTCCTTTGGAGAAGTTTCTATTTAATTCCTTTGTCCATTTTCAAATTTTTGTTGTTCTTTTTGAGTTGTACTAATACTTAAAAAAACCACTTTATAGAAAGCAAATTCAAAAGGAACTGTGTTACATTTATGTGTCAACCTGCCTGGGTCACAGGGTACCCAGATATTTGGTCAAGCATTACTTAGGTGTTATTTAGGGTGTTTCTGTGTGGGGTTTAAATTGGCAGACCAAGAAATTTAGATTGCTCTCCTTAACTTGGATGGGCCTCACCCAGTCTGTTGAAGATTTGACAAGGGCCAAAGGACTAATTTTCTCCCAAGTAAGAGAGAATTCCTGCTGCCTGACTATCTTTGGATTGAGTTGTCAGCTTTTTCCCTGCCTTTGAACTTGGATTGGGACACTGGGTCTTGGGTCAGCTATTTTTGGCCTAGACCTACACTGTCAGGCCTAGTGGGTCTCCATCTTGCTGCCTGCCAATCTTGAGACTTGTCACTTTCTGTTATTGTGTGATCTATCTCCTTAAGCTTAATCTTTTTCTACAAATATAAAACCATAATTCTGCTTCTCTGGAGGAGACTAGTACAGAGACCAATTTATTGAGGAGAGTGAGCTGTATTTTGAGTTCAGGTCCTTTTGTTGTTTTGTTCTAATGACAGCAGAATGCACTTTGACACATCATACATAAATGGAGTATAACGTTTCATTCTTCTGGTTGTACGTGATGTAGAATCACACCAGTCATGTATGCACAAAGGATGATAATATCTGATTCATTCTACTATCATTCCTACCTCCAAACCCCATCCCTTCCCTTCACTCCCTCTGACTAATACAAAGTACTTCTGTTCTTCCCTAGGCCTCCCCTTCATTGTGAACTAGCATCCAGATATCAGAGAAAACATTTGCCCTTTGGTTTTTTGAGATTGGCTTGCATTGTTTTTTGAGATTCACTTGCATGATGTTCTCCAGCTCCATCCATTTACCTGCAAATGCCATAATTTCATTCTTCTTCAAGGCTGATTCATATTGCATATTATTTATTCCAAAATTTCTTATTCTATTCATCTGTTGAAGGACATCTAAGTTGGTTCCATAGTTTAGCTATTGTAAGTTGAGCTGCTGTAAACATTGATGTGGCTGTGTCATCATAATATGCTGATTTTAAGTCCTTTGGGTGTAAACAAAGGAGTAGGAAAACTGGGTCTAATGGTGGTACCATTCCAGTTTTTTGAAGAATCTTCATACTGCTTTCCATAGAGGTTGAACTAATTTTCAGTCCCACCAGCAGTGTAAGAGTGTACTCTTTCCCCTACATCCTTGCCAACACTTCTTGTTGCTTGTATTCTTGATAATTGCCATTCTGACTGGAGTGAGATGGAATCTTAGTTTTGGTTTGCAATTTTCTAATTCATGTTTGTTGACTGATGGTATCTTTTCTTCTGTGAAGAATTTCCTTTGCCCATTTATGGATTCTAAATGTTGTCATGCATTGACATTACCCTTTGAATGAGCACAAAGGGTAGTAATGAAACAGATGAAAGCCTTGGTTCTCTTCATGATGGTTTTCCTAAAATCAAATGCAAATATTTTATATTATTATTATGCATTAGTTGCTTTATTGAGGAATGAGGGTTGGAAATTGATGTTTTAAGGGCCATTTTTGTCCTATTTGTTCTGCATGATTGCTTCAAAATTTGGCAATAATGCTTTAGGCAATAAGTGAGTACTTCTTTTTGAATCAAGGAAGCTACATTCCTCCAGAGATTTGGTGTAACCACCAACCAACAGCATTAGCACCAACTGGGGCTTTTTCTAAGGGCAGAAATATGATCTACCCCAGCCCGACCAAATCTGAATTCACACTCAAATCTGAATTCACACTCGAACAAGATCCCCAGGTGATTCATATTGCATATTAAAGTTTGAGAGGCACTGGTTTAAGGAATTCATGTGTCCTGTGTTTGTTTTACTTGTAGTCTGAATATAAAACCAAGTAATTTTTACAGTTTAAAGGAGACTTAAAAGTTACCCCGTCTCAGTTTTCATTTCATAGAGGAAAAAAAAAATTAGAGTTCAAAAAGACTGTCATACAATGGGATTAGATATAGGACTAATAACTGAGATTTTTTTTTACTATTAGAATTTATTCTTTCTCCAAATTCTTTTTACCCATTTAAAAAAAATAGTGTATTATAGTTATACATACAGTAGTTGAGTCCATGTTGACAAATTTGCATATTCATGAAATTCTGGTAAAATATTCATAGGTTTTAAAGTTAGCAAGTTGTTAGTACTCAACATTTTCATTTTGCAGATGGGCAAATGGAGGTCTGAGGAGGTGAAGTAACTTATTTGAGAAACAGAGTAGATATAATCAGTCAGCAGAGACAGTATTATGCTGCATAACAAACAAGCCCCAAATTTCAGTGGCTTTAAATAACAAAGGCACTCATGCCCACCTATGTTACACTTCACACGGATTGACTTGGGCCTTCAATGTCTCTATCACCATCCTGTTGTCACTTTGGGATTTACCCTAATGAGACAGGTACTAATTGGAGCATTGTCAGTAGCAGTGGCATGGGGAATAACACAGTGAAACACACAATGGCTTTTAAAACTGCCTGAAAATGACACATGTCACTTGTTCTCATATCATTGGTCCAAACAAGTCATGACCACGCCTGAGGACAATAGGGCCAGAAATAAAATCAGTGATGCACCTGTAAACATTTAACAACAAACTGATCTGTAGCCTTTGTTGACCTCTTCACATAAATATTTCCTTTATAACTGAGATCAAGCTACTGACATGATGTCATTGGAAAGTGTGGTGCAAAGGGATGTATGTGTGCACTTGGCTCTCCCAGCTGACACAAGCTGCTGAGAATTAACTCCATAACACTATTAAATGATCCTTTTATAGGAATGATATTGATGAAAATAACACATCTGTTAAAGGGAGCTTGCATATGCAAATAGCAGGGTGTAAATAAATACCAATATCAAATCCATCATGGAAAAATGGGCTAAGAGGATCCCATTTACAACAAATTTCTAATATTTTTGCTGCATGGACATGTGCGCTATTAGGTATTGTTGTGTTAGTCAATGAAGCCTAAAACTTAAATCTCTTTTTCCTCCAAACTTTTCTGTTTGTATGGTCAGGCTTCAAATAATGACATATCAGTCAATGACAGACCCACATATATGAGAGAGATCTATAAGACTGAAGTGGAGCTCAAAAAAAAATCTTGTTGCCTGTGATGTCATACCATGAGCACATGACTGATGCGTTTGCTGATGCTGGGGTAAAAACACCTAAGACACTGACAACCAATTATGTACACAATACTTGATGATGATAAATGACTGTTAATGGGTCATGCACTTACTCAAATTCCTCATTGTTACGTTAGCGTGGACTCCTTACACTAACATGAAAAAGCCGACTGTAAGACAGTCTGCTGTGTTTCGCTGGCAGCAGTCTCATCCAGCTTGCGTTTACTGTGTCTCTCGAGGACATCATTTTCTCTTGTGCTCAATTTACTCTCCTTCTGTTCATCACGGTTCTAGGTGCAGAAAATGGTGCTATATAGGGTTTATGCAAATACCCTATGATATTTGCACAAGACAAAATTGCCTGACACCACATTTCTCTGCACACATTCCACTTAAACAATGCACACGTGTACTTGAGATGGCATTAAACCTGGATGGCCCCCATGACTCCCAACTCTTCTTTCAGGATCATTCCTTTCATTAGACTTTTCCCATTTTATTCAAAATTAGTATTGGGTCATCTGATGGGAACATCATGTTTTCTTTTGTCCCTTTGTAGACACTAGCAATGGGCCTTGAGCAACCACCAAGGCCAGACATGCACACCTGCAGACAGCTCTCTACAGGGTGGCCTCAGTTCTCTAGGAATTTTACAAGCAGACCAACAATTGTGTAAATGCATACCTTGGAATGTAAACTGATTGCACCTGACAATGAGTTTCAACTTAAAGCATCGAATGAAATTGATCAGTTCCAGACAGACACTCCCTCCTCTAAATTCAGTATTTGATTTAAGTCATAAAAATAGTTAAATTTTATTGAGTATCATATGATAGACATTGGCACTCTTTACATAATTATCTCAGGTAATTCTTACAGCAAGAAGGTGGAGGTGGGCACTATCATTGTCTCCTATACTTTGTTCATCATAATACAGAAATTTGGAGAGGTTGAGTAATTGTTGACGGCCACAAAGCCAGTGAGAGGTAATGTTGAGAGGTTCATGAGAAGACAGATGGACTTTGGTGTCCAGGTTCTTGCCATTCTACCTCCCATAAAGCAAGAGTGTCCCTCTGGTGCAGAGTGAACCATGGAGTTTACTTACCGTTTAAAGTAAGAGGACAGACGTTGCGGGCTGAGGGAAACTCTTGAGTCATCACGTCTAGCCGCTCTGTTAATGCTCTGATCTCTTGGAAAGCATCTTTGCTACTCCCTGACTCAGACTGAGGTGACCAACACCTCCGCAAAATGATGTTTGCAGTCTTTGCCTAACTCCAGGAAAGGGGCCACACCACGTCCCGATGGCCACTTTGGGAAGAATGCTTCAGGATGTGAATGTCTATTAGGTCAAAACGTGAACGTCTGATTTTGTTCTCTGATGCCTAGGAATGAGTTATCTTCCTTCAGAATATAACCAACTCCTCCTTGAATCTTTCTTCTCCTTCATCTTCCCCATTGTTCTCAGATTATGTTCAGTCTGCCATCTTTTCCCCTCTAGCTTTAAACTTTAGGCTTGAGGCACAGTTTGAAGTATATCAAGTCACTCTCCGGACGCAGTGGCCCATGCCTGTAATCCCAGTGGCTCAGGAAGCTGAGGGAGGAGGATTGTGAGTTCAAAGCCAGCCTCAGCAACTTAGCGAGGCCCTAAACAACTTAGTGAGATCCTGTCTCAAAATAAAAAGGGCTGGGGATGTGGCTCAGTGGTTAAGCACCACTGGGTTCAATCCTCAGTACAAAAAAAAAAAAATCACTCTTTTCAGGTACCAAGCAACAACACTGTAGACAAAGAAAGTGTCAGCAAAGCAGAAACAGCTCTACATCCTCTGCCAGCCCTCAACCTCTATTTCTATGCTTGTTCAGTGTGACAGAGATTCTTGAAGGGTAGGTATGTATGGGAATGTTTCTCATTCTCCTTGGTAGCTCCAGAACTTTTGCCAGCCTTGCCTTGTCTTGGTTGTAGCATTTCTGGCTGTATTTCATGCTTTTTTTTTCAAAGAAACTTTAAAAAATTTTTACGTTTGTTCTAATTAGTTATACATGACAGTAGAATGCATTTTGACATAGTGTACTCAGATGGAGCACAGCTTCTCCTTCCCCTGGCTGTGCCTGGTGCAGAGTCACACTGGTAGTGTAATCATGCACGTATATAGGGAAATATCTATCTCATTCCACTGTCCTTCCCACCCCCACACCCCTTCCCCTTCCCTCACTCCCCTCTGCCCAACCCAAACTTCCTTCCTTCTTCTCTACCTGCCCCCATTATGGATCAGCCTCTGCTTATCAGAGAAAACATTTGACCTTTGGTTTGGGGGGTTTAGCTTATTTTATTTTGCATGATATTCCCCAGCTCCATCCATTTACCAGAAAATGCCATAATTTCATTCTTCTTTAAGGCTGAATAATATTCCAGTGTGTATATGCACCAAATTTTCTTTATCCATTCATCTGTTGAAGGACACCTAGGTTGGTTCCATAGTTTACCTATTGTGAATTGAGCTGCTATGAACATTAATGTGGCTACATCACTGAAGTATGTTGATTTTAATCCTCTGGGTATAGACTGAGGAGTGGGATAGCTGGGTCAAATGGTGGTTCCATTTCAGGTTTTCTGAGGAATCTCCATACTGCTTTCTGTAATAGTTGCACCATTTTGCAGTCCCACCAGCAACGTATGAGTGTAAATTTCCCCCTACATCATTGCCAATACTTATTATTGTTTGTATTCTTGATAGCTGCCATTCTGACTGGAGTGAGATGAAATCTTAGAGTAGTTTTGATTTGTATTTCTCTAATTGTTAGAGATGATGAACATTTTTTTTTTTGCATGTTTGCTGATCAGTTGTATTTCTTCTTTTGTGATGTGTCTGTTCAGTTCCTTGGCCCATTTATTGGTTGGGCTACTTGGTTTTTTTTTTTTTTTGGTGTTAATTTTTTTTTCTTTATATCTCCTGGAGATTAGTTTTCTACCTGAGGTGCAGGTGATAAAGATTTTCTCCCATTCTGTAGGCTGTCTCATACCTTATCAATTGTTTCTTTTGCCAAAAAGAAGCTTTTTAGTTTGAATCCATCCCATTTATTGATTCTTGATTTTACTTCCCGTGCCTTAGTAGTCTTGTTAAGAAAGTCAGGTCCTAAGCCGACATATGAAGTTTTGGGCCTGCTATTTTTTTCTATTAGGTACAGGGTCTCTGTTCTAGTACCTAAGTCTTTGATCCACTTTGAGTTAATTTTTTTGTGTGTGCAGGGAGAGATAGAGGTTTAATTTCATTTTGCTACATATGGATTTTCATGTTTTCCCAGCACCATTTGTTGAAGTGGTTATCTTTTCTCCAATGTATGTTTTGGTGCCTTTGTCTAGTATGAGATAACCGAATTTATGAGGGTTTGTTTCTGAGTTTTCTGTTCTGTCCCATTGGTCTACCTGTCTGTTTTGGTGCCAATGACATGCTATTTTTATTATTATGGCTCTGTAGTATAGTTTAATTTCTGATGTTGTGATTCCTCCTGCTTTATTCTTCTTGCTAAGGATCGCTTTGGTTATTTTGGGTCTCTTATTTCTACAAATGGATTTCATGATTGCTTTTTCTAGTTCTGTGAGGAATGACATTGAGTTTTAATTGGAATTGCATTAAATCTGTATAACAGGTTTGGTAGTATGGCCATTTTGACAATATTAATTCTGCCTATATAAGAGCATGGGAAATCTTTCCATCTTCTAAGGACTTCTTTAATTTCTTTCTTTAGTATTCTGTAGTTTTCATTGTAGAAGTCTTTCACCTCTTTTTTAAGGTTGATTCCCAAGTATTTTATCTATTTATTTTCTGAGGCTATTGTGAATGGGATAGTTTTCCTAATTTCTATTTCAGAGTATTCATCACTGATGAATAGAAATGCATTTGATTTACAGGCCTTGATTTTTTATCTTGCTATTTTGCTGAATTCATTTATTAGTTCTAGAAGTTTTCTGGTGGAATTTTTTGGATATTCTAAATACAGAATTATGTCATTGGCAAATAGTGATAGCTCAAGTTTTTCTTTTCCTATTTATATCCCTTTCATTTCTTTTGTCTGTCTGATTGCTCTGGCTAGAATTTCAAGGACTATGTTGAATAGAAGTGGTGAAACAGGACATCCCTGTCTTGTTCCAGTTTTTAGATGTAATGCTTTCAAATTTTCTCCATTTAGGATGATGTTGGCCTTGGGCTTAGCATAGATAGCTTTTACAATGTGTTGAGGTATGTTCCTAGCATCCCTAGTTTCCTAGTGTTTTGAACATGAAGACATGCTGTATTTTCTCAAATGCTTTTTCTTCATATATTGAGATGATCAAATGATTCTTGTCTATTGATGTAATAACATTTATTGATTTCTGCTTGTTGAACCAACCTGGCATCCCTGGGATGAACCCCATTTGATCGTGGTGCACTATCTTTTTAATATGTTTTTTGTATGCAATTTGCCAGAATTTTATTGAGAATTTTTGCATTTATGTTCTTCAGGGATATTTGTCTGAAGCTTTCTTTTCTTGATCTGTCTTAGTCTGATTTTTGGTATCAGGGTGATACTAGCATCATAGAATGAGTTTGGTAGAGTTCCCTCCTTTTCTATTTCTTGGAATAATTTGAGGAGTATTGGTGTTAATTCTTCTTTGAAAATCTTATAGAACTCAGCTGAGAATGTGTCTGGTCCTGGGATTTTCTTGGTTGGTAGGCTTTTGATGGTGTTTTCTATTTCATTGCTGAAATTGATCTGTTTAAATTGTGTATGTCCTCCTGATTCACTTTGGGTAGATCATATGAAGATCATATGTCTCTAGAAATTTGTTTATGTCTTCAAGATTTTCTATTTTATTTGAGTTTAAATTTTCAAAATAGTTCCTAATTATCTTCTATATTTCAGTAATGTCCATCATGATATTTCCTTTTTCACCATGAATTTTAGTAATTTGACTTTTCTCTCCTTTTCGTTAATGTAGCTAAGTGTTTATCAATTTTATTTATTTTTTCAAAGAACCAACTTTTTGTTTTACCAATTTTTTAAATGGTTTCTTTTTTAATATTTATTTTTAGTTATAGATGGATACAATATCTTTATTTTATTTTTATGTGGTGCTAGGATCGAACCCAGTGCCTCATAAATGCTAGGCAAGTGCTGTACCTCTGAGCCACAACCCCAGCCCTTGAATTGTTTCTTTTCTTTCAATTTCATTGATTTCAGATTTTAATTATTTCCTGTCTTCTACTACTTTTGGTGTTGATTTGTTCTTCTTTTTCGAGGGCTTTGAGATGTAATATTAGCTAATTCATTTGACTTTTTAATTCTTTTACTGAATGAGCTCCATGCCATGAACTTTCCTCTTAGCATTGCCTTCATAGTGTCCCAGAGATTTTGATATGTTGTATAGGTGTTCTCATTTATCTATAAGTTTTTTTTTTATTTCTTCCATGATTTCTTCTGTTATCCATTCCTCACTCAATAGCATGTTATTTAGTCTCCAGATGTTGCAGTAGCTTCTATTTTTTTTTATCATTGATTTCCAGTTTTATTCCATTATGACCTGAGAGTATGCAGGGTAGTATCTCTACTTTTTGTATTTGCTAAAAGTTCCTTTGTGGTATAACATATGGTCTATTTCAGAGAAGGATCCATGTGCTGCTGAGAAGAAAGCATACTCACTTGATGATGGATGACATACTCTATATAGGCCTGTTAAGTCTAAATTGTTGATTGAATTATTTAGTTCTATAGTTTGTTTAGTTTTTGTTTGGACGATCAGTGGGTGAGAGAGGTGTGTTAAAGTCATCCAGTATTGTTGTGTTGTGGTCTATTGAATTATTGAAATTGAGAAGGGTTTGTTTGATGAACATAGATGCTCCATTTTTGGCGACATATATATTTACAGTTGTTATATCTTGTTGATGTATGATTCTCTTAAGCAGCTTGAAATTTCCTTCTTTATCTCTTCTGATTAACTTTGATTTGAAGTCCATTTTGTCTGATTTGAGGATGGAAACCCCTGCTTGTTTACATAGTCCACGTTCTTTCCCAATCTTTCACCTTTAGTCCGTGGATGTCTTTTTCTATGAGATGAATCTCTTGAAGGCAGCATATTATTGGGTCTTTTTAAAAAATCCAATCTGCTAGTCTATGTCTTTCGATTGATGAGTTTAGGGTTATTATTGAGATATGATTTGTATTCCCTATCCTTTTGGTTTATTTTTGGTTTAACTTGACTTGGTTTCTCCTTTGAGTGACTTTTCCTTTGCTGTAGATCCTCCCTTTGCTGGTTTTCATTTTTTTTCCCATTTCCTCCTCATGGAATATTCTGCTGAGGATGTTCTGTAGTGCAGGCTTTCTAGTTGTGAATTCTTTTAACTTTTGTTTATCATGGAAGGTTTTTATGTCATCTGAAATTTATTTTTGCTGGCTATAAATTCTTGGTTGGCATCCATTTTCTTTTAGAACTTAATATGTGTAATTCCAGAACCTCCTGGTGTTGAGGGTCTGGGTTGAGAAATCAGCTGAAATCTGAATTGGTTTCCCCTATATGTAATTTGATATTTTTTCCCTCTCTCATCCTTTAAAATTTTATCTTAATTCTCTGTGTTAGTCATTCTCATTATACTGTGCCTTGGTGTGGGTCTGCTAAAATTTTGTATATTTGGGGTCCTGTAAGGCTCTTGTAGTTGATTTTCCATTTCATTCTTTAGATTTGGGAAATTTTCTGATATTATGTCATTGAAAAGATTGTGCATTCTTTGGTTTATATCTCCATGCCTTCATCTATTCTGATAAAGCTTAAATTTGATCTTTTCATGTTACCCTATAACTCTTGGAAGTTCTGATCATGGTTTCTTACCATCTTCTCTGTACAGTGACTTTATTTTCAAGAGTATATGTTTTGTCTTCATTGCCTGAGGTTTTGTCTTCCAAGTGGTCTCGTCTCTTGGTGATACTTTCCATTAAATTTTTAATTTGTTTTATTATTTCCTTCATTTTGAGGATTTTTTTCTTGAATCCTTTTTATACTCTCTGCCTCTTTATTGAAGTGATCTTTCACCTTCTATGTTTTCTCTTTGATACCATCCTTTATTTAAAGGACCAATCTAACTATGTACCTTCTGAACTCCTCCTCTGACATTTCTTCTAGTGTATTGTCTATGGATTCTATTGTTGGAATATCTTGGTTTGTTTGAGGCACTTTATTCCTTTTTTTTTTTTAATGTTGTTTGTGTGTCTTCCCTTCTAGTGGTATGGATCGGAGGCAGTATAGCTTCTACCCTGTAGTCTCATGTTGTCCCTGAAGGCGTTCAGTATCTTACCTTTAAGGGGGAGACCAATATTAACAGCACCCAATTCAAACAGTACACAAACTTAAACCAAATATCTGCTATTAAGATATCTACAGGTTTGTTGCAATAAATGGATATGATGTGTTCAATTATTGTCTACGATATAAGCAGTACATTTGCTAAAAGGGTTTATCGTTTCAAATGGTGGACAATTGAGGGAACAGAAATAGTGTAAGATAGGATGTTTTGAGAGCAAAGGAGAGAAGATACAGGTAAAAATTTATAGTAAGAGCAAAGGAGGAATTAATAGAGGCTGGCTATTAGCATGAGAGAAGTGAGGAAGAGAATCCAGGGAGACAGGTAGACGAGAGAAAAATATATATATACAGATTTTTTTTAAAGTAAAATATAAGAATACACAACAAAAATGTAATATACTATTCAGAACCCCATTTCTCAATAAATGGATGCATCAAAAATATTTGGATTGAAAGATGGTAGAGATCTGAGTGAGGGGCAAATAAAAGGGGGGTTGGGTGGGGAATCTCAATGGAAAATTGAATGATAGCTTCAATTGGCTTTCAAAAATTTTCTCAGCTTCCCTTCTCTGCCAATAGGTAGGGTTGTCTGAAATTTGATGGTGATGGTGCAGACTAGATGGGTGGATGAGCCAATAGTGAGATGCTCTCACACTCTCTTCCCGTCTTCCTACCCATTGTAGCTGGCCCCTTCCATGCCTGTGCACTTCAGGACTCACTGAGCTGGAGAGAGCCTGGTTTTCTCCACTTTCTCCAACCTGGGGTCCCTTCAGGAAACCGTCTGCAGTCTCTGGCTTTCCACAGGCTTACCAGGCCCAGACTGGCCCATGCAAACCTAGCTACAATCTGACAGACCTGGGCTTCAGCTTCCCCAGGCTCTACCTTGCTGCCATCTCAAGATCTCGATGTCATTTCAACTTGCAGAGTGACCATCAGGGATGCACTCACACAAAGGAGCGACTCTACAAAGAGGAGCCAGATGGTGGCCACTGGAACACCCAGCAGAAAGACCTCAGCACAACCAGACCTGCAGGTACCCTGACACTAGGTCCTGGCTGGTGAACCAGACTGAGGTGCCTGTACCCGAGATGGTGGTGGCAACCCTGCAGGCCTCTTCACCCTGGACTCCCAGGCTCTGGCCCAGGTCCCAAGATGGCGATGACCGCGTGTAACCAAATCTGCAAGTGCCCTGAAAATGGACTGCCAGGCAGCAGTGGGCAGCAGGTGATCCGCAAGTGGTCTGCTGGTGATCAGCAGGCTATTGGTGGGTAACTGCTGGGTGGAAGTTGGGCTGCAGGGGATGGGCATGCGAAAGGCCTTCCAATGGGCAGTATTTCATGTCCTTTTAGGCTTGTGCTCTTGACTGTGCAGACTGCCAGGTGTTGTCTGGTTTTCTCTTTCATGGGCTTCTCTCCTGGGCCACCTCTGAGTGGTTCTGCCCATCTTTGTGGACACTGTTGGGATCAGAAGCAGATCTGCCTCCTTTAGCAGTTCCTCATTAGGAGGGAGATTTATGTGTGAAGAAGCAGTTTCTTTATCACTTCCTTTTCTTTCTGAGAAGTGAAATTGTAAGCAAGGAAGTCACATCCATACATCTATCAGATGACCTGACTTTCAGATGGAAATTTCCAGTATTTATGGGCAATTAACCTGCCAATGTGCTGATTTTTATGATTAGTACCAGGATTATATTAACCAATTTCTCCAGGACACTCCCCTCCTTTATTCTATTTTACATAAATATGTGTATGTATGCATGCATTTATACATACATATGTTCATGCATATATATATATATATACACATATATATTTAGCCATTACACACATTTCTCTACTGTAATTTTATTCTTACATTCACAGATTTTCCAAATGTTGGAGTGACCATATGTCTTAGATTGCCTGGATGGTTTACCTGGCATTCCTGGAGTAATTAAAAATTAGTACTTCCTTTTGTTGCCAAAAGCATGCTACTGTGGACTCTATCATATGTTTCCTTCCCACATTCCGTATTCTTTTTTTGTCCCCAGAGCTGAGTATTGAACTCTGGGTTTGGCTCATGCAAGGCAAGCTCTGTACCACTGAGCTACATCCCTAACCCTTCACATTCTGTATTCTCTCTCAAAGTCTGGATTCTAAATTGGAAAGAGAGATAAAAACAACATCTGTGCCCCCATTCCTTTAATTTCCTTTGGGCTCTTGGGGATTTTTCCTGTTCTACGTTCTGTTCCTGGCAAGGTTAAGTCCACTGTGGCCCGAGGGTGTCTTCACCCTGTCTTGTCTTCTTGGATTCTTTGACCTTTGGTTTCAACATGCTGGTTCTCAGTATTGTTTCATGCAGGATGTGAGGACAGGGCTAATCCTCAACAGGTGCTCTCTATCTGAGGAGGATGGGCTTTACCTGCTGAGCAGGTGAACTCGTCTGGAATGCCTTCTTTCTCACTAATTTGTGTCCCCTTGAGAATCTTGCATAGCCTAAATGATTGTTTCCTTTCTTGTCCTGGAATGTTTTGTTGTGTGTGCTAAGCGGGTGGGACCTGTCCCTATCTTTTCACCTGCTTTTTGAGCAGTGAGGTCAGCTTGGCCAATGCGTGGCCTTCAGCAGGAAAGAGCCCCAGCACAATCCCCGCAGGCCATAGAAACAGCTACTCTCTGCTTCTTGGAACAGATGGCTTATTGGTGTCCTTTGCTTCTCCTCTGACAATTCTTGGAGGAAGCTCTTTCGCCTTTTCCAGTGGGTGGGAGGCAGTGCACTCAGTGGTCAAGATCACAGCTTATGGGCTCAGCTTTGGGTTTCATTCCTCACTCTGTGGCCTTATTTCCAAGTCTCCTTTTTTGTAAGACGAGGACAAGGCTTCTCACCTTATCAGATTTGAGGGAGAGTTAAATGAGGTCATGCACACAACACCCGAGCATCGTGCCTGGCAATTACTGTCTACTTAGTAAACAGTTGTTCTTATAATATTAGTAACCGTTATTATTAATTTCGGCATCAGAAATAGTGAATGATTGATTTATCAGGTTCTGCCCTAGCAAGGTGACAAATCCTAGCAGGGCAACACCAATTCTAGAACCACTAGGATTCCCAAGGCAGCCCTGTTCTGTTTTAGGTGACTGTTATTGAGAACACCAGTCAACCACCTGGCCAGCAGCACATGTGACAGGAAACCCAATCGTTTCTGAGTGCGGGGAGCAGCTCCGGGTTTCCTTCTGCAGAGAGCTCCCTCTCCGACTCCACAGGGTTTACATCCGCGGTGGTTTTTCTCCTAAGGAAGGACAACATGGAGAAACTGATGAGGAGAAGCTGTAATCCCAAACAGACTTTGTCTCTGCGGCCTGACCAAATCACACCTCCCAAGAATTCTATTTGTATGTCTCAGAGTGTGAACCCCAAGTAACATCTGAGCACTTCCATTCAGTTACACTTTCCCTGGGGCCAGGAGGACAGTCCCAAGTTTCTGGGGCTCTTCTTCCCTGGATCCTTGGTTCTTAGATTTTCTTCCTATCACAAATATGTTTTCCAGATGCCAACCCTCCAGGACCCCCTTGTCCAGTGGAACCCATATGTACTAGAAGCATTTTTGAAGACTCCTTTTATTACAAATAAGTTAGAGGATTCTGTGTTTCTCTGTAGCTCTTATTATCCATTTCACAAAGCCTTGCATTCATATGGTATTATTTCTTTTTAGAACCAACTTTATTTTAAATTTTACATCATCAGATGACCTGGTTGTTTTTGAGCAACATCTTGGGGTAGAAAATGGGTAAACTGAGGCGCGTAATGATGAAGTGACTCTCCTAAACATCTTACGATGAGTCAAGGAGCGAGACAGGAATAGAAGCCACAACTCTAGTCTCCTAAATTGTTTTTCTGACCACTAGACCACACTTCCTCTCCAGACTATGAGACACTGGAAAATGAGAGCCAGGCAGTGAGTAAATGTGGAGGCAAACCCACAGAAACACAATTTTACTTGTACTTAAATCATGTCATTTAGCAAAGGAAAACAGCAAAACACCCCAGCCCCTTTGCTGTCATCCAAAATTATAACCTAAACCCACAATGGATATAGGATAGGAAATGAGTCTGTCCTGAACTGACATACTTTTTCCATTCAAAATAAATTTGAAAAAAAAAAAAAAACTCCAGTTCTGATGTTTTTCCCTTTTACAAAAGCAGAATCTAAGCATTTAGATTTCAATGGGCACAAATAAAAAAAACGTTATTACTCTCTTTGTTTACACAATGCAAGTCTAACCAACAATTATATGCTGAGCATTTTAGGGTATGCAGGAACGGCAGGTTTTTGAGGTGTGGTCGTTGTCGTTAGACTCAGAACTGAGTTGGAGTAGAGGCTTCACATAGCCATGCAGGCAGCTGATGGTGACTGTCAGGGGGCAGGCGTGGTTAGGGAGCAGCAGGTGACAGGCACAGTGAAAACCAGGGCAACTTTGCACAAAGAGCTGGGTTCAGGGTCCAACTGCTCCGCTAGCTAACCTTCAGCAGGGGTCTGGCAATTGCAGTGCTTTGTCTATCAACAGCAACGGTGTAAAAAGAGCCGGATTTGAGAAATGCAGCTCAAAGGGTGAGCTGGGAGGTGAAGTACAGGAGGGAGGCATCTGTCTCAGGCGGAGGCTGCCCAGGCAAACCCATCTCCTTTGTATCTAGAATCTCCAAGGATACAGCTTTTAAGGGCTATTTACAATGCCCAGATGGAATTTAAAACAAGAAATTAAAAACGATCCTTTTGAAGTTAGTTTTTTTTTGGCTGTGAGAATGCAAAACAAGGTACTTCCCTTGGGCCAGCATCTCCTTTCCTCACCATTTGGGAGATGTGGGGGGCCGGGGGAGAGGTCTGAATGCCCCTGTGAAATCCGATGGTGGGTGTGGAGAGGGCAAGGCCTGCAATTTGGGGAAGTTGAGACCTCAGCTGACTTAGAAGCCAGAGAGCATCCCCACCTGTGGATCCCAGGAAGCTACAGTGGTCACTTCCACATGGGACAGTGGCAGCCATCAGGAACCCTTCCATGACCCTTCCATGAAATCAGGCCTGAAGCTGCCGTGGGTGGGGCAGCCCACTGCCCCTGCAGGAAACGCCAGAAAAGCGGGAATTTACTTCTCAAATTAGCCAGGGAAAGTTCACCACAAGTATTATTCAATTATAGTCTGTGAGGACATTTTAATTCCAGGAGTTGTGTAATTTTTTTTTTCCTTAGCACAGAAAAAAAAACCCAACTGTTAAACTTTTAAGACTGTTCCACCAGTCTCTGCTTACATCAAATCACTGTTTGAATAGCAACAATTCATTACACTTTGTATTTGGCAAAAAGTGCAGATTTTTAAAACTTGACTGTGTGACCCTGATTATGATCTCAAAAGACAGCGATTCAAGTTGTCTTGTGTCTAAAATAAAGCAACTGGAATACAATCCTTGTCTTTTGCTTCGGGTGGTGCATGGCCTGATGAGAGGCACACTGTAGAGCCCTTGTGCCAGAAGCAGAATAATGGGCAACAGTTAGAAAACAATGCCCTGGCCCCGGCCAGCCCTCCAGCACATTTTTTATTGTGTGATCTATAGGGAAAGCCTGGCGACGGGTTGTAATAAATCAGCGCCATCTAGCGGTCCCGGGCGAAGCCGTCTCCCTTCACCTCCCCCACCGCGCCTCTGCTGAACAAATACAGCCCAGGCGCAGCTGATGGTGCTCTATTTATAGTCTTTGATCTAAATTTGTTGCCACTTTCCACTCTGGAGGCTAAAGTCCTGTACAACCGGAGCAGAAAGATGGAGAGGTGTGCTTGCCAGTCGCAGTGATAGCTAGGCTGCAGTAACTGCGGTAGGAAAGCGCTACTGTGCGTGCGCCCTGCCTAGCGGATCCTAAAGGCATGTCATACATCGTTTCATTCCGCCCTCACAGGACTCCAGGCTGCAGTCATTATTATTTCTATCCCTATTCTACAGGCAAGGAAACTGAGACAGAGAGCTTAAGTAACTTATCCAGGTGACACATCTGCTGTTAAGAGAACAAAATCCTTCTTGTCTCCCACGTACTGAATTTCCAGCCCTCTTCAGGTTGGTGCCATTAGGTGTGCGACCGCTGGGATGCTACCGCGTAAGTGGAGCTCTGGAGCATTCACAACTGGACAAACTCCCAGCAGAAACGGAGTCGTGGGGGACACTGATTGAGAATGCATGCTCCAGATTCCCACTGGACCTGGGTTCAAGTCACAACCCAACCACTTATTACTTCTGTGTCCTTGATCGAATTACAGTATTCTCTCTGACCCCGAGTTTCTTCTTCTGCAAAGTGAAGATAGTAGTACTTTCTCCATTGGAGAAGAGTTGGTATTACCAGTTTAGGTATAGTGCATAGGGTCTGGCTCACAGGAGCATTTGGGGGCTATAATAAGATTTCTATTTAAGTTTTTTAAATATTTGGAATACTTATATTCTAATTAATTTGAATTTCAAAATACATACAGTGATTGAAAGCCCACTTTCCTCTTGGGATCTCAAAACCCCACTTCCACGATGGGAGAGGAAGGATTTGTTCTAGAGTTTAGTAGAAAATTTGGGGTGAATAAGTAGTATAACCCCATGCCTATGCTGTTGCTTATCATAGGAGGAAGAATCACCGGCTCACAATCACACAGTGGCACTGCTGGTGGCAAGTCTTGTTCACAGACTCCAGAGAAGGTTCACACCAGGTTCAAGTGTCTTTTCCAGGTGGGAAAGAGGGTACAGTGTAGATTTGGGAACAGCTCCTTTCCCCTCATGGGTACACTCTCCAGCCTGGCAGGGGCACTTGGCTTTCATTTTTGACTCTCAGGACACCCCAGTGGGTGACCAGCATGGGCCAGCATGGAAACCTCTTCCCTGGGCACTCTTGTTTCTTTGTAATGTTACTGCCATTCCTTCAGCACAGCCTGGGTTTGCTGTGGAAGGGGCTGCTGGGCTTGGGGAAGTGGGGATTTAGATCTGGAGGGCTGAGGACAAAAAGCAAGTATAAGGGCAGAGAGAATAAACTTTCAACACACAACAGTCAAAGGGTATTCCCATTTGACCGTCTAGTGTTGACTGTGTGTTTTGTGGTGAATATTCAACTGCTGTTAAGAATAAGTTAACAGACCAATACATTTGCATGAGAGCAGACGAATAACATCAATATAGCACCCCTAGAATGTACTTTATAGAGAGTACGAATAGTTTATGCCCCCCATGTTCAGAAGGATAGACAGAATTAAAGGTATACTTTTAATGTAGGCTCTGTGTAATTAAAGTTTAATGACTGACAGTCCATTTCAATAGTGTACATTTCCTTTCGAGTTCCTGGAAGGAAACATAAGAAGTAACAGCATCTGATGAATAGACAGTGCAAACCACCAGTTACCAACAGATTTTGCTTCTGACTCGTTCAGCAACTACAGATGATTCATTTTAGCCTATGTCCCAGTTTCTCCATCCTCAAAAAAAGAGTAATAAAATTTGCCTTTAATTAAAGTCTCATTTTATAAAATAAAGGCTCTAGGGAAGTTGAGTCTGTTGGAAAAATGAAATACTTGATGATATGACTTAGCCTGTCCTGGCAATTTTATAGGTAGTTCACCAGGGATTTTTTTTTTCCGAGTGATTTGCACAGTATACAAAATGTATTTTAAGCTAAACAACTCGGGCGAGAAGGCGGGCACAATGACCTGTCCCCAAAGCAATTATCACATCAGGACACACCCGTTTGGATTCAATGATCCTATTTAGTCTCTCTAAATACTACAGCCCACGTCTATAATGGCTTTAGCAGAAGGGCGATAACAAGCATGTGCAAGAAACATATTTAACTGAGCAGGAAATGGATGTTATTCATATCAAAGTTTCGAAAGTCAAGAATACCTATTTTGTGAATGGGAATTATGGCTTCATACCTATGAGAAAGAGAAATGAAAATAAATGGGCAAAAATGAATCCCACAAAGAAATCTCTGCTCTGGAACCTGTCTTCCAGTGGGGATTGAGTGTGCTGGTGGAGCCTGTTGGTGTGAGGTGGTCTCCCTGGAGTCAGAGGCTTTCCTAAGTGTGTACACACGTTTTGATCTCTGAGATCTCTTAAGAATTTGTATATAAGAGTCAGTTCATATTTTGCTTTTTTTCCAGGAAGTTTTACTAATGCCTCCCACCAACCCCTGGGTTAGAAGTTCCTCTTGGATGCTTCTTCCTCATCACTGGGTTTCCATACTGTCCTGGAGTTGTTCTGAGAGACTGACCATCATGGATCCTCCTCATTCATCCTTGGTCCTGTAACTGGCACAGTGTTGCTCAATAAATGCTTGCTGTATCCATGCAGTGAGGACAGAGCACTGCCATTGCTACCCCGGGCTGGGGGGCAGCGTAGGCGGTGGCACTCGGAATCCAGGCATGTTCAGCTAGTCAAGGGCTGCTCTTGTCTGTGCGTGACTAACTTGTCCCACTGTCCTGCATCATCAAGGCTGAGTGCCGGGCATGCCAGGAAGCACTGTGGTTCCATGCAGTATATTTTGGCCTTACTGGGTTTTTGTAGCTGCCTGCTGCAGTGATGTGGGTAGGCAGAGAGGAGGGATGGAGAGAAGCCCAGTGTAATTTCTCAACAATCAAAGTCTGTCTTCTTTAAGTCTTCTCTTTCCTTACTTTAAAGGAAAATACCACCTTAACCCAACAATCCTTAAATTACTTTCTCAGAGAAGAGGAATGTAGAAAATTAACAAAGATGGCCCAGAATTATTCTGGTTCAGGGTGATTCTAGGGGAAAGCAGTCTTGGCTTGAGGCCTCGGGAGTCTTGCATCCCTGTGGAAGAGGCACCTGAGAGGACTCCATGTTATGGGCGGAATGTTTAGGGCCACCAGGCAGTCACAGGTGAGCTGGGGGTTCTAGGTGAGCGCTACCCTGGACATAAGAATCAAAGGTGGAGGAAAGGGGCAGAAGCTTCAAAGCCACCATGTGGGCTGAGAAGAGATGGAAGTTAAAATTAAAATGCAACAAAAATTATGTGGTTTCCTAAGCAAAGGAAATGCGAGGTATAATTTTTCCCTAAAGAAAGCTCAAATTAGCTAGAAAATATGGCTGATTTACATTACAACAGTGCATTTAAATTATTCCAATTCTTAAAATACTAAGATAAACTCTTGTGAGAGTGTCTTTATTTAAAACTGCTGTTCCCCCCTATTACACAGAAACAGATGACTTTACATAATCACAGCAGAAATGCCCACAGTACACAAAAGGATAGAACCATTAATATGTATGGTGACCGAGGTCTGATGGGTTTTACCTCAGGTGAGTCAGTTCCTAAAGCCCCAGGTCCAAGAAACATCAAGGGTTGTCACTCTCTGTCCCTCTCTGTATGCACTCCTCCAAGTCTGTGACATTACTGACCAGCTAAGCAACAACCAACCTACTTGTTCATAAAAAAGCCTTCTCAAGTAGACAAAGGAATTATAAAAGCATCTGTTGATGTGTTCTTCTTACAGCGATAAAGTAATTTCTGTGTTCTTACTATAGCTTACTTTAAAAAAAATTTTTAAAAATATTTATTGTTGTGGTTGGACACAATACCTTTATTTCACTTATTTATTTATTTTTTAATGTGGTGCTGAGGATTGAACCCAGGGTGTCACACATGTGAGGCCAAGTGCTCTACTGCTACAACCCCAGACCCTATAGTTTACTTTTTATAAACTGCTATTTAGGTCATATTCTTCTTACCAATCAGTCAGTGAAGAGAAAAAATATTACCCAAGCCAGAATGCTTTACACATAAGATGTGGGTCTTAGTCTGAATTCAAGATTTTCTTAAGAGTTGCAGGGATAATGGTAATATAAAATCAATATCTCTTTCTGTCTATCTGTATCTACTTAATTCTTCTATGTTTCAGGTATCACACTGAATATTTTGTGTTTCACTCATTTTTCCCAATAGCCTGGATGTGGATATTTCTACTCTAGATGTATTACAATGAATAGATGTGGAAACTGACCCAGAGAGGGCCAAGGCTTGTCCCAGATGCCCTAGTGCGTCAGTAGCAGAGCTGAGATTTGCATAGAGGTCTGGCATCCACCTGAGCTTGAATTCTTACCCACTGCAATATATTGTCTCTCATAAACAAAGTTCTATATAAGCCATAAAACTTAAGATGTTTTCCCTTTAGTTTAGGAAACAAACTCAAAAGTAAAACAACAAATACACATGGGAGAACCATTAACATAATAATCCACCCTGTATCCTAGCTTACATCAACACAGTAAGCCACACTGGATCTTGGTGTACACACTTAATATTTGTAGGACATTTTCAAGCAAGTTACTAGCTACTTCTTGGACCAGGCCTTTACTTTCCAGAATATTTAAAAATAGGGTCTTTTAAGGCCTTTGGGATTTAAAGAAGTTATATTTTTGTTTCCCATGAAGATGAGACTCATCAAACCCCTGCTCCCCCATGTCTGAGGCAAATAGGAGGAACTGGGAAAAGATAAAAAGCTGAGGAAGACTATGCGGAGGAGTTTGAAGGTGTTAGAATCTCATTGTTTTAAGAACCTCTCATCCTTCCTAACCCAAAAAATAAAAATGGAGAAGTGGGTTGATGAGTATGAGCAGCCGAAAGAGCACCTTTTAAAGGATTCTGCTGTGTTATTGTGTGTTTTAAAGTGTCCTGGAAAGACTGTAGATGGCTTTGTTATATCCAAAATGACTGCTGGTCATTAAAAATGCTTGACTTGGAAAAATGTTCACTTATTGGTGCATGAAGAAAACCACTGAGAGTCAGTGTGCACAGTAAGATCCACTGTTGGAAAGGTGCAGAGAAGGGACAAGCACGTGACTGTTGGTATAGTAGTCTGCTAGGGCTGCCATGACAAAGTACCACCATAAGGTGGGTCAAACCATTCTGGGGGTTAGACATATGAGATCAAGCTGTCAGAAGGGTTGATTTTCCCCAAGATCTCTGTCCTTGGAGTGTAGATGGGCGAATTCTCGTTTTGTCTTCACATGGTCTTCTATCTTTGGATTCCTGTATTCCAAAACTTTGTCTTCCTTGAACACCAGTCAGATTGGATTCAGATTCACAATCACCTGGGAAAAGATAAAAAGCTGAGGAAGACTGTGCGGAAGAGTTTGAAGGTGTTAGAATCTCATTGTTTAAGAACCTCTCATCCTCTCATCCTTCCTAGCTTACATCAACACAGTAAGCCACACTGGATCTTGGTGTACATACTTAATATTTGTAGGACATTTTCAAGCAAGTTTCTAGCTACTTCTTGGACCAGGCCTTTACTTTCCAGAATATTGACTCTGACTATGATAACATTCTGAAGTAAAATTCACCATGAATTTTGTGGAGGACAAATTAGCTCATAGCAAGTGTGCTGGGTGAGAGGTTAGGGCACCAGCCCTCTGTTTCAGAGGGTAGAGGGAAGCACCACCCATGACTCTGTGCAAGTCTGGACAAGGGGACTCATCAAGTCCAACCCACTCCAGTCAAGGAAGCTGCAAAACTTCAGATCTTAGATCAATTCTTAATCTCTATTTTCCTAACCTAGTTACCACAAAATTTTGATGTCTACTTTCAAGAAAGACTTCTCAAAAGTCATTAATTATGAAGATAAAAATTCAATCCCTTTGAAAGGCATGAAAAGCAGATTAATGAAAAAAACTACAGATGGGCTGGGAGAAGCTGCAGAGTTGAAAATGGAAAATGTCTTCATAAACCCGAGTTCAGTTTTTAATCCCCATCATCCCAGAAGCACCATGTGAGGTTCTTGGGACACAAAGAGAAAATGCAAACCCTCTTCCTTCCTAGCTCAGAGGAGAAGGATGAGCAGAGAGTTCCAGCGCTCTATGGGACAAACTATCCCAGAGATATGTCCATACAGAGCAGGAACTGAGCAGGGGTTAATTAAGCAGACGTGGATGGGCGGGGGATTGCAGGAGGAGGCCATGGCACAGGCAGACGCAGACCAGGGCCTGCCACAGTTTGGGAACCAGTAGTCCTTTGGCTTAGTTGGGGAACCTTGGGGCTTATGAGGGAGAGGTGGACTTCTGACCCTGCACAGGAGGCCAGCCTTTGCGTGACAGACAATGGGAATCTTTTAAAGATTAAAGGATCCTTTAATCCTTGCTAAACTCACTTTGCAGAGTTCTTGCTGAAGCCGGATTTGACAAGGAAGGGCACAGGTGGGCTTACCAGAAGATTTATGAGCCTGACCAAAGTTTGGTCAAGCTAAGAATCTTTGTCCGTGGAGGGAGAGGGTGAATTAAAGAGAATCAGGGCTTGATGACTGTTGCAAATTGAGGAATGAGAGAAAGGAAGGAGTCTAGAACGTACCTGGTGACTTATGTCTAGCAAGACTCACTAAACCCTGGGCTCTTGGTTTGAGGACAGAGTGGTGGGTGAGATGAATCAGGTTCCTACTCTCTCTGAATTAGTCAGATAAGGATGGAAAACAACAAAATGGACATTCAAAGTGAGTGGAGAGAAGCTTGGAGATTGGGGAGTGCCTTTGAGATTCCTGTCTTGGGGTCTGCCCCCACTTCTGGCTAAGTTAGGCAACCCAGAAGACAGAAAAGAGAAGGAGCCTGTTGAGTTGGAGGTGGGATATACAGAATCAGATCATCATTTCCTCCTGCCATTGGAAAATAGGAATATTTCCTCAAAGGAGTCTTCTTAAAGGGAAGACCTAATGGACTCCGCTAGTTTTTTCTCTGGAGTATGTATTTGAGGACCAATGTCGCCCTCTGGTGTTCGAGTCTGTGTCTTTTATTTTGTCCTGGGATGGAAGGGTGGTGCAGGGTCCAGGCAAAGGCAAATTCACCTTATCTCAGGCCTCTGTGGCAGTTTTGTAAGTGAGGTTTTCAATTTCACAACAGTGGAAACATTACTAGGGCTTTCTTTTGGTTACTAGAAATTGTCCATTAATTGGAGGAGAAAAGGAAGACGTCCATTTTGAACAATGACAGAAAGCCTGCCTGTCCAACAGATCCTTGATGGGGACTCAGAGCCAATTAAGCATCCAAGGAGGCCAGTTTACACTGCTTTTAGGCATTTTTAAGATGTACAGAGTTTCACTGAGTGTGAAGTTCTAGGTATATGACACAAACATACACACATGTATATGTAATTTATATATAAATGCACAATTATCTATATTATATATTTATGTATAATTAAATATTATATATAATAAATTATATGATTTATACATAATATATAATTTAAAAAAACTTTTATCCTATCATTTATTTAAAAAAATTTTTAGAGTACATTTTTTAGTTGATTTAAAAAAATTTATATACGACAGCAGAATGCATTACAATGCTTATTACACATATAGAGCACAATTTTTCATATCTCTGGTTGTATACAAAGTATCTTCACACCAACTTGTGTCTTCATGCATGTGCTTTGGATAATAATGTCCATCACGTTCCACCATCATTTCTAACCCTATGCCCTCTCCCTTCCCTTCCCACCCCTCTGCCCTATCTAGAGTTTGTCTATTCCTCCCATGCTCCCCCTCCCTACTCCATTATGAGTCAGCCTCTTTATATTAGAGAAAACATTTGGCATTTGGTTTTTGGGGGGATTGGCTAACTTCACTTAGCATTATCTTCTCTAACTGCACCCACTTACCTGCAAATGCCATGATTTTATTCTCTTTTATTGCTGAGTAATAATATTCCATTGTGTATATATGCCTTATATATCATATATAATATATGTTACATATAATATATATTATATAATACAATATATAATATATAACATACAATATATAATATATATTATATATTATTTTGTGTATACAACTTATAATAACTTTTTTTGTGTATATATCCCTTGCTCCAATAAGGCTGTGATTTTTTTTCTTGAGGGGAAAAAAATCTACAATTATTCTTACATTTTACAAAATGTTAGGTATGTAGTATAATTTATATATAAATTAATGGACTATAGAAATAGTCTATTATAAATTATATAATTTACATGCAAATAAATCATATAATTTAAATAAAATGCATAATCATTTATATTACACATAAATATATAATTAAATTTTTTGAATAATAAATTATATGATTTATATATAGTATATAATCTTATCTATATATATATGTAATGTATATATAAATATATAATTTTGTCATATAGATGGCAATATTTTACATTTAATATGAACAGTTTTATTTTTATTAAAATTGTTCTGACATTTTTTGAAACAAAGTAATATTTAACCTTTTTTTGTCATCTTGGTATGGTCAAATAAATTTTCATTTTTTAATTCACAAGTCAATGAATCAAGGATAATGCAATCCTCTTCCCATTTTAAAGGTTTGCTGTAGCAGCTGTGAACACACTGGGTCTCTCTAGTGTGTGAGAAAAACTGTGCCACAGGAGTTCATACCACAGGGGTTCACACCACAGGAGTTCACACCACAGGGGTTCACACCACAGGGGTTCACACCACAGGGGTTCACGCTACAGGGGTTCACACCACAGGAGTTCACAATACAGGGGTTCACGTGTACTTGCATGAATCAGATGTACCTGCATGAGCTTGGCCTTGCCAGTTGTCACTGAGATACTGGACAAGTTATCTAAACTCTGAGTCTTGATTTCTACTTAATGAGAAATCAAGACTCAGAGTTTAGATAACTAAATTATTTACACCCCAGAGACACACAGATTTTATGGGGGTAAGGATGTAGAGCCTTGTTGATCATTAACAAAGGAGAACATGACACATCACAGATTATCAGCAACAGAGGTTTTGCAAACAAATAAAAGGCTACTCCAGGATAAAATGGATTTTTGGCTTGGAATTATTTTCAGCAATGACATCAGCATACACTCTGGATCCCAAAGCAAACTCTAGAACTCAAACTGGGATCCCTGCTTTCTGTCTCTTGTAGTCAAAGCAGTTATAATTTTTGTTTCCTGGACTCAGAAGCTTACACTTTTCAGTACTTTCCAAAATTGTCCTGAAATGATTGCCAGAAAATTGTGGATCACTTACGCAGTCCAGGATGAACCCTCCCAAAGGAGTAAATCTCCCTTTCTCACCAGTGTTGTTAATTAACCAGCTGTTTTTAAAAACTCCACTCCAGTGGACCCAATACTTAGGATTATCTTCTTACCAAGTTGGCCTTGTATCTTTCCCACTTTTGTTGTTTTCCAAGTCTTTGGAGCGAACTTTCAATTAACTTAAACTTTTCTTTAGATGTGATCTTCCATCAGTGGAGGCTGGACCTGGGGGGCAGAATCAGCTTTATCTGATGAAACTGGCATCTTCCATGCCACACCCTTTACTTAGAGCCCATGGACACTCCAGCATGATGAGGATTGAGATTGGAAACCACCTTCTCCATCAACCACCAACCTCAATACCTCTGTATGACTTGGGTTTTTTTTTTCAGTTGAAAGTTATAGGATCCAATTCAAGTTTGAGCAGCAGAGGGGATTTATTTGGCTTGAGAGACTTAAGTGTTTAGAGTAGATAGCCCTTTGGGGATTCCTTGATCTAGTTGCTCAAAGAATACTATCAGGAAGATTCTATCTGGGCCACAGCAGCTTGTTTTATGTCTGCCATGTGGAATACACAGTCAGAATTCTGTCTCCATTGGTGTGATTTAAGATTCGGTCTCCAGGAGAGCCATGAATCTAATATTGGGTCCCTTCCAGCCTTGTGAATGGATAGTACAACTCCCAGGAATTCCTTGAATACTGCTCACTGTGGGGGAAATTTCATTCTTAAATTATCTAAAAGATAAGACTGGCTACATAATTCATAGGGTTCAGTATAAAATGAAAATTCATACTGGGTAGTACGGTGGCCCACGCCTGTAATCCTAGTGGCTTGGGAGGCTGAGACAGGAGGATCAAGAGTTCAAAGCCAGCCTCAGCACAAGTGAGGTGCTAAGCAATTCAGTGAGACCCTGTCTCTAAATAAAATACAAAATAGGGCTGGGCATGTGGTTCAGTGGTTGAGTGCCCCTGAGTTCAATCCCCAGTACCCCCCCCCCAAAAAAAAAAAGAAAGAAAGAAAGAAAGAAAATTCAGGAGACTTTTTTCCCCCAAAAGCATAAAGTTACAGAAATATAAGCCTTTCCACCCTTTCTTCTGTGTTATTCTTACCAACAACTTTCAGGCTTCCCCTTGAAAAGGGGGAGACCCTCAAAGCAGACTAGCTTGCTGTTCAACTTTTCAACTGGTTAGAAGTGGGGAAGTCATAGGTATAGGGTAAAAGGAATGAGGGGAAGGAAAAACTAATAAAGGGAAGGAATATTCATGTCTTTTCCTAAAATAGGTGGAGATTTTCCAGGAATTTGGGCATCTTCTCTTTACTCCTTTTATGATTCTTTCTAGCCATTGACATGGCACCTGTCATGGAGCTGGGGGTTTGTGTAGTTATCAAACAGATGGAATTATAATGGGGCTTGGGGTCTATTAGAGGTCATTTAGGCACCATCTTGGATCTGGCTGGTTTCAAGTGGTCTGTAAACATTCTGCTTAAGCAGAGTGAGGCATTAGGTAAGAGTTCAGCCAGGCAGTAGAATTCTCATACTGGATAACAATCTTTCTCTACTTATCCCAGTATTTTTTAAAAATTTCCATTTCATGTCATGTTTTCTTGAGCATGGGAACACTCACCAGGTGAATCTAGACCTTCACAGCACTTGGGGACCCTTACCTTGTGACTTGCAAATTCCTGGTGGTTCAACTAGTGGTACCAGCTGCTGGAAGAAATGCTATGCTTGTGTGGATGAGGGAGGGAGCAGATAGGTCAAACTCTTCTAACGGTCACTGGCTCCGATCCATGGTGGGTGGGTGGGCTCTAACCTCCATGGCAGAAGCGCCCTGAGATACCTTGATGGGGTGAGCCCCAGAGGCCTAATGCACCATGGTGCTGAGACTGGGAGAAGACAGCTGCAGCCATGGACAATCTAAGATGCTGCTGGGCATGTGCTCCTGGACCCTATCTCACTCTCCCTTGGATCTGTGCTTGGACCCAGGTTCTGCTGGGGGAAGAGGTGGCAGCGGTGGCTGTTTGTGGGCTGGGAGGGAAATCTCTGTCACTGATGGGGAAAGGAAGAGGGGTCTCAGGTGAGTTGAGGCTCCAAGCTCCTGGGCATACTTTGTAGTTGTATTGGACTTCGTTGACCACAAGCAAATTCAAAGATAAAGTTTTTCAAAGAACTTTGAGACAGTGACCAAATGGCATCAAACTCTAATTGTGAGCCCCTTCTAAAAAGTAGGGCATGTTTGCACGGGTCCTTGACCCAGGAAGCCACCCCTGGCCCTAAGTTGGTATGCTTCCCAGTTTCTACCTTTCATTTTGGCACATACAGAGGTCTCTGGAGGTCAAAGCCCAGGCTTGCTGGGGCATCTGGGTCTGTTCCATTGAGCTGGCTGCTTCTGGAGCTCTTTCTTTGTAGGACTCGGATTTTCTTTTCTTTTTTTTTTTTTTTTTGAGGGAAGTCAGGGTGATTTTCATACCTCTCATGGCTTTGACCTTACCAGGCATAGGGCAGTTCCTCTGAAGCTGCAGAAATTAGGGGTACTGGTGGCACATACCACAAGAGGTGGTTTTGGAGGAGAGAGCAGTGGGGCAGCTGGCTTCCTGTGGGGTCACTGCTCTCACTAAGTCAGAAGGGGTGTCATCCACCTATTTCCAATATATTTTTCACTTAGGTTAACTCAGAACCCAGAAAGATGTTAGCTAACAACCCTTGACACTCAGAGAAGAAATATTTCAGAGACCATCTTGAAAATTCATATGTCCCCCCCCACACACAATTACTATTTCATCACTTTTTGGAGAAATTCCCTTTCCCTTTTCAATTTACCTGTTCAGTGACTTATAACAATTTTAATTCTAATGGTGCAGGAACTCAAATAGTGACATAGACAGAGAAGAAAAGAACATCCGTCTTTGCCTAAATAAGCTATGGGAATCCGTGTAGCACAAGTTGGAGCAGTGGCTGGATTCACAAAGGAAGAGTCCTCCACAGAAGGTCTGCATCCTGGCGCCTTGGTCCAGATGGGAGGGTTGGGGGGCCCCCAGGGAATCCTGGCTCTAGCCAGTGATGCTTTGGTTCAAATATAAACTCCAACACCCCGACCACTTGGCCAGAGTCTTGCTTTTCGGGAGGGTCACTATTATCTGGAGAAATGGTCCAAACCCAAGGAAGAATTTGAACAATGGTCCAGATTTTATTACTGATGGCCTATGAACTGTGTCTCACAGGCTCCCGATGAGAGGGAACTCTCCGGACACTGAGAAAACACAGCAGGGCAATGCTTGTGCTCCAGGAGCGACCACGGTGACAGCATGTTGGGGGAACGCCGGGTCTGCCTCTGCCGCTCCTCTCTGGGCTGTCCTTTCCTGACTCAGTCTCTGCTCCCAGGTCTCCAGGGACCGTTCTGTTATCACATTTTCCAATCCACTCCCCGGTCCCCGGCCATCCAGAGGAAGGGGATTCTGGCCTGCTCTAGTGTTTTCTCCTGTTTTTAAATTTGTTCCAGGTCCCCTTCCCGTGTTTCTCAGAGTACACTGTATTGAAAATAAACTTCAATGAAAGATTTTTGTTTTGTTTTTGTTTTGGGTTTTTGCCTTCGTTCTGTGGTCACAACTCGCATTTAGACAAACCTAGAACGAGGGTCAAGAGGAAAGCTTGAAGGAGAATGAGCAAAGTGTCCAGGTCTGAGAGCAGGCAGGTAAACCCTGGCATCAGCAGGATCGGGGACTTAGGAACCACCCGCCTCAGCTGCAGAGAGTCCCCAGAGGAAGGCGTGGGCTCTGCTCCCTGCACCGACTCACCCACTGCTCTGCATCCCTGTCCTGGGGCAGGGGCTACACAGCAGAATCTCTGCAGCCGGGCCTCACCCTTCCTGAGGGCTGTAGATGCCTGTGGTGACCGTGGTTGCTCCTGGATGTCCTGGAGCAAAAGGATGACCCTCCCAAGGCCATGGACTCTGCCTCTGACCCTTGTTGAGGCCCAGATGCCAAAGGACTGATGCCCAAAACTGCAAGACTAACACAGCCACCGCCTTCACAGAGCTTCATGTCCCCCGGGCGAGGTCCCTGTGAAGTAGTGCACAGACACCTGAGCTGCCGTGACTCCGGAGGTGCAAGGGGGAGGTGTGGAAGGTGAGGAAAGGGCCACTGGGAATCTGACATTCCAGGGGACAGTGAGGGCCAGGAAGGCAAAGGGGAAGGGGGAGAAGGCAATACAAAAAGTCTTGGAGCAGGAGGAATTTAGGAGAGTTCCCTGGAGTGGATGCACCAGCCCCAGAAGGGAGGGGACATCGGGAAAGAAAGACTCAATCATCCTCTGTTTAGTCAGCTTTTTCTCTGCCATGATCAAAAGACCTGACAAGAGCAATTAGAAGAGGAAATGTTTATTTAGGGCTGACTATTTTAGAGGTCTCAGTCCACAGACAGCTGAATCCATTCCTTGAAACTTGAAATGAGGCAGAAAATCATGGTGCAAGTGTGCGGCAGAGGAAAACAGCTGGGACCAAGGCACCAGGAAGCAGAGGGAGAGAGGCTTCCCTCACCAGGGACAAAACATCCACCCCAAGGGCACACCCCAAGAGCCCCTCCTCCAGCCACACCCTACCTGCCTACACCCACCACCCAGTGAATCCCCATCAGAGGGTTAATTCACTGATTAGGTGAAAACTCTCAGAACCCAATCATTTCACCTCTAAACTTCCTTGCATTTTCTCCCACACAAGGGAACACCTCACATCTAAACCATAATGTCCTTTCATAAAAATATTAACATACAAGTGTTGTCTGGGGCCTTGAGGGAGTGGTGCCACCAGGATTGTGAAGCTGCCACTCTGCCTTCAAATGCTAAGGACTGCTTCATTCTGGAAGGCAAGAGGGAAATGAAAACCATCCAGCAGCCATTTGGATGCTTTTTTTTCCTTGCTAAACTACTGAGGCAATTGCTTTAAACTTGCAATACTCCTGCCTCCGCCTCCCAAGCCACTGGGATTACAGATGTGCACACTACACCTGGCTTCTACTTTGGTTTTTAATAAGGGTTTTGTGCATCTTCTCTGAATCACATGGCTGGGTCATGGCTTTCCATTTTCTAAGTCACTCCTATAGGTTTTAAAAAAATGTCATGTATTGCATTCCTGGATTACATCTCAATCCTGTTTGGTCTTATGACAGACATTTTTTTACCACATTTAATTCAATATCTTCTTACCTATGTAGTTATGTATTTTTTTTCTTTTTTCTTTTTGGTACTGGAGATTGAACCCAGGGATACTCGACCACTGAGCCACATCCCCAGCCCTATTTTGTATTTTATTTAGAGACAGGGTCTTCCTGAGTTGCTCAGCACTTTGCCATTGCTGAGGCTGGCTTTGAACTAGAGAGCTTCCCAAGCCACTGGGATTACAAGCACATACCACTGCGCCCAGCTTAGATATGAGGGTTGAACCAAGGGCTTTGTGCCTGCTAGCAAGTGCTCTACATAGAATTGCATTCCCAACCTCCTCTCCCTTTTTAAAAATTGTATTTAGAGACAGGGTTTTGCTAAGTTGCTGAGGCTGGCCTTTAACTTTTATCCCTCTTCCCTCAGCCTCTTGAGTTGCTGGGATCACAGGTGTGTGCCTGTGTCCAGTTATTACCTATAATTTTTGAATTAGGTCTTTGAGCATAAAGCCACGAAAGGGACATGATTGGTTTCTGTTGCACCTGTATTGACATCTCGTGGCCATGCTGAGTTCAAGACAGATGATGTGGTGACACTGTGACCTTCCCGTTTTCCAGGTCCATTCTTTGTATTTATTGTTTTACTGTATCTAACTTTTGAGATCTCAACCACATAGAGTCTTTGAGGCACTGTTGTGAGTTTCTAACCTCTGAACAAAATGATACTAACAAAATGTAAAAGTCATCTTTCTTCTACTTGTTTCAGACAGTGTGATAATTGGAGAAGTTTTCCTCAAAGTGGAATCATTGTGCCTGAGGAGTGGAACAGAAGAAGGCAGAGCTTGTCAGAAATTAGATCCATCTGCTGTTTGCCAGGCTCCAAAGACTCAAATAGCCAATAGTCTTGCCTGGAAAGGACACCTCCCCATCTGAGGGGTTGCTTCATATTTTATTCTCCTGTTCCCGGTGATTGCAGACACGTCTTTATATCTCTGTACAGTTCCTGAGGTACTAAGAAGCTCCCTTGCAAAAACCAGACCCTTCAGATGAGCTATGAATTAGGATAGCATTAGCCTACTGTTTTCCTGGAGTCTCCGTGTTCCACTGAAGACTGATTTCCTGAAAAAAAAAATTTGGAAGACTCTCAAGGAAAAATTGCATTTAATTTTCACGACTTTTCCCTATATAATTATATTTTAATTGAACACTCATGAATTTATTCAACTTATGGGACTATTGACAGTAATTTGTATCTTGAGTCTTCAGCTATTAAACATTATATGCTTCTTTAGATAAAGATTTACAGTGAGGAATTCTGTTAGCTTTGCAAAGAATAACCCTGGGATTCTTGTTTCTAGCAAACACTCTTCATTTTGAAAATGGTGCCACTCAGGAAACACACGTGATGGCTCCTAATAGTATTCTAATAACATTGGGAGCAGTAGAGAGGTTGCATAAATCCAGTGATAAGAACTCTTAAAGAAAAAGTTTGGAAAACTGAGATCTATTTAGAATAATGTCAATCATTGAGGCCTTTTATTTGTTTACCTTTTTGCAAAACAGGGGAATCAATGGCAAGTCCAACTTTCCAACATATGACCATGATATAGAAGAGAAATGAAAAATGAAAGGAATCAGGATTTGAGTTTTATGAAAAAAAACAAAGGCATAATCGCAAAGCAACCGCCTGATGAATTTCATGGAGCAAGTTCAGTGGTTTGCTCAAAAAAGATGTATCGGATCCATGTATGTTAGTTCTGTTTTCCTGATTACAATTGCTAGGTTCAAAACATGTTTGTGGGAAGGTAAGAAGGTGTCAGGCACAGAAGGAGGGGCTGTTGATGGTAACTCCACAGGAGTTATCCCTCTGACTTGTCCTTTTGCGTCTTTCCCCCTTTCTCCAGGAAAAATTGTGTTCCTAAAGATTGAAATAAAAACAGAATGAAAAGGACTTTGGGGACATATGAGCCAAGCTGGGGCTGCACACGTTCTTGGGCCATGGGGAACATGCAGACAGACCCTGGAGGTGACAGGAGTTTCCTTGTGAGGGCAGGGCTGTTTGGCAGGTTTTCTCATAGAGGGATTGCAGCTTTAGTTTTAAATTTGGAGATACAAATATTTTCAACACAATACTTCCAGTTGGAAGTGAATTAATTCACTGTTGAAATGATGTCACTGGCTTCTTTCAAAATGAGGTTGGCTCATGATGGACATGTTCTTGGGTCTGCCTTGGTCTTTTTGTGAGTAGTTTCAGGTACCTCCTGAGACTCCCACCCAGTTGGCTCTTCTGGCCACTGCCAGGAAAGCAAAGAAAATGGTTCTCAGCTCAGGGAGGACAGGGGAAGAGACTGCCATTTGAGGTGGTTTGAAAGTAATAGTGGCTACAAGGTCTTATCTATCACAGATGATTTTCTGGCACGTGGAAAAAAAAAAAATCTGAGCAGTGTTTCCCAGTGACTTCTCTCAAGGGAATGGAATTAGATTCTATCCAAGAAGAGCCCAGGCCTCTGGAGAGAGCTGATTTTTACACACCTTTTCTTGGTTTCTCTTAAAAACTCCTCTTGCTTGCCACAGTGAGGGCTGGTTGCATTTTATTGTATTTTAGCAGAATGAATTTCTTTTTGAAGGCACAGAAGGGTCAAAATGGAATGCGTGTCTACTTTAAAAAGACATTAGCTTCTGTGTCTCCTGTCATCTGTGTTTTTGTCTCTATCACAGTGGTTCTCAGTAGCTAGGGAGAGGTGATTTTTGCCCCTAGGGGACATTGGTTATATCTGGAAATGCTTTGGTTGTCACAACTGGGCAGGGAAGATATTGATGGCATTTCAGGAGATACTGATAAGCATCTGGCAATGCCTGGGTCAGTGCCTCACCCCAAAGATTCAGCTCCAAATGTCAATAGTACTGCCTTTGAGAAACTGGCTTGGTTTGGACATCATTTCTTCCAACCTCTACCCATCTCCTCTGGTAGCAACAGTGACTGAGTAAGGACACAGGTGTGGCCGACTGAGTTATGCCATCCATCATGGGGCTAGTGTTTATTATCAATTTGCCTAAAATTAATGTTTTGCAATAATAATGTTTAATAGCTTATCCTTTAAAAAAAGTCTAAAAAAATCTTATATTCAGAAAAGGTGAAGAAGAAAACTTAATTTCAAATTTCTCTTCTGAGTCCAAATGATCTTCACATACATATACACCAAATTCCAACAAAATAATGTCTGAGATGTTATCCAGTGTTTTTGAAGGGATAGAAGAGGATTCTGTTGTGTTGCTCATTCTTGCACATAATGGTAATAATTTGATGGCCTATGCCACACCTATTTTTGTGGGGCTGCCTTGTTTTGAGAATCAGTGTTTGGGTGGGAAGGGAACTGGGAACCAGGCATCAGTACAAGTAGGAAGTTTTATTGCCGGTTTCAAGTCACTTTACAAATTGGGTGAATATTGTATTTTTTTTTTGCCATATAAAGATGACATTTGAAATTGCTTATCAATGAAATGAAAAAGATGTTCAAAGGAGGTGACCTTGTTTATCTTATGGTTTTGAGTATGTATAAGCATGTGTGCCCATGGGGGTAAAATCATTTCAGTTTGAGAATCACAATTACAAGACAGAAATTACAAATGACTGTGAGTCAGAGGAGGATGCCTGACATCCACAGAGCATGTCCTTTTTTTGTCCATCTGATTATTTTTCTTTAAATATTTATTTTTTAGTTTTAGGTGGACATAACATCTTTATTTTATTTTTATGTGGTGTTGAGGATCAAATCCAGCGCTACCAACGCTACCGCTTGAGCCACATCCCCAGCCCCGTCCATCTGATTATTTAGAGCCTCTTCTGTAGTGAATTTCCTTTGGTGGATATTTATGGAGGGCACAGAGATCTTACAGCCTGCGAGATTCCAGATGCATTACATTTTCTTCGGATATCCTTATCACCTTTCTTCCAAACATGGAAGTCCCAATCATCCAGCCAAAACCGAGTCTGTGTCTAAGTCAGTGCAGACACATACCCTGGCTTCTCACTTCAGTCACGGTGGCCATGTACAGCTCAAAGGTCTGCCTAGAAGGATTTCCCTTTACCTTGTTCTTCAGGTTGTCCTTGAGTGGTGCTGGGGCCCTCCTCTGGACTCTGGCATTCTGCCTTCTGGTGGTATCGGCACATCATGCTGAAGTGTTTCTTCCTTGATCTGTTGGTTCCTTGATCAATGGCATGGATTGAGGGACAGGAGGCAACTCCAATCAATGGGAGGTGGTATTGCGGGAGGTGACCTAGTTACGTGTGTAATTTACTTGTACTTTCTGAATTTGCTTGGGCTTAGTCTCTTGTGTCTGTGAGGATTAAATGGACAAGAATCAGTAGGAATTTAATTTCTATGGGATTTGTTATAAGGAATTGGCTTGTATCATGTGGGAGCTAGTTAAACAGTCTCTGTAAGGCTGTTCTCTTTGCAAGTCGACAAACAGGTAGGCAGCAAGGGAAGACCATGAGTAGACTGAAGTGTGGCATGCATGAGCTGAAGCTCCATGAAGACAAACCTCTGCCCTTGGTGGCCTTTCATCATGGAGGTAAAGTCCTTCTATGGGTCCATTCAGAAAAGCTAAGGGCAATGTAGTGCGAGGTGGAGTGTGTGCAGTCCCAGGTGCTTCTTGCTATGAGGTGAGTCAACTGCACGTACACTACAGATGGCTGCTGCTTCTTTTCTTCCATCCAGAGGTCCTCATATTCTTCCATGGCCCACCAGAAGCAGGAGCATGCTAGAATGGTATTTCTGGAGAGTGGTCATCGTAGCCCAGTTGACACATTTCAAAGCCACTGCCATTTCCAGTTGGTGGTGAATTGCTGTTAAGCAAACCCACTCTTATTACTAGGTGGGTTGGACAACTCCTGCTGCATGATGGGGAGCTCAGAATGCCCGGTTACTGGTGCCCCATGGTCTTTAGTCCTTACTGAAGCCCAGTAACAAGCCAGAAGTTGTCTCCCCAAAAGAGAATAGCTTAAATCTCTAGACTTGTCCTACCTCCACACATAAAGCATTATTATGAGCTTGTTTTTTCTTTTACTTACCTGTGTTTGTTCAGGTAAAGACCCAGTACAGAGTAACCACACGTGTCAGCTGGTAGCGCTTCCTACGTGGTAGGTCCAGCTCCTCTCACTGTTCTTTCCCCCTACATTTTCTCTTCTCTTTCATCATTGACTTGTGGAGTTCAGTGAAAACCTGTTGAAAATGTCATCTAGATTGCACTGAATTTCTGATTCAGTGGATTTTGATACTCAAATATGAAGTTTTTCTTATATTTCAAACATGAAGTTCCTCTTCATATTTGTAGACTTATTTCATGAGTACTTCGGGAGAACTGTTCAACTCTGACTCCCAGCTCATTAACTTACTCTTTAGTGATGCCAATTTTGACATTTGGTCTATTTAAGACTTTTAATTTTGACAGGTTGTTTTATTTCTAAGATCTCTAATTGGTTCTTTGTCAAAACAACTAAATTTTATTTTATAGATGAAATCACTTCTGTTATAACTCTGAGGTTTATACTTCACCTAAAATCCCTCCTTCTATTATCTTAATTTTCACTGTTTGCTGGTTTTCCATCTGTCGTCTTCCATGCTTCTCTGCCCAAGTGTGACTTCTCCTAAACATTTTCTGGGCTTTTGTTTGTTTGTTTGTTTGTGTACACGTGTGGTTGTGTTTCTGTTTGCTGCAACCTGCCTCCAGTGATTTTGGAGAAAGGGGTGGGATGTGCTGCCTGGTAAACACTTGAGTGCTTTGTCCTCTGAGCCTGGGGCTGCCTAGAAACATTTCTCCTATTTGTCAGAAGTTCCATTGCCATGCACCAGCTCCTCCAAACCAAGCCTTCAGACTCCCTGCTGCAGTCTCGGGGAGATGCTTGCTTCTGATTGACGTGGAGGTGTGGAGTGAGGGGATGGTGAAGGAGGGTGAGCCCTTCTGGCTGCTCAAATTGCTCCAAATGTGTTTCCATAATTCTGGTGGCTTCTCCAGCTCCTGGACTGAGACATTCAGGCTAAGAAAATACCCAGCTCTGTGCCTATTTTTCCTAGTTTCTTCTCCTGGGGTGAGTTTTGGTCTCTTGTTTCCTCTATCAAACAAACCTCATTTGCCTTTCATCTTTTGTAAATTAGCCAGACTTTCTGTCCATTGATACTTCTTGTTTCAAACGCTGGTTGCTCTAATCTGAACACAGTTTGTCCCCTCTGAAACTCTTGTTGAAATTTGATGGCCACATGCAGGTGCTACAAAGTGAGGCCTTTAAGAGTAAGGTCACAAAGAGTGTTTATACTTTCTTGTGGGTCTGGGTTAATCCTTACAGGACTGGATTAGTTATCATGAGAGTAGGCTGTTATAAAGTGAGGTAGCCCCTCCCCTCTTTTCTTGTCTCTTCCACTGTCCGTCATGAGTTGAAGCAGCATAGGCAATGCTCCAGATGGGGTTGCCCAAGGTCGGACTTTCCAGCTTCCAGAACTGTGAGCCAAAATGAAACTTAATTTTCAAAATAAATTCCTTAGTGTCAAGCATTCTATCATAGCCATAGAAAATGGACTAAGACAACGGGGGAGCAATTTTTCTCTTGTACACACATGTGTGCATGCGTGCAGGCCCTTTCCCAGTTCCCCCTGCATTTCTGGGGACTTGGAACAGGAGAGGAAACGGTGGATGTTCTCAGTCTGCCTTCTTGACCTAATTTGATTTGCTATTCTTCAAGGGATGTAGGTAGCCTTTTGTGATTGCAATGCCTCAAACCACCAGTTATCCTGGGCCTGATGTTGTCTGATAAAATATTCACAGCCTTGCACTTTAATGGCAGGAGAAATAGAGCTACTGGAACTCAATGACTCACAGTAATGAGGTTTCATTTGAGGGTGTGTGAACAACTGGGGCCCTTGTCTTTGCTGTCTGAATTTTGGAATGTTTTCACATTGGGAACACAGGGGACAGTGGCTGCTTCCTTGGCTCTTGTTCACAGACTCTCTAGCACACTGTCTGCTTGATGGATGTGTTTTCTCATTGCTGGTGATAATTCTGTAGGGGGCGATTCACCAGCAAACAGAGGCTGAGTCTACACATTTCCCCCCGCTCTGCTCATTCACCTCACTGTTTGCTCCAAATGTCCATTTTCTCTACTCAATAAATCACTCTTTGATGAGAAAAAAGTACAAAATATTAGCCATATGAGGATTTGAATCATGTTTAATTTAGCACCAATGAAAAAGTTCTCTCCTTAATCTAGTAGCTGTCTGGAGCCACCGTCTGCCATTGCCAACAGCTTTGTGCACTTACTGTCTAAAGCCCAGACAGTGAGCTCCCAAACAAGCTCGGGGCTCAGAGGATTTGTGCTCAATTCTTGCTCTGGGCTGAGACTCTGAGCCTGGAGCTAAACCATAAATCAAGAATGGCTCAGAGCAACAACTCTGCTGAATCCAATCTCCTCTTTCTTCCTATTGACTTTTCTAATCTTCTGTTTTTTTTTTTTTTTTCTGTTCTTCTTTTGTTGACCAGAGATCTTTGGTTCAATGTTATGCTCACACTTCAGATGAGGGGTGCAGGAGAACTATAAGATCACTCAGCTGCCCCATCCATTCCATGGGGAGGCAAGGGTCGTCTGCTTTCTGGGTTTAAATTAGATATTTGCATATCTGAGATCCAGGATCAGACAATGAGCTGCCACCTGCCCGTCTCAGTTTTAGGGTCTTGTCTCTATATACAGTTTAGAGAAGAGGTTATCACAAAGTTTAGACTGGTGTGTGTGTGTGTGTGTGTGTGTGTGTTCACTCCCAGATTTAATTAAAGAAGTAAGGGATGAAGGTATGAACTACAAGCATATCTATATTAATGATGGACGCAACTAAGACCCTGGAACTAATGAAGACAAGCTTTGAGGCAGACTCACAGGTTGAGTTTTCCAGAGCAGTTGCTTACATGAGTTTGGGCTGAAAGATTTTATAGGAACCTGATAATCGATTTTATTAGCAACTATGAATGAAAGGGTGAAGTCTAGGTAGAGGAACAATGAAATAGGACTACAGACCTGAGAAATCTTGGACAACATTGTCCTCCTCTGGCCAAAATGGTGTCATGTTCGTAACTCGGCCTTGTTCTGTAGCTAGGTGTTGGCTGCCTAGGAAAGGGAATCAGCTAGGGTAAGGTTGCTCTTAGTTGCTGAGGAAGAACTTGGAAGATCACATGGCAGATCAGGTCTGTCTCCCTTGTGGGTGTGCCCACAAAGAAGAGCAAGTCCCTCCTCAAAGGACAATCTGGCTGGGACACCCCTAGTCTGCCTAGGGTAATGTCTCTGATAGGAGGAACATTGGTCCTGGAGAGAGAAAGTGTAGGTATGGGGCAGAGGTCAGGGGCCACAAGGTGGGACAATTTTGAGTTCTTGATGCTTAACTTAGCTCTTTTCTGATCAGATTCCAAAGGACAAAGAGGCTATAACAAAAAGCAAGTCACATGCAAAAAGCTATATTGTTCTAACTCTCATTTAAAAAATGAGGAAAAAAGGAAGCTGTGAGTTTGGTTTAAGAGCAGAATTAATAGAGGAGTGAGAGACCGAACATAGAAATGGGCAAACCATAGACAACAACAGAACTCTGACCCACCGTCTGCAGGCCAGCCCAGGAAGCCAGCTCGTTCTCCAAGTCAGAGTTGTCAAAGTCAGATTCCCATCAGAGAAACCCCTCTCCTGGTATCTGATACCTGTAGGAGTCAGGGTTCAGGCTCCTGCAGGTCTTGGGCTCCACGTGGGAAGCACCAAGCGGTCCCTGGACCAGGGTGGGGGACTTTGGGGTTGCCTATCGAGCAATTATGAGAAACGAGCCCAGGAACCTACTGTGATTTTGAATGGAGTACTGCTCCCAGAGAATGCTTCTGTCTTGCTCACAGCTGCTTAAGTATATATCAAACACTTAGTGCATGCCATGCCCTGTACTAGCACAGGGATCAAAAGAACCCAAATCCCACAGGCTTTATTTTCTCCACATACAGTGTCTAGCACTAGTAAACACTTCACTACTATTTTTATAATATAAAAATCAGGTAGAAATGTGCCAGCGGGAGTGGCTTTTTGAAATTTACTGATTGAAAATTCTAAACCCCATGAATAGATGCCTGAAGGAAGGAATGGGCTCAGAACTCGAGTTCCAGCCCTGTCCTCTGCATGTGTGTGAGCATGTGTGTGTGTGTGTGTATGTGTGCTAACACACACATGGATAGCGCATTGAGGCTTTGACATGTGCATGCGTCAATGTCCTCATCTAAAATGTAGTGAGCATATCTCCTCCTGTCACAGATTTAGATGAAAATGATAAAATAAATGTGTTACAAAGAGTTTGTTGGTTTTTCCTTTGTAAGGGAGACCCCCAAAGTGGGATTTTTTCCTTTTGGTGTAGTGAAGCCATGAAGCTGAACAGTAAGCACTGATAGGACCAGTTTACTCAGTGGCCACAGAGTGGGGAAACCAGAGCCCTGCTCACAAATCAGCCTCTCCGGCTCCAGAGGGGCTGAGGAGTTAGGGACACAGGGCAAGAGAAGAAGGCACAGGCTGATGGAGGGAGGGGGGCCTTTTATGTCTTTCCTTGGAATAGGTGTAGGTTTCCCAGAACTTGGGGCTACGTCAATCTGCTCCTTTTAAGGTCTGATGTTTCTTTTCATGTCTTCTGGTATATGTGTCATCTACATGGGAAGTCAGACTACAATGAAGTTTGAGACTATTAGAGGTGCTTTGGGCACCCATCTTGGTGTCTTCAGCCTTGAAGTGGGAGGACAGAGACCAGGCGAGTCCAGTTCAAATCAACCCTGTGTTATAGTTCTGGACTGAACATTTTTTTTTTTTCCTCCGGTGATCAGCATGTCTGCATGCAGAGCTGAGCAGAAATGTGGCCCAGAGATTAAGACTGCAAAGGAGACAGGCATGATAGGACGAGGAGACAGGCAGAGATACCAAACCTTTTCATGCTGTTCCAGCCGCCCACTGGGTGACTGCAGGCTCAAGTGAATAGTCAGTGTTTTGGGCAGAAGTGACCAATCCCTGAAAATAACCTGCACCATTATCATCATAGTCCGTATGTCAGAGGGGTTACCTCTGGCAAAGCTAGTAGGAGACTAATAGTGTCTCTCTAGTTGCATGACCTCCAAAATTAGTAAATTTCTAAGTTAACTAAGAGCCAGTCAAGATTCAGGGTTTATTCAGGTTTCTCCTCAGGAACAAATGTAGACGTAAAAGATTTGGCAGATGTTGTTATCCCCCCATCCCCCCACACACACTGAAGAGCTTGGACATGTGTGTATTCACATACGTATTTCCAGGGTGGCCACTCTCCTTAGATTCTAGTAGCTGCATTCGCCATCCTGTGACCCCTTGCAGTCCCGGTTAGGTGTTCCCCATCTGCAATGGCTTCTCTGCTTCTTGGTTCCTTTGGTAGCTGTGTTCTGAACTGCTGTTAGGTTCTGGAAGGAGGGTGATATGGTGGACACAGCAGCCCTGGACTAGTCTGGTTTGCTTCTGCTCTGATTCCCACATGTCTTCCTCCACAGCCTTCCCCAGGGTGGGGGAGACAGCGTTTCCCTGAGGAGGGCCATTTTCAGTCGGGGTATAGAGGCCTATCATGCCATCCTCCACTCCAGTCGCGGGCTGACCTCTGGCCTGAGGTCCAGCAGAAGCCTCTGATTGGTTCCGAATCCAGTCTGCATCCTTCCAACTCATTTTCTTTGGAGTTAGGGGAGTGGTTTTTTGAAAATGTAATGCTGTTCATATCACACTCCTGCTCACAATCGTTTAACGAGTTCTCACTGTCCTTGTCAGACAAAGCCATCAGGACATTCTCAACCATGACTGGGTACCCTCCCTGTCCCTTCCTCCCACCAGATCTCCTTAACCTCTGGTAAGGACTCTTCTACTTCCAGCTCTGTTAGGTCAACTCCTCATATCTAAATATTGTGCTTCTAAAAGACAGGAAGAATATGAATGACAAAAACTGAAGACAGATGGCAGCAGTAACTAGATTTGTTTATTCCAATCAAGTGGAGAAGCCACCTGGGTGGGGAGAGAGACCAAAGTGTCATGCAAATTAGGGGTGCTGTGTCTCCACTCTTAGTTATAAAAGCCACAACTGGATGAGCCTTGAGCTTGGCCAGAGAGTGAAAAGGGTTGCCCTGGATAGTCTGTAGGTCCAGAGAGTTGATCTGGTTATTAAGCTGCTCAGGATGCCCAGAAACTCTAAATATTTCCCTGGGAAAGCAAGTTCAAATTTATTTGAAGTAACTTAGTTTCTTCCTTAGCATACAAGTACCTTTAACTCCAGAGAGATTTATAATTAAGTGTAGATATGAAGAAAATAAAAACATAGTAGTTTGGGTATAATTTATACACACACAAATATATATATTGAACATTTATCCACAAGTGCTCTATGAGTGAGCTGTATTGCCAGCACTTTTTAATTGTTATGTTGACACAGGGTCTCCCTAAGTTGCTGAGGCTGGCCTTGATCTTGTGATCCTCTTGCCTCCGGCTCCTGAGTTGCTAGGATTACTAACAAAGTACCACCATGCCTAGCTAATTTTTATATATTTTTATGCTAAATGCCTAGAGTGTTTAAGGATCTCTGACATATTATAACATCAATTAGTTAGCATTGTGATTTCAGTTTAAAAACACATAAATAAATCAAATTAACTTATATCTGTGATTTCTTTGAAATCATACTGTTTATACATATTACTGGGACATTTATGAAACTTTAGGAATCGTATAAGATATTTATAATAATTACTTGACATATTTAGGAAAAGTTCATCAGATAATTGTAAAATTAGGAAGAAAATAAAACATTCAGTTTATAAACACAATGTAAAGTATTTCAAGGCAGTAGCATAATTGAAATTTTTGGAAATTACATTTATTTTTGACATATTAAAACATAAAAATTACACAAATTTATGGGGCACCACCACGTGATGTTTCAATACATGAATACATTATATAATGTTTAAATCAAATTAAACATATCTGTCTACTGAAAGCTTTGTCATTTCTTGTGGCAAAAATACTAATATTTCTTTCTTTTAGCTTTTAGAGACATTCAGCCCATGATTATTATTTGTGGTCACTGTACTGGGCACTGGCACATCAGAGTGTCTTACTCCCGGCTAACCATGACTCGGTACCCATTGATGAGCCTGTCCCTGTCCCTTCCTCCCACCAGATCTCCTTAACCTCTGGTAAGGACTCTTCTACTGCCAACTCTGTTAGGTCAACTCCACGTGTGACTGAGGTCATGTGGTACGAATCATTCTTTGCTTGCTTATTTCACATACTGATGTTTGGTCCTGTCCGTGCTGTCACAGATGAAGGGATCGCATGGCATGAACAAGCAGTCCATTGTGTACATGGACCCTATTTTTATTTTTTAATCAATTCATCAGTTGATTTGTTTCCATTTCTAGGCTATGTGTATGTGCTGCAGTAAGCACAGGCATGCAGATGTCTTTAAATCAACATGTCTGGGGTGACTATAGGTTAGTGTCTCCAAAAGCTCCAAGAAAGGAGTTTGAATATTTTACCATAAAGAAAGGATACTGTCTCACTAAAACCAAATATATAGATTCCGTTTCCTTTGGGCACCATAGTGGAAATGCAGAATCTCATGGCAGTTCTAGTTTTAATGTTTTGAGGAACCTCCATACTGATTTCCACAATAATCATACTAATTTACATTCTCACCAACCTTTTGCAGAGGTCCCCTTTCTCCACATCCTCAGGAGCACTTATCTTTTATCTTTTTGATAGTAGCCATTCTTACTGGACTAAAGTGATACCTCCCTGTGGTTTTGATTTGCATTTTCCTCAGGATTAGTGTAGTACATTGGCCTGGGCAAAATTCCGCAAAAGTAAAGGAGACAAAAACAAAAAAATAGACAAATGGAATTATATCAGACCAAAAAGTTTCTGCATGGCCAAGGAAGCAATCAACAGAGGGAGAGAAAACCAAAGGGTGGGAGAAAATATTGCAAAATGTACACCTGACAAGGGGTTAATATCAAAATTTATAAGGAACTTAAAAAACGTAATAGTCAAATAACAAATAATCTAATTAAAAACAAACAATAAATAGACATTTCTCAAAAGAAGACATTCTAATGGTTATCATGTATATAAAAAATGCCCAACATCATTAAGTATTTAAGTGAGATCAAATGCCAAACAGACCCCTTAAATGATCATTAAAATGTGCTAGTCTCTAAAATTGTATAGTAAAATTACTTAAAAGCTTATAGTAGATCTAGGTTTGTGACTTGCAAATTTTATAAATGCAATATTAACTTAAAAATGAACTTTGAATTTTAATTTTTATTCACCCCAAATCACTCATTTCCTAGCTCTTAGAATAAAACCTAAATTTCCTAGCAATGTATCCAAGGCCATCTGTAATCTGGACTTAGTGTGGATGTTCATCTGTTCTTATGTCCCTGTTCCTCTGCATAAATGTACTTCAAGAATGTGGCCCTGCTTATTTATTTACTTTGCAAGTACCCCCAATCCTTCCCTACCTGCTGGCTTTGCAGTATGGAGCCTTCCCTGTGCAGAGGCTTGCTGGGGCCCAGAAGGGGCTTTCCTTACCCTGCCACACATCAGAGTAGACTTCCTTCCTGTGAAGTCACAGCAAGGTCACCCTCTAGCCTGGTTTGACCTGGTCTCTGCATGCTAGGTTCCCTCACTCATGTGCTTCTCTCACACGGTATTTCTTTGAGATGCGTCCATTCCATCTTTAATGATTTAAAGCCATTACATTATTTACTTGCTTTTACCATTTCCCCCACTAGAATATACTCATCATAAGATCAGAAGGTTTGTGTTGTTCACTTCTATTAGCAGTTAGTAATTACTAAAAAATGTTTTTTTTAGAAGAGAATATTTGCAAATTGAATATTTAGTAAGATACCTGTATCTAGGGTATGTAAAGAAATCTTGTAATTCAGTGATAAAAAGAAAAAAAAACCCAATTCTTAAGTGGGCAAGTGATCTGAATAGGCATTTTGCCAGAGAAGATATACAAATGACCAATAAGCACTTGACAAAACACTCAGCATCATCAGTGCAAATCAAAACAACAAGGGGACCACACTTCATATTGCCTAGGATAGAGCTTAGTTGCTTTTAAAATTTATTTGAACTGATACATAAAAACATACACATTGTATGTTTTATTAATGGGTTAGCCTACAATGATTCAGTACAAGTGCACATTGCATAATGTTTAAATAAAATTGAACATTTCTAGCTCCTCAAACATTGATTATTTATTTATTTTATAGTAGAATGCATTTTACATATTGTACACAGATGCAGCACAATTTCTCATCCTTCTGGCTGTCCAGGTGCAGAGTCACTCCATTAGTGTATCATACATGTATATAGGGTGATAATGTCTGTCTCTTTCTACCTTCCTTCCCATCCCCACATCCCTATACGTCCCCTCACTCCCCTCTACACAAACCAGAGTTTCTTCTTTCTTCTCTACCCACCCCCTCACTATGAATTAGCATCCACTTATCAGAGAAAACATTTGGCTTTTGGCTTTTGGGAGTGGCTAAAAACCGTTTATTCAATAAATGATTGAAATATATTTTTATATTTAAAGCAAAGATGGGATAATACTACCATTTCTCTCTCTTTCTTATAACTTCCTTTTCTTAAGTGGTAACTACTAAGTAATTTTTCCAAATTTAACACGTACACACATGCACACACACACACACACACACACACACACATATAACAATTCCTAATGACTTCATGATACTCCATTACATAGATACCTTAAAGGTGGTAGAATAATAAATGAAAGTCTTACATTTTAATAGTCTCAATTTTCATTTAAAAAATTGATTTTAAGAAATAGAGAAAAAAGTGTATCTTTAAAATAATATAGCTCCAAGGAGAAAGAAAACCCTGAAAATAAGTATTAGAAGGGCTGGGTATGCAGCTCAGTGACGGAGCATGTGGTTGGCATGCGGGAAGCCCTGGGTTTGATCCCAGGTCTCTGCAAACGTAACAACAAACACTAGGAAAGAATCAGAAAAAAAGATGTTAGAAAAATCCTGTCTCTATAAGGACTCAAGAAGAGTTCATTTTTAGGTAACAGAGACAGTAATTGATAGGAACAAACAAACAAGACAAACCAGGCAGAGATTGAAAAAAACAATAAGGTAATCTGAGTAAAACATAGTGAGAAAACAAGAAAAAAAATTAAAAAAAATCATTTCAGGTTTCCTGGTGCCTCAGTCTGGTTAATTATTATTATTATTTTTTTTTACTGGTTCTTTTTAGTTATATATTATAGAAGAATCCATCTTAATATAATTATGCAAACATGGTCTGTATCTCATTCTAATGAGGAGGACCCACGTCTGGTGGACGTGTGTGAGGGTGAGAGTCGAGGTGGAGTGTTCACAGGTGCACAGGAGGGTCAGGTCAGACTCATTCCTCTGCCTTCCTATTCCCATCCACCTTCCCTTCCCTTCATTTCCTTTTGTCTAATCCATGGAACTTCTATTCTCCCCCTGCCCTGTCCTTGTTGTGGGTTAGCATCCACATCTCAGGAGGACGTTTGACCTTTGGTTTTATTGGAATTGGCTTATTTCACTTAGCATGAGAAAAGGAAATTTTATTCTTTATTTTTAAAATTTTTAAAATGTGTTCTAATTAGTTACACATGATAGTAGAATGCGTTTTGACACAACATACATAAATGGCGCATGATTTCTCATTCTTCTGGTTGTACATGATGCAGAGTTACACTGGTCACGTAATCACACATGCACGTAGGGTAATAATGTCTGACTCATTCTACTGTTCTTCCTACCCCTACTCCTTCCCCTCACTTCACTCCCCCCTGTATAATCCAAAGTAACTCTATTCTTCCCTATCCCCCCTCCTTATTGTGAATTAGCATCCAAATATCAGAGAAGACATGCAGGCTTTAGTTCTTTGGGACTGACTTATTTTACTTAGCATAATATTCTTTAGCTCCAACCATTTACCAGCAAATGCCTTAATTTCATTCTTCTTAAAGGCCAAGTAATATTCCATCATGTTTATGTACCACATTTTCTTTATCATTTCATCTGGGCACCTAGGCTGTTTCCATGATTAGCTATTGTAAACTGAACTGCTATAAACACTGATGTGGCTGCATCATTGTAATATGCTGGTTTTAAGTCCTTTGGGTATAAACCAAGAAGTGAGATAACTGGGTCAAATGGTGGTTCCCTTCCAAATTTTCTGAGGGATCTCCATACTCTTTCTATAGTGGTTTGCAGTCCCACCAGCAATGTATGAGTGTACCTTCCCCCCACATCCTCACCAACATTTTGTTGCTTGTATTCTTGGTAATTGCCATTCTGATTGGAGTGAGATGAAATCTTAGAGTGGTTTTGATTTGCATTTCTCTAATTGCTAGAGATGAAGAACATTTTTTTTTCATGTTTGTTGATTGATTGTATTTCTTCTTCTGTGAAGTGTTTGTTCAGTTTCTTTGCCCATTTATTGATTATTCGTTTTTTTTGGTGTTGAGTTTTTTTTTTTTTTTTTTCCTGGATCAGGGATTGAACTCTGGGGCACTCGACCACTGGGTCACATCCCCAACCTTATTTTGTATTTTATTTACAGACAAGGTCTTACTGAGTTGTTTAGCACCTTGCTTTTGCTGATGCTGGCTTTGAACTGGCGATCCTCCTGCCTCAGCTTCCTGAGCAGTTGGGATTACAGGCATGTGCCACTGCACCTGGCTGATGTGGAGTCTTTTGAGTTCTTTATATACCCTAGAGATTAATGCTCTATCTTAGATGCATGTGGTAAAGATTTTCTCCTAGAGGAATGGAATTTTAATGAATTAAATTTATATTGTGAGAACTAAAATTCTAATTGACATATAATGAGCGCTGTGAGAAATAAACTGGAGAAGCTCTTCAGGAAAAGCACCATGCTGAGAAAGTAATGACATGGAAAATTACAGAGAGATATCCAACGTAAAAGTTATAGGTGTAATCACAATAAATGAAACACAGCTTTATATAAGGGAGATAAACAAAAACTTGATTACAGTCCTTGAATAGTCACGTTCTATTTCCTTAATCTCTTGGGATACCCAAGAGATACTGGTTAAAATAATGGTTAAAATAATTCTTCTGAAAGTGGCTAAACTTTTGAAATGGAATGATCAAGAAAAACCTACCTAAAATTTCCATGAAAATTCTTCTGCAAAACCAGAAGACCAAATGTCACTGGAGAAAAATCTAAAGAGTGTGGAGGAAAAACGGATCCAAGAATTTCAAGCAGAGTTCCCTTGACCTTCATAGAAAAAGCAATAGAAAGACGTTGGCGATGCAAGTGTTCAGAATATGAATTAAGAACCCAAGGAGACTCCTGGTTTGGAAATGGAAATGATAAGTCAGGAACTCTGAATTATTTGCTGGCTTGTTGATTCAGAAGGCAAACTGGAGGCTTTCTCCTCTTCTGCTCCTTTTTCTGTCAGGAAATGCGTTTCCCACTGTATATCTTTTAACTCACTGTTGTGGTTGACCTTCTTGACCTATTTAGTAACTAACTACATTAAAAAAAAAAAAAGACTGCACCTTTCAGTTTCTAGCACTTGATAAGAATGTACCAAAAAATAATATAGCAGGACACAGAATAGGGAGAATTGTGGAACAAAAAGCCTTTTTAAAAATTTTTTATTTTTGGCTTTCACAAAAGCAGAATTACAGAGCACTCCACAATGGCTATTTAGTTGCCAAAGAATTTAACAGTTTTTGGCAACTTATATTAAATGGGCCGAGTTACTTTTCAAACCCTCCAATAGCAGATATTTTAAGTCACTGAAACCTTGTTCAAATAATACTCTGTTCTAAGTCCATGTGTATTAGCTAACTATCCTTAAAAACCCATATGTGTATTTTTTTTGGCTATAACATCGACCATCTAAAAAGGTCAGAGGAAAATAATCTTAAGGGAATTTACTGCACAGTTGTTATCTTGGCAGGCATAAAAATTTTAGAAAAATTTCTGTACATCATTCCACCAGTTTCCCCCTTTCTCTTATGTAATTCATATTTTATTCTATCTTGATCATTGCCATTAGCATATGAGCAGGCTGTTGGAACTCTTTCCATCTTTAAAAACTTTGTCTTGGCCTTATTTCCTGCATAGCTACCACCCCATTTCTCGTTTCCTTTTGTAGCAAAACCTTAGGAGAATTAAGTTCTATGGGCTTGCAGTCTCCAGTTTTTCTTTCCAATTCAGTCTTAAAATCAACCCAAATTGGGTTTTGCTTCCCTGAGCACTTCCTTGCCAAGGTTTCTAATGCCCTCACGTTGCTAACTCCACGGGTCAATCTCCATGCCTCACGAAATGCAGCAGCACTGGACACACAAGTCCACCCTCCTTCTATGAGCTTGCAGGACCCTGCCCTCCTGGCTTCCTCCCTCCCCCTTCCTGTTCTGGATCCTGTGTCCTCTCCAGCCTTTCACAGCCTCAGGGCCCAGAGCTCAGTTACGTGCTCTTCTCTGCTCTCTCAATATTGATTCTCCAGGTCTCTTGGTGATTTCATCTATTCTCACTGTTTTAAATGATATTGGCTTGGTTTCCTAGGACTGCTGTAGCAAATTACCACCAATTTGGTGATCAAAAGCCAGAGAAGACCCCCGAGTGTGCTGGGCAGGCAAGAGGCTCCACCTGCAGGGAGAGACCCCTGGAGTTTGTCTCCATTTTCTCCCTGTCTTCAACATCCTGCTGTCTCAGATCCTCCCACCGTTATTATTTTATCCTGGTACTGTTTAAAACTCTTTCGTTTGTCTTGTTTTCTTACAGCTTTGCAGTTAGTATGACTGAGGATTTCTATGACATTTTCCAGATGGGAACTCAGGACTTCAGGCAGGTACAGTTCAATAAGAAGAAGTGAGGGAGACCTCTGGTTCTGAAAGAAAACCACTGCTTTTCCCTCTCCGACCATTCATATTCATTTTATGTTGTACTTGAACCTCTTAAGTCCTCTATCTATGTTGGAATCAAGTGTAGAGGGAATGTTTGCAAAAACCTGGAGTTAGGACGATTTTCTTCTCTTCTTTTCATGCACCACTATTTAGGGTTTGCAATCCATCCATAATGCATTCTAGGTTTTATTAGCAGAAGCCGCTTTATTTTCGTCTTAAATAAAAAGGGAAGCTTATCATGTTGGCCTGCAGTGGGCACGTTGTAAATAAATAGTTGTAAAATGAAGATGTATTGAGTTGAGAACAGTGGGAAATTGATCTGACTGTATTTTATAAACCACGTTAAAATTTTCAGCATGAATAATAGAAATGATTTACAGTTTCTTACACGTTGGTATAGAGTAAGTCATTGCATCAGTTATTTACTAGGATTTTCAAAAGTGGTTGGTATTTCACTCCCTTGAGGTCACTGAAACAAGGACTTATGATCAATCTTCTAGTGGCTAAAGGCATAGACTTTGGAGCAGGAGAGAACTGAACTTGAAATTTGACTGTACCATAAGCAATGTCTCAACTGCTTTACCTCATCCTCAGCTTCTCTACCTGGATGATGGGGGATAATATCAGTACTTTTAGGATTGTTGGTATTTAAAAGGAGGATTTTTGTGCAGTTAAATGGTATTGTAGTCCTGGACTAGGGATGTTGAATTCTGCCCTGATTGAGATATTCCCTCATCTATGTTCCCTGAGAGGCTCATGACAGGTGGGATAATGTCAGACTGCCCTTACAACCTATTAATTAGCAATTATAACTGTAATTCTGACATTTTGCCAAAGAACTCATATAAAAAGTTTAACTGGCATATGCAATGCTTTAGGATGAAGTGTGACCTCTTGCATAGCCCTAGAATCTGTGCCTTGGGATCAGCATACACACTCACATGTGTATATGAAGAAAGAGACAATGGACTTTGACTTAGCTGGTCAGGTTCATGGTATGGAGCAGTGGGAGCCTAGAGAGAGCAAAGGGGACCCCCAGTGAAGCATATTCCAGGAATATCCTGGGCACTGAGCAACCATTCTTCTTTCTCAGGAGTTGCTACAATTTGAATGTGTCCATTGAAGTTCTTGGTTGCAAACTTCATCCCCAGCGCAACAGTGTTGGGAGGTTGGCCCTCATCAGAGGTGATTAGGTTCCGAGTGCCCTGCATCCTGGGTGGACTGCTGCTGCTGCTGTGGGAGTAGGCTACAGATTATCAAAGCCAGTTTGGAGCCCTCTTGCACTTGCCAGCCCTCGTCTTCTCTTGCCCTGCTGCCTTCTGCCATGGATGATCACAAAGGCCTTTGCCAGATACTGGTGCCATGCTCTTAGATTTCTCAGCCTCCAGAGCTGTGAGCCTTGATGTTTATAATTTACCCAGTCTCACATACCCTATTTACAGCAGCACAAAGCAGCCAAGAGTTCATTGAATATTTTTTTCTAAGAAGAGCTTTCTTTGGTTAACTTAATTATGTTTCTTATAAATGACCTTTTCCAACAAGAACAGGCACTTCTATTTATGTTCAAGTTTTTGAAATCTGTAAGTCAGATCTTGTTTGTTCATAAAAAAGGGCTTGGGTTGTTAAAAAAAGTCCACCTGTTTGGGGCTATTCTTCCATTCTGTAATTTTTAGTGGCTTTGAGTCATTGTTGGGAGTAGTGGAGGAAGGTTTGTCACTTTTCTCCTGTTGACCATCCTGTAGCCCACTTCAGTGCCACTTAATGTACTAATTTTACAGGGAAAACAGTTTGAGGTAATGGTGAAGAAGAAAGAAATAAAATCCTTTAATGTCTGACTTGGTTTTTTAAACTTAAGTTTTAAGATAGTGATGGAGAAACTTTTAACCTGGTGTTAAACTTTTACCTGGTGCTTACTCTCATGTAATAGGTGGCATGATCCTAAGCAAAGATTTATTTTCCACTACGTAGGATGTGTTTCCACCACATTAAGGGGAATGAGTGTGGAGTTAATGGCTTTGTCTACCTTCTTTCCTTTGTTACTGTTCTCCTTGGCCAGGGACTCCCCATAGGTAGATGTTTAGGCTCAAGTCTAAATGGGGTACTTTTGTGTCAGACACATCCATCAATGGCCTAATAACAGGAAGTTGTGCACAAAATATCCTAGCCTGGTTTCCCCGAAGAGGGGATTGTGTGCAGAATGACTTCAGGAGATTCCTGAAAGCACCATAAACCCAGGGCATGCACCCCCTGGTTGCTGGGCTGGGCTCTCCTGTTCCTATTTATTCAATTCTAAGAATGCCTCAATCTGACCCCTTCTATCATACATCTAGCTGCAAAATACTTGTCTTCCTCCCCACGAATGCCTGCTGCTACTAGGTAGAGGTGCTATTCTGGGATTGCTTTGAGACCTTTTGTTTTTCTGAAAGTCTAGATTTCCAGGTTATGCCCATGTGTTCTTAGTTCTTCTGGAGCCCATTCTATTCTGTCTTAGTTTCCCATTGCTGGTGGAATAAATTATCACGAATTCAGTGGTTTAAAATAGCACAGATTTATTTTTTTAAATAATGAAGGTCAGAAGTCTGAAATGAATCTTCTATGTTACCAGCCTCAGGGGCATTGAACACCACACAATGTCCAAAGCCTTGTGGGCAAATTTGAACAGCTCTCCTGGCTTTCCATGAGGACTTCCCCCTGAGGAGCAGGTCTCATCTCAACACTGGGCAGGTCCCTGCTGCTGGGACAGTAGGACTTTGTAGTGCTTGTAGCCAGGCTAGCCTGCAGGAGGAGAGTGTCTGTCCATTGGTTGACGAAGGTGAATGAATAATAGCTGGAGAATGTCCATCCTTGGTGATGATGGCAAGTCTCTCTGGGTGGACCAGGGGAAGGGTGTTGTAGCATCCTTCCTCAAAGTTTTCTAAACCTTTTTGTTCAAGGAGTTCTTGATGGTAAAATGACTTACCTCTGGAAACTGTGAAGAATTCCACATCTTCATTGGAGTCCAACTTCCATGCAACAGACCTGGGATTCTGCTGATGACAATTGTGGCCAATGTCATATGTACTCCAGTTCTTTGTTCTGTGCTGTATCCCTCATTTGTTTGCTTCATTGTGGGTGAAGTGTATCTCCCCACCTCCTGGCTTTGGGCTCACCTACATTATTTCTTAGTCAGTGTCACGTGGGTGGGAATGAAGGTGTGCCAGTTCTGAGCCCAGGTTGCAGGAGTCCTCGTGCCTTCTCACCTTCCCTCCTTCACCTCTGCTACTGCCCCGAGAGGGACATGGGCTGGCAAGTCCACTGGTCGAGGGAGGATGGGAGACCCGTGGAGTGGAGCCATTCCAGCTGTGGAATCCTGAAGCAGAGCCATCTGGACATGCCCAGCTTAGATCAGCAGACTTCCAACTTGCAGAGCTGTATAAATGATACTCATCATTGTTTTAAGCCATTGAGTTTTATAGAAATAGTAAACTAATACAAAAATGAAGCCAGTGTTGGTGGGAAGCTAATCTGTCTCATTCTCGCAAACCCTCATGTGCTTGAATGGAACCTCTTCAGACATCATAGTGTTTCCCAGTTCATCTGTTTTTCATATATGTACGTATGTATGTGTGTATGTATTTGCTTTAGGCGAAAGCCTTATGTTTATCTCTTCATTGCTTTCATTTACTGCCACTTGGAGTCAGTTTATCTCTAGCACTGTCTCCATTGGTACCAAGAATCCTATTTTGGTTACTTCTGCTATTTATGTATTCCAAGTCATGTCCAGAGGGAAGAGGAGCAGGTGACATGGCTGGCTGTCGTCACTTCATCTACAGCCTTTGCTTTCTGTCTTCCACATTGTGTCAAAAGCAGCATCAGAGGGGCTGGGGTAGTAGCTCAGCAGTAGAGCATTCACCTAGCACTTGTGAGGCCCTGGGTTTGATCCTCAGCACCACATAAAAATAAGCAAATAAAATAAAGGCATTGTGTCCAACTACACCTAAAAAATAAATATTAAAAATGCAGCATCAGCATCGTTATCTAGGGTTTGATTCAACCTCTAGCTACTAATCTAGCATCTTAGGTAAGCTCTGATCATTACAATAAGTTTGGATTGATCTAAGTTTGGCTTTCTCTCCTTAGGGGAGAGCCTATAAGTTCTTTACCAACATCTTCTCTCCCTAGCCTTCAATAATCTTCCTTATACATTACTTACAACTTTTATGTATAATTCTTTTTAATCCTACTTCTTCATATATTCGTGAGCTTTATGCTGTATTCCTACCTTCTTGAGAGGTATGAACCACAATAAGGCAAACTGATCCATTGCTGATTTATGGGAAATGCCTGGAGAATCCCAGGATGTGGAATTCTCCCTTTCTGATTTCTCAGAGCACAGCTTTTTGCTAGGTAGAACATTATCTCAAACCAAAACCCTGGAGAGCTGTGAAGTCAAAAGGCCATGATTATTGGAGTGCTTGTCAACAGTCTGTGGCTCTAGTTTGCCCCTCAGGTTATCTAACAAAGCAGAATGCTTTTCCTGCAGCAGATTTTCACTGACTCAGAATGAATAGTCATTCCATGTACCATGTGGAGGATCCCCTTTCATCCATATCCTTCATTAGGAGAATGTCAGTGACTCTGGGAATGGTGGAAAATAAGCGTGCTGTACATGACCTGGGTGATGCTCACCATTCTAGTTTACCTTCTTCTGAGGCAATACCAGCCCTGTGACCTTATCTGCTCCCCACCCCCCACAACATGAGACCCACTTTGCTTTCTGTAGTGCACACAGCCTGATCCTGCAAGAAACTGTCTTCCAGTTCTGCTTGGCTTTCTCATTCCTTCTGAGTTGCCCTTATCACCAAACTCTGCACAACACCTGTTAATGGTTTTGTCTGGTAAGACATGGACTTTGCTTTCTGTATTTTAATGGAGGATCCCAAAACCCTCATCCAGGAGTATGAGTTTATAAAGGGAAAACACTGGGCACTCTTATCATAGAGAGAGCCTTTGACAAATGGTGCTTATTTATTTATTCTGTGCATTTATTAAAACATTCTAATTGAACATTTAGTATGTGCTAGGTGCAATATAGAAATGTACAAAATCAAAGAAAAACCTGAACACATCCAGGTATCATCAGATAGAATAAGTCCATGAAGAAAACAGGGCAAGGAGCAAGAAAGAGAAGGAAGGGAGGTAATATTAGTGAGAGGAGATGAGTTGACATGATGGAGCACACTCTGTGATTACCTCGGTGGAAGTATTTCAGGCAGAGGAACCAAGAAGTGTAAATCCTCAGTCAGAAGAGTGCTTGGAGGGACAGTGCTCATTCTGCCTCTTCTCTGAGGAGTTGTTTAGCATCTGCAGCATGGCAGTCTTTTCTGTGTCTTCAGGAATCAAAAACCACACACACAGTCGGCCTGCACAAAAGGCTGCTTATTTCAAGCACAGAGCAGGCTCAAGCTGGAACACGAAGCTCTTCAGGAGCGTGGCCCTCTCAGCTGCCTGCAGTCTCCTTGTCTCTTTCAGGTCCACACGGTCTCTCTTTCCCGTGGTTCTGTTTTACTCTGAGTCAGTTCTACTTTCTATCTGCCACCAAATACCAATCCTCTCCTTAATCTCCAGTGAAAAGTCCAGATGAGAGTTGTCAGATGCCATGGTTAGTTTTCATTGTCCTAGTTGCCCTCTACATGGGGCATGGCCTTGGTCTCTGGTCTGCTGTGAGTCACATACTCAACCTATTCCAAGCCTATCTCTCAGCAGTGGCCAGTGTTCCTAGAATGAGAAGAAGAGTATGGTGGGCTCATAAGGAACATGTCTAGCTCTCTTAATTACCAAGGTCACTTATGCTCCCTAAATGGAGACTGCTGATGAAGAGGACTCTCTGGATTAATACAGGATGTGGACAATTCCTCCTGAGCCTGTCCATAGGTGCAGTGGCTCACTCTTTCCTGGTGGTGGGTAGGGCCATGTCGCTAGGGCACTCTGACCACTTTTCCAGGTTACTAAGGCTGTTCATTCTGATAGAGCACCACATTTTTTTTTGCCTTGATCTGGCCATTTATTCCAACGCTCTCACTTCTCTTGGCTAGCGATCATGACAGTCCCAATGAATCTGTGAGATTTTTCTCACCTACATTTTTTTTCCCTGAGGATGAGAACCAAACATCAGGATGGATCTTATGGATAATCAAAGTGGACAGTTCATTCATTCATTTTTTTTCTCAGTGCATGTTTAAAGAATACTTTGGAAGTCATTGAAGGTTTATAGCAGTGAAGGAAATGGCCATAATCTAGCAGAAAATTCAAATATCAAGTAATTTAAGGGTTATAAGTGTTATAAGGGAAAATACTGGGAACTCATCATAAAGAGGGCCTTGGACAGAAGGTGTTTATCCATTCACTTGTTTGTACACTTATTACAACATTTTAATTGAACACTTAGCATGTTCTAGATGTGATATAGCAATGAACAAAGCCAAATTTCCGTCTCACAGAATTTACATTAAAACAAGAAAAACAATAACCCATGGCAGGCTTCTCTGAAGAGGTGACCAATGATCTAAGCTCCGATTAAAGTGAGGGAGTGCATTCTGTGAATGTCTAGATGAAAGCATTTCAGGCAGAGGGACCAACAAGTGCAAAATGCTGAGTCAGAAGCTGCTTGGAGTGTTGGAAGAAGAGCAAGGGATCTGGCAAGGAGTCGGGCGCAGGAGGGACAGGAGAAAAGTGTGGCTGGAGACAGCCTAGGACCTCAGCATGAGGGCCTCCCGGTCCTTACAGGAGGTGGAGTTGAATTCTAGTGAGATGGCTTTGAGAGGGTCAGTGATATGATCTGATGAGAGTTTTCTTGGTCACCATTGGAGACCAGATTGTATTTTTGAATAAGTTTACTACTATTTATTTGAGAAAACCATATGTAAACCTATATATATATTTATAGACTAACAAATACTAATTGTGATCTAGAAACTGGAATGGACTCAGGCCTATTTTTCTCTTAACTAGAAATTTTCTAGATCGCTATGCCAAATTGAAGGCAGATTTATTGGGATGAAATAACTAAACCAGGACAATTCCATTAGGAAGACCTGGTAGTAACTTTATAATAGCTATTACAAAACTTTACAGCTTTGTAAACGTAAAAATGGGCAAAATGACTTACCCCTTTTAATAATATCCCAACCCTGTTCAGCTCCCATCTGAGAACATTTTATTGGTCCTCTTGCTTTTGAGGGCATCATGAGCAAGTCAAGTTCAGTCTCCATTATTCATCATCGTCATATTCCGTCACAGGAGTTTGTGGGAAGATGCAACAGTGGGTCTGGGAGGAAAGAAGGCTTCCCGGTGGCATCTGTCCACACCGCGCATGCTCTAGTTCAATCACAGATTTTTAGGGTTGAGGTTAAGATGAAGCCTCCAGAGTGGGTCTCGACCAGGTGTTAGGTGAAGAAACAGCAAAATGATTCATTTTGTTGAAAAAGCAAGTGCTTTAACAAAACCAAAATGTTTCCGTGAAAGCAACTTTTTTTCCCCCATCCAAGCTGTTTTTAAAAATGTTTTTATTAGTGCATTATAGTTACAGAAAAAAGTGGGATTCATTATGAAAGACTTATGTTTCTTTTTTAAAGGGCTGCTAAATATCATATTGGGCAGAGTAATGAGTTTTCTTTTATTTTTTTTATATTTTTTATTTTTATTATTTTTTTAAAAGAGTGAGTGAGAGAGAGGGGGACAGAGAGAGAGAGAGAGAATTTTAACATTTATTTATTTATTTTTTTCTTAGTTCTCGGCGGACACAACATCTTTGTTGGTATGTGGTGCTGCTGAGGATCGAACCGGGGCCGCACGCATGCTAGGCGAGCGCGCTACCGCTTGAGCCACATCCCCAGCCCATGGGTTTTCTTTTAAATGAGTCACTAAAGGAATTGTCTTACTGCCCTTAGCTGGAGGGCAATTCAGCAAAACCACAGGCAGGAGGTAAGAAAACGACAGATATTAAGGGCCCATCGTTTTACAAATAGTTTTTGATTTAATGACTCCTTAGGTTGGGCATGTTCTTTCATTAAAGGTTTTCAAATATGGGCTAGATTGATATTTGGTAGAGTTTTTAAAGAGGCGTTGGAAAATATGGAAAGAATGATTGGATCAGATGACCTCTAAGGTTTTCTTCCACCCTAAGATTTAATGACTATAGGATAGAATCTTGAGCTTGAAGTCCATAGGTCTTGATCTCTTCTTTCTATAATTGAAACCTGGAGGTTCAAAATTGACCTGTAGAATGGCTCTAGAGTTTCTTTGTGAATCTGGGCAAAGCAGTTTTTCTTTTGAGAGAAGAATGTGTCAGGATTTGAGCATCAGAAAATGTGTGAGAAAAAAATTCCAAGACATCAACTTTCCAAGAAAACTGGGATGATAAAGATGTGCGACATCTGTGCTGTTGCACTCAGTAGTCACTAGACTTAAAGGAAGCATTCAAAATGCAGCTTGTTTGAAGGAGGAACTGAATTTTTATTTTTAGATAATTTTAATGGAACTGAATTTTTATTTTTAGATAAATTTTAATGTATTTAAATTTAAATTTATAGAACCAAATGTGGTTGGTGGCTAATCTAACAGTGGACCGCACTGTTCCAATCCAGTCTGAATTGTTCAATACCAAAAATTACACAGAAGGATTAAATCTGCAAACATTTCTATTTTACCCAAAGTTCAGTAAGCATGGTTATTTATTCACATCCTTTCAGTACCAGGACTGTGTGGCACATAAATATACATTTTATACATCTCTATGTCTGCCTGGTTTTATGCATCTATTGTCTATCTAATGTTTTCAGAAGCACATTTTGCAGTGGGTGGGAGAGGGGGAAATGCAAAACATAAGACAGAAAGAACTTGATGAAAATTCTTAATGTGAGTTCCAAAGATAAAGTTATCACGGTCTCTTTGGAAAGGGAAATATGTATTTAAAAAAAATGGGCATAGAGGAGGATGAATAATCTACTTGTTTAGTTTTTGACACCTCATTAGGGCAAATGCATTTGGAAAATTGAAATCAGACGCTCCCTAGAAACAATGGCGCTTCCTCCAATTCAAGATTTCAAAACAATTTCCAGGCCCTTCGATCCTTGCTAACACTTAGTGTGCTGCAATATATAGACAAGGGCAAGAATAAATTGTCTGGAAAAGATGAGTCCTAGGTTCCCTTTTATAACTCTGTGGCTTCCTTGTAATAACCTTGAGGAATGAGAGCTTTTAAAGAGTGAATATTAGGAAAGCATTAAAGGGCAGAGTAGGGTTACAGTTGGTATGGAGCTGTGGTATTAGTGTAGTAGGCAGAGGGTAGAAATAAGATGATTGGAAATTTTAATAGAGCAAAGGATTAATTTCTTCCTTTATCTCCACTGAATATGCCATTATGCAAGGAAACTTAATTTTAAACTTGAATCGTTGCAGTTTTCCAAGTTTCTCTCCTGCAGTTGACTCTGTTCAAAGGTCGATGTCGTCCTGCCTCTTTGGACTTATTAAATGACTCCTCATTGCTTGCAAAGTCAAGATACATTTCATGAATATCTGCTTCTCATAATTGTCCACTGAAGTAAGCCCAAGAGCAAAAGACATGAACTGGAACCCTGGGAAACCCAGGGTTTGAAGCAGACTGCAGCAAGCGAGGCACTCTTTAGAAGCCTTAAATCTTATCAACGTACGGGCGATTTTTCACATCAAAATAGTTCTGCATTTCCTTTTCTGATTATAACAATAATATTTTAAAATACTCACAGGAACAAGAAAATAAGCATTAACAAAAAAATGTTTCCAGCCTGAAGCCCTATTCCAATGGGTGGTTGGTTTATGTGTACAATATTGTTGTATTGTCTCTATCCATTGAAGAAAGTAGGGTCCAATTGAAGAGCAGTGAAATGATGAGCTAGACTTGCCGTGTGACTTCTCAGCTGCTACTTCCCATAATCTAGGCTTACGTAGTAAGTGAATAAATAAAAGTAGTATTTTTCTCTTTGTCCTTACTGGCATTTCGTCAGGGTAATCTCTGGAGAGGGGGTCAAATGCTGCTGGAGAGGGGGTTAGGGGTAAGCCCTCAGCTGCTCTGGGTGGATGTTTTGATGAGAGGGCCACCATGGGAGAATGATATGCGGATTGGAAGTCTTTCTGTTTTCTGAGTTGAACCTCTTCTACAGCTTCCAGAAATCTCTTCGCAGGAACTTCACAGAAAAAAAGCTGATGTTTTGGATCTTGTATTTTAACACTGGTCATTTCTTTCTTTCTTTTTTTAATTTGTTCTTTATAGTTTTACATGACAGTAGAGTATATTTTGACATATTTATATAAATATGGAACGTATCTATTCTAATTAGGATCCCAGTCTTGTGGGTGTACATGATGTGAGGACTCATTGTGGTGTAGTCATTTATGAGCAGAGGAAAGTGATGTCAGATTCACTCTACTGTCTTTCCTATTTCCGTTCCCCGTCCTTCCCTTCATTTCCCTTTGTCTAATCCACTTCTATTCTTCCCCTCCCAACACTTGTTGTATGTTAGCGTCCACAGATCAGAGAGAATATTAACCTTTGGTTATTTCACTTAGCATGATAGTTTCCAGATCCATCCATTTAAGGAATGGTCATTTAAATCAGATCAAAATGAACCAATAGTCTTAACTATTAGTTCCTGTGATATACTTTCTTATTTAACTCTCAAATTTAATTTTTTTTTTTTTACATTTTCAAATTTCCATATTAAGGTTGACAATTTTTCTCAAAACACCACGTGTACCTGGTTAAAACCACCGGTATGCTCAACCGTTGCCTGGGTGTGGACCATTGGAAAGGCAATTTGACAGGCATGTTAGGATGAGTTTTTCAGAGTACAGACTCTTAGCCAAATGGCTCTCCGCTCCATGGCAGAAAAGCTGCTATTGGACATGCTAGGAAGACTTGTCTGCTTGAGCCGTGGTTGCATATCTTAGGTCTGGTAGGTCGCTGTGGCTGTGATATCAGGAATCTGCAGGGGTTGCAGCCAGGCTGACCTCGGAGAGGAGCTTGTTACTATCAGGGCTATGCAAAGTCCACTGTGCTATCCTGCCTGCATTGCTCCTGAGCCCACTGGAAAAGAACAGGCTGACCACAGAAGGAGGATGGCGTATTCGCAGAGCAACTCATACAAGCCTTCCTCAAAGGTTTCTCAAACCCTCTCCCCTAAGGGGCTTCTATTAAAAAACTCATATCTGGAAACTGTGAAGAAACAGCTGCGGGAGACAGCAGCAAATATGTTAAACAACCTGGACGTTCCCTTCCCTGACGCTCTCCCCTGGAGCCCTCCATCCTGTGGCTCCTGTGAGGCTGTGGGTGGAAGGGAAGGGGAAATGGCTTCCTCTACTCATGCCAAAGGCCCTCTTGTTTTCCGGCTCTTTTCTCACTCCTGCACTTCTTCAACCCTAAACCTGGGTCCTCAACTGCCTCCTTCCTTTCTTTCCCACAGTCTCCTCCATATGCTCTCTTGGCTTCAGCTTCCTCAGTTCACGCCAATCAGCTGACATTTCCATATTCATTTTCTGTCACCCAGAGGAAGTTTTCAAAGTGACTTCCCCTTCCAGCAGAGGTGTCTCTCTGCACTCATTTTTTTTTTTGTCATCTTGTTTGTTCAACCAAATTGCCTGTTTTTATTACCCCATCAAACACAATGAGAAAATCAAGTGGCAAGCACTTCATTCTCTGTGAATAAAAGAGTGGATTCTAGTGCATTCATTGTCCTTAATGGCCTGGGGTCTGACAGCGCCCCTCCAGCACTTTTGTCTTCATTGATTTGATTCCACACTGGCTTTTCTATTCAATTTTCCAGTGGACCCTAGATCCACTGAAAGACTCACTGATCTTTTAAAAAAATTTTCCTCATCAGCTATTTTCCGTTCAAGTACACTGCAAATTGATGTTTTCACAGATGACTGCCATTAAAATGATTAAATATTGAACATGTATTTTTGTTCAGTCGGCTGTAAATAGAGAGCCTTATACTGAGTCTTTCAATATGTCTTTTGAACACATTGAATTATGTCATTTGGACGGTTAGTTTGATAAGGACAAGGCTTTTATATTTGTTCTCTATTTTTGACCTAAAGTATATCTGAAAATATCTACATCAAGAAATTTTATCAAGTCTCTCTTATTACCTGAGTTTCAGCTTTTAATGCACTGCTAACCTTGACTTAAAGTCCAGTGGGGGACTCAACTGTCATGTATATCTAAAAAGGAAAAAAAAAGATGAAAAGAAAAAGTCCTGTGGGGAAAAATATTTCTTTCTTTAATGGTTTGTTTTCCTTGTATAGACTTTTGCAAAACCTGCTGTCTTTTTAGGTGGAGAATTATGACAACTTTTCATGATCAATTTACCTCTTGTTGCAAAAATGATCTTTCATGTATATATTGCTAACAGGTTTCTTAGAGATGTTAAAGCTGAGTCCATTTGGTATCTATTTAGCTTCTGATGGACATCTTAGTTGCTTCCAATTTGGGGAATTGTCTATAAAGCTTCTCTAAGTGTTCATATGCAAGCTTTCGTGTAGACTGTTTTCCACTTAATTTGGGTAAATCCCAAGGAGTGCGATTACCGCATAATATAGTGAGTCTATGTTCATTTTTGTAAGGAACTGCCAAACAGTCTTCCATTTGCATTGTACCATGCAAATGGTCCATTTGCTGTACCACTTTGCATTCCTACTAGCAGTAATGAGAGCTGTGGTGCTCCATGCCTCACTGAACTTGGTGTTCTTCAAAGGAGAGGAAAATTACATAGGCCAGAAGCTTGGAAAGGATGAGAATTTTCCAGGTGCAGTAGCACACATCTGTAATTCCAGGGACTCAGGAGGCTGAAACAGGAGGATCCCAAGTTCAAGGCCAGCCTGGGCAACTTAATGAGACCCTGTCTCAAAATTTAAAAAGGGGCTGGGGATCTAACTCAATGGTAGAGTTAGATCTATCATAAAATAAAACCCCTGAGTTTTATTCCTAGTACCTTAAAAAGAGAGAAAGAAAAATAGAAAGAAAGAAAGAAAAAGGACAAGCATTAGAAAAGAAACAAAGTAAAACATAACATTTTCTTTTTATTTTTCTTTATTTAATAGATAATTATTCCCAAATAATAATTGGTTGATAATATTATGTGAATAGATGGAATAAATGATAGTAATGTGACAAGAGATATGTGAAAGGAATTACGAATACATGGTGAAAAGGTACCTGAACTCTCTGTGACGTGGCGTAGTGTATTTCAATGCAGACTTTGCTGCTAACATTCACTACAAGCTCCAGAGAAACCATAAGTTTTTATTTTTTAGAAAGTAATATGTTCATATGTTAAGAGAAGAAAGAAAAATGGAAGTTACATTTTACAAGACAATACTTTGCATGTTATCAAATTGACAGTTTGTAAGCAGAAATACATTTCTGGTTGATCATATTTAAAAGAATATGTATATGTATGTGTGTGTGTATATATATATACACATACATACATACTTGGTGAGGTTTACACTTAAAAAATATAGAATATTTAGTCAAAGAGGTCAACATACATCTTCAAAATGTCACAACTAACAAGCAACTCGGTAGAACGAGGTAGGTCTCATGATCTTTCCACTCCAGTAATAACTTTTAATAATTCATAGTGTCTTCAGTCTTAAGCAGTTTGTACCTATCTGATATATTTCATGAATATATACATATATTCATTTCAGACTGAAAAAATTTTTAGTAAAAGATGTATAAAATATAAGAGCATATTATGAGGAAAAATGGGAAGAAAGCATTCAGAGGAGGTAGATAATGCTGCTAATCAGGCAGCCATGATGTTCTCCATTTCAGTGAGAGATGAGCCCATCTGTCAAGAATGAGGATGTAGGGGAGGGTGGGATGGGTCCAATTAGGGGACAAAGAGTTTTCCACCACTGAACCCGCTTGAGGGAAACCATATCTCTATCCATATATTTTTTTTTAAGAGAGAGAGAGAATTTTTTAATATTTATTTTTTAGTTTTTTCGGTGGACACACATCTTCATTTTATTTTTATGTGGTGCTGAGGATTAAACCCAGCACCATGCGCATGCCAGGCGAGAGCGCTACCGCTTGAGCCACATCCCCAGCGCCCATATAGTTTTTTTTTTTGAAAGAAATATTAAGAGAGAAAATGGAAGTTGTATTTTACCAAAAAACCTCAGCACATTATCAGATTGACAGTTTGTAACAGAAATACATTTTCTTGTTGACTCCACAAAGCAAGAAGAGGAAACTAGTTCTGAGTTCTAAGGTGGCAGTTAGACTGAAACATGAGGCTGAGATACCTGGACAGGTGTGTTACAGACATGCCCTGTAGACAATAGGTTTGGATCCCCATGGAGAGAGCAGGAGGTTGGGAAGCAGGGTGAATAGCCATGTTAAGTCTAAAAAATGGTGAATTAGGCAAAAAGAATTGGAGGAGGTTGGAACATGGATCGAGGACAACCCAATCGCCTTTGGATGTTGGTGTATGGCAGTTTCTTCGTGCATCAAGTTTTGTCAAAAGGTACATTCCAGAGTGACTCTGGAGTGACAGATGGTGAAGTGAAAGAAGAGGCTCACAAAGTACCTCTGAGAGGAGTGAGGACATGGATTTCTTTGTAATGAACAGTGGTAGAAACTATATCCACTTTTATGGTTATTTCTTTGCTCAATGTAAAATAGTTAACAAGGCTCACCTCGACTGCGTTCATGAGACACACCACAACGCTTTCCCACTGGCATTTGGTCTCAGGATAAAAAACACTGAAACCTCAGATAGCAAAAAGTAAAGAACAAAATTTGGATTTTAATAGCTACTCAAAATCATAAAGCACATTAAGGGAGAATTCAGGAGAATCTAGCCTTCTTATTTGACAGTGGGGAATTCAAGAAAGGCCGGATCTTTAGGACAAGGTCCTTGGCTGTGTCCACCCTGCTGGGAAGGAAAGCTTGTCCTACCATGGCTGTCCATCACTGCTGGTGATCAAATCTGAAATGTTGAAATTGATGAGAGATAGGTGATAAGAAAAAGGAACAAACACAGTCAGTAAAAATTATCTACTGGATGCCTTGAAAAAGCTTGACCTTCTAGAAATAAGTGTATTGATACCAACGACTAATTGTCATGCCTGCTCTTTTTTTAAAGTGGCATGCCAATATAAAACCCAGAAACGCTGTGCTTGGTGGGGTCGCCACAACCAAAAACCACAGACTGCGTGGTTTAAGCAACAGAAATTTATTTCTCACAGTCCTGGAGGCTGGGAGTCCATGACAGGGTGCCGCATGGTTGGTTTCTCCTGAGGTCTCTCTCCTAGGTGTGCAGAGGCTGCTTCTCCCTTGTCCTCACGTGGCCCGTTCTGTGTGTGTGGCCTTGCTGGTGTCTCTCTGTGTGTCCCAATCTCTTCTTATAAGGACACCAGTCAGATTAGATTATGGCTCAGCTACATGACCTCATTTTGACCTAGATCACCTCTTAAAAGATCCAATCTCCAGATGCAGTTTTATCCTTAGGTGCTAGGGGTTAGGACTTGAACTGGTGAATTTTGGAGTGGCACAGTTCAGCCCGTAACAAGTACATGTAATGATATTTCTGGGGCACGTAAGGAGCAATTACTTCCAAATAGGGAAATTTGGGGAGGAAGTTACACTTTTTTATTCCTCCAAATCTAAATAGACATGGCCATAAGATTGTGGGGATGATGTCTGAATGGATTCCTGAAGGACTGGCAATGGTCTTTTCACTGACTGTCAACAAATACTTAGCGTTTATTGAATGTCAGGCCCTGCTCTGGGGATGAAGAGGCAAAGAAGACAGAGAAGCTCTCTGTTTTAATCTTTATTCCAGGGGTGATTACGTTCATAAAGAAACCAACAAAGAAAGTAATTCAGTAATGATAACTACCACTTTGATGGAAATAACATAATCAGATATTGCTAGGCAGGGAAGTCTCTTTCGTTTTATTTTTGAATTTAATTATTAGCACATACTGGCTGAATAAATTCATAGGTTCCATTGTGACATCTCCATACATGTCTGTAAGATTCTGTGATTGTGTCTACTCGCCCTACGGCTCTGTTCTCTACTTCCCTACCTCCCCCAGGTTCTCACTCTCTTCCTTAACAATTCTTCAGCTTTCATGCCATCTTTTTAAAGAAAAATTTGTTATTATTTAAAAATTTATGGGCTGGGGATGTGGCTCAAGTGGTAGTGCGCTCGCCTGGCATGCACGGGGCGCTGGGTTCGATCCTCAGCACCACATAAAAAATAAAGATTTGTGTCCACTGAAAACTAAAAATAAATATTAAAAAATTCTCTCTCTCTCTAAAAAATTTATTATTATTATTTTTATGGGACACTTCTTTAGATGAGGGGTTTGAGGAGGTGACATCTGAACTAAAAGCCAACTAAAGAGAAAGGTTGAGGTCTCAGGCCTGCTGACTGGGTGGTGCACCCAGGAGCAGAAGACCTGGAGGCAGGGATGTACGTAGCATGTTCCAGGGATGACAAGATCACTTGGCTGGAGGAGGGAGCAGGAGGGGTAACCGTGGGTGACTGGGAGAGAGGTAAGCAGAGCTTAGGTGGCAAATGGTCCTGTAGGTCATGTGAGGATGCTGGCTTCATTCTGGGTAAAATAGAAACACAATGAGGTATGAGCAGAGAATGTGACCCATCCGAAATCATTTTGGCATTTATGGAAATGCTCTATATCTATTTGTCCATTACAGCAGCCATAGCCACATGTAGCTCCTGAGTGTACAAAATGTGCTAGTGCCACCACAGAGCTCCTTTTCAATATAAATTTGCTATTTTAATTTAAATGGCCACATGTGGCTCCTGAACAGTATTGGGCATTGCCTCTCACTGGGCCTCTCTGGCTTTTGGGTGGAAATTAGGTTGGGGCAGGGAGTCCAGCAGGAGGTGCTGCATCTTCACATGGAGAAGTCCGGCTTGGATGAGAGCATCTGCAGTGGAGGGGCCCGGAAATGGGTGGATGCAGAATATATTTTGGAGGTGGAGTTGATGGACTTGATGATTTTGAAGAGGCCAAGGAAGAGGAGGAAGAGAGGAGTTGCCAAATGAAGGCAGAGGGATTGGGTAGGCATCTCAGGCAGGGGGCAGGGGCAGCGTGGTGAGAACTGACGGCACAGCAGCAGGCTGTTCAGAGACTCCATGGGGTTCTCACTCCTTGTCTGTAAAAGTCATGTGTGGAATTGCAGGAAACAAGGCAGGCTGTGAAGAGAGCCACTTGGAAAGACCTGTGGTTTGGTTTCCAGTGCAATCAATGTGGAGGTCCTTAAAGGTTGGGCTAGAAAAAATATGCAGTTGTGTTTGTGTTTTGCATCTCTAAAGCACCACTGTGCAGAATGGACCCAAGGAGGGGAAATAGGAGGGAAAGAGGCTGTTGGGGAAGCTGCTGTCACCACGAGAGCCCTGTGATGAGCATCTTCATGCACAGCTCCTTGGGCATGGCTCTGAGAGGTTTCTGGTGGGATCTGTATGAAGGAGTGCGATTTCTGGTTTGCAGGGTGGTATGATAGTTAGTTTTGTGTGTCAGCTTTTCAATGTGTCCAGATGTTTGATAAAACATTATCCTGGATGTTTTTGTGAAGATGCTTTCTGGATAAGATGAACTTTTAAATTGGTAGTCATTGAGTAAAGCAGATCACCATCCACAATGGGGGTGGACCTCATGTACCTCACCAAGGGCCCTAACCAAATAAAGACAGACCTCTTCTGAGAGAGAAGGAATTCTGCTAGCAGACAGCCCACTGGCCTCCTGGATCACATTGTGAACTTCTATCCTCCATCATTGTGTGAACCGGATATTTAAGATTTCTTCATCTCTCTTTCTCCAACCTGTGGTTTCGGTTTCTCTGGAGAACTCTGATGGCATACAGGTGGCACACACTTATTTTTGCTCTCAGAATGACTGATCCACATTACACCAGCTATTTCCAGAGTCGTGGCATCTCCACACCCCATCACCCTGGGCATCATCCAGCTTTCCGGTTGTTGCTAGGCTGTTGGCGATGAAGACTAGCTTATTCTTCTTTGAAATCGCATTTCTTTAATAACCAATATGATTAAGGCTTCTCCACCCAGCATTGCCACTTCGTAACTGTTGCCTGTCCCCTCTTTCCCACTCTTGCATTTTGCTGAATTGCCAGAGCTCATCTTTTCATTATCTCTTGTTGATTTTAGGTATTATGGATACAGACCAATCTGTCTTCTCTCTGTTACCTTTGCCCAGGGCGACCTTCAGTGATACAATTTCTCCATATTGGTGTGAAAAATGAATGAAACTTTAGCCAACGAGTTATGATTTTGTGTCACAGGTTAAAGATATCCTACCTTCCTTCTGTTAATTTTATAATTTTTCCTTTCAACTTTAGGTCTTTAATCCGTCTAGAGTCCTCATTTGTATGTTTTAGACAAGATTCCGTTTTACTTTGAGCCATAGGGTAAACCAGTTCCTTTAAAACAATCCTCTTTCATTTTTTTCTCCTAATTACTTTCATCATCGTTCTCTCTCTCAGTCCTCTATTCTGTTTTTACCTGTGCTGATAATGCATCTTGAAAAAATCACAGTTTTTGTGTAGTATGTATTCATATATGATAAAGAAAGCCCTTCCTCCATAATTTTTTTTCTGTTTAGGTTTTCCTGGAAAAACACAATAATTCTTCCATATTTATTGTGGCACGAGTTTATATTGAGTTTCATAAAACATATCCTAAAATTTTGATTGAAATTGTAGTTATATTATGGATTAATTTGGGAAGAATTGACTTTAAAAAAATCTCAAATTATCTTATTCTAGAACATTAAATGTTTGTCCCTTTACTCAGATCATCATGGCTTTATATTTTAGAGAACATTAAAAGGTTTTTCTTGAGTATTTTCCAAAGCCAAAGTTTTTTGATAATCTGATAGATATTTCCAACAATAATATTAAAACATTTTTGGAAAAAATAATTATTTCTGTAAGTAGATTTTTTTATAAAAGATCATTGATTTTTCTTAGTGGATCTTTTATCTGATGATCTATAATTTTCAAAGAATCAGATGGTTCTATCTTCCTTTCCAATGTGTAGATCTTTTCTTCATTTCTTTTTTTTTTGTTATGGTCATGAAGAAAGTGTTATTTTAAGTATGGTGGAAGCCCTCAGCATAATAATAATATATTTTTTTTATTCCTGATCTTAAAGACATTGATGCATTAAAATTTCTCTATGAGGAATAACTTTGTAGGGCTGGGGATGTACCTCAGGGGTAGAGATTTGCCTAGTAAGTGTAAGTCCCTAGGTTCAATCCCAGCACTGCAGAAAACAAACAAACAAACAAAGGATAACTTTGTAAGCAGATGTGGTGATGCTGTAATTCCTTCTACTTCAGAGGCTAGGGCAGGAGAATCACAGGTTTGAGGTCAGACTGGAAAACTTAGGGAGAGCTTATCTCAAAAATAAGATAAAAAGGGTTGGGAGTATAGCTCAGTGGTAGAGCACTTGCCTAGCATGTAAGAGGCCCTCATACTGCAAAAAAACAAACTTTATTTTGTAGATGTTTTGAATGTAACTTTTACCAAGTAGATCCATAATGGTGTACCCAGCTATGCTGTGATAAAAACCAACCAATCAACTAACCAACCAACCAATAAATAAACAATGTTCAAACACTAGTGGCTAGTCACAGCAAACTCATCCTCTGTGGAATGAGAAACACTCGAGGGCAATTGTCCTGTAAGTGGTGACAGCTTGGAATGTTGGGTCATGCCGTGTCAAGAAAGCTCTGCTCTGTTGAGAGGGGACAAGAGTGACCACAGATCTGTGCAGAGCCTTCCGCTCCTTCTGCATGTACAGGACAAGTAATGCTTCCCTTGCAGACCACTGGCTACAGTCGGTCACATGGTGCTGCTTGGTAACTCCAGGGCTGAGATGTCAGTCCCCTGCACATCTGTGAGAAGTTTCCTGTTTTCACCAGTTGGGGCCCAACAGTAGCAATGTTCAATACCAAGTGAAGAAACAATCCATCAGTCCCTAGTTTTAACTCAGAAATATGTGTTGACATTCACCAAAATGCTTTTCTGCCTATAATATGATTTTCAGCTCTAGTCTATTGATGTGGTAATTACCTTCTTCGCTTCTCTGATGCTTATTATTCCTGGGACAAAGTCTGTCTTATCATTTTGTGCTGTTTATATGCTATTGGACATATTAACTTACGCTTCCTTCAGTTGGGATGTTTTCATACACGTTCATACTTAAAAAGAATCTATTTTTTTCCTTCTTTGGTTTTAGACTCAAGATTATCTTAACTTTCACTTTTTTCATTTTCTAGACCAATTTGAATGAAGGAGAATTTAATTAACTCTTCCCTGAGAATCATGTAAAATCATCTGGACAGGATTTTTTTCCCTAGGGATTTGTTCATTTCAACTAGGTTTTCAAATTTATAGTTTTACACAATTCTTGGAAAAATTACTGCATTTCATTCCTGTATTTTTATTTTCATTTTCTTTTTTCTATCCTTGACATTTTTTGTTTGAGGTTTATTTAACTTACTAAATCACTTGAAAGATACAGGATGTAGGAACCTACCTTCAACTCTCTAGCCCCCAAATCACTCTCTTACACACAGTTGAGGCAGCCTTAAGTACCCCCAAAGTTCCTGAATCCACAGCTTCCTCTCTATTATGATTTGGTTATGAAATTCCCCCCTCCAAAACTTGTGTGTTATTTAATGTTGTAATGTTTAGAGGTGCAATGGTCTTAGGTTATAAAATGTGTAGCCTAATCAGTGAATTAATCCATTTGATGGATTAATAATTTGAAAGAATTACTCTACTGTGGAGTAACTTTAGCTTGTGGAGCATGGATGGAGAAAGTAGGCCTCTGGGAGCTACTGTCTAGATTTCTAATCTAGACACAGCTACTTGATAGTCACAGTAGAACTTTTGGAGATTATAACTTGTCCCCCTGACTCTGCTCTATCTCCTTGCTTCCCAGCTGCTTTGAGCTTTTCTCCACCATGCCCATCCACCATGATGTCCTGCCTCCCCCCGAGGCCCAGCAATGGAGTCAGTCAGACAGGAACTGAGAACTCTGAAACTGTGAGCCCCAAATAAACTTTTTATTATGGTTTAGATATTAGGTGTCCCCCAAAAGCTCATGTATGAAACAATGCAAGAAAGTTTAGATGTGAAACGATTGGGCTGTGAGAATTTTAACCTAATCAGTGTGTTAATTCCTAATAGGATTAACTGGATGGTAACCGTAGGCAGGTAGGGTATGTCTGGAGGAGATGGGTCCCTACAAATGTGCCTTTGGGGTATATATTTTGTCTTTGTTGAGAGGAGCCCTTTCTGCTTCCTGGTGCCATGTCCTGAATTGTTTCCCGACAACATACCATTTTGCCATGATGCTTTGCCTTACCTCAGGCCCCAGGAATGGAGTTGGCCCTCTTTAGACTGAGATCTCTGAGACCATGATCCCTCAAATAAACTTTCCCTCCTATAAAACTGTCAGGTCTCTTGGACATAATAGCAAAAAAAAACCTGACTGAAATACTTTCCCTCCTCTAAGTTGTTATCCTCAGGTATCAGTCATGAGACAAAAGATGACTAACATACTCTCAATTCTCTGGTTGGTTTTTGTGGGATGTCAGTAGCCAAAGTTGAGTTGCCATCTTTAGAGAAGTTGGAGACCAAGAATTCTTTGTATGCTGAAGCCTTCTTTCATATGAAGCAGAAGATTTCTAATCTAGACACAGCTACTTGATAGTCACAGAAGAACTTTAGAAAAGACATTTCTTTATGCCCCAATGTTCACATCTGCAAAACCAGGAAGAAGAACTTCATTAGACGATAGTTACAGACTCTCTCAGTTAAAAATATATTTACAGCTGAATTCATGTGATGGTTTGAGTTCAGCAAGCATTCAGTCTTCTGTCTGTCTCATTTAGGAGTACTTCCTCTCTTCTCTGATGTTGGGTTTGGACATGTGACTTGTGTTCTGTAGAGTGTTAGCAGACATGATGCTTGTGGAGGCCTTGAATCCCTGTGTGGTTTGGCTTGGTTTGGTAACTGAGTAATTTTCCATGAGACATATAGGCCCAATGTATGGTTTGGGTATCCCTCAAAAGTCTCTTGGGTTGAAGATTTGGTCCCCAGTGCAGCAATGTTCAAAGGTAGGGATTTGGAAAGTGATGAACCATGAGGGTCTTGACCTTATCAATGGATAAATCCAGTGAGGGATTCATAGCTGATGGAATATTGGAGGTGGTGGAAGCTGCAGGATTGGAACCTAGTTGGAGGGAGTGGGTCTAGGAGGTTACCCTTGGGGACTATACCTTGTTCCTGGTCCCCTTTTCTCTGTATGCTTCCTGGCTGTCATGAACTGAGCAGCCTTCCTCAGCTATGCCCTTCTACCTTGCCGCAGCCCGGCTGGCTGGGCAAACTAACCCGGGGGAGTGACGAACAACTTGTGTACGTTGATACAGCAGGAGTGGGAGCCGTTTATTGTAGGACAGGAGGGGTATTTATACATTCCACACAGCTTATCTTAATTAACATAAACTAGATACAGCAGTCAACCAATAAGAAATCTCCACACTTAATGGCTCGCTGGCATTACTCCGCAAACCACTCCCTCTGGCAAAATGCCAGGCGCCATCTTGACTTGTTTACAGACCCTGACACTACCTTTCTTTAAAACCTAATTGAAATGGATAAGTCCCTAGAGAAAAGTCCTGTCCAGAGGATTTTACAGGATGATGTTTTACAGAAAATCTGCCTTGCTTCAGGCCCAAGGCAATGGAGCTGACTGACTTTGGACTAAGAGCTCTGAAGCTCTGAGCCAAAATCAATCTTTCTTCCATTAAGTTATTTATGTCAGTGTTTGATCACACACACAAAAAGCTGACTAACATGCCCAGGTACTTCTGTTCCTCAAGAATGAACTCTTGTACACCAGACTTGAACCTAAACTCTAGCTCATAATTAAGCCTAGCCATCGACACAGACCCATCCAATTTGGATTAGTTGAGCTGCAGTTGACCTGAAGGGCTATGAATGTGGGAATAAATGCTCAGTTTATTAAACTAATGATTTAAGGGGTGGTTTGTTACACAGCATCCCTGTAGTCATAGCTGACTATTATAGTTTAGTTGAATCAATGATTTTCAAATTATGTTTAAACGGACTATTAATGTTTCCAAAGTTGGATTCAGTTTGATTGAAAATCAAAGAAAGAGGGTTACCTACAACTTTTCTCTCTCTTCTTCTCCTTTAATTTTTTAAAAACTCAGAAATAGTAGATAGACTTTAATGATTTACTCCTTAAAATAAAAAGAAAGTAGCTTTCATTTAAAAAGCAGCTTTTTTTTTTTTTGATACAGGAGAAAGTATATTCATGGTGGTTACTGTGTACACAGGAATGTAAGCATATTTTGTTCTGGGAAAATTATTTATAGATTGCATAATAGTAGAGAATTTATAAATATTTTATGATGTTGGGGAAAGCCTTCTTGGTTTTAATTTCCCCAATATCTATTGGGTGTAAATGGAATTTTGGAAGAAGCTGTCATCAGTCTCAACTTTAGGGATTTATATGTGACCTGGACAAAGTCCATTTGTACCTTCCATTAAGGAATTAATTCAGACTTCTGTATGTGTCCTGTAATTAGTGTGAATTGGAGGACTTTTGCTAGAAATTATGGGAATTATCTTTTGCTCTGAAATCCTGAAAATAGTATAGTTATTGAAAGAAATCAGTTATAAAAGAATATATGGTAAAATTCCATTTATGTGAAATGCCTGGAATAGGCAAATGTATAGAGTCAGGAAGTTGATTGTGTTTGGGGTGAGGGAGGGAGTGACTTCCAATGTTGGTGGATACTTGTTGGTTGCCTTGTTGGTTTTCAACATCATGGGTATAGGGTTTCCTTAAAGTGATGAACATGTTTCAAAGAAAATTGTGGTGATGATTGCATAATTCTGCAAATATGCCATAAACCACTGACTTTTACACTAAATGGGTGAATTGTTTTATGTAAAAGGTGTTAGAAAATTGTGGTAGGGACCAGGGGTTTCCAAGGAGGAGATGCACTTGCTATGTGACACATGGGTGGTGAGTGAGGCAGTTTCATGGGGGATAAGAGTCACCTTAGGAAGCATGGAGAAGGATTTCCATGTCACACTTGGCATGAGGACATCCTCATCACCTTGTTTGAGAGTGAGATATTCCAATTTCCCCAACTTCTTATGTTGGGGGCGTGCAGGAATAGAGGTCACCTGAAGACAAAACAATTCTCATGTCTTCATTTCTGAAGGATACTTCCATACATGTGAGTTTTGCAATTGGATGACATTTCTTTTCTTTCTCCCCTAACCTTATATTTTATGTTTCCAAGCCAACGTTTGATTTCTAAGCGTCCTCTCATCCCTCCTTGAAGAATTTTCTGGTGCATACTTCCTAATCACGCCAAAGAGACTTTTTGAAATAGGTCCTGATCAGTTAAACATTTAATAGTCACAAGACACAGACATAGCCTCCTGTCTGCATCTATGCCATTTGACGATGGCTTCATGGAAATGCAATGTTCTTTAATTACAAAAACTATCTCCAAGATATCGACTTGGGTCTTTTCTCTACAAATTCTGCAATGCACTAAAATATGAAAATCGTACTAGAAGCTCCGTCTACTGAATGGTTAACTGAGAAATGGGAATGAACGAGCGAGAAACATTTGGGCAACAATTTCCAGAAAGAAACTCAATAAGCTGATGGAAAAGAAGAAAATCACTCTCCTTTGTAAGAGAAAACCCTCTTTTTAAGATGCTGTGATGAAATGCTGAGAAGGACACACAGAGGTGAAAGCTGATTTTCCCTGAAGTACGCATTATACATGCAAAGCCAAAATTCTTTCAACAAGATTAATAAGTGCTATTCATGGCATTCCTGGGGCAGACCAGCAGCGTGAAGAACAGCGAATGCGGCTGCAAAATCCTCTGCAGCCTTCAGATGAGCTGGAGCTGCAGCCTGCCCCAGGAGGAACGCTGGGTGTCTTTTGTGGTAAGGAAACAAATTGAGTAGGGTCACATTATAAATCATAAATCATTGCTAGTCAGATCTGGTGGCTAATCAAACGACTACGTTGTTAGTGAAAGACCTTTCTTGAGGATATCTCACTTTTTTGAAAAACTAGCATCTGTTAGGAAGGTAAAAAAGTCAGACCTCTTTCATTTTTTTTCTTTTGACAGAGCTGGGGATTGAACTCAGGGCCACAGACGTACTGTAGGCAAGTGGCCCATCACTGAGCTCCAACCTCCAGAGACCTCCTTCCAGAGATGTGTAAACCTAGGAAGGGCCACCGTGGCAGGTCAGATGAACAGTCCAGAGTCACAGACATGAGCCAAGAGCATAGTGGCCCTTGCCTCCTTTCTACTCTGATTAGTGGTTAAATTTTAATTCATAATTGGAATTAATTTCTAATTCTAGCAAGTAATAGAGATGAAATCAGGGCCCAGGGACTCAGAAGCCTTGGGTTTCCACTTGCCCCTGCCTTCAGCTGCTACGACTGTAGGTGATTCTTTCCACTTCTCCAGGATTCAGTTTCCTTATCCATATAAGGTCTGGGCTTTAAGATCCAAAAATGCCTTCAACTTCATGATTTTTATGATTTATGAAGCTTGGGTTTCAGAGCTGGCTGACTCACTGATGATTTATCCGAGAAAAATAATATTATTGACTCTCAAATGAGAGACTAATATTTCCTGTGGGCAAAAAAATTAATTTTTAGCTATCACTAATGTCAAACCAAAGAAAATATCCTGACTCCAATAAGAAATTTAAAGAGTCTGCCTAAAGATAGATGGCTAGGAATTAGCATTGTGTGAGTTCCCACAATTAACTTAAACTCCACATAGGAATCCTTTTTAATTTATTAAAAAATTCTGTGTTTCCTTTCCTTTTCCAAACCAAACAGTCCCAAAGAAATGAAAATATGCTTAAGGAGTGTACTTAGCAAGCAGCTACTGGATTGTATTTTCCTACTAATATTGTCTAACTCTTAACTGATGAAACTAATATTACAAAGTGGTAATAACATACTGCTACATGCCGATCCTCGGTTTGTACTTTCTGTTTAATTTCCAAGGAGAAAATGAACCATTAGACACTTGGAATGTACGCCTTAAATACTTTGGACAAGCTACATAGATTTTCCTGAGGCCTTTACATAACCAAAATGACTACTTAGCTGTACTTGTTTAGATTCTAGACAGAACAAATGTGTTAAATACTGCAGTGCGTGTATTAAGAATTCACCAAGCAGGATGCTTTTGGCATGTAAACAATAACCACAAAGGTGAACTTAAGGAATAAGGGTGACTTGAGGAGTAAAGCAAGTCTGGAAAGAGCAGGACTCAGGGACTCCGCAACCAAGACCTCTGGCTTCGCTCTGTTATTCTTTCTGCTCCCTCACGAGCAATTCCATCCTCATTTTGGACCAGAATAGCAAAAGCAATTCTAAGCAGGAAGTGTGAATCTGGAGGTATAGCGATACCAGAGCTCAAACTGTACTACAAAGCAATAGTAACAAAAACAGCATGGTACTGGTACCAAAACAGGCAGGTGGACCAATGGTACAGAATAGAGGACACAGAGACTAATCCACAAAGTTACAACTATCTTATATTTGATAAAGGGGCTAAAAACATGCAATGGAGGAAGGATAGCATCTTCAACAAATGGTGCTGGGAAAATTGGAAATCCATATGCAACAAAATGAAATTGAATCCCTTTCTCTCGCCAGCCACAAAAGTTAACTCAAAATGGATCAAGGAGCTAGATATAAAAACAGAGACACTGCGTCTGATAGAAGGAAAAGTTGGCTACGATCTACATATTGTGGGGTCGGGCTCCAAATTCCTTAATAGAACGCCCATAGCCCAAGAGTTAATGACAAGAATAAACAAATGGGACCTACTTAAACTAAAAAGTTTTTTCTCAGCAAGAGAAACAGTAAAAGAGGTAAATAGAGAGCCTACATCCTGGGAACAAATTTTTACCCCTCACACCTCAGACAGAGCCCTAATATCCAGAATGTACAAAGAACTCAAAAAATTAAACAATAAGATAACAAATAATCCAATCAACAAATGGGCCAAGGACCTGAACAGACACTTCTCAGAGGAGGACATACAATCAATCCACAAGCACATGAGAAAATGCTCAACATCTCTAGCAATCAGAGAAATGCAAATCAAAACCACCCTAAGATACCATTTCACTCCTGTAAGATTCGCAGCCATTATGAAGTCAAACAACAATAAGTGTTGGCGAGGATGTGGGGAAAAGGGCACACTTGTTCACTGCTGGTGGGACTGCAAAATGGTGAGGCCAATTTGGAAAGCAGTATGGAGATTCCTGGGAAAGCTGGGAATGGATCCACCATTTGACCCAGCTATTGCCCTTCTTGGACTATTCCCTGAGGACCTTAAAAGAGCACACTATACGGATACGGCCACATCAATGATTATAGCAGCACAATTCACAATAGCTAGACTGTGGAACCAACCTAGATGCCCTTCAATAGATGAGTGGATAAAAAAATTGTGGCAGCTATACACAATGGAGTATTATGCAGCACTAAGAAACGACAAAATCATAGAATTTGCAGGGAAATGGATGGCATTAGAGCAGATTATGCTAAGTGAAGCTAGCCAAGCCCTAAAAAACAAATGTCAAATGTCTTCTTTGATATAAAGAGAGCCACTAAGAATAGAACAGGAAGGAAGAGCATGAGGAAAAGACTAACAGTAAACTAAGACGAATGGGGGGAGAGAAAGGAAGAGAGAAGGGAAAACATATGGAAATGGTAGGAGACCTTCAGTGATACACAAAATAATAAGAGGTTATGAGGGGCAAGGGGGTGGGGGGAAAAAAGGGGAGAGAATTGAACAACAGCAGAGGAGGTAGAGAGGGATGTTGGGAGGGGAGGGGAGGGGAGGGGGGATAGTAGGGGATAGGAAAGGTAGCAGAATACAACAGTCACTAATATGCCATTATGTAAAAATGTGAGTATGTAACAGAAGTGAGTCTGTATTATGTATTTGGGGAGTTCAAAACCCAATTGAGTCGAATGTATGAAAGATGATATGTCTTGAGCTCTGTAATGTTTTGAACAACCAATAAAAAAAAAAAAAAAAAAAAAAAAAAAAGAATTCACCAAGCAGGATGCTTTTGGCATGTAAACAATAACCACAAAGGTGAACTTAAGGAATAAGGGTGACTTAAGGAGTAAAGCAAGTCTGGAAAGAGCAGGACTCAGGGACTCCGCAACCAAGACCTCTGGCTTCGCTCTGTTATTCTTTCTGCTCCCTCACGAGCAATTCCATCCTCATTTTGGACTGACTTCCGAGTTTCAGACTCTCCTGTGTTCCATTCTGGAGCACAGATCTTGGTCCAGGCAACACGGCAAACAAAGCATGAGATCTGCTGGTGTGCATGAGGCTTGGCCACGTGTTCTAAGTGCTTTCTGGGCACTGAGATTGGTTTACTCTTTTTTTTTTTTTTAAGGTGTTAAAAGTCCTATTTTATTGACATTATTATTTTACTTCTTAAGTGGTTTATGTTGGTGTAAGAATAGCAATATGCTTCTTGAGGAGCCATTATGTATGAAGTTTAAAATTCCTCACCTCAATTTCCAATTTTTTCTTTTCTTTTTTAAAATTATTTTATTTTATTTTATTTTTGTTCAAAACATTACAAAGCTCTTGACATATCATATTTCATACATTTGATTCACTCTTTACCACAGTCCTGGTAGGGAGTGTGGTGCTTCTAAAATCACCGCCCTTTAAGATGTGGGGTCTAATTCCCTCCCTCTTGAACTTGAGCTTTTTGACTTGTTTCTGTGAGTAGAAAACAGTTAAAGTGACCACATGTGACCTTGGTGATAAAAAAGGCGAGGCTTCCATATTGGTTTTTTTCCCTCTCTCTCTCTGTCCCCGCCTTTTCCTCCCCACTCACTCTGGTACAAGCTAGCTGCCACATCCTGGAGGTCTGTCGGCCCTCAGGAAAGGCTCACCTGGAGAAGAACTGACCTCTCTAGCCTGTTGACCTGAGGCCTGACAACCACCGCGAGATTGTCTTGGTGGCAGATTCCCCACACCAGCCAAGACAGCGGGTGACTGTAGCTCTGCTTGACTGATGCCTGACCAGGGACCTTGGCCAGAACCACCTAGCTGGTTGACTCTGGGATTCTTGATCCTTAGAAACAATGTGAGATAATAAATGTTCCTTGTTTTACGCTGCTAAAATCTGCATAATTTTTTCAGAGCAATGGGTAACTTACACAGGTAATTGCTGCTTCTGTGTTTTATAGCTGAACAGATTAAAACCAAGGAAGGTGAAGTGGCTTGCCCTAGGTTAGGGAGCTGTGAAGGCAGGGTGCAGACCCACACAGTGTGACCTCTGAGCTCATCCTTAGTCCCTCTAGTGCATACATACTTGTGAGTCACAGAGATCTGTGTACTGCCTGGTTTATCTGACTGGCGTCCTTAGTATTTTCTGGGTTGGTGGGTTATTATAACTTCTGGTGGATCATGATGAAAAATTAATACAATGTTAAAGTCTTGTAGTTAAAAATGATGTTTACATATTACCTACATTTGTGTCTTATAGTCCGTGCATAGAACACAGATGTGAGAGACAGCTCCTAGTTTTTGGAAGGATAAGGCCGTCACTGACCATCCATCCACATACAGGGAGAATTTGAATTGGAATTCTATGGAGATACGGTTTCTAGTCGATGAAGGCGTGGCAAACACAGAGTCACACATTTGAAGTGTACAACTTCATGCTGCCGTTAAGCATGGCTCTGCTGGGTCAGGTGTTGGGAGATTTATGTCAACATTCTAAGTCAGACTCGATTATGTTACCTTTGTTCTGAATTCATGTGACAGGTGATTTGAAATTCAAGAAAGCCCTGGGTTTGATTTCTGTGTCATTGTTAATTCATTCTGGTAAGGTTCCCATATCATGTTTTTCCTTTCTTATTTGCGAATCTTGCAGTTTTCGACTTGGTGGTTGGAGAGAGAAAGGTCTGAAGCCTGCTTCCCCCCTGAGCACACCAGGTTTCCTTACTTTCTTATTTCTGACCCCCCAGTTGGGTGAGGGCCACAAGAAGTGTCTGTGAGGTCATGGGCAACATGTGACCACTCCTGTTTTACATGGAGATTCTCCTCATTTTCTGAAGAGCCCAGGGAAGGAGAGACCATGCCTAAAGTCATTCACAGAACGAGTGACTGGGCCATCCAGAGTGGTTATCTTTGTACCTGCACTGCTGTGAGTAGTTTGATCCCAACTCTTCTTTAAGGTGGATGATTCTTACTTGGTCTTGGAGGTAACCTAGGCAACATCTATTGGATGCTTGTATCATGGTGATTTGGTTCTCTTATTTCCATAAGGATTTTAAAAATAATGGAACAGTACCTTCCTAAGACCTTAGCTCAATATATACTCATGCCATTGTTAAATATCAGTAAAGGACAGATGGATAGGAGGATGGAAAGATGGAGGACAGAACCACACAGCATGTTGAGCTTTCCTGCCAGTTTCCTTGTCACCTGTGCTGTAAGATAATAGAATCTAATGTGCATTTTAAATTCATAAAACATGTACATTCAAAATATATTTTATTTCAAATAAAAATTATCTGGAGAATAAAGCTCAGTGTCAAAAATCCCTGTGATAACCAACTTTTCAGTATTTGATCTATTAATAAAGTTTTACAGTCAACATAATTACCTATTGGTTTATTCAAAATAACATATAATTTAAAGAAGAGTCTATTTTTCTCTACTTTGCAGATGTTTTGTTTTAATAAATCTTTAGTATTGTAATAATCTATTTCCACATATATAAATCATTTTTGGAGGGGTCTGGGAAGGGAAAATTGATGATTGGTTTATATTTTGCCTTCTGTCAAAGGATGAGAAAATTGTTTACTGCTAAGCCATAGGTAAAATGTATGGCTGGTAATGGTGAGATGCTTTCTTGGTGCTCAAAATGTTGTTCTCCAACCCTGTAGACCAAGTTAGAATGCATCAGATTAAAAATGCACAAATGAATGTAGTCAGAGTGAGAATCTGAAGTAAAAGAAACTTTTCTATAACAACAACAAAAAGATGGGTTAGGGCTGGTTTTAGTCAGCAGTTTTGTTTCTGTGAACAAAAGAAATGATAAGAACAATGTTAGAAGAGGAAAACTTTGTTTGGCACTCATGATTTCAGAGGTCTTAGTCCATTGATGGCCAACTCCATTGTTCTGGATCTGGGGTGAGGCATAACATCATGGAGGAAATGTGTGGTGAAGGAAAGCAGTTCATGACCTGGCAACAAGGAAGAAGAGAGAGCCCTCGGTCACCAGGGAGAAAATACAAACCCCAAAGGCATGCCCCAGTGACTCAGCTCCTCCGTCCACATATTACCTGCTGCAATTACCAGCCAGTTAATCCATTCAGCTGGATTCACGCACTGATCACATTAAGGCTCTCATAACCCAATTATTTCACCTTTAAACATTCTTGCATTGTCTCACACATGAGCTTTCATATCTAAAATACACCAGATGGTGACCATGAAAACCCAGTAGTTGCCTACAGAATGAAGGTAAGCAGACTTTGGCTGGATCCAACCAGGTTTTGGCCAGTAAACAGAGAATCATGGCTAGTATTTTAGTAGGCTTTTCATCACGGAGACCAAAATACCTGAGAAGAACAACTTAGAGTAGGAGAAGTTTATTGGCTGACTCCGTTGCTCTGGGCCTGAGATGAGCAGAACATCATGGTGAAAGGGCAACTCTCATAATCCAGTCTTTTCACCTCTGAGCATGGCTACATCGGGGACCATGTTTCCAACAGATGAATTTCTCAGAGGATACTTCACATCTAAGTCATAACAGCCAGAGACTTGATTTTGATAGTATTATTTGCCTGTAATTTTACATTGTAAATGTGCTTTTCATTAATGTTTAATTAACAAAACTCATGATTTCCTGGATGCCTAGGACATTTTAACATAGATTAGGTTCCCAATCAGATCACAAAGCATGCAGAGTCATGCTTCTGATTTCTCTGTCTTCTTCTGTAGCATCTATTTGTCCCCTAGACAGAGAAAGCTGTCTGCTTTTAAAGGATCTTATATTACTGGGGCGAGCCCACCAGGAAAAGCTTGATATCTTAAGGACAAATGGCTTCATAATTATGCCTGAAAACTTCTTTTGTCCAAGTAGCATAACATAATTAAGGGGTAACACTATGGCATGAAGTCATTAGGGCCAAAATTCTACCTACTGACACTGCAAAACTAGAAAGCAGAAAATTCAAGATGTTAACCGAGGTCTAACCAGATTCAAAGCCTGTATATAAATACTATAGATACACTGTGCCTATGGTAAACCAAGAAAAATATAAGAAAGTATTTTGGCATCCTAAATAGAATATGAATAACTGCCAACTCCATGGACTAGAATATAATCTAGAATAGATAAATCAAAACATTGAATTCAAAAGGTAAATATTTTATGGTATTGGGCAAATTATTGAGACTTTCTGGGCTTCGGAATGCTCATCTGGAATGCAGGGGCACTGAGGTGTTTTTAGGCAGCTTTTTCACCACTGTGATCAAAAGACTTGACAAGAAGAATTGCAGGAGGAAAAGTTCATTTTGGGGCTCAAGATTTTGGACGTCTCAGTCCACAGATGGCTGACTTTATTTCTCAAGGCCTGAGGTGAGGCAGAACATCATGGTGGAGGTGTGTGGTGGAGGAAAGAGGCTCAGGATATGATGATCAGGAGGCAGAGAGGGTTCTCTTGGGCAGACAAAATATAAACCCCAAAGGCACACCCCAGTGACCCACCTCTACCAGCCACATCCCAACTGCCTACACTCACTACCCAATCATGAGGGTAAGACTCTCATAACCCAATTGTTTCACCTTTTTAAACCCTTTTGCATTGTCTCACACGTGAGTGTTTTTTTTTTTTGGATGCTGAACATTCAAACCATAAAATGATGACAGCACTCACTGCATAGGGTGAGTATGTATGGGAACGTGTGTATAGGATTCCTGCTGCTTACTGAATGGCCAATGTATACTAGCTGCTATACACACACAGCAGCAACCTTTACCCTATCAAAACATTTACCAAGCTTCATGTAATCACTTGTTAATTCTCTTGTGAGCCCTCCTTTCTTGACTCTAAGTCTCACAGGAATAGGCGTCCTGTGCCCTTCTTCACTATATTATTTCTAGACTTTAGTATTGAGCTTGGCATGCATAAGGGCACTCAGTAAATATTTGCAGAATAACTTTTAATGAAACTTCTCAACTAGTTTTAGTATGGTATGGGTCAAGCAAAACACACTGGAGGGCTGGCTTTGGCCTGTGGCCATCTAATTTGTGATTTCTTCTAGAGAGTATGACCATGATAATTTGGCATGGAAGTTATTCAGACATGTGTTATCCATCTTCTACAGAATGCTAGAAGACTCAATAAACATCCATTGTATGTCTAATTTTGAGCAATATTGATGCTGGTGAAATTTTGACATTTCAAAAGTTCAGATGATTTAAAATATTTTCTTTCACAAACTGAAAGAATGTCAAAGTTGTTTTGTTTTATCTCCCTTTAAAATAAAAATATTTTTCTTATTTTAAAAAATGGTAATGTGTCTTAATAGCTCCCTAGTTATGACTGATAGCACTTTGATCCTTTCCAAGGATGTTTCATCTGTCAGTTTTCCATAACACCAGTTTCCCTGGTTGGAGGAGGACCATGGAAGCTATGGGAGGGAGTCACTTCAAGTTAGTTCTTAGGGTCTCTACATGCCCTATTGTTCCTGAAATGCAATCTCTCCACCCACTATTTAACTTCATGGCATTTGGTGCTTTGACAATATATGAAAAGAAAAAAAATTGACAATTTCAGTTAATGAATCATTTAAAGTTTCTTTGGAATAAAAATCTATAGAGGACACACCTATATCCCAGTAGCTCGGGAGGCTGAGACAGGAGGACTGTGAGTTCAAAGCCAGCCTTAGCAATTTAGTGAGGTCCTAAGCAACTTGCTGAGACCCTGTCCATAAATAAAATAAAAAAAAGGATCAAGGATGTGGCTCAGTGGTTGAATGCCCCTGGGTTCAATCCCTGGTACGAAAAAAAAAAAATCTATAGAAATGCTGAGATACGTTTCCCAAGGGATCATTAGGACCAGGGCCACAAATTCACTATGAAAAAGTGCTAATTCTAAAAAAGTTTACACAGTCAAGTGCTACATTTCAATAACCCAAACATATCCTTGATATAATTATGTGCACAACTATTTCAATTAAATTCCAATGGCTGCCTAGGAAGACTGTTAGAACATTTGGAATTTCATTAAAAAGAAGTAAAAGACCCTCCAAAAGAGCAAAAATACTGGATGGCTTTGGTTCTTGTTTTTGAAGAGGTGGTTTGGAGAGAACAAGCACATGAAGAAAGAATACCAATTTCAGAAACCAGATATTGGTAAAAGATGGGGGAAAAGAAGACAGCTAGACACTGTTATATCTGTGAAACCACTTGTAGGGATTATTTTGCAACTCAAGCTGGGAATTGAGTCTGAATAAGATTCCTGTTTGGTGGTAAGTAACGTAGATGTTTGGAAAATGGCTTTGGCCCTCCCTATCCAATGTCTCACGGTTTCAGTGTTGACTTTTTTTGCTGTCCTTCCGAGAAAAAGTTCTGGGCAATTATGTCCTTTCTTTCAGTTTTTAGTTTACTAGTGTAACTGCAAAGGAAAAGCTCACGATTTAGAATGTGGTTTAAGTGTGGACCCAGTAAGAAAACAATCCCAGCTTCCATCTGGATCTGGAAGAATTCAGTCTACTATGTAGTCTGCGGAAGGGGAAACTCAAAGTGGGAAGTTTTACGGTAGGGATAGTAGGGTTTGCAAGTCAACTCGAATGTTCTACATTTGAATATTTATTGTAGAACCCTCTACAGTATTTTCTAAGCCCCACAAGGGCATGACCCATGTCTGTTTTATTATTCACCCTTATGTTCTTGGCACATAGGAGGTGCCAAGGTAAATGAACAAATGCCAAGCCCTTAGAAGACCCCAAGAGAATCACAGGCTTGATTTGGGGGAGAAACTATCAGAAGCATGAGGGGGAAATTATGAGAATATTTTCTCTTCTATAGTGACCCAGAGAGTGGAGAACTGCGAGAGGATCAGGTCCACGGGGTGTCCCTCAGCAGGCCCCACAACACTTTGCGCTGTACCTCCTGGCCTTGCTGACCAGCTTTCCATCACCAAGCCCCAGTCTTTCTCCTCACCCTGGAAATCCCATTCCTATGTCTGGCCCTGTCTTCACTCACCTCTACCCATAACCCACCCTTCTGAAGCTCCTATCCCACACTCAGGAGGCCCCAACCCGCAGCTCCAGACCACAAACAGGAACCACAAACATTTCTGCTTCGCAGTGGTCGGATGAGACAGGTGGGGCAGGTTGCAGGAGGTAATACTCAGTCCCTGTCCTGCAAGAGTGCGCCTGTTGCCCACATGGACTCAGAAGTGCCGGTGGGATTTTCTAGCAGAGTTATGAGGTAGATGTACAGGTACAGGATTCTGTGGCTCAGAGGGGAGGTTCTGGGATAAGTCTACATGCTTGGGGGTTGTCACAATAGTGAAGCTCTGAGAAAGGCGAGATCCCTTGGAGAGCGGGGAGAGAGAGAGGGAGAGAGAGAGAGAGACAGAGACAGAGAGAGAGAGAGAGAGAGAGAGAGACAGAGAGACAGAGAGAGACAGAGAGAAAGAGAAAGAGAGAAAGAGGGCTGTGGGCAATACTAGGAAACCTGGCTGGCCAAGAGGAAACAAGGTCTCCTTTCTTTCCCTCCGACACTTAGACCACACAGGAAGAGTTTGTGTCCCAAACACCCTTGGTTCCTGATATAACTTCTACCTCCCAGGCATCAGCCTGGGGAAACAAGGTGAGGGAGTTCATAGTGTCTTTCTGACCCCCTCCCTCTGCAACCTCTGTGTCCCCAGCCTCCCACAGTTTCACCCACCTCCTCCATGAAGCCCACGAGGGTTTTGAGGAGTGCTCAGAAACTGGTCTTTTTTTTCAATCACAAGGAGTCCCCATTTTTTTCTCTGTTCTGCCCTAGTCACCTGGGTTCCTGCAGCTTTAGTGGCCACAGGACAGATTTTTTTCAAGCTCCAGAACCTGGGAACTTCCAGTGATGCTCTGAACCCTAATCATCAGAAGGCTTTCAGGGTGCAGAGAACAATAAGAGGAAACCCCTTTTCTTGCTTTTTGCTATTTTTTGCTCAGAGATGAATAATTAGAAGATTTCTACATCTTGAACTAATAACTGGTAATGTAGGCATGGTACCCACTTCTGACATCAAACTCAGATTTTGTAAGAGGACTTTTGAATTTCCCAGAAGCAAATCATTCATCTGAAGAGAAGCCCTGTTCCACATGCTTGTATAGAAAAGAGCATATACTATAGCGATGCAGCCACTTCAATATTTATAGCAGCTCAATTCACAATAGCTAAACTATGGAACCAACCAAGATGCCCTTCAACAGATGAACAAAGAAAATGTGGTACATATATACAATGGAACGTGACTCAGCCTTAAAGAACAATGAAATTATGGCATTTGCAGGTAAATGGATGGAACTAGATAATATCATGTTAAGTGAAATAAACCAATCCCCAAACCCAAAAGCCAAATGTCTTCTCTGATAAGCAGATGCTGATGCATAGTGGGGTGGGGTGGGATAGGAAGAATGAAGAAATTTTGGTTTGTGTAGAGGGGAGTAAGGAGAGGGGTGGGGTTGTGGGGATGGGAAGGACGAATGAGTCAGACATTATTACCCTATATACATGTATGATTACACTACTGGAGTGACTCTGCACCATGTACAGCCAGAGGAATGAGAAGCTGTGCTCCATTCATGTACAATTTGTTAAAATGCATTCTACTATAAAATAAATTAAAAGAAAAGAACATGTGCATAAATGAAGACCAAAAAAAGCTCAACAGCTGCTGATCTAGAACATTCTTCCTATAGGGGTCTTCCTGGGGTGACTACTGAACTTGTCTCTTTACTTTTTCCTGGGGCAGGAGGATTTAGGAAACCCATGGTAGAGAGTACCTGAGGCTGAAAGACAAATCTCTAGGTGATCTCTTGCAGGAGGTCTTGGTCCTGCCTGCACATTGAATTCTGAAGAAATACTAATAATGCCTGCAACTCACCCACAGTGATTCTGACGTTATTCATCTCAGGTGCAGCTGGAGCACTGGACTCTTTAAGGCTTTTGTGTAGCCCCAAAGTAATAGACTGAAAGGTAGCTTTAGATGTATGAGATTTCCAAAGCATGTGCTCAAACTGAGTTATGGAAATCCTATTAGAAGACAGGACTTACTAGGTGCATTTAGAACATGGAGATAGAAGGAAGATAAAGTTATCTTTATCTGGAATGCCTCCCAAAGCTTATGTGCTAAAGACTTGGACCCCAACACAGTGATGTTGAGGGCTAGGACATTTGGGAAGTGAATGGATTGTGAGAACTGTAAATCTCCTCAGTGGATTAATCCATTTGCTTGATTAATGATTTGAATGGGCTACTGAGAGGAGGTGAAACTGTAGGCAGGTGGGCATGTTGGAAGAAGTAGGTCATTGGGGATGTGCCCTTGGAGACTATATCTTGTCCCTAGCCCCTTCCCTTCTCTCTCTGCTTCTCTGCTACCATGAGTTGAGTAGCTTTCCTCTGCCATGATATTCTGCCTTGCCCAGAGCAATGGAACCAGTTGACCAGGTATTGATATTTCTGAAACCATGAACCAAATAAACTTTCCATCCTCTAAGTTGTTCTTGTCAGGAATGAAAATGGCAATGAGTCTAGATGACAGAAAATGAAGCTGAGAAACAAAGGAGCTGGTGCCAATGAATAATCTCCACAGCAGTTAAGAAGCGAGGGATCTTCAAGGTAGATGGCTCCAAGTTATATTGGTTGCAAAATCAATGCAACACTGGGTCATTGTGAAAAGTGCAATTCCTTTGGATTCAAGAAATTAGGGTGCCTTGCGTAGGAGTGGTGGGTTTTTGTTTTGTTTTGTTTTCAATTCTTGAGAGAGTGGGTCTGATTTGGAGGGGTGGCTTTCTGCTGAGCATACGTAGCATGGTTACACTCGTCACAGTGTGGATATGAGACAGTGATTCTTCTGGCCACTTAGTATTCCAATACTTCTTCATTTATCATATTTCTATTTTGACTCTTATTTCTACCTTTGCATTCTAACTTCAAAATGTTGCCACCCTAGGAAAATGGAGAGTGCCGAGTGTTAGATTTAAGGGAAGCGTGTACCTAGTGCTATATCCAAGCAGCTCAGGCATCTAGGAAGTTGCACTGGACATTGACTGTTGGCCTTGATCACTTTCCACTTCCCTGTCTCCCTGACACCAGGAATAATGTAGGAACTGAAACATTATTTTCTACAGTGGGTGACTTGAGTTTCCAGGATACTAATTAGAGATGAGGACATGTTCCTGGTTGAGGACTGTTTCTCCCAGTGCCACCTCAAATGCAGTGGCTTCATGGTGTATTTCAAGCGCCAACCCCTGCATTGATATTCAACAAAGAGACCATTTTCTTAGCCTTGGCATATGTCTTAGCTAAGTCAAGGGCTGTGCAGCATGCTGGCGTGTGCTCAGAATTTGAAGGAAATCGACCAGCCTGGCCTCACCCTCCTGTCACACAGATTCATGCAGTTTGTCCCCGGAAGCCCCATTGACAATCTCTGAACAGAAACGTATCTGATTAGCAGCTCTGCAATCTTCCGTGCTATCTGGAACAGAAGTGCAAATGGAACAAGCTCACATAATTCTCTGAGAGTCAGAGAGGCTATGAGAGCTTATCAAAGCTTATCTAAATGATAATTTTACACGGGGAGAGCCATAAGGTCAAAAAGCATGGGCTGGTGATATTTAAAAGCTAAAACTCCTGGAATAGAATCTGGGTACTATGATACTGATGTCTACTACAACGAATTTTATGTAGTTTCCTTTAAAAGTTTAGTCTAAGTATCACACCTGATGTCTAATACACTGTGTGTATATATGCACACATTTACATGCATACATCATATATGTACATACAATACATAAAAAGCTACATATTAAAAGGTATAGATATAACGTGCATATATAGAAATATAAAGAACCTTTTATATCTGCATCCTCTTTCTGTCTCTCTCTATATACTTACATAGAGTCTTTATTTTGAGAGAAACCAGTCTTGATGAGGCCAATGGATGGTGGGTTAAGTGTAGAATCTTGTCATTCAGCTTTCAATATCCAGAAATTTTAGAAACCAGGAGGAAAGAGGAGGAGAGGGAAATGGGAAATACTGAGGAATGAAATTGACCAAATTATGTTATGTGCATGGACATAACAATGCATAAAAATCAATCCTATTATATATAATTATAAAGGACCAATAAAAAATATAATTTAAAAACAGATCGAGAAATTAACTCTTCTCATGGTGAGGATGTATGGAAAGAAAGATAGACTACTTTTGAATACACTGTCTACTCAGCAGTTGCTTTGGGAAAAAAATGTTGGTTGTAAAGGCAATTGAAAAAGAAAAACACCAAAATACAGTCAGTGACAGTAGCAGAATAAATCTGCTGAGACTCTTTGCAAACCCGAGTCTTGCTGGCATAGAGGACGATGTGGAAGAACATTAGTTAAAGAAGACATCAGCTTAAGAGGCTTTACAGTCTTGAGAAAGGAGTTTAGAAGAATAACAAAACAACACCTTGATATTTCTTTCCCTTTATTCTCTTTTGAAACAAAATTTCCTTCCCTTTGGAGGATGTTTCAGGTTTCTGGGAGCTGTGTTTATTCCTAACTTAGAATTAAGACACTGTCTGTCGTGATCATCGCTCACCTGGGCAACATACAGAGTGAGAAAGCTGAAACACGCTACACCCTACATGATTCCGTTTCTACGAAGCATCCGGAACAGTCGAGTCCATAGACACAGCAAGGTCAGTGGTGGCTGTGGGCTGGGAGGAAGGAGAGCTGAGGAGTGGCGGTTGCTCATTGATAGGAAGTCCCTCCTGGGGGTGATGATGGTGGTCTGGTTCTGCAGCTATGTGAGTGTACTGGAAACCACCAGGTTGTGCACTTGAAAAGCTGGCTTTTATGGCATCTAAATTATGTCTAAATAAAAGTGTTAGTATAAAAGGGGGGTTCTCAGTCCTGCACTGTGACCATTCTGCTCTCTACCTCAGAGAAGGGCGTATGCAAGGTTTGGGCCTGTGCCCTCCCACCTCAGTGTACTGGGTTCTGCCTGGATCCTTCCTATCCGGAATGGCTCTTTCCTCCAGCATTTAAACTTGTCCTTTTGTCCAAACACTCTGGATGGGACAGACAGGTAGCTAGAGGGGCAGTGGGAATTGAAGCTTCCTGAACCTTGTCTCCAGCTCTCAGCTTACAGCTTACCTCCCATTTATTCCTCATCAGGTGGCCTTTTGGCCTCCCTCTCTGCTCCACGGAGACTCCTGTCTCAAGACCCAGATGGTTCTATGGTGTCAAAGTCCACGGGCTCCTTGCCGGGCCTCCCTGAACATGTGGGGCCCACTCACTCTCCATTGCCCTGGACGATCCTCCCTGGATTCTGACAACTCGTTCTGCTAAGGCACAGTCTCTCCTTCGATTTCTCCCGCTGTGTTCATTTTTCTTTTCAAACACTTATCATTTCTTTGTGGTTCAATATTTTTAAAAGCTTTTTACAAATACTTAAGTCATCACATAATAACTTTAAACATAATTTTCTATAATCCTCTTTTTTAGCTTTTTACCTTTTAAACATATACAGAATATTATCATTATCTACAGTCATCTAAGTGCAATAGAAAACCAGAATATATTTCTCTTAACTATAAATTTGTACTTATTGATGACTTATTTTTTTTTGTACCAGGGATTGAACCTAGGGACACTTGACAACTGAGCAACATCTCCAGCCTTTTTATATTTTATTTAGAGACAAGGTCTCACTAATTTGCTGAGATTGACTTTGAATTTGCCATTCTCCTGCCTCATCCTCCTGAGCTGCTAGGATTCCAGGCTTGTGTCACTATGCCCTGCTTGTCAGCCACTCCTCATACCCGCTCTCCCTAACCTCTGGTAACCATTATTCTGCTCTTGACTTCTATGAGATTAACTTTCTTAGAGTTCACATATATTGAAGTAATGTTATGGTTGCCTTTCTGTGCATGGCTTATTTTACTTCACATAGTGTTCCGTCCATGTTGCTGAAATGACAGAATTTCTCTCTTTCTTATGGTTGAATAGTATTCCATTGTATAGACATACCACGTTTTTCTTTACTCATTTATTAGTTGATGGACACTTAGGTTGTTTCCATTTCTTAGCTATTCTGCACAGTGCTGCAATGAACATGGTGAACAGAAGTCTCTCTGACTTACTGATTTCATTTTCTTTGGATGCATACCCAGAGTGGATTGGAGGATCATATGGTAGTTCTATTTTTAATTTTTTTGATGCTCCATGCTATTTTCCAAAGTTGCTCTATTAATTTACATTCCCAGTAGTAGTGTGCAAGTGGAATCTAAAAAAAGCTGATCTCATGGAAGTTGAAAAGAGAATAGTAGTTACCAGAGGCTGGTGGATGGGGTAGGGGAGGAGGAGACGGGGAGAGACTGAGTAATGCATATAGTTCAGTTAGCTGGGAGTTAGAGGTTCTGATGTGCTGGCGCACAGTAGGGCGACTGCAGATAACAACAATGTGCTGTACATTTCAGAAAGCTTGAAGAAAGAATTTTGAAAGTTTTAACCAAAAGAAGTGATAAATGTTTGAAGAAATAGATACATTTAACCTGACACAAACATTAGGCAGTGTCAAAACATTGCATGGTGCCTCATTAATATGTATATTTTTATGCTTTTTGTGTAATTAGTTGAAAATAAATTAAAAACAAAACAAAACAAACAAAAAAGCCTCCAAAAGATTCTCCAAGGAGGGTTGATCCTGTCATCCAGTTGCCGTGCTGCCTCTGTCCATGCTCCTGTTGGACAGACTTAGATGACTGTTTCCCCTGATCAAAGCTAGATGAGATCAGAGTGGCAGGTGCACATGGCACAGCACCAGGTCACCTGTGTAAGGAAATTGTTCCCTATGCGGAAAGAAGTTTTCCCTTGGCAGGGTTTGGGCATCTCTGGGAGCATTGCCAACACTGTCCCCGAGTGCTTGGGGGGAACTATCTTCATACTATGAAGCAAGTTGGGTTTTCCATCTCTGCTATGCAGAGGAGGTCTCTGAGACTCTCGGAAATGACTTGTGGATCTGGGTTTGGAACTCTAGGGCAGGGAGAAACTCTTATATAGCTAATCTGGAGGATTTTTAGTTTCTGGAAGTTATTTTGGTGACTGTGTTACTGTTAGAGGATCATTGCCTGGTTTGTTGACTTATAATTCATGCACTACCAAGTGGCTGGAGTGTCAGGGGTACACATGAAAGTGACTTTAAAATACTGGCCAATTATCTTAAATGTTTAGAATATCTGACATGATTGTTTAACTGAGAGAAGTGTACTTATGACAAGTGACTATTGGGTGTGTGTGTGTGTTACATAGTAGACAGATTGCTGAAGGTCTATTTTTAGAAAAAAATAGAAAATAAAATGTAAAATTTTCCAATAAAATTTGAAAATGTTCCTCTCTCAAAGTGGTCATAGAAGCTGCTACTCTAAATTTACTGCCTTTTTTTCCTTTTTCTTTCTTTCTTTCTTTTTTTAAAAATATGGGGTCTTGGTATATAGCCTAGTGTGGCCTTGAACTTGTGATCCTCCTGCTTTAGCCTCATGAATAGCTGAGATTAAGGCATGCACCACTGTGCCTGGCTCAGATTTATTGCTATTTTTGATCAATTTTTATCTTAATAGCTGCATGTGGAAAAACGTTCTCTACATTTTCTTTTTAAAAGTGTGATGTATAACCATGGCCTGCAGCATCCTCTCCATGCTCTTGTAAGTGAAATGTGGAGGTATGTAAAATAAATACCACATTTTCATCATTTGATTCTGTCTTCAATTGCTCAAAAACACTTGGTTTATTTCAATTTCTGAAACTTCTGCTCAAAGGACCTCTAAGGGTATATTATCCTAACATCTTGACTTATCTTTTGTAAAGAGAAAAGCAAGCATAATTTGCTGATTCTCTGTCCTCTTTATGTACTGCAGATTGTTGATGTTTATCATTTCTAGATACAATGGCAAACATGCCAATGGCATTTCCCTTTGAGAAGACCAAAGGTGATGACATTTAGATGTTTTGAAGATATCTGAAATGAATATTTTTATATTTTTGAAAACTACTGTCTCAGCTTGCGTGGAAAATAAGTATGGACAATGCCTCACATTTCAGTTTTGATAAATTTACAGCAAAGTAGTAAAAAAGGCCTCAGTATACCAGTTCTGGAAATAGATGAAGAATAAAACTGCTCGTTGTGTCTCAGCACAGGTAATTAAAATCCAAAGGACTTGGAACCATAGTGGAGTTTTTATAATATCAAAGCATCATCATGTGAAATGTATTCATGTATATACCTTCTTATAATAAAGTGCCATGGTAAGTATTATAAATCAAGCCCATGAAGTTGTAGAAATGGAAATTATGTACTTAGAGCAGCCCTGTGTGCAAGTCTTAAATAACACGTGTATGTGGAGTGAATGAATACATCTCCGACAGGGCAGGGTTGCATGGAATTACATGGACTTTACTGCCTTCACCCAAGTGCTGCTGCATCCTAGCTGTGTGATGTTGAGCAAGCTGCCTGTTTCCCTGGGCTTCTCCTTACGTGTGCAATATGAATAATGGTAGAACCTACCTTGTACGTAGCATTGCTGTAAAGACTGAGTGCTTTGGCATGCAGGGCATCGCCATGGTTCTGATGTAAAGTAGGCTTGTTTGTGTTTATGTAGGCTTGTTTGTGTAGGCTTGTTTTGCTTTTTATTCTCATTCTTCTTGGAGGAATGAAACGAAGGTGAAGTTAATGATGTCAGGGCAGCTCTTCACTGATATGAGGCAAAACACACACTTGTCTCAAGAATAAAGGGGTCCCATCCCAATGGATTAATATCTAGAAGCAGCAAGACCAGAGCAGAAGACTAAACGTCACCTTGGTGTTCACCTCAGTTAGGTGACAGTGATGGCGAGGCATGAGAAGCCAAGGAGGGGCACCGTGTGGACCCAGGCCGAGTGATGCCTGCCAAGTGCCGGGGCCCTGTGCATACGGCCTATACCCCACCCCCAACTTGCCTTCCCTTCCCAGTGCAAGTTCCTGTTCCCCCGGCCTACTCCTAGGGCCACATTCACTTCTGCAAGAGTTCAGAGAGAGGCGGGTGAGGGAGAGACAGCTCACCTCTGACGTGTTGGCCTGCACATGGATCTCCATGCTTCTATCAGGCCAAATGCTCTGCAAAGCACGGGCAGGAAATCCTGCAGCTGCCGTCCAAATGGTCTCTTATCCTGTGAGGGGGAATGAGCTTAAGTAGGATTTCACCTTCTTTGGCAAAGGCCTCCACTAAACGCTCTTGAACAATGTGGCTGCAAACCCTTTACTATAGGGTTTTATTTTTTTATACGAAGCAACAATTTTTATCATGCATGAAAAATTTTTCACCACCAGTTTCAGATCTCTAAAGGACCAAGCCTAATCCTATTGTTTGTTTCCCTAATGGTAACTTACTAATCAATGAAATCTGCAGAGTCTTATAATCATGAAATGGCTGATGTGCAGTCAAGTCAGCATATCAAGAATGTTGAGATTTTGAAAGGGATGGAAAATTAAACATATATAAAGCATTTTGTATGCACCAAGCTTTGTGAGTATCCTGTAAGGTACATACTTTCCCCTTTTTTTTTTTTGCAGGAGAAAATGGACATAGAGAAATAAGAAATGTTCTCGAGACTACCTACCTAGAACTGGACTTTTAGAATATTTAGTTCCAGAATTAGAGCTCATTTTTTGTTGGCTTGTTTTCTGACTCGTTTACAGGCACTATTTGTTTTGGTGAGGGGAATAGTTTAGTACCACTCTGAAACTTAATTCCATAGAAAAGAAGAAATCAGAATGGCCAGATTGTATTTATCTACAATTGAACATTGCATAGGAGTTGACAGAACACTGGGAGAGCTCAACTCTCGACCGGGGTCTCTCTGCTGTCCTAGCAGATGTTGTCCTTCCTGGTTAAGCAGGAGGCCTCTGAGGAAAGCATATCCTTTCCCCGGATCTAGGTGTCTGATGTTGGCTGAACAGTCCAGGGACCACGGGGAAGATGAGGTGTCAGGAATGCAATACCATCTGGGGTCTCTTGACAGTGGTAGGTTCTGTCTTCCCAATTAATGGGTTAATAAAATAACTGAAGAGACCCACCAGGTTCCCATTTTCTGTAAGACCTTAAGCAACTGCACACGTGAGCACAGAGCAGACCCTAAAAGAGCCCGGTCCAGATGGACTGGATCCTGGTGATGGTGAGCACACAGCTCATCAATAATGAAATGGGCGGCTCTGTGCTGTGAGCCCTCCCTCCCACATCCAAGTGGCCCCGATAAGGTGGACAGGGAATGAGGCAGGCTGGCTGGCTTTCACATTTGATATGTTTCAGAAGATTTTTTTCATTCTTTCACCATTTTATTGTTCTTTTCCTTACTCAAAGGCAAGTTTTGACAAAAATACCTGTGAACATAGGAATGGGAAATTAAAAGCTTTGAATTTTTTCTTGTGTGGATGTGCAGGAGGATGCAGCCTCTGATGGTAATGGACAATCATGAGCAGAACTGGTCTTTTCTGACACCCCTTCCCCAGAAGATCCCAAGACTTCTCTGTGTCTCTCCCATGAGATTTTACGTAGGCAGGTGGCTTAAAGAGACATATTGTAGTTACTCACAGAGGGCCTCCAGTGCTCATCCTAAAAACCCACAAGAATCCTTCTGTGTTAAATGGAATGAGAGCCGGCAAACGAGGGGTAGGCAGAGCTGATGCTGTCTTCTGAATGAACCTAGGAGTGGGGAATAGTTGAATCCGGCCCTGGGTTCTCCAGACATATCAATATCATGAGAAATGAAAATGGTAGCAGGGAAGTGCTTTCCTGGATTTAAAGAAACAGAAGAGCCAAAGGCAAAGTGAGAAGTTCAACTAAGATCTTGAATCAGAAAAGAGAAAAGCTGTAAAAGACATGTTAGGGGACAGTTGAACGTGATTTAAATATGGACTCTATACAGGTTGAATACCTCTTATCTGAAATGCTTGGACTACAAGTCTTTCATATATAAAAAATAAACAAATATAAATATATATTTGTATGTGAATACACACATATATGTTTGTATGTATATACAAAATATATTTACAAATATATATTTTGTATATATACAAACATATATATATATTTTAAATACACACACACACACACACACACACACATACACACACGCACACATATTTGAAGTATTTGGGTATACCTCACAAGATATCTGGGGGATAGCACTCAAATCTCAACACAACTTTCATTTATGTTTCTTATGCATCTTATACACATAGCCTGAAGATAATTTTACAGAATATTTTACATAATTCTTTTTTCATGAAATGAAGTTTCATGGTTTGGAATTTTCTTGAGGCATTATGTCAGTGTTCAAAAAGTTTTGGATTTTTGAAGCATTTTGAATTTCCAAATTAGGGATACTCAACCTGTATTACATAATGTTAGGGCTCCATGTTATTATTATCATTATTTTATTTTGGTACTGAGGATCGAACCCAGGGGTACTTAGCGACTGAGCCACATTTTCAGGCCTTTTTATATTTTATTTGAGACAGGGTATTGCTAGGTTGCTTAGGTCCTCACTAAGTTGCTGAGGCTGGCTTAGAACTGAAATCCTCCTGCCTCAGCCTCCCAAACTGCTGAGATTACAGGTGTGTGCCACGGCTCCTGGCTAGGGCTTTATATTATTTTAAGGGTAATATTAATGTTGTGATTATTAAGAAAAATACCCTTATTCTTTGGAAATAGATGTTAAGATATTCAGAATGAGGTCATATGATGGCCTTGACTTTTTCAGAAGGAGGAATTAAAAACAGATTTTTGAAATAGTGAACAAAAAAAAGAGAGAATACAGTGAAAAATTAATAGCTAATAAGTCTAGTGGAAGAAAAAACAGATATCCATGGTAACATTAATTCAACTTTATTAATGACTTGGAAATTTTCCAAATAAACCATCGGGGGAGCAAGATAGCCCTAAGACTGCGCTTCTGGTCTGAAGGGCCACGGTCATCAGCCATCTTTCCCCTGGCTCTCTATGTTGTCATGTATCCATGCAGGGACTTTACCTGGCATTTCTCTAGCAGGTGCAGAGGTCTTTTTGATACATATTTTATTTTTTCCTTAATTCTGTTTTGTCATTCCAAGAATGATACCTTAGCTTTGTAGACACTTGCATTTTGGAAATACTGTTATATTTTTTAAGAAGCACATTCTATTTTAAATGATCGCCTCTTGTTAGATGATCTACCTGAGACAAGTCACTTTGCATTTTAGATCCTGTGAACATCCTCATTCTGAGAACTCCCTCTTTGAAAACTCCCAATTCCTCCTGTAGGTGGTTGTGTTTGGAAGCGCTTAGCGCTGGAGTGCCACAAGATGGCAGTGTTTCAGAGCCTTGTTCTACTGGGAAGGAGATTGACTGAATGGCTGACCAAGAGGGTGTGGATGGCTGGCAGAGCTGAGACTGTGTTCATCGTCTAAAAGGTTGGAGAGAAAAACTTGGAAGTGGTATTGGGAAAAAGGCATAGGAGTTGTGCTTGTTATATCCCTTGTCTAGAGCTCAACCTGTTTTTACAGGTCACCAATCCTGGGAACTCCGTGAAGCATTTCCTTGTGCATCCTATCACTGAGGTTATGATTATGATTTCCCTCCACTGTCTGTGTTGTATTGTATGAATGCAGAGACTTTACCCGGCATTTCTTTCTGTTATCCAATGACCATTAAATGTATTACACAAGAGATTCAAGCTTCATTCTACTTTCTATTTGTGGCATGAAATTTAAACACTACTAGCAAGGAGTGTTCTTTCCTTCCGTGTATATCCACAGAGTTATGGATTTGTGGGTGTTTCCATTATACTTGAGGCCACCTTAAAAGTCACAGAAGAAAATGTTCCTCATTTAGAATCATTAAATAGGTTCTAATTCTGATAGGTGCAACCTTGGGCTTTCATTGTCCATGAGGAGTGACTGAAGCGTAGGATTCTGATGTCCCCATGGCCAAATAAGCCAGAGACATTTCGTTTAAAGTCCAGACTTAGTAAAATCCGGAGGAGTCGAGCTGAACTAAAACTTGATGACTCTGCAGTTATCTTTGGATGGGCTTCAAACTGAGGCCATAGATCACTGTGAATGTCTGGGACAGCTCAGTGTCGGGGAAGCCAAGCCCAAAGCTCAAGAAGAGGTTAGGAGGTTGCTAAGGGACCTTCTCTCAAGTGTGGTCTCCTTGTTCCATAAATCTGCTGGACCCTCATCCCCGGTGTGGGTTCTTTGGGAGGGGTCCTTTTCAAATCTTGAGGGTGAGTTTGATGTCGGGAGAAGCATCATTTGGGTTCTTTCTTCTGACAGCCTCCTGATAAATGCTTCCCAAATGGACAGATGCTTGAGCAACTGTGCTTAATGGATTAGCTTTGTAGAACAGTATATCCTTTGGATTATCCTGGGTTGAATGAATTGCAAATGTTTGTCTTCCACTTGGTGAACCCACAACCTGAATGAATCCCTTGCTCATTTATCAGATCAATTTACGGCTTCCCACTGTGTAAAAATGCAGCAGTATTCCTGGCCATACCGGCACCTGTAAACCGGAATGATCACAGTCTGCCACTGAGGTTAGAGCATGGTTTGCTATTTCAAAATTACGGACAACCCTTTGTTTCCAATTTTCTTAAAACTCTGGGGATTAATTGTGGATTGCAGATAAATTATTGCAAAGCCTATTGTTTTGTGTAAAAACATCAAAGTCCATACTTCTCTTCCACCATCAATACACACGATCGTAATTAAGACCTGATTATTGGGCTGGGGTTGTGGCTCAGTGGTAGAGCGCTTGCCTAGCACATGCGAGGCCCTGGGTTTGATTCTCAGCACCACATTAAAAAAAATTAAAAACCTGAATAGACACTTCTCAGAGGAGGACATACAATCAATCATCAAGTACATGAAAAAACGCTCACCATCTCTAGCAGTCAGAGAAATGCAAATCAAAACCACTCTAAGATACCATCTCACTCCAGTAAGATTGGCAGCCATTATGAAGTCAAACAACAACAAGTGCTGGCGAGGATGTGGAGAAAAGGGTACACTTGTACATTGCTGGTGGGACTGCAAATTGGTGCAGCCAATATGGAAAGCAGTATGGAGATTCCTAGGAAAGCTGGGAATGGAACCACCATTTGACCCTCAAATGGTGGTTCCATTCCCAGCTATTGCCCTTCTCGATCTACTCCCTGAGGACCTTAAAAGAGCATACTTTAGGGATACTGCCACATCAATGATCATAGCAGCACAATTCACAATAGCTAGACTTTGGAATCAACCTAGATGCCTTTCAATAGATGAATGGATTAAAAAACTGTGGCATTTATACACAATGGAGTATTATGCAGCACTAAAAAACAACAAAATCATGGATTTTGCAGGGAAATGGATGGCATTAGAGCAGATTATGCTAAGTGAAGCTAGCCAATCCTTAAAAAACAAATGCCAAATGTCTTCTTTGATATAAAGAGAGCAACTAAGAACAGAGCAGGGAGGAAGAGAAGGCAGAAAAGATTAACATTAAACAGAGACCAGTAGGGGGAGAGAAAGGGAGAGAGAAGGGAAACTGTATGGAAATAGAAGGAGACCCTCATTGTTACACAAAATTACATATAAGAGTTTGTGAGGGGAAAGGGGGAAAAAAACAAGGGAGAGAATTAAACAATAGCAGATGGGGTAGAGAGGGAAGATGAGAGGGAAGGGGAGGGGAGATAGTAGGGGATAGGAAAGGTAGCAGAATACAACAGTCATTAATATGATATTATGTAAAAATGTGGATGTGTAACCGATGTGATTCTGCAACTTGTATTTGGGGTAAAAAATGGGAGTTCATAACCCACTTGAATCAAATGTATGGAAGATGATATGTCATGAGCTTTGTAATGTTTTGAACAACCAATAAAAAAAGGACCCAATTATTAAGATTTGCATGTATTATAGATTAGTTCTCCCCCCCAACCAGATTGAAACATAGTTTATTACCCTATAAAGTAACGACTAGAACTAAGGTGTTGCTTTGTTTTAAAATAGGAGATTCTATCTTTTCCAGTTGTTTTTAAACTTTAAAATCAGAAAATGACTGGAATAATCTAGAAAAGCATTAAGGCAGCTGTTTCCTTCCTGGTTGCATGAAGTTGCCACAGTTTCCAACATCTGTTCCTTTCAATATATTAGCAAATTGTGCCATTGGAGATCATGAGGATTGAGACCAGCGAGGGCATCCCAGTTGGCCTTTGAAGTGGTCCCAGTGTCCTGCACAACTTAGGAATTCCAACATCAAGCATAGCTGGTGGTGACTCTGCTTTCAGAAATAAAGATTTCAAGACAACAGATTGAGTGAGAAGACATACCTTTTTAATGGTCCAAGGAATGTCAAGTAGAAGATAGCGTATATATTGAGTGAAACAGAGTTGCTTTCATTTGAGTGGAAAATCAACACCGAATCTCTCAACTCCTGTGAACTCAGTGTTGGAAACTTGAATGTTTCCAAACTCACTGTTCCTTCTCTCAAATGTTGGAGACCGGGGTCCCTACTGCTGCCTGGTGGGTCACCTTCTCTTTTTCTTTTTAGGATGTTTGCAAATTCATATTTTAGCACATAGAGCAAGTCCACGAGTCATTGAATGTTTCCTTCTTTCAGTCGTGGTACCTAAAGAGGCAAATCATTGGTACATTCCCATCAACTCTACAGAAGCACTCTAGAGTATGATTTGGGGCAACATTTGGTGACTCATGCCCATGTACATATTGTCTCTCACCCCAACTCTGATAATACAAGCGCGAATGTGACTATGTAAGAGAGTAAGAAAGAACCAGAAAAACGCTGGGTGAGAGACTTTATCCAAATGGGGTTACCAGGGGAATATTTCTGGATGACATGTCATTGGATTCAGGACTTGAAGGGTGCGCTGTGTTCAAAAGGCACTTTGGGGAGGTGAGCCTTTAGTCTGGGGAAGCTGGAAGAGCTAAACAAGGACGTGGGGAAATCCATGGCCAGTTTTGACTCATGTCAGGTGTCCTGATGTGCATGGATCATATCGTGCATGTGCTCGAAGTGTAGAATACGAGGAAAAGAGAAAGCTTGGGGCTTGAGCAAGGATGGCCAGGGATGCCACGTGGAGGGGCTCCCTCTCCACTCTGTACACAGGAGGAGCCATCGTCGGCATTTGAAATGGGATTGGCATGGAACCTACTTGAACAGCCTTTGATGAGAGGCTCTCGCTGTGCTGCAGGTATTGTTCTACTATTTCCATACATTATTCTGTTATGCTTTGGATATTTGCTGTCCCCAAAGACTCACGTGTTTGACCCTTGGTCCCCAAGCAGCAATGTTCAGAGGTGGGACTTGGGGAAGTGTTTGGATCTGGAGGACTCTGCCCTGAACCACAGATTAATATACGGAGGAATTCATATTTGATGTCATCTTATTATGCAGTGGAAACTGTAGGCAGTGGGGCCTGGTGGGAGGAAGTAGGCCATTGGGTGGCATGCTCTGGAGGGGACTGTCCCCAGCTCTTTCTCATATTCTTTCCATTTGCTCCCCTGCGGCCATGAGCTGAGCAGCTTTCTCCCACGGCCGGCTGCCAGGGTGTTCTGCCTTCCTAGCCCAAACCACGGAGCCAGTGGACCAGGGACTGAGACCTCTGGAACTGTGGGCCAGAATGGATCTTTCCTCCTGGAAGTTATTTATGTCATGTATTTTGGTCACAGTGGCAAAAGGCTGACTAGGACAGATTCCATCTTGTTTTCTTGGAATAAGCATAATTACTGCTCCCGCTTGGAGGGAAGCACAGAGGATTGGAGCAATTTGCTGAAGGTCACACAACACAGAAGGAGCAGAGCAAGACTCACACCCACGCAGCTGGCTTCCCAAGACTGGGCTTTAAAACCCCAAATACGGGGGCAAGAGGGGCACAGAGAGGGCCCTGAGGGAGAAGAGTGTGGCCATAACTGAATGGCGAGAAGGAATCAAGCGAGATGGGGAAGGGCCAGGGGCAGAAGCAGAGGGTCCTGTGGAGGAATCAGGATGGACTGACAGGTTCCAGACCCTCCGCTGTTCTCTTACCACCCTCCCAGACTGTCACCTGTGCTCTGCTATTTCACACCATGTTCTAGGTGAGGCCTCACCTGGGCAGGGTCAAGGGAGGATGCTGGTTCTCTCATTCTAAACACGACGTTCTATCTTCCTATCGTGTGATGGACGCTGCATCACTCTGCTTACTGCAGTTACTAGGTCTGCTTCCCTGGGTAACTGTGTCCCTCTTGACTTTCTTCCCCGGTGCTTGTCATCTTTAAAATCCAAATGAAAGAACTTACACTTATCTCAAGATTCAATGTTTTTAGAAAAGACCTGAAGAGAATAGAATGAAAAGGCCCTCCCCTTCAGTGGGGGGGCTTTACATCCTCGACTTCAGACTGTCACTTTGCTCCATGTGGTTTATTAATCACCTGGACAACCCAGTTTGCCGACTCTTGCCCCGAGATACCTTCACTAGAAAAGTCATCTCTCAAGGAAATTTTGTGACAGAAATTCCTGCTAAAAATATTGAATGGAGGTGCTAGTTTGGTCTTTCAATTTATTAAGTCTACCTTGTTAAGGAAATTGATATCATTATAATAATACTGATGATGACATATCACAGATTTACAAAAGGCTTTTCTACCTACTAACTCATCGGGAACTATCAAGGGAAAACAGCCTGATAAGGCAAATAAATTTGACATCAATAGAAAGTGCCGACATTAATGCAGTCATTGCACAATGCATAGGAAAAAGGCTGGGGTTCAACAAGGAGGTAGAAGCAAGAGTCTATGCATGATTTGAAGAATTCCTGGATGGGCATTCTTGTCACAGAAAGTTGAGAAGAAACCATAGAGTTGGGGTTTGTTGGCATGTGGCACTAGACAGACCTCCACATGGCTGATTCTGGTAAAAGGAGATTTTTGTTTATTGTGCCTGTTTCAGAGGTGGCAAACCTACACATGAATTTTTAGCAGAGAGGCAGAGCAATTGTCCATGGTCTCACAGAAACAGGAAGTGATGGAGCAAAGCTTATGATCCAGGTCTGCCTGACCCTGTAGATCAGCCTTTGCCTCAAGTGACTGGAAGCAAACGTCACCCTTAGTACTACTACAGGTTTGTTAGCGGTGGGAGAGATTGTACCAGTTATGGTCAGGGACTGCCATCTTCTTTGTGCTTGCACAATATGCTAATCACAGAGAGCAAATTTCCTCCATGTCATCTCCCCATTTTTTTCCTTTCCTTAGGAATATTTACATAAAATTGCATTTTTTTCCCCAGAAGAGTTTGTTTTTCCTCCTATTTTGTAAGGGGTACCCTCCCTTTGAAAACAGTGACTTTTGTAACCAAGCCCCAAAGGATGAGTCCACACTGTTCTGCTTGTATCAACATAGGCCAGTTGCTAGGGAAACATAGAACGTCACAGTTAACATTAACTAAAGACTCAGAGATAAATAGACCAGCTTTTATTGTATTTGGAACTTACAAATATGCATGAACAATAACTTTGGCTGACAATTTCTGTATTAATAAATCGAGCTGTCTCAATTTCTTCCCAAAGGGGTCCTATTAGCCTTTTAACAGGCTGATAATTTTGGAAGAGATCTTATAAGAAGATCTTTTAAAAGAATCTTGCGTTGCAACAAGTTATTTAAAGGATATTAATAATATTAACAACCATGATTATAGCTTCATCTTTGAGCCCTTGCTTGGCACTGTGCCAAGCTCCCGGCCAGCATTGACAGGTTGGATCATTACTACAGCAGGTGCTTGTATTGTGTGCACTTTATAGATGAAGTTCTTGGCATAACAGAGAGGTAAACTAGCTCACCCAAGGAAATATAGGCAATAAAGTGACAGAGCAGTGACCTAAACTGGGAAGTCTGATTTTGTTGATGATGGACTTCATCAGTGTTGAGCTATCCTCCTTACTAATCTTGGTCTCATTTGTGGATTACTTATAAAAGCCAAATTAAAAAAAAAGTTACAAAAGAACTTGAGAGTGAGAAATTCCATTGCTTAAGTATAATTTTCCCACAATGGACTCTTTTTCTCACTGTATGTATTAGTCAGCTTTCTGTTACTATAACAAGTATCTGAGATAATAGTTTATACAGAGAAAAGTTTTATTTTGGCTTACAGCTTGGAGGCCAACAAACCCCAACCCTATGGTTTCTTCTCATGATGGGTTGACTTCCTTTACTTGGGTGAGGCAGTATATCATGGCTGGAGCATGTGACAGGGCAAAACTGCTCACCTCATGGCCAGGAAGCAAAAGAGAGAAAGAGGAACAGGCTAGGGTCTCACAATCCTCTTCAAGGCCATGTCCCCAATGGCCTAAATATCTCTCATTAGGCCCCACCTCTTAAAATTTTCTATCTCCCAATAGTGCCAAACTGGGGACTGTACCTTCAACACATATATCTTTGGTAGACATAATCGATCCAAAGTATGGCACTATGTAAAACTTTCAAAATAAATTAGAATCTGATATGTTCTTGGCCATTCTTCAAATGCAAAGGCAGAGTGAGCACTGGAATATCTTTTGTTTTCATGGAATCTTCCATCATCCGAATCCTCAGCATATGGTATCATAGAACAGGAGGTGATACTGGCCAGCCACGAGAATCAGAATTCTCTCACTTGCTTCCTACCCTCTCTTTTGCAGAATCATCCTTTAAACTATTTGTTGGACGAGGATCACTTAATGGTGAAACAATCAAGAGGTGCCTCCTGGGAGAGATTGGAGTGTGGGGTTCAGCAGAGAGACAAGCTGTCCTCGGAAGGAGCAGGACCTCTTTGTTCTGTGAAAAGCAAGTGTTCTCGAGTTCAAGAGGGCTGCGTTGGGAAGGGTGTGTTTGTCTACGTGTGTAAATGCACACCCCCAAGCACACGTACACACAATACAATGCCTCCATATGTGGATGAGTAACTTGAATTGGAAACAAAAATGATAAAGATCAACTGATGTAAATAGCACTAACCTTTTTGGCTTGATTTTTTAGGAAGGACAGAATGGTGCTCTCTTATAGTTTACTTTTCACTTAAAAAAAACATCAGGAATTAATTGCAGGCATATCACTGAGGTCTTCACAAACATAGTTTCCAACTTGGCTGGTTTAGATTTGGCCTTTTCCTTCATTATCTCTATCATCCAGAGAAACCAAACATTTTAACTTTTGTGAAAACTCCTCTTAATGAAAGCAAAAGCAACGTGAACAGTCTCAGCAGCCTAGCTGCCAAAATTCCTCGCGGCTCTTCCCGCATGTGTATCTACAAGAACAGGTGTCGCCCACCAACACGCCTTTTGGACGTGTTCCCACTTGATCTTGTTCTCCATGTGCCTTATAACCACTCAGGATTACTCATATTCAATATCAATGGTAAGACATTTTCCTCATTATTATGCTAGAAAATTGATGATTCCATTGGTCTCTTAAATGCAAAATATACATTTAAAAGGTATTTCAGTGGTATTATGGTTTGTATATGAGGTGTCCCCCAAAGCTCTTGTAGTAATGAGTGTTCAGAGGTGAAATGATTGGATTATGAGAACTATAACATAATTGCCCAAGGACCGAGTGGGTGGTGACTGAGGGCAGGTGGGGTGTGGTGGGTCACTGGGGGCATGCCCTGGAAGGATGTGTCTTCCCTGAGGCTCTTCCCCCACCTCTGCCTCCTGGTCACCATGAATGGAGCAGTGCTCCTCCACTTTGCTCTTCTACCATGAAGTTCTGCCTCACCTTGGAGCCAGAGCCATAGAGTTGGACCACCATGGACCGCACCTCTGAACTGTGAGCCAATAAAAAAGCCTTTCCCCACTATAAGTTTTTTGGTCACAGCAATGAAAAAGCTGACTCACACAACTGGCTGTAGTGAATTTTCACCACTACGCTGGTCTTGAGATGGCTAGAGCAGTGTGTGTGTGTGTGTGCACATGTGCACGTGTGAGCACGTGAGGGTGGGGCAGGGAATGCATGATAAGTGCTTGAGTGTGCCGACTTGGAAAATACCTGAACATTCAGACTCCAATACTTAAAGAGACCCTTACTCTCAGGGTTGTACAAGTACAGGGTTGGCACCTGGGAGAGAGACCTTCCTTAAATATTGGGTACTCTAGGTGATACACTTTACTAATGGAGTATATGTTGAAGGTCGTCAGGCTTTACCTGACAATGTACCTTTATGGCTGAACATATACACTTATTTGTTGTAAAGTCAAGGGTCTATATTTCAGACCCTCTATTTATGCAGAGCCTGAGGCAAGTGGCTCTCTGGCTCCTTATTCTTCTTCACGCGTCTCACATTGGGAGAAAACAACTGTGCCAAGCCAAAGATTGAGAAATACTCAACCTCAATACCACTCATTCAGAGTAGCAAGCCATGGGTGATGAGCAGCAGAAGGAAACCCAGGTGGAGTTTAGCATCAAGGTAGAGGGGCAGATTGACAAGGCACTCATGCAAGAAACCGTCACCTTCAAGTCAGGCAATGGTCTTTCACCACTGTATAGGAGGAACACCTGGGGAGTTTTAGAACACACAGATGCCCAGATGTCTCCCTAGACACATGAAATCAAGTCTCTTGGAGGGGGAGTTGTTGGACATTTTTATCTTTACCAAGTTCTGTGGGTGATTCTGGTGTACGACCATAGGTATCTTATGAAGCTATTACAGTTTGACCAGGGACTACTGTAGGTTGGTACCTTTATTAGTTTTCTTTCAATAGAAATCTGTTTAACCTCTGTTTGATGGGGACAAGGAGAGAAGATTCTAAAGGACAAGAAAAATGGAGAGTTACTAGTAAGGGTGCCATTTCCTGGCAAATACTGCCTGTTAGACAGCCGTAATGGGGAATCCATCCCTGTTTTAAATGAGAAATAGATGGAGAAATTAAGTCATATTTCCTCATTTCATTTCAGATCCTCCAACTTCTTTCCTACAGCTGTGATAATTTCTGAACTCTGTACCCTAAAGATGCATAAAGTCAGAGAGAAGCTGATGATCAAAGGCAGCTGGAATGATTTACTTCCATCCCAGGCTTGGTAGCCCAGGGGGCGTACTTCCAAAGGAGGAAGTTCGAGTTGACTCGTTGCTTGCTTCCATGATTTAAAATCTTCTCTCTTCTCTCTAGCAAAGCATACAACAAAGAACACACACACACACACACTATTCTGGAAACCAGTGAAGCATTTAAGTTGTATCTGGCAAAGATGGAAACAAAATCCCATATGTGACTGCAAAATTTCCCCATTGGTTTTCTGAGACTCTCAGGGGACTGGATTAGAATGTGTGGCAGTCGTGTGGTTAACGCACATGTTAGGGACAGACCTACCCTTAGGTGCTAAGGTCCTGGAACTGTGACCCAACTGTGGTCACACAGGTGCTTTGTCTTTTAAAATACTGTCGAGGAGATTTCAAAAACAGCTGAGGGAGTTCCTTAGCTGAGGTAAATGCCAGCAGCTGACTGGGGATGGGAGTTCTATGCCTTAGACCAACAGGCAGATTTTCTCTTTCCAAAAGGAGGAAAAAAAAAAAAGTTCTATTCTATATCACACACTATTTTTCCAGAAAAGTGTTGGTCTGCTCAGGGTTTCATGCTGTAGAAAAGTAATTCTTTGTGTGTGTATGAAGGAAAGTGGTAGGACCTAAACAGGATGGTTCTCTACACCTGATTTCATTCCTTGATTGGTTCATTTACCAGCCGTGTGACCATGAGATAAAACCTGCTTGGCACATGGTAGGCAAGACAAGCCATTTGTTTTTCCCCTCTAACATTAAGTGAGACAAAGGTGACATGTTTAGTACACACCCCCTGGTGCATAATAGATGCTCAAAAAATGTCAGCTATCATTGTGTTTTTGCATCAAAAGCAATGACTAGCACATAAGAGAAGCTGAACGTGTCTTTTCTGATGAATGAATACATGCCTGTACCTTAGGGTCTAATCCATAAGGCATACTCTATGCCAGGCACTTTAGAGCAAACCCTGTGAACTAATGCAATCTTCATAGCCCTAAGTCGCAGGCAACATGAAGGAGGTATTTTATAGAAGGTGATACTGGGTAGCAAGGACTCAAGTAGTTTTTCCCAAGGAAAGACCTCTGCTATCCTGGGTGATTTCATCCTAACTGAGACAAACACCATGAGAGCTCCTTATGGGGATTCAAACCAGGATGTAGAGAAAAGGGGCAGGTGGGTGGGTGGAAAGTGTGGTTCAAACCACCTGTTCTCGACAATTGTGTTCCAAGCGTCTTCTAGACGTTCTATGGAGTTTTGTTTTCTCATTCCTTGCTCACACACATAGTTAGGCCTTCCCGAGTGTGAAGGCAAATCGGCAAGCCACAGAATTTTTGCAACCCCTGGCATGAATGTTCCCTCCATGCGGCTCGTAGAGCTTTCTCTAGGACCATGACATTTGCTGGCTGGTGGCCGCCATCCTGGCAGCCCTTTATAAAAAATATTTTGTTTTAGTTGTAGTTGGACACAATACCTTTATTTTATTTTTATGTGGTGCTGAGGATTGAACCCAGCACCCCACACATGCTAGGTGAGCCCTCTACTGCTGAGCCATAATCCCAGCCCCCTGGCAGCCCTTTGATTGTGACTCAGTGAGGGCCATTGACTGGCTACTTGGCCCTGTCCAGGTGAAGCTGGCCTTGAGCTGCATTTCTCTGAGGTCAAAATCTTGGTATGCAAAGAGCAAACTAAAATCCTGTGCAAGGTGATTCACAGACAAAATAAGTTCCTTACTGCTGATGAGAAGTCCCTTACAGGAATGGAAATGGCACCTTCTGGGTGTGTTTGGATGCCATCGATTCATGCTATCAAGCCCTCTCCACCTGACCTCTGTGCTTCCTGTAGATTTGAGCTGTAGTGGAAACATCCTAGGTTCCACTGTCTTTGGCTATTCAGGCTTTCATTATGCAAATCTAAACCTTTATCATTTTTCCTCCCAAGTAAAACGCTGTCTGGGTGTGCGTGTATGCATGCGTGGTGAGTTTTAACTCTCGGCCAATAGAGAAAGGGGTTCAGGAGGAGAACCCTATAATTTTAAAGCCCTAACCATGAGGAAGGAAAAAGGGTCAGTTTGGTTATGATTCCGTATGGGGTGAGTGGAAAATTCTGAATTTTTCTTTCAGAAATCATCACTCTTAAAAAAAAAAAAACAAAAAACCTATCACTGTTCTTTTGTTCCTTTCTGCCCTAATTGAGGAATTACATTTTCTCAGTTTATTCATTTCTTTATCAATGACAGATGCATCCTCCCCCCCACCTTTGCAAATAGAATTTTAATTCAAAAATCAGTGGTTTTCAACTGTATTTTGCTAATAAGATGAATCATAAGATGAGGGGAACTGACACTTTTTTAATCCCCTCCAGCCCCCACCACCCAAAACAAACACATTGAGCAGCCTGCAGGGCATTTACAGCCCACATGTCACTTGTTAACCGTTCATTAAGAGACTCTTAAATTGGATTTGTTTGTGTAGCCAGTGTTTACATTTCTCCAGTTGATGATTTATCAGTAAGCCACGGTAGCACTCCCCAGAAGAGGAGGGCAGGCTGTGGATTGTGACTCACACTTGCCCTGTTTCTTGATGTCCTAATTTTCAGGTCACCTGGATGTGGACCATTCCATTTGCTTGGAAGTTTCCTGGCCGCTCTTCCAGAAGGAAATGTCCTTGTAAAGGCAGATTCTGTAGTACAAGCAGTTTCAAGCATGAGGATTTAAGAGCACATTAGTGGCTTACCCTGTTGGAATAAGAGAACTGAAATGTCATGATATTCTTTTAGACAATGGACTTAGCAGATTTGGAAAAATGCAATTTGCATAGCACTAGGGTATTTGTAAAAGTCTTTCGTGCACAAGTTCTGAGCCCTCAATACCGCACTCTGAGACTAGCCGAGTGGGGACCATTTCTTTATAATAATTGTGCAAATAAGGTTCCCAAAGGTTAAGAGGCCACACCTTCATTCACTTGGTAGTTGCAGAGTTTCTAAATGCATGAAGCAGATTTGAATAAAACTCTTCAAGTCTAGTACCTTGTGCATTATTCTTTGCTCTCATCATAGCTGCCATTTTAAAATTTTTATTACTACTGGGAAATTGTTCTCATATATCAAAGTAGAGGTGGAGATTCTTTTTCACTTTGTTTTCTCTTGAGGGACTTCTGTTAGAGTTCCATTCTTGGCCCTTACTGCCTGATTCATCAGATGGATTTGGGTGAAGGAACTGAGCGTGCTCCTGTCTTTTTAAATCAGTAAAGAAACTGACAATTTGATATCTATTAGATGCAGTACTTATACTCCATAACTCATAATTTGGCCTGGGAAGTTATTGTGCCTGATTTTCATTAGAACTCTCATTTCTTTTCCATATCCCTGGTTCACAAAACCGGAACAAAACAGTTTTATTTATTTTTTGCTCTGATCAGATTGTTGGTTTGTGATCCATTTTACTTTCCCAAGTCGCACGGTTGGGGACTGTGGTAAAACTTCAGGATGACTTTAACACTTGTGTGGTATGTGGGGCGGTAACATGTTTCGGCATGGGGAGGGACAGTGTCTCAGTCTTCTTTGTGGCTCCCTGGCTCAGTGCAGTCCCTGTTGTTTCGCAAGTTAATGACACCAACTGCAAATCACATTATCGATCCTTTCCTCATGCTCACGTACTGTGTCTTTTTCTGATTACATAAGTTAGAGCTGCTGTTGGAAGAGGAAAAATGTCTAAAAATATGACAGACTGCAAGAGCAGTGGTGCACGCCTGTCATCCCAGGATCTCGAGAGACAAGAGGCAGGAGGATCATGAGTTCAAAGCCAGCCTCAGCAATTCAGCGAGGCCTTAAACAACTCAGTGAGACCTTGTCTCTAAGTAAAATATAAAAAAGAGCTGGGGATATGGCTCAGTGGTAAAGTGCCCTTGAGTTCAATCCCTGGTACCAAAAAAAAAAAAAAAGACTAAAATCCTTCAGAGAGGACGACTATGAACCATTTGCTGTGTTTCTCTCGGGCTGTCTCTCTCTGACCTTTTCCTGCATCTGGCTTTCCTCTGTTCCCTTTACCTAACCGTTCAGTATCATCTTCTCTCTAATAGGGTTTTTTCTCATTTCTGATTATGAGATGAACATTTTTCTTGATTCTTAAATATTTCCTTGAAAAAATGAATTTTAATGAAGTGTTTTATTTCCTCATACTTTAAGTTCTATTTTGGTAGATGTTTATGTTGTTTGGATTATAAATAATGCTGTGAGGAACCTCTTTGAACGTAAATCTCCTATTAAAACTTTATTTTCTTAGCTACAGTGTCACAGAGCAAAATGGTCTACCTAATATTTGGTCTCATGGTAATTATTCCAATTGATTTTTCCCAAGCTTTTATATTCTATGATAAATTATCCAAGTCTTTTGGTCTAGGTGTCTTTTGAAAGCTCATCACGGTGGCCCCTGGTTTTTATGTTGTCATAGGATTCTTGTTGCTTTAAAGTTTCCCCGGCCTAAGGAATATATGTGCAAGCACACAAACAAATGCATCAAATGCTTTTTCTTTTTCTTTTTGAGAGAGAGAGAGAGAGAGAGAGAGAGAGAGAGAGAGAGAGAGAATTTTTTTAATATTTATTTTTTAGTTCTCGGCGGACACAACATCTTTGTTGGTATGTGGTGCTGAGGATCGAACCCGGGCCGCACACATGCCAGGCGAGTGCGCTACCGCTTGAGCCACATCCCCAGCCCTCAAACGCTTTTTCATTTACAGTGATCATAAAAGCTGAGAGACAACCCATTTACAAAGTTTTATCTTACAGAAAATTTTAAAAATTACTGTAGTTTATTCTTTCCATCACAGTAAAACATAAAATTCTCTGTGTTTTGATCTCTGTGCTAACATTAATGTTTCAGCAACCAAAAGTCAAGAGTCTGGGAATTGGCCTCTCCAGGTCTCAGGAATTTTTCAGTCCAATGCCCCAAGTATCCTCCGAGATGATAACAAGACTCCATAAAAATATCCTCATTTGGTTAGTGTTAGAAGATCGGCACAATCAGGCATAACCAGGAAAAATGGGGTTAATGTTTTTTTTGTGTGTATGCATTTTCTTGGAAGGTTTGCTCATCACAGTTACCAGCAAGCAATACACAGTCTAGATGTTATTCCATCACCAGTTAGGGCCTTCTGGGTCATTAAAGCAGAGAAGTGGGAAGTTCCTGGTGGTGGCAAGAATTTATGTTGGTGATAAGGACACACTGTGGGGAAAACGGTTTCTGCAAAGCGGAGGTGATAAATAATTGGCACGCAGACCATCACCACCTCCTGATGCCAGGGCAGGCATTACAGTGATTCTCTGCCCTCCATTCCTGAGGATGCCCGATCAATGGGCAGGGATCAGAACCACCCCACAAAGTGGAACTGTTTGCCTTTGTTGCCTTAAACCATGAATACAGCTTTGGAGAAAAAGGTGTGGACACATAAGCCTTTGCTGATGGTTTTCAACCACATTAATGTTATTTTAAAATTTTTAAGTTAAAACCTTTTTAGTTGGGGTAACTACACAGAACATAAGTTTACTTCCCAACCATTTAGCAGTCTCAAATACAACCAATCCCCAGGATTCTTTTCATCTCACAAAACCAAAACTCTATACCCATAAACAACTCTTCATTCCTTCCTTTCCCCAGGCCCTGGCACCTGTCATTCTAATTTCTGTCTTTAAAATTTGACTACTGTGGGCCCTCGTATAAGTGAAATCAAACATTATTTGTCTTTTGTGATGGGCTTATTTCACTTTAACGTCTTCAAGCTTCCTTGGTACTATAGTACATGTTAGAACTTTTAATTTTTAAAGAATAAATAATTTGGGTACTTATAGGACACATTTTGTTTATGCATTCATCTGTCTATGGTCACATCCATCTGTGGCTTCTACCTTTTGGTAATTGTGAGTGCTGCTGCCACGAATGTGGGTGTGCAGATGTCTCTTCAGACCTTGCTTTCAAGTCTATTGGGCATGCAGTGTGTAGACCAGGACCTGCTGGATCCTATGGTAATTCTCTTTTTAATCTTTTGAGGAACAGTCATACTGTTTTCTGCAGAGGCCGCACAAGTTACATTCCCACCAACAGTGCACAAGCGTTCCAGTTACTCCACATCCTCGCCAACACTTGTTATTTTTTTGTGTTTTGATAGTGACCACTCTAATGGGTGTCAAGTGGTATCTCATCATGGCTTTGATTTGTGTCTCCCTAACGCTCAGTGATGTCCAATATTATTTCCTGTACTCATTGACCATTTTGATATCTTCTTTGAAGAAATGTCTATAAGGTTCTTTGCTCATTTTTGAATTTTTAAATTGTTGAGTTGTAGGAGTTCTTGTGTATTCTGAATATTAACCCCTTATCATTTATGTGATTTGCAAATATTTTCTCCCATTTGGTAATTTTTTCTATACTGAGGATTGGATCCAAGGGCACTTTACCACTGAGCTACATCCCCAGCCCTTTTTACTTTTTATTTTGAGACTGGTCTTACTAATTGTTGAGGTTGGCCTTCAACTGGGGATACTCCTACCTCAGCCTCCTGAGTCTCTGGGATTAAAAGTATGTGTCATTGTGCCTGGATATTGATTATTTTTCTTTGATGCACACAAGTTTTTCAGTTAATTTTAATTTTTTTTGTACTAGGAAGTGAGTCTGGGGTACTTAACCACAGAGTCACAACCCTAGTCCTTTCTATATTTTATTTAAAGACAGGGTCTCACTGAGTTGCTTTGGGCCTCACTAAGTTGCTGATGCTGGCTTTGAACTTGTGATCCTCTTGCCTTAGCCTCCTGAGCTGCTGGGATTATAGGCCTGCACCACTGAACCTTGCCAGTTTTAGTTTAATATAGTCCCATTTGTACTATTTGCCTTCTTAACTTTTGATGTTATATCTAAGAAATCAGTGCCAAATTCAATGTCATTCTCCCTATGTTTTATTCTAAAAGTCAAAAAATAATTTTAATTCTTTTTTTAATAGTTCTTTTTATAAAAAAATATGTATATATTTTTAAGTTGTAGTTGGACACAATATTTTTATTTTATTTTTATGTGGTGTTGAGGTTTGAACCCAGGGCCTTGCACATGCTAGGCGAGTGCTCTGCCACTCAGCCATAACCCCAGCCCCTGTTTTAATTCTTAATATCTAAGTTTTCAATAAATTTTGAGTTAATTTTCGTATATGGTATAAAGTAAGGTCCAGCTTATTTTGCATGTAGACATCAGTTTTCCTAGCACTGTTTACTGAAAAGACTGTCCTTTCATCATTGAATAGTCTTGACATTCTTGTCAAAAAGCAATTAATCAGAAATGAGGCAGTTTAAATCTGGGCTCTATGTTTGTTTCCATTGGCCTGTGTGTCTGCCTTATATCAGTACCACACTGTTTTGATTACTGTAGTTTTATATTAAGTTTTGAAATCAGGAAATGTGAAACCTTCAACTTTATTCTTTTTAAAGATTATTTCAGCTTATCATTAATGCAACATATTTATATTAAATTAACGATGTTTATATCATGATGGTTTTTTCTTGCCCTATTTGCCTGAGGTATTTTTCCCACTGAAATAATCACTTTTTCTGGCTATAAGTAGCTATCAACCAATGACTCTTTTAGTCATTGGTTAGTAATTTTAAATGCTTCTTTAAAATTATCTGCACGTTCTCATGGCTTATGAGCGTCATGGCGCATGGCTTCCAGGCCTGGGTCTGCCACCAAAAAGCAACTGTGTCTTCTGAAAAATCACTTAATTTGATACAGTTCTTGTTTTCCCCTCCATAAGATGTGAAGTTTTGAGGAGATGAGGCTTAAAGTCTCTTTTGGCTCTTAAAGTCTAAAAATTTATAAGGCAGATCAGCATTCAGATATTCGCTAAAGGATCGTTCCTCTGGATGCCATGTCCTTGGTCTTTAACCTATTGGTTTATTATAAGGCATGTGCAACAACCTCCGTGTACATGTATCTGTGATCTATTAAATCTTTTAAACAGCATGTTGGAAAATCTCAAATATGGAACCAACTAGGTTTCTAAACTGCAAAGAGAAAGTATCTTTTTTTTTTTTTAGTACCAGGGATTGAACTCAGGGGCACTTGACCACTGAGCCACATCCTCAGTCCTGGATCTCACTGAGTTGCTTAGTGCCTCACTTTTGCTGAGGCTGGCTTTGAATTCGCAATCCTCCTGCCTCAGCCACTGGGATTACAGGTGTGCACTACAGCACCTGGCGAGAAAGCATCTTTTTCCTTTGCCACCGCTGTCTCTTAAACAAACCCTGTGGATGGCTCTTTCCAACTCTGGATGAAGCCTTGAGCCGCCCGCCCGCTAGGTCTGATCTCTTCTAGGTAATCAGAAATCCACTCTGGCTGGAAAATCACATTCTGTCATACAGTCAACTCTACTTCAGAGCCTGTCCTCCTCTCTGGCTCAGGCCAGCCTCCAGTCATAGCCATGTGGCAGGAGAAAAGGCCATCATTGCCACTGGCTGTTTCTCTCCCTGTGAGAGGAACAGTTCCCTCTCACCCTGACTCAGTGGCTGCTGTTGGGAGAAGAGGGAGTGGAAGGAAAGGTGGGGACGCTCTCACTTTCTTTCTACAGTTCTAATCTGGTTCCATCTGGTGTGGTAATTTCCAAATGTTGGTTCTTCCTTTTGTCACATGTGTCTTATCCCTGCAGGCTCTGGAAGTTCAGGTCATTACCCAAATGATCGCATCCTCTCACCTTCAGACAATCAACTAAGACACCTGCATGCTTTGTTCTCTTGTCTCCGAATCTCCCAGGCTACCCAGGGAGTTCTCTCTGTACCTGCTTCAACTGGCTTCCAGGAAAGTGAAAAGGACAGGAGCAACTCAGAGTGCAGTCTGCAAAGGCGACCCTCTGAACTGGACTCTTCAAAATCCCAGGGACGCCTGCTGGCTGCTCTCCAGGCTGGCGGGAGGTGAAGTGGCCACCCTGCAGAGCTGGTCCACAGGCTCTAGGCCGGTCTCTCCAGGCGCTCCAGACGCTTGCTTTTTGAAGAGTAGTCCTTGGATCACGAGGGCAGGCTTCACCTCTCCAGCTTGTTAGTTATGCAAACATTGTTGTAACCAGATCAAATACTGATTCTTATTCATATTAAAATTCAGAGGCATTGATGGAGGACTTAGAATGGATGGCACCTATGAAATGTGCCTGAGCCTCTGCTGAGACCCAGAAAAGCCACACCTTTCAGCAGGCTCTTCCTTGTACATACACCATAAGGCTATGAAATGCTGAAACAGGAAATGTAGGAACATGAAGGAAAAGGCGGGGAACCTCAAACATGGACGACTGGCAGGCTCTGTCTCTGATGCCAGCCCCTGGCACACGTGGGGGGGTCTTAGTTTCAGCTTATTTCTCATGTTGAGTCTCGCTGGCCCTTCTTTTTCTCCATCTTCCCTTAATTCCTTTTCCTACCATGTCTTGGTCTTCACCCTCTGGTGCTAAGTCAGCAGTTTGGGTTCTTTGTTTAGTTCCTATGATTCAGGGATTTCTTTTTGTAAACTTTGTAAACTTTTCCATACTTCCAGTTACATTGTTAGTGGGTTTGGAGCATTTTTTTCCATTTATAGAACCCTTGTGGAAGTTGTTGAGTCTTGGAACTGTTGACTATTCAGTTATTTGTCATAGAAATAGGGTGTGTGTGTGTGTGTGTGTGTGTGTGTGTGTGTGGTGTGCAATGAGAGTGAATTAAAATAATTACAAAGAAATTCCCTGAATTAGAATCTCTGTTGGTTGAAGCTAAATAATACTGCAATTTGTTGTTCTGTCAGTGGGCCAGCAGTGTTCACTACTTGCCCATTAGAAACATATACATTTCAACATTTTTGTTTCCTTTAATTTTAACCGACTTATCTGAAAAGCTTTGGGCTGGACTTAATTTCTGCACGCCATCTGTTACCACTGGAGTTTAGACCATTCTATTTGGCTCGGGCACATAGAGCACAGTTAATGTCCCCATCACTCATATGAATGCAACTGTTTATATTACAATTTGTCAAGTTAAACTTATTCCAGTATATTAACTTCTCCTCCTTCTGACAAAAAAGGAAAAGGAAAAAAACCCCAAACCAAAATATCAACAAAAAAAATCCCTTTACCTTGCAATGTTTAGTAGTTTGGGATGTTTAAGGTAAGCAAACATGAAGGACTTCCTTTCTTTGCGTATTCTTGTTAGACACCCACTGAAATGTGTCTCTAACATTAGAATATCATAATTTTCATTTTGTTTTCCTCACTGTCTCTTATTGCGGGACTAGCCTGGAGCAGAACTATGCAATTGGTCTTTTGTAATTCAGTCTTTTTCTTTTTAAAAATAAGCCTTTTCATTTTGGGGTTTTATTTTAGATTTACAGAACAGTGGTGGAGACTTCCCACATACCCTTCACCCAATTTTTCCTACTGTTAACATTTGGCATAATTGTGGTACATTTATTGCAACTAGGATACGGACATTGGTTCATTACTATAACCCAAGCCCATGCTTGATTGGGATTTTACTGGTTTTCCACGAATGTCTCTTTTCTTTTCCAGGATCCCATCCAGGGGACCCCACTGCATTTAGTTTTTATCCTTCCTTAGTTTCTTTTGTCTCTGGAAGTTTCTGGGATTTTCCTTGTTTATCATGGCCTTGTGCATTCGGGGATTCTGTCAACTTGGGGGTTTGTCATGCTCTTTTTTTTGTGGTTAGATGGGGATCGTGAATGTTGAGAGGAATATGACAAAGAAGAGGGGCCCTGAATATTGCCTCTGACAGGGTGACTAACCCCAACTCTACTCCACTCAGCACTGGAAGGCCACCTTGCCCTATTGCTTAAGCCTGTGTCTGCCTTCCATTTTAAATCTTTGCTCCCTACAGCCCACTATCCATGCCTTGGCCCCGTTCCTCTTATTTAGTGTGGAGAATGATCTTCTTTCTCACCTTTAATGTAAGTCTAACATGAAAAATTTTGAGAGATCTATATACAACCAAGAAAGCATTTCAACATTGTTTTCTCCAGAGATATTTAGATCCCCAGCTGTCTTCATCCATTTCATGCTCCTGTAACAGAATACCTGTTACCACTGGGTAATTTATAATGAACACAAATTTATTTCTTACAGTTCTGGAGGCTGGAAGTCCAAGGTGGATGGACCTGCATATGGTGAGGGCATTCTTGCTGTGAGAACTCCCTGAGAGGAGAGAAGAAAGGGAGCCAAGCTCATCCTTCTATCAGGAAGCCACTCTTGCAATAACTAATCCATTCCTATGATATGGCATTAACTCGTTTATGAAGTCAGAGCAGTCATGGGTTAATCATCTCTTAAAGGTGATCTCTTAAACTCCCAAACAGTTGCATTGGGGTTGTCTCTGACACATGGATTCTGGGGGACACATTCAAACCATAGCACCATCCTCTCTTTACTGATGGGATTGTGGAAGTTATTTCAGCCATTGAGAAGTAAGACAGGCAGCTTGGCAAGGATTTAACCTTTTTCTGGGCTGTGAGGCAGGCTCAGGGAGAGAGCAGAGAAGTCGGGAGAACTGGGTCTCTTTCCAGAATTTTTACACAATTCTAGTTAAGCTGCTGCTTCTCTTCTCTGGGCCTCCTATCCCATTTTTAATTCTCCTTTTAAAAAAAGTAGTAAGCCATGGCCTGGGGCTAGGTCTAAGTGAGGTCGGCTTTCCATTTGACAGAGGAACAGGCTGGGATGTGTGGGTGCAGGATTGGGTTTCCCAGCAGGAAAATTATGTGATGCAGATGTTTACCAAGCATCTTTCTTTGGTGTTGGGATAGTTCCTGTTGTTCTGGCCGGGCAGTGTGTTGTGCACGTGACTGTTGTCTGAGATGGTTGCTTGCTTTCTGACTTATCTCCCTCCTTCTCCAATTAGTAGGTTTTCTTTTCTAAACTTCTTTGTGTCTCTCATGATTTAGGCTCTGTTTGCAACTGTAATGGATACTTGGTGCCTCATACATATCTCTGAAACCATTTCAGAGGCCACCTGCTGGAAATACCTGTATACTTGGCTCTGTGCTTCTCATTCTCTGAAGGAGGCCTCTGGCAGAGGGAACAAGCCAAAAGGGAAGGCCCTATGAATGGCAGTCTTCTATGAAAGACTACAGTCACTGGATAATCACCCCAGCTTTCTTGCCTCTCAGGCGGAACAATTCAGAACCAGGATAGATAACAGCACAGTTCAGTAGAACTTTCCGTAACAGTGAAAATACTCTATCATATTCCCAGTCCAATATGGTAGCCACTGGCCACATGTAGCTCTGGAGAACTTGAAATGCGACTAATGTGAATGAGACATGACATTTTAAATTTTAGTTAAATTCAAATTTCAACAAGCCACATGTGGCTAGAGGCTTCCAGGCTGGACAGTGCACATACACAGTCTCCCAGAGGGTCCCCAGTAAGGCTGCACCATCTGTTGCCTGCTGTGGTCACCCCCTTGATATTACACCTCTCATTGGCTTTCCTTCCGTGGTGCCTCCCTCTCTGCTTCCTCTGTACTTCCCATGATTACCTTCCAGATAAATTGTGGTCTTCAAGATACATTTCTCAGATTCTGCTTTGAGAGGATCCCGACTTAAGAATCCTTTGTACTCAGCCTCTTCTAGTCCCACTCGGTCTGCCCGCTGGTGTCTCTAACCTTGCACCCTGGGGATTTGAATGTACCAGGGTGTCAATGGGAGACTTCTCCATGCACAGCAGAGGCATAAACACAAGGTTGTGATGAGCAAAAACAAGCCTAAAGTGTTTGCTCATATTCCCAAAGGCCACCTTCTGAAACTCTGTGTGCACTATGGAGGAAATACAAAGGAAATAATTTTATTTTTTCCTTCCGATTCTTATTTTATTATCGCTGAAATCCACAGAAATCAAATTATCTACGCCCTTGGGCTTTTGTTGTAGGTCAGATTTGTTTTTTAAAGGGAAGTAAAAAGACAATGAAAGAGAAATGGATATTGCATATTCAAAGAAAGATATTTTTCAAAAAACTAAAGCAGTCTACTTGTTAAGGAAGTTGTATCACCTTGTTCAAATTCTCTACTTCTCAGCTCCCTACTTGCTTAGGATTGGTGTTTGCCATATGGAAGGACATTTCCCTCAATGAGGGATAGCACAGGAGCATGTTCAGATGCGGGAGAGACCTCTCCAAGACTGTGATGTGCTCACCCAATGCATACCTGTGGCTGCTCCTCAGCTCTCCCTGGGCAGATATTCATGGCTTTGCTTAAACTCACTTATTAGTCTACTGACCATATTCACTGCAGATTGGCTAAAAGCAAGAATTTCTAAGCTAAATCCCACTATCTCAAACCTATGCCCTTGCAGGAAGCTACAACAATATGAGAGGAACCCTGGAATCCTGACATGGGTGAAGCTTGGCCAGTCAAGAAGAGCACTTTTCTTCCAGGAAGCAGCCTGCTGTCAGTCACCCCAGGAAGCTAGCGCTATAAGGAACATGAAGACATTTTTCTTTTGAATATGTCTGTAATTTTCTGTTACTGGTTATATTTTTTCCCATTGTCTTTACTTCTTATTTATTCTAATTCTGGGATTGGAAGGAAGGAAGCAAAGCTGCTGTTATTCCCAGATATGATTATTTTTGCAGAAAATCACCCCAATGCACAAACTATAGTTACTCATAAGTGAATTCACAAGCTGATTGAATGCAGTGTGTGCACAAAAATAAATTATATTTCTATATGTCAGCAGAAAATACAATTTATAATAAAACATGCCATTAAAACAGCATCTGAACCAACAAGGAACTGGAGAAAATCTGAGAAAACTTTTGCAAGATCTCTTCATTGAAAATTACAAAGCATTACTGAAAAAATTAAAGAAGACTTTGTAAATGGAAGGGCATATCAATTTAATGGTCCAAAAGACTCAATATTACTAAGACACTAATTATCCCCAAATTGATTCTTAAATTAATGCAATCTTATTTCAAACCAAGTACAGTTTTTTTTTTGGAGGAAATTAACAAAATGATTGCAAAAGTTATTTGGAACTATAGAAGAACAAGAATACACAAGACAATTTTGAAGAACAAAAGCAAATCAGAGTACTTAACCTAGACCATGCTACTTAGAGCTGTGGTATTCTTGTTAGACCCCGAGAACCCATGTGTGGCCAAGGTAACCTCAAGTCCAGCAAGGATAGGAGAGTCCCCTGGATGTCCACAAGGAAAAGTATGTGCTGGGGTCCTGCCTTGCATCTTGAAAAAGGTAAGTTCTGAATGGATTGTAGATCTAGGTGTGAAAGATAAAATGGTATCTTTTAAAGGAAAAAAGGAAAAGTTGTCATGATTTGGCATAGGTAGATGTACCTTCAGAAAAAAATTCAAATATGCACTTTTAAAAATTGATAAATTGGACCACATTAAAACCAGAAACTTCGGATTATAAAGGTCATAATTGAAAGAGAGGGTATTTAACCCATATCTGGGAAAACATATTCACAGTGCATATGTTCAGAAACTTCCAGATCCTGTGTCTTAGGGCACAAAAGCGAAGAGCCAGAGTGTGTGTAAGACACAAAGCTCAAGGGGCAGACATGTTCTGCAAGCATCCCCTCTCCAGGTAGCTAAGCCACCCCATGGTAAGGACATTCACCTATTCAGGAGGCTCTTCCCAAGACAGCTGCATTGGAAACCAAGTTTCCAACATATGAATTCCAGGGGACAAACACACAGACCAGAGTACCCTGAACATATAAAAGCAAATAAGAAGTAATCAAAACAGAATCACTTGGTAGAAAAATGGATAGGAGACCAGAGCAGACTTCACACAAAAGGATCTCTGAATGGTTATGAACAGGGTTCAGCCTCGTCAGTCACTGGGGAAATGCAAAATAAAATCACAGTGTGACCCTATGCCATACAGAAGCACCTCAAATGAACGAAGAATGAAAATGTCGAGTGTTGACTAATCCAGGGGTGACAAGACCTTGGTAGATGTTATTCTACCCCTCCCCCCTTTTTCTGTTAAGGAATAAAAGCAAAGAGAAGGAATAAAAGCAAAGAGAAGGAATAAAAGCAAAGAGAAGGGTGAGAATTCTAATGAGAGGTAGATTTCCCTTTGAGTTCTCTATGGGCGGTTCACAGATCTCCATCTTCATAGATGTTTGTCAACATCTATGAGAACCAACATTTGCATATCCTCAATGAACAGGCGTAAATACATTTACCAGTTATGTCCAAGAGCATTCATAGCAGCATGATGCCAAGTAGCTAGGCGTTACCAGAATGCCTTTCCACCGTAGACTGAATGAACTGTGGCGTAGTCACAGAATGGAATACTGCATAACAAGAGCAAGTAATATGTAATCACATGGGGAGTATGGATGAATTCACAAGGGCCCTGTTGAATAAAAGAATCCAGACACAAAAATATGTGAAGCACCACACAGACAAAACCATTAGCTGCACAGTGGTTCCCTTGAGTGTAGTGAGTGACCAGCAGGGAGCATAGGACGTTCTCTGCCCTGGGGGCTGGTTATAGGGCTGCATTCCTTCCATGAAAATTCATGGAACTATAGACTTAGGTGCAATGCACACGATGCGATAAAAACTGTAGAAAAAGAACTTCTGTAGATGTCGCTGTTCCCCAGGGACACTCATATCACACACAACACCCTCTTGGCTGGTTTCAGGATAGTTCACTCTGAGGATCCTTTTGACAGCTTTGGTCTCCCCTCCCCCTTTCACCTTCTAAATTTTTACTGTTTTTTATAACAGAGGGCAAGTGGGAAGAAGCAGAGGAGAGACAGAGTCCAGCCATCCAGAGAGTTACTTCATAAAATGGTTAACAAGAACTAGGAAAATATTCTTAGTACTTTTTTTTTTAGTTTTAATTGGCATGTATTGATGGTACATATTTAATATTTACTGGCTACAGTGTGATATTTTGATAATAGAAAGTCCTCAACTTGTGATTGTTCAACTTATAATTGTTGCCTTTCCAATGGTTTTCTTGGGGGACATTATTTTTTACGCTCCTTTTTGACTCACAGTGGGTTTATCAAGAGGTAACCTCACTGTAAGTTGAGAAGCCTCTCTGCTTCTCCATTTTTGAGTTCTCTGGAGGCGGCTCACAGATCTCCATTTCTCTGGCCACTGGAGAGTTGTTCTGTTCCTCTGATAGCATCATGGCTCCATTATTCTTCATGTTCCTTGTAGCTCTGTTTAGATGTCTGTGCATTTGAAGAGCAGTCACTCCTCCCAGTCTTTGCAGACTAGCTTTGACAGGGAAACCTTCACTATCAGCTGGAGAGAGATTTTAGGAGTTTCTCAGGTCTTTTCTTTGGATGCACGTGTTCCACTCTTCTCCATCCCTTGTGAGGAGGATTCTCAGGGGGTGTGCCTTCTCTGTTTTGCAGAACTGTGCTACCTGCAGTGAGCCACCCACCTCCTTTCTCGAGAGCAGTGCCCTGAAATGCCAGGTTGAGTGTGCTCTGTTCTCTCGCTCCCTCTCAGGATTGTGTGATTTCTTTAAAGCTTTCTGAGCACTGCCACTTGCCCCAAACTTCCCACTCCTTTTCTTTGTTCTTTGCAGCCCTTAGCCATTCAAAACTAGGCCAATTCCCTTAAGGCACTGGGTGAAACAGGGCAGAAACTGGTGCCTCAAGCAGTGTTCTGAAGACCATGGACATAGGGTGCATGCCCCACTCTCTCCTGCAGGTAAAGTCACGGGCTAACGTGATTTCTCAGAGCTCTGCTGGACTCAGGGAGGGTGTCACATTGAGCTGTTGTTACCAATGTCAATGTGGTTGTTCTCAGTTTTTTGTTCATCTAGGGAATTGCAACTTCTTCACTGGAATTATTAGCTACTCCTAAAGGTATTTCAAGACTGTGTATCTTTGTTAAATAAAGTTGCTGTGCAGACACAAGAGCTGGGACTTCCTCTTCCGCCATCTTACTGATGTTATTCTAGCCCCCCCCCCACTTTTTTCTGTTAAAGAATAAAAGCAAAGAGAAGGGTGAGAATTCTAATGAAACATAAATCTCCTGGATAGGGTACAATGAGATTAATATTCTTGCTCCAATTATGGGAGATTAAGAAAAGAAAGAAGCAGCAGACATGGCGGTGCACACCTGTAATCCCCGCTACTCAGGAGGCTGAGGCCAGAGGATCACAAGTTTGAAGCCAGCCTGGGCAGCTTAGTGAGACCCTGTGTCAAAATAGAAAATAAAGAGGGCTAGGAATATAGCTCAGAGGTGGAGACCCCTGGGTTCAGTCTCCAGTACCCCACACATACCCCAAAATAAAAGGGAGAAGAGGGAAACAGAAAAGGGAAAGAGGGAGAACAAGGAAACAAAAAGAATATTTCTTACAAAGAATTCCAGTCGTACTAAAATAATATTATTTTATAAGAAATATCTTTGATGTGGGGATTAATAAAATATCAAATTAATGTGTCATTGACTTAAACAAAGGAGATAAGACAGATTCTTTTGTCAACTTTAAATCTCTGGCAGAAACTAACTTTTGAATAATGTCAATGTTTGGTTCTTCCATTGCTTTAAGGAAAACACATTCCTCCATTTAGCATTTTGAACTGAAATGTACATAGAGGGTATGGATTCCAATAAAGAGTGCTTTCTCATCACACGTGTTATAAAAAAGAAAACAAAAGTTTTATTCTCCTGTGTTTATTATCTCTGAAATGACATTGAGATCATACGTATAACTGAAATGTTACATAAACACCAAATGTTCCATGCAGAAAGTTTCTGTATTCCTGGGCTACAATCCAGTAGCCATTCACAAAGGAAGGTGCTATAGGTTCCTATAATATGAACCCATTTACTTAAAAGATTTTACTGATGAAGGTAGATATATAGTAAAATATAGACTACTTTAATGATGTGCAGGCGGTGTGTGAATCACTCTTAACTCTAGTTCAAGAGCTAAAAGACAAATGTATCAAAACAACTATGGCTATGGACAATTGTTGAACACATATTCCCTAAAACAGGTGTAATGCATGACATCAATAGCTATAAATTGTTTTATATAAGCCTCGTCTCCCAGATATTTTCCTGGCAATGACTTCTTGAATTTAACACCAAAAACTCAGACAACAATAGTGAAATTAGACAAGTGGGATCACCTCAAAGTAAAATCTTCTGCACAGCATAGGAAGCAGTTTACAAATTAACCAGCATGGGAGAAAATGGATGTAAACCATTCATCTGTCAAAAATATAGGGAACTCACACAATTCAATAGCAGCCCCCCTCTGATAAGTTGATTAAAAATGGGGAAAGGACTTGAGTAGGTATGTCTCCAAGACACACAGAAACCACCAGTTAGGTGAAAGGTGCATAACGTGACTAATTATCAGGGAAATGCAAATCAGAACCACAATGAGATAGTCCCTGTTATACAGCTTTTCATTACTGCATCTGAAGTCCCTGTAAGAATAACTTAGAGGAGAAGAAGATTATTTTAGGCTCATAGTTTTCGAGGTTCATCCACGGTTGGCTAGTTCCATTGTTCTGGGCCTGAGGTGAGGTAGAACATCAGCTCACAGCAACCAGGAAGCAGAGAGAGCAGAAGGGGTCATCGACAGATACAGGACTGGCCTCATCCCCAGTGACCCACCTCCTCCAGCCACACCCCATCTGACTACAGTTACCACCCAGTAGTCCATTCAAATCCATGAAATGGATCAATCTACTGATAGACTTTTGGCTCTGATAATCTAATCATTTCATCTCTGAACACTCCTGCATTGACTAAGACATGGGCTTTTAGGGGGGGAATTTAAGACCCAGATTATAACATTTCTTCACATGCTTAAGGTGACTATTACCAAAAACCAAAAGATAACACGTCTTGGTGAGGATGGGAGAAATTCCCACCTCATATGTTGTTGGTGGGAAAGCACAGGGGCATAGCTGCTATAAAAGACAGTAGTATGGTACTTCATGAAAAATTAATTCTGAGATTCTTGAAATCAGGATATTTTTTAATGTAAATTTAAAAAAATTATTTATGACAGCAGAATGCATAACAATTCTTATTACATATATAGAGCACATTTTTTTCATATCTCTGGTTGTATACATAGTATATTCACACCAATTTGTATCTTCACACATGTACTTTGGATAGTAATGATCATCACATTCCACCATCATTAATTACCCCATGCCCCCTCCCTTCCCCTCCAACCCTTCTGCCCTATCTAGAGTTCATCTATTTCTCCCATGCTCCCTCTCCCTATCTCACTATGAGTCAGCTTTCTTATATCAGAGAAAAATTCATCATTTGGATTTTTGGGACTGGCTAACTTCACTTAGCATTATCTTCTCCAACGCTGTCCATTTATCAGCAAATGCTATGATTTTATTCTCTTTTATTGCTGAGTAATATTCCACTGTGTATATATGCCACATTTTTTATCCATTCGTCCACTGAAGGGCATCTAGCTTGGCTCCACAGTTTAGCTATTGTGAATTGTGCTGCTATAAACATCGATGTGGCTGTGTCCCTGTAGTATGCTGTTTTTAAGTCCTTTGGGTATAGACCAAGGAGAGGGATAGCTGCGTCAAGTGGTGGTTCCATTCCCAATTTTCTAAGAAATCTCCATACTGCTTTCCCTTTTGACTGCACCAATTTGCATTCCACCAGCAGTGGAAATCAGAATTTGAAGAGATATCTGCTCTCCTGTGTTCATTACAGCCTTATTCATAAAAGTCATTGTATGGAAATAACCCAAGCATCCTTGGCTGACAGTGGAAAAATGTGGCATACACAAAAGCCAGAATATCATTTAGCCTTAAAGGAGTAACAAGTACTAGTATTTGCAACAGGATGGGTGAACCTGGAGGATGATATGTTGAATGAAAGAAAACAGTCGCACAATGGCAAATGCAGCACAAACCCACTCAAGTGAGGCATCCACAATGGTCACTCACAAAAGCAGACAGCAGAAGGAATAGGTACTGGGGAGGGGGAAATGCAGAGCTAGTCAATGGGAATAAATTTTCAGTTGTGCAAAATGAACAAGTTATAGAGATGTGCTGTGCAATATGGTTCCTAAGGTTAGTGACATTGTGTTATGCCCTTAAAATTTTGGTTAAAAGATTGGATCTTGGACTTGGGGGTTTAGCTCAGAGGTAGAGTGCTTGCCTAGCAATGCATGAGGCCTGGACTTGAACTTTAACATGGGAGAACAACAATATCATCATCATCAACAACAAATATCTCATGCTATGCGTATTTACCACAAAAAAACCACCACCACCACCAACACCAACAGGTATTCAAGAACTTGGAGGTGATGGAAAAGATCATTACTTGATTATGATGATGGTTCCACTGATGTAGGCATATGTCCAAATTTATCAAATGGTAGGCACTATTCGGATTTCCCATCTCTTCTACAATTGTAAAAAGAGGAAACTTCTTTACTGAGAAGCACCACCCCTGCTTTCACTTCCCCCACAGGTAGATTCTTTCTTCTAACACATTCTTTTTTTAAAAAATATTTATTTTTTAGTTGTAGTTGGACGCAATATTTTTATTTAATTTTATGTGATGCCGTGGATCGAACCCAGGGCCTTGCCCTTGGTGGGCGAGTGCTCTACTGCTGAGCCACAACCCCAGCCCCATCTGTCACATTCTTAGACGCTTCTCCAGGGTCTTTCCCTGGTTCAGCTCCAGCATATTTTAGTGCATTTCTAAAACATTTCCTCCTTCACATGTGTTTGGATTTATGACATATGTATCCATTTCTCCCACAAAAAAGTCTTTTGAGGATGTTGTTAGTTCCCTAATATTTACTGTGGTGCCTGTTAGGGTTTGAATATGAGGTGCCCCTCCTAAGTTCATAGGAAAACAACTCAAGAATGTTCAGAGGTGAGATGATCACATCATGAGAACTGTAATTAATGCATTAATCCACTGATACAGATTAACTGGGTGGTAACAGTAGGTTGTGACCTGAGGAGGTAGGTCACTGGGGCATGCTTTTGGGGCATATATTTTGTCCTGGGTTATTGGAGCGCTCTCTTTTCTTCCTCGTTGCCATACCCTGAGCTGCTTCCCTCTGCCATGGTGTTTTGCTGGCTCTGAGGCCCAGAGGTGTGGAGTTGACCAATAGGTGGGCTGAATCTCAAAGTAAACTTTTCCTCCTCTAAATTGATTTTTGTCAGGTCTTTTGGTCATAGGAACGCAAAGCTGACTGAAGCAGTGCTTTTTATGTAACAGGTACCTAAAGCTCATTTATTTTAATCGCTGATTTATTTCAGAACATTTAAATTAATAATGTTTGCATGCCATTAATATTTTCAAAATCATATGGGAAAAATTATGATTGAAAAGGCTTTCAGGAAGTGTGTTAAGGAATCCTCAGCCAGAGTATGTTGTAGTTAATGTGGCTGAATCGCACAGGGGCACAGCTTGGACTATGATAATTTGTCTTAAATTCAGAAATTTCCAACAGTAGGAAGCACACGTCGGTAACTCAGGCAAATGAAAGAAAGGGTCAACCCAAATGATAGATTAATTAAATAAATTACATTTTGTTTCTGTCAAGTCCACCCAACTACTATATGAATGTATATTAAAATTTGACAGCTAAAGAACTTTAGTGACTTTCTTCAATAAAAGCAATATTTATACAGAGGGTATATTGTTTACATGAGAAGGGGTACTCAGTAAATAACTTGAAATAAATTTATCATTATAAATAGGGGAAATAACGAATAATCAAATTTTTACCGACTCTTGCTTATTGTGTACATTTGTTTCCAAACCCTTTTTCATAGTTATGAGTAAACTTTGCTCCAAATCATAAATTCCAAATTAACAGCATGTGATTCAATGAGGATTTTGCCAAGAGCACTTCAGAGTTTACATACATGCAAGTCACACACCATAACTCAAAATCAGCCACACTCACTTTTGAAAATGTTTCCATGAAAAAGGCATAAATATGCAATACCATTAAATGACTAACTATTGCCTCAAGTTAAAGAACTATGCTATTCTAAGTAGTGTGGAGTGTGTTTATAAAAGTATCTATTTATTAGCCCAAGGTGCCATTATTTCTGCTTTGGATGAAGTAAATTGGAGAAACCAACTAATGAGTTTTGCATAGGTTCAATGTGCATAAACTTTCTTGAACTCTAGTTTTCTCCAAGCCTCAAAGTTTCTTACTTTTAAATCTTGTTTACTTTCAACAAAACGTGACTACTTTGCTTCAAAGTAAACAGGCTATAAAAAGTCCCATAAGTCATCTTGGGATTTAGAAAGCTCTTACTAAACAAAAATCTTAATGGCTTCAGTGTCCATGATTCAAAAACATACGGATTGAATTTCCCTTAAAATACACATGAGCTTAAAAGTTAAGGGTGAAAGTGGTTGGACAATTGCACTTGAGGTTTTGTGGGAGCCAAGATCCTCAGAAAAGCATTGAGATGGTTTTCTATATCTTCAGATCCGACCAGGTTCTCCAGTTCAGAGTGAGCTCTTGACAGTTACAAAGGATGCATGGTATATGCAGCTTGCAATATTCCATGTAGGTTGTACCAGCTTTGTAAAGACCAAGGTGTGTGACATGATTTATAATAAAGATAATGTGCTTCCCTTTAATGAAGACATTAACAGACACACTCATTGCCTTTTATCTCAAAGATGATAGGGCTAAATCCTTGATGTTATAAGCATAATAAAATTGTGACTTTTAGTATGTAAAGATGGTACAGGTGATGTGTGTCACCAGTTTAGATGATGTGTGCATTGTTACACCATCTACACTTTTCTGTCTTGAAGTGAAAATGTGTATCAGGTGTTCTGTTTGTCCAGGGGCCCTGTACCACCTCTTTGATCATGAATTTATATTTTACTCAGTAGGATACCTGTAAGATATTGAGATGAATTTGGAGTTAATGTGGCTGAATCACACAGTGGCTCAGCTTTGACTGTGATAATATGCCTTAAATTAAGAAATGAGAGGAATGGCCAACCCAAATGATAGATTAATTAGATAAATAGCATTTTGTTACTATCAAGTGTACCCAACCACTTATGGAAATAATCACATTTTTATAGCATTCTTAGTATCTTTGAGTTGGTGGGAAGACTTGTCTAGCATTCACAGGTAAATCATTGGAGACTTTATTATCTTTGAATCCAGAGAGTAGTTTCTTCCCTAGAGAGAGAGGGAAAATGCTGATTACATGTTCTAACATTAGGATGAGATCATTCACCTAAAAGAAACTTTTAATTTGGTGGTACTTAGCAGTTGCTCTAGCTCTGTAAACTTTGCTTGCAAGATGATATTTGGAGTGGAACCATTTAGAGAATGCATTAAAAAACCCTTCTTTGATTATCATATAGCATGTACATTGTTAATTTGGTGGAACGCCCAACAAGCAATCCATTGTTGCCTGATCAGAAACTCAAAGTGTGGGTTCATTCTGGCAACTCTTGGCTCATCAGTGGATGAGGCTCAGAAATGACTAGACTGCCCAAGGCGATCACGTTGATCTAAGCTTTCTTCCTCGGTTCTGGGCTGCTAAAAAGTGGTTGGCCTGGTGGCCAAAGAATTGCAAAGTCTTGATTTATGACACACAGATGAAGTGTCCCGTAGCATTTTCTTTCTCAATGGCAACTGGATTGTAAGAGAGATAAGTCCTATTCAAGAGAGTTCCTGTGCATTTTGGGATGGTCTAAGTGAAATTATTCTTAAAGCTCCTTGATTAAATTCTTATGGCTTCCAACACTTCAGAAAAAAGGAGAAAGTTTATTTGAGGATCTGGAGAGAGAGATTTTCAGATTGTGCTGAGACAGAAAAGCCACCCCTATATCTCAGTGGCTTAAAGCAACAAAGGTTCATTTCCTGCCTCCTTGAGGGCTGTTGGGGGATTCTGGCCCCACATGGTCATTGTCTTTCCTCTGCAACCCAGGTGCACTTGGAGGTGGTCATGGCTGAAGGCAGGAGGGAAATGGTGAAGCCATTAGTTCATCTGCTCAGGTTTCCAGATTCCTGAGTTGGTGCAGTTCTACATGTTTCCAGAAGGGGGAGCTGGGACAATGATGAACAACCCATTGACTATCAAACTACTGTGCTTACCACATTCAGTATAAATCAAGTTAATTTTCAGTATGGCTCTTATTTTATTTTTTAATCTCTAGAGAATGTGTTATTATTAGAAGTGAATATTTGGAAGGCTTGCACAGAGATGCTTCTTACCACAGGTAGAGAGAATCATGGCCTGTCACAAATAATGGAGCCATTTACTGGAAGAAGCCATTTTCGTAGATGGAAAAGCTTCCACTTCATTTTGATCCTTAAGAGTTTGGATGAGTGTACTGGCATTTTCTTCAAAGAATAAGGGTATTCTGTAGGAAAGTTTAGAGCTTCCATCTAGAAATGTGTTTTGATATGTAGTTGGAAATAAAAGTCATAATAATGACCGTTATTTCAGTAAACAATAAAAGCATTATTCTAGTACCCCCTGAAATTATTTATGGTTAAACATTACCATAGAAAATATTTATAGAATTTGTCTTACATACATTTTAGTAAGTTTAGTTAAAGCATAACTTAATTATAACTTGGCTAACTCCAGAGTCTTATACTCCCTTACTTTATTCCACATGTTGTTCAACTTTCTGTTCACTTATCATTTAACTTTAAACTATGTGTTTCAAACTAAATGTCACAATACAATACCATTAACTTACAGGTATGTTAATGAGTGGTAACAGTCATATTTTTCTAAACAGTCTAGGATATAAAATATTAAGATGCATCACATGTAATAACATTTAATGAGACTTTTGTTATAGCTAAGCATATATATATGTATGTTTGTGTGCCTAGGTTGTGATGTTAGCCCTTGTCAACAAGTCTGAAATAAAATGAGCTTAAAGCTTATCTTGTTTTATAAGGAGATTCAAATTCTGATCTGATTGAAATTGGAGGTGAAAGAAAAGGCAATGGAAGAAAACCTCTTTTATCTTGAGAACTCAGATATCTGATTTTGAACTTCAAGAAAAGTATAAAAAGAAAGGTACAGGGTTAAGTGTAGGAAGTATAATTATTTATATAATTCTAGCAAATCTCTGTAGCAAAGAACAGTTAACATATTCTTGAATCTCAGTTCTGTTTGCATCTCTATTCTGGAATCCAATTAAAGCTGGATATGAAGCAGGAAGATTATGGTGTACTCTTGGTTTGTTTAAAATTCAAACGTTGAAATAGAACATGCTTTCGTTTGCTATAATTAAAACAAATGATTTCTGAGATTATATAATTAAACCAATAAGGTTCAAGTCAAGAGGACAGACACCACGTCTTACGCTCCAGGCTAAACTTCTGTTCACAAGCATGAGCTGCTTGTCTGTTGAGTAGAGCTACTACCTGACAAAAATCCACAAACGTGCATGGATAAGTTCTTCTTTTAGCATTCCAGCAGGAACTGGGTGATGGTCTCCAAGGAGGTGACTGAGGGGAGATTAATGAAGAAGCTACTTGTAAGAAGTGGAAGAGGTGATGGGAATGAATAAGGGCTGCAGAGCAAGCTTTGCCTTCCCAGACAGGAGCAGATCTGGGGAAGGGCAGGCTGTTGGACTGGAGAGGGCCTTAGCTAAAGGGCAGCCTCTCCTGGAAGAAGAGCAGAGGCCTTCTTCTAGTAGGAGATGCATTGCTGATAAGCTACTCCTAGGGTGAGAGATCCAGGGAATTGAATGCACAATACCTCTGGCTTCCTGATTTCTGACCTTATGCTAATACTTTGCCTTGGCCAAACCATCTAAAAACCAAAAGGTAAGGGGGCCTCATCATTGCAGTCTATAAAGGTCGACCTGGAGGCACATAGCAGGATGTGGAAGGGTGGAGAGTGCATGTGAAAAAGTAATCAAGGCCTTGGCTGTAGCTCAGTGGTGGAGTGCTTGCCTAGTATGTGAGGAGACCTGGGTTTGATTCCTGCCAAAAAAAAAATCATGCATAAAACAATCAAGCGAATTGTTTTAGATTTTTTTGCTACTGTGACCAAAGACCTGACAAGAACAATTTTAAGAAGGACAAGTTTATTTGGGGCTCATGGTTTCAGAGGTCTCAGTTCATAGACTCCCAGCTCCATTCCTCGAGGGGCCAATGAGGCTAAACATCATGGCAGAAGGGTGTGGCTGAGGAAAGTAGCTGGGAGCATGGCACCCAGGAAGAAGAGAGAGAGAACTCTGCTCAACAAGAATAATAAAGTATAAACCCCAAAGCCACGCCCCCAGGAACCCATCTCCTCCAGCCACACCCTATCATCTGCCTAAGGTTACCATTCAGTTAATCCCTATTAGGGGATTGATGCACTGATTAGTTCAAGGCTCTCAAAACCCAGTCATTTCATCTCTAAACTTCCTTGCTTTGTCTCACACATGAGATTTTGGGGGACACCTCACATCTAAACCGTTACAGGAATGTTACATAGAATTCTAACATTGTCATATCTGTGGCCTTAAAACTGCCAATCTTCTTCAAGAATTGAAGGATAGCCATGTTAATGTATAAAAATTACTGGCTCATGCCTGTATGTAAGTAAGAGGGTAAGATCAGGAACTGGAAAGGCAAGAGAGGGTCTAGCTGGAGGAGAGCTGAGGTTGCACCAGGATACGGCAGGGGACAGGAGGGGAGAGGGCACCGTGGGACAGCGAAGTCAGTGCAGCAAGTCCAGGCATACCAGCAGAAAAGCCCAGGAGAGGGGATCCCCCAAAGGGATAAAAAGCAGAGTGTTAAGTAGAAACTTGTTATTAGGTTCAAAAGGATAAAAAACACCACAAATAATCTCTTCTGGGGGGTCTCTATTTTAGAGATTGTGAAGTATATTGATAAATGCTTTGAGTCCATTCATGACTTTGCCTCCAACTATATTCTTACATAAGATCTTTAATTTCTCAAAGCTGACTGATTCAGTGTGGGTGCTTCAAGTTCTACTAACTGAGATTCTCTACGTTGAGGTCTTCACTGAGTAGTTATTTTTAAGAATGGACACACAAGCAGGTGCATTTCATAATGCTAATGAATTTTACCAACATATTCTTCACAGGAAACTTTAATACTGGCAGACTGACCACTCCATGATGTCCTGCTGTTCTTTTAGGTTGGGTGCCATTCTCCTTTCTGCAATAACAGACCTGGATCCCTGACTCCATAAGGCTTCCATCTCTACTGAGAGACACCGACCATGGCCAGGAGAGGTTGCCATTCTTGAGGACATCTGGTCTGAGAACCTTCCAAATCCTGTAGTTTGAGAAGTTCTTAGGAACACATTCATTCCCATTTCTACTTCTCATCTCACAGTATTCCCAGGAGGACCGACCCAGGACAGAAGTGAGATATGCTTTTTGTTCTAGGCGACCTATCCTCTTTCTCGCCCCACCTGCAGCACTCAGGCAACCTCCCTGTGTGTTTATTGAACATCCACCAAGTGCACATCACTGAGGCAGATGGATGGGAAATGAGCAAGTTGAATTTACAGTATGCTCCCCCAATAGTAATAAAATCTGTTTCTGTCAATTCCATATTTCAAAATTTCTGTGGTACTTTTGTGCACACAGAAGATCTTCAAATAATATCTTGTTTAAGTTCCTTGTTGTATATTTTTCTTTAACTCTCCTTCCTCCTCATCTCCCCATGACTTGATTGCCCTGTTTCCATATTTTTTTCTAGTTTTGATTTTAGATTTCTGTGTATTAATAAAATTTTATTATATGTACTTAATATAATTTACAATCTGCTGCTTTAATGTAGTTAAGGACATACGTTTTTTAAGCAAAACATTATCACACTTAAGTCATTTTTGATAGTACTTAGCTATTTCTGTGAGCAACTGGGGACAGGGATTTTATCATTGTGTTTTGTATCCCCAGAATCTGGCACATAATACCTGCTTTCCCAACCCCAATCAAATTGGGTGAATGAATACAACAAGTGAAGGAGATGACAGAAATGCACACACAATTATCAGTATATTATCAGTATAATATAGCTCAGTATATTGCAAACGTACCATTGAATAGCATGAACCAAATACTTTTAAAAAACATGCTAGGACTGAGTTCTAGAGGTGGAAATCTTACGAATAACTTCAAAGAAAGGATAAGTATAGAAAAGGTCTTTGGATTATCAGGGCTTTGAGAGAGAGAGAGAGATGGGCAAATGCTCCTTTCTTTGACATTTTACCATTTCCGGTTTCTTCCTTCTGGAAAACTCCTAATGCAGGGGAGGCATGGCAAGTTCCATCCCTCAGGACAGCACAGAATGAAAGTAGTGACTGCCAGGAGGTGTGCTGTGTTGAGAAGGAAGCTGAGGTTCAGCCTGGGTAGGGCCGAAGAATTGCCTTCATAGGTCCTGACCAGTGGACACAAACTGGCTCACATTTACGCCACAGAACGGAGTAGCTCTTTTTAAATATTAGAAATCGCTTTTGAATAACCTTTTTTTAACATAAGGAATCACAAAGAAGTCCTCTCCTTGTGATCCCTCAATTCTATCCCTGTCAATTTATTTATATTAAAAGTTTTCCTATTTCTAAGATGAATCCTGACGGCCAAGCTCTTCCCCTGGTTATTTTACTAGGGATTCCTCGGCTAGTGACAACCCCCAGGGTGTGCTGTACACCCTTTGTACATCTCAGTGTTGTGCATTAACAATTAGGCATACCCATGGGTGCTACAGCAGCCCCTTTTGATTCTGAAGTCCTGTGATAGGTTGCAAATTAAACTGCACTGATTCCTCCCAATGGTTGGCGAGATCCTGGCGGTTGTCAACAACAAGGTCTGAGCTGCCTGCCTGGTGGGACTGGGGAGGAGCCTGCCTGGTCCCCACCAGCATTGAGACACATCAGGCTCCAGGCTGAATTGTGACAGAGAGCCATGTCTGTGCCTTTCTTCAAATTATCCCCATGGCATGGTTCACTTGAACCGGTACAGAGCAGGAAAAATCTTTATACGAAACAATATCTGAGAAAAGATGTACTTGCTTTTCAAAACACTATTGGCACCATAAATTTATAAATTTCTGGGACAGCAGGAGATATATGAACGGGACTATCACAAAGAGAGGAAATCAAAAAGTGAGATGGATTTGGAGTATCTGGCTCCTTGGGTGCTTCTAGAGAAGCTGGCCTGAACTATGGATTTTCTCTCTTCAGTTGGGCAGGGACAGGAGGGGAGGCTGCTGCTGGAGTTGGATCCTCTGAGATGAGCTCTGCTGGGAAGGTGGCTGGTGTGCACCGGCAGGTGTCCACTGAAGGCCACTAATGACTGTAATGCTAAAGGGATCCCTCCTGTTCCCACCTCCTTGTTCAGTCTCACTGCCAGTTTTCATCACAGACTGGGAGAGGATAGGACGTCATGGGAGGGAGCGTCAGTCTTTGGGGATCTACCCAGAGCACCAGGGATCCTTCTTGTTTTTTATCGCTTACGTGCAGACAAATTATATTTTTCAGTGCCGATGGACACACTTTTGTTCTTCACATTTTCTTATACCTGATCCTTTCCTAGTCCAACCAGAGGCTATCATGCCATAGGGGAGATTTAGGACTGTCACAAAATATACACAGAGAAAGAATTCATGCTTTAAAGTTTCAAAATAGGCTCTAAAGTCTATTCTAGAGACAAGAGTTGCAGAAAAGAACTGTAATTTTTTTTTGTCTGCAAGCGCTGTTTAACAGCTCTATTCAGTGTTTATTTTTCCTACTATTTTTAAAGAATATTAAGCAAACAAAGCAAATGAATGAATAAATAACTTAAGCATTTTATGCTTTGGTTTCCTTTGGTGGTTTGGTGAAACTTATGGACCATGTCTCAGAATAATATTTTTAAAAGCATAAAATATAATACATTAATTAAAAAATCTTAATTTTCTTGAATTATACTGCGATCACCAGATTAGTAATAAATGACAAATGTCTAAATGAAATATACATATACATACACATGTGATTGTGATTATATATATATATAATTATATATATTATATATATATATATATAATATTATTGATATTACAAGAAATGTTACATTCCAGTTAGAGAGTAGTAAAAATCAAGATTAATCTTTCCCCATTTGGGTTTTTAGAATCTCTGAATTCCATAGATGTACGTATAGACTTCAGGTTAAGAACTCTTGATCTACAAGCTTGGCTGTCGCTGGACCTACGTTATTATTACTTTTTTTTCATTAAAGCCTGTGTGGTAAGACAGCCTTTGCCTGAGGAAGGGGGACTGGCCCTTTGGGGACGGACAGTAGAGGCTGGTGCCAAGGTTTCCAGCACTGCTGCCTCCTCTGTCTGTGTGGAGGAAGGTCAGCCTGGGCATCCTGGGAGCTGAGTGGTCCGCAGCTGGGGCCTACGGGTGGACCCTCAGCACAAAACAGGGCTTATTTTCTGAGATGCATATCTTAGACCTTGGAAGAAGTGAAACTAGTGATGGGATGGGCCTACCTCACATGGGTCATATTCACTCAGTATTGAGTCAGTGAGGATTCCTGAGCCTTTATTATGTGCCAGGCCCTGTTCTGGGCCCTGGGATAAGATGGCAGGGAAACATTCGTGAGGCCTGTTCTCATGGAGATAGCAGACTAATGGAGGACACAGGCAGGTATAATCAGTTAAAAGATAAAAGCATTGGGATGGTGTTGTCCAGGTGTTAGGGCCCACAGGTGGGTGGCCATCTAGAATGTGGTGATAAAGAAGAAGTTCCTGGCTGGGCACAGTGGCACATACCTGTAAACCCAGTGGCTCAGGAAGCTGAGGCAGGAGGACTGTGAGTTCAAAGCCAACCTGAGCAATGGTGAGGTGCTGAGCAACTCAGTGAGACCCTGACTTTAAATAAAATACACAATAGGGCTGGGGATGTGGCTCAGTGGTTGAGTGCCCCTGAGTTCAATCCCTGGTATTCTCCTCCCCCCCAAAAAAATTTCCTGGTGGAAGGAGGAGGTGGGGAGCAAAGGCTGGAAATCATTCCTTCAAGAGGAAACAAGTGCAGGAGAGAGATGGCAAGCTCTCACACCTGATCAGGCTGCTGCTCAGAAGGTGCAAAGGAGGCATGAGGCTGGAGAGCCCAGGGGCGAGGGTGGAAGTCAGACCACCCGGACCCTGCAGCTGTGTTCAAATTCTTTTGAGAAGGTTGAGGGGGCACTGAGGTGTTGCACACTGCAGGGGGGGGGCGGAGCCAGATTCCTATTACAGAAAGGTGGGGTTGACTGTGGAGGAAAGCATGGATTAGAGTAAGGTGAGAACAGAGGCTTGGAGACCAGAGAGGGGACTGGAGTGGACATTCCCTGCATGGTGATGGTCTGGGGGTGGGGTGGAATTTGGGATGAGCAGTAGACAGGCTCAGGAGATATTTGGGAGTGTACATCTGATGATAATAATTGACAATAATTTGATTTAAGGAATTAGAAAGAGATTGGAGTCAAACATGCAAGTTCATGACTCAAGTCATTTACTCACACCACTGCTGGAGAGCGGAGGTGAGAAGAAGATGGGGAGGAGGTGAGGGTGGTGGTGCTGCTTGTTTACTAAGAGGGAATTCCTTAAGAACTAAGAGAAAAATAAGGAAAAATAGAAGTTCAGGCAGCACGTCTCACAGGAGAGTGTGGTCAATAGAGCTAAATGCTACTGAAGGATCAAGCCCAACAAGCTTTGGGAAGTGACCACGGCACCAGCTACCATGGTTGTCAGGGACCATGGTGACAGTGGCTTCTTTAGCATAGTAAAGATGGCGCTCTCTTCCTAGATGATGACTAGGAAATGGAGCAATGTTTTGCAGACGTTTGGTTACCAAGCCAAATAGAGAAAGGGTGATAACATGGGAAGGCAATTGCTGACAGGAAGCTCTTATTCTGAGAAACAGAAAACTTAAATCAAAGGGGGATAAGCACAACATGGAATTTATTGTCCCATGTGGCTGAAATTAGGTGGTGGCCTCATCTGAGAGTGAGGGGGGCATAAGACAGGGTTGAGAAGGGTGTGGGGGCCACTACCACAGATGAAGAAGGACAGCCAGCCGGGGAGACCTCCCAGCTGAGAGGAGCGTCCAGCAGAGACAAAATCAAAAGTGTAAAGTCCAGTACTCTAGTCCTTTGATGTCGAAGTATTCATGATACCTTGTACATGGGAAAGTTGTCCACCTAGGAAAGACATGTCCAATTCATTCCACCGACTTCCCCCCACCTGTTTTCCCCTTTGTGTAATCCATTGAACTTCTATTCTTCCCCTCCCCACTTGTTGTAGTTTAGCATCCACATGTCAGAGGGAACATTCTGCCTTCAGTTTTTTGGGGATTGGCTTATTTTATTTAGCATGATAGTCTCCAGATCCATCCATTCACTGGCAAAAATTATTCTCTATGACCAGGAATACTCCATTGTGTATACATCCACATTTTAAAAATTCAACTGTGGAAGGGCACCTATGATGGTTCTATAGCTTAACTATTGTGAACTGGAGTGCTGTGAACCTTGCTGTGGCTGTGTCACTGTAGTATGCTGGTTTTAACTCCTTTGGATATACACTCAGGAGTGGGATAACTGGGTCAAATAGTGGTTCCATTCCTAGTTAGCTTTTTTGAGCTAACTCCATACTGATTTCCAGAGGGATTGCACCAATTATCAGTCCTGGGTGGGACTTCTCTCAGCCCCTAGAGGCCATCTTCAAGACACTGCCACATGACCTGTTCCCATGGGCTAGTTTACTCCTTCCAAGCCAGCAGGACAGTCTGATTTCTCTTTGGGGCTCACCTGACCTGACTGGGTCAGCTATTTCCAGTATAGCCTGTCTTTTGACTAACATAGTCAACAGACAACTGATTAATAACCTCATCAGTGATCAGAGGTGAGAATTTTGGGGTTATCTTAGGTTTCTGCATATTGCGTTTCTTTATATCGTTTTTTCACATGTCACTTCCATAAATTATTTTACATTCTATTCCTATGGCAAATTGAACACCTACTTCCTATGTTTCACTACCCTATAGAAGAATTATAATTACCTAATCTGTAGGGGAATAAAATTTTCCACCCCCTGGTTTTGGGGTTGGCCAGGTGACTTGCTTGTGAAGGATAAAGGGAGGGGGCTAAGAAGTGGGAACGAGTTTTCAGCTCAGGTACAGAGCTGGCAGGGGCAGGAGAGTGGGGGAGAGGACCAAAGGTGAGACACACTGCAGTGCCATTTGTGGAGTGTTTGGCCAGACTGATGGGGAGTCCTCAAGCCAAAGTCACCCAAACTAAGGGACTTGAACTTACCTTAGCCTCCATTCCTACACCAATCATGGTTAAGAAGCAGCTGGGGGCAGAGAGGCCTCAGTACATATATGGGGGCAAATGCAGAACAGCACCAAATGGTGTCTTTAGTATGTCCTTGCCACGGGATATGTGACTGGTGCATTCCTACTAGGCACAGGGATGTGACTGGATGTGATATGGCTGGAGGCTTGGACCCTTGCTTGGTGGACAACCTATCTGATTTTTTTCAAAATTGCCACCCCTCTCCCAAAGTCAACATGAAACATGTAGAAGAGAACCACCCTGCCAGCCCGAGTAACGAGCCTATTTTTTACACAGTAATAGCTGAATTATACAACAATCGAATGCAAAACACTTTATCTAGCATTCCTCAGCATCACAAACTGCAAGAAATTAGGTTTTATATTTTGAGAGCATGGGAGCAAGATCCAGATAAAATCATGAAATTAGAAGGATGTAGTTTGGATTGAGTATCTCTTATCTGAAATGCTTGGAACCAGAAGTGTTTTTGGCTTTTTGATTTCTTTTTGTATTTTGGAATATTTGCATGTGCGTAATGGGATATCTTGAGAATGGGACCCAAGTCTAAATAAAAATTCATTTGTCAGATAGGAGGTATAAATGTTGGCATTGTATTTCATAGTGGAATGACTATAGTCAACAACATTGTTTGCATATTTCAAAATATGTAGAAGAGAGAATTTTTAAACCATGAAGAAATGATAATTTTGAGGTAGTAGATATGCTAAATACCCTGACTTGATCATTACCCAATATATACAAGCATCGAAACACCACACTGAACCCCATAAGAATATGCAATTATTAGGCATCATAAGAAATGAAATGTTAAAATACTACCCAAGAGGTTCAGTATTTTTCCCTGTTACTGAACTTTCTTAATATTCCACACAATAAGAAGAAGTCACTCGGTTACATGTGCATTTTCCTAGGGTTTCTGTGTCATCTGGCTTATCCTAGCACTCTGCAATGACCCGTGGACATTTATATTTTAAGAGCGGGGTCTCTACAGGTAGAAAGAATACAGGCGCCATTTCACTCATTGGGCATCAATGGTGCTATTGTGCAAGGGCATTTTCCCTTCATGGATAGCTTTCTTGGAACAGTGCATGGGCTGAGCCACAGACAGAAAACAATTTATGTCAAAGGTGGCAGAATAAAACATCGACAGTCCATTGAAACACAATCGCAGGCTTTGACTGGTGTAACCAAGTCTAATTGAAGCCATCATTTCACGACCAAGAGCGAGCTTTCTCTGGAGAAGCTGAGGTATGCATTATCAAAACAAATCTGATCCAGAACTCAGAATCTCAGAGCTACAGAATTTGCTATGTTGGAAAAAAAAAAAAAAGTTTCCTCTTCAGACAGCTACATTGTACTAAAAGACCCCAGGGATTTCAGCCGATAGCTGATCTAGCATTTAATACTGTAACACATTATTTGTACCCTGGCCTTGTGGCCTAACTCTTGAGATTCAAAGAGGTGGTTAAAAATGTTTATGCTTCAGAGAAGGAGGCGATGAGAAAGGGCACCATTTCAAAAATGTTGATTTTGGAGGAGTAATCCTACATAAAAGGCTTTCTGTTTCTGTCCCTTAAGATGAAATGGCCCTGTCCAGCCCTTGCTGAATTATCACATGGACTGCTTTGTGTACATTTTCTCTCAGTTGTCAACACCAAAGCAAAATATAAAGAAAGCCTTGTCACTCTTGAAGAATTTCTGGGATGTAGTTCACATTTAATGTTTCCAGGCATGTCAATGGGCCTTGGATGGTATTTGGGTAATTTCTGTCTAACAAATTATTTTCTTTGAATTTGGTGGTAGGCAGAAAAGGGGACTGAGGAACTGTCAATGGGACGAGGGACTCTGAGCAAATAAGTTGGTCTCACATCTCTTTTGGAAGTGAATTTTGGCCATTCTCTAGCAGATGGAGAATCTAAGCAAGGGACTCACATGGCAGTTGGGAGGAACAAACTGGTAGATTGAAGCCAGTGCTTTAATTTGGGATTTCTCCAAAGCAGATTCTGAGATGAGGATCCTTGAACCCATAGATTTCTTGGGAAGAGGTGGATCAGAGAGAAAAGAAGCCAATAAAGGCAAGTTACCACTGTGGGTGACCAGGTTATTTCCTCTGGGAGATTCTGGGAAACACTAAGCCCAAGATACCCAACAAGACATTTATTCAAATATTTTTGAGATCCATTGAGCCTAGATATTCTTTTCTGCATGGGACAATATGTTAGTTAATGAAATTTAAAAAAAATGTATGTCTTTTGTGGCTTTCATTCTTGAAGAAGAGAGACAATAGGAGGACAAATATTAAAGTTTAGACCTGTGCTACCCAGCCTCTAGACACATGTGACCATTGAGCACTTGAAGTATGACTGCTCCAAATTAAGGAAAAAAATATGCACTGGATTTTAGAGACATACTATGAAACCATAATATATAATAGCTGATTCACACTTTTTTATTGAAAACATGGTGGTATGTTAATCAAGATATGGGGGGTTAACAAGATATATTATTAAAGTTAATTCTACCTATTTATTTTTTAATGTGGCTATTAGACAATTTAAATGTACAGATGGCTGGCATTACATTTCTACAGGTCAGAGCTGTTTAGACCTTTTGATCCTGGCTCCTTCATGTGGGTTACATTCTAGCAGAATTAGCATTAACTGAATGTTTGATGGAAATGCAGACTCTCTGGCTCCCCCCAGACTTACTCAATCAGAATCTGCCTTTTAATAAGACAACCTCAGACTACATATAGACATATTAGTATTTCGGAATCACCGATATATAAATCATGCAATTTTTTGGTGCTGCAGTAAAGAATCAAGCAGGGAAAGAAGGTGTGATATCCAGGTATTTTTATGGTTCTGCTTTCATCCAGTTTTACCCATGGTATCTTGAGGATGTCCTCACTAGCTCTAGGGAAAGTTCTTCCCAGGAAAACATTAAGTCAAAACTAACTGAAGAAATGGAGCAGCTCTGTGGATATATTTCAGATGCCTGCTCCAGGCAGAAGATACACTCCGTACAAAATGCTGAGGTAGATAGATGCATTTAAGGAGAAAGGAGTGTGGAACACAGGCAGAATCGCATGACTGCAGGTGTGGTTGGGCAGAGGTGAGGGTCAGACCCATAGACCTCGAAGGTCACTATGATTGTTTTGTCTTTTACTCTGAACGGAATAGGAAGCCACAGGCAGGGGCATGGCATTATCTGACTCTCATTTCAATAAGGGCAATCTGGCTGAAGTGATGAAAAGAGACTGCATGTAGTGGGTCAAGAGTGCAGTGAGGAAGTCGGATCATACTGCAGTGACATAGGCGAGAGATCAGGATGGCTTCACACTGTCACCTAACTGAGAGAGATACCATGGCTTGAATAGAACAACCTCAGTAAAATAGTTAAAAGTGAACTGATCCATGGTTTGTTTTGAAGATAACTTTATTAGCAGGATTCTTTGAAATAGAGTTGATCAATGATAATTCCACATATATATATTTTTTGGCTTGAATAAATGGAAGAGTGTAGTTGTCATTTTCTAAGACAGTGAAGAATAAAGAAAGAGCAGATTTTGGGGAAATACTATAGATTGCTTTTAATAGGTAAAGACTGAGATGCTTGTGGAGATGCAAGGGGGTTTAACAAGCAGGCATGTATATGAATCTGTGATGGAAAGAAAAGATCTGGGTGAGAGATACAAATTTAAAAGATTGTGTGCATAGATCATATATCATTACATAAGAATGGACGAGATCACAGGGGAATGAGGGTAGACAAATGAGAAAAGGTAAAGGACTCAATACTGGTAGACCAACTACTTGGATGTCAGGTGAAAGGGGTGGAGCCCGTCAAAAAATCTGAGGGGTGGCATGGGTGGTAGCAGGACAATCAGATGAGTATAGAAACCTTGAAATCTAGTGAAGGCCATGTTTTGGGGGAGTGAAGAGCTATCAGCTGGATCACAGACTGTTGATGATCAAGTAAAATGTGAATGGAGAACTAAACTGGATAATTTAATTAGTAGGGAATAACTCGATGATTCTGAGAAGAGAAATTTTTGTGATGTGTAGGTGAGAAAGTCAGACTGGACTTGATCAAATGAGAGTGGGAGGAGAAGAAAGGGAGAAATTCATGATAAAGGGTATCATTAGTTTTTTTGTGATCAGATGAAGAGCAGAAATTGGAAGGTAGTTGGAGGTGGAAGTTGAGGGTCAAGAGAGGGCTGAGCTTTGCTCACCAGGGACATAAGAATATGCTTGGCGATGAACTAGTGGAGAGGAAAGTTGATTTGAGGGAAAGAGGGGATTACTGCTGGATGGCGGTCCTTAAGTACAAGGCAGGGCTTGGACTCCAGTGAACAAGCAGAGGTCTCCATTACTGGGGCACGGAAATCATTCACTTAGGAGAGAAGCCTACTGAAGACAGACAGGAAGAGAGTTGTGCCCATGTAGTGGGAGAGGGAGGAAGTTCTCTTCTGATTGCTTCAGATATCTCAGAGAGGTAGCAAGAAGCCCACGAATTGAGAATGAGAATGGGGAAGAGCTGTGTATTTTAGAATACAGGGGGAAGGTAGACTTCAAGTTCAAATGAGTGGGAGAGGGTGTGTACTGAGGCAGCATAGCTGGATGAACCCACTTACGGTTAATGACTATGGCAATGACTGCTAATTGTCAGCAAAAATCTCTCTCACTTTGCTCTGCAGTCACAGTTTTAGCTGGATGGTTGGCTACGCAGTCAGATTTACTTTCATGGCTTCCTTCATCGTTTCACACAGTCATTTTACTGAGTTCTTAAAAATAACTTGTTTCAGCCAGGTTTTTCATCATTGTGAACAAAGGATCTGTCAAGAACAACTTAGAGGAATAAAACTTTATTTTGGTCCATGGTTTCAGGGCTTCTGTCTCTGGCCAGCTGACTCCATAGATCTGGGCCTGAGGTGAGGCTGAACAACATGGCAGAAGGGTGTGGCTGAGGAAGGCATCTCAGAACATGGCAGCCAGGAAGGAGAGAGAGAGAGAGAGAGAGAGAGAGAGAGAGAGAGAGAGAGAGAGAGAGAGAGAGAGAGAGCACGAGCGCGAGCGCTTTGCTCACTCACTAGGGAAAAAATATAAAACCCAAAGCCATACCTGCCAGGGACCTACTTCCTACAGCCACACCCTACCTGCCCACCGTTATCACCAGTTCCTCCATATCAGTGTATTAATCCACTGATTAGGTTATATGTCTTACAACCTCATCATTTCACCTCTGGACATTCTTTCATGGTCTCATACCTGAGCTTGGGGGGCACCTCATACCTATATCCTCTTACAAACTCTGGGAAGAGATGTGTGTCACAATGACCCCTAGGCCAGAACATTGGACAGGGTGACTCCACGATTCTCCTACCCACCCTCCACTGGGTTATTGACATGGAAGCATCCCAGATCTGAACTGTTAAAAGTAAAGGAACCAGGACTTTCCCAGCTTCCCCAGACTTCAAACAATTTTCAAAGTAAGAAAAGATCCTCAGGCTAAAGATAGAATCTAGAGGAAAAATTGTACGTCTATTTTTTTTTTTTTTAAACAATCCAGGGCTTTCCAGAACTTTTCTCTGGCTCTTTGGGCCTCTACAGATCTTGAAGGCACACCTACCTCAGCAATTCTCTTCTTTAAATAATAGGCTCATAAGAATCTTAAAGGCATCGTCCAACAGTGTCTTCCAAGGAAGATAAAGGACTATCAGGAATTTTGTGGTTTTGGCATTTGTCTTGCAGAGAAAACTCCAGTATGATTGATAGAAAACCCATAATGTTTCATGGAAGATTCTAAAATAAATACTCTCAGAGTGAACTAAGAAAAAAGAAAGATAGTTTTTTTTTTTTTTTCACCACGAAGCTTAAATGTCTTATAGGAACCACGAAGCTTCTATTAATCAGGCTGAGAAAATCACCTGCTTCAAACCTGAGCTGCATTTAATAGTAAAGGGAAGATAAGTCAGAAAGAGGAGCCAAGAGTTTGGAGAATAATCCCAAGGAACAGGATCTAGAGCTCATCAAGCAACTGGCAACGTATGCTTAGCTGGATTTCAGAATCACTGTATATTAGTGACTGCTGCATACCCTGCCACCCCCGCTTTTTAAAACCATATTTGCGCTGAAAAAGTATCTGTCCTCCTGCCTGTTATGGAGGCTTACCCTTCTTCCATCAGGAGGCAGAGTCTGTGGCCGAGCAGTATTTGGGATTCTTTGGACCAATAGGGTGTGGTAGACATGATGAGGTGAGTCTTCTGAGTTAGGTCATAACAAGGCCAGGTGCTTCTCTGTTCTTCCTGATGCTTGCTACTGGAAGCCCTCCACCATGCTGAGGAGAGGCCCACAGGAAGCACTGGTCTCCAGAGGAGAGCGTGCGGCAGGCACATCTTTCATCCCCCAGGTGACACTCCTTGCCTGGTGCTTCATGAGACAGATGAGACATCCTTGTCAAGTCCTGCCCAAATCATAGACTCTAGAGCAAATGAATGATCCTTGAGGCTTTAAGCCAATAATCTGTGATGAGGTTTGTTTTTAAGCAATGAATAACTGAAACTTGCTTGTATTGAGACATCACACCACTGCATCTCAGCTTCCGTTATTCTGTTCAGGATCTTTGGTCAGAGTGAATCAGGTCCCTGCACGGTTTGTTTGTTTTTTTTTTTCCCATCTCTTGGGGTACACTTTATCTTTCTGTTTTTCATTCTGTTGTATCTAGGTGTCAATTTATTTTCATTTAGGATTGTTTGGGATTCTTGAAATTAAGCTTTGATCTTCCACCATATCTGGAAAAACTGCAAATATTGTGGATCTTTCCATCCTTTCTCTTCTCCATCTGGAACTCTAAATATTTGGGTATTAGTAAATATTTGTTCATTATTTCAATCAAATATTTAGAGTCCCAGGAAAGGAGAGAAGATGGAGCAGAGGCTATATTTGGAGTGATGATGGCTGAAAAATTTCCAGATTTACTCTCCCTGATCTCTACATCTCCTTAGCCGTGTCTCATATACTGCTAAACCTACCCATTGACTTTAGTTTTCAATTATATTTTTTTTATCTCTACGTGTATCTGATTCCTGCACATGAACATGATCATTATTTGTTGTTTCATTTACTGTGCAGATATTTTCAAGTCTGGATTTTAATTTTTGCTCTGAAATGTTGGTTATTGTTTGTGGATTTTTATTTCTTGGAGAACTGATTGTGGGAAGCCTTTTGAGGTCTAAAATGAAGGCAGATTCCTCTAGATTAGAGTTGAATTTGCTTTAGTCAGGTGCCTGGGAACCACCCCAGTCTGGATACTCTTTAAATCTGCTGCTTGAATTTGCTTATGTGAATTTAGACAAAAACTTTGTGTAACAATTAGCTTGTCATTACCATTTGTCTGTCTTCCTTTCTTCTTTGTCTTTCCCCCCCAACCTCTTTTCCTCGGCTTTGCTTATTGCCAAAGCAACTAAGTAATTTTCCTTGCAGTCTTCAGTGATAATTTTTCTTCCAGTTAATCCTTGAACTGAAAGCGGAACCCTTTAAGGCCCCAGCTTTATGGGGGAAACATCTATTATTAGACCACCCACTTTGTCCTGTTCTGCAATCCCTAATGAGATCTCGAAAATCACCACCCAAGTTCCCACTTTGGCAAGTGCCCTCAGGCCAACAGGGTTACAGCACATGGCTTCCTGTTATAGCTTCCAGCTTTCACTTAGATTTTGGCCTCAGACTTTTTACTATCTTGAAGCTTATCGATGCTTTTAGGAAAAAATGTATTATTTGATACTATTGTTTTTACCATCATTTTTAGTCTCCTTTCCTGGGAAAATTGAGTCTAATGCCCAGCCCATCATATTGCCAGAAATCTCTCTCTCCCTGTGTGGCTCAGCCAGGCCTTCTAAGTGCTTTCAGGCACTATTTAAGTCCTTTGGGCCCTACTCCATGTGGATTTTACAAACATGAACTCAAGCCAATGGCCAGACATGGAACATGGAAGGAAGCTTCTCCAGTCCCATTAGAGGGAACAGATGGGTCTTGCTTCCATCACTAACCCCCCTTGGAGAGAATGAAATTAGCAAAAAGAGTTTTGGAAATCTAGGGAGTTTCTAGCAGTGCAACCAATATTATGTTGTCTTCTTTTACACACGTGTTATGTTTAACCAGAAAACAGAATTTAAATGCCACATAAATGGTCTTTACTAGTCTTGGCTTTTGATTAGGCATTGAAAAAAAAAAAAAAAGAGTTCTCCCAACTAAGGCCATTTGTTCACGTACTTGCATAGAGTTTCTAACTGCCACGTGGGGAAACTCTTCATGATGGAAGGATGGACCTTAAAAAATACAGGTGACTGTGAAAGGGACTTTATCTTTGTGGAGTTAAACCTTTAGGGAATTTTCAGCAGATAATAAATATAGATGATAATTTAAAATAGTGTAAAGAAAAGGGGATTTTCTTCAGAATATATGGGTTCAAAGAGTGTTTGAAGAAACATCCAAACACAATTTTACCTGATTTTGCTCCCCATCTTTCTGACAATTGTACATCTCATGATTTTGAGAAATGCTGATGTGTATTTTGCACATAAGAATTAAAAAATAAAACAGGAGTTCCGATGGTAAAATTTCACAAGAAAAAGTGCTACGTGCAATATGAGGATTTCCTGATAGATAAAAGGGAGTCCTATAATGATATTTGAGCAGAGCTGAATATAATTGTAGATGCCTGGGGCTAGGAACAGAAAGAGCTTACACCAGCTCTCCTCTGCATAGTTTGTTCTTCAAGTGCCTGCCATGTCCATGTTCCTTAAAATAACTCTGAGCAATGAAGTAGCAGAAGGTTTTGTGTTGAGATTTCTACACATTGGGTCACAATGCCACAAAGATGATGTCTGCATGTAAGGAATCCCAGGGACCAAGGAGGCTATCCTGCAGAGGAGTTCTGCTTTGTTGGTGGTAATTTAACAAACCAATAAGGTCATCTTTTTTAAGAAGTTGGACTATAGGATAGGAAAGACCAAGATAGATGGTAGAATAAAACAGAATCTGAGAGAGGAAGAGCCAAATATGAGAAAGAGGCAATGAGGCAGCAGAAGCCATGAATTGGCAGAAATCATGAGGTTGAGTGCAAAGAGACAGTCAGGTGAGGTGGCCACAGGGAACAGAGAGGGGGGAGACGAGAGGGGAGCATGGATCACAGAGCTGCTGGTGAGACACGCCTCTTGCTGTAGTTTCATGATGAGCATCTTATTTTCCCGGAAGGCTATTTTCTTACTGCACCTGTTCCTTATTTTAAATTGCTCATGTATCATGGCAATAAACTCTTATTACTTTAAAATATGTTTCTTTTTTCTTAATAACTGAAAAATATTAATCATATGAGCTCTTATGGAAAGTAGACAATGACCAAGTAGATATTTTCACAAATTTGTCAAAAGCAAAGTAATCAAATGGCATAGTAGAAGTATATGTTGAAACTCTTCACCTTTCTTCAAGTACAAGCAATGACAGATTAAATGTGATTTTTATTGATAATTATATATATATGAGAAAAAAATGATAGCCACATCTAAAAATCAAGTGATGCCTCTGTGAAACAAGGTTAGCTAAATTTACATAATACAGAAACACTGATAGAATCAGAGATGATTTGGGGTCCAGAAAAGGAGCTGAGTGGAGGCTGTGGAAGGTCTACTCCTGATTGCTAATGGAAAATAAAAGTGCCCTGTGAGAGGGGATGGCTGAGATGAAAGTAGCTGTGGCCATTTCTACCCACATTTTGGGGAATGAAGAAAGGCAGACTCTGCTTCACCAGCATGACATGGGCCAAACCACCTACCCCACCGGCTTAGGGACAGGGACAATAGTATCCTTCCTGTCACCTTGGGAATGGTGGAATGGAGGCAAACAGAAAACTGCTAGATAGAGAAGGTCGAGCTCAGAGCCAGAGAGAAGAACAAAGACGTGAACAAACTCCTACTCCTCCCCAGAGAAGGGGCACTTCTGAGTTAACTGCAGTGTCACCTCTTTCCCGAATTTCCAGCTTTGGATAGTTCCCTAAAATAACTCTGTCTGTCTATCTATCTATCCATCCATCCATCCATCTGTCCATTAGACTATCCATCTGTCCAGCTGTCTGTCTATCTATGTATTTATTTATTCTTCTGTCCATTAGTCCATCTGTCTTTCCATCTGCCCATCTGTCTATCTATCTATCGTCTATCTCACAGTGGTTTTGTTTCTCTGTAGAACTCTGGCTAATATGATAGACAGGGATGATAGATCGTGAGGCTGAAACATGGGTTCATTTGGAATTCCAAAGTGTGCACACATGCACACACACACCACTACCACCAGCCACAACAACCACATCCGTGTGTGTGGGAGGAAGGTTCTAGTCTTCTTGATGCCCCAAACCTCCGGACCCTGGTGTGTTAGCACCTGCTTTCCTGAAACAATCCATTTCTCTGTGGAAAGGCATCCTCAGGGTCAGCTCACTTGCTGGTGCTTCTCCAATTTAGATGTCACTCTGTGTTCAAAGCAGCCAGTCTCATGTCCCAATGGGTGGTGAGCAGTAGCTTATTCCCAAATACTCAGTCTTAGGAGAAGAGACTGTGTTTTTTTGAGGCAAAAAAAAGGGTCATGGTCAGAATGATCATTACCCGGAAGTTTAGGAGGTCTCCAAGGTCATTGCTCATCAGATCGTTTACTGTGACCTAGTTTTTACTTTCTTTCTCTCCAACCTCTACATTCACCCTCACCCAAAGGGGGACTGTGAAAGCTCCTGGTGGCCACCACCAAGCCTTGTCTGCATTGCAAGGAGCACCCTGGCCAGTGGTGCCAGGTTAGGAGGTGGGCAAGAACCCACCTCATGAAGGACCCACAGTGATGAGGGTTAAGAAACAGGGATGCAAGTGTGGAATGAGTTCTTTCTTGAGAAACTTGAAGTCATTTAGGGAAGACAGATCAAAGAAGAGAACTCTGTCATATGACGCAGTGCCCTGAGTGTGGCAGGCAGGCGGCCTTTAGGAGAGACCCACTGCCCATCCCTGGGGAGCAGTGGGAGGGCAGCCAGGCTCTGGAAGAGGAGTCACACAGAGCCGAAGGAAGTGTAAGAATCCCCAGGCTACGTGACCCCGGCTCACTTAAGATCAAGGGTCATTTTCAAGCCACTTAAAACTCATTTTGACCACTCCATCCTCACATTCAGTCACGGTATGCCAGCAGTGAATCATGCAGTTGGAAAAATCGAGCATTTTGCTTCCAACCCATTAAGCTGGTCATGAAAACTTCCAAATAGTTCTAGCACATTAACTAGATTTATTTAACATCTTTATTTTAGGGAAGTCCTAGGCTTCTTAGACAGTTTCATTTATTCTCATATCAAATACCACAGTAAGGTTAAGTTTTGGTGTTCAGTGACATTCTCCAGGCAAAGTTTTTAAAGCTAAAACCGAAAATCATGGACATGGCATTTCTTCCAGGAAATCTCCTCCACAGCGCCCAACCCCCAGCCCTTAGAAGACTCAGCATTTGGATTCTATCAAACCTGCCAGCTTCTTGTGATTGAATCTGAATATTTCAACTGGACAAAGTGTCAGGGAACATGGTTTCCTCCAGTTGGCAAGAATTCAAAGGAGGGAGGAAAGGAGAGATAGTGAGAGAAAGAAAAAGAGGGGGCAGGGGAGAGGAGAGACACACGAGGATCTAGGAGAGCAGGCGAACCTCATCCCCATTACTGTTGACAAGTAACTGAAGGGTCAGTTGATCTCTTCCTAAAGAGGCACCATGGTATAGTTGGAAAAGCTTGACGTAAAATTGGGATTCAAATGCTAGTTTTGTCCACACGCTAACTGTATAATCTGGGTCAATTAAACTAAACTTCAGCCCAATTATTTGAAATCACTGACCAGAGAAGAGCACTGAATCCACAGGTTGTCATGAGGATTAAGTTTAGCCTTTAAACACGTCAAGTACGCACAGAGTTTCCGCTGAACAAGAATGATGTAATAACAGCCATTCATTATTATGGTTTTCGTATTAAAATTTTGACATTATGAAAAGAAAGATAGAAGGAAAAGGGAATCTAGTTACATCAGTTTTGGATTAGACATCTATAGTCACTTTTAAATCTGTTGGGATAATTTGAAGAAATATATATATATGTGTGTGTGTGTGTGTGTGTGTGTGTGTGTGTGTGTGTGTGTTTCCCAAGGCTAGTGTAACAAATGGCCACAAGTGGAGTGTTTAAAACAACTCACGTTTATCCTGGAGCTCTGGAGAAAAGGTCAGAAGTCAAGGAGGGAGCAGATTTGAACTCTCTTTGGAGGAGATTGTCTCCTTTGCTTCTTCCGGCTTCTGGTGGCCCGAGGTGTTTCTTGGCTGGTAGTCGCATCATTCCAATCTCTACCTCCAAACTCACATTCCTCCTCCTCTTTGTTTTTCTCTCCCTGTGTCTCTGATGGGGACACTTGTCTTTGGGTTTAGGGCCAGCCTGGATAATCCAGAGGATCTCTTCATCCCAAGATGCCCGACCTAATCACACTTGCAGTGATCCATTATCCAATCAGGTAGGGAAGTTCATAGGTTGTGGGGACATGCCGTTTTGAGTGGTGTGTTCGTCGGCTTTACATTATGGTGATCAAAATACCTGACAAGAACGATTTAGAGGATGGAACGCTTCCTCGGGGTTTGTGGTCCCAGTCCATATACAGCTAACTCCATTGCTCTGGGCCCAAGGTGAGGCAAGACATCATGGCCAAAGCGCAGAGTGGAGGAAAGGAGCTCACTTCATGGCCAGGAAGCAGAGAGGCAGTGCTGGGGACGCAGCTGAAGGAAAGAACAACCCTTCCAGGTCACGGCCACACTGACACATCTCCTCTAGCCATGCCCCACCAGCCCACGGTAGCCAGTCTGCTCAAACTGGGACAAACTGATTAGGTGACTGCAGTCACATTCCAGTCACTTAACCTCCAACATTCCTGCATTTACTCAGGAGCTTTTGGGGGCACCTCTAAGACCCAACCAAACCCAAATAGGGAGATACCATTCAACCCTCTCCACATACATGTTATGTATGTATACAGTTGTGTTTCATGATGGCTTTATGTTCAGCAACAGAACACATACAGGACAATGGTGTTGTGATACTGTAATGCTGTCCTGCTGTCCAGTGACATGGCGACCACTGTAATGTCACAGCACAAGGCATCACTCACCTGGTGATGCTGGTGTGAACATACTACTGTATGCCAGTCATATACAGTGTAGCACATACATTTATATACCCGAGGTGTGTAGTGTACTACTCCATCCAGGCATGTGTTAACTATACTCTATGATGTTCATACAATGGCAAAATTGCTTAACCATGCTTTCTCAGGTTGTATCCCTGTCCTTAAGTGGAATGTTATTACATGTGTTTTTTTTTTTTTGTGTGTGTGTGTGTCTGTTTTATCCACATAATACATAAAGTGCAAACAACACTTGTTTTTAGAGAATGCATATGTGCAATTAAAAGTTTCAGGTAGGCCCAGGTTGTAAATAGTGTTTGTTTATTCTTATTGTAAAGACAACAAACTAAAGCAGTTGGGCAATCAGTGACAGAAAAGATGTCCTTCAGTGCATACTATGTGCCTGACTTTATCTATCTACTTTTTCTTAACTGTCTTTAGAGTGAGATAATTTGGCCTTCCTGCTCAGGAAGTTATAAGGACCAAAATAGACACTGTATTTTGATAAGAATTTTGAAAATTCAAAGAAATATCTTTATTTGGCACATTCTTCTTCCTTGCTGGTGAAATGCCATTTCCTTAGGCAGCTTTTCTGGATTTCTTATCAGTCCATGCTTCTAGAAACTTCTCTTATGGCATGCTGAACTTACCCCACGCACAGTGTGAACAGAATGAGGATTATATCTCTGAATCCAAAACCCGTCTCTCCCACTAGACTGTGAGCTCCCCAAGGTTGGAGACCTTCTTCACCCAGGACTAAGCCCAGCACCTGGTATATAGTAATCATGTGGTATTGTAAAGAAGAAAATCCCTCTTAAATACGTGACCCTCAGTGATGTTTATTTGGTGACAAGTACAAAAGACATATTATTACTATGAAACTTTCTGCTGCAATAAGTATAGACTTGTCATATTGAAGTTGTTAAATACATGAAAGACTAAATGTAAAACTAGTCTGATTAAGTTGTTAATAAAAATAGAATAGCAATGAAGTAAAATCACTTGAAGAAAGTGTAGTTTCAGCATAACTTAATGTGCAAATATTGTCTATTTTTCCTTCTAACAAATTGATGATTTTACAGCAAAATATTGGCAATCCTATATTTATTTAGTTTATTTTTCCCATATTTTTTCTTCTTGTACATTTCTCAGAGGATGAAGAGAACACCACTGATATTTGGCATAAAAAGCAGGATTACTTATTGCTGACCATATAGGAAAAGAAAGCTACTCTGCTCAGGTGTACTTTCTTCCTTATGGATTAGTAGACTTTCAAAGGCCTAAATGGTCCGATGTCATCTGAAGAAGTGTGATTTCTCTGGTTCATTTTCTTGTTGCTTGGTGGATACTTAGGGGTTATGATTCATCACTGTGAGATAACTTGCAGAAATGAGGAGGGAAGGTGATTGGTTAACTTGCAAAAGCATGTTTATAGAAGCAAATTGTTGTTGATGATGGGCTGAACAGACTTAAAAATGATCCCAATGATTAGTTATTATTACTATAAAACAATAAGCCTTTCTCTAAATTAGATCAACTTCTAAAACTTCTCACTTTATTCTTACTCACATTTATTCATTCAACAGATATTTATTGAGTGTCTATTGTGGTTTAAGCAAACCAAAGTGATAGCATCAAGAGTGTTCCTATTCTTAACATCTAAGTGAAGGAAACAAAGAGGTAAATAGAGAATGTGTTATGATAATAGGATCTGAGAAGAGTAATCGGACAAAGAATAAGAAGATTATCCCAGGGGCTGGGGTTTTGGCTCAGGGGTAGCACAGTGCCTAGTATATGTGAGACACTGGGTTTGATCCTCAGCACCACATAAAAAAGTTAAATAAATAAAAGTTATTGTGTCCATCTACAGCTAAAATTTTTTTTTAAAAAAGATTTTCCAAGGATTGAAAGTGGGATTGTTATTTTTTAGTAGATAATCAGGAAAGGCCTTTCTGATAAGGCACACTTGAGCAAAGACTTGAAGGAAGTGAGAGTGTGAGGTACGCCCTGGTGCTATCTGGAAGAGAAATCCTTCAGGCCATAAATCTTGCTCTTAGACCCAGTCTGACTGCTCACCTCTCAAAAGCCAATACTAAGGAGATGGTATTAGGTGGGAAGGAAGTCAGTTTTACTCAGGGGCTGGCTTTGAGAACATGGGGGGAAGCAGACTATTGTCTTCAAAGCTCTATCTCCTAGAGTTCAAGGGCACAAAGGGCTTATATAGGGAGGGACAGGAGGAACAGGCGGGCAATGGGCAAAAGAGCTCACACTGAGACATGCATCCAGGTTTGATAATCATCTCTGTCACTCAGAGGAATTATTATTTTTTTCTAGAGTATCTTGTGATAATAATTCACTTTAATCTCCAAGAACAGTCCCTATTTTTTTTAGGCAAAAAATTTTTCTTCTGCAAGTAAAACATTAATCTACTTTTAATTAAAGAACAAGATTAGCAAGTCCTTGGCTCATATTTTGATGTCATTTGAAGACCATCAGATTTCCTGGGTTCTATACATTTAGAGTAAAGTTACTGATTAATAATTTTTTGACTCTTGTCTGTTTAGTTTATTTTCCCCAGAATAGCTAACTTTGCACTTAATCGTCAAGATACAAAAGGTGTCTTTTGCTGGAAAACAGCAGAAATAGCCAAAGACAACATTTATAATCTGTTATGTGGCTTCAGCGAGAGGTGCCATCGGCAGCCAAGCTAGTGGGAGACTAATGACATAGAGCTCAGCTCTGTGGCCTCCAAAATTAGTGATTTTTAAAAGTCAACTAAAATTGATTAAAGTTAGGGGGCTTACTTAAAGTTTCCCTTGGTTATAACCAAGGGAAAACTCACCAGGGATTAGGAAGGACAGACAATATGGGCCTTCAGGATCCTTGTAGATCATTGATTGTGAAGATTTTATCTTTTGAAGAACATGTCTGATATAGATTTCAAAGGGTCATTCTGATGGATTGAAGAAATTTATAAGGTAAATATGGGTTGAATTGTGTCCCCTCCCTCAAACACATATTGAAGTGCTAACTCCACTATGCCTGCGAACGTTACCTTATTTGGAAACAGAGTCTTTATGAATGTAATCAAGTTCAGATGATACCATTTATTTGATCTCTAATCTGTTAAGACTAATGACTAATAAGCAGAGGAAAATAGGACAAAGACACCCAGGGAGAGTTTCATGTGATGACGGAGCAGAGATTGGAGTGAGGCAGTGCCAAACCAAGATTTCGGGCACATCAAGAAGCTAGGAAGAGCTAAAAAGGATTTTAGCTAGTCGCACAGGGAGCATGACCCTGCTGACTACTGATTTTGAGCTCTAGCCTCCAGAACTGTGCACAATGCATTCTATTGTTTTAAGGCACCAAGTTTGTGGTACTTCCTTATGGAAGACACAGGAAATTCATATAACAAGGGCTAAAGTAGGGAGATTCATGCAATAACCATTTGAAAGATATTGGTGGCCCCACACAGAGAATTAGAAATGGAGTTGGTGAGAAGTAGTCAGATTCTCTATATATTTTGAAGATAGCATCAACAGGATTTGCTGATTGATGGAATGGGAGCTGTGAGATGATTTTTGACCTGACCAACTTGAATTATGATTATCCAAAATAAAAAATATTCTAGGAAGAGGAAAGGTGTTTGCTTCAGGAATTTCAAGTCTGATATATCTAGTAAATATCAAAGTGGAGATGTCAAACACAGAATTAGATCTACATGTTTGGAGGATATGGAGAGGCTCAGCTGGTAGAAAAGAGTTTTGAGTTATCAATATGTAGATGGAATTTGAAAGTGTGAATCTTAGTAAGATCTCCCAGCTACCAGATAAAAAATAAAGTGGGCCTAGGATTGAGCCTTGTGCAGTAGACAGAAGCAGTATTGCATATAATAAATGAGAAAACAGAGACTCAGAAAAACAAAACAAAACAAAACACAAACAACTTACCCAAAGGAAATAATTATTAAAATGCCAGGATTTCAAATTAGTTCTTTTGCTTCAAAATTCTTCCTTGTTTCTAATAATCCAGTGTCTCTTGTGTAAACTTTCTCATAATATTTTATCAATACAAAAAAGTCTAACTTATTCTTTTTCCTGGTGTATCTGTGGGATATAAATTTAATTTTTAGTTACAGACATACAACTTCCCCCTCTGGCCTTCCATAATAGCCTGCACCAATACCTCATTTATGTATTTATTTTATGTGTGAGACAGTTTAAGTGAACTTCGTTAGTTACAGACACAATTCTGGACTTAATTAGAATGAAATTGTGTTTTGAAAGTCTTATCAGATAGTATTTTACTGATGTTCCTTTTATTCCCATTTTGAAAATGGATAATGGATGGTTTATTGTATGTTGTCTTATGTAGTTATTGTTCTAAAATATTTTTGATTATATAATCAATGAAGTTTGTTAGATCCAATACAGTTCACATTCCTGCTTGGTACAGTGATTGTGTAGGTTTAAATTTCAAATCACCATAGTATAATACACACACACACACACACCCAAACCCATCTTGCTTCCAAAACAGAAAGCATATATTCCAAAGGCTTAACTCCTTGTGTAATAAAATGGAAAGAAAGCCAATAAGTCGGCAAAGTTCACCCCTTTAGAGCTAAGTGGAACTTCACTTTAGAGTAAACTAAGGCCTCAGAGGAGTTTGGATGACCTGCCCATGGCTGTACAACTCAACAGCGTCTGCCTGCAACTGGAATTCCAGCCTTCTGAGCACCTAGTGCTAGATTTTCCTCCTAGGAAAGCTGAAAAAAAAGGAAGATAGGGGCTGGGGATGTGGCTCAAGTGGTAGCGCGCTCGGCTGGCATGCGTGCGGCCCAGGTTCGATCCTCAGCACCACATACCAACAAAGATGTTGTGCCCACCAAAAACTAAATAAATATTTTAAAAAATTCTCTCTCTCTCTCTCTCTCTCTCTCTCTCTCTCTCTCTCTCTCTCTCTCTCTTTAAAATAAAAGGAAGATAGATTGATACTTTTGCCTGATACCCTCAAATATTCTGTTGTAATCTAGATTTAGAGGACAGAAAATTAAGAAATAAATAAAAAATAAAGCATTTTTTTTCTATAGCATTTAGGATTAAAATTGTTGCAACATGCAGTATAGCCCAAGCACAGGAAGCAAACTCTACCTTGACCAGTTAGGGTATTTAAATGCCCCACACCTCCATTTCCTCTTCCATGAAGTGGAGGTAAAATATTCGGGCTTGGTGTATAGTAGGAGCTTCAGTAATGCTAGATATTATTTTGATATTATTTTATACATATTATTGATGTTATTATATATAATATAAAATGCTAGCTATTATTTTGATATTATTGTATATAGTGTTGATATTATTATATATAATTATACACACACACACACACATATATATATATATATATATTTTTTTTTTTCCTTCCAGAGCCCAAGAACCTCAGCTGATTCATTAGCCCTTTGAAAAAAAAAAACTAGATAGAAGTTATCATAATCACTGTCCCAAGCAGGAATGTGAACTGTGTTGGATCTAACAAACTTCATTGATTATCTAATCAAAAATATTTTAAGATAAGAAGTTACGAACTTCTCTGAGCTTCAGTTTTTCACTGTTGAACAGGATCCTAGAGCTTTGCCTGCTGACCTCCAGACGATGATGTGTGGGAACTGATGAGAACTCTAAGTGGAATTTACAGTTGCTTTTTATAAATTGCTGTTTTCTGGCTCTGTCTGTATTATTCTCTTCTCCACTGCCTCATCTGAACGTATCTTTTATCACAAGGTTAGCAGACTTATTAATATGTTAGTTGAAAAAATTAAGAAAAAGGAGAGTTCATGTTGATATGCAAGGAAAGGGAAATATATAGTCTATTAAAGACTATATTAGAAGTCTAAAGAATGTGAACTAGTAAATTATTTTATATCAAATGTGATCTTCCGAAAGTACTTAGCAAAAAGTGTTCATGTAATTTAATGTGGTTTTCCTGGCACAGTGAATAATCAAATAGACTTGCTTATTTTTTTTTCAAAGTTGTTGGATGGATTTTATAAAATGTTAAAATTAAACACCCTGAAAGATTATGGTAATCATGAAGTTTTTCCTTATAGTTGCATTTTTTATTACAAACATTTAAACAAAAAATGACAGAAAATAATCTTTGCTAATAGGTGAATGATTAGGGATCAGAATCCATGATTCCCAATATACCATAAACTATTATATTAATTTTATATATTTAAATACATAGTAGTATAAAATTTTAATTATAATTTTATATATTTTTAATTTTATTTTTCACTGATATCTTTTTTATTTGTAATTTTCTTCATAGTTAAAAACTAATTACTTTATAAACTGGGTTACTGGTACTTAGTGAAAAATTTAACATTAAAATTTTTGAGTAAAGAGGGTAAATACCAGTATTTTTCCTCTCTTGTCAAACGTTGGATATCAGATTGCCCTATCGAGTTTTCAAGGAAACGTCTCCTTCTGGAAGGTGGTGGGCATGAGGAGCAGATACAGCTGGCTCCTTACTGAGTTTTCCAGTCAAGGCAGAACTGTGGGGCAGGGGAGACAGCTTGGCCTCTGCCTGTTTCCACTTCTGGGCTCTTTTCTCCTTTCTTGCTTACTCTTCCAATCCCTTTGGAGAAGAACCTTCTTTCCTTTTGGTTTCTGTTCTTTCTTGGTTTTATCAAAGCATGGCTAAGGGAGGGCTTGGATTTCAGCCGACTTTTCTCTATGTGATTTGAAGCTAATGAATTACCCTTTCCAAGGGTAATTTTGCACTTTTGGTTTTAGTGAGATATATTGAAGAAAATGTGTTTCTTCCTGGTAACACATTTATGTTCTTAACAGGTTGAGGAAGCGTATTTTCAAGCAGAAAATCCATTGTCTTTTAGCATCTCTGTGGTCATACGTTGAATGCACCAGATGGGTTACGATGAACAGAACTACAGCAAATGCTCCTATTCAAAATGGCAGCAGAATGAAGGAAAGAGATATGCAAATAGTTTTTCCTTCAAGACACTCATGCTTATTTGAGAAATCTTTAAGACTCTCTGAGATACTGGCGTATTAGTTCTGATGGAAACTCTCAAGGTAACTCTGAGATCTTGTTGTCTCAAATTTATTTCTTCAGAAAGAAAAGAACCAATGTCTGTATTTTCTTGAGTTACTCATTTCATTGAAAAAATCATTGTATTTTACTTACATGCTCCCTCTTCCCAGAGACCCAAAATGCTGAGTTACTTAATATAATATTTAAATGAGACCCATTCTAGAAGAATGATCCTGTAAACACAGAATACTCATTTATAAGGTGCAGTTATCAGTGTAACAACTAGACTGTCTCTGATAGACAAATATTTTCAATGGAAAGAATAAACACTCTATGTAGCAAATGATTGTCAGAAAATTAAACATGAAATATGTATTACCATGAACTTAGCTCTGTCCCTTTGTGTGTACAGGATACATTGATAAGGGACCAGTGAGTTTTATAGGAAACTAGGAAGGTCCAGTGTTTCTCCTGAGAGAACAATTTATTATAGTTATTCTATTTAAATAATTAGAAAAAATACCCCTCTATGGAAAAAAATCACAAACTGCATAAAATGCTATTTAGAAACAGAAGATCTCTTCAAGATCAGGATAAACTTTACATTCTACTGTAAAATTTATGTCCTAAGTATCACCTCATGCAACAGACCAAATGGTGAAAAGATAAGGCATATGAATCTATACCAGCTGATTCTTGGGACAACTCCCTGTGAGAGACTATATCTACTAAAAGAAAAAAAAAAGGTTAAATTCCAATTTAGAAGAATATTGATTTTATTTTGGTGTTGTTACTACAATTACTTTAAATAACAATTTTCAAATTCTTTAAAGTCAATTTACTATTTTTCACTCCCCTCTAATTCAAGGTACCTCTATTCCTCCCTACTGCTTCCCCACCCCCTCCATCTGTGATTGTGAATTAGCATCCACATATCCGAGAGAACATTCAGCCTTTGGTTTTTGGGGATTGACTTATTTCACTTAGCATGATATTCTCCAACTCCATCCATTTACCAAAAAATGTCATAATTTCATTCTTCTTTAAGGCCTAGTAATGTTCTGTTGTGTGTATATGATGCATCATTAATCCAAAAGAAAGCAGAAATAAGGGTTAAAATAATAAAAATAACAACAAAAACAGAAAGATTAACTAGAAAGCATATAAGATGATATAAACACAGCTCTATCAATCATTGCATTCAATCCAGATGTGCTCAAAACTCTTAGAAGAAGGCATATGTATCTTCAGATTAGATTCTTTTAAGTTCACATATCTATCTGCCATCTATAGATTCCCAATAAAAATAAAACAGAGTAAATGGAAAATGATATATCATGCAAGTTCTAAACATGAAAGATCATATCATTACACAAAGTGAATTTCAAAGAAAGGTAAATCACTAAAGGTAAAGAAGGTCATTTTATAGTGATCCAAAGGTTAGTTTACTAGAAACAGAAAACAATACTTAAAGTATACATATGTCATAAAAGAGCTTCAAAATATGTGAAATAAAAATTTTCATCACTAAAAGAAATAGAAAAGTTCTTAACTACCTTATCTTAAGACTTCCTATGAAGATATAAAAATGAAGACAGTGTGATATTGCTCCAAAGATAGACAAACAGATTCACAGACCATAATAGAGGCTTCCTAATAGACTGAACCACACAGATTATTTATTTATTTTGGGACAGAAGCACCAAGCTAATTCAATGTGGAAAGGGGCAGCATTCTCCAAATGGTCCTGAAGCAAGTGGATATCAGTATGGAAAAAAATAAACTTCAACTCCTATGTCATATCACATACAAAAATAGATCAAAATCAACTAAAAAATAAAAAAGTGTCCAAAAGGAAGCATTAGAAAATATCATTTTGACTTTAAGGTAGGCAAAGCATTCCAAAACAGAAAAAATTGACCTTTTTCTTCAAAGCTCATGTTTTTGAACCCTAAAGGATTTTATTTATTTTTCTGGTTTCAGTGTGCTATTAACACCATGTGTACCTTCAGCAGAGGCTTCCCATGTGTTTATATCAATGTAGTTTTACTGTTACTGTATCTCTTACAATGGAAAACTGAAGTAGGTACGCAACACAGTTTTTAAGAAAGTGCCAAAGTGGATTAAGTTCCATGGAAGTGAGGGGAACATTGAAGGTAGGTGTCTTAGTTTCCTGTTGCTGCTGTAACAAATCACCAAAGAATTAATTATAACTCTGAAGGTCATGAGGAGTCCAAATTGTGCTAATCTCAAGGTGTCAGCAGGGCTAGGTTTCATTGGATGCTCTAGAGGAGAATCCATTTCCTTCCAGAGACTGCTGTGTAGCTGGGCACATCTGTCTATCCACAAAGCCAGCTGTCACAAAGTGCTGACCTCAGTTCCATCTGTACATCTCCTCTGATGGCTGCTCCTGTCTCTCTTTCATTAATAAGAGAACTAATGATTGTATGCAGCCTACACAGATAATTCAGAGTAATTTCCTCCTCTCCAGATCATTAACCTTATCATACCTGCAAAAGTTCTTTGCTACATCAGGTAACATGATCACAGTTTCCAGGAACTGGGACCCTTATTCTGCTTACCATAGGTAGAATTGGAGTAGTTGAGAATCATTTTCCAAATAATGAAAGTAGGAGTACATTATGTTTCAGCACAACGAGGAAGATTTCTGATTGTTTTAGAATCTTCTACTGGGATGTAATGAGATAAAATGAGGTATGTAGTGGAAGATTCAGATCATAAAGAATCTTGGTTTCCAGGATCAGATATTTTGATTTTTCTGAAGTCAGTGGAAGAAAGTTAAAATATCTAAAGTATTGTATAGTTTCTAAAGTCTTATATATCTGTACAGAATCTTAGGGGAAGTTATGATCCTATCCATGCGTTCAGGAATGTAAAATGTGATGATGTCCATTTTAAAGATAAGACTACAAAAGTCTAGCTGTTTCCTTACCTGAGGCACAAATCAAGAATATTAGTTCATTTTGTCTTGTTACCACATGAAGGGTAATTCTGCTTTGAAAGTGGTGATCAAATTCTCTATGCACTATCTTCCAGAGGCATTGATTTATTAACTTGTCTTTTGGCTAGATGAAGAGATAGAAATGTGTCTGGTCCTTTCTGCCAATCAAAATGTTTGGGGGTTACAGATGCCAATTTCAGTGTAGGTACCGTGACAGTCTATTAGCATGCAATATTTTTATACTCCATGGGAGATAACACTGAGCCTTTGTAATCCATCTGGATTCAAGGGGGATTTTTCTAGACAACCTTAAAAGAATGATTGCTTGGTTATCAAACCTTGTAAGAAATTTAATTCTGTGCATATTCAAAGTTTTCTAATACATTTCTTAATGGTTTTACTCTTTGGAATTCTGTCTCTTTCTTGTACTTAAACACCCCACTCTGCATGTTCACAATTCCCTATGTTGGCACAACTCCGTAGGAAGTCCTGCATATTCATAGCTACAGAATTTCATTTGGTGAGAAGGGAATTATAAATACTGGATTAAAGAAGACTAATTCTCTAATAAAAGACCTTCAGAATCAACATCTCTAAGAAAAAATAAATATTCTTTTGAGGTTTTCCTTTTTAATGCTTCTTTTGGCATTAATTATTCCAAGGTTACACCTGTTTTCAGAGACACTTTGACTTTTTTTTTTCTTGGAGGGGTACCAGGGATTGAACTCAGGGGCACTCTAACACTGAGCCACACGCTCAGTCCTATTTTGTATTTTATTTAGAGACAGGGTCTCACTGAGTTGCTTAGCGCCTCACTTTTGCTGAGGCAGGCTTTGAACTTGCCATCCTCCTGTCTCAGCCTCCTGAGCTGCTGAGACTGTGCCTGGCTCACTTTGTGATTTTTAAATCAATTTTTCTATATGTACACATTTCTCCATTTTGTTCAGCATGTTATGAGAGATATCGACCTTTTTTTGAAAGATAAAACTTTAGCACCACTTATTAACATTGCTTTTATATCTAACAGGTATTTTATTTTCAGTATTTATCATGATACCTTGAAAAAGTTATATTTCTTGTTTTCATACTGGGTTCCATATCTATTACACCTTTTATAAAGCTACTTTTTTTGGTCCCTAAAAAGAGTGATCTTGCAACTTGGAAATGTACTCCTGGATGTAGTTTCTAAGATCCTAGTATCGTTTTTTAGCATAATATAATCTAGAGACGAAGGTTGCTAACTAAAGGATAAATCTGCATTTGGGGAAATAATAGTTTGTTAGGTTAGATCATTGTCATAGACAGACCTATCAGACGAATTTTCAACTCTTGATGTTTAATTGTTATATATTTCAATTTGGGGGAAATAATATCCCTTTAGCATTTAGTGTCGCATGAATGAGTAACATCTAAAAGCCCATGTATCACTTGTATCCTGAAATAAGGGATGAAGAGCCGTGTAGTTCCTAGGTCCTTGAGCTCCAATAGACAAAACATTGTACTAGTAAAAGTGCAGACCCCTTATTTCATCAGGGATCAATTTGATTAGTCCATGACAACAGATCTTCTTCTCTCCACCACTGAGACTTTCACCACAATAGAGTGATGAGGAGGATTGTTGATTCTCGGCTGAGCTGTTTTTTTCCTAGCTCCACACACTGTACTTAGTGATGAACTTTCTTTATCAGGGGAGGGATAACTAGCTATGGCACTGTGACAATGGCTAGGCATGGGCTATGTGACAGGCCAGGAGTGGGGATGGATTATCTGCTAAGAAAATTGATCAGATCAAATCCTTCAGAGAATAGAATATTGGTATGTTAGTTCTGTTTTGAAATTTGCTGCCCCTTGACTTTGTCTAAAGGTGGCCAAAGGTGGAAATGAAAGAATAATGGTCAACCTGTAACCTTCAAATTTACATGGAAACAAAACAAAACAAAAGTTATGAAGTTTTCCTGTTAACACAGGCCAGGTGGAGGACTGATCCTTCGGAGATTATGTGTTCTGTCTCACCTGTGAGGTGAGAGTCTCTCTGGAGTGTCAAGGAAATGAATGGATAAATCCCCAACTTGGGCTTAGATTTTCCTGCCTACAAACTATAGGTGAAGCCCAAGACCTATTGGATAGGTTCGTGTAGTTTGGAAGATGCAAGAAGTCCTTGTAGGTTGGCACAACAGTGGAATAACAACACCCTGACGTGAGAGATGAGGAGTTGCTAAATGGCTGTGGACCATGTGCACTGTGGCAGAGAGCCTGGACATAGACTGGCAGGACTGACAGTTGAGGGCAATGCTAATGATGGGTGGGCTTTGGCATTTAAAGGCCTCTTTCTTTGTCAAATTCTGTAAATGCTCATCTCAGGAATATCTGTATGACCATCTTAACGCCACATTTTTGCTTAGGTGTCACTGTTTTAGTAGTAAGCCTGTTTAAAACTGTTGCCTGATTCTCTCAACCTCCTTCACACTTCTAACACCTTTGTAGATTTTTTTTGCATAATTTTTCTTTTTCATCATAATTTTTAAAAAATAGTTATTTTCTAGTTGTAGTTAGACATAATACCTTTATTTATTTATTTTTATGTGGGGATGAGGGTCGAACCCAGGGCCTTGCACGTGCTAGGCATGTGCTCTACTGCTGAGCCACATTCCCAGTCCCTTTCTTCATTCTCATTACCTTCTAATGTTCTATGTAATTTACTAGTTTATTTTGATTTTTTAAAAATTGTCCATCTTGATTGTAAACTCAAAAAGGGTAAGGATCATGGTTTCTTTCACTGCTGAAATGGAAAGATCTTTTATATACTAAGCGTGAAATAAATATTCCTTAAATGAGTGAATTAATGAATCTTTGACGTGCTTCAATAATGCCTTGAAGTAATTTAATCATTATATGACCCACATGCGTTGGCTACTGATAGACCCTAAATAATGACAAATATTTCAATAACCTATAAATTATGTATGCGAATTTAAATTCTTATTTGCTGCAGATCTCAAGCTCTTCAAAGATATGGGTAGTGCATCTTGCAAGTTCTTGTATTTGCAATATTTAGTTTCTACATAAATATTTTATGCTTCAATTGAGTTCTTTGATTTTTCATTTAGAAGGTAGAGTCTCTATATTGAGAATCATGTGTTTATTGGGTCTTCTGACTACTCATATATTGACTATATTCATACTTAAAAATCTTGCATTTTTCTTTTCCTGTATAATCCAATGCAGGGGTATAGGGTTACATTTAAGCTGGTGACTATGGAAAGAAAAGGACTGCACACTCTATGATTGAGATAAATGACAGGAGAACCTTCCCCACCTACATTCCTTGCTTAGAATAAACAAGGAAGAATGGAACCAGTGCAAGCACATCTGATCAAAACCACTTGCCCAGAAGTAAGGGAGACCCTCATTTAGATTCATTTACATGCTAAAAGATATGCCCAGTGAGGGTGACCTAAAAATATCGTAGACACATTTTTGATGGTGTTCAAACTGGCATAGGCTCAAGGAGAGACTGCAGCACACCTTACAGATATGTTAATTTCTAGCCTTAGAGCATTTATACACTATTCACCTCTTTTATTTATTTATTTATTTTTTATTTTTTTTAATTGGTTGTTCACAACATTACAAAGCTCTTGACATATCATATTTCATACATTAGATTGAAGTGGGTTATGAACTCCCAATTTTACCCCAAATGCAGATTGCAGAATCACGTCGGTTACACATCCACAATTTTACATAATGCCCTATTAGTAATTGTTATATTCTGCTACCTTTCCTATCCCCTACCACTATTCACCTCTTGATCTCCTTGCTACTGTGCCTATGTAGTGGCCACCATGATCTGTGGATCCATGCAATAAGTGATTTTACTAACCTCCTCTTTGTTAGCATCGTTTTGGTTCTATTATGGTTTAGATGTGAGGTGTCCCCTAAAAACTCATGTATGAGACAATGCAAGAAGGTTTAGAGGAGAAATGATTGGGGTATGAGAGCCTTAACCCAATCAATGAATTAACCCCCCCTGATGGGATTAATGAGTGGAACCTGAAGGTGGGTAGGGCGGTGTGGCTGGAGGAGGTGTCATTGGAGGGGTGACTTTGCGGTATGTTTTGTATTTGACAAGTGAAGCATCCCTCTCTCTGTGCTCCCTGATTGTCATGTGAGCTGCTTCTACCATGATGTTCTACCTCACCTTGAGCCCCAAGGAATGGAGCCTGCTGTCTATGGATTGAGACCTCTGAAACTGTGGTCCCCCCAAAAAAACTTTTCCTCCTCTAAAATTGTTCTGATTAGTTCTTTTAGTTACAGCAGGGAAAAAAAAAAAAAGCCGACTAATCAGGTTCCATCCTATATAGGCTGAAGGATCCACTGAGCCAGTAACAGATTCAAGAAGATCACCATTCTGGGGCTATGAGAGGAGACAGAGTCATGTATATTTAACTTTTTTAGAAATTCTGAGGGTTTATATTGGCATGTTTTAAGTTATTAAACATTTGTTTGTACTTAGTTGTAATGTGTGAAACATTTCTTAAAAACACACATGCATGCATGTGTGATATATAAATACACATATGAATATATGATACATGGGTATATACATACATATGCATGGTAATATTTGCATGTATTGCATAGTTAATATTGAGATTTTTATTGAGATACGAGTTTTCTAATAATTCTAGACTCTGCATTGACCCCAGAATTTGCATGCTCAGCATGGTGAAATCATTTTTTTTTTTTTTTTTTTGGCTCTGAGAGTCTCCTTAAAGAAGAAATGAAATTTAAAGCTTTCACAGTGCCATCTTTATATTTTACTCAAGAGTTGCCGAAGCCATAATTTTTTAGTTGTCTATTTATTTGTATAAAGCCATCATTTTTAAATGGAAGCCTTTAGTGCTTCCAACTCAGGAATCTTAGGAAGAAAATCAAGTTACACAGATCAAACAGCCGGATAAGTGAGAAGTTTTATTGTGAACCAACCCATGTAGCATGAGTGGATGCTAGAATTAGGAGGGTCCCAGGTAAGACAGGCAAAAATTCACCTTCAGGAGAGAAGCCACCAACAGAAAATCCTTGGTTTCCAGGAGAAAGGACTCTCCATAGAAAGAAGTCGTTGACCTGCAAGTGTACCCTCTGAGAGGGCAGATGCACTTCTGAGGACAGTGGCAGGGCCAGATGGCAGGTTCACCACCTGATGACCCCAGGGGTCATTTCAGAACCCCATCCCCACCTCTGCGATCCATGTATGACATTTCCCTACAGCTCTCTTTACCATGGGATGCTTTCTTTATTATTATTATTATTTTTAATCAAGTCACCACTTGATTTAAAAGGGAAGGGAAGACATAAAATATTTTATATGCATTGTTTTAAGATAAGGAATCACCGTCATTTCCCATTTATCATATATTTCTCTTATCTATAGGAAGAAGAGACAAAATTTGAGGTTCCTGTGTTAAACAAAAGAATCCCGACTTTATACAATTTGTAGAGTTACAGTTGCTGATTTGAATACAGCTTTTAATTACTATCCAATGCTATGGATGGAGTGTGTTTTGGGTGCACCATTCCAAAGGAGTTAACATTAAACCATCGAAGGCAACACAATTCCAATGTACTTTCTGGTATATCCTAGTGAGGACACTTTCCTGGTTATTAAATGTTAAATACAATTTTATCCTTGCAAAGATTTTCAGCTTTAAAGTTCAACAGGTTGCTTGGAATGGATTTACTGTTTAGAATTTCATACCTTTCTTGTCCCTTCAGATAAGCACCCCCCCGTCCCCACCTTTTTTTATTGGTGCATTACAGTGGTACATAATGATGAGATTTGTTGTTACATATTTGTACATGCACACAATGTAACATTGTCAATTGGCCTATATCACTCCTCAGCAAGAAACAGCTCCTTCTTATCTCTCCAGAATCACATTACATATGGAACTGGAAGTAGAGGACATCAAGAATGTTGTGGACTGAACTATGTCACCCAACATTCATAGCTTGAAGGTCTAATCCCCAATAGGACTGTGTATGGAGACAGGCGTTTACGAAGGCAGTTAAGGTGAAATGAAATTATTAGAGTGGGACTCGAATTCAACAGGACTCCTGATCTTATAATAATAATAATAAGAGACTCCCGAGGAGTGTGTTCATAGAGGAAGGGCCATGGGAAGACACGGCAAGAAGGTGGCCATGTATACGCCAAGGAGAGAAGCCACAGGCGAACCAAATCTGCCAATTTGATCTTGGACCTCCAGTCTCTGGAACTGTGAAAAAATTAATGTCTGTTGATTAAGCCACCCTGTCTGTGACATTTTGTTATGACTGCCTTAGCAAACTAATCACAGTAAGAATATTTTTAAAAGAATGTAGAAAGTAGTATTTCCACGTGAGATCCCGTTGGTGGATTGCAACAATGGCTATGCTGTTTTGTTCTCAGACACTGACATGCACAGACCACACCAAGCCCCCCATCCCTTCTGACTTTCATTTGGTTTTCCCAGCAACAAGTACCAGTAGAAGATGGGAGAGAGACAATAGGGTGACAGGGCATTGGTTTGCCCAGAAACTTGCCCACAGGACCCCATGGGTAGGTTGCATCTTCTAAAGGAGGGCTCTCAGTCTCTGCCCAGACATCTGCCCTTGGGTTCTGCAGCCTTTCATCTCTTTAGGCATAAAGGCAGCTGTGAAGCACCTCCCTTCCAGGTCCCAGGGCCCACAAACTGCACCAGCATTGGTTGTTTTCCTTCCCTGTATCCACTCTTCTCACCTGAGTCCTTTCATCCAACTCTTTTCAAATTACCCTTTGGTAACTACCCTGTGAGTGTACCATTATTTCTCTGCCTGGACTCTGACTGAGGGATAGGATATGAGTCTATTCCATTCTACAGAAGTTTTTCCTTCTTTTTTCATCTTCCTACTAAATATCACTGGGGTGGTGGAAGAATGTGTGTGCAAGATTACTATTTATTTATTTTTTTGAGAAATAAATGCAAACTTATTTTTTTTAGCCTGGAATAAGAGTTTTCTTCCTGGCAGGACAGGACAATTTTTTGGCCATGATTCTATCCTCAGAAAAGGAGTCAGCATATAACTTCTTAGAGTGTTTGTATCAGTTAGGAATTTTGCTGAATCTTCTAGTAACAACGCACAAAGAAAATCCTGGGTTAAACCAGTCAAAGGGTTTATTTTCTTTTCGAGGGAGGGGGAAGTCTATTTCTTTACCCAATGAAGTCAGTTGGCCTAGTGGCCCATAGCATGTGACAGAAGTGACAGTAAACAAGTCCCAAGTAAGAGCCCCGAAGGATTCTTCTGCGTGCCAAAAAGCAGATCAAAAGTAGAGAGGTACCTGTTGTCCTGCCTACCTCAACATTGACTTTCAAAACCCATCTAACTAAAGCCCCAGTGAACACAGCCAAGACCAATCAACACTGCCTCAGATTAGAAGAAGAACTCCATCTAGTTTAGCCCAGGCCAAATTTCCAAACTGCAAATATGGAGTTCAATAAGTAATATCTGTTGATTAAGCCACCCTGTCTGTGGCATTTTGTTTGTTTTAAGCTATTAAGTTTTGGGAATGGTTTGTTATATAATACCTTCTGATATACTATCATAGTTCATCTGGGTCTAAGGTCCTTCCAGCTTACTATCCTGCCATCTTAAGGTATAAGCTATTCCCTCATATTTACAGAAAGCTTTCAGGAGTGCCATTACATCTACATTCTAGACAGGAAGAGGAGGAACAAGGCCAAGGACCCTTTCATTTGGGAAAATGGTCTCTTTTAAAGGGGCTTTCTCAAGAGCGCCACCTAATGGTTTCCTCCTATGTCTCATGAGCTACCCCTATCTTCAAGGAAGATTGACAAGTGTTGTCTTTATAGCTGGGCACACTGTAGCCCACCCCACAGATGAAGGTTTCTGTTGTTAAGGAAAAAAGAAGGTGCAGTCGCAGCTAGTAATTTTGGTCACATGATTTTTATGAACCGTCGTGGATTTCGGGAGAACTTATTTTGGGGTCTGTTGATGAATGAAGGCCTCTTTTCCTATTACATAGAACTACTGTGTTATAACTACATCAATGACATATTGGACTTTAAAAGGAACTCCTGATTCCTTGTCTGGCTTCATTCCCATTTGTCCCCACATCTACCCTGGAGATATAACTGAAAACTGATTGGGCATTCCAAATGTTTTATATTCTTCTAAGATTTAATGGTAAAGGAACAGGGCAAATTATAGTGCCACTGTTTTGAAGTCTACCCAGAGATCAACACTAGTCAGAGTAAGATGCATAGCATAGATAGTTTAAGCAAGGCAGGCAGGAGACCAGCAGTATCTCCAGATCCTCAGCAGTATCTCCAGATCCTCTTAGCACCTCAGCATTTGTCAATTTCTGCTTTCATATGTCTTTCTGCTTCCTTCACGTAAAGCTCACACTTTTAAGACCTGGTGCATAATTGATCCAGAGTGTATTCAAATACAATTCATCCTGGGATAAATCCATGTAAAAATCAATGGCAAATAAAAATGGAGATGTATCTACTGTGCTATCACATATTTATCTTAAGGTGTCGAAAACAAAAAGTTAAATATTACTGCCCATACTAGTTCCATGCCCAGAGTTGTTTTAGTTGCTTAGAACAGTAATGTTGAAAGCATCTGTGGTGGAGGAGCTTTTCATAACATTTCCAATCTGTTCAAGTCATCTTGCATGTCACAATAGGCAGCTGATGTCCCGGGTATCCTTGAACTTTCAGCATCTTAGCTGGTCCTTATTTGTTCATTGGCAGCCTCTCCAATCACACAATTGGATGTGCTGGCAATGGAAAATTGTTATAAAAATTACTAAGCACTTTCTTATTTTTTTCTTTTTGCAGTGCTGGGGATCAAACCTTGGTCCTCATGCATAGTAGGCAAGTGCTCTCCCACTGAGATACATTCCCAGACCTCTAACAAACAATTCACTCTTGATTTCTGTATTTACCTCGTTGCAGTTACAAACAGTTCCCAGAACAGCAGCAAAGAAATAAGTCATGCTGTGTACCAGGGGAGTTTACAATCTTGTTGGGAAGGTAATAGTTAAGAAAGGGAAATCACTATTTCTTACGCAGCATATGAGAAAGTTGTGAGGTGATGTCATTTCTGTTCTGCCTCCAGGGAGCAGACCCAGAGACAAGAAGTTGGAGGGAGGTGTAGAGTACAAGGCAGCAAAGCCTCTTGGGATGTGGGAATGTGAGGGTGGGGGAAGGAAGGATGCTATATGGAGGGAGATGGAGATAAATGGAACTGGACCCTTCAAGTGCATTCAGACTGAGTTGTCCCACGCGACACTGTGAGGAAACAAAAGAGTGTGTTCTCAATTTCCTCATGTCTCTGATTGAGGACTGCTTTGCTTCCAGGGCATTCTGGTGTCTCCTCTGGTCCTACACCTGTGCTGGGTGTGTTCTGTTGTCCAGGGGAAGCCTTCGGGCAGAGACACAGGTTCGTGCAATAAAAAACCCTAGGTGTATAAGGGACTGACAGGGATGATGAGCTATGGGCAGGGATGTTCACCATCTGCTGATGTCAGGTGTTGCATAAATTAGCCCTGGACACAGGGAGAATATCAAGGGTTATTCAGGAAATCGTCCTGTCGGAAGTTTCCTTTGAATATGGCTCTAAAGGATGGGTGCAGATAGAACACCAGAGAGAAGGAAGCCCAGAGGGAAGGGAGCCCAGCCCTGTAGATGAAGGGAGCAGCATCCACAAGGAGAAGAGCGGTGAGCAGGCCAGTGTGGCCGTGAAGGAGGAGCCACCGGCCTGAACAGAGGTGCCGTGGCGGGCAGCGTAAGGACTGATGGACAGGTACTGGTAGAAGACGTGTTATGAATGATATAAAATAATAAAACAGATAATGACTACTGGCACGCAGTGACCATTTATGTGGGCCTGCTACTGTGATGAGCACATTATTTTCATTATTTTTTTAATGTACCGTGCATGAAACTTTATCCCATGACTTTTGAATATAAGGAAATTCATATTTCGATTTTTTTCTAGAATAATGTAATGTAGTCCTCATCCCCACTTTCAGCTGATGGGAAATTCCCTCTCGGTTGTGTTTTACGGGGACTATTCCCTTTTCTCAGATCATGTCTGAGTCCCAGGCCAGAACACCTGGAGATGAATTCACTGGTCTTGACCTTACTTTAATTTTCTCGGCTTGCCCCATTTAAGGTTCTGCAGCTTCTCTAAGACACTAGGGAAACCAGGTGCTGATCCCACTGCTCATGGGGTTGGTCCCATTTACTACCCTCCAAGCCCACAATAGGGTTCTCAAAATCTCTCACTTCTGTGCTGGGACTCTTCAGGGGCTTGGCTGTTAGGAGTGCTTGGAAATTTCTGTATTCATCATAAAGACCCCCAAATCTCAAGGCAAGAAACTCAGACCTGAAAGCAGCATCCATCTAGCTTCCAGAGGTGAGAGGAAAGCTGTCTTTTATTCTGTCTACATCTACTTGCACAAACCTGAGATGATATCTGAATAAACTGCTTTTTGATGGTTATGACAATCCTTTGTGGTAATAGAAAGCCCAGTAATTATGAGGATATAGAGGCTCATTGAGTTTTCAGAAATACCCCTTAGATTACATCGTTCATTCAATATTGCCTGACCTTATGGCTATACCACCTAAAAACAATGTATGTGATCCTTTAAATTTGATTTGGAAGCCAATTGCAGGTCTTTGCAAAATCTGAAGCACTGTGAAAGGCTGAGAAAGAAGGGTTTTGAATGTTTTGGAGCATCTAGAGAATGAAGACAGGGAGGATTTTGAAGAGGCTGGTTGAGGTGTGGTCAAGAACATCACGGCTAGATGATGGTGAGGATGAAACCTTCACGGCTTCTATCGGCCATGCTTTCTTTTTAGGAATGAAGGAATATTCTGCCATTTTTGACCCATTCTTTTGTCAATTCTACAAAATTGCATATAACTTTATAAACATTTTAAAAAGATATAGTTTTGTAAATATTTAATATTCTGCTAATTTGATTTTTTTTTGGGGGGTGGTGTACCGGGGATTGAACTCAGGGGCACTTGGCCACTGAGCCACATTCCCAGCCCTATTTTGTATCTTATTTAGAGACAGGATCTCACTGAGTTGCTTAGTGCTTCACTGTTGCTGAGCCTGGCTTTCAACTGGCAATCCTTCCTATCTTAGCCTCCAGAGCTGCTGGGATTACAGGCATGTGCCACTGTGTGTGGCTTAATTTCATTTTGAATTGTAAATGTTATGTGTTGTGTTTTGAGGATTTTTACGTCTTACTATACTTTGTTGAAAATGAAAAATTGTACATTTGTAGAATGTTTTATGAGTAAATTTAATGAACAGAAAATAAAATGAGAAAAAAGAACATCACATTTAGAGACATCAACAAGAATTACTTTAGTGAGATCTTAGTTCAATCTCTGGTACTAAAATAGATAGATAGATAGATAGATAGATAGATAGATAGATAGATAGATAAAAGAATTACTCATTGATTCCTGAGAGGAATAGCACAGAGGGAAATTTAGTAGAGACAAAGACAACATTAGGTTTAAACATCTGTTCTCTCTATACCCCTGGCTGTCTCATTAAAGTATTTTAAGTTTTCCCTTACATAATTATCACATAAATGGCTGCACAAAGCAGTTAAATCTAATAATCCTGTCATCATGCTCTCAGATTAATTCTCTGTAATTACCATTGAATCTGAGCATGAAATCTTTCTGATGAACTTTAGGGTCAATTTGCCAACAGAACAAACCTTTTGGAACTTTAACTGAAATTGAATTGAATTTATGGCATACATTTCAGATGAGTTGGCAGCTTTATATCAAGATTGTCTTTGTTGGAACATGAACTTTTTTTTATCTTTTTAATTATATTTTTTTAAATTTTTAAAAAATGTTATTTTATTTATTTATTTTTATGTGGTGCTGAGGATTGAACCCAGGGCCTCACACATGCTAGGCAAGTGCTCTACCACTGAGCCACAACACCAGCCCTTTTCAATTCTTTTTTATGACCTTAAATAAAATTAAATTTTTTGCTTATACCAAGCTTGAACATTTTTCACAGAGTTAATTTCTATACATTTTATCTTAATCATTGATATTAAAAATGCTTTCATTTTATTGTATTATCTGAATATTACTAGTATATAAAATAAAACTATTAAGTTTTTTATCTATCATATATTTGACCACCTAATACTTAATAGATTTTATAGGTTTCAATACTTTTCCCTATTTTGTGGGGGTATTTTCTAAATGAATAAGCTATGGATAGCACATAGTTTCTAACTAAATTTATAAACGATAATTATTTTCCAATAGTGACACTTCTTCCCCTTCGAATCCCTGCCTGAGTACATCAACTAGAATCACAGACAATATTGAGTAAAATGGTAGTTAAAAGACTTTTCAACTCTGTAGCAATTTCTATAAGTCTGATGAAACTTAAACTATTAATGATGTCATACTTCAATTTACTGCTTTGGATTAGGGTTGTTGGATAAAGGACTGCGGTTGTGTTCCTGAAATCATCATTTGAAGGCCAATCACTACTTTGAAAGGAAATGTCTTGTGAATGGGAAATGGCTGCGTTCCACAAGATGTCTGTGCCTTGGTGAGGAGAGGGCTCTTACCTGAAGGATCACACATGATGGATAACCGGTTGGATGGTCCATTTCCAGAGAATGTTTGGCTCACTCAAATGCTCTTGTACTACTTTTGAAAATGTCCCTTTGGGATAATGGTGTCCTGGGAAGTTTATACTATCAAAAGCAGCAGTAAATACAACATATAATTTGTTGTTAAAGGGATTTGGAAGTTTATTTGCATTAGGTCCTTATTTCAAGCATGGGTATATGATTCATAGGGTTTGCTTTTATTCCTTGCCATGTACTCAAATAAAATGACATCATTAAGGATCATCTGAAAATAATTAGGATGGTGTCACTAGTTGGATTCTGAGGGGGAACAAATAGGCCCATTGGCAGGGAAAGCAACTGGAGGTGGTGCTGGGGAAACACCAAACCCTGGAAAGCAGAGTGCTCTGGAAAGAGCACCTGAGTGAACATCATGTTCGCAGAGGGAGGATGCTGGAGGAGTGAGCTCCCTGGAGATTTCTGACCTGGGTTAGGGAACTAAACAGGACTAAACAGGTGTGCAAAATAAAACATAAAAACAAAAGAAAATTGGTTGTCGGTCTGTGACTGTGATTAAATCCCATAATACAGAGGCAGGAGGTGCCACAACCACCAGGATCAAACCTCCAAAGCTAAAGCTAATGAGAAATGGATAATCAGAACACATTTGCCTGACTGGTGGAGAGTCCGTTTTGTGTGTGCTAAGGGTGACCCTACAAGACTTTAAACCTCAGAATGAGTTCACAGGGGCTCTTATGTGGCCAATTCTAGAAACCTGAGTCTTTCCCTTAGTTTTAGACCCAAGCTCCTGAGTGAAAGAATGACAGCTGACAGAAGAACCCGGGCTTTGAGTCTACACTAGCACAATCCTGTGACGAAGAAAAAGAGGCACTCCTCTGGGAAAAACTGGTACAAACAAGTTAGGTTAAAAGGGACAGATGACACAATGGGACAAAAAAAAAAAAAAGCAATGAATCAACACGTAGTAGAGACTTAAGAAATGGGATGACGGAATTTGACCAATGATTATGAAATCTAAAGCCACCTTGTTCTCAAGTACGTGGTGGCATCTGTGAATTCTACCTTTGCTGATCTGTCGACTCCTCTGTGCACCTCGCTCAGGGCTGGCCAATAGTCTGACCAGTAGATTGTGAACTCTGTGCTCTTTGCTCATTTCCACCATTTGGTCCTTGAGAAATGCTACGGTTGGAGTATATCCCTTGAAGCTCATGTGTTGGAAATTTAATACCCAGTGCAACAGTGTGGGAGATGGAGCCTAATGAGGTGATGATGTCCTGAGGGCTCTGCCCTTACGAATGGACTGATGTCATTATCAAGGGAGTAGGTTAGTTACTATAAGTGGGTTGTTATAAGCTTGGCCCCTCTTTCTCTCTGTGTGTGTCATCCATGCTCACTTGCCCTTCCACCATGTTATGACATGACAAGAAAGCCCTCACCAAGTGCTGGCACCATGCTCTTGGACCTGCTAGACTCTAGAACCATGAGTCAATTATACTTATTTTCTTTACATGTTACCCTGTTTGTGGTATTTTGTCATAGCAACAGAAAGCAGACTAAGACAACAAGACAGTTATTTGTTGTTTTGAAGTAACAATTCTTTTTTTTTCCTTTCCCCCTTCTAGGAAGAGAGATGAACCTTTTATTTTATTTTATTTTTTAAAATTTTTAATTTTTTTATTGGTTGTTCACAACATTACAAAGTTCTTGACATATCGTATTTGATACATTAGATTGAAGTGGGTTATGAACTCCCAATTTTACCCCAAATGCAGATTGCAGATACATCCACAATTTTACATAATGCCCAATTAGTAATTGTTGTATTCTGCTACCTTTCCTATCCCCTACTATCCCCTCTCCCCTCCCCTCCCTTCTTCTCTCTCTACCCCATCTACTGTAATTCATTACTCTCCTTGTTTATTTTCCCATTCCCCTCACAACCTCTTATATGTAATTTTGTATAGCAATGAGGGTCTCCCTTCATTTCCATGCAATTTCCCTTTTCTCTCCCTTTCTCTCCCATCTCATGACTCTGTTAAATGTTAGTCTTTTCTTCCTGCTCTTCCTCCTTGCTCTGTTCATAGTTGCTCTCATTATATCAAAGAAGACATTTGGTATTTGTTTTTTAGGGATTGACTAGCTTCACTAAGCATAATCTGCTCTAGTGCCATCCATTTCCCTGCAAATTCTATGATTTTGTCATTTTTTATTGCTGCATAGTACTCCATTGTGTATAGATGCCAGATTTTTTTTATCCATTCATCTATTGAAGGGCATCTGGGTTGGTTCCACAGTCTAGCTATTGTAAATTGTGCTGCTATGAACATCGATATGGCAGCATCCCTGTAGCATGCTCTTTTAAGGTCTTCAGGGAATAGTCCGAGATGGGCAATAGCAGGGTCAAATGGTGGTTCCATTCCTAGCTTTCCCAGGAATCTCCAAACTGCTTTCCAAATTGGCCGCACCAATTTGCAGTCCCACCAGCAATGTACAAGAGTACCCTTTTCTCCACATCCTCGCCAGCACTTGTTGTTGTTTGACTTCATAGTGGCTGCCAATCTTACTGGAGTGAGATGGTATCTTAGGGTGGTTTTGATTTGCATTTCTCTGACTGCTAGAGATGGTGAGCATTTTTTCATGTACTTGTTGATTGATTGTATGTCCTACTCTGAGAAGTGTCTGTTCAGATCCTTGGCCCATTTGTTGATTGGGTTATTTGTTATCTTATTGTCTAATTTTTTGAGTTCTTTGTATACTCTGGATATTAGGGCTCTATCTGAAGTGTGAGGAGTAAAAATTTGTTCCCAGGATGTAGGCTCCCTATTTACCTCTCTTATTGTTTCTCTTGCTGAGAAAAAACTTTTTAGTTTAAGTAAGTCCCATTTGTTGATTCTTGTTATTAACTCTTGTGCTATGGGTGTCCTATTAAGGAATTTGGAGCCCGACCCCACAATATGTAGATCGGAGCCAACTTTTTCTTCTATCAGACGCAGAGTCTCTGATTTGATATCAAGCTCCTTGATCCATTTAGAGTTAAGTTTTGTGCATGGCGAGAGGAAGGGATTCAGTTTCATTTTTTTGCATATGGATTTCCAGTTTTCCCAACACCATTTGTTGAAGATGCTATCCTTCCTCCATTGCATGCTTTTAGCCCCTTTATCAAATATAAGATAGTTGTAACTTTGTGGATTAGTCTCTGTGTCCTCTATTCTATACCATTGGTCCACTCGCCTGTTTTGGTACCAGTACCATGCTGTTTTTGTCACTATTGCTCTGTAATATAGTTTGAAATCTGGTATCGCTATACCACCTGATTCACACTTCCTGCTTAAAATTGCTTTTGCTATTCTGGGTCTTTTATTTTTCCTTGAAGTAACAATTCTTTAACTGTTAGTACAATACTCTTGACAAAAAGAATGGTATTAATTGTATTGAAATAAAACTATAGAAAACCTTTTATCTGGAATATTGAAATTAGTATCATCTGATAAGTCCATTCTTTTAGTTATTTAAGAATTATGTACTGACAACAAATACATTGAATTAGAGTAACACGATTTAGTCAATTTCTAATAGTCCACAGGATTTTACTATTCCTTAAGAGCCTTATTTTTGTACTAGCAATCATGGTATGGTACCATGTGCAAAATATGGTCATTTGTTATTTGCTTTAACTATTACTTAAATTTTATATAAATGTAAATTTTAATATGCAATTCTTAATTAGCTTACAAAGAGTCAAGAAATGTGTGATAGAAGATGAAATTTTCTTGAAAGAATTTTTCAAACGGGTTTACTGTAAAGGAGATATATTCCAGGAATGTATATGCCTCAGGGAACATTATAGTAGAAAGATCTCATTTATGACCAGACCAGTAAGCTTATTTTAACTTTGCAAATCAAAAAGAGAGCCATGCAGTGGAGGAGAAGGGAGTCCCAGACCATGTGGCTTTTTTTTCTCATGGTACCTTCTTATGAAATCTGCGTGGGTCTCATGCAAGCAAGCAAGAGACAGGATTCAATTTTCATGACATTCATAGCATATTACAGCAAAACTTAGTGGTGATTGTACAAGGTCCTAAACACTTTCCACGTACCAATCAACACCAGAACTGAAAGAAACTATGTTATTAATGCCATAACACCCACAAATCCCTGCCAAGCTCTTTGCCACCCATAAAAGAAGTTCCAACACGGCTGCACTACTGTGACATGCTTTGCTCTATGCAAATATTTTGTTTTCAATAAAAAACCCATATGTAACAAAAATGCCTAGCTTATTTTTGAAAGTCCTCTGGCCTGCCTCTAGGATAAGCAACCAAAGAGAACCCTGCAAGCACAAAGTCCCAAAGCATTTACAAGGACATTTTATGGGGGCGGCTGGTGTTTCTTCTGCAGGTGGGACTGAGGAAGTGCCATAAGGTTGAAGCATCTCTCCTCTCCTTTCCCTGATTGTTGAATTCCCTGGCACCCCCTCCTGTGTGAGGACAACTCAGATCTCTTCTTTGACCAGTGGTGGTCCAGTCTACCAGGTTACTCCTCTGCCAGAGACACCACGGAGGGCATAAGATGCAAACCAGGCTGCTCAGTATTTCCTTTAGTTTTTGCAGCATGACTTTAAGAGAAGAGTGGTCTTTATTCTCACATGGTGAAACCCAGAAGACATGTCTGTGAGCTTCTCCCAGCCTGGGGAAGGCTGATCTGCACAGGAGATGGTAAAGCTGACAACTGGTGGAAGACTTCTCTTCTGGCCTTGCCCAGTGGTGTGGGTCAACCAATTCTTATTTTTGCCTAATTTGATTTGAGCTATGCCCTGATGTTCCCTTTTGAATGAACAGTATCATGGTAGCTCTTTTTTTTTACTTGCCTGTGGCCTTAAATATTCACCTGACCTCTTAGACCTCAGTTTCCACACCTGTAAAATTGGAACCACAGGTATGTTGGGAGAACCAAATTAGCTACTATGGGTGTTTTATATGTTAAGCACATATACAATAAATATAAGAATACTTATAAAACGTAAAACCCATTCTCTGGAAACTGGGTTAGTTTGCTGCTATTTAAATCTATTCAATCTAAAAGAAAGAAATTTTTAAAAAACCTTAGAAGATGGAAAGAGATTTCCCTTGTTCTTGGAGAGACAGAATTAATATTGTCAAAATGACCATACTATCATAAGCACTATACAGACTTAATGCAATTCCAATTAAAATTCCAATGACATTCCCTATAGAAATAGAAAAAAGCAGTCATGAAATTCATCTGGAAAAATAAGAGACCCAGAATAATTAAAGCAATCCTCAGCAAGAGTGAAGCAGGTGGCATCACTATACCAGACCTTAAACTATACTACAGAGCAATAGTAACAAAGATGGCATGGTATTGGCACCAAAATAGACTTGTAGACCAATGGTACAGAATAGAGGACACAGAGACTAACCCACATAAATACAGTTATCTTATACTACACAAAGGCACCAAAACATATATTGGAGAAAAGATAGCCTCTTCAATAATGGTGCTGGGAGAAATGGAAATCCATATGCAAAAAAATGAAATTAAACCCCTATCTCTCACCCTGTATAAAATTCAACTCAAAGTGGTTCAATGACCTAGGAATTAGACCAGAGACTCTGCACCTAATTGAAGAAAAAGTAGGCCCAAATCTTCATCATGTTGGATTAGGCCCCAACTTCTTTAACAAGACTCCTATAGTGCAAGAAATAAAATCAAGAATCAATAAATGGGATGGATTCAAACTGAAAAGCTTCTTCTCAGCAAAAGAAATAATCAATGAGGTGAATAGCGACTCTACTACACACACATCAGATAGAGCACTAATCTCTAGGATATATAAAGCACTCAAAAAACTTAACACCAAAAAACCCGAATAACCCAATTAATAATGGGTCAAGGAAATGAACAGACACTTCTCAGAAGTATATATACAATGAATCAACAAATATATGAAAAAATGTTCAACAGTTCTAGCAATTAGAGAAATTCAAATAAAAACTACTCTAAAGATTTCATCCCACTCCACTCAGAATGGCAGCTATTAAGAATACAAACAACAAGAAGTGTTGGCCAGGATGTGGGGAAAAAGCACATTCATACATTTCTGGTGGGACTGCAAATTGATTTAATCAGTCTGGAAAGTAGTATGGAGATTTCTTAGAAAATTTTGAATAGAACCACCATTTGACCCAGCTATTCTACTCCTCAGTTTATACCCATAGGACTTAAAAACAGCATACTACAATGACACAGCCATATCAATGTTTACTGCAGCATAATTCACAATAGCTAAATTGTGGAACCAATATAGATGCCCTTCAATAGATGAATGGGTAAAGAAACTGTGGTATAAATACACAATGGAATATTATTGAGTATTAAAAGAGAATAAAATAATAGCATTTACGGGTAAATGGATGGTGTTGGAGAATATCGTGCTAAGTGAAGTAAGCCAATCTACAAAATCCAAAGGCCAAATGTTTTAAGTGATATGTAGAAGCTGATCCATAATGGGAGTGGTGTGGGGGAGCATGGGAGAAATGGAGGAACTTTATATAGGGAAAAGGGGAGAGAGGGGAAGGAGGAGAATGGGGATAGGAAAGATTGTGGAACGAGATGGACATCATTACCCCAAGTACACGTTTGAAGACACAAATGGTGAGAATCTACTTTGTGTACAACCAGACATGAAAAATTGTGCTCTATATGTGTACTATGAATTGAAATGCATTCTGTTGTACATGACAAATTAGAATAAATTAGAATTAGAATATTCTAACAAATTAGAATAAATAAATAATATTTAAAAATAAATCTATAGAATTCTAAGCACACACAGCAACACATATGATTTATGACCACAAAAAAGTATATATATGTAGTTTTGGTTTTTTAGCCAATCATTTTGTGCTTCTTTAGCTTTTTAGTTTTTTAAAATAACATTTTCCCAAACTTTAAACATGCTGATATATATATAAATTCTCAAAATCTATTTATTTTAGTATTCTCTGCTTGCAGAATTTTATTGAACATTCTATAAGTCTCAGCTCGGGTGTGATCTCCTGCACAAAGACACAAATCATATCACGTACATCTTTCAGAAATTCTGTTTCGTGGACATCTTTAGGAATGCTTTCTGAGTCAAAGGGGTTTTGTATCTAAATATTTATTTGCTTAGCAATATTCCCCTCACAAAAAGAACAATTTACACTCTCATCAGAAGTATATAAAACTAATTTTTTACATCAATGCCAATATTAGCCATTATCAAAATTAAAGAAATGAAAATTATTAATTTCATTTTTCTAATTTTAGTCTGAAAATATTTTCCAAGTGTGTTGATAAAGTTTATTTGGTGATTTTATCACAGCAAGGTTTTATCTTTGAGATTAAATCCTAAAATATTTTATCAGCAAAAGCCATTTTTTTTTGCCAATTAAATAATTTATTATTGAAAAGTACCAGAAAAAAAAATTAAAGGAATTTTTAAGGTGTCTGGATACAATACCAACATGCAAAATTGATGGCTTTAAATTCCTTGGAACTGTATTAGCTAAGCAGTAAAAAGAAAAAAAAAATCAGTCTTCTGTCAATGTATATAATTAACAATTAGTAGAGATGGGCACATAAAAATAAAATGTAGGTACTAAAATACACACACAGTACAATTTACACCTAATGAATTTCACTCAGGAAACATTTACTTGGTATAAACAGTGGCCACCAAGATAACCTCACAGTGCAACAGCTCAAACCAGTAAAAATGATTCTTAAACTGCTTCAGAAGATAATCTCACCCTAAACCCCAAAAAGAATCAGATAAAAACTATGAATACTCTCTATGGAGATGCACAGACTCACAAGCACACAAGCACACCCATTTACACAACTTCAGATACATGATCACATGTGTCATCACAGGTGTCACTGCATAAGAACCCTGAGTTGGTAGAAAACATGTGCACTAGATATCAGTTATTCTGATGGCATTACGATTTCCTGAGAAGTAAGTAAGAGCCATTTCTGGGAGATTGTTTTATACTTCCCATGTTCTCAGCGCTCCTGTATACATTGGAGACTTCTGCATTTATTTGCCATGAGATAGGGCTATTTTTTTTTTATTGGTTGTTCACAACATTACAAAGCTCTTGACATATCATATTTCATACATTAGATTGAAGTGGGTTATGAACTCCCAATTTTACCCCAAATGCAGGTTGCAGAATCACGTCGGTTACTTTAAATATACATAATTCTCTGTTCTGCAGTGCCTCATGTATATGTGGCATTTAAGGGAGAAGATGAATTGACGAGAAAAGAGTTTCCAGAACCATGTCCTGGAACACGCAAGAACCTCTTTATCTTTCAGAGGAGGAAAACTCATGAAAGAAAACCGAAAAGGAGGGAATGTATATATATATAAAACCAGGGTGTTAGTGGAGTTGATGTTTTAAAGTCAAAAGACAGAAAACATTCAAGACCAGTGGAGTGGTCAACCACAAGGGATGCTGCTGAGATGTTCAGTAAAGTGAGAATGGGTCAGTTACTTCTGTCTTTAGTAGGAAGGTAAAAAGGCAAAACCATTCCAATAATAATAGCTGTAATACTTTAAAGACTATACAATATTAAAAGATGAAAACTTTAATACCATAAACATAAAATGTGGAGGTGGGATGGATATAAGGCTTTGAGTATTTTCATGTCACCAAAGTAAGGTTGTTATCAGCTGAAATAGACTTTTACAGCTGTGAGGTATCTCACACAAGCTTCACTATGGCAGAGTAAACGTGTGTGTCAGAGCTGGATGCAGTGACACACACCTGTAGTCCCAGCTGCCAGGGAGGCTGATGTGAGAGGAAGCAGCACTTGAGCCAGGAGTTTGAGACAAACCTGGCAACAGAGCAAGACCCTTTCTCAAAACAAACAAGCAAACAACAACAAAAAACTACTAGATATGCAAAAGGTGAAACTAAAGAATCAAAGTATACCACTAGAGAAAAACACACAGAGGACCGCAGACGGGAAAAGAGCACAAATGATCTACAGAACAGCCAGGACGCATTACCAGAATGGCAGTAGTGTGTCCTATCAATAGTTCCCTTAAATGTGATTTAAATCCCCCTCTCGAAAGACACAGAATGGAAGGATGGATAAAATACAGGACCCAACTATATGCTGCCTATGAGAGATTTGCTTCATCTTTAAGGACACACAGAGATTGAAGATGCAAAATGACATTCCACACATGCAGACACCAAGGAAGAGAGGGAACTATCCTTGTATTAGATAAAATAGACTTCAAGAACTGTAAAATCAGACGGAGAAGGTTCTTATATAGTGATAAAGAGGTTAATTCATCAAGGGGATATAACATATACACACATATGTAATGTACATATGTATGTATATAATATGTGTGTTTGCTATGGCTTTTTTAAAAAATATTTTTTAGTTGTAGTTGGACACAATATCTTTACTTATTTTTATGTGGTGCTGAGGATCAAACCCAGCACCCACACATGTGAGGCAGGCGCTCTACCAATGAGCTACAGTATAGCCCAGCCCGCTATGGCTTTTTAAAAACAGAGATGAGAGGTGATGGATCTCTAGTGCAGGAGGAGGAGTTGGCCTTGGACAGAAGTAGAGACGTTCCCTCCACAGTAATAGGATAGAATTCAACAAGTCAGGTACGTACCATGGACAATAAGTAGATTGGGAGGGAAAATAGGGAGGCTTCCATTTTTAATAGTTTCTCTGTGCCATCTGAGGTACTTTCCTCGACTGAGAAGTATGGGTAGGGAGAAATGGCAAAGAGGGAGGAGGAAGAAAAAAGTAGGAAACAGCTCTCTGGGGAGGTGAGAAAGTGAACGTGAAGCAGACCTAGGTAATAAATACAAACTGAGAACGGAGGGCACGGTTTTCTAGTCTAACCAGGTAGCATTCAGCTACTCAGGTTCAGGGAAGAATTGGATTTTTGTTGTGGGTTTTTGTTTGTTTGCCATCTGAGCCGTGAATGGAAGGAGAGGGTAAAGATAATTAAGGCTGTTAGCCAAGAAAGACAACAATGGACCACATGACTTAAACTGAGTAAAAAGATGTCCACATGCAGATGAATATGGACTGGGAAAAGTTTTTATGCTCCATGGATTTTACATTTTCTTGAGAATAATGAGGTATGGCCATTAAGCGATGAGCTGGAATTACCAGATGGTTGTTGCTGAGTGAGATGCCTGAAACGGATGATTTCCAGACAACAAAAATGTGAGATCCGATGAGGCCAAGTAGACCAGAGTGGGATGGTGGTGGGAGGTGGAGAATAGGTGCCTGGTGCTGAGGAGTTGGAGAGGCTGAGTCTCGCGCTGTTTGGGGGTCACTGGTATGGATGTAGGACACAAGAGAATGATGGAGGAGTCAGACTGAAAAACAAAGACAGTGTCACAGGTGCATCAGCCGTCATCAGACGGGGAGGGATGCGATCGGGATTTTGGTAGATGATGACAGAAGGTTTACTGACCAGCAAGTTCAGTGACATGAACTTCCCTAGTAAAGAGGTTTGAAATAAAGAGGAATGAGATGATTGGGGAGCAGCAAGAGAGAGCATGGGAGAAGTCACCCCACCTCCATGAAAGGCATGGATGGTGTGTCCAACAGCACCCACGGAAGAGGGCCCAAAAGAAGCGTCTTGTCAGGGAACAGGAAAGAAGTGGAGGGAATTTTCAGAGAAGATGTTGAAGACATAGAGGGGTTTGTGGATGACAGCGCACAGTTCCAGGGGCGAAATGAGGATGGTTAGTTAATAAGATGGGTCAGTAGAGGAAGGGGCCCAGGGGAGGGGGGTCGAGCAAGGAGAGGTACTGGGAAATGAAGTTGACCGAATCATGTTATGTGCGTGATAGAATATTTAACCATGAATTCCACGAGTCTGCATAATTACAACACACAGATTTAAAAGAAAAAAAAAAAAAAGACAGGTCAGTTTTAGAGAGGGGGAAAAAGATAAAAGATGAACTGGAATGCTCAGGCTTCTCTGACTGATGACTTGCAGGTATGTTGTTTGGAGACCTTGGGGAAAGCAGGTAATGCATTCAACCTGCAAGGTCAGGTCTGAGGTCAGAGCTGTAACAGCTGCAAACCTCTGTTGTATGTGGTCTGACTGGGAGATGGCTGCAAGGTTCTGCAGAAAGACAGAATCTGAAACTGTTGGGGTCCCCTGCCTCCTGTAGAAATATGGTGTCTCAGACCAAAGATTGATGGAGTGAGTAAAGATATTGAGTAAGTAGCTTTGAAATGAACTTTTCTTTTCTCCCTCTGGGTTATTCCAAACCACCAAGGGATAAATGTTATTGACAATCTTGAGACATCCCAACCTCTGGGAAGACGGAGTTCCACCCTCTCCTGATTCCACACGCAGAGCTTTCTGCGTAGATCTTTCCTCCTGAGCGCACTGGCAGGAGCTCATTCCAAAATCCTTTGGGAGATCACTCTCAGAGAGCCTCTCCCTGAGGAAACACAGGCCTCTTTGTCTAGTGGATTCAGATCTTAATCTCTTTCAGACGGAGGCTCTGTCTGTGCTGTCTGCTTGCAGAAGTGGCTGTGGTAAATCACTCTTTGCTCAAGACCAGCAAGAATCAGTGAGAGAATGTGTTAAAAAGTGTGGCCAAGTCAGCCAGGAAGATATCTCTGGGTGGAGAATTCCTTCCTTTGTGTGGGAGATTTTAAAAAATGGCAATGAGAGGAAATTACAAAAGCCCAGGAGCTAATCTTGAAAATTTTAGTTCCATGGCTGAGATTGCTTGTGGTATGGCCCCGACACACTTCTAATTACACAGTCCTGGGGCACAGGCCACATGGCAGAGGTGGGCAAACAGTCTTACCTCTGCATGTTTACAGGATAGCAAAATCTTATGTTACTCATGTCTGAAAAGGCCACATCTCTGAACTCACTATGTTTTTGAAATTTTCTGTTTTAAGTTCCCAATGGTATTACTCAAATAAAGGATAAATTGCTCAACTTTTCAAAGGGCTGCTCTTTGTAAGGACCCTGACTGTCCCTGTGTTTCCTAAATTCTCTCATCATAAAATCTTTAAAATAGCCACCTCTTTTTAATTACTGTAATAACCAGACTAGTCTTGGAATCAGGTTATTCCTCATTTTGGTCTCAGTCCTGCTATATATTAGGTGAATGACTTACAATAAAGATGTCTTGCTTTGCTGGCTTTGGTCTTCTCATCTATAAGATGCAAGGATAGCCCTTTCCACTTCTAGCATCCTGAGATTCACGCAATCTCCACTAGAATTCCAAGAGGAGGGAACAGATGTGTTCAGTCCCTCTTGGCAAGGAAAACTGTGCCCCTTGGGTAATCAAAGAAATAAAAATGTTAAAAGCAATATTATTTTAACTTTTATCATTAAAATAATAAAGGTAAAGCAAATGAGCATCTAGTACTTTTTGGGGTGCAAAAATATAGACCCGATTAGGTGTTGCTGGTATGAGTGCAAAGTCAAACATCAAATATCAAGAAAATTAATATCTCAATCTCAGAAATAATTGTTTACTTTACCTATAATAAATGTATATTATCAACTACAAGGAAAGAAGCATGTGGAAGAGTAGGTAAAGAAGGAGAGGGAAAGAAGGGGAAAGAGAGGGAAGGAAGAAGTCAGCCCTGGGTCATAGGCATCCATGCATTATGCTGCCTCCTGGGTGTTTAATCACTGCTACATGGACACAGATTTTGCTTTTATGAATGAATGAATGGCAGTCTTCTGTAGAGAGGAAGTGACATGTTAAGGTCATTAGCATACATATTTTGAGATTTTTCATCTTCTAATAACATTGAATTTTGCTGAAACTTCTTCATTTACTCATTATCGAAAAATATGCACATCTATTCAATCCCGAGCACAATCCCAGGTGTGGTGGATTAGGTAGTGAAGAGCATAGATACAGTTTCTGTCCTCCTTAGCAAATATTCAGTGTTCTATGGGTAAGTGTTGAGAAGCAGCACATGGAGGCATAGAGAGCTGGGGCAGGAAAGTGCTCTTTTTTTTTTTTTTTTTTTTTAGGATTGTCATTAGGATTACTATTTGAAGTTTACATCAATCAATATTTTTAGGTTAGGGGTAAACAACTGATAAAATGGAATTTTCGAATGAGAAATGAGAAAGACTGTAAAATGCAGGAGCATTTTTGCTTTATTTTTTTTTCTTTTTTCTGGCTAGAGAAAATCAGGAATTCCATTTTTAACATGTTAAATTTGTGATGGTTATTAGACGTCAAACAGCATTATTGAATGGAATTTTGTTTATAAATGAATTGGATATATTCTGGTCTTTTATTATGGTCTTTCATTTGCTTAATACATGGTATATGACTTGGTTGTGTTTGGAGTTTAGTTTTGGGTTATGTGATAGAAATTAGGTATAATAGTATAGACTCCAGCTCTGTGGAATTTGATCTTCAATCAATAATGCATTTCCTGGTCATATGGGCATCTTTGATATATTTAAAATATGTCATTTTGGTGCAAAGAAGGCTTCCAATAATAAACTCTTCATAGGTATTCTGATTCTGGTTTGAGAAAATCTGTACTTATGTTTTTTTTTTCTATATAAACACTCCTTATATATGCTTTATATAATTTAGAGGAGACCTCCCAAACCACTCACAAAGTGTTACCCTTGAGGGTAAAGCATGTCTATGTAAAGGTGTCCACTAAGATCTACCTCCTTCAGGAAGTGTGCTCGTTCCCTCGTGGGAAGCAGGAGGAACAGAGCTAACTGCCATCCTGAAGCATTTTGCCAGAATGTGCCATTATTTTACTTCAAGTCAATCCAAAGCAAAATCTTTCTCTAAATGAGAAAAAGGGCAGCATCGTTTTCTAAGAAGTAACATCTGGCTGATGAAGTCAAGAGGAAGGATGATGGTTTTATTTTGCAATCTCAGCTCATCTTTGACATTGCCTTTCCGAACGCTGCGGACCACACCCTTTGCACACCTCACAGAGGCAACAGCTGCACCAAAGGCCTCGCCAGAGGCTGATGAATTCTGACAAGTAATCAGAGGAGTCTGAGGGAGACGGGGCGCCTCACCTTGGGAATGCAGCCTGCTCCCATGAACATGACAGCCCCATCTGCATATCTAGGCAAAGACTTGCTATTTTATGAAGGCTGTTTTAGTCAGTTTGTTGTTGTTGTTGTTGCTGTGACCTGACAACAACAGTTTTAAGGGGGAAAAGTTTATTTGTTGTTCACAATTTCAGAAGTCTCTTTCCTAGACAGTCAGCTCCATTCCTTGGGGGTAGAGGTGAGGCTCAACATCATAGTGGAAGAGTGTGGTGGAGGAAAGTGGCTCAGGACATCACACCAGGAAGGAGAGAGAGAGAGAGAGAGAGAGAGAGAGAGAGAGAGAGAGAGAGAGAGAGAGAGAGAGACTAAACTCAGCTCCCAAAATATATACCCAGAGGCTTTCCCCCAACATTTGCATAGTAGAGAGAGACTAAGCAGAGAGAGAGAGAGAGACAGAGAGAGAGAGAGACAGAGAGAGAGAGAGAGAGAGAGAGAGACTAAGCTCACAAAATATACACCCCAGAGGCTTGCCCCCAACATTTGCGACATTTGCATAGTAAAGCAAGACCCAGCCTCTTGCTTTAGTGAAGAGTTTTCTGATTGAAAGAAACTTAATTCTGCATCTTTGTCACAGGAGGGAATTTGTTAGCTCCCACAACACCAGGTCTTGGGGGATGATAGGAGGCAAGGCCAAGTCCAGGTGCTCACACAGCGTAGTCTGGTACTGAGTTTCCCCAAGTCCTACTCTGATTTTTCTGTCTTGGCTTCATTCTCAGACTTCCACATCCTTCAAGGTGAAAAACTTAATTTCAGCGGCTGTGGGTTTGTACTCCATCAGTTAAGCAGCCTCAGAGGAGTCCTCTTGCCCAGAGTTCTGGGGTGATATCCTAAATACTTTGATCTGGTGCTGCTCAAATATTTAACTCCAAACCAAACTCTCAGACCTGAGTTGGGATTTTGTACTAGAGTGGGCAACGGTTAACACTGTAGGGTTAAAGTTAGGATCATTCCTACCTGTGCTATACAGGCAGAGTTGGGTATTGTATGAATTTGCTAATATATAGCAGCTAGGGCTGCTCTTAGAGTCTGTAAACAAGTCTGGATGGCGCCTGGCAAAATGCCAGGGGGAGTGGTTTGTGAAGTAACGCCAGTGAGCCAATAAGTGTGGAGATTCCTTATTGATATATCTAGTTTATGCTAATTAAGATAAGCTGTGTGGAATGTATAAATACCGCTCCTGTCCTACAATAAACGGCTCCCACTCCTGCTGCATCAATGTACACAAGTTGTTTGTCAACACCCCCCCCCCCCCCCCCCCCCCCCGGTTATTTTGCTGCAGCTGGACTGTACTGGGAGCCCCGGGACACTCGGAGGTAAGTGACGAAAAAAAAGCTGCCCGTCCATAGATAGGATGGGAGCAAATCTGCTCGTCCCTAGACAGATAGGGCGAGAGAAAAAATGTCCATTTCGAGAAAATGGAGAAGATTGATACAGTATGTTTGAGTCTTGTTTTGTCTTGAAATGTTGTATTGTCTTTGTGATGAGAATATAGAAGGGGTGAGAAGTAAATTACTAAGGGAAGAAGGCACCCCAGTGGAACCAAGAATAGTTAGGGCATGTGTAGATAAGAGCCCAGGAACTCTGGCCAGAAAGAAGAAAGTTCAAAAGAAAAAGGATTATCAGGAAAAAAGTTGCAACAAAAGGCTATTACTGAATACTTTTCATTACCGGAGGGTGCGTGGGTCTGTGTAGTGGCGGCCACGTACTCCAGCCGAACAAGGCGCAGCAAGGCCAAGCATATCTAGTAATTTTTATTGCCTAGTTAACATAGTGGATGCCATGTCATAGGACTTCAGAGTCCATTATTGTTCTCTTAACAATACCAGTGTTTGTTGTATGATCAATAACAATTGATTAAATTTGAATTTGGGTGGTCTTAGCATCATTTTTTTTTATTAAAAGAAGTTGTATAAAAAGACAAGACATACTCCCTTCCTGTTTCTTATTGTGCATATTCCATAGATATTTTCTTTTTTGTTTATTGTGGATATTACCTGTGACATCATGAGGTTATAGCAATATCAACTTAACTTCAATCATATACAAAAACTCTACTGAGAGATTTTATGTTATTGATATCACATATCATCCTTTATTTATATCCTCTGCTCATTAACTTAAATTTGTAATTATCTTTTATGTTTTTGCCTTTTAAATCTTGGGCAGAAAAGTAGAGCTATGAACAAAAATTAGAATAATAATGATTTTAAAATTTGCACATGCATTTACCTTCAGAAGCTCTTACTATACAATATGGCTTTAAGTTACTATACCGCATAGTGTTCTTTAGTTTCAATTAAAAGCCTCCCTTAGATATATTTTTGTAGTAAAGTTTGTCTTACTGAACTCCCTCAGTTTTGCTCATCTGGGAAATCTTCATTTCTTCTTAATTTTGAAATACAGTCTTATCAGATACATAATTTTCAGCTGTTTTTCCTTCTTTCAACACTTAAAGTTGTATTCCCCCTGCCTTCTGATCTTCAAGGTTTCTACTGAGAAATCCACTGATAATTATGGATGACCCTTTTCTCTTGCTGCTTTCATGGTTCTATCTTTGTCTTTAGCATTCAATAGTTTGCACATTGTGTTTGCACCTTTCCATTGCTATAGCAAAATGTCTGAGGAAATCAACTTAGAGGAGGAAAGATTTATTTTGGCTCATGCTTCCTGAGGATACCGTCCAAGGGCAGCTGGGTTCTATTGTTTCTTGTACTGCGGTGAGGCAGCTCATTGTGATAGGGGGCATGGTGGAGCAAAACCTCATGGTGGCCAGAAAATAGGATGTAGGGGCATGAGGAAGGGGCCAGTGATAAGATATCCGCTTCCAGGGAATGTCTCCAGAGACTTACTGCCTCCCACTAGTGCCCACCACCTACAGTTTTTACCACCTTCCAATAGTCCATTCAGTTGTTATCCCATGAATGGATCAATCCATTGATGTGGTCAGAGCCCCATGATCCAATCACTTCCCAGGAGCCCACCTCTGAACATTGCCGCAATGGGGACCAAGCCTCCAAAACACGATCTTTGAGGGACAGTCCAGGTCCAGATTATGTCAAGGGCAATATACCTCTGGGTAGGCCTCTCTGCATGTATCCTCCACGGAGTCCCGGGGCTTCTTTCATTTGCGTTTCCTCATATCTAAGAAATTTTGGGTCATTATTTGTTCAAATAAAATAAATAAATTCATTGTCTTTTTCTCTTTTCCTCATCAGATTCTCACGACATGGGTATGGTCCACTTAGTGGTGTTCTGTGTGACTCCTAGACTCCTTTCACTTTTATCCCTTGTTGTTGTTGTTGTTGTTCCTTAGAATAATCATTTCAAATCAAGTGTCTTCAAGTTTGTGGACTATTTCTTCTGTCAGAATCTGCTGCTGAATCCCTCTAGTGATTCCCCTCCCCCCCCCCACCAATTCAGCTTTTGTATTTTTCAGTTTCACAATCTGTTTGGTTCTTTATGTTTCTTTCCTGAAAATTCTCATTTTGTTCATGTATCATTTTTCTTGATTTCTTTTAGTTGTTTGTCCATATTTTCACTAGCTGTTTGAGCTTATTTAAAGTAGTTATTTTCAAGTAAGTCTAATACCTGTGTTTCTTCAGAGGTAGTTTCTGCAGATTTATTTATTTATTTTTTTTTTCTGAATCACTTTTTTTTTCTCTTTTTCTGTATGTCTTGTGATCTTGTGTTAAAAACTGGACAATCTGAAAAAACAGCCCCCTTTTTCCAGTCCTTGCAGACTGACCCTGTGCAGGGGGACATCTTTCCTAATCAATCCAACATGAAGACTTGAAGTCTTCTTAGGGTTTTTGAGGTATGCATTTTTCTCTAACCTTGTGTATGTGCCTTTTTCAAATTCCCTATATATGCTTTTAAATATCTTAATTTCCCTGATAGTCTCATTCATGTTTTTGTTTTATGACTTCCACTGCTCTGTTTAATTCTTTGTTTGATAATATCTTACCTCAAACATCTATGGTTCTGTAGTTTTCAAAAGCTACACTCGTTGTTTTGTATGGCTTTCCCTAGCATGACATCCCAGCCACTTTGGAGTGTCTAAACTCCAAGTTAGGGGACTGAATCCAATCTCCCCGATGGCCTGCAGTCAGGCCAAAATATTGCGAATTTTTACCATTGTGCTTTCGTTTTAGTTTGTGAAAGTCACCGGGGATTAAGCCACCAATTCACCTACTCCGTCTGCCTGGTTGGGAATTTGCGTCACTGCTGTGGATCTTTGACTGATTTCTACAGATCCTATAAAGTTATTTTCGATGGTTTCTAGGCATTTATTTAATATTTTCATGGTGAACAAGGCTCCTGAACTTCTTGCTGACATTTCTCCTTGTACCCCCTTTTAATGTAATGGAAACTTAGGCCAAAACATGTGATATCTGAGAACTGAGGCGTGTTCTTGCCAAAGCGAGATCTCAGCTGGGCTAGGATCTGGAGTGGATGTTCTGCACACCCGTGGGGGTACTGTGACTCCTACTTTGAATTGTTAATATGCAATCCCATCAGGGCCTCTGAGAACTGGAACTGGAGCCTCTGCCAACCGTCTCAAGAAGACTTCCTTTGTCAGGCCTTATATTTTCCCAATTAGCATTGACTGTAGACTTTCTGTTAAAGATGAAAAGATTAGTACGGGATAGGAAAGGTAGCAGAATACAACAATTACTAATTGGGCATTATGTAAAACTGTGGATGTATAACCGATGTGATTCTGCATTTGGGGGAAAATTGGGAGTTCATAACCCACTTCAATCTAATGTATGAAAATATGATATGTCAAGAGCTTTGTAATGTTGTGAACAACCAATAAAAAAAAAAAAAAAAAAAATAAAAAAAAAAAAAAAAAAAAAAAAAAAAAAAAGATGAAAAGATTAGATAAAGTTGGCTGCCATTGTAATTGTTCCCCTGACCTTTTTCTGAACACGGGAAGTAGGTCCATCAGTTCAGATTTATGTCAATTTACAAACCAGAGTGGATTATTGCCTACTAGGTGTCATGCAGAGGAATTAGCTTTTAATTGAGGTGACCCAGAAAGGGAAGCTGTTTCAGCAGAGACCTTCTGCCCCGATAAATTGGCTTTTAATGACCAATTTCCTTTCATGTCAATTCACTAGAGGTGGTTAGGTTCAGGAATCTTTTAACCATCTCTAATGCTGGACAGTAAAGGCAAGAGAAAGGATAGACACTAATTAAATTTGCTTTTGTGACAGGGAACTGAGAATGCCAAAAGTCTGCTAAAGAATGCCAGAAAGGGAAGGAAACTTTGTGTGCTGTTAAATAATGGAACATCTAAGCCATTAAACCGTTGACCTTGGAGTTCCCTTATTATAGAATAGCTTATACCACTAGGACTTATAAAACGACTGTGGACACAGGCTCACTAGAAAGGCCTATCATTGATGACAGCTGTATGCCTATGTGCCTCCTGATTTTGGAAAGTGAGTGTCCCCTCCCTCTTTGTTTGGATATTCTGAGAAAATGGGTATTTACTGAGTTGTCCATTTAAGAGTTCATAAGTACCATTTTTTTTTTTTTGGCTGACTCTTTCATAGTTACAGTTTATGTTGTGAGATCATCAGGTAATGACTGTCCACATTTAAGGAAGAAGAGGGTTCATTATACTAGAAACACAGCCTAAAATAAACTCTACAGAGTTATTTAAGTTCAAATCACTTTCTTGTACTGACCCCTCATGTGACTTGTATTAAAAGATGGCTCAGCTTGTAGTGAGAACAGCTTACCAAATGGAACAGTTGATAAACACACTCATTAAACAAGGAGGTAGCAGGTGTAAGTAGATAAGGGGCAGTCTTTCTTTGATGTCCTCACCATTGAAGTGCAATTTTTGTTTTTCTTCTAACACATTTTAAGTACACAGAATAATTTTTGAAAATTTTTAGTAAGCTTTTGAAGAGAAAATTCAAAATGAGTATACGTTAGTCTTCTTGAAGAGCATTATGTTTCACAATTTTCTTTGGAAATATTTTAAAAACTATTGCATGGGTCAAAATAAACAAACTTTTACCTGAGTCATGGCAATGATAAGCCAGGATTATAGTAAAAAAAAATTTCTCTGTTTGACAGGGAACCTGAAGGCAAGCAGACGTCAGCAGATGGTGTCAGGTTCAGGACCAACTCTATGGACCCCAACTATCTCTTGAAAAACGATTTTATTTTGATAAAGATAGAGTCGGCTCTTTACATTGGCGAACAGAGTCATCATTGCAATAGCTAATCACAGGGGACACGTCAGAGTGGAAAAATAAACATCAATTTCCTTGCTAAAATCAGACTGTCTATTCCGTTTTGTAAAGGAAAGCCAGTGACCTCTAGAAGGGAGTGTTTTACTCATAACTACTTCTTTCTGTTAATTTCATATTACAAACTTTTAGATTTAAACAAAATCAACATATCCCCGGCACCACCCCCCTAAAAAAGATTAGCATATAGGGAAATAACGCTGTGTTTTAAAAGTCTGTTAGTGTCTTGAAATCAAGGGGTATCAGAAAACTCAGAAGCCAGTCTCCCCTGAGGTTGAGCAAATGTGCATTTGGTAAATGGGGGTGGGGTGGGGGCTCTTCTTTCCTGCCTTCTCTCACCCAGTAGGTTCCTGGGGTTGGGAATAGAGATTCACGACACCAGTAGAAATCCAAATGCATTTGCTCCCACAGAAGTTTCCATAACAAGATTCCCGAGGCCAGTTGACTGCTGCTAACCGTTCGTTTCTGTTAAACGAAAATTATCTTTAATTTATAAGCCTTTGTAATTTTCTACCTATATTCAGATCCATTTACCTGAAGAAATTTTTTTTTTTCTTTCAGGATTAGTGCTTTTGCTGCTCACATTCAGGAAAGCAATGGAGGAAATGCAGTGCTTTTTTTTTTTTACAGCTCCCAGGTGAGTTATTTTAAAACAAGAAGGTTATGTGCAGGAAACCTCCTGGTGGGAGCCTTTACTTGAATGTTGCAAGGTCTTTGATCTCTCGCCTCACTGCTGAGAATGAGGAGCTGTTGCCCTCAGCTCCTGCTGGCCCAACTACGTCTTCAGCCCTAGCACTATTTTGATACCTGTGGTTTCCTTGGCCTCTGGAGGTGCTTGCAGGTAGGGAGGGTGAAGGAGCAGGGAGTAGACCTAGAAGATTTGTTTTAGGTGTGGGATTAATGACTAAAAAGTGTAAAACTCTTAGACCCAGGTTTCTGGCCATTTGTGCCTACAACCTAATGAGCTTTCAATACTACTAACCAGGAGTGTGTCTTCTGCAGAAATTTCAGATGAAAGCGAACAAATATTTAAAATATACAAATATTTAAAATCCAGCAAAAAAGAATAATAAAATTAACAACACTAAATGTGCTAAATAATGATGAATAATAAAATGTAATTAAGAAGACTAGTCAATCAAGCCTTTCTAAAAGCCAAATCTGTGTCAAGAATATATAAAGTAGAATTACATAAACTCACTTAAAATAATGCCAGGAAATAGTATTTATTAATTTTTTCCTTGTAAGTCAAGTAATACCTTCAGCTCTTGTTTACATGTGCTTGGGTTGGAATCAGCTTTCTGTGTTGCAACCTGAAGTGGTTAATGGAAGCCAACTGGACACAAAAATCCTGCCCGGGAGGAAAGGAGAACTTTCTTAATTAGATCCAGGGCCCAGGCAGAGTAATGGACATTGAAGAGAGGCCGATGAGGTGGTCACCTCACATGAAGATGAATGATCTCTTGGAGATGGAGACAGGGTTGTTTCTCTTTGGTTTCATTGCTGTAAGTTAGGAGAATTCCCAGAATTTTCAAAATAATGTTCTCTACCTCGGCAGTGATTTCTAGAAACCGCAGCTTCAGCTATCTTTTGCATATAATCCTGGCTCTGCTGATTTTGCAACTCTGGAAATTTGTCACACAAGAAAAATATGTCTTTTAAAGGGAGCTGGGAAACTTTTAGATGGTTTCATAATGCAATACCAGGAGCAGAACACAAAGCTGTTTGTTACATAGACTTTTTTTTAACTTCAAGAGTTTATTGGCAGCAATATTTTATTCTTCTTCTTTCACTGACAGTAAACAATATTTAATTGTTTAGATTTAGTCTTAGAATGTCTAATATCAATTTTGAGGACTTTGAATTCTTTTCAATACTGTGCATTGTTCCCTCGTTTGTTCTTTTTGTGTATTCCTCACAAATCCCTGTCATACTGTTCCCCTAGATAGAACAAACCTCATCCTAGGTCACTGGGCTGCTGCGGAGTCCATTGTCTCCCAAGTTGGCTGATGTCTGACTGACTGTGATACATATAGGAATAGAGAGTTTAAAATACACACTTAACCCTAGAAGAATTAGTTCAGTAAATCAAGGGGGGAGAGAAATATGCATATACATTTTGAAGTGTGTCTAAGTGTGTGCAACTAGCAGGAAAGACTTTTTTTTTTTTTTTAAATTTGTTCTTTTTAGATACACAGGATAGTAGAGTATATTTTGACATATGACACATACATGGAATATATCTTATTCTAATTAAGACCCCCTTCTTGTGGTTGTTCATGGAGTCACACTGGTGGTGGATTCATATATGAACACAGGAAAGTTGTGTCTGATTCATTCTACTGTCTTTCCTATTCCCTTCCCCACTCCTCGAAAGATTTTTGGTGGAAACAAAACAAAACAAAATACCCCCAGAACTCTTATTTTTGAATTCCCTAAAGCAGCTGGAATGTGTTTGGTGGGTATTTGACTGAAGCTTGTTGAAGGAATTCCACACAGTGAAATGTTAAAAGGCATCGGACCATAAACTGCCATCCGGTAGGTTTGTTGTTGGGACACTGAATTCAGAGTGTTTTGACAGAAGGTCAGGTTCCACGTTAATCCTCTGTTTCCAACCTCCTTCTATTTTCAGCTATTTTCATTTGGCTACCCGCATCTCTCAAGAGCTCAACTCCTTCTACTTCTGTTTCATTGTTCTAGATAGGTTCTTGTACTTTAGAAATGCTCAGCAGAGTGCTTTTTTAATTCACTGTTTTCCCAAGTAAGATTAATTTTCGCATTTCCCACAGGTTTAGTTTTTATTCTGCTGTATTATATAAGTAGAAAAATATACCAACAATCAGTATATGAGGTTTTGAATTTCAAGAGTAGACGCCAAGTTGATGATGTAACAGGAGGAAAAGTTGTCTCACACACACACTCACACTCAGACAAATACATACTCACACACATATACATATACACACTCATATGAACGTACATATACATACAAACGCACTCACAAATACACACACACATACAAATACACACCCACATTCATACACTCATACAAGCACATACACATGGGAATACATACACACATTCTTACAAAAACAAACACACATACATTCACACACATTCATACATACACATACAAACGCACATGCTCACACACATACACACTAACAAACATCAGTGATGTATTTTATGAAAACTTGTAGGTAGCTAGCTCTCCCCAATCAAATAGTTAGCAAGCTACAGAATCTGGAAGTGGGCAGATCAAACTCTGCTACTCTCAGTGGGTTTGTCTGATTTATATATTTCCTCTAGTCTTAGACCCAATTTTTCTTGATTATTCCCCATTGAAGCATTTAGAAGTTTTTAAAATAAGATAAAATGACTTATTTCTTCAACACCGTTAAGTTTGTGACTTGGCAAATGATTAGCTCTTTGGAGAAGGTCGTTAATTCCATTTCAAAAAACCTCTTAATGGGCTCATCCCAGGAAAAGTGATGATTCTTTCTAGTGTACTCAGTGACCTTAGGGATCTTATATATTATATTCTACTAAGTGCATCTCAATTGGAAAGGTTTTAATACAGTTGATTGCACAAAAGAAAAGCCCATACATATAATATTTTACTAATGCCACACAAGAGAGGAGAAGATGGCCAAACTTTTTGCCACTGGATGAATTTATAAGGTAAAAGAAAATTATTTAAGTAGATCATCAAAAATAATAAAGTAAAATAGGAGCTGGCTCAGGATCAGCCACGTGGTCCCCTAGGGGACATGCCCTCTAATTCCGGCAGGACACTCACCAAGCTGCCGCCTTCTCCTTGTTGGAAGGAACTTGCTCTTCAGTCTCGTCCGCCATACTCTAGGAGTTGGCCTTTCACTCCAAAGATGCCTCCGACTGCTCTCCTTTTCTCATCCTCCATCCTCTCCCGAGCCACACATGCAGTTTCAGAATAAATCTAGGACAAAGGTTTAAAATATTTTTCCTTTTAAAATAGATGAATTCATCTTAGTGACTAAATAATTTTGATTTTTGAAAAAACTGTCTAATGGCAAATTAAAGAGAAAATAACTTTTTTAAAAAAAATAAAGAATAAATAACTTTTATTTTTTAAATAAAGAAGTTTCTGGGAAATATTATATCTCAGACTCCAACCTAGAGAGTATTGTGGAGAAATAGTCTCTGGCATAGACAGACTTTGAAAAGTGGTCATTGAACGTCCTTGGCCCTCATCTTACCTGGCACATGGCATTTTTCCACACTCTTGTCTGTAACTCTGTCTGACAGTCCTCTCCTCGCTCTTGCTCATGTCTATCCATGATTTTCCGGCAGAGCTCTGGGGCTCGCCACCTGCTCCTCTATTTTTTTCTTGCCTCATTTTGTTTCTTCTCATTTTTCCATGGTAGAGTTCTCCAGGACAAAGGGTCCTTTCTGTCTGCCACCGCACATCCACTCTCCCTGCCCATGTCCACTGGCTCTAGTCACTCCCCCCGACCCCTCCTCTGAGCTCCCGACACACATTTCCATTTTCCCAGTGCAGATAGTAACTTGCTGAACCCTCACACAATTCATGTTTGTCAGGTTTTGCTCATCTTGTACTCCCTCCACCTCCCATCCCCACATCTGTGTCCTTCCTGCATAAATTACCCCAGATAACAGAATGGTGTTGTCTCCAACATCTTTCACGCCCTCATTCTCTAGACCATACCTGTTGGGTTTTCTCTTTTCCTTATGACCACTCAACACTTGTCACCAGGCCCTTAAAATCGTCTCTTCCCTATCCCCCCCCCCGCCCCAGTTTCTTTCTTCTTCAACATTCCGCTAAACAGATAATGCCTTATTCCTTTATTAAGTAGAAAAATTATATTAATCCTTTACCTAAAAATACTGGAGTGACTTTCAGTCACTCAGAAACCTGAGAAAGTAAAACAAAAAAAACCAAAAAAAACCCAAAATGCTCTTCCTACAAGAACTTCTAATCTGCAGCTCTAATCTGGTGGACCAGCTTTGTCTTCTACAGGTCTACAGGGTCTCCCCCTCTGAAGCATGTAAATCACAGCAAGGATATTGATGACTCCTTGCCAGTTCCTTGATGTGGAAAGACTTAAATGTTCTCTGTTTGATTAAAGCCTAGTTGTTCAACAGATCCCTGAGGGAAGGTGCACCTTGGTGGTGACTTCCCTTAATCCTCTTTCATTCCAAGTGCTGGCCCAGGACTGCTTCAAGAGTACAGAAGATTCCCAGCTCATCTCATCTGTAACGAAGATGAGATTTGCAACCTGTAATGAAGATAGATTTGCAACCCATCAAGCTGACGTAGCTGCTGTGTGACCATGGGTGGGACATGTGACTTCAAAAGAGATCTAATAATAGACCACTTAATAAATTTGGGAGGATTAAATAGAAAAAAAAATACGTAAAAGGACTTGATAGATCATAGCATTTTGTAAATCTCTTGTTGTTCATTGTCCAAAAGGTTTGGTTTGATGTTTCTTATCCATTTGAGAATCAAAAAACAAATGAAGTTAACTTTACGACTGCCAGAGAGGCAGGTCTTCTCCCCACTCTGGATTTGCATGAGGAGAGATTTTCCTGGCTTTCTGCACCTCTTTATGTCGTCTGAGAATATGGAATGAATTATCTGATGGAGAAACCTCACAATATCACTCTGTGAGCCTTCTGAACTCAGCTTCACCCAGCCAGAGGACCTAAAGCTATGTCCTACATACAACACGGAGCCTAGCAGTGAACACAGGTGATATTTCAGTGTTAGGCCTCATTTTTATTTTCAACTTTTTAGAATCCCAGTGAGAAAGAAGGGAGCTGTTATTAAAGTATTTTCACGTCTTCCTGGTTAAATATGGTATAGCCAATCCATCATAGTATAAGCACTCACAGAATTATGCTAAAGATCTAGTGATCTAAACAGTTACTCTCAGAACAGTGAATGAACAGTTGGCTATTGTTGAAATGGTATTATTATTATTATTTTATTATTATTAATGAAAATAGTTTGATCCAGGTTTGTGTCTTTGCCTCCCATTTTTCTGTTTAGTCCTTTTAGCTAGCAGGCTTTAGTTTGAGTGACTTTCTCATCCCTGTATTTCAGACATAAAAATAATGTATGTTACAAACAACTCATGGAGCTGTGTTTGCATTGAGAATGAGATTAGCTTCAACTAGGGGACTGTTTGAGAGACCAACATTCCTCTGCTGTTGTTTGTCTTCTAAATTGACTATGCAGTCATTGTTACAAACTTGTTTTTAAGTCAAACTGCCAAATTTTACGACTCTAAGATTTTCTTTTATCTTGGTGAATCTAAAATAAGTTCATGAGACAAATGTTTCCATTTTGAAACTTGATTTTATGACCACATTGGTTTGTTCATGATCATCTCATGTTAATATTTTATATTTCAGAAATTTGAAAGGTAGTATTTTTTTCTCCATCAGAGAGAATGTATAGCAATATCTTTTAGGATAGCCATACATTTTTAGTTTGTGCTATTCTTTTTGAGATATCTAGTATGGGTAAATAAAATGAAAAGCAAATTGTGCTATAAGATGCTTAAAAACACTGAGATATATGGATGTTTCTATTCTAAAAACTCTTTCCTGTTTATCATTTATTGTAATTTATGTTCTTCCCATTATTGTCAAATTATTTTTTCATGTGGACTATTCTTTTTCTAGGCATGAACATCTACTTAATTTCACAAAGTGACAGAAAGATAGTTTATGTCATTGGCTATATTTTGCTTTGATAACCATTGTGACTCTTTTAGCCTACTGGATTAAATTTTTCTGTCATACTGGTCATTGCAACCCTCACAGTGCCTTGACTATATTGGAGGCCCATTTAAAATTTGGAGAATTAAATATGAAGCTTTCTATTAGGTTATTAGAGTTAGAATTAGTGAGTACTAGGACTACTACATTTTTATATACTTTAAGCCAGTAGTCTCCACTGGGGATGATTTTGTCCCCAAGGGAACATTTGGTAATAACTAGACTTTTTCATTGTCTCCAATGTGTTTGTGGGTACAATAATATCCATCGAGTAGAGTCCAGGATGTTGCTCAATATTCTGAAATGCACAGGACAACTCACCACCATAGAGAAGGATCTCACCCACATATCAATGAGGTTGAGAAATACTGCTTTAAACCAGAAAGGTTATCCACAAGAATACCTACCTGGGCCAATGCCACCCTGTATGACTAATGATAATCAAGAAGAAGAAAGAAGTATCACTTAAATGGGTCCAGCATTTCATCAGAGAGGCAACTATTATCTTGGGGGATTCTGAAATCAGAAATTGCTTTGAAGATTTTTCTAGAACTATTTCTTTTTTTATCCTGGTGTGAATTTTATTAACCTCATAGTTCATCTCAACTCACAATAGAAGTTCAATAGAGGAATAGTTCACTTGCTTTAAAAATTTGGTTTAATATTTCATACAAATGGCAAACAGATACCAACTTTGCATATATTTTTAAAAAGTAGTGTAAATGTTTTCCATAGCCAGTGTTTAACTCTTAAATATATAACCATAGAATAAAACGCTCCCATGAGAATATTTAGTTTTTTATTATTTAAATATTATTTTGCAGTTGAGAAATCAAATGTAAAGGGCATGACAAGGACAAAGATGTAGGGAATAATGCTCTTTGCTTTTGTCTAATACCTCAGATATCCATTTACTACCTCATCAATCATAGGCAAAATATGGTACTGGGAGAAAACTGTCAGTATAACTAGGTCAAGACTCAGAGAAAAACTATGATAAAAATGTAAAGTTTTTACCATTTTTTTTCTCTTTGTTCAACAAAAGGCATTGTATGTAATTTTTCTAGTCCTCTTCCTCCATTAAAAACTGATGATGAAGATGTTCCCAACATACATAGGTGGAGAAACTGGTTTGGGGAATCAGATTTAATTATGTGTGTGATTTTGAAAGCTAACACACTGTAAAAAAGTATGAATTATTGTTTAATAAGAACCCACTTGAGTTTTGAGGACAGAAACAAAGTTTTTGAAACCTTGGGAAGTCTCTGTTTTTCTGGCAATATGACTATAAACAAAATTTTCCTCTGGAAGATTCTGGTAGCTGCTGAGTTGGGTCACAGTCTTTGAAGGTAAAGTAAGTTGTTTGTGAGGAAAAGTTGATAGAAAATGCGCTACTCCTCCCCTTTTAAACTTCAAAAATCAGAGTCTAATTACAGATATCTTTTCCAGATTGAACCACCACCAATTTAACCAAAAACATGTGTGTGTAACAAAAGAACTCGTAAAAGGAACATTTGAGGTTTCACATGGATTTCTGCAAAAGACAAACACAGTAAAATCACAGAATTGGCTGATGGACACTGTGCTGTACTAAAGCTGTAAAGATTTTTATTGAATCCTTGGGGCTTATAAGATCCATTCATCCTTTAAGAGAAACGAAAGGTCTTAATCCACAAAGGATCTTTCCACTGCTTACCAGACAAACAGATCCTTCCACCTTGAAGGGCACACAGTCTAGAGCTTTCTGGAACCCAGTGTGATCTGCACATCTGTTCTCCATTGAGACTTGCATCAGATGTACCTTGGAGAGGTGTTAGCCCTGTCACTTGGTATATGACCTAAGAGAATATTGAGCACTTAGAACTAGGGTTATTGTAATATGTTTCTTATTAGGAAATAGCTCATTTTGCAACTCTTATCCCAGAAAGATGCCCACCAATGCCAAGAATACTAAACAGATACTTGTTGGATCACCAAACAACGTGAGTTCAATTGACTTGTATTCAAGGTGAATGTGCTCAGGACCAGACCTCTGGAGACATTTATTGACCAGGAAGAATGACCCATAGAGATACATTCCAAATCCCTTGGGGAAGTCCTCAATGTTTTGGGTGATATTAAGAAAAAAATATTCAATATGTCGAATTCAATAAATACTTTTTTTTCCCTGGGGAAGCCTAGTTACATACTTCTATTCCTTTGTCTCTTCTCACCAACTGTTAAGGAGAAACCCTTGAGAAGTTGAGCAGACTAATACACTAGAGAGACCATGAATCTTGAAGGCTATTCATCTAGATGGGATAGATTTGCAATATCTGTTACAACATTACACTTGAAGACGAGGAGGGGGATTATTATGCCAAATGTCCTTTGGGATAACTGGCGGGAATAAAAGGAGCCTATCTGTAAATAATTACTTGTCTCTTTTATAAATTATAGGAACCCAGGATATCCACATCCTGAGTTCTGAGCACAACAGACTCTTCTGAAACAAATGGGACATAGACTTGTGAAAGAATAGTATTCTTTTTCCTTTTGCTAGCTTTACTGAGGTGTAATTGATTTTAAAAAGTATTTATTTGAGGTTTCCAGCATGATGATTTGATATGTGTAAAAGCTGTGCAATGATCATGACCAAAATCAGGTTAATTCACACATCTGACATCTCACATAGTTGCCTCTTATTTTTGGTGAGAATACTTAAGTTCTCCTCTTTCTTAGCAGATATCAAGTGTACAAAAGCAGGGTGTCATTAACTATAGTTACCACACTGTACCTCCAATCACCCCAAATTATTTATTGTGTAAGTTCAAGGAATTTGGGGAGTTCATTCATATTCTCCTATAGTGAGAATAAAAGCAGTTGTGAAACTATCATTTCTGTAACCAACAATCAAACTAGGAAAGATAACTAATTTTCTGGTAAACATTTCTAAAAGTGGCAGTTGATAAAAGAATTCAAAATAATTCTCCATAGACTTAAGCAACAGCCTGACTAAGGTACAGAAGCAGTACCAATGAAAGAATTATAATCAATAAAATCTTATGAATATTTACATTCCTTAATTTGCAGAGATGTGGGTCAATGAAATGAGAAGGAATCCCCATGGAAAGTTTTAAAAATCCTTACATACTTAGCACTTCCACACCAGCATAGGACCACTGCTAAAGTGTAGGAACGGTCAGGGTTTCTGGTGTCCTGGCAGTGTGTGGAACTGGGAGAAGGGATATGGCCATGCTCCTGCTGGGTGGAGTGTGCCCTTCAACTTTAGGTAGAATTTTGGGAGAGAAAGCAAAGTCCAGGTCCCCTTGATGATTGTGTGCAATCAGCTAGGCTTTTGCTGTGGTCAATTAATAGGTAAGACTTTAAAGGAAACAGAGGGAAGCTCCTAGAGTCAGAGTGTTGCTTGAGTGGGTAAAGACAATTGATCCAATAGCAAGTTAAGAAAGAATGGTAGAGAATTCACCCAGGTGATACTGGAGCTTCATATCTGGGCTTCATATCTGGGCTTTATATCTGGCCTCGGCAAGGGAGGAAGCAATGGCACAGCAACTATGCAAAAAAAAAAATGTTTAAAAGGACAAAGGAAAGGACAGAGAAAAGCAGGAAGAGAGGAAAGATGGAAAGGAGGAAGGAGGGAGGGAAGAGCAAGAATCATAAAATGGACTCAGTGTGGAAGAAAATACCAACCAAGGGAAAGAAACATATTTCCACAAGTGTCAGAGAAAATCCAATGAGATAGGCCTTAAAGATGACATCTGTTAATGAAGTAGAATAATGCAAAAATGGAAACCATAGAATAAAAAGATAAAATTGAGAATGAGAATAACATTACAGAGCAACCAAGTTGATCAGAAAGGGAAAGGAATAAAATTTCACTAATAACTAAGACCAATGGATGGTTGAAGAAAAGAGGGATTAACTTAAAAAAAAATACTTGGAGGTAAATGAGAATTGCAAGCAGCATACCAAATTCTGGGACATTTTTGAAGGCAGTTCTAAGAGTAAAGTTCATTGCATTGAACTCATTCATTTAAGAACAGAAAATCATCAAATAAATAACCTAAGTTTACATCTTAAAGCCCTAGAAAAAGGAGAACAAATCAGCACCCAAAGCAGAAGACAGTAAATAATTAAGATCAGAGCCAAAATTAATAAAATTGAAACAACAACAACAAAACAATTCAAAAACAAAAAGTTGGTTCTTTGAAAAAAATAAACAAAATTGATAAACCCTTAGCCAAGTTATAAAGAAAAAAGGGAGAGAAAACTCAAATTACTACTAATAATTAAAATAGGAAATAATAGTTTCAATAATAATGCTACCAATAATAACTAGGTTAGTAGCAAGAAAGAGAAAATCCTTGAGATAACCGCAGTGAATTCAGAGAAAAAAGACAAGGAATAAAATAATATATATGGCAGAAATGGTCCAACATGGGTATAATTGGTCTCCTTTACTTAGGGGACTGAAATAATAAATAAATACTTATCATGATATAAAATGAAATGCTTCCCCCAAATGAAGGAAGAAATGCACTGTAAATTAAAATGGCATATGATATATAGGAAAAAGTTATGCAAACTTCATTCCAAATAAAAGCAAAGATCCTCAGGATCTGAAGGCCTGAGGTGACGGTGACATGTATCTCTGTTAGATCTCTGAGCTCATGTTCTTCCTATTCCTGACAGTACCCACTCTGCTCTGGCCACACTTGCTTCCTTGCTGTTACTAGAAACACTTCTTTTCATCTGATCTTCTTTTGTATTGGAAGTCTCCTTGCCGGATATACACATGCCTGGATTATTTACCCCATCAATCATTTGTTCCAATACTGCTTACGTTATTCAACTTTTCTTGTCCAAACTTTCTGCTTGGTTTTCTCCACAGTAACTACACATCTTCTGATGCAATATGTGACTTGCTTTTAGTTTCTGTTCCCTTACTATGTATGTGCTCAGAAGGCAAGATTTTATTTCTATTAATTTATTATTTTTTTAATTTTCTATTCTTAATGCTAAGAAAAATTGCTAACATATTATAGGAGATTGATTAGTATCTATTACATAAATGATGTTTGGAGATTACTGAACCAGCAAAGTCATCTTCTGTCAACTAGAAAAAAATGAATAAAAGGAGACATTAAAGTCTCCAGAATGAGGATTGCTTGGGCAGTGGTGTGCTGAGCCTGGCTGCATAGTTCACAGAGCCATTGGTGTACATCTCTTCTCAACTCCCTGTTCAAGGACATCAGATGGCCCTTCAGAAACAGCCTGGGAGGATTTAGACCATAGAAATGAGAAAATGCTACAAGTGAGATTTTTTTTTTTTTACCCCGGAGAACCATTTACTCAACCTTTAACAAGGCAGGAATATAAGGGAAATCATATTTAGAACCAGAGAATTGACATTTGCTTATCTCTAATTGGTAAAGATCATTTCCCATTGCTGAGTTTCAGTTTCCTTAACTTTAAAGTGGGACAGAGGACACCCACAACAAGTAGTTTGGAACAAAATACAAGGGCGTGATTTGGGGCTTCCTGAGTGATTCTCACTTAACCTCTCCCTACCCACCAGCCATCCTCTCCACTCCCCACGCACCTGGTCAAGCTCAGTAAAAACCCTCCTGTGTCCTGCCTGGAGGTCTGGGTTTCCATGCAACAGAATTTATTTGATATATACTGCCGCACCAGCTCCTAAAATCATTTTGTTCATGATTTTTAGTAATTTTGTAGGTTATACTTCTCTAATTTTGGTATCAAAGTTATGCAAATCTCATTAAATAAGATGAGCATTCTTATCTTCTTTGAAAGAGTTTTTATAGGATTGAAGTTATTTCTTCTGGAAAATTTGATACAACTTGCTTGCTTCTGGGTTTGGTTGGTATCTGAAGGCTTTCTTTCTTCCTTTCTTCCCTCTCCCTCTTCTCCTCCCTCTCCCTCTCCCTCTCCCTCCCTCCTAGGACCTCCTCCCTCTCTCTCATTCTCCCTCCTTCCTTGTCCCTCCTCCCTCTCCCTCTCCCTCCCTCCTTGTCCCTCCTCCCTCTCCCTCTCTCCCTACTCCCCTCTCTCCCTCCCTCTCTCTCTTTCTCTTCCCTTTCCCTTTTCCTCCCCCTTTTGTTGAACTGGGGATTGAACCCAGGTCCCAGGTGCACTATACCACTGAGCTATACACTGAGCTATACCTTTTCTTTTCATTTAATTTTGAGACAGGATCTCATTAAACAGCTCAGGGTGGCTTTGAACTCGTGGTTTTCCTGCCTCAGCCTTCTGAGCCATTGGAATTATAGGTATGCACCACCGTGCCTGGCTATGACGGATATATTTCTAACTATTGATTCAATTTATTTAAAAGTAATAACAATATTTGGGTTTTTTAAAATCTTGATTCAGTTTTTCTGATTTATATTTTCCCAAGAATTTGTATATTTTATTGAGTTGTCAAGGCCAAATGAATATTCATATTTTCCACTTTTAAAATTTTATTGGTCTTTTCAGAGAACTTGTGTTAGCTTTATTTGATATCTCTATTAAATTTGTATTTACTATTACAAAAATTGCTCTATTCCCCCCTAAAACCTAAAATTAATCTATTGTTTTTTCACTAATATCTTTGTGTTATGAATATTTAGCCTTTTATTGTATTTTTCTAATTAGCATTAATGAATTCAATTAATTTAAATTTTTAAATATCAACATTTAAGAATATACATTTACTTAACAGCTTAGCCATATCTCACAAGTTTTGGGGGTTGTTATTCATTATTACAGTTTTAAATATCTTGATGTTTCTATCATATTTTTTCTTTGTGTTGTCAGTCATTTAAAATGTGATTTAAAATTTTTCAAATATGGAGATGTGGTTAAGTTAGTTTGATGTTTAATGTTGATTTTTAAATTTAATTTTCTCTTTGTTTTCCTGCATATTAAACATTGAATTTCTAGCATTCTAATGGTTAGCCTTAAAGGTTATTATGAATAATTTGTTTAACACAGTCTAAATTTAATCATTATCTTTATACTCCTCTCACATAATACTAGGACTTAAGAAGAGTTTAGAGCTAACCAATAGCTTCTTAAATATTATTTCTATTGAGTACATTATTTAAAGTTCTAAAACTCAAATGATGTTATTATTGTTAGAAACGTGTTTATAATTTTATTTCTTTACTACACCTTAATCTTCCTGGTGAAATTATTTTTTTGTCATTATTTGCTTTTTATTGTATTATATGTTATTGCATATTATCTCTTTTTTTGTTGTTGTTGGAAAGGGTCTTCTTTGATTTTGAATGGCAATTTAGCCATGTATAGAATTCTTAGTTAATGGCTATTTTCCCACAGCATTTTAAGGATTTTAATCCATGATATTCTGTGTGTCATATTACTGTTGAGAAGTCCACTATGTGTATAATTAAAGATAATTCTCAATTAATCTCTCTTCTTTCTGATTATTTTTGCAATCTTCTCATGGTCAATATATGCAATTACTCGGTGTCATAAATATATTCATTTATAAAGAGCCCAATATGTTTTATATGTTAGAAAGATCTTTTTCTTAGTTCTATGAAAATTATGTAGTGTTTGGTTCTTAATCTTTCCTTTATTATTATTTCACTTAATTAATACTTTTGATATATCCTCAACACATCTGGAGTTATTCCAGGTACCACTAAGAGAAGAACAAAGCAGAGAACACCTCTTACACTATGGATGGTTAAGTCCTGCCTCATTCTTCTGCAAACTTTAAATATATCATTTATAATTTTAAATTATAAATTTATAATCTATAATTATAATTTATAATTTTCCTTATGTGCTTAATAATTTTTATCTTTCTCATAAGTCTCCAACTTACATTGTAACCTTGGGTATGTCAGAGTATATTGATGATAAATTGGTGTAAAGCTTTCAAAAAGAATTTCAGTAGTTTCAGATACAAAAATCTCTTTTTAGAGACACAGGGAAGCATAACAGGGTGGGATATAGGCTACCAGAGCCTAGTTCAAGCTTCAACACTCAAGTGGTCTTGAATAAATCCTTATAGCATTTTGGGTCTTAATTTCCTAAGTTCTAAAATGAAGAAGTGGTCTTAAACATTTTTTATAAGTTTTTATATCTCCATTTATTTTATTTTTCAAAGCAGTATAAAGGAAACCATGGTGATAAGTTCTGAAATGTATCCTCTCATATTCAGTCACAGAGGTGAAAAGTGTTCCCTACATAGAAATGTTTGCATAAAATAGACATTATTATTGCTGTGGGTATATACGTGACTGCATGACCAATGTAATTCTGCAACCTGTACACTCAGAAAAATGAGAAATTATAGCCCATCTGATTCAAATCTATGATATATCAAGATCATTGTATTGTCATGTGTAACTAATTAAAACAAATTAAAAAAGGAATGACTTCATTTGCAAATACAGAAAACCCAACACTGTGGTTTCCCAGCAGGAGGTTTATCTCACAAGACAATAAGACCTAAACAGGTGAGTCCAAAGTTCACATCAGTGGATTATGCAGGTCACCAGGGCCAGGCTCCTTTTACCTTTTTGATTTGCAATCATTAGCAAAAGCATTTGTTCTTATAGTAGAAAGATGGAGGCAGTCACACCTCTGAGCATTTCCTCTCTGTTTTTGGCAGAAAAAGAGAGGAGGAAAAAGCTAAAAAGGCAAAATGGGTCACATTAACTGTCTATACATTTTTTTCATAAAAGTTGTCTTGAAAATTCCCTCTACTGTTTTCCTTGACCATGTAATTGCCTGTGTCACATGGCTATTCCTATGTGTATGTAGCCATGGAAATTTGAGAATTTTAACCTTAAGGCTCCTTAATGGAGTAAGCTAACATGAATTAAAAAAAAAAAAAAACCCTTGTAAGGGTAAAATTTCTAAGCTGATTCTAAACTGCAAAATTAAAATGTAAAAGACCCGGGCATCGCAAAGTTCCTCTGCTACACCCAGAACCTGAAATTCCTGAGATAGTTAAGACAACGCCCTACTGGCCATTTAGCCTAGGGCCCTGTGCAGTTTGTCACAGGGCCCGAACCAATCAGTTTAAATGTGTACCCCGCTTAGGAGTGACCAATCACCCCCGCCTGACCTGTTCCTGCAAATGAATGTGCTAATCATGTCTCAGAGTTGTTCAATTTTCCCCCGCGCCTCATGATGATTTGTTCTGATGTATGCAAAGCCCCCCCCCCTCCCCAAAAAGTGTACTTAAGCTCTGCTTGACCTCTGCTCTGGGCTCTGGGCCGCTCTCCCTTCCTGAGTGAGCCTTGAGCCTCAGTGTGCTGAATTAGGATCCTCTTCAATAAACTCCCTCCTGCTCATTGCATGAAGCTGGTCTCTTGTGGTCTCTTTCTCCAACGATTCGCCGGACCCTTACACCCTAAATATAAGAAAAGTTAGAAAAAATCCAATCTTAATAATAATAATAATAATAAAAGACAGTTCAGTAAGGGAAATGTAAGATTAAGCCAAAAGCTATGCTTTTGAATGAAATATGTTTTCATTGCCTGGATTTTAATCACATCTGATGTTCTCTTCAGACACGTCAAGGTGCCTTCCATCATCTTTGTTCTCTATACGTACTTAGGATCTTATAGCTGAGCATCAGGTGATGTTATTAGGTCTTACATAAAGGAGAATTGAAAGGAGTAGGAAATACATCTAGAAAGAATTTAGTAGTTTACCATCTAAATACATGAGATATCTTAAAAAAAAGAAGTTAGTATTTTATGTTACTTTTTTACAAAGTTTTAAATCTTCAATAAAAATTTAAAGACAAGAATAAGAACAAGGAGACAGTCCTGCCTTGGAATCTAGGAAAGAACATAGTTTCAAAATAGAAGTCAGTAGTCATCCATGCTGGATATTGCAGCAGAGTTAACACGGTGAGGAATAAGTCAGTTTGTTGGTCTCAGAAATGGGAAACCACTGGTGAATATAGTGAAAGTAGTTTCCAAAGTCTGCTGGGGCCAGATTACAGTGGTTTGAAAAGTGGGTGATGGGTGAAGAACTGCAAAGAGCAAGGTTCAATTATTCTTTTAGGGATGTTTTCTGCTCTAAGGAGAAGGGAATAGCTTAAAGAAAACAAATGTTGAGTAAAGTGCTTGTTTTTTGTTTGTTTGTTTGTTTGCTTATTTTTTTTTTTTTGGTGGTAAAAAATTGTTTTCACTGTGTTTAGGACAGAATTAATGGAGAATCAAATGGTGAACACATAAGGTTGAAGAAGTACTTGATGGATTGACGTCCTGGAGACTGTTGGTTAGATGAACAGGACATTTGTGGATGAATGAGCTTTGAAGAGGGGGAAATGATTTTGATCAGGTCATCTCCATGTGCAGTTTCAGTTTTCATTGAGATGGGCGATTACTGCCTCCATGGGGTTAAGCAGGTGGTTTCCATGAATGAAGCTGGTCTGCCTTCAGCATACCTGCAGATGTTATGCAAGTGGAAGGACTTGACATGACATTGAAATGCTCAGTCTCCTGAGCCCCAGCTAGTTGTACCATGTGGAATCTTGAGGCTGGGATTGGGAGATATTTCAGTTCTTCAAAGGAAGCCAGAAACTTGCATTTTATGTGAAATATCTTGATTCTTATTTTGTTTTGCATTTAAAGAGGGGAAAAAGCCAAGCCCCCCCCCCAAAAAAACAACCAAACCCCCCCCCCCCATCTGACTCAATCTATGGATCTCTACATGGCAGCCTCTAGTGCGAGAGGAGAGCCTGCAGCTTTGGAGATGACAGACCTCATGAAGCAGGAAGCAGATGCTGTATTATCTTGGTCAAGAAAGCAGTAACTGCTGAGCCAGGAGGGAGGATACAGAGACACTTGGTCAGAGACCAGGAACTATCTGACATTTGTTGCACTAAAGGCAGATTTAGTAGTTGCTCTAAGTGAAGACATCAATAGAAATAAGAAGAAAGACATTCCTCATATTCTAAAGGTGCTTCCTTTCCAGCCCCCACTTCATCCTGATATGCTGGTGCCCTGGCCGTCTTGCCAATGCTCATACCCTGCTGTTCCAAACACACCTTGGCACCTTCCTTCATCAATGCTGCTGTTCTTTGCTTTCCCTCTGTTTTCTGGTCACAAAGCCTTAAACGGAGTATGAGCGAAGGTGAGTGGTTTAAATTGGAAAGTGGAAAAATATATATATATTAAACTGAGCTTCATTGGCTTTCCCCACTTTATCCTTCCCTTCGACCCGACGAAAAAAAGATGACAGTTTCCTATATTATAGAACCGAGCTGCATTCCATTCATGTCGTAATCTCCTTGGCCCCACATCTAACCTGGAAAGCAAGGAAAACACACAAAGTTTATATCTTGAAAAAAGACCTTTATATTAGCTCATGTTTTGTTTGGAAACGTCCGACTCTGCCTGGAGATAGTATAGTAATGCAGTTCCTTTACGGCGTGGCAGGAATATTGTGACATTTCCTAAACATAATAGCCTCATGGTTGCTTGGACAGAAAGTATCTAGAGGAAACCTGCAAAAAGTTGTTTTGTAAACTCAAAAGAAACTTGAGATAAAAATGTCATTTGGAGCTTTCAGTGAAACAATTGTTTAGAGAGGCCATATGTGTATTTTAAAAGATTGTAGGAGAAAAACGTTTTAATCATTTGTATATTGAATTATATGTGTAATGCCTTTGTAGGAAATGTTCACTTTTAACACATTTTTCTTATTGTAGAATAATTGTCTCTGTATTGTGGTACTTGTGAAATATGAACACATGCATATATACATATCTATGCATATACATTTATGCTGGAACCCCAAGAACCTTTGGTGAAGGAGACAATAGGTGTCTTCTCCCTGCTACACTCTTGAGAAGTAGCTCAATGCCTGGCCTATGCTCAGCACTCTCTAATCATTTGTGAAGTGAATAAATGGGAGATGTGACTAGGATATACAGATAAATTTGCATATAATTATTTTGTTACTTTACTTTTTAAAGTTTGGGTTGTCCCTCAATGACATACTTACTTTTAAATAGACAAAGTACCGGTACTTCATTGCCACAGCTCAACACGTTTTTGTTGTGTCCACACAGCTCTTTCAGATTGAACTAGTGGGCTCTGACATGTTCCTCTTATTGCTGAATTCCTTCAGCACTGTTGTTACAGAAATTATGTATTTTCTAGGAAAGAAAAAAAAGGGGGCTTGGGTCTCTTCTGAAATTTTCTTAGACCATTTTATAGAACACTGGTTTGACTTAAGATGTTAAAGAAGTCTGCCAAATAAGTTTAAATGGCCAAGTAAGTTAGGAATTACAGCACTTGGACACCATACATCTGGGAGAGTCTCGATGTACACAAGTTTATTAAGGGCTCTGAAAAATCCCTCAATAAAAGAAATCTGTTCGATTTAAAATATTCAAACACAATTTTTCTGACCACGGGATATATTTCTAACAGTATAATGTGTTCCATACAGAAGGCTTAGAAAATGCTGCTGTGCCCTATATTCATATCATTGCGCTAATTCTTAATATATTCTGTGTCAAATTGAATGATCATGTAAAAAAAATTAAACATCACTTCTTTTCTGATGCTTCTAAGATGGTTTCTAATGTATAATTTTTGCAAGTCCAAAAGAGACACTGTGCTCTTTTGAAATTGGAGAAATGTATACAACTACCCACTTTATTGATTGTTTCCAGCTTGTCTATGATAAATTCAAAATTCCCAGATACACTGCATTGTCTTCAGAGAACAAGTTCCACTTCAAACATGAAATGTATGGCCCATGAGTATTGACAGAATATTATCCCTTGAAATGCTTATCTGCCACAGAGTATGAAACGTTTTGGAGATGAGAGAAAATTAGATATTGTATGTGTCAACATGGTGTGGAGTGCATTTTGTATGAAACAAATCCTGTTTCTATTAGGTTCACAAACATTGTGCTACCCTTGGGGAAAGAATTATGTATAGTGAATATATGAACAGATCTGTTGAGCATGAACAGGCCTGATTCAATTTATTTCAAAGTCTGAATGCATATGATATTTCTTAAAAGTCTGATGTCCCCAAATTTTAAAAGTTAAGCAGCTAAACAGAATAATATGCATGACTGGGAACTCAGCATTTCACCTATATTTCACCTATACTTCACTCTTCAATATACTCTGAAAGTTTGGTATCATGGTTTTTGTTATGGAAATGGAAATGACATAGGGCAGGATATACATATCTAAGACTGATTGTGTCTTCTGAAAGAAGAAATTAAAACAAAACAAAACAAAAAAACAAGGCATTTTAGTTCTATAAGCTTGGGGACTGACCTGTAATGCTTGATTTTCTAAGTTTTGAAAAAAATTGAATTCAATACAATTACAGATTTTAACAACTATGAAATATAGTTATGTAGTCACGAAGTAAAGATAACTGTAATGAACCATGAGATAAGTACAATCAGGCAATATCTCATTGGTAGCCTTTTTAAATGTATTTTGAGAAGAGCATTTAAAGATGAGTTATTACATATAAGAATATGAACGTATTCAATAAAGCTGTTTTACAACACAGAACAGACAATGCTATAAGTGAGAGAATTTCTTAGACCAATTAATCCCTTGGGACTCTGTTGAACATGAACAGCCTTTGGTGGAAATCTGGAGTTCCCTAGATAATTATGATTCCAAGATAACATCCCACCTATATGGCAAAAGTTTCCCCTGGTCGGTTCAGGTCAGTTCAGCAGAAATACTCATATACTTTTATTCTTATATTTATACATGAATACATATGTATATATACATATATGCATACACAAGTGTGTGTGTGTATACACAAACACATACACATATCTTTGGAAGAAAGTCCTTATTGGATTATGAAATTGAGATGACAGGATCATAGAGCTCAGCCTCCCTCAGCTCTATCCTGCTCAATCCCTCCTCCTCCTAGTCTCCTCCTCTTCCCAGTAGTTAAAGATAGGGGCCTCTAGATTCTGAAGCCATGCTCTGGAGAAATTCCTCTGAGGCTAGTAACCCTTCCTGTTGACAGGGTTTGTAAAATCCCTCTCCTGAGATTATTATGCTTCTCCAAAATAGACTATTTGGGTTTCCAGAGTAATGTGATTGCGGATACATATGCATTACTAGACGGTTCTGTTTTCCATCCCTTTTCTTTTTCATAGAAATACAGGAAGACTACATTCCCCTAAATCTCTTTCTGTGGTATGAGGCTAAGAAGCTGGCCAATGTCATGTGCATGGAAAGAATATATGCTACTACTTCTAGGCTTATTGTTTAAAAAAGTTTGGATCCCTAAAACACACCCCAGAGCTATCCAAATTCCATTGTACTTTGTATGAGCAAAAAAAAAAAAGAGTTTTTTTTGGGGGGGGAGGCATTATGTCACTGATTTGTTGATTTATCTCTTCACCAATTAACCTTCATTATCCTGAGTAATAAACTCAGAAATCAATCAAATAAGCAGATAAATACTTCTATCATATTCTGTCCCATTAAACATTTTCATATTGGTTGAACTCATTAATAATGGAGCAAAAGTGTTCACAGGCCCCTCACACACTTACCAATAGTCTAGGAATGTGGTCTCGCATGGAAACAAGCATTAATAGTCTGAATAAACATGTCAAAGGGCTGTGGGGCTGTTATTTTGTTTACCTTAATGAAAATCTTATTCACAGCCAGAATTCTATTTTAGCAAGGCTTACATTCCTTTTGTCCTTTAGCCTGAGGGATTTTGAAAATGTACATTTTTTAGGTTGGTTTCTGGAACTTGTGTACCAGAGAGACCAGAATCTTGTACCATATAGGCAAGAATACATAATTTTAAATGTTGATGGCTAAATTCATATTCACTACTAATATATGCTCAAGCCCTCTATCAAGCTCTACCTGGACCTAATCTACATACATCACATTTCTGTTGGATGAAGGAAAAATGTAATTATAGTCATCTACATGTATGCAAAAATACAACAATTTTGGGCTGGGGATGTGGTTCAAGCGGTAGCGTGCTCACCTGGCATGCGTGTGGCCCGGGTTCAATCCTCAGCACCACATACCAACAAAGATGTTGTGTCCGCCGAGAACTAAAAAATAAATAAATAATTCTCTCTTTCTCTCTCCTCTCTCACTCTCTCTTTAAAAAAAAATACAATAATTTTCCTGCAGAATATATAGATACTCTTGGGCAAAATGGCACCATATGAATGTAGGAAGAGACTGCTACATCAGCCAAGTAATGACCTGAGGAAGGGATGGGGCCAAGTGGAGCAGCCATGACCTTGGGGCGAGGAAGTCTGTTTTTAAGTGCTGACCTGACAACCAAAACCTATTTATTTATCAGGAATCACTTGGATTTGAGAGTGTCGGTACTATGATTAATAAAATGGGGATAATAATATCTTGTGGCCACCTTCATATAGTTGCTTTAAATCATACATAAAAATATGCATGAAACCACTGGTTAAATATTATATCAGTGTATTATTATGATTAATTTAGGATGATGAGTTAGGAGTTATGAACCAAAGTTGAAAAAACCCACAAATGTACATGCCATTCCTTATTGAAGTAGAGACACTGGGGGCAGGGGATTAGGGAGAGGAACAGCTCTCACCCCAATCACACTCACTGCTGGTTTATTGCAGTTAAGAGATAGGACATCTCCCTTCTGGGAACTTTAGCATTTGACTCCTATGAGGGTTCTAACCTTAAGGTATAAAATACTATTTTTGCCTTTAGATTAATTAGCTCTGAGATTAAGCAAATAGGCAAACTCTGTTGGAGGACTTTCAAAAGGGGAGAAAAAAACATCCCAGATACAGACAGAAATCATGTGATGCAAATCATAAAGTTTCTCCTGAGCTGGATTTAATTAGGAATTTCTGGAACTATTTGGCATGCCAACAGCTGCTGTCAGATCTGCACAGCATTTCCCAGCCTTGGAATAGCTGCATGGAGTTTTTCTTTCTCTTTCCAACTAGACCTATGTAGAAAACCTGTTGTTTTCTGGCAGGAGTGTGGAATTATTCTCATGAGTTAATCAGATCAGTTTAGACAATACATGAAAAAGATTTGAGTGTTTTATGTCTAAACAATTCGTTAGCTTTATTTTATTGAAACTCTCTCAGTATGTTTCCAGTGTGAGCTTGTGAAGTCTTTGGAGGGGAAATATTTCAAAGCACCCTGGAAGCTCCAGCAGTGTTGCAGAGGGTTTGCTAAACTTCAAGCTGGTACAGTTTTAGTGCCCTCAAATTCATATGTGAGCTGGTGACACTCTATAGTTCAGGCATTTAGAATGTGTTACTAATTATAAGGAGGTGGAAGAGTGAGAGGCCTCTGAGTTTTGTACTAAGAAATCAGATGATGCTTCTTGCCTGGCACAGTCACTGTGTGAATGGGTAATACTGATTGTAAGGAAGGAAAGAGGGTGAATGTTTCTGTGTGGCCCATCTTATATACCAGGGGGAACATAAACACACGCCTCACTGATGATCGATAGTATCATATAGTCATGCACAAGGGAGTTCAGGATGTGTGTCTAAAAGCTATTCTGAGGAGTTCAGGGGCTTTCAGCTCTGCTATAGAGGTGGTCCTGACTCTGGCAATTCAGATGTCTCCCTGAAAAGCAATTCTAAAGGTAGACAAAGTGGTCAGAAACAATCATATTTTCAGCACTCTTGAATCTGATCAAAAGCATGCAACCAACTGAGAAGGGCTTATTCACGAAAACGACTGGACCTTGGTTGAGAACTGAATGAGTGTGTGGCCCTATTCCCAGGGTCCTAACCCCCAGCTTTGTCAGCATGGTGGTTCAGCCAGGATAGACACAACAGTCGTAAAACTGTCCCTGCAGAAAGGTCCATTAGATCCGATGTCATAGAATACAAAAGGTAGGGTAGCTTATAAAGAATAGTAATTTATTTTTTAAAGTTTGGAGTCTGGGAAATCCAAGAACAAGATGCCAGCAGGTTCGGTATTTGGTGAAGGCCTATTTCCTTTGTCAGGGTCTTAAAGGTCCAGTTTCCGGTAAAGGGGTTCATTTGATTTCAGCATTGTCAGTTACAGAGAGAAAAAGAACTGGGGAGAAAAAGAACAGGGAGGAATAGAAGTTCTGCTTGCCTGAGATTGCAAATCCATTTTAGGCAAGCAACATTTAAGGTGACCAGGGAGGGATTTAAAAGGGATTTCCAGGAAGTGTGACAACCTTGAGGGTCTGATAAGCTTTGCCATATTCTGAGTTCTCTAGAGGGTATGCGCATATAATGATGGGAACAGAAGCAGCCCCTGATACACAGATCCCTGGCAGATGGAGCTTGAATACAGGTGCAAAAGAATTGGAAAAAAATCCAATTCCTGGCCATTTCATTGAAACTTCTTGTATATATTGCTAAGGACTTTGGACCCAATCCATCACGCAGTGAGATGCCATTGTTATGATCTGAATATGATTTGTCCCTCCTGAACTCAGGCAGGATTTTAATCTCACAAATCACCATGTTGTGGTATTCAGAAGGTCAAAACTTAATCTGACTCTGGTGTTTAGAGGTGGGACCATTGGGAAGTGATCAGAATTAGAGAAGGTGATTAATGCAGAGCCTCCATAATTGAATCCTGATGGTTTTATAAGAAAAGAGAGAGGGCTTGATCTCCCTCACCACTGCCATAGTTTAAATAGGAGATGCCCCCTGAATAGCTCATGTGGCAACATAGGAATGTTCAGAGGTTAAATGATACTATTATGAAAATAATAATAATAATAATACATGATAATATAATAAAAATAATATGATAAAATAATAATAATAATAATAATAATAATAGCTGTAAGCTAATCAGTGGTTTGGTCCTCTTGATGGATTAAATTTGAATGGATTATTGTGTGGTAACTGTGGTCAGGTAAGGTATGGCTTGAGAAAGTAGGTCCCTACTTTCCATAGGGATCATATTTTTTCCCTGCTTCCTTTCTTGTTCTCTTTCTCCCTCTCCTTCCTGGCTGCCATGAATTGAGCAGCTTTCTCCTCCACATCCTTTTGCCATAATGTTCTGCCTCACCTTGGACCTAGAGCAATGGAGTTGACTGACCATGGGCAGAAACCTCTGAGACTGTGAGCATAAAGTAAATTTCCTCTCCTCTAAGTTGTCTTTGGTAGGCTTTTCGGTCATAGCACTGAAAATCTAACTTGTACAACCACCACCAAAAAAAAAAAAGAGAGAGAGAGAGAGAGAGAGAGAGAGAGAGAGAGAGAGAGAGAAAGATGGGGGTGGGACCATGTAGAGACATCTGAGAGAAATAGATGCACTGCCTTTGATATGAGACTAAAGTTGTACTTCTCAAACTGTGGTCCTTGTCTTCCAATAATAAAACAGAATCTGAATTATCTAGAGGGCCTATCCAAAATGTTAATTCCTGGGTTGTAGTTCATATTTACTGAGTTAGGGGCTAGGGCTCAATAACTTGTATTTTTGCAAAAATGGCAGGTTGTTGTGATGTATTCTGAACCTGTAGATGAAAAACAAGAGAGACAGAATGTTAGTTTAGGTGCAGGAGGTGAGAGTCTGAATATAGGGAAAAGAAAGGACTTGCAGGTTTTGAACAGAAAAGAAATGTCCTAATAGCTCTGTTGTCCTACTGTAATATGTGAAATATTTATACATTTTGGCATCTGAAGCATCCATTATGAATGATCAAAGTATCACAGATTATTTGGGTACAATTATAAATTGTTTATGCACCATACCAATTCTAATGGGAAGAATATTGTCACTAAATTTTTAAAAAATCACAGGTAACATTATTAACTGCTAATAAGATGACTATGATTTATTGTATAGAGATACTTCAAGGGTTAAAAGGAAACACTAAAATACTTTTAAAAATATAACTTTTGAAGTATTTGTTTACTGAATTCCACATTGATTCTATTATACTGGTAGTCTGACATACAATCCTATTTACAAAAATATTTTAAAAATAAAATTATATGAAGAAAAAAGTAACATATAACCATGTGCATTATATTAAAATAAAACTTTATACTAATCATCTGAAGACTAAAACAGCATGAGTAGAATAGTTGTTCCTGGAACACATTCCCCTAACTCAATCAGTTTTTTAGGCATTCTCTCTAACTTCATTACCAGAATTTTTCTGAAGAATTTTTAATTTTAATATTGTCCTATTTTTTCCCCATAAAATTACATGTCATCTTCTTTAAGGCTATATTTCATGACTAATCAATATATAAATGTTGATACATTTAATTGACATTTCCCTGTGTACCACCATATTATTAGTTTAGAAAACTTGCTTTGGGCATTAAAGTATCTGGTAATTTCAGCAAAATTGCCCAAAGTAGAAATTATCAAGTTTTACTTTTTAATATTAAAGTATATAAATACTTGAACCCCAATATTTTCATGAATATTTCCTTGTTACTTCATCTCAAGATAATTTTTCTTGCCATTGTTATACGAATGACATGTCAAATAAATTTTCTGTATAAATTTTTGAATGTTTCATTATATATACATGCTTCAAGATCATAGCCTTTCTGAATTTTTTTCTGAATATAATTTGGATAAATATATATATATGTTTATCTAACCAAAAAGTACCTGAAGTCTTAATAAATATCTTTATGACCACAATAAAAACGATAATAAAATACTTAAGAATAAACTTAACAAAGGAGATGAAATATGATACACTGAAATCATTCAAAATGGCAATATATATAGTATTAAAATAATAAAATACTTAGAAATACCTTTAACTGAGAGCTGAAAAACTTGTACACTGAAAACCATAAAATAATAATGAAAGAAAGTTTTAAAAGACACAAATAAATGAAAGATTTCCCATGTTCATGGGTTAGAAAATTTAATATTGTTAAAGTGTTCATACTGCTCAGTTATCTGCAGATATAATGCACTCATATGAAAATCCTAATGGTATTTTCCACAGTAATAGAAAAAAATATTAAAATTCATACATAATCACAGCAACCTGAGAATATTCAAAGCAATATTGAACAAGTACCACAAAGCCAGAGGCATCACACTTCCTGATTTAAATGTGTATTACAAAGTCACAATAAAATAGTGTGGCAATGATATAGAGACAGATATATACACCAAAACACTCAAGAGTCTGGAAATAAACTCATTCATATGTGGTCAATTGATATTTGACAAGAGTGCCAAGAATACACAATAGGGAAAGGGTAGTAATGGTACCAGGAAAAGTGAGTATCCACTTGTGAAAAAATGAAATTGGATCTCTAGCATACGCTCTATGGAAAACCAACTCAAAATGAATTAAGACTGAACCTCCAACTGTAAAACTCCTAGAAGAGAACAGAGGAAAACCTTCCTGATTTTGAACATGGCAACAAAAGGCTCTTTCTAAGTTAGCCAGGAGGGACAGTGTGTGACATCTACATCTTAAGGGGCAATGTCGATTCAGGCTGACACTTTTGAGATCCTCTCTCTTAGGATTCTCCCTTTTGGAACCCAGACGCTGTGTCATGAGGAAGTGCAAAGTTGTACTGAGGAGAAGAGCTGACAGCCATCACTGACTTGCCAGCCCTGGGAGTGAGCTGTTGGCAATGTGATTGGTACAGACCCAGGTCAGCCACCTGGAAGGTACCACGTAGAGTAACGGCATATTTGTCAGAAAAGAAATGCACATTATTTTAAACTTCTATATTTTGGGATGATTTTTACATAGGAATAGATAACTGGATTAGGATGACTGTGTTTCTAACTTCAAGCAGTTCATTCTACTCCTTCTCCCACTTCTAGAAATGATATTTTCTGGTTCCTGTATTGTGAAAGGAAGAAGGACAAAGAACACCATCTGACAGGATGTGTGATTTTCCTCCACTATGGGGTCAGAAGGCAGAGTTCCTCTTGCTTCATCATGTGAAGCCTGAGTCCAGGGACTTGATGTGTGGCTCTTTGAGTCTCCTCTGATAGAAGGATGCTAAGACAGATACAAAGGTCATTGATTCAATGTATCAGTGCAGTTCTTTTCAACTCTGTTTCACATTTGACTCATTGGAGATTTAAAAAGAACTGATGACTGTGGGCTGCTCCCATACCCAAAAGATCCTGATTTAATTAGTTTTGGGTGGTGTGCTAAACACTTGACTAGATAAATAGCAGCATCCAAAATTCAATGCATGAAGAGAGGATTCTAGGATGAGGAAATGAAGAGGAAATGAGGATTAAATGATGGAGATGAAAGAAAGGTGGCCAGACCCTTTGTGGAGCAATGGAATTCACCCTGCAGGAATGACAGCAGGGTCTGTCTGTGTTTGTGTGGTTCAAGTCAGTTTTCTTAAAAGGCCTTGGAATAATCATGAGGACAACCCTCCAAAATTCAGCTGCTTTCTCTTCTAGACTCATAAAGATTGAATTTCTAACCCTGTCATGCTTTAGTGGGGCCATAAGGCCAGCACCAAGCAATATAGTGTGAATTGGAGTATTTATTTGTAGGGTCAAAATCTTCTACAATGCTTTTTCTCTCTGAAATAAGTAAAATTTAAAATATGACTGTCTCTGATCAGCTTGAATCACTTAGCCATCATGCAGAACCTAATATTACTGACAAACCCTATTTATATACAGTGTAACAAACAAATCTCTTTCTTTCTTTCTTTCTTTCTTTCTTTCTTTCTTTCTTTCTTTCTTTCTTTCTTTCTTTCTTTCTTTCTTTCTTCCTTCCTTCCTTCCTTCCTTCCTTCCTTCCTTTCTCTCTCTTTCTTTCTCTCTTTCTTTCTTCCTTTCTTTCTCTCTCTCTCTCTCTTTCTTTCTTTCTTTCTTTCTTTCTTTCTTTCTTTCTTTCTTCTCTCCTCCTCCTCCTCCTCCTCCTCCTCCTTCTTCTTCTTCTTTCTTTCTCTCTCTCTGTCTCTCTGTCTCTCTCTCTCTCTCTCTCTCTCTCTCTCTCTTTTGCTTTGGGCATCAGTTAAGATTTCTGAATTGTTACTGAAGCATAACTCATCACATACTGATTAATACAGAGACTGAGCAAAATAAGCATGTATATTTCAGCAGAGAGTGAGGAAGTAGAATCCTTAGGTTTCTGAATTAAGTTATGCCCAGGATTCCTTTAAGAGAGAAAAAGAGGGCTAAAAAAAGATAGAATTTTCATTTTATGCTTCATGAATTAAAGCAACATGCTTTGACTTTAAGTCACAGAACATAATATTTTATTTTATTTAGAAACCAGTATTTGGACCCTGACTGCTTTCTTCTGAGGATAAACTAGATGTCATGCCAAGTTCACACTCATGGTATTAATTGACTGCACTACTTTCAACATAAGGTATCAAAGCCTTCCACATTAGTGACCCATGTAAAACAAACCTTACCACATGGACTGTGGTTTCAAGAAGGCTTCTATTAAATGAACTACTCAACATGAGCTTATGCAGGCCAAAGAGGGAGAGGGAGAAACATGCATTTAGAATAGTCTTTTAGCATTTCTAACCTAAAGCATTTTATTTATTTATTTTTCAATTTTTATATTATTTTTTAGTTTTTTGCTATTCGGAAATCAACATTAGTGGCAGAATTTACTTTTAATCATGGGCTTCTGCCCAGGACTGTAGTACAGAAGAAACTAGCTCTTTTAAAAATAAAATCTAATGGGGAATGGGCATGGGGGCGGGAGAGATGGTGGAATGAGATGGACATCACTATCCTAGGTAGGAGTATGACTGCACATAAGGTGTGACACTACATCATGTACAACCATAGAAATGAAAAGTTATGCTGCAGCTGTGCACAATGAATCAGAATGCATTCTTCTCTCAGATATACCTAATTAAAATAAATTAATTAATAAAAAATAAAATCTATATGCAGAAATCCCATTGTCTGTGCATTTTGACTAATTTAGTGAAATTTTGATGGCCCTCCCTTTTTTTTGTCATGTGAGTTCTCCTTGAGCTCTAGCTGGTTTTGTAAAGATTCCTCTCATCGTGCACTCCTATCCAGGTATTTCGAGGGTCTTCTCAGGATTGTCTTTGAAGAAGTTCTACTTTCCTGAAAGCCAATGTTCAGCTATGGCAGAATATCTTTTTGGTATTAATTTCTGCAGCTGTCACCTCGTACTTCCTTTTTGTCCCTTTTACATTCAAAGGTTAGAGCCGAAGGCAGGCCTAAGAGATGGAGAGACCTAAGGTAGTAGTTAAGGAAACAAGAATGGTCTAGTGTCCAGACAAATGACAAACGTTTAACTAGAAGCAAAAGTAAAAGTGAAGCTTCCCTCAAAACCTATAAGTTGTCTGAGTGTTGCAAAAGTGCCTAGTCACATATGTTGACCTAGCCATGGTGTATATGCCTACTGTCTTGCCAGATAGCATCTCCAAATCCATACAAAACTATAGAAGATGTCCTGCTTGGAGAAAAAAAAAACTAAGTCTTTAAAATATAGTACACTGGTAGAAATCGGAGGTATAGTAAGGCCAATAGATCAGGAGATGACAGATTGTAACTCACAGTTTCCATGATCTGCAATGGATGGCCACATGAGGAAGCCCCAGGGCAGATGAGGAGGCAGAGGGAGAGGGGGAGGTGAGGCAAGGGTCTTTATCATGATGTCTGCATGAAAAAACAGGTGAGGCAGGTAGTCAGTTTATAATGGCTAGTTTGAATGATCTCAGCAGGTTCTGAGGTGTGTGGCTATACTCCTAGTTACCTGCTCCTTAACCTTGGGGTGATTAGGCAGGAGGTTGTGACTTAGAGTACAAGAGCCAAAAAGAACAGTGTTTGAGGTGTGAGCTCCTGATTGTTTGATTAATATTTGACAGACACACTTGAGGGCAAGTTGTTTCTTGTCTCTGGGCATGGGCTAATTCTGGGACCAGCAGTCCCTCCAGGGTCAGCAAGGCCCAAGATATAAAAGCATCAGAATGCAGAAAATTACAGACATGGTCATTATAAGAAGTAATCTTCTAATTCCTGGCATCCGTAGGAGCCAACATGGGTACATGGAACCCCAGAGCAGAGAGAGCTGTATTAATTACCTATTGCTATGTAATAAATTACCCTAAAGCTTAGTGATTAAAACCAGCAAAGATTTATTATCCCACAGTTTCAGTAGGTCAGGATCTAAATCTGCCTTAGTGAAGTCCTCTGCTCAATCTCCCACCAAGCTTCAGTGACAACATTGGTCATGGCTGCCATCATCTCCCATCTTGACTGGGGGATGAGCAGCCTCCAAGCTCATTCCCACAATTTGTGGTAGGAGTCAGCTCTTTGTATGAAGTTGGACTAAGGGTACCAGGGTCTCCTGGCTCTTCCTGCCCCATGAGACTTTCTTCAGATAAGACCACAACCTGGCAGCCAGTTTCCATCAGTGAGCAGACAAGAGAGCAAGAGAGGGCGGGTCCCAAGGTGGAAGCAGACAATGCCTATCACCAGCTCCATTCCACAGGCGAGAGAGTGAGTATCAGGCTGCATCCCACATGGACAAAGCCAAACTTCATTGCCTTGTGTCAGGGAAGAAGCAAACCCCAGAGGGTAATGTCAACATCTCTGCATCAGGACATGGGCACACTTAGAATGATGTCACTTGTCCTGCGTGGGAGAGAGGTGACAAAATCCTAGCCCTCAGGTCTGACTACCCTCACAGGACAAAGTGGTGGGCCTTTTGGTGGACTCTTGAGGGACCCAATGGTCAGACACCTGTTCACTCCTCCTACATACACCAAAGCTTATCTGCCTCTTAGAACTTTGTGATGACCTGAGGCTTGGGGAGGCAATTCACCAAATACAGTGGCCAAATATAGACACCAGGACACATTTGGGAGCACTTATAATTATGTACTTATAGTTATGCAGGAGTAAACCAGTAATGTCCCAGGTAAACCAGGATTCATAGTCACCCCGAGATTAACCCTAAGGAAGATAAATTTGTTTCCTGCCATCCTGCTGACAGGGGGTTCAAAATTGAAATAAGATGAGATTTGGAAAATAGTTTCTGAACTGCCCTTCACCTGCTCTGCAAGCCGTCTCTGTAAGGGTTTCATTGCTGATCCTTAAAGGGGAATACTTGTCGGGAGAATCTGTCTGGAAGAGTTGCAAAAGTGCCTAGTCACATGTGATTCCTAGCCATGGTGTATATGTCTACCGTGTTGCCAGATAGTATCTCCAAATCCATCATGCCTGAGTGAGAAACATCATAAAACTCCTTTTCACCCCAGTCCTGCAAGATCCTGGGTAATGTAAGCACTTCTGTCTTTATCTGAAGGTAGAGTCAGGACAGAACAGGACCCTCCAGGGCCTCCAGGACATGGTATGGCATGAAGCAGAAAGCCCATTTCCCTTGGCAGTCAGTGCTGACTGGTGGCGGATTATGCTCCAACGCCCTCCCCAACGTTTCCCTGAAGGATAGTCATTTCAATACCAGGTGTAATGAGTTTGTCACCTCGCAGATGATAATGTACCGTCTTTAGTTTAATGTGGATGTATTCGAAGACTTTGAAAATATTCAGGCTATAAGAACAAGCAGATTGTGGATTTAAGGTGGACACAAGTGTCTCCTCATCACTAAAATGTGGTTATCAGATTTACATCAGCAAATCACCTCTGTGGTCACTACCAGTTTACTTCCTCAGGTAAGAAGCATCTGTTCCATGTTAAAGTCCTAGATAGGAGACATATTTTGCATCAATTTAAAAATTCTAGAAGGTGATATAAAATGAACTGTTCAGCTGATAATCTAAAGGAGTTTTTGAGCCTAGATTTTATTCTTATTTTTTTTTCTCTTGAGTCCAAGAATGATGAGGATCTTGGTGGGTATATTTACAGATCTCTTTAGCTTTACCTGCAAAGTTCCCTAAATCTTCTGTTGTTTCTTTTCATAGATGATATATTAATCGTCTTTACTAGTGTACTCGTGACTCTCCACATGATTGACATAAATGGATCAGTTTTCTCCATTACTGCTGTGTTTTTATACCACATTCCATTTCACAGTTCCTCCTGGACATACTTTTTATGTAGCATTAAATCTACAGAATTTTTATAATATGAACCTTGTGTCTTTAAACTCTTAACAATGTTGGGGCTTTTTAATATTTGTTAAAAAGATCCTGAGAGGAGAATAATACCAAGCATATTAATGCATGCTTTGAGTAATAATACTCCCACAAAGTTTGAGTATGTTTTAAAAACAATATTGATTCTCTCCTTTAGCTGGCCTATGTAAAATATCTCCTTTAGACATCAATTTTCTCCTTTAGCTGAATATCCCAATCTGGATATTCAGATTGATGTCTCAAAAGTATTATGAACAAATTCAGGGTATAACATTATTTCCCATGTCTGACAGTATAATTGGTACCAGGAGTAGCCTCAGGAAACAGAACCTAAGAATGTGTTTCTAAGATTGAGTTGCTTATAATATTGGGTAAGGGCTTGAATAACCTTGCTTTTGGGGGAAATAAGACACCAGTGATTCATGGCATGAGGTCACATGATGGTAACTCATATTATCACCTATGGTAGCATAGAATGAAGTGCACATATAGGAAAGGACATTGGAAGACCATGCCTGTGACACTGAGTTGCTATGGAAACCACAGTAATTGCAAGGGTTGTACCTCACCTGGGGTGATGGCATAGAGTATCACTTCACATCTCTCCATTAACTTCCCTTTCCCAGGAGTGCGTGTTTCCCATCCCCACCAGCTTTGAACTCAGCTTCACATCTTGCTTCGGCCAATGGAATATGAGCACCTCCAACATTACTATTAGAAGAGTTTGCCCCTGCTAGCTACAGATTCTTCAGTCCGCTTCTTCAAATGAGATGATGAGGTAGCTGGGACTCTGACACAAGGCCACACCCAGCCAAAATTTAGCCCAAACCAAAGCCACATCAGGCAATCCTCAGATCTGTGATGGGGAAAAGTAAATGCTACATCAGGCTACTGAGTTTGGGGCTAGGCTGATTCATGGCATTATTGACAACTGACTATTTGGCTCCTCACTTTATTACAGATAAGAAAAACTTTTTTAAAAAAACATGCAAGAAAAAAAAATGAAAACATGCAAGGAGAACCAAAAGGCCCTAGTGATAGCTTTTAATTGCTCTCCATCTCCATCTCCATCTCCATCTCTTGAGATGTGCAGAAGATCAAGCTGCTGTGTGCTGTGTCCAAATGCTTGTGCCCATGCTGAACTTGAATGTTAAAATCCCAACTCCCAAGGTGATGGAAATAAGAGGGGAGGACTTTAGGAGGTGATTAAGTCATGAAGGTGGAGCCCTCCTGAATGAGGTTAGTTCCCATACAAAGAGGCTGAGAGCTCTCTCTCCTCCTTGGTCATGTGAGGCTACAGCAAGAAGTATGCAGCGTGCACCATGGAGGAGGGCCCTCACCAAGACCTGACCATGCTGGCACCCTGATCTTGGACTTCTCGCCTCCAGAACCATGATAAATAAGTTTCTTTTGTTTATAAAAGTCACTCAGCCCATGGTATTTGGTTATAGCAGCTCAAGTGAATGTCTAATATTAAGTGTCTAATATTAAGGCTTTTGGAAATGAAGGTTCAATCAAATAGTTAAACACCTTCTCTTAGAAGTAGAAATTTATGTGAGGAAAGGGCTCAGCTGCACAGGAAAGGACAGGGCAGGCTGAGCCCTCCACTGGTGGCCTGCTGTATGTGCCTGCCTCTCACCCCTGCTGCTAAGCCTTCGGCCTCGCCTGCCCTCTTCCCAGGCCTTGTTCATTACAACTTGTCTCACCTATGTTTCTTTTCATAAAATCCAATATTCTCTCTCCTGGGTCACAAGTGAGGCTGACAGGAGATATTAAGCCCCCATTTCCTGCAGTCAGTGAATTTCTCAGGGAAAGCTCTGAGCTTCCAAGAGCACTAACCATGAGTTCCATCATCAGTGTAGTGGCTGTGTTGTAATTCATCTCTGAGTTCTTAGTTCTTATGCCAGTAGCTGCAACTTAAATGAGCTCAATCAATCAATATTGAATTTTTGTCTTGATATGGAGAGTAATTGGACACCTGCAATCTTTCAAATACATATTTAGGAAAAGCAAGAAAGCACTTGGGGTAAGTTTTTGAAAGGGTTGTGAAAAACTCCAGATTTGATTGAGAGCTGACTCCACTGCATCTCTTTAGCCTCCTGAAACACTTAGTGCAGGAGCTAGTTCTCCTAAGTCCCAGGTGACCAAGGGTTGGGAGGAAGGCTATTCTCTCTCTCTCTTCTTCACTACTTCCAGATGATTAGTCCTTGATCCTACTACTGAGTTTTGAACCATGCAATCTGTGCCGAGGATGAGGAGGCAGACTGGGAAGGTGGGTTGGGTCTGAGCATGAGCAGCCCCGGGAGCTAGGCTGTGGATTAGGACTTCATTATCCAGGGAGTTACTTAAAGGTGCCACTTAGTGACACAACACAATTCAATCTGCATTTTGGAATGTCGAGTCTGTCAGTCTGTGAAGGCTGAGTGTGTGTGGGTCCTCCGGAGCAGAGCGGAGTTAGGATGACATGAAAACCATCTAGATAAGGCTGTCCTATAGCACTGAAACTGGTGGAGACAAAGCAGATTCAAAACATATTTAGGGGGTTAGTAGCTACTACTTGTGTTGTACTCTAAAAGTTCTTCCAGTTTTCATTGACACCCTCTCCTCCCATCCACAGGACTCAATGGTCTGGCCCGGGAGAAGTATCTTCATGTAAAAACGGAATTCATATTTTCTGTACCTGTCATCCACACCTGCACCCATGCCGACACACTCTCTGCTTGAATCCTTCTCCCTCTTGATGAGTTTTCTAAGACTGACATTACACCAGTAAAAGCTGCTATTTACTAAAGGCTCTGATATTTAATCCCTTTTTCTATGAAATATCAGTTAGTACCGAGGAAGAGGAAAACATGTTTTGTGTTAAGGTCAGAAAATAGCAAACACAAATAATTCCCCCTTAACTAATGAATGGCAAGATGCATATAAGAGAATCTCACAAACTGCTTCTCGCAATTTAAATATTAAATGTAATATACCAAGATAATAATGGAAAAGTAATAATTCACTTCGGTTACATTGTTTATCTTACACATGATCAACAGTGTGGAAATCGTTGTGGTTCATAAATAGTCTCCATATGGTGTCAGATTATTCACCCTGTCTAGCAATCTGCAAATAATTTTCTCACATGATGCCAATTTTTAAACATACTGAAGAGGAGAAGTTTACTCAAACATGAATTTTTACACAGTTTTGGAGAGAACATTCATAACTTGTCTAATGTGGAAATTCACACATAGGTTCGTCTGACCTAGTGTTTTATGTTAAAATAAAGTAAGTGGTTTAACAGAACTGACTGGTCCTTCTTCATGTTCTAAGGAGCCTGGATGCTGTTGTGGTGGGAATAAAAGATGTAGGTGTCCAAGAGCCAAGGCAAGGGGGCAGATGTTTGGTCAGAGGGAGGCTCATCCTGATGTGTCCTACTGAGAGACCAAGATCTTTCTGATGTAGACAGTGCCTTGTGGGAAACTGGGAGGAAACCAAGCTCTATTTGCATGAATTAAACCTCCATATGGCTTCAAGCCGTGTGTGCATGTGTGCTTTTAGAGTAGCTTACTCTTTCCCACGATCATAGGAAGAAGATCATGCTGTAAGAATTTCAGTTTACGACAGCCATGCAGCTGTGGTTTTGACAAAAAAAAAATCAATATTTTTGCATACATATAAATAAAGCGAATACTGAAAGAAGTCAAGGGACGAATAAAATTGTACGTAACAAAACCCAGAAGATCTGTCGCAGTAAGACAGAAGTTTGGTGAACTTCTTTACAAAACATACTTTCAAGACCCTTATGAAAATCTTCAATGTAGAAAATTGCTCTCCCTTTTTCCTTGCCAGAGTTTCTCCTTGTGGGTGGGATCTGGCTACAGAAAGTCCCTACTCTTCGTGTGTGTGTGTGTTGTTCCCTGTTTTGCATTGTCCTGTCTACTCATTGCACATACCTAAAAGGACCAGTCGTGATTCTGGTAATGAGGCAGAATCCCCAAGGGACACATGTGCTTGTGACAAGGTCAAGAGTAGGGGACCACAAATGAGGTCCTTGTCTTTGGTGCCACAGTGGGTGAAATAATGGTCCCCCAAAATGTATGTTCAAGTCTTAGTCCCTGGAACCTGTGAGAGTGATTTTACTTGGTAAAAGGTCTTTGCAAATGTGATTAAAAGTCCCCAGTTGAGATCACTCTGGATTTAGGGTAATAGGTATCCTTCTTAGAAGCAGAGGACAAGGTGGCACATGGAGGCACAGGAAGGAGGCCCTGCCAAGACGGAGGCAGAGATTGGAGTGGTGCAGGAACACCAGGGACCAGTAGAGCCAGGAGCAAGCAAGGCAGGTTCTCTCCTAGAGGCTTTGAATGGAATGCGGTCCTGCCAACACCATGATTTTGAACTTGTGGCCCCCAGAACTATGAGAGAACATTTCTATTGTTTTCAAGCTACCTAGTTTGTGGTGATTTGGCATGCATACTTAAGAGCTAATATAGTTGCAAAATTTAAGAGAAGACAAACAAATCTGTCAACAATTAGAAATAGTACAATAGTACAATATATTATATTGATGCAATATTTTATTTTATTTATTTTTTGTTGCTGGGGATTGAACCATGACCTCGCACATGATAAGCATTTGCCCTACATCTGAATTATACCCCCAGCCTTGAAGCAATATATTAAAAAATAAACATTGATGGCTCCCAACCCAAGTCACAATGAACAAAATGTTAAAACTTTAATTAAAAGTAATATCTGTAAAACAAAACCAAAAAAAGTAGTATCTGTGAAGTTACAGCAATGATGGGCATGTGGATACCCTGGGTAGGTCAAATCTAGTAAGTTAATAAATGCCTTTTAAACAGAACTTTAAAAAATTATTCACATTTATCAGAGGTCAAACTCTTCGTGGGAGGCATAGGAAAATTACAGGTGCACTCAGTTTTCTGTCCATGGTACTACCAAGCCATCCCTGGTCTCCAGTTTGTAGGACCCATACCACAAGACAGATCTCTGAAGTGGGCAGAAGCTACCGTAGAGGACTAGTCACGTCTTCAAATCTCAAGATCTCAGAGAAGGGTTTGATAGGAGTCATTTTTTTGCATCTGGCCAAATCTCTTCTAGGTTTATGGTTCTAGAAACTGCCTTCCTGGATGTGTCTAAATATGGCTTTACATATTTACAGCCCATTGTGCAGTTGCCTGGTTGGACCTGGGGTGTCTGAAGCCGCGTAAATGGAAGGAGTGCCCCCAGTGGAAACCAGCAATGATGCTCTTCTGCCATCTCCACTCAGGGTGCCGAGTGGGTCTTCCCAGCCCTCCTACATCATCATGGGGCCCACGCTGAATGATAGGGTAGGGACTGGGGCACTGATGACACATAGTGGCTGGGGTAGTCTGCCCTCTAGGAGAGTGAGACATCCTTACCTCCGTGGAGACTGGCTTAAGATGACGTCACTCAGGACCAGGGCTTTCCCTTCTACCCAAATACATCCTCTCTGAATGAGGAGTGCTTGTGCTCTGGGTGCTTTCTGTGAGTGCTGGGCTGTCCACCCAGGACTCAGAGGGAGAACCCCTTCTCCACTTCAGCCATCTTTCAAACACATGCTGAACTCTCCCTATGTACCAGGCATTGCTGTGGTTTCGAGCAAAGTGGGGAGAGAGAGGAATGAGATTACGTCTCCAAAGCAGTGAAAATATCTAGTGTCAACTCCCAGGTCCCCAGGGCAGCTGTCATGTAAGAAAGGAGAAAGGAAGATCTACCTGGGTGACTCTGGCATGAGGCCTCGGTGTCTTTATGTCTCCCAAGGCCCCTTGCCATAAATGTTCAGTTTCCTTCAGTTGTTCAAACCATGCCAAATCTTCCACAGGCTCTTTCCTACAAATGAAGGAAACAAGAATCAAATTCTGAAATGTCTCTACAACTTGTCACGACTTAAAGTCAAGCTGCAGAACAAGGAACACAGGTGTCTTTGTGTTCCAATATTAGTGACTGTAACTTACCGCCTTTTCCTGAAATGTAACTCCAGGGAATGTTTCTCACTTGAGATTGTATGACAGTTAATTTTTTTTTTAATGTATGCTGCACATATTAAATTAAGTTGTCTTATGTTAAATAATGGGAAATTCAGCAATACACCTGAACTCAAAGAATATGAAACTGAGTATCCAAGTTTATGGAAATACCCTTTCCTAGAGCAGATGTGACACAGGCTGAGGTTGGTGTAGCTCATGGGTTCAGGGTCAAGAGGGCTTGGGGCAGTGGAGTGCTGTGTTGCTGTGTGGGTAGGGGGCTGAGCAGGGCTTTGCAGGAAGTGTCACGGTGTCCGTGTTTCTGCACAATGTGGGGCTCACTTTCATCTCTTTCTCTGAGCAGGAAGTGACTCCTTCTGCCAGAAGAGTGTAAAAATCCATGCTATCACCACAGCCTGCAGAAGACTGATGATCCTACAGAGAGAACACAGCTGCCAGAGAGAGCACAGGTTCCCACAAAGAGATGGAATGAAGCTGCTGGCAGACACGAAAACCTGAGATCAGAGGGAAATGCAATGAGGAAGCAAAGCCAGAGCCAGGATTTTACATAGAATTTGGGATGAAAGTAAAGCCTTCCACTGAAATCAACTGGCAAAGGTTCAGTTCTTAAATGATGCACATGGAGCATATGTGGGGGCTTTGTTTACTAAGATTTCAGACACAGGCTCTAAAAGGGAGGTGGCTGCTACATACCATCCACGTGTAATGAGAATAGCCCAGGACACTCTGAGCAGGTTCCGGGAGGAAAGCGGCACTCCTGTAGCCCCAGAAACAGTTACACTGTGCTCCTTCGTGAAGAGAGGCTGTACACTGATTTGTGAAGATATAATCTTAACTAGGTAGATTGGAATTTCATACTACTCACAAGCTCTATAATCTGATTTCTTTCTTTCTTTCTTTTTTTTTTTTTTTTTGGTACCAGAAATTGAACCCAGGGGCACTTAACCACTGAGCTACATTCCTGGCCATATCCCCCACCCCTGAATTTTTCTTTAAGAGACAGGGTCTTGCTAAATTGCCGAGGCTGGCTTTGAACTTGTGATCCTCCTGCCTCAGTCTCCTGAGCAGCTGGGATTACAGATATGAGCCACCATGCCTGGCTCCATTATTATTATTTTTTTTTTCCCAGGGCTGAGGACCGAACTCAGGGCCTTGCGCATGCTGGGCAAGCGCTCTTCCACTGAGCTATATCCCCAATCCCTCCATTGTTTTTTAATAAATGAATTTAATTCCATTTGGATCCTTCCTCTCCCAGTTCATCAGATAGAGAACATTTAATCTCAGACAACTCAAGTTTCTTTGCCCATGTCTATCATTTTTGTCCAAATCTGTATCTCCATGCTCACAGGACTGAGTTATATTCTTCACTAGGCTTCTGGGATGAAACTGGTCTTCTACCCACCTGGCTGCCTTAGTCTCTGCCCTGTTCTTTTGTCCTATCTGGTCCTTGATTCTGTTGTCTTGTCTGATCCTTGGTTGCATTATCCTACGTGGTTCTTGGAAGGTCAACCAAGGTTATGCTGATTTACCCTTCAGCTTCACCATGAGACTCTCAGCTCTGTTCTTCTATGAGTTATTTCAGGGCCAGTCCTGGGCATGCTATAGCTTTGGGGTCCTCTGAATCTACATCCAGAGTCTTCTTTGGGACTTTTTATCTGCTTATGCGCTACCCAAGGTCACAGTCATGATTACTGTGGGTCCTGCCACCTCCTCAGATATCTCTGGAAATGACCGTGCAGACCCTCCGTGCAGCAGGTGAGTGAGAAGTGAGTGCTGCAGAGTCCTCTTCTCCCACTGGAAACCCTCACACCTCTAACGCTGTCCTTCTGGTCTTTTTAAGGATAAGGAAAATATTTTTTTTTCTAGTTTGTAGCAAGGGAATAAGGGAGAATACAGGGGAGAATGTTTCCATAGACTCCTCCAAGTGTACTTTTCATGCCTTTTTTGTGAGCTTTGAGCTTTTGAAACCCAGATCAGCTTCTTTTGCATTTCAGCTCTCTGCTGTAGCTCCCTTTGTAGCCCACTGGTCTAAATGGAAAACTGGGGACTGGAAGGAAATACCAGCAATTAGTAATACCCTCATTAATATTTCAAAACGTCAGCATACCTTTAAACTGCACTTAACCAACTGATTATAGTTTCCTTAGAATGTGAGGTTGGTTACTTTGGATGGATCCCTTTACTTACCTTTGTGAAGTTTTAGCTTTAAGCGATCTATCTAGCATCACTAACGTAAATATTCCTGTCCTAGGCAGGTTCTATATATTAAAATTAAGATTCTCCTGTTTATAGTGGGAAATAGAACGATATGAGCAGTGCCTTTGGTGGAGTTCTTCCTTGGGAAACCATATTTGATAAACACCCATGGATACAATCTGCAGCTGAAATAGAATTCCCTAAGTACCTAATATCCAAACTCAAATACAATTTTTAGAAGCCCACTCCAAAGCGAGTTACATTCAAGTCCAAATCTTAACCTGCAACAGGGTTCTATTATCTACATACCACTAAACACACCTCACTCTTTTAACTAAAAACCTATTATTGAATGCGTGCAGCACTGAGGAACTTTGTGACTCCTTGGTCAACACGATTTTACTGTGATGACCAAAATGGGATCACTTCCAGATAACTTTAGGTTTTGAGCAAAATAAATTTTTATTTCAAACACGAAAGGCCTCTGGGAGGTTCCCCATGTCTAATTCAATTGGTCCTGAAAGGTTTTTCTCATTCTTCTTACAAATTCACTCAACAGAACATGATTTCTAGAATTGAAAATAGTGTTAGACGGGAAAGGCAATAGACACGTCAGTGAAATGAAAAAGTAACGAACGCCAAATAGAGTTTAGACTTATTGAAACAGTTTGCTAAGTCTCAAAAGAGTCGATGGCCACACAATTTATCTTGATGTGGTTGATGCTCAGCTCTTACCTCCTTGAGGAAAAACTGCCAAATAGCTCAAGAAACCACGGGCTGCTTACCAGAGGCAGTGTAAAGACTCACACCTGCAAAGTGATGTAAACATGTTTGATAAAAGACAAGAGTTTTAATTCTTTCTGTAGGTTTGAACTCTACAATTAGGATATGGCTCAATCACGTTTGACCTGAATGTGTGAATACTTACAAAGAGGAACACACTGAACTTTAGAAAAAAAAGATGGAAGTTGCCCAGTTTTACAGTGAATGGGAGAAATTAGTTTGCTTTGTTGTACAGTGAAAGTCAAATGTTGATGGCATATGGAATAATATGGGTCATGACATTCTCTTATCAATCCCTATTTTTGTGTTGTGTGTGTGTGTGTGTGTGTTGCATCTACTTTCTGAGAATGTTAAAACACACTTTCTCATTTGGGTCTTAGGGACATTTGTGACTATGGAAATGGAATCTCAGAGATATTGCATTGCTTGCTTAGGTCACAGGGGACAATTGATATTCATAACACACCCACATTCCCTGCTCATTTCCTTCACCTGACCACGGTCTCAGTCTGCTCTGGCTGCTGTAACAGAACAACCACACACCGGGTGGCTGAACCATAGACCTTTAGTTCCCACAGTTCTGGGGTTTGGAAGCTCAAGGTCAAGGTGCTATCAGATTGAATTCTCCGTGAGGGCTCACTTTCTGGATGGCAGATAGTCACCTTCTAATTAAGTCCTGACATGTTTGAAAGAGAGCTCTGGTCTCTCCTCTATTTCTTACAATGACTCTAATCCCATCATGGGGGCCCTACCTTCTCGACCACATCAAACTTAACCATATCCCAAAAGCCCACCTCCAAATATCCCTCCCGTGGGGTGTTAGGGCTTCAACATGAGAATCTGGGAGGTAGGTTAAGAACATTAAATCCCCAACAACCAGCAACTAATTCCTCGCCACCTCCTCCAGGAAGCCTTCCCTCATCTTCCAATCCCATTTGGATTAGCGGTCCCTATATGCAACCCCAGAGCACCTGGCTCTCCCTCTACCAGGCTGCATGTGTGAGTAGGCCTGAAATAACTGAGGGATTCTATTGCACTTATCTAGGTGAACCTAGGTGGCTCATATCTGCCAATAAAATGTGGGCAATTGATGGGGGCATTGCAAGTCTGACCCATGATCCTCCGCATGTAATCCCTCTTTCCCTCTGTCCCCAGTGACTTTGGAGGCCATGGGTTGAATGAGCAATAGAACATCTTGAAGTTTGTTTTCCATCAGAAAATCCACTTCTTTTGTTCAAAGATAATTTAAAATCCCCTCTATCTTTACTGGATAAATTACTAACAATGAACACAGAAGAAAGACTGAAGGTGGATTATGAAAAATAGTACTTGTTTCACTTTAGGTAAAAGTTAAAAGTGAGTATCTTGAGCTTGTTAAAGATAATATCTCTTTCTCTGTTTACATCAACACATCACTGAGACAGTTATGTCCTGCCATTCAGGATTATTAAAACAAAACATAACAAGTTTAGATATTATCCTCCGACAGGGGTGGTCATCAACCAACCTTAATTTCAAAAACCAAAAAACCAGAAGTGAGCTCATAAAGGTTTTTATACAAGGTGTTACTCATGACCACTGTCATATTAATTCTTTAAATCAGTCTTTCATACAAGTACTTTCAATGAACAGTGAATAATTTTGTAAGTGTTTTGCTTTTTGTGCAAATTATTATCATTATGGAAATGTAATTTTGTCACTTTGATTATTATTAGGTAATAATAATCAAAGATCATCCTTGGGGGCTGGGATTGTAGCTCAGTAGTAGAGCTTGCCTGGCACATGTGAGGCACTGGCTTCAATCCTCAGCAGCACACAAAAATAAATGAATAAAATAAAGGTATTGTGTCCATCTACAGCTAAAAAAAAATCATCCTTGTATTTTCCGTTTTAATTTTAATAGAATTTAGTTTTATAAAAATTTTTAAAATATCAGTCCATGATGGATTTGAGGGAAAAAACTAACATCCAAGCAAACCAAGTCTATTCTCTCAAAGAACTTGAGAAGCAGAGTTACGGTTCCAATTTGGGGTGTGTGCAGAGGGTAGGCAGATAGAAGCCAGACCAGTTAGTGCCAAATCTGAGTAGGACTGATGGATGGGATGGCATTCTACTCACCAGGAGGGGATTCTAGTTTTCTTTCTGGGGAGAGATGTGAATTTGCTTTATATGTAGGAAAAAGAATGAAATTATTTGCTGAACAAAGATAAGGACTATTTCAAAGAAAGAACTTGTAAGAATTGTTTTTTAATAATATTAGCAAAGAAAAGGAAATCCAGAAGTATATGGACTGAGAAAATAGTCCCAACAGTTAACATTGTTTGATCTTATTATACGAAGCCAAGACTTCTCAGCCTTGGCTTTATTATTTGGTGGGGTCAGAGGAGGTTGTCCTGTGCACAGTTGGGCGTCTAGCAGTATCCCTGGCCTTTACCCACTCAATTGTCATTCCCCAATTGTGACCATAAAAGTATAAATATATATGCAGATATTGCCAAATGACTGTGGGGGACAAAACTGCCTTGGTGGAGAATCATCGTCCAAGTACTTTGCAACAACAACTCTCTGAGCAGGTACCTTATTATCACCTGCATTGTACAGATGAGCTGGCTAATGAAGCAGCCCAAGGTCAGGACACTGAGAAGATTCAGCTGGGACATGGGGTGGGGGCGCTAACCAAGGAACCAGAGTGTTGGGTCCAGGCTGCCCGAACTCTCTCTAGGTTCCAGCTGAAAGGTATTAGTGGTGTTAGCCCTTTGAATGACACACTTTGAAGGAAAGCATTGTAGCTGTGGTCCCTTCTGTGACCCACTTTGGAGTATTTAATGTCAGTGCTTCCGTAACAGAATGTAATATTTTCCCTACAAACTTGCTACTCCTCTCTTTTCTTTCTCAGTAAAGGGCACCTTAAATAACACCATTGCTCAATTCAGAAATTTTATCTCCCTCCTCTCCCTAGAACCAATATTCCATTACCAGGCTATGCATTATCATGCTCATAAGTTCCATTTCAAAATAACCCAAAGTTAAAAGCTGATAGCTCATTAAATATTCATCCTGAATATAACTTTAAATGACAATACAGTTTTCCACCTCTGGGATGTATCCAATGAAGGTCTTACTTGGGGGAACTGCAAGTTTTTATTTGCCCAGGTGTTTTATGTACCATAACAATTTTGAAATGCGCTAGGCATTTTACATGCATCTTCTTTCTTTAATTTTTAAAAATTCGTTCTAATTAGTTATACATGACAGTAGAATGCATTTTTGACACATTGTATACAAATGGAGCACAACTTCTCCTTCCTCTGGAAGAACATGGTGTAGAGTCACACGGGTAGTGTAATCATACATGCACATAGGGTAAAAATGTCCGTCTCATTCCACCATCCTTACCATCCCCACACCGGATCCACTCCCCTCACTCCCCTCTGCACAATTCATTCCCCCCCCATTACAGATTAGCATCCACTTATCAGAGAAAGCATTCTGCATCTTCTAATTAAACCCTTAAATGATTTCAGATGGGAATTGTCACCCCCATTACCCGATGTTTAAAACTAATGGCAAACTTTCCCTGAACAGATACCAGTAGGTTTGTCTGCACACCCAGGCTTTGAGCTTCTAGAATCCTACTTTTTCCGTTCACACAGCCTCACTGCACTGAACAAAATTTGTCTACATTTAACTATTAGGATTCAAACTGAAAAGCCAATGAAGGAATTTGACTAGATTTTTTAAGTAGCCAAGTTGATGTAGACTTAAACAACAAACTCCAGTATCCTGAGTATCTCCCTGTCCCCTAGTAAAGACAATTGTTACCATTACTCATTCAGAAAGAGACCTTTAGTTCTGATGCTACTATTTTAACAATTATTAGTAATCTGGAATGAAGTCTGCATTTTTATCACACTCAAAGAGCTTTTAAGAATGTGTTTTGTGTTGGGCATTATGGTGCTTGCCTGATAATCCCAGTGGCTTGGGAGACTGAGGCAGGAGGATAGAGAGTTCAAAGCCAGCCTCAGTAAAAGTGAGGGGTTAAGCAATCTCAGTGAGTCTCTGTTTCTTAATAAAAATACAAAATAGGGCTGGGGATGTGGCTCAGTGGTCAAGTGGCCCTGAGTTCAATACCTGGTATCAAAAATAAAAAAGTAAAGACTATGCTTTGCATATAAAAACCTTTTAGAGAATTGTTACTGTTTCTGAAAAATATTTCAAATTTTCAGAAATAGAGACTTCAACCAAGATTTTTTTTCAATATATATTAGCCTGACCACCAGTTCACAACCTTCCTCTGTTGTACACTGTGTCTTTAAGACAGGATATTTTAAATGGAATAGAAAGTGATCACTTCTATTGCTCCATGCCTTTCTCCTCCCATTACTGTCTTTTGAGTTCTTTGGCTGTTCAGAAGTAAGTCTTTTGAGTGATGCTGCAATTCTGAAGGTTAAATTTTTTTTTTTTTTTGCCTATACCATTGTGGTGATTTCACCTTACAGAACAGAAAACTATACTAGTAATAAAAGAATATCCAAATATTCTAAGATTAATCAGGGTGATTTTTCTAGCTGGACATAACTTAGAAGAGTGCGAACAGTAAATACTAACAAGAAGCACCGACTCTGAGAATGGAGGAAAAGATTAATGCAAAACTAGAGAAATTGTATAAACATGAAGTGGAAAATAGGGAAAAAAGTACAACCTCAACTCAAGTGGTCACTGGGATTTGAGCTCAGAGGTGCTTAACTGCTGAGCCATTTCCCTAGCCCTTTTAATTTTTCATTGTGGGACAGGGTCTCAGTAAGTTGCTTAGGGCCTCCCTGAGTTGCTGAGGCTGGCTTTGAACTTGTGATCCTCCTGCATCCCCAGTCCCTGGGATTATAGGAGTGCACCACTGCACCTGGCTCAAGTAGTAACTTGTATCCATGGACAGTGGCTGAACCGAACATAGAACATAGATAAATGGATTCTAGAGTTGTGTGCACGCTCATCAGGACGTTGTGACCGATTAATAAAGTCTTCTGAGTAGTAATGGTGGCCCACTGAGTAGAGAATGAGATATTAGAAAGATGTTAAAATGTTTTAAATAGGGGGGCGGGGGTAGAGAGAATGGTGATGAAATTTCCAGGGCAATGCTTGGAAGTTGGAAAAGGCACCAGAGCTAAGGGAAAGAAGAAGGCACACAAGTCCAATGAGGGTGCTGCACAGCAGAGGCTTAATCAGGCCCCACAAGACTCAGCCTGTGTTTGGTCTCTCCTGAAAACACAGATCAGTGAGTGCACAACCTCACCAACAGCCCTGACCATGGCTTGCATAGGGAGCCTTCCAAGAGTTCAAAGTGCAGCAAAGAGATATTATACCCACAATATAATGAACAAAAACCATATGATTTTCAATCTAGAATGAGTGTTCATGTGAACAATACATGTCATAGGACATCAGTTTAGTAATGTGAAACACTTTAATTCAAATATCTTCTGAAGGTCTTTACAAAATTTTTCATCCTGAAGATACTTCTTAAATGGAAAGCTAAAAATGTAGCCCAATATTTAAATACTGACAAAGGTTGTAATTTTCAATACACCACAAATATTTACATTTTAGATAAAAATGTAAAAATATCTACATTTTAGATAAAATAAGTTGGTCACTCTTTAAAATATACCTAAAAGAATTTTAATTATGTATTGATTTGATAACCACATCATCTATTTAAACAAAAGAGGAAAAAATTCTTCATGGAGAAACTGAAAGTCTACATTTGTTTCTCTTCAATTTGCATTTTCATTTCACCTTCCCTGCAGATTTTCCTCCTAATGTAATATGCTTTGTTTAAAAGTTGGTCACGTTTTGCTATTGCTCTGCAGCAAAATTATAGATGTAAATTTAAAATGTGAGATGTTCTTGTTTCTTGTCACTGTCCCTAAAGTTAATAGAATGTCTTCAGGATTGTCACTGAAAACATTAGTAATGTCAATTTTATTTTCAGTATTTTGAATATGTTTTAGTACTTTCAATTTCAGTTTATAATTTAGCAAAACAATATAAATACATTACAGATTTTGAGAAATCATTTTGAAGCTTTAAATGTAAAATTTTTGTTATCACTGCATCCTTTGATGAGTCAAGTGGGAATGCTTTTAAGAATTAATTCAGCTCCAGGGCTAAAGGTTGCACATTACTGGAGTGACACAAAATGTAGCATCAATTCTACTTCTTATTATAAATTATGTGGATGCAAAGTAGGAAATACTGTTCTCATAAGTCAATGGTCATATATAAGTGTTTTTATTATAGCCTTGCTTCTGAATTATTTGAATGTCTTCTAAGTTGGAAACCTAGCTGCCATACACTTTGAACTATTCTTTTGTTTTTGTTACCCAGGGATTTTCCCAGTCTGGGCTCAGATCCTCATTAGGTTATATTCCCTGTTCAGTAAATTGGGAGAGAGTCTACTATGAAATGAGACATTAAATAGATGCCTCCACACAGGGATGCATGCTTGAGGAGCCCTTGAGGATTTTAAGATAAATCTGAAGAATAATTCCCAACAGCATCTGTGGCTGTATAAAATGGTCCCAGGTACTTTGAACATTTTTAGTTCAGAGATGTGAGAAGCTGGGGACATTCAGAGAAGCTTTGTGGATAATCTGGGGTTTAAGTTTTGAAGGGTTAGTGAGATATTAATACTCAATATCTACTCAAAAGGATTTATTCCTTCACTCAAAGGTGATGCTCTTAGCTAGAATTCACATAGACACACTTTACCATTGATTGACAGGTGCAACTAATGTATCATTGTATTATATGGTTCTGTGTAATTATTGTATGTTCTTGATAATTATGTTATGGTCTTCAAATGTCTCATCACTGAGTATTTATTTTGTTACCTAGGAAAAACAAGAATTTTACTTTAGGTTGCTGCAATTTACTGAATAATTTTATATCAAAATTTTATGTTAAAATAATAATCCCAAGTAATGAGCAATGATATTAAGAGGCAGGGCCTTTGGGAGGTAATTAGGTCATGAGGATGAAGCTTTCATGAATGGGCCTAGTTCCCTTATAAAAGGGAATCAAGAGAGCCTTCACTCCTCTTTCCACAATGTGCAGACACAGTAAAAGGATGATGTCTAGGAGCCAAGAAGGGGGCCCTCATTAGACTCAGAGTCTTCTAACACCTTGATCTTGCCTGTCTATTCTTTGGAACAGTGAGAAATAACTGTTGATGGTTTAATCTACCCGGTCTATGGTATTCTGGGCTGGCCCCAGAACTAGGATGGTGTTCTAAAGAGCTCACTTACAAACAGATAATGTGTCAATTAAACATATATTATAATGATCAGAAAAGTCATAAAAGAACTTAAGCTCAGGACATCAGAGAAATTCAACTTTTAAAGTGTATTTCTTAAAATTGTCAGCAATTATTTCTTATTACTCATAAAGGATGTATGAGTAATGATTAATTTACTATCATCTAATAAAATGCTAATAACCAAATTAAGATTTGGTAGAATTCTAAATGAATGAAAAATGTATTTCCTTAAAGAGCAAGCAATTAACAAATATGCATTGATTTTCTACTCTGTAAAGATTAAGAGATGTGATAGATGATATAATTTCTGCATATTTATTCAGTTGGGCTATCAAAATAGTTGATATGAAAAATCTCATGAAGCAAAGCACATTTTATCTCATATGGTCACCTCATTAAATTCTTGTGGAAAACCTAGAGTGGCCCCAAAGCAATATTCCCCCAAAAATAATTGATGAAATTTTGAGAGTTCAGAATAAAGTCAAATCACAAACATTATTGTACATCTCTTCTAGTGCCATGAGAAAAAACGAAGGGGTTTGTGTGTGTGTGTGTGTGTGTGTGTGTGTGTGTGTGTGTGAGTGTGCGCGTGTGCCCATGTGTCCATGTGTGTTTATTGGTACATCCTCAATTGTATATACAGACAAATCAGGGACAATTATTATTGCAGTTAGAACACTAGGGGCTTACCAATGAGGGAAGCACACATACCCTGGGACATAAACTTTGTGGTGAAAGAATTGTGGGGATCTTCCTTTTTTAGAGGTGCCAATTTCTGGTTTGATGCCTGAGAGATAAGAGAAGAGCAGAGGCAAACAGAGAAGTTTCTCTCTTGTTTTGTTTTGTTTTGTTTTTTTGAGAATGGGTTTCACCATATTGCTAGACTAGTCTTGAAGACACAGATTCAAGCAGTCCTCCTGCCTTGGCCTCCTGAGTAGCTGAAACTGTAGGTCAGCACCACCATACCTGGCTTGAGAGCCATAAATCAGGCCAAAATCCTTCCTTTCTTCCTGGAAAGAAAAAGCCTGTAATACCAGAGACAAGAAGTTCTGGGGCAGAGACATGTGGATAGATGTATGAGGGTAGGCACACAAAAAAGATTTTTTGCATCTATTATTGTCCCTCAGAACACATCCATCACAGGAGAATGTCTAAACAACCAAGGAGACAAATGGCCATGCACGTAGATGTTAAAGCATCTTTATTAACAGCCAAACAAGAGTTGGGAAGATGAATGGAGTTGCCATCAGAGCAGAGATGGAGGTCACCTGTGGGACCAGGAGCATGGGTGGATTCCCAATGACCAAAGCTGAACTAGCTTCTGCTGCTGGTATATACGTGTAGTAAGAATTGTAATGCATTACACTGTCATTTTTTTAATCAATAAAAAAATAAAGATTTGGGATTCGAAAAATTACGTTTCTTCTTTCATACCTATTATCCAAACTCAATATATTTTTACTCCTGTTAATTTCATTTTGTATTTTCCTTGTAAACTTTATAGTTACTGTCTGTTAGTGCCTTCAAAAAGCAAAACTTCTTACCTCTTACATCTCCTCATGAAAAAATTGATGGTCCCTATCATCATTGTCACATTCATTTATTTTGTTTTAATGTTATTCCAGTATTTATGTCTTCTTGTTCCTCTTATAGAGGCACCCACCTCTCAGATGACTTTACAACCCATTTTTTTTCTGAACCAGGCTTTTATCATGGACCCCTCTACTGACCAAAACATTCCTAAAAGGGAAACCCAAGCTGCTTGCCCTACATTGCCCCCTCTCAGCCCGAAGCAACCAAAGCAGCCATCACCCATTTCCCCTTAAAGCAGTAAGGGTTCCCTTGCTCAGAGTGGAAAATAAGACTGGGACAAAGGACAGGTAGCTTATTAAAAAGATAGAGAAAGAAACGAAGGGATTGGATAGATAGCACTCCTCATCATCAATGCTCTGGAATAAATCAAGAACCCTCCAGGATCAACAGGCTATAGCTAAGTCGAATGCCTTAGAGGCTACTGTAGTGGGCTTGAGTGATTAGATACGAAGTCTTATGTTCAGACAATAATTATGATGCCATGTTTATTATTGGTTTATTTGTGGAACACGTGTTCCATTTGCAGCTCCCAATGGGACTGGTAAAAGATAAAGATACATCTATTAGAAATTTGAAATCATAACATTGTTAGTTTAAATCTCTTACAACTACACCATTACATCCAAGTCATACAAAAAATTAAGATTAGTATGTTATCATCTGCCAGTTTTACAAGAAAGCTGTTGAATGACCTAAGTGATTTCAATACTTAAAATATGCTAAAACATAATATATGGTATTTCTTTAGGACTTATTTCCTTGCTCTTCCTTCTTTCTGTGTTGTTTTCTCACAGTCAGCTACAAGCTCTTCAGATACAAGTTCCAGCACTTTAAAGAAGACAATGATAGGTTGCATTTAAAAAATTAAAAAGTGGGAGATGTTCAGAGTGGTGACTTAGATCATGTTCTCTCCTGCTTCATGGTTATGGCTGCACTTGTGCTCAGAACTTTCTGTGCAAAGGTGCAAGTCAAGATTGCCCAGTTTCTATAGCAATGGGTCTGCTTGAAGAAGCTCTATGCAAAGGCATGGAATTATATTCGTCTTAACCCTGAGTTCAGACACCAGCTTCCAGGGATAAAGAAATATGGAAATAATAAGATAACTACAACCTCTCACAAGTGCCATGACCTACAAGCCTGTCTGCTTTGCAGAAACTTTCCAACAAATAATCTTTGGATGATAGAACCTGTATAATAAATCTGCTGCATTAGCTCTGGGTCATTGTTCCTCCATTGGAGGATGATGTTCTACCTGTCTAGCTTTCATAAATTTTTGTATGTATACATCCCTCATCATCCCTCACTGGTTTTCTAAGGTTCAGCCTTGTAGGTCGAAGCAGGTGGGAACTGGGTTTTGCCATGCCTAGATCAAGCAAGAAGCTGCTGAAAATACAGTGTCCATTGAGAGGCCCTGGGATGGGCAGAGGTGACCAATTCACCTAAGGTTGTGGGGCAGAGGTAAGAAATGAATTCAGAAGTCCCAAAAGATCTCTGAATACTTTTGCAGAAAATTTTACCTTCTGAATTAGTTTTTATGCTACGAAATAGTTTTTAATTCACATGCAAACTCATTAAAAGTGTGTTATATTTGAATTTGAATGCTAGATATATAAGTGTAAGGTTTGCTCTATGAAAGACTATTTTCTAGAAAATATCCCTATCACTCTTTTAAGAGTGAGTGATTTTTCATTCCCATTAATGGGTGACTAAGCATAATACCTTTGCTTTACATTCTGGTGTTCTTGTAAATGAAATAAGCAAAAATACAAAAGTAGTTTCTCTTTAAATATGTATCAAAGAGAAACAGAAAGGCTATATTATATATCCATATATATGTGTATATATATATATATATCTACACACATACATAGTTTTATATATATACCTATATAATTATATATAACTTAATATATATAATGATATTGTCCTAAATAAGTCTTACTTATAATAATTATATAATCTTTAAATTTGTATATTATTTTTATATCTTAAATAAATATAAATAAAAATACTGTGTAAAGTATGACTCAAATAAATTCAGATAATAGTGTACAATGTTAGTTTATCTTTAATCAAAAGAAAACAGTCTTACATTTTTATTCAATAATAAGCTTTTTTCTTTATTTTGGTTTTTCAATTATTGAGAGTTTACTATTTGCCAGTCACTGGATTAGTAATAGGGATACAATAATAAACAATACAGGCAAGATCTGCTTTCCATGTCAGAATATTTGTTTTCTATCACACCTTATCCTACTAAGTTTCTGCTTGAATGCCAAAGGAATAAAGATAGCCAACATTTGAGAAATTATTTTTCTAATTACCTCTATGGTTTTTACCTAGTTTCCATTATTTGCATGGACACTGTGCCAGCTCTGTATCATATGAAGATAAAGAAGGTCTGTTTCTTACCCTGAGGATGTTGCCAGTTAGTAAAGGTGGTGGATCAATTCCACGGTAATGGGGACAACCTAAGAATTCAATGTTATCCTACAGGTGAGGTCTTCATAAAACAAAGTTCCTGTGTTAGTCCGATTTTTGTCATTATGACCAAAATACCTGACAGACACAATTTAGAGGAGGAAACATTTATTTCGATTCATGTTTTCAAAGGTGTAGTTCATGGTTGGCTGACTCCATTGCTCTGGGCCTAAAGTGAGGAGGAACAATGTGGCAGAGGGAGGGGTGGAGGAACACTGTTCTATTCATGCAGCCAGGGAGCTGAGAAAGAGGAGGGGAAGGGCATCGGGGAAGACGAACCCCTTGTAGGGCTCACCCCCAGTATCCCAGCTCAATCACTTCACCTCATCTCCAAATCATAACAGTTCCCAAATTTAACTTCTTTGATCATACCCTCTTGTTTAATTACTCTGCATAGAGCTAACAGGTGCTAAAATAGAGAAAATGGAAAGCATTCATACCATCATTAAGAGTTTTTTTTTTTATGGAAAACCTGATCTTGATATGATAGAAATTAATGTTTTCAAGCAAATGCAAAATAAAAAAATAATAAGCATTGCTATTAACTTAGCCCTTGAATTTTATAGCCATTGTAACAAAGTTCCTAGAAGAAAAGCACAAAATTTCAGACCAATTTGCTATCAAAATCTCTAAGATAATAGGCAAGCATGAGAAAGACTGAGGTTTTCAGAATTGCTGGGTTGACTTAGAAGACTGGAAAGAGTAGAGAGGGCTGGTTTATAAGGCTGCGAGGAAGGGAGTGTTGTACTTCTCCTGTGGCAGCAGGTGGGGAAGAGGGGATTGAATTTTTTCTTGCCCATGTCTGGGATTTGAAAGTAAACAGTCACCCAAATGGCCCGAAGTTATGGTGGGACACATTTTTGAATCACTGCCAGGGAGAAAAAGTGGATAGCTCCCTGCCTCTCAGCTTCATTGCCTGGCACAGAAAATTATTAAATAAATGACAGCCTTTTAGCAGCTATGGAGGAAAGAAGTTTGGTAGGTGATGTACTCGCAAGCCAGTGGTATTGATGCTAGACTGGAAGATGATGGTACCAAGGCATCTTGAGTGGCAGTGGTACTGGGTAAGCTGATGAGCAGAGAACGCTGCGCCATTCCACGGTGACTGATAGAGTGTGTGAGGTGCCTGAGGAGTACCACCCACCCACCTCCCTGAGTGGAAGGAAAGAGTTAGTGGGTATGAAATCTCCTAAGGGTAGATCCAAAACAAGATGTCTGTCATTATCTTATACAAGGGTGAGATGGAAGGAGAGAAATATCATACTGTTCTCAACAGTGTTCATTCAGGAGCATGGAGAATTGAAAATTGATGTCTGCTGTGTTTTTTTTCTCTGTGCTCACTGAGTAGCTCTCTCTGCCTTTCCAATTCCCTAGCCTTCCTTGAAGTTGGATTTGGTTCTGGCCACTGGGATACGGACAGAGTGATTTAAGTCATTTCTAAGCCTGGTTCTTAAGTGTATCCCTCAAGATTCTCTCTTTCTTGGCCTTGGTGACTTGGGAGGATCACTATGATATAGGGAAAGGATAAAAGAGATCAAGGGTACCTGCACTGATCTTATGGAAGAAATAAACTTCTCATATGTCAAGTTCCTCAGACTTATCTGTCATGACAACTGAGTTGATTACCCCAATAAACACAAGTGCCAGACCCCTTCATCCCTCAGGAGAGAAGACTGAATTGCTACTCTATTCTCCGAGAAACCGCATCAGTGAGCCTTTTAACTAAATTAATTAAGTTTGTTATTTAATTATTTTTAAACTTTAACTTTTTGACAATCAAATTTGTAAAATTATTATTATTAGACATTCATTATTGTAAAAATTAACAGGGTTCACTGTGAAACTTCTATACATGCAGATACTGTACATTGATCATGTCTATGCACCCTTCTTCCACCCGATGCCACCTCAGCACCCATTTCATTCCCTATAAACCCTTCTTTACTTTTAGGTTAACTTGTTTTTGTAGTTTTCACTTACGAGAGAGAGAACATGTGATATTTATTTGCCCATGTTTGTTTATTTTGCATAACATGTAAGTTTTCCTATTCTATTTTGCTGCAAAAGACAGGATTTCATTTTTATATATGGCTGAATAATATTCCATTATGTATGTATATAAAATTTTATTTATTCATCATTTATTGATGGTACCTAGCCAGATTCCATATCACAGTTATGGTGAATAGTGCTACAATAAACACGGGCATGCAGGTATTTCTTTTGTATACTCAAACTTTGGGTGTATATCCAGGAGTGAGATAGTTGGAGCATGTGGCAGACAGCCTTTTAATGATTATTCCACCCTCTTAACTTGGAGGCTACTTTCTCTCTTCATTTTAGACTGATAGGTACAAGGTGTTTGGAATAATGGCTAGAAAATGGATTGATTTTAGGCTATGTCAAGAAATACATACATATATACATATATATAGATCAGTATATATAGATCTGTGTATCCAAAATGTATGGACTAGTTGGAGAAACAAGACACACTCAACTTGAAATCATTAAAATCATTGTCAATTCTGAGGTCCCTTTTCTTATTTTAGGACACACTCATATGGTTAATTTTCTGTATCTACTGCGTAAGGACAGAGACTGGCCTTTCAGGTGTGCCTTCTATCTATTAGCATATGTCCCTTTGTAGTGTGTTGATTATATAAATTTTAGACATTATAGTATATCTAAGACACCATTTACAAAATTACATCTTTATGTCTGTGCAGTCTGATCTGGCATCTCAAATTGACATATATCTTTCCAATGCACAATGTAGTCTGATATCCTTAGAGTAAGAGCACAACATTTAAAGTAGAAAATAAAGGCATCTCATTATCAGTAAGTAACATCTCTTCCACTCAAAACTATCACCTTCAGGAAATAATATTTTGTGTTTTATTATCTCCTTTTTAAAGAAAAAATCCATTACACTGAAAAATAGTTTTCTCATTCAACTTTTATAGCATGTAACTAGAGAAAATAAGCTTAAATTAGGAAACGGGAATAATTAAATAGCTGACTGTAAAAGTTTATTATGCAATTATTTACATGCACCCATTTGCTCCTTTTCATTCTGGATGACTATTCTAATTAAAAAGTAAACTTTTAAACACAAGAAAAAAATGAACAAAGTTCTAAAGCATTTAATTTTGTTTACAACTTGATGATGACTTATTCACATTATCAGATGAGTGATAAAATGGAGAGTTTCCCAATTAAAAAAATGTAATATCAAATAAGCCTTCTTTACAAAGGTGAAAAATATAAAATTTCACTTGTTAATCTAGGTTTTTGATAATACGCCTGAAGATATATGATTTTCCATTAGAATACTTAGAATGAATTTTTCAAGAGAGTTGCACTGAAGTAAATAAAATACCTTAAATCAGTGTTATCAAAGTTAATAACTTTTTAAATTCTGGCTTTAAATTTAGATATAATTTTTCATGGTACATATGGCATAATTTTTATAAGACAAAGCATTAAAAGTTAATGATTTCACAAAAAATATCATGATTATATTATTACAAATCTTTATTTGTAAATAAAATAAGGTGGTACAAGACAGATGGCCAAGTTTATCTGTATTGTTATAGATATGATATTTAATCTCAGCATAGCTATACTTTTCTAATTTATAGATTATTTTTTATGTCTGTAATATCATTTAAATAAAGCTATTCCTAGCTATAAAGTTGACTTTTCATTAAGATATAAAACATGATGTTCACAGAAAAACATTTGGATATAAAACAGTGGTATAAACAAAAATGTTATATTAAATTATTAAAAAAAATAATTGCTTATTTTTGTTTTAGGTTTTTTACATGTAGATTAAATTTTCTCAACAAAATTAAGAAAATTGCATTACAATGAACTTCAATTATAGAGGCAGAAAAGAAATCTTAAAGGGATTAGAAATCTTGCTCAGATTCACCCATTAGAGTTGATAGAATTCAATTACATTTGATTGCAGTTAGATCTTTGGGCTTGAGATGCTCTGAAAGGTTCGACTCTTGAGACTTTGTTTTTCCCGTGGTCACTGGGTTAAATGCTCTATGTTGAACTCAGTCCTACTGTGGCCTTTTAAGCCTTTGCAATTGCAGAAGTGTAAAGCCCCAAATCTCCTGGTCTTAGTAAGATTCTGTCATTGAGAGGTTCTCAGGGAGACTTGGGGAACTGATGAGTGGCAAGTGGCTATGGAATGCTGCTAGTGACTTCTTTATCCCCTACTGCCACCACCTGCGCAGTGCTGCAGGCATCTGAGCTCATTCATTGACTGCTTTTTGGGATCCCAGCCCTTCTGATATGCTGCTGGTGGCGGCTTCCTTAATTTTTACTCCTGTAGCCTTCTCACTGACTGTGCAAGCTTCTAATCCTGGAATTGTCAATAGGGATTCCAAATTCCTGTCTGAACCTCTTAGGTACAGATTAAATTTGAAAGCAGTACTGATCTCGGGGCCAATAAGAAACGGGCTATTGGCAGTTCGCGACACACAGAAACAAAACATTTGCTGAAAATAACATGCTTGCCACTGTGTGACTATTTAAAGGAAAGTCCAAGTGGCTCTTCCAATACAATGTTACAATGAAACTGATTATTATACAGACTTTGGCATGTTCTGTTGGCTTATTATAATGGAGAGCTTGTCAGATAATGACAAGTTTACAAATCAGAAGTAGAAAGCTTCTGTGCCTGTCTGGAAAATATCGTTTAACCAGGTATCTGTTTCAGTCGGCATTTTTACTGCTGTGATGAAAAGACCTGGCAAGAACAATGATAGAGGGGAAAAGTTTATTTGGGGCTCACGATTTCAGTTCACTGATGGCTGACTTCTTGCTATAGACCTGAGGTGAAGGAGAGCATCATGGCAGAAGCCTGTGGCAGAGGAAAACAGCTAACATGCACTAGGAAGAAAACTACCCCCCACCCGTGTGTGTGTGTGTGTGTGTGTGTGTGTGTGTGTGTGTGTGTGTGTGTGTGAGAGAGAGAGAGAGAGAGAGAGAGAGAGAGAGAGAGAGAGAGAGGGACAATCTCCTCACCATGACAAAATTATATACCTTTAAGCTATGTCCACAATGACCTACCTCCTCCTACCCTACTTGCCTATGATTATCATCAAGTTGTCCCTATCAGGGGATAAATGCACTGATTAGGTTAAAGTCTCTTATAACTCTGTCATTTCACCTCTAAATTTCCTTGCACTGTTTCCCACAAGAGCTTTTGGGAGACACCTCATATCTAAATCATAACAGTATCCAAAATTTAGATTCAAGACTTAATACTGTAAGTTGTAGAAATCAAACACTAATGAATTTTACAGTTTTGCCAGGTCTGTTATGTGAAAATTAGGGACTAAGCCAGATTGGGATCCTGAGAACTGGAATGGTAACTTTGGGAGGATCTCTGTGACTATTTTGATCTCTTAGTATTACTAAGCCTCTCTTTTCAGAAGCAGCACCCACTGCTGAGCTTCTTTTTCAATCACCGCTCCCTTGCTTGATGGCCCTCCAAGACTGACATGAGATGCTGATTCTCACAGCCCACTTCCCTCATCTCTCCTCGACTGTAGCCAAGACTTAGCACTGAATGGTAAGAATTTATGTGAAAATTCAGAGCCAACAGGAGAGAGCAATACATCAAAAACTATAAAAATTTTGGGTAATTTATATTAAGAGGAACTTGAGGAATATGTGTAAGAAATGGTTTCTAAGTAATAACAAAACCAGGAATAAGGAACCCTAGCTTTGAAATGTATCAAATTGATTGATGCCTTTGGACACATCAGAGATTCTGGGTTTAATGTGTTAGTTCAAATAATTGGGAATAACTCTTAACAATTTGTTGGCTGATGGACACTAGGAATCACAGTTTTTCTACACTAAATGAAGCTGAGAAATAAGAACTTCCTTGGACCACCAAAGAGAATGGAAACCAATGGCTTAAGAGGACAAAGATTGTTGGGATAAATTCATCAGGTACAATCAATTCATTAGTTAACACATATCTCACAAGAATCTAGAGGTTGGGCTGGGGATGTAGAGCACTTTCATAGAACGTGTGAGGCACGGGGTTCAATTCTTAGCACTGCATAATAAATAAATTGATAAAATAAAGGCCCATCAACAATGTGTGTGTGTGTGTGTGTGTGTGTAAAATCTAGAACTTATTTCTTTCCAAAGAATTTGGGGAAATAAACTGATGAGGGTAACAAAACATTCTTAAAGGATTCGTGGTGAATGTTCCCTTCAGATCAGGGATGATGCTGGTAGATACCATCAAGGAAATGGACTCCTATACTTAAAAAACGGGAAAAGGGACATCATAGAGTACCAGAAGCCACTGGCAGTACTTAAACCCTGGGAACAATTGGGGGCACCTTCGTTTGAATGGTGATCATAGTGACTGTGATGTGAACTGGAATGATGGGGTTTAGGGGACCTTCAGAGATTTATTTGACAATTGCCTTGAGCTGAAATGGGAAATTGAAATCCACCTCTATTCCACCAGTAAAGAGACTTATGGAAAGTCAATGAAGTTTTGGCTCAAGTCTGTTTCTGAGTGATCCCAGTAGATCTGCAAAACCACAGTGATCATGTTCTCTGTTCCTGGCTGCATACATGATTTAGATATTGTGTACAATTGGAAGAACTCTCTTATGGAGGCAGAGCTACTGTGGAAGGAAGTGACAATTGTAATTCTTATACCCACTACCAAAAAATAGACAAAAATCAATAACACCTCCCTGGGGGAATTACAGAGATTAATACCATTATAACAGCATTGAGAAAGGCCAGAGAGTTGAGTCATATTACATTCCAGAATAAGACACATAATTAGCCTATGAAAAAGACAGATGGATATTAGAAAATGAGTTGATCATTGTAAACCTAAGCAGATCTTCACTTTAACTACAGTAACTTCTGGACATTGTATTCAACCACTAATACAGAAAATGTCTTTTTATCTATACCAATTAATAAAGAAAATTAGAGGAAATTTGTTTTTCACCTTTGTAGGAATAGTAGTACAGTCTAATTGACCCATCTCTGATCTGTGTTTGTTTTCTAGCAAGTGTCAAATTTGAAATCACAAGATACTGATTATGTCACTGACCCACAAAACATTTAGATTATCCACTATATTAATGGGAACATGCTGATGAGAAAAATGTAGGAAATATTACGGATCCCTTAATGAGATACTGGGAAACCATCCTATTTAAAAAAAAAAAAAGTGTCCTGCCATTTCAATGAATTTTTCTTTTGGCGTACTGGTCTTGGATTGTTTGAGTCAAAAATACAATTTCTCCTAATCTTTTACTCCCAAACCCTAAGGATAACATGAAATGCTTTCAATTTTGGAGGCCTCCTTGGATTTTGGAGGCAACCTATGCTATATTTGAATCTGCTGCTCTGACCACCTACTATGCACTCCTCAAGGCTTCCAACGTGTCCAAACCACACTGCTACCTGCATCTTACAATGCATAGATCCAAACAGAGCCTGGGTTGGCTATGGTGCCGACAGGAATGCTGCAGAGAATCACTAACAATCTCCCATACATGATTCACTGGAAAGACTGCTGAGATTTCAAGGCAGAACTCTCTCCTTGCACAAATCTTTCTCTCATTCTGAAACACTCCTTGTTTGCTACTAGGTCATCTTAGGGGCTAATGGTCTAATCATTGGACACTACCACTATCTTATCACATAACCATAAAAATGTTTTTTTCTGCTATATAAAGTCATATGATGAGCCAACATGGAAGCACTTTTCATCAAGGGGAAGTTGCATACATGTAAGATATGAACATTTTGGTGTTTTGATGACTTACATGAATCTTGAATCTATTCCTAATGTTTTGTCCCTTCTCCCTCAGCTCACACTCTATCCTCACTGAGAGTTTCCTAGGACCAGTTGACTAAGGAGGAAAGTCGTTGCTCTTGGTCTCTCTTGGTTGCACTGCCTATCCTGGTGCTCACCACATCTAGACTGCTGCAGCTGTATAGGGACTAGGAAAATATTTATTTTCCACTTGGTGTGGTGGTGCACACCCGTAATCCCAGCAGCCTGGGAGGTTGAGGCAGGAAGATCTGGAATTCAAAGCCAGTCTCAGCAACTTAGTGAGGATCTAAGGCCCTAAGCAACTCAGTGAGACAATGTCTTTAAATAAAATACAAAAATGGGGGGGGGGCGGCTGGGATGTGGCTCAGTGGTTAAATGTCTCTGGATTCAATTCCTGGTACCAAAAGGAAAAAGGGAAATACTTATTTTCCAACATGATGAAACCAGAATTAAACAGGAAAATAGGCAAGGGTCAGATCCAAGAAATGGAGGGATTGAAATATTAATATCTTCAGAGCCCTTCCTCTACCCTTATCAAGAACCTGCCCCTGCTCCAACCTGTTGCTAAGGTTATCTGTCCCAGGAATTTCCCCTCCCTACAAGGAGTTATAAAGTTGTTAATTAATGTGTCCTGGGCTGCTCCATTTGGCCCTTCCCCTATCCATCTGCTTCTTACCTTTTGGCTATCCCAGGGAGCAATTCCTGGGCCTAGTCATGTACACGGGAAGGAGAAAGATAAAGGGATGAGGGCAGGAAACAAAGGAAGCATGGGACAGATAAAAAGGCAAAACACCCTCATTCCTGGGGATACCAGGATACCAGCTATGGCCCCCTTCTCTCTCCCAGTAGAAGCCTATGTTTACCCCTTTTAAATAAACCCTGCTTTTATGTTTGCCTCTGCGTGCTTCTCTAATGTTATACTTCAACATGTGAGGGAGCAGAACTCATCACTGATAACCGGTGTTCCCAATGACAATGCTAATGAAATGTCATCACTGTGAATGTCAATCAGTCTCCTTTCCCAGGCTCCTCAGTGCTTACTCTATGGATCCATGAACTAAATAGCCTTGACATGGTAATAGGATTGAGGTTATTATTTGGATCAAAAACATGGGCCTCCTCTAATCAATTATGATCTGACTGTGATCAATGTTGTCTGGCTTGTCAGCAGCATAGGCTGACACTGAACCCCCTTTCCAGAGCCGCTGACCAGCCGTCAGACATCAGTGCTCTTTTATGATGGAGGGGGTAGTTATATGTCTTCATTGAAACAAATATTTCCTCTTGCTATAGATTAACCTTCCCTGCTTTCAATGCTTCTGCCTGAACTGTCAGCCATGGTTTTAATGATACTTTATTCACTATCATGACAATAAGGAATCTACTACTCCTTACCAAGAAATTAATTTTATAATGATGAAAGCTATCCTGATAGGAAGATGGAATAACCTAAAGAAGACTCAGTTTTATGCCAGCTGGGAGACAATACCTTGTAGAATCTTAACCAAATGTCTATGCCTGTGAACATGAAATGGCACTCTTTCTCCAATAGTAAGAAATCACGAAGTGGGCATGACTCTGCTTAGTCTTTTTACTTAGTAAGCTACTCTCAAGATTTGTGCCTTCTAGTCTCATACCTTTGGGTTCTGTGGATTCTGAGATCTTGGTTTCCAGACAAGAACAGTTTTTTTTTTTTTTAAACCCAGGGCACATCATATAGAGCTTGGAGTTCAGACTGCAACTTGGAGTCACTGAGCTTCCAGTACCACTGAAATAACAAAGAAGAGGGATACTGCGCTAACAGGGGCCACTAATCCTGATAATTAAGAGAAAATAAAACAGGGCTGATGTTATCATTAGGTGGGAGAAGGATGCTGAGAATGCAGGGGACTGTCTAGGTCTGCCTCTTGGATCTCCTAATACTGTCAGTGAAATTCACAGTTACCTAAAGGAGGAGGACAGCTATTGGCTTGGGCCACTAGGGAATGAAGCTTTGGCTTTCTCTACCAGGCAAAGGATCACATCCACCTGAGGTGCTAAGGACAAACTAAATGTGATGTGTGTAGAAGAAGCAAATTCTGGACTAATATCAGCTTTACCATCAGTTACAGAAGGATTTTGGTAGCTATGCTTATATACCCCCTTCATACATTTTATGTATGATAGATGAATAAAGGATATATGCATATATATTCACATTCAGAAGCTAAATTCTTTCTTTTCTTCTTCTTCTACCAGACCATGGAAGAAGTATTGTTAGTCATTAAGCTTCTATCTCAGTCTGAAAATTACATACAGGTCATCAGGTAAGGATTGTGACTGAGATAGAAAAATTAATATCCAGAGGTGGAAACAGATATGAGGGTTTTGTGTCTCGCCTTTTGAGAAGGAGATTGGGCACCTCTTCATTAGACTGAGGGAGCGTTCTGATGGGTCAGTAAAAACCACATTGTTCTTGTTGCTTGAAAATTTATACATACACATCTGGAGAACCAAGCTAGATATTGTGTCCTAGTACACAGTGTGATCCTGTTCTTTCAAACTCTGTCTTGTGTCACGGGGCTTGACAGTTTGGAAGCTACAATAACCAGATTTACTGGCCAGTAGGGATGTGATTTAAATTCTGCCAGTGAGAAGCATTTGTGTGCTGTTTGGAAGAGGAAGAAATGGAGAAGCCATCGTTCTCCAGGAGCAGCTGGGCATCTGCAGATGGCAGCTTTGGAGTCTTGCCAGTGGCCTTCAGGTGTCCCCTTGTGGTGCTCTGGCAGCACAGACCACTGGTGGAAGCTTACTGAGGTTCTTCTGCTTTCTGATTTTTCTGATAGCCTTTTCAGCTTTTCTGACCTTACAATGATTATGGAAGATGTTAATTCCCAGTATTGTACTCTTCATACCTATCATGGTATCTGGTTACCTGAACAAAGTCCCACTTGATACCCAGACTGCAGCTTTTTTTTTAATTATTTTTTTTGGTAGTTGTAGATGGTCAGTATGACTTTATTTTATTTTTTTATTTTATATGACTCTGAGGATTGAACTCAGTTCCTCACACGTGAGAGGCCAGTGCTCTGCCACTGAGCTACAGCCCGAGCCACCCCCAGACTGCATCTTTACTACCATATTTGGCTATAGCAAAGACTTTGTAAAATTGTATGATATAAATATTGGAAATATATTCTCATATCTCAAAATACAAGCTTAAATAATTGTTTATCTGCAGCATTGTGTTAAAATACAACAGCCTATAAATGGAGTATAAGTAAATATACTGTATATTGTGGAATATAGCTCAAGTGGTTCAGCAACAATAAAAACAGAAGAAAATTTAATTGGACTGCTCAAATAATGAGCCAACTCATATTTATTATGTTGGTGTCCCCAAATGTCACACGGCTGAATTTTCTGCTGGTTTAACACACTGTGATGCTGCCAACATAAATGAGCATAGAAGAACTGGTTTAGTTGTGTGAAAATCATTGCAAATCTGGTTATGTGTTTATGCCTTTTAAAAACATTATTATTATAAATCCATTTCTATCTTACTTGAACTTCATATTCCATTGCATTACAAAAGAAAAAGGAAATGAGTGTGACAGCTATTTTCAGCAGAGAGATGATGTTTATTTTTTCTTTGGCTAGACAAACTAACTCTTCTCAGTGCCTTTCAATAAAACTGCCTGGAAAAACTCTATATTTCTGATCATGTTTCAGGGTTCTTTGAGTGATAATTTGTAGATACAAAAGGACAGAAAAAAATTATTTCCAAGATAGAAATAAAATACAGTCATCATTCAATATCTGCAGGAAATTGGTTCCAAGACCGCTGTGGATACCAAAATCCAAGAATGCTCAAGTCCCTTATAAAAAAAATATGTCATATTTGCCTATAATCTATGAATATCCTCCCATGTAATCTAAATAGTCTCTAGAATACTCATAACACCTAAGATAAGTGCAATGTAAATTGTTGTTATACTGTATTGCTTAGGGAATAAAGACAATAAAAAATCCTGTACATGTTTAGTACAGATGCAATTTTTTTCCAAGTATTTTCAATCTTCAGTTGATTGAATCCACAAATGCATGACCCTCAAACAGAGAAGGCCACTAATATCTCAAAATGTGTTAAATTCATTATGGTTCATTATAGTTTGAATATGAAGTGCCCCTGAAAGCTCATGCATGAGACAATGCAGGAATGTTGAGGTGAAATGATTAGATTATTAAGCTGTGACCTAAATAGTGGGTTAATTCATTTTAATGCATTAATGGGTGGTAACTGTAGGCAGGTGGAGCGTGGCTTGAGGAAGTAGGTCACTGGGGCAAGCCTTGGGGGATTATATTTTCCCTGTCTTTATGTGCTCAAGCACTGTCTGCTTCCTGACTGTCCTAAACTGGCCAGTTTTCCTCTGCTGCAACTTTCTGCCATTTTTTGGTTCTCACCCTGGAGCCCACGTAGTTGTGGATTCATTCAACCATGGACTGAACCTTGGAAACTGTGAGCAGAAATCAATTTTTCCTTCTTTAACTTGTTCTTGTTGGGTCTTTTGGTCACAGCAATGCAAAGCTAACACATGGTAAATGTTAAAATACTATTTCAAGAACACATTCATCCAAAAACTACCAACTAATCTGTACTCGTTCTAGTCTATTTCTAGATAACTTTTTTTCTCATATGTGTTTGTTTAAAAGAAGAAGAAATGCAATGTTGAGGATTCTGAAAAGACTTCAAGTCCAAGCTCCTTGTCACAGAGCACAGCTTGCAGCCTTCCTCACCCTCCATTCACGCTCCACACCCCTTGGAGTGGCACAGACCCCACTGCTTTCACATGAGACTCTACTGCTCCACGTGCCGAGCACTTCAAGTTCCTGCTTGGCCAATGGTTGGGTCTGAATCCCTTCAGCAGTTTATAAATATCCTTAATTGTTTATATGTGCTTCTTCAACTGGACTGATTCAATTAAGTGTAGAGTGTTTTTTTTTATTATCTGTGTAGCCATAATCTGGCAATTATTAACAGTAGATATTAATAAATGTCTGATGAGTCAATAAGAGAAATGAATGTATGAATAAATCACAGGCATTTAAATTTGGAACAATTACTATGGGTTGTGTTGTCCATTTTCATACAAAAGGAAAATGAGTCCCAGGGAAGGTGCACCTAGTTCCAGTACATGGTAGTAACATTGCTGCCTTGGGACCCAGGTCCTCTGCTTCCTTTTTAATAGACTTTCTACTTTTTTTTTTAATCCCTGGCTAATTTGGAAATTTACTTGGATGAGTTGTGTTCATTTTCTAAATGTTTTCTTTATAATACCCTTAGGGACATTATTCACACTCTCAGAATAATTGATGAAAAGTTTCTGACTTCAGACACCAAGTAGCCATAGCGGCCTTCTACATTTCCAGCTCACTCCTTGCCTGTCTAGTTGAATTATTGTGGGAATTATTTCAAAGTACTTCAAAATCTACTTTGGCTATAGACTTCATATTCTTTATTAGACACTATTAATGAGTTGTAGTCTTAAAAATAAAATTCTGGAAATAGATGCTAGATAACATGGAAGATAGATAGATAAAAGACAGATGATATGTAGATGATAGATAATTTCCTGCCAAGATATGATGTGCCTATTCATTATCTTTCTCAGTAGTTCTTGAAGGATAGAAATATTAAATTTGGATGACAAGTTTGTCTATTTTTTTTTTTTACGACTGTTATGGTTTAGGCATGAGTTGTCTCCAGAAGTTCACCTCCAATGCAAGAACATTTGGAGGTGAAATGATTCGTTAGGAGAGTCTTAACCTAATCAGTAGCCAGGTAGGGTGTGACAGGAGGAGGTAGTTCTCTGGGGGTACATCTTTGGGGTTCATATTTTGTCTTTATAGAGTTAAGAGTCTCTCTCTTCTTTCTGTTATGTCCTGAGCTATTTCCTCCACCGCACTCTTCTGCCATGATGTTCTGCCACAACTCCAGCCCAGAGCAAAGGAGTCAACCATCTTTGGACTGAGACATCTGAAACCATGAGCCCCTGATTTTCAGGTATTTTGGTCATAGTGGTGAAAAAGCTTACTGAAACAATGGTTCATACATTTTGTATCCTTAAGAAATATTTCTTTATCTAAAACCCATTAAGTTATTCCTGCTGTTTTCTCTCAGAACTTTTATGTTTTTTTTTCTGAAACATTTCAAGCTATAGTAATACAGGACTTGAGATTGTTTATTTTCATATATTCATCTGCTTGTTCCAACATTTGTTGAAAAGATTTTCCCATTTAATAGATTTGACATTGTTTCTACAAATCAATTCACCATCTATGAATGGGTCTATTTCTAGGCCATCTATTCTGACCCACTCATCTGTTCATCATCTTGCCACACTTACTTGACTATTGTAGCTTTGTTACAAGACTTTAAATTGGGGGCATAAGTCTTGCAAATTGTGTTCTTATCTCTTTCAAAATAGCTACTGCTATTTTAGATCTTTTTTATTTCCATGTAGATTTTTAGAATTGGCTTAAAATTATTCCCTGCAATTCCTTGAGTTTGTAGATCGATTTCATCGCATTAGACATGTAAGCAATATTATTTTCTAACCATAAATCTTATTTGTTTCATCAATGTTTTGTGGCATTCAATAGAAACATTACACACCTTGTCAAATCTATACTTAAGTATTATGTTTTTGTTGCTGTACTTTCTAGTTGAGAAAACAAAAGTTGTACTCTTTTATGTCAAGATTTCTAAGTCCCAGTCGCATTCCAAGAATGTGTAGAAAAAGTTGACTTGTTGGACAATGTTTAAGTCTTGGGATAGAATCCATTCCATATAGTGTTACTGACTGATAGTTACTGATCCATGCTAACCCATTCAAAACAGATATTATTGGTAAAAATAAACCATCGACACCTAAGTGTGAATCTGTATTAATATTTTAAAAGCCTTCTCATTCCCTAGTTAAATTTAGCTTTCCATATTAACCATCTGTTGTTGAACTCTTACTTAGTCTTATTGGTAAATGCACACTGCTTAATTAGACCCAACATAGGACATAGAGATATCAAGCAGGATTGATGGTGACAACAGGGGCTGCGGACTGGTATTAAAACCCAGAGCTAACAGTGGTAGCTATGAAACCTGCAAAGGAAAGAGAAGGCTGAGTGGGGCAGACAGTGGCACAAGCCTCCCCCGCTCCCCCCGCACCCCCGTAAGCTGGGATGGGAGTTTGTGTTTCTGCAAGAGTAGACAAACTAAAATCACTAGCTTCTTCCCTTCTTTACGCAGGCCTGCAATTTATTTCTATTTCAACATTCCCTGATGTTCACATTTCAGCCATACCACCTTCCCTCAGCTCTAGAACCCCTGCTGCTTTGTGGTGTGGCTTTGTGCCACATTTCCCAGGCATCAGGCATCATTCTGGATCCATCTTCCATCAACTGATTACTTCCTGGGATTGTTGTGGGACATTTCCTGGAGCAGCCATTTGTCCTATTTTGCAGGAGCCTCCAGGTCACATCCTCCTGGGCCACTCTGTGGAAGAAGCCTGCTTATCCAGATGATACAGACACTAGCTTTCCACTGCCCTCCTCTGAAGATCCTGTGCATATCGAAAGTGACTCATGTTTGAGGAAGTATATCAACTCCTGTTTTGCTGGGGCAATTCTAACCCAAGAAAGTGAAAATCTCCTTCCTTCCATGGTAACCAAGGGAGTGCAACCAAGTTGAGGAAGCACTTCCACTACTTTAAAAGGCACTTGCAAATTCCCTTGAGAATTATCAGCCATCCCACTGGGATTTCCACCCAGTACATCTACTGCTTCCCTGACTGGTGTGTGCGTGGGTTCAAATGTGGGTGATCCCTGAATGCCAACTGGGGACTGGTTGGAACCAGTGACTCAGTTATTTTTAAATACCAGCAAAATAAGATTAGAAGACACACCAAGAGCACTTCACAAGGATTGAAAAGGCTGACACCAGATCTCCTTCAGAGAAAGCTTTGGGTTCAGTGGTGTGTGTTAAGAAAGTGATGGAATAGAAATGACAGATGTGGAATGAAGTAATTTGTACATATTACCAAAGAAACCAGAAATTGTTTTGATGAAGAGTGGGTGTTGAAGGAGAATTTAATCTTATTAGAGAAACATAACAAAACAAAGGAAGACGATCGCTTTATTTTTCAGTATTTATGAATCATCATAGACTGCATTTTTTTTTTGATGGTGTGTATTCAAAAGGCAGTTGCTTTAGGGAGAAAGGCTTTTGAAATTCAAAGCAGATTTCTCTGGTGTTATGATCTATCATTGTTAAAAACCAGAATTTTTTTCGTAAAGTTCTGAATGGCAGCAAAACATTTCACTGTGATTTTAATGTACTTCTTTAACAAGTGTTTTGAAAACAAGTGTCCAAGCAATTTGACACCAATGTTTCATATTATTTCTGGTGTAATGGTTCTGTACATCACATTTCCAGTTTGGGAGTTTACTTTAGGGTACTTTACTTTCTTACATCTTGCATTTCTGTTCTGAAAAAGCTTACTGCAGATAAACTCTCAAGAAGACAGATAATTGCATATAATTAGAAGCATTTTACACATTCAAATTTTTCATTTTAAGGCTGCTCCCCCCCCCACATTGAAGTCATCAGACTTAGAAAATAGTTCTCTCCAGGGTAATAGTTCATTTATAAAACTATCTGGTAGTTTGAATAACCAGTATTTTTTCAAGTAATGTTAGATGAAATTAAAACCATTTTGTATGTGGACATTTAGTTTCCTGTATTTTGTTTTGTTTTTGTGTTTTCATTAAGTCTTTATAGCTATATATGATATTGTAGTTCATTTTGACATAATCATACATGCCTAGCATATAATTTGCTTCTTTACTCACCCTGTACTTCCTCTTTTTCTCCTTCCCTCCCCAGGTTTCCTTTCCTTAGTCTACTGGTTGTCTTTCTACTTATTTATAGTTTTTCTTAACAGGTGCAGTATAGATATCCATAAAGACCCAACTCACTGTGGTATGTCCATGTATGTACACAGCATAGTTTGGTTAATTCATTCCACAGTTGTTCCCTTCTTCTGTGTCTCCTCCCTCTCCCTCTATCTCTGTCTTCTGCTCCACTAATCTTCATTTTGTTTTTATGGGTTGTATGTTTTGAACAGGTTGCTTTATTTTAATATTTAGTGGCCATCTCTGGTGGTCAATTCTATAATCCCTTAGTATTTGTTTTAAAAACAGATTAAAAGGCATCTACTTTTAGGCAAAATAATATCTTTTAAAAATTAGAAAAATATGAAATGAATATATTTGTCAGTAATATTGAGCCTAGAATTAAAAAAATGTGGAATGGAAAAGAATGTTCACGTTTCATTGCACCTGGAAAGCATAATCAGTCTTAATAACAAAATCATCACATTTCGGAAGAAATACTATGCATAAAATATTCAGAATTCATGGCAATACATAAAGGTGAATTCTTCTTTAGCTTGATTCCCCTGATGTGTAGGTGGTGAGGGCTTTAATATTTTTTCTTTTATGTCAGTTATGAGCTTTAAAAAAATTCTTTCAGCATCACTGTTCACTTTAGTCACTTGTGATTTTCACAACTCCCAAAACGTTGGCACACAAACTCCCGCATGACCCTGGCTATGGTAGGGTGGTTAGAACACTTAAACTGTGTTCTTTTGGGTGAAGCATGGTTATTCATGGTTATTCATATTAAAGACCCATGCTTCAGACCCTCCCCACCCCTCACCCCTGCTCTGCTTTTTGGTAAGACCATTGAAAAGGAATCATAATCTATTTCTGGTTTAGCTATTTTCTTCCAATTTTTCTTTATTTTAAAATTCCCTTTCCATTATGAGCTTTTTTGAAAGTGTCCACTTCTTCTTTTACCATTCCATCAATCAATACGATGTTTTTGAAAATGGACTCCTGGGAGTCTTTTAAAGTTCTTTAGGCACTTTTTTAGATGATATACACCAACACTTCAAATTTGTATCTGTTTATTGTTTCAGCAACTATCTTTAGACTGAGAGCTTGGAGGGGACTTTACTGCCACCAGTCTTTCTTACCTCTGAGCAGGTTGCATGTTGTAAAGATGCAGTGCGCAGTCTGGCTGGGCACAATTCAGGAGCCACTTGTCAAAAGAAACGAACTTTATTTTTAGAACCACACATGACAAACAAAACAGCTCCTCAGGAAAACCCTCAGAGCCCAACTGCCACCACCGGCTTCCCACAAGCCTCTCAACCTCCCCCACTCCTCCTGCTCTTGAGGCTGATTGGCTGGGTCATGTGGGCAGAGCCAAAAAAAGTCCCCCAATGAGCAGCTCCGTGGTCTGAAAGGGCGGGGAAACAGCCCAATGAGCATCACCGCAGAGGAGCCAATCAGTTGGCAGCTGGAAGTTTGCTGGCAGCTGGAAGTTTGCTGGGGCCCCTTCGGCTGTGGCTCTCAACAATGCAAGAATGGGGAAAATCTTCTTGGAGCTGGGGCTCAAAAATCCCCCACCAATGTCCCATAGAGATTACTCCAGGAGCAAGGTTTTCTTGCTGGGTGCCTGGAAGTGGACCATCCCACGTACTTCTCTGACTTCAGCATGTTAAGTAACAGAAGTATCTTGCAGAGACCTCATACATTTGTAGACCCTGTGTGCTCCTGAAAAACCTTTATGACACTCTTTTAAAAATTAATTTAAACAAATTTTGTAATCATTTTCTTATATATATGTGTGTGTGTGTGTGTAGAGAGAGAGAATTAATATTTGTATGTTAACCTTCTATGACCTTAGTAAATATTTTTTCTTTTCTTTTTTTTAAGAGAGAGAGAGAGAGAGAGAGAGAGAGAGAGAGAGAGAGAGAGAGAGAGAGAGAGAGAGAATTTTAATATTTATTTTTTAGTTCTTGGTGGACACAACACCTTTGTTGGTATGTGGTGCTGAGGATCGAACCCGGGCCTCACGCATGCCAGGTGAGCGCACTACCGCTTGAGCCACATCCCCAGCCTGATAAATATTTTTTTCTAGTAGTAAAATTTTAGATGACTTATGGTTTTCACATAAATCATCAGGTTGTTTTTGAATAAAGAGTTTGAATTTTTCTCTTTCCATTTACTTGCTTTTTGAGGAGGCGGGTTACATGGCACAGTCTGGGACCTCTAGTTCAAAGCTGGATAAAAGTTGTGAGAGGCGACATCCTCTTTGTTACTTATCTTAGGGAGATATTTCAATATCACCAATGACTAGGATGTTCATAGATGCTCTTTATCAGATTGTGAATTCCCCTTCTATCTTCATGTTGCTAAGAGTTTTTTTCCTTTACCATGAATGAATGTTGCTTTTTGTAAAATGTACTTTCTGATGTTATACAAATAATTGTATGCTTTTGTTTATGTCACACCTGTTAATGTATGAACAAGTAAAGTTCTATTTGTGGAAGACATACTCGTTTATATACAAGTTCAAAAAGAATACACTAAAAACTATTAGAATTTATACATGTATATATATATATATATATATATATATATATATATATATATATATACATATATTGCAGTTACTGGCTGAGTTATTTTAGTGAAGTCTATTATCTTCCAACAGGAAGCTTCTGATGTTGCTGTTTAGAAAGTGCAGGCTTGGGCACAAGGACACTATCATTTTTAGGTGGCACATCAATAGCTGGGATATACATAGTAACTTAGGATGCACACCATCACTTGCAAGGCATCACTAGGGTGTGCACACAGTTGCCTGAGATACATATGATCTCTTTGGACATGTATATAGTCACCTGAGATGTACACAGTCATCTTGAGATGACATGTTATACCTAAGGTTAAATCTCTTCCTGTAAGTGGGGTCTTGGTGCAAGAAACTATTGCTGACCTCTCCTCTGCTGTCATCTGGCATTCAGCCCCTGAGACATATATTTGGAAGGGATGGAAAATACTGGCAGTGTCTCCTCCCTGGGAAAACACTGCAGTCTCAAACTGGGACCTCAAGGAGCAAGAAACTCATCCACCTGGAGGGAGTCTCCACCACACTTAGCTGTAAGGAGTGAGGAAAGAGTTGGTTGTGGTTTGAACACCTCATACCTCACTGCTCTATGAAGTTTTAGTAAATTTTCTTGAGTGGTTTTATTTGCTGCATGCCCTTAGAACATTTTCCCAAGACTTTTAATGGTTTGGATTCTCTAGTAATTTTTACCTGTTATCTTTGTGTTATGGTTTGGATATGCGGTGTCCCCAAAACCTCTTGTGTGAGACAATGCAAGAAAATTCAGAGGGCAAATGATTGGGTTAAGAGAGTTTAAGGGATTAAGTAGGTGCCAATTTTAGGCAGGTGGTGTGTGGCTGCAGGAGGTAGGTCACTGAGGGCTTGTCTCTGGGGCTTATATTTTGTCATGGCAGGGAGACACCCCTCCCTTTCTCTCTGCTTCTTGGTGCCATGTTCCCAGTTGCTTTCCTCCATGGCCATGATGTTCTCTCTCACTCTGGGGCCCAGGGAATGAAGCTGGCTGTCTATGGACTGAGATATCTGAAACTGTGAGCCCATATTGAAAAAACAAAGAAAGAAAGAAAAGAAAAGAAAATCTGAGTAAAACACAGAGTTGGTCACAATACCTTTATTTTATTTATTTATTCTTTCAGGAGTGAGTCCACAGAGCTCCCCATGCTACCAGCTGCAACTAGAACTCCCACAACCTATTCTTAATCCCACCGAGTAGTGCCTTTTAAATTTTTAGATACTATACTATCCTATTCTAGAATTTCCATTTAATTTTGATTCATATTACTCCAGTGACATTTACTTTGTCATCTCATTATGTGCATACTTAATCTTTGAACATGTTTAAGAGTTTTAATGTTCTGTCTGCTAATTACAACACTGTGGTCATTGTAGGGTCTGTTTCTATAGGCAGTTTTGCTCTCTTGATTGTCAGGCTCATTTTTCTGGTTTCCATTTACACACTTATTTTTTTCCCTGAATGCTGAACACTGTGAATGTTTTCTTGTACAGTGTTTAGAATAGTTGTCCACCCTGAAAAAGTGCTAAGTTTTGTTTTGTCAGTGATTAAACATCCTCTTGATCTTATCTGACTTGGTTTCTGCTGTCTTAAAGGAGACCTATATTTGCTTTGTCCTTTTCCCTTGAGCTTCCTTCTTTCTCTAGGGCGTGCTCCTGGTTCCCAAAGTCTCATCTTTTCTGGGTCCACACTAAATGCCTAAGGTGCTCAGTTATGTCTTTCTACTCTGGCTGGACTGCAATCTCTACACCTCTGATCACTGTATGATCTCTGTATCTCTGTGCAATTTTCAGTTCAAGAATTCAAGAGCAACCTCTGTGCAGACTCCAGGGCTCTCTCTGTACATCACCTCATTTCAAATATTCCAACACAAAAGATTTCATCTGACTCAAAGGCCCAGGATTCTTCCCTTCTTCTCATCTTTTTTTTTTTAACATTTATTTTTTAGTTGTAGTTGGTCACAGTACCTTTATTTTATTTACTTACTGAGGATTGAACCCAGGACTTTGCACTTGCTAGGCATGCACTCTACCCCTGCCATAATCCCAGCCCTCCTTATCTTTTTTTCTTTGTCTGCATGTGCCCAGCTTTCCTGTAACATGGTGAGAAAGGTGCCTGCAGCCAAAACTCTGAAGCAAATGGAGGACTCACTGTGCATCCATCTCATTTCTCAAGTATCACTGTACTTTGATTTCAGTTTTCCAATGCCAGAAAATAGTTCTATAATATATTTTGATCAGTGTTATAGTTGCTTATGTGGGAGGGTAAATCTGATAACACTTTTTTTTTCTTCATAATCAGAAGCAGAATTCTTGCCTCCTCTCACTGCCTGTTTTTTTTAAGATATCTTAAAACTTACTTATGAATTATTTAATATTCACATATCATGTTTATATCTGTCTATATCTAACTTGAATCCCGAACATTTGTACTCTTATACTCAATTAGCTATCACTGGTAATGACCTACCCAGGAAATCAGAAAAGTACCAAGTACCATTCAGGTAAATCCCCATAGATGGCGCTGTTGAGTCTCCGACTCTTCTCATGATTCTGTGTAAACCAAGAACTAGGCAGAGCCCCGCTCACCTTTGTGTAGAGAGATCTGGGAGTGACATATGTTTCTGAGACTTTTAAAGAATGTAACTTTAATTCAGGAAGAAGCTAGAAGCTTGAGGGTAAAGAAACAGCAAAATGATCCAAATTGGTTCTACAGCTGAAGTTGGACCATTAGAGGAGGAAAAATGCTCAAGTGTAAGACAGTAAATTTAATACAGCATAAACAAAGAAGAGCCAAAATGTTTAGTTAGCATAGAATTGTTACAGTAGGGTAAGCTTTATTTATTATTTCAGTTGACAAAGTGTATTGGAATTGAGACTCTGCAGACACGCTAAATGCTGGGAAGATGTTATTAGTAATATAACTTATGTGAATTGACTTTAAAAAATCCTTTCACTTGTATATATGTTAAACATATCGCTGAGAAAATGTCAAATCAATGTAATCACACTTTGTGTTTAGAAAACATTTCAGTGTAGGGGTAAGATTGCCCTATATAGACACTTGATTTGAAATGGAAATGTTGATATTGCCAAAATTAATGTAACTTTTTAAAGGAGAATGTTATCTGTGGTATCTCTGCAAGGACATAGAATAGTTAAAATTTCCTTCTCTTGCTGTGAGAGAAGCTAGCAATTTTTACTATCGGTTTTTATGTTAGGCCCTAGATTTCTCATATGAAAGGAGAAATAGTTTTGTCAGGAGCCACTATGACCTACTGGAGCTCTACCTTGTGATGTTACTTTTCAGCTGGGTTTTAAATACACCAGGTGCTAATACCCTTGCTCATGTCAGTTGGGTGGACCTATAGGTCGTGAAAACACTACCCTAGCACATGTAATTTCAGAACTCTAACACCCCTACTCTACCTCTGATGTCTAAAGCATAGAGCATTCTCACTGTGACCACACTGTGCTATAATCACATGCTGGAAAATCCATCCGTAGTATGACTGATCAGGTCCTTCAAGCTGCTCACATAATAAGTCTGATGTTTGAGGCTGTTATTTTTTAGGCTGCCAAAGCACCATCTCTGTATTAAAGTTATGGGTGGACCATACTGTCTTAGTTTCCTGAAAAAACACTGCATAACAAAACTCAACTCAAAGTGAATCAAGGACCTAGGTGTTAGATTAGAGACCCTGTGTCTACTAGAAGAAAAAGCATGCCCAAATCTCCATCATGTCAGCTTAGGAATCGAATTACTCAACAAGACTCCTAAAGCTCAAGAATCAATAAATGGGATGGTATTAAACTAAAAGTCTTCTTCACAGCAAAGGAAATGATCAAGAACATAAAGAGTGAGCCTGTGGAATGGAAGAAAATACTTCCCACCTGCACCTCAGACAGAGCATTAATCTCCAAAATATATAAAAAATTCAAAAAATTAACACCAATAAATAAATAAACAACCCAATAAATAAATGGGCAAAAGAAATGAACAAACAGATATTTCACAGAAGAAGAAATACGGTCAACAAATATATGAAAAAAGTGTTCAACATTACTAGCATTTAGAGAACTGCAAATTAAAACTACTCTGAGATTTTATCTCAATCCAATCAGAATGGCAGTTTTCAAGAACACAAGTAACAATAAATGTTGGTGAGGATGTGGGGCAAAAAGCACAGTTATACATTGCTGGTGGGACTGCAAATTGGTGTAAACACTCTGGAAAGCAGTATGGAGATTTCTTAGGGAACTTGGAATAAAACCACAATTTGACCCAGTTATCCCACTCCTTGGTCTATACTCGAAAGTGTTAAAAATAAACATACTATAGTGAAGTGGCCCCTTCAATGTATTTTTTTTTGTAGCAGCTTAATTCACAATAGCTAAGCTGTGGAACCAACTTAGGTGTCCTTCAACAGAAGAATGGATAAAGAAAATGTGGCTCATATACACAATGGGACATTAGTCAGTCATAAAGAATAACGAAATGATGGCATTTGCTGGTAAACAGATGGAGTTGAAGAATAGCATGTTAAGCGAAATAAGCCAATCCCCCAAACCTAAATGTCAAATCTTCTCTCTGATACGGGGATGCTGACTCACAATAGGCGGGGTGCAGGGAGGCATAGAGGTTCACTGGATTGAACAGCAGTTGGTGGGGGAAAAGAAAGAGGATGGGAATGGGAATGACAGTAGAATGAATCAGACATAACTTTCCTATGTTCATATATGAATTTATGACCAGTATAATTCCACATCATGTAGGACCACAAAAATGGAAAGTTACATCTGTGTATGTATGATATGTCAAAATACATTCTACTGGCATGTACAACTAAAAAGAACAAATAAAAATATTTTATAATATTGCATAAAAAGCATAATATTTGATTTGTGTTTCCACATAGTTTCCAAGTATTTAAAGTTACTATTTAATGTATCCTTCATTATCTCTTAAAAAGGAATACATCTTTTCTTTAGTTTCTAAGGAAAAGTGGATCTCTTCAAAATGTTTGAGTTTCTTTCCTGTGTCAGGCAACAAACAAAGGTAATCCCATTGGTTTTATTGCCTTATTTGTTTGCTTTACCATTTGTATCAAACACAAGAGTTATATAGCTCATCTCAGAAGGACACATTGTAGGAAGAGCAGCTCATATAGACTCAAAGAACCTGGGTACAAGTCTGATTATGCTACTCCCAACCTGAAATTTTGAATAAGCCATTTGTTCCTCTGAACTTTGAGTTTTCATCAGTCACATGTGGATTCTATCAGATTATTGGAAATTTCAAATGATCCACTTGTATGAAAGATACTAAATGGAAATAAATGGGCTGTTTTACATTAAAAGCCATGCAATGCACATTGTACAATGTAAACTATAAAAAGGTTGAAGGCTATTTCTCATTGCTTCCTCTGGCCTAGGTACCATTTTTGTTCATCCAAAAGAACTACTGAACTTCAGACTTGGAGGGGAGCTTATAGTCATCCATCTCCATGGCCCAATAGAGTTTCCAAAATTAAAATCTGTGATGAGTGATGTGAAAGGGGACCTTAAATAATCCCATTTTGTCCCAATCCTTGCCAATATATTATTATTGCTTCCTTCCTTCCTTCCTTCCTTCTTTCCTTCCTTCCTTCCTTCCTTCCTTCCTTCCTTCCTTCCTTCCTTCCTTCCTTCCTTCCTTCCTTCCTTCCTTCCTTTCCTTCTTGCTTGCTTTCTGATACTGGTGATTGAACCCAGGGGAACTTAATCCCTGAGCCACATCCCCAGCCCTTTGTTCATATATTTTAAATTTAGAGACAGGGTCTCACTAAGCTGCTTAGAGCCTTGCTAAGTTGCTGAGGCTGGCTCTGAACTTGTGATCCTCCTGCTCAGCCTCTGGAGTCTCTGGTATTACAGGCATGGGCCACTGTACCCAGCATCATTCATTTCTTCTACCCTGTTCCCTTTAAGAACTTGCAGTTTCTCTAACAATCATAAAACTCACCAAGGGTATATCTGGATCCAAGTGCTACCTGGCATTGGTAGTAGCTATAAAACCCAACATTCAACTAGTGCAATTTCTTACGGAAATGAAACATTTCAGAGGCACTGATTACTTCCTGCATAATTGATGCTTTTGTAAGATTTGCATTGCTGTGACCAAGACTTTCCAATAACAATTCATGAAGGAAAAGCTTATTTTGGCTCAGTATTTCAGAGGTTCAGTTCATGATAGGGAGAGTCCACAGCTCTGGGCCCAACATATGACAGAATATCCTCTGCCACATCCTTCATGGTGGAAGGATGTGGCAGAGGATATCAGCTCAGGATATGACAGTCAGGAAGTAGAGAGAGAGAGAGAGAGAGAGAGAGAGAGAGAGAGAGAGAGAGAGAGAGAGAGAGAGCGCTCCACTCACCAGGGACAAAATAGACACCCCAACCCCCTCTCGTCTCCTCTGTGACCTACCTCCTCCATCCACACTCTACCTACCTACTGTTAATACTCAGTTAATCCATATCTGTGGATTAAGCCAACAATTCGGTGACAGTTCTTATAATCTACCTCATCATTTCACCTCTGAACACTCTTGCATTGTCTCACACATGAGCTTTGGGGGGGACACTTCATATCTAAACAATAACAGCTATGTCAACATAAACATCACTCCTTTAGTGGCTATGTCATATGACAACACTATTCAAGTGTTTCCTTAATTTGATGTTAACTTTTTATGAAATGAAAGTTACATGTGGGGAAGAGATTTTTGTCTTCTTTCTTCACTCATATGTCCCCAGTGGCTAGTACGGTGTCTGGTACTCTGTAGGTGCTTTTTAAGGATTTGTAGAATTTGAAAAATTACAATGTCCCCCTTGCCTCCCAAAACCAAACAAGAAGTATATATAAAGAACAAAGGTTGAGAGAAAGGTGTGTTAGCTTTGCATTGCTCTGACAAAAATACCTGTCAAAATCAACATAGAGGAGAAACGGTTTCTTTTGGCTCATGGTTTAAGAGGGCTCAGTCCATAGGCAGCTGGCTCCTTTCCTTTGGTTCTGAGGTAAGGCGGAGCCTGATGGAGGAGTGTGGGGGAGGAAAGCTGCTTGTCTCATGGCAGCCTGGATTAAACGTGGGGGTGGGAATGGCCAAGTATAGATGTAGTCTCTAGGAACACAGCCCAGTAATCCACTTCTTCCAACTGGGTCCCACTTCTCTTAGTCCATTCGGCTATCAAATGTATTGACCCGACAATGAAGTCAGGTCCTTATGATTGAACCATGGCCTAAAGTCCCTGCTTCTGAACCTTGTTGCATTGTTGACCATGCTTTGTACACACAAGCTTTTAGGGAGACAGCCCAGATCCAAACCATAACAAAGGGGTACGTGTGGGATTGCAGGCTTCAGATGCCAACTGGACCTTTTGTTCTGTCCAGAGTGTTGGTATACTGCCAGAAGACAAAGTAGATAGGTCTCTGCTTCCCAAAATGACATTAAATAATGCACTAAACAATCTGAAAGAAAAAAAAAGAGTAAGTGGGTAAGTGTGTTGGGATTGCATCATAAGTATCCTCCGAAAGCTCATGTGTTGAAGGTTGGGTTCCTAATGCAGCAGTGTCCCCACATGCTTCTGAAGTACTTCATGAAGTGTTCTCTTGCTACTGTCCTGAAAGCAACTAGAACAAGTGACCCTGGACTGAACCCTCTGAAACCATGAACCAAAATAAATCTTTCCTCCAAAAAGTTGATTTTTTTTTCAGATATTTTGCCCAGTTATGCAAAGCTGATTAACACAAAGGGTTAATTTTCTCATCGGTGTAGCTTCATTTGCTCTAATGGCAAGTAAAAAAAATATATATGTTTTTAAGTAAGTACCCCTTGGGCAAAAATTCTAGTTTACAAAGTAGTGATTTGTTTAACCTGAGCTAAAATGTCTCAAAAATTCACTTGGTCTCTGGACAAAACCATTCTGAAGCTAGAGGACAAACCCATACTATTTTCTTTCTAAAGGCATATACATTATTTTAAAAACCATTAGGATCATGAATGGAAATGGGGTAGATATTACCTGGCAATTGCCAATTCCAAAATGAGTTTTCAAAGACCAACACTTTTCCTACATTCAGAGACAAATGACATGGACTATGTGGGAAACAAAATTTGCCTTAAAAAGCAAACTAAATTCCAGTTCATGGCAGTGTGGCAACCTAGCTTTTACCACATTTTCTGAGATTCCCATGGAAACACACTTTAAAATAAAGAAAGATAATCCTGTGAACATCAAAGTTTTCTGAGACATTAAAGGGAATGAAAATAAATAAGAACATGGGATTTGAATGATGCTATTTATAGAAAGAGTTAATCATATATTCTTTTTATCCTGCTTAAATTACTCATTTTATTTAAATATACATACTGCAGTTATAAAAATTCTCATGTAATACTTCACAAATTGTAACAGGAAGAAATTCCACAAAGCACAAATTATGCATACTATATATTCTGACTATACTACATTAATACTGGAAATTGATTAAAATATTCACCTACTTAGAAATCTTTTTGTGGATCTTCTACTTATTAAATATTATTTTAAAGAGAAATTAAACTTATAATTTTTAGAATATTGCAAAGAATTTTATTTAAAAATCAATAAATGTGATGAATGAATTCACAAGATAGTATTTTGGCCCTTACTAAAATGTTAGCATTTAACCATAACCCCCAAAGCAAATACAACCTCAGATGGAGCAGAAGAGATCTCCCAATTTTTTATTCCCTCCTCATTAGTATAATATCCACATTCTCTGTCATGTGATTTAAGAGTACTTCCTACTAAAGCAGACAAAGTATATTTCTTAGCCCCACTGACCTTGAGTTTACCACATGGTTTTATGTACTACATGAATTGCTAGCAGAAGTGAAAGGAAGAGTGCTACAGCCAACTAGCAGTCTTATATGTCAGAAGTAGTTAAACCACTGAGTATTGGAGCTGTTTGTTATGCAGTATTGCTATAGCAATAGCTGATTCATGTACTTAGTCCAAGGTTTGTAGGAAATATGACAAGGGGGGGGATACCTTTAATATTTATATGATCTATCTTGTAAATTGTTAAATGAAACTTCTAATGCAAAATGGGTAAAAACCATAATTAACAGAGAAGAAAATTTAAAAACCACTATATAATTAAAATTTAAATAAAAATTACAAAAGAGTACAACAGAACAAGTTACAAAAATTTGATATTTTCATATTAAATAAAGTACATTTTAAATTTAAAATGCTTAATACTAATGAAGAGCATTTGGAGAATTTTTACTCGGTGGAAGTTAAAGTTGGTTCAAGAACTTTATGATGTATTGAGTCTTCAACAAATTTCTAAATGCTAGTCAAATAATCAATTTTCCAGGAATCTTTTGTAAAGAAATGACAGAAATATGAGCTATTTTTTAACAAGGCATATATGATTGTACATTAGTGGGGCAAAGGAAATCGAATTGTCTTTCCATAAGAAAATGCTTAAATTATGAGATTCATATCACAAATATAAAGATAGTCCATATTTGAAAAATAGTAGTATTTTAAAATAATTTCTAATGATAGAAACATTTTTATGATATAATTTCAAATCAAAATACAGAGCTTTTGTATGAGAAGACAGAAGAAAATGTCTAGGAGAAAAAGGTCTAAAATATTACCAATAACTATTCACTTCCTTGACACCAATTTTCCCTCATGTGCTTTATAATTTGGTTTTTGACCCCAATTTGCTACATAGCTGTTCTCTTAAAGGACGCTAATAACACTAATAACCTACTTTTCAGATACGAAGGATGTCATTTTCTGAGTTCTTATTTTTTTCTGAGCTTTTCAAAGTCTGTTATACTTTAATCTTCAACAGCTACTTCAAATATTTCACAGTCATCTTTTCCTCCCAATAGCTCCTTCCCTTGGGTCTCTTGGCCCTCTAATTACGGCTCCTCTTTCTTCTTGATTCGATGATTCTCTACCTCTGCTTAAATGTAGTATTCATACAAATTGAGATCTATGGCCTCTTTCCTTTCAACGTACAAATTTTCTCCTAGAAAATTGTAGCTCAGTACTTCCATCTTCCTAGTAGACCTTGTCACTTGGTTGTATAGCCTTCTGTCACTTTCACACTAATATGCACATTAAGGAATGATCCCTTGGTGTTCAAGGCAGTAGTAATCAACAGGGACTTAACTCGTGGTGGCCCCTGGAAGAACTCTTTGTTTTCTGAGATATTGTCTAGTTCTCGACAAATCCCTATAGGCTTAGTGAGAATATTGTATCAGAATACATTTTTATTTAAAAAAAAAATTCTCCTCCTCACATTCTATGGAGAGTACCAATCATTGCCTTTTCTGCTGGTATTGGACTTGGTCAGGTGAGTTTTGCTTTGATGTCCCATAACTGAATATTATGTGACGTGTCTGAATGGTGATTTTGGGCTCAGCCAAGCATCTTGTTTTTGCTGAAAGGAAGCTAGCGGCTGTGGCAGCAGCGGAGGCTTGCGCTGTACTCGTGTGTTGGGGCTTGTCCACTTCCATTTGTAACATCACCCTGAGGATTTCCCCTGTGGAGCTGCTGCCTGGTAGAGGGACCAGAACAAAAAAGCATGAAGCTGACCTCAGTCCAATCTGAAGTGAGCAGTCTGAACAAACACACAGTTGCACTGTTGATCCGGACCCGTTTCAGCTGTCCTCCAGCAAACTCATACAAATATGAACAGGCATAAATGATTACTGTTTGGAGACATTGAATTTGGGAATAGTTTAGTATACAGAGTTATCCTGACAGTAGCTGACTGTTACAAGTGGACCCTTATTTGAAGCTAGGTCTCTGAACTAGAGACCCTTTCTTGCATTTTTAGGATTTTCTACTTTATAAATGATGAGTCTTTAATTTACAAAAGTTTTAAGTAAGGCTTGATTCAGGGTTCAAACAGCTTCATCAGGTCCGCATTCCTCTTTCTCCCTGATAGTGTTAATTGCATTCTCAGACTTCTTGAGTGGCGAATTGTGCTTTAAACACACATTCATTGAGCACATACTCTGTGCGGTCAATGCTAGCTTCCAAGTTCAATTCTAATAAGAATATTCTCTTTCCCTTCTAGAACCCCCCCCAATGCACCCATTACAGAACCAATAATTTTAGTTAGGAGAACACATTGTTTTGATTGGAGTCACAGAAGCCACCTGTTTTCCCCTGCACCCAAGTGACGTAAAGAACACTTGCTCGGTATTAAACCGTTACCACAAAAGGAATCATGGGTGCTGGGCATTGGGCTAGGTGCACATGTAAGGGACATTTTCTGTTGCCAGATGTTTTCTACTTTAAACTGTCCTCTACAGAGGCTGAGTGAGTCGAAGTTACAATCAGAATAGGGGCCACAATGAATTGCTGAAGTTCACAAGGGGTTGTTACTATTCTCTAGCTACTTTGCCAGCCCTGCACCCCAGTCTTAAACACACGCATCAACCTTCACGTCAGAGATGTAGGAAGTTCTTCCATCCTTGAACATGCCCTGCAGCTCTGTGGCCCCATCATCACAGGTGACCTGCTATGAGTCTTTGATGGCTTCATCCAAATTTCTGAACTGAAGTCATGTTTCTACCATGGCATGTGCCACTCACTGGCAGCTTCAGGTGGTGTCAAACATGTATGTTTTCACCAGATGTTGAACCCCTGGATGATGGAGGAAGAAATTCAGGTCTGTGTTCCTCAGAGTAACTTGCACAGTACCTTTCAAATAGTTAAATGTCTGTTAAAATGTCGAGTTGTGGAGCTACCCAGCCTCAGGCCTAAGAGCAGAAGTTGAGATTGGCATGGAGCTTAGTATTTTTAGCATGTAATCTCTTTAGGTTCCTACAGGTGGCCAAATCTTGACAAAGTGCTGGGCAGGAAAGGTTATTTAAATCACATATTTAAGGGAAGATGTAATGTAGTCCATATGTTGGGATAAAATAAGCAAGCAGTCAGAAACTTCACATAAATAAGAAAGAAACCAGACTCAGCTTCAGGGCCCACTTGAAGTGCTTTCAAGACACATTGCCTAGTATTTGGGCAATACCAGTGTCAGGAAAAGAAGAGTTGCTAGGCAGTTTGGAACTTGATAGACTACCTGAGTAAGAAATACAGAAGCTTTCTACCTTGTAAGGATGCCCCCCCCCTTTTTTCATCAACAATGCCCAGTGCTGCTGAGATGTGGGTATGATGAACAGGAGAAATTGAAAATGATCCCCATTTGAGAACTGTGATCATAAAATTGAAGTAAGTTCAGTAAACTTGATTTTTCTCTCTTTGCATCAATATTTGCCTATTTAGATATGGGTAAGGAGATAGTAGGTTTAAGTAGGTTTGGGTTATGTTGCCTGGATTATTAAAGACAGAGAGAGGGGAAAGGAGTTTTTGCACATGAGTGTTTTCACCCGACACAGCAGCATGATTACACTGACCAAGGTCCAACTACATAAACTTCTCAGGCCTATGTCATATTCTAGCCACAGGGAACCTGGTCACCTTTCTATTCATTCCACAGGACTTCACGCTGACCCATGTAAGCTCCATGCTGACTCAACCTAAAGAGCAGGAAGTCACCTAACTCTTGGTAAGATACATGATGGCCAGAGGGTGGGGAAAAACTTCCATACAAATTCGAGAGTCTGCTGCCTCAAGAAGATTTCTGGGAATTCAACAGTCTGTGGAATGTCAAGCTAAGTTTTCCCAGGTGGATGACAGGTTGTTGCATCTGGCTCTCTAATAAGAAAGAAGCACAGAACCTGGTGGGCCTTTTTGGATTTGAAAGGTAGTGTGTACCTCATTTGGGTATGTTCCTGTTTATTGAGGAATCCAAAAAGCTACAAAATGTGGGAGTGATACAGAATGAGAGAAAGCCCTGTAATAACATTAGGTTTTCAGAGAATGTTTTTCTGTTACTATTTTCATGGAAAAAAGGGATGTAGTTTGGAGCATCTTTGAAAAGATACTCCAGAGAAAAGCTTTGTCTTAGTCCAGAGAAAGGCTGTGTCTATGATTTCTGTCTCTAAGGTATGTAGAAAGAGAGAGATTTTTCCCAACATTGTCCAGTAAAATAAAATAAAAAGCTAAATATCACACTCTATGGCAAAGGCAGGCAGGATTGCTTCTAGCCCATTATAAAATATTTAGATTCCCTAAGCTTGGAGACCTCAGCTGCCATGCAACTCACAGTGTGGTGAATTATTCACCTGGGCAGCTCTCCAATGCCCTAGTAGGACCTGGGGGTTAAAGGAAACCTATACAAACAGCTTATACTGTGTGCTGATCTGCAAGCCATAAACCATTTTTGTCTTTGGCCCAGGAAACTTATGTCTGTAACTATTCTGCCCGTGAAACTATGGCTGGCTACTGTCTTAGATTCATGCGAGATATAATCTCAGATGCTTCACGGTTGCAGCAAGTTTTTGACGATGAAGATGAGATGCTGACAGACACATGTTTATCTGGAAGAGAAAGAAGAAAGGCCTTATATCCCTAGTTAGAGAATTTGAGCAGATACCCTATGATCCAGTAAAAAATACTCTTATCCAACCAGTAGTGTACAGGTCCTCCATTATTTTACCTGCTGGTGAATGTTGAGAATCTGAACTCAAGAGAGAGATTTCAAAGAAGTCTCTTGAATGGTGTTTTGACTTTCTCTTACTCTCTAAGTGGCAGACAAGGAGGAGATGTTTATTATGACAGCAGACAGCAAGTCCCGAGACCCTAGCCCAAAGGTACTGTAGCTGCTGAGTTAAGGAGTCACAAAGCAGAAACTAGTGGTGTGCACCATGAGAGTAAAGAGCTTTGTGGGTGAAAATCATTGATTGAGTCACGAGTAGCCTCCAGGTCACACACAAGAGAAATCAAGAGTGCCTTCTGTAGTGACATGGAGCTGCTATCTCCTTTTCTGACCTCTGTCTCTCCCATTCCCGCTGCTCAATTTCACATGTTTTAAGAGAAAGATGATTAGAATGGAGCTGAGGACTCTCAATCTCGAACGGTCATATTCTACCATCACAGTATACCAGACAGTATTGGGAAGGGGCAGGATGCTGTGGGTGGAGCCTGAGACTCATTTGTTGTATTGTTGCCATTATTTCTCCAGCTCCAGGTATAACAGAAGTGTTGGTGGGTTCTGCACCAGGGAATGCTCTCCATCAGGAAATGATACAGGTAGGACAGTGGTGGTGGGAAAAGCATCACTGTCATGAGCACAGGGTGGGGGAGGGAGCCGGGTGGGTGGTGTTTAGAATTTAGAATGAATACCTCTTTCTTTTGGTATTCAAAGATTTCACTGCATAGATGATGTCTTGTCTGTTGGCAAGTCAGAAGCTTTATTCTAAATTTCCCTGACTTTTATGTTATCATACCTCCTCTCACTGGGGTGGATGACAAACCCTTATAGAATTCAGAGTCCTCCTTGCCAAGTTGTTTCTTAGAATTATGTGGATGAAGTTACAAGTTAGCTTGATCCCTCTGGGAGGCAAGGGAAAACTGCTGTATCTTCAATCTCTCCAGCACATTATTGGATTTTTCAGGGCCTGGACCATGTGTGACTCACTTGGGCATTCTACTTTCTCATTTCTACTAGCCAGCTTTGATGCCAGCATGGTTGAGTGGCAGCTGAACCAACAGACTGGGGTTTTGGAGGCTAACAATAAAATTGGGAGATGAATGAGAAAAATTGTGATAAATAGTAAAAATGGTCACTTATTTTATAGCTCCTCCTGTGAGAGGTTGTGTCTATTTTCCTCACCCTTGAATCTGAGTCATGACGGTGACTTGCTTTGACCAGTAAAGTACATTGGAATTCAGAGTGCACAGGTCCCAAGCTTCCTCTTTTGGAACCAAGACCACTATATAAAGAAGCAGCCTGGGCTAGCCTGGCAGGCTGATGAAAGACGTGGCATCCCAGTTACTCCTGTCACTCTGGACCACACATGCCAATTGCCAGACGTCCCATTGAAGCCATCCTAGACCAACCTGTTGAGCCAGATGACTATACACAAGAGAAGCATCTCAGCAGAGACCAGCCAAGCCAGCCCTGATCAGAATTGCTCACAAAATAAATGTTGCTTTAAGCTGTTAGGTAGTGAGGTCCTTCATTATGCCAGAAAAGCTAACTGACACAGGGCTCTTTTTAACAAATTGTGAATTGTAGAAGCCAGTAACTGCATATAGGCTGCAGAGACAAATGCACTGCAGTCTTTGAACAAATATGACAACCAAACTTCAGTGGCTCATCTGCTCTAGAAAATGTTATGATGGAGTACCAACAGCAAGACTGTTGGTCTTGCTGAAAAACGAAAACTGAAGAAAATGAAATAGCTTATGTTTTCTCAGATAAAAAAGGTTATAAATCCCAACGTTGTAGAAACAATGAGATTTCATTTGTTGATTATATCATGGGAGTGTTTAACTGAATACTTAAGGTTTAGCTTAATACTTAAAGATACATTGTAAATAGCCACTCATTCAAAGCAAGTGAAGGTTGAGCCTAGAAAGCATTAAAAATAGTTGTTTTATTTATATTTATTACTTCTCTGATTTCTTCTGGAAAAAAATACTATTTTAGTGAAATTTTTTTTCTGTACATTTTAGGAAATTGGAAACAACTTTATTAAAGGAATTAATAATATCTGGAGCCCAAACACTGCATTTGTTTGAGCTGTTTTACCCATTTATGTGACCTTGAACTAGTTTCTTTTCATTTCCTCACCTATAAATTGAGGATCATGCAATCTATTTAACAGGATTAAGTGAGGATTAAATAAGATAATGTGTTTTAAAGGGGCTATCACATCATAAATATTTAATGGATATTTACTACTACCTTGCAATGTTAAGATTCTAAAACCACTTCCTTAACTGCCTCTGGAGCAAGAAAAAAAATAAAGGGTGAAAAAATGTCAGAACACTATTAAACTGATGATTATATATTAAAGAAGTAAAACACCTGAATTCAGATTTTTATATTATTTTTTTCCTTAGTAGTATTCCATTGAAATTAGCAAATGTTGACATTTTTGCAGAATGATTTGATCCATGGTAATGATTATGCATCTTTATTACATGACATCAGCTGTGCCGCAATTAAACATCACTTCATGTTTATCGAAGGGCTGTAATACCCTGTATATTCCTTGGCTATATCTTCAACACTCTGGTATATGTATAGCGGATCTTGTTGATTCATGTTCCTAAGCAGGAAATCAAGATGCCTTTAAACTAGATGACTGACACATGGTCACTCAGCAATGGAAGAACCTAAACATTCTTCCTGATCCCTGTTACATATCAATTATCTACATACAAATCAGTTTATGTATCTGAGCTTGTGGATGTGGGTACTATATTTTGTTAGTTATTTTAAGTTTATTTTTCACGTGGTACTTTCTGCTTATTTTGGAGAGGAAAATCTGTCTTGTTAAAGTTTCTTTAGACACAACACAGTTGACAGGTTTGGTGGTTGAACTCAAGATGGAAACTTTGGGTGTGTAACATTTATTTACTCTTGGCAAACCACAGCTTCCTGTTATTTAGCCTTTTCTTTAGAGTGGCTTCCCCCCCCCTCCCCACCAAAAGTACTTTTAAACACTCATTTTTAAAAAAATTCTTGAACATTAGATAACTATAAAATAAACTATTTTTTTTAAATGATTGAACTGTAAATGAATTAAAAACATATGGTGAAATTTTCTTTAAAACACACATGGGTTTAAAAACAAAATAAAATTGGTCAGGGCCAAATACATCTGGAATTGTATTGAACCCCAAACATTTGGAAAGAAGTCTGTGACCTTCAAAAGACGTTACCAGAGCCAGTTCTGTACTCCCCTTGCACATGTTCAGTGGATCCCAAGTCAAGGGTGAGTTGCTATCAGAGTCAGTTTGAGGGTCTTCAAATGACAACCCCTTACCCCACATGTCCTAGGGGTAACTGACTCCAGGGCCTGAAATTTCACTGGTACAAGCTCCCTTTCCTAAAGGATTTATCACCTGTGAAATCTAGATTCCTGCTCAAAGGTAAGTAACATTGGGAAAGACAATAAAAATAATAATTAACTATAATTAATAATCTCTTCACACCTGTGAGCACTCAGCTGCTATTTTTCAGCCCCTCCCCCAGATGCTACTTTTATAGTTTATGAAACATGCTCATGTACTTTAGGTGACGCTCAAAGGGAGACTCGGTTTATCTGGGATGCAGAGGCATTGAGTCCGGACAAGAGCCAAGCACTTCTTCACCATGCCCCCTCCCTCTCAGATAATATGTGTTTTTTCTCACTCACCAACCTCTCACTTGGTACAGTTTATCTGCTTATAAGCTGGCACCTTGATAAACATAGAACAAAGACCTGAAAATACAGGACTTGAAAAAAGTAAAAGGACCGGAATCAGGACAGCAGATGGATTGGTGGGTCTTGTGACAACAGATGCCATGTTGGGCACACAACAGGCCAGAAACTGTATTGTTAATGTTCACAGCACTTTCACCATAGACATCGTCATTCTCCTCTTACAGAAAACGAGCTACAGAAACAAAACAGACCTCAAGCAATGGAATTTTTTTTCATTTTTATGTTCTAGCTAATGAAGTGCAGGATCAAGATTTTACCCAGGTTCTTTGGACTCTGAATCCCAGGGCTGTTTACATCTGTGTCCCTGTTTGTTTTAGTGAGCTTTTTTGTCTTGGTGACCAAAAGACCCAACAAAGCAAGGTAAAGGAGGAAAGGTTTTTTTTTTTTTTTTTTGATTCATGATTTTCAGAGATTAAGTCCATGATCAACTGATTCCATAGCTCTGGGTCCCAGATGAGGCGGAACATCATGGCTGAACCCGGTGGAGGGCAGCAGCTCAGGACATAGCAACCAGGAAGGCAGGAAGGAGGCAGTCAGAGGAGGGAGGGGAGGGGAGGAGAGGGGAGACAGGGCTCTTCACACACTAGGGACAAAATACAAACTCCAGTGGCATGCCCCCAGTGACCCACCTCCTCCAGCCATACCTTACCTGCCTACAATCACCAACTGGTTAATCCACAGATTAAAATCAGTGGATTTATCCACAGATTAAATTAAAGCCTAATACTAATAATTTCACCTTCCAAAAATTCTTTTTTTCTTTCAACAACTTTACTGGCATGAAATCATAATGGACACAAAATTATTATATTTATATGATATGAGTAGGTGAGCCAGTATTACAATTAAAACAAAAACTTGAAGCCCTTCATATTTTAAAAAAAATCTTATTATGTTATTAAATCAAGATGTGAATCTGAGAAGGTTTCAAATAAGTTTAAGAGGGAGCAATGTTTTAGCAAGTCTAGTTGCTTTGTTTTCCTCACATTTTTACACTGGTGCATTACAGTTATACATACTGATGGAATTTATTTACATATTTGTACATGTGTAAAATATACAATGTAACAGTATAATTTGGTCAATATCATGCCCCAGCATTCCCCCCATCTCTCGGTCCCTTTTCTTGATTGGTCTCCCTTTGATTTTTATAAGATCTGCCTCTAACTTTTCCTTTTTCTTTGTAGCTTCTGAATACAAGAAAAAAAAACATATGACCCTTAGCCTTGTGAGTTTGACTCATTTTACTTAACATAATGGTCTCTAGTTCCATTTGTTTGCCTGCTAATGAGATAATTTCATTTTTCTTTATGATTAAATAAAACTCTATTGTGTATATACACCAGTTTCTTTGTTCATTCATTCATTGATAGATTTGGGCTGGTTCACAGTTTAGATGTTGTAAATTGAGCTTTTATAAACAGGGGTATGTATATATCACTGTATTATGAAGACTTTAATTTTTCAGAATAAATACCGAGGGGTGGTATAGCTGGGTCATATGGTAGGCTTTTGAGGAACTTCCATACTGATTTCCATAGTGGTTGTCATAAATAACAATCAAAACCAACAGTGTAAAAGTGTTCCTTTTCATCCACATCCTCTCCAGCATTTGTTTTTAGGGATATTTTTGAT